>NC_062260.1:26684811-28022311 GCF_916048215.2 Malus sylvestris
TTATGGAAGCTGGTGGACAAAGGGATTACAACCCCTGACTCGAAGAAGAAGAAGGAAGTTGAAGGGTCATCGGACGATGTAGTCGATGAAGAAATGGCTGCTGTGTTCATGAAGGATGCGAAGGCTCTAGGAATCATTCAAAATGCAGTCTCGGATCAGATCTTCCCACGAATCGCCAATGCCGAATCAGCTAAGATGGCATGGGATTTGTTGTACGGGGAGTATCACGGTGGTGATCAGGTACGATCTGTGAAATTGCAGAATCTTAGGAGAGAGTTTGAATATGCTAGGATGAGAGATGATGAGTCTTTATCTAGCTATCTTACACGGCTGAATGAGCTAATTAATCAAATGAGAACATTTGGTGAATCTCTGTCGAATGAGAGACTTGTGCAGAAGGTTCTGATTAGTCTTAGTAAACCTTATGATTCTATCTGTTTGGTTATAGAAAACACAAAGTGTCTAGAGACTGTAGAGTTGCAGGAAGTAGTTGCAATCTTGAAGAGTCAAGAACAACGGTTCGATTTACATAATGTTGATACCACTGAGAAGGCATTTGCATCATTCTCAGTGAGTTCAAAAGGGCAAAATAGGAGTGAGACTAAATATGGTCCATCGAAATTTAAGAAGAATTGGAGTTCTAATGAGAAGAAATGGGACTCAAAGTCTCGGGTTCAACAAAAACCTTTCAATAGTCCTGCATCAAATTCATATCAGTCACAGTCAATGGGTCAGGAGGGTACCAAACCACAGTGTAGAGTATGCTCTAAGTTCCATTTTGGTGAGTGTAGATATAAGGGGAAGCCCAAATGCTATAATTGTGATAAGTTTGGTCATTGGGCCAGGGAATGCACAGCAGGCAAGGTTATTCAAAAGGCAAACTGTGCCAATCAAACAGAAGTCACTGGAAATCTGTTTTATGCCAACAGTGCAATTTCTGAAAACAAAATGGATGGAGACTGGTATATTGATAGCGGGTGCAGCAATCATATGACAGGGAATGCAGATCTTCTTGTCAATATAAGAACTAATGTTGCTGGAAAGGTTCAAATGCCCACTGGTGATTTGGTAAATGTTGCTGGAATAGGCTCTTTGGAAATAGATACAAATAAAGGAAAGAAGTATATCAGGGAAGTCATGCACTTGCCCGGATTGAAAGAAAACTTACTAAGTGTGGGGCAAATGGATGAGCATGGATACTACCTATTATTTGGAGGAAACATGTGCAGTGTGTTTGATGGACCTTCATTAGAGACTCTTGTCATCAAAGTAAAGAAGAAGGAAAATAGGTGTTATCCTCTCTCCCTGTTGAAAAATACTCAGTTTGCTTTGAATGCTAGTATTGGTTCACATTCTACCTGGATTTGGCACAAGAGATTAGGACATCTAAATCTCAAGAGCCTTAAACAACTTAGGGAGCATGATATGGTGCATGGTCTTCCACAACTTGAAGATACTAAGGATGTGTGTGAAGGGTGCCAGTTGGGTAAACAACATCGTGACTGGTTTCCAAAAGGGCAAGCTTGGAGAGCAAATAATCCCCTGGAGCTGATACATACTGATTTGTGTGGCCCTATGCAAACTGAATCTGTTGCTGGAAATAAGTATTTCATGCTTCTCATTGATGATCATACCAGAATGTCATGGGTCTATTTTCTAAGACAAAAATCTGAGGCTCTAACCTGTTTCAAGAAATTTAGAGCTATGGTGGAATTACAAAAGGGTCTAAAAATAAAGTGTTTAAGGAGTGACAGAGGAGGAGAGTTTGTGTCAAATGAATTTAATGAATTCTTAGAAAATGAAGGGATTCAAAGACAACTATCTATGGCCTACACTCCACAGCAAAATGGAGTAGTGGAGAGGAAGAATAGAACGGTTGTAGAAATGGCTAAGGCAATGCTTCATGATAAAAGCATGCCATACTTTCTGTGGGCAGAAGCAGTACACACAGCTGTATACATTTTGAACAGATCACCTACAAAGGCACTCAATAATTTAACACCATTTGAGGCTTACAGTGGCAGAAAACCAGGGGTTGGCCATTTAAAGGTATTTGGATCAGTATGCTATGTGCATATACCATCTGAAATAAGACAGAAGCTAGATGCTAAGAGTGTCAAAGGTGTGTTTGTTGGATATGCTACATGTGAGAAGGGATACAGAGTGTTTGATCCATGCACTAAGAAGTTAATTCTTTCAAGAGATGTAGTTTTTGATGAAACTATAACCTGGAATTGGAAGAAACATTCAGAGAATTCTGTTGCTGTGACTCACATTCAGAATTCACATGAGTTGGATGAGATTCAAGACAGTGCCTCCAGTTCCTATACCTCCTCTCATACTGAAGAACAAGAAAGCAGCATTCAAGAATCTGTTGAGATCCCTCAGTCTTATGATCATACTCCAGTGAAATGGAGAAACATAAATGATATTATGGCACAGTGCAATCTCTGCATTGTGGAACCTGAAAAATTCGAAGAAGCTGCACAAGATCAGGCTTGGATAAAGGCAATGGAAGAAGAACTGCAAATGATTGAGAAGAATGGAACTTGGGAGCTTGTTGACAGACCAAGTGATAAGCAGGTGATTGGAGTTAAATGGGTGTTCAAAACTAAGTTGAACTTAGATGGTTCAGTCCAAAAGAACAAGGCAAGACTAGTTGCCAAGGGGTATGTGCAGAAACCAGGAATTGACTACAATGAGACTTTTGCCCCGGTTGCAAGATTGGACACAATCCGAACCTTGATAGCTCTTGCTGCACAGAGAAGCTGGAAATTATATCAACTAGATGTTAAATCTGCTTTTCTGAATGGAGAATTGCAGGAAGAAGTATATGTAGATCAACCTGAGGGGTTTGTAGTTAATGGCAGGGAGGACAAGGTCTACAAATTGCATAAGGCTCTTTATGGGTTAAAACAGGCACCTAGAGCCTGGTATGGAGAGATTGACAGTTATTTTGCTAAGTGTGGGTTCGAGAAAAGCTTAAGTGAAGCAACTCTCTATACTAAGACAAGGGGAGAAAAGGATATACTAATAGTCTCCATATATGTGGATGATATTGTGTATACTGGAAACAATCAAGACATGCTGGATGAGTTCAAAGAAGATATGAAGGAAAAGTATGAGATGTCAGACTTGGGCATTCTTCACCATTTTCTGGGGATGGGGATAATTCAAACAGAATCTAGCATCTTCATTCATCAAAAGAAGTATGCCTCTTCCCTGTTGGATAAGTTTGGATTGAAAGAATGTAAATCTGTCTCTATACCTCTTGTGGCTACTGAAAAGTTGAGTAAAGAAGATGGCAGTGGTGCAGCAGATGAAGAGAAATACAGAAAGCTTGTAGGCAGTTTACTGTATCTTACTGCTACAAGACCAGATATAATGTATGCAGCTAGTTTATTAGCTCGATATATGCATTGTCCTACCAATAAACAATATGGAACAGCTAAGAGAGTGCTCAGATATGTTAGGGGCACATTGGACTATGGTTTGAAGTATGAGAAAGGCAAGAAGGCAGTCTTAATTGGTTTTTGCGATAGTGACTGGGGAGGATCTCTTGAAGACAGCAAAAGCACCTCAGGCTATGCATTTTCTTTTGGAAGTGGAGTGTTCTCATGGGCCTCTGTGAAACAACACTGTGTTGCTCTTTCTACTGCAGAAGCCGAGTATATCAGTGCTTCTGAAGCCACAGCTCAGGCCATATGGCTCAGATTTGTTCTGGAAGATTTTGGAGAGTTACAAGTTGATGCAACCCCTCTGCAGTGTGATAACACATCTGCAATCTCAATATCCAAGAACCCTGTGTTTCACCAAAAGACAAAACACATTGACAGGAGATATCACTTCATCAAGGATGCCTTGCAGCAAGGGATAATTGACTTGGTTTACTGTCCTACCAAAGAACAAGTGGCAGACATTTTCACCAAGGCATTACCAAAGGACAGGTTTAACTATCTCAGGGACAAGCTAGGAGTTATATCAGCTTTGGACTTAAAGGGGAGTGTTGAAGTATAAGTCCAAAATCTGATTAGAAATAAGTTGTGATGTTAATATGTGTATGCACTTATGTTAAATACTAAGTGAGAGAGTATATAGGTATAAAAGGCCATGAGTGCCATGTGTGATGATCTTAGCTAATTAGCTGAATGTGTGGCTGAGATCTATTTCAAATTGTACTGATCCAGCTCAGTTTTGTAAAAGCTTTATATCTCTCTTTGCACGTTGTGTGCAAGAGTGTGAGAGACAATTAATGAAAACTATTATTCCTCTGTGACTTTGCAGAGAAAGAACAACCTCATTCTTCTCTCCCTGTTTTATTCCTAAACCATTCATCTTCTCTTCTTCCATAGAATTAACTCTATCAAATCTTAACAGCTAATGGAAGAAAGTAAATTTGTAAAAGTGTGATAAAACTCAACATCTAAATCTTTCCCTATGAGGAAAAAATCCTCAGTTTTTCTCTTAACAGCTGAAGTTTCATAGCGTGCGCACGCACATCAATTGATCTATTCAATCTGATTTCATCTTTCATCCCGCACTCAGTTTTCTGTATCTGTAGTTATATATTGCCTCTAATTTATAAGTATAAAATGTTTGACTGTTTTCCTTCTTTGATCAGCATGAACAAAATCCTTGAGCAGTACCGTCAAAGTTGCTATTCCTCACAGGACAATGTTGCTGAGAACGAAACACAGGTGACATTTCATAATTTCCGAGCTTTATCACAATTCTATTTGCATTTCTGTGTTTGCATGTGCTGGTGGTGGTATGAGCGTCTACTGACTGAGTTATACAGCCTATATGTTCAATCGGCCTTGTTTGCTTTATCGGTTTGTTTATCGTTTCTTCATCTCTTTCACTTCACCTTTTTTTGGGTGTCTCTAGTTCTAGTTGGGAAAAATAGTCAGTTTTCATTGCGGTTTCTTTCTGTTTTTTATTTGGTAGAGTTTTTCAAGTTGTTTCGGAAGAAAAAAGGAAAAAGGAATTGGTTGGACAAACGTGGTCAACTCATGCTTGATTTAGGATGGTAGTCAACTGCGGAAACAGACGGTGGTACTTGGTTTTGACAGACATTGGGCGCGTGTGCCTGGTCTAGGATGGATGTCAACCCGTGTCATCTTCAATTAAGTGAATTAACACTAGTTTGTTTATTGGTTTGAAATTGGCATTGTCAAATTTTTATTTTATTTTTGAAAGTGCACAATAGGGTGGGCATATGGGTCTTTAGACCCGTGGATCTAGACCATATTATCTGGCCCGATGTAAAGTCATCTAGTTCTTACTTTTAATTTCAAAACGATCTGAGTTAGACTCCGTTTGTCTAAAAACAAGTTCATATTTTTTATGTATGGTTAACCCGGCTTGGACCATTTTAGGGTTGTCTTAGCACTTGTCATTTTATTAGTGATCCACAAAGAAGTTCATGATCCATAATTTTATATCTATCTAACCCTATGAAGTAAAACAACAATCGAACTTCTTCAAACAAAGAGTCTTAAGAGTCCCTTTAGAACATTTATTGGTATTAACTTTGTTAGACGTAATTCTTTTGTAATGGAAACACATAAATATTGTTTTATATTGTTGTTTTGTTATACGACATATGATTGAAAATAGATTCGTTCGACTTGTAGGAGTCTGATCATACCAAATGGATCTAATTGAGCCAATTTCACTAACAAAAATACATAGCCCATAATGACTCGAACTCGTTACAAAAAAAAAAAAAAAAAAATCAAGTCCAATCTACCCAAAATGAACCCAACTTGACCCGCACCCAGCCCTAATTCACTTTCACATAATTGGAATTTAGCATTGGCATCAACATTGGTTCCGATGGATTTTACATTGGAACTGGCCTTGGAACTCATCATTAATTTTCTCCTTGGCAAAAACATGAGTTTGACGGGTGTTGAAAACTTATGTTGTGCTTTGAGATTGGGATATGGAAATGAAAATATTCTTTTGTGTGGTTGAGTTCGACTCTCGTATGTACCAGCAAGGGTGGCAAAAGTGAAATTATAGGAATGGTATGAAGTAGTGGGGATCTTGGCGACCAAGAGAAGAACAATATGACTAACAAAAGGGGAACTAGGATGATTGAGTTACGGGGTTAGCTTGTATAATAGAGCATACATACCACCGCTGCAGTGATAAAATGCGGTATGAGACATGCAGGTCTGCGTGTTTTATTATATAAATTAACGGGTTGGGTAATTGAAGTTAAGCTCCATTCATGGTTTATTAGTTAAATTGTGATTAATGATAAACATGTTATAATTGATTACTTTTTTCATGACACTCGGTTTAGCCCTGATAATAATTCTTGATAACATTTATGTCCCTATTGAGTTGTGGCTTCGCTGACCTTATACATTGTAGACCTTGCATGTTCGATACAAAATTAACAAAGGGTAGACAAGCTAAGGTTGTGTTAGACGAGATATTTAAGAGTTTTTTTTATTATTTTTGTACACCCTATATGGATTTTGGAGTTATTTGAATAAGAGAAGTTTAGTTTTTCTTTTTATTTTATTTTTACTCACGCGCCGAGGGTGGGATTAATTTTTCCACCGACCCTGGGACTAGGGTGTGACAACATACTTGCCATTTGAAATTTTCATTAAACAAGCACTATTCACTATCCTTGGATTGAAAAAAAAAATACTTTTTTGGAAGCATGGTAAACTTTGCTTCTATTTTTTATGTTTTTATACTGTCATTAACAGCAATTTTTTAAATAAACTTTTTTTTTTGTTTTACCAACCATATTTAATGTTTCAAATTTTTTAATAAGCTATTTTTTTTTTCAAAAAACTTATTAAGGACTGAAGCTTGATCCTACTGCACACTATCAGTAGCTAGTGCTCCTTTTTGTTGTAGTGTTGTTGAATGAGAGGCATTCTTTTCTTGATGTGATGAATATTTTCTTAATCGACTTTTTTAATGCAGAACATATACCAAGAGGTCTCAAGATTAAAGGTCAAACACGAGTCTCTTCAACGTTCACAGAGGTATATATAAAATATAATAATTCACTTATTAATCAATCATATGATTTTTCTTTTGTGCCATTTTATCAAACATACAATCAATTCTTAGTCTCACATATTTAGGCATTTGCTTGGAGAAGATCTGCAACAGCTTCGCCTTAAAGAACTGCTTGTTCTTGAGAAACGACTTGACAGAACTCTCTCAAAAGCTAGACAAGAAAAGGTGTACACACACGCACACAGAGACAAAACTAGCTCATGTTTCTTAATTTGCAGTCTCTCACATGTTATATATGTTTATAATTAAAGATTCAGAAGTATTTTACCTGATTGATCATGGCATCTCGATTGCCTTCATCGACCAATGGCTGATCACTCGCAAAAATTACCATCTAGCTAGAAGGACGGAAAATGATAATATTTTCAAAGTTAATTCTTTTGAAGGGTAAAGACACCTTTAAATTTTTTACCAAGAATTAAAAAGAAGTGTAGAATGTTGAGAATATGAATCTCACATCGAGAAAAAAGAGAGACCAAGCATGTACTTATAAGTAGTTGAACTATTTCCTATTTGTCAATTAGTTTTATAGTGAAATCTCAAATTTCTTTTTACAATGATCACACTATATAATTACGAGTATAATATGTTTCACAATCAACAAGTGTCATAAATTATGTGTATCGTACATTATTGATTTTTCTTCTGTGTTTCTTGATCAACTCCATATATAGACCCTATTCTGTATTGATCTTGATTAAGCTATACATATAAGCATCACCTTATATTTTATATTGTTATTGTTTCAACATTACCTTTTTTTTATCCTTCTGCTTTTGTATATGTAGACGCGGATGATGTTTAATCAACTAGAAGAACTGCGCACAAAGGTAAAAGTATATATGTATTGCTAGCATATACCATGCATCCCAGGGTCTTCCTATCATATGCGATTTTGTGTCCCTGATCCCTAATCATGTTGAAGTTGATTTTTTAACATTATTACGATTAAATATTTCTTCTCGTTCTTCTGTCTTGAAATTTGGTCAAAACTACGTGCATGCAATTCCTTAAAGAGGACTAGATATGTTCGACGTACTTTACAAGTTTAGAAGGGCGATGAAAGGTTTAAACATTTGTTAGAACAATAATAACGTTATTTAGGTACACAAAACTCGTCACATTGATAAGATATACTTTAACATAAATGTAAATTTGTGGATACATTTCAAAATGAGAGTGTACCTACAAGAAAACAATTCTAGTATAAGTGCTAAGAGATGTGATTCTATTTATAAGCGGGTTTTCTAGTAGTGTAAAGAATCGGTTATACAATAGAAAATCTTCTAATATGAACGAGGCCATTATATGTTGGACGAGTTACCTCAACAAAATTACGTGAAAACTTCCTCTCATTTTTCTCCCATTCTAGCTAATAACTAGTTGACGTGGTATGATAATTTTTTTGAATAAATTGACAGGAGAACGATCTTGCAGGGGTTAATAAACAGCTTAAACGTGAGGTACTTTATAGTGTATATTCTTGAATTTCTTTCCCCCACCATCTAATGACTTTTGAAGGTCCTACTTTTTGGATCCACATCTAATGGCTACTTTTTTCTATTTTTGGTGTATGGAATATTGTTGAAATTCTAGCTTCAAGAAGTAGGACCTTCAAATGCCAATCACGTTGCATGTGAAGAACCTACCTTACAATTACACATATGGTAAGCATTTCCTTATTTCCAGTTAATTGCACAAACCTTTTAATTAATATCTTTAATTAGGATATAGGATTTTGGTTGTTTTTAACTGCATGGCTTAAATGCGGATTATACTAATGTGATTTTTTTTTCTCATTGTTTGTGTGGTTTTGTTCACTTTAGTTTTGCATTTTCGATTTGCTACTATTGCATCTATGTTTGATATTTTGTACATCTTTGATATATACTGTTGAATTTTATTTAATAAATACGTAGTTGATTTGGTAAAAAAAATGTTGATGATGCTTGAACGTACCATAAAAATGGATGTAGAGAACATGGATGTGTACCAGTTCCCCAAGAAAAAGGAAACTACTGATCAAGGGTGGGAGGGAGCAGCTGCAACAGTGTGGGCTTTATTTGATTGCTTGTACGAGTACTACTAAGATGTGTTCAGCTCATCGATGTCTAAAACTCTTAATTACTACTAAGATATGTTCAGCTCATCGATGTCTAAAACTCTTAATTACTACTAAGATATGGATGTCTGGAACTCTTAATTACTACTAAGATATGTTCAGCTCATCGATGTCTGCGAACCCTTAATTATGACTAAGTTGCAGGTGACTAATAATTGTGATTTTCTTTTGTTTTCTTGCACAAAAGAAGAATTTTTAATAGAAAAACTAATGAAAAGTGTTTGAAAATTTGAGTTTTAACGATAAAGATAAAATAAAGGGTAAAGTGAATAGTAATAGGATTAACTTTTTAGTGTAAAACTATGATTTTTCGTTAAAATAAACAGTACCGGAAACTTTTCGTTAAAATTCTTATTTTTAATACCTAAAAAGATTTATCCGTAGATATTTTTAAGCATATGATTAATTAGGTACATGTTCTTTTCTCTTTTTTTTATCGAAAAGTAACATTCATTAATCTGAAATTAGGTACATTTTCTATATGCAGATTCTTACATCCCTTCATTGACATCGACACCCCCTTAGGCTATTTTCAACCGAATGAGTACCAAAGGGATTTCTTTAACCCTAAAGTCATGTAAGAAATTATATTTTAATAAACAATGTCATGTCATATTTTATATTATCTCTAACCTAGGAGGCTAAAGGGTCATAGGCCAAACATAACACATTGACAAAAAATCATCTTCAACCGAGGGGGCAAAATAGTCATAGGCCAAACATAATTTATTATTTTAATTGAATTAATATGATTACTTAAATTAAACTATCTATTAAAATAACATTTTCAGACACATTTTGAGTGTCATTTGTCGCCAAATGAATAAACCTTCGGATTTCTTATCTTTGTATAATCTCAATAATTTTTTGGATAGGATTTTGAGTGACACATGTCGCTAACGTGAATAACTCTTCAGATTTCTTATCTTTATGTAATGTAAATAATTTTTCAGATAAGATTTCGAGTGCCACGAGTCGAGATGTAATTGGTTGTGTAAATTTTAGATAGGATTCTTATCTATGTGACATTTCTTATCTTTAGCTTTCAATGCTGATAAATTGGCTGGATATTGGGGTACAATTCACACACCTTCATCTTTGCCCTCTCTAATATCTCTCTCAATTCAAGTTTGCAATGAATTCCAACTTTGGATCCTCTTCGCATTCCAACTGGGGTCCTCATCCAATTCTGAATTGGAAGATAAATGGGTGTAGATGAGACGAGAAGATGAGAAGTACGATGAAGAAAATGAAGCATGACGCAAACACAACATATATGGCAGCAATGGCTGGAGTCATGGCGTGTGAGGAAACTGAAGAACAACCTTGATGCGGTGGCTATGTTGCTGGTCACTATGAGGCTTCATGTCTTCAAGCATTTACTTCATGATGTCCAACATGGCAATCCATACTTTTGATAGAAGATGGATAGAGCAGGCCGCACTGGTTTCTCACCTCATCAAAAAGTTACTATTGCACTCTAAATGCTGGCATATGCCTCCCCAGCTGATGCAATGGATGATACATATGGTATGTCTGAGTCTACATGCCTTGATAATCTTGCTGAATTTTGTCACACAGTTGTTCAAATTTACAAAGAGAAGTATCTCGGTGAACTAAATCAAGCAGATATGGCTCGGCTCTTTCGAAAAGCTGAAGATCGTGGCTTTCCGGGCATGATAGGGTTATTAGATTGCATGCATTAGCAGTGGAAGAACTATCCCACCGGATGGCAAAGAGGATTTAGCTGAAGATTAAGAAAGTAGGTGGTTGCCTTGTTTGACACATGAATTTGAAATGCTTTCTTTGGAGTCTTAATCTCCCAAAATGACACTACAATACTCGGCGTTCACTCCTCTTTAATAACCTGACGACTGGTAAATCACCTCAACTTAATTACTACATCAACGTGCGTAAGTCCAAATGGAGTATTACTTGGCAGATGACATCTACCCAAAGTGAGCGACACTTGTCCAAGAAATTGCAAATTGTGTGGATGATGCCTAAATGTGATTTACCTTACACCAAGAGGCATACCAGAAAGATGTTGAGAGAACTTTCGATATTCTATAAGCATGGTGGAATATCATTAAGGAACTGGCAAAAGGTGGAGTCGAGATAAATTGAACTTCATCATGATGTCGTGCATCATATTACACAACATGATTGTAGAGGATAAGCGAGATAACTATATTGATGGAGAGTTTGATGACAACCAAGATGATCCAAATAGGTCAAGGAGGGCCCGTGAGAAAATATATGATGGGCCTAATTTGCCTTTAGATCTAAGAACTGGTAATATCTCTTTAAATAAGTACATGAGGCGTCATAGGATGATACGTTTACGTGCCACAAACAAGTACCTACAACAAGATCTTGTTGCACATCCTTGGGCCAAAAGAACCATGGAGTAGCGTTTAAGTTTTATGTTGTTAAATGTTTTGTTTAATGTTGTTTAAGTTTCATGTTGTTTAAGTTTGAATAACTCCCCCAAGTAGTACTAGAGTGGAGATTGTGTTGTTTAATGTTGTTTAATTTAAAGAGTACAAAAACTTAAATTTAAAAACTACAACTTAAATATTAAAGACTACAACAACTTCAATTTCAAGACTATAATCATCATTTTCATCCGCCATTGTAGGAGTATAGTCGGATGTAAACAACTTTCGTCAGGCCATAATTTCTCTTTTTTCCTTACAAAATATGCCTTACTCTTTGAAGTGTACTCCGAAGTGTTCCTTTGCATGTTTCTATCATTCATCTCTTCTTGTATTTGTTTTGCCTGTTCTTCATGCCTACACTTCTTTTCTTCTGCGGCAAGGGCATTTTGCTTTGCCATTAATCGCAATGAGGACGCCATTTCTCTCGAAAGGCTAAATCATCATTTGCCTTGCCTCTTTCCTTCAATTTTCGGACCTTGTTTCGTCACGTAACCCTAGGTATGGAAGATTCACCCGGAGACGGATTTTCTACCCTTGTTTCTTGAATGATAGGAGATCCTTGTTCGTCCCCAACTGCATTTGACGAAACATTTCCGAACACCGATGTAGGACCAAATCTTTCTTCAGGTGGATCTTGAAATAACACCCATACTTTACAAATTTCCCAACAATCGTGATGCCTTCGCTTGGCGTACCTAGAAAATATAATTACAAAAATTAAAGGAAATTAATTTATGAAATTAAATGTGATATAATTAAATATTTAAAATAACTTGTGAAAACACTTATTTTGTCGTAGTAATTAGCTCCACTTTCATGTTTGCTTTGGGCGTTTAACATTGCTTGATGCCATTTATTCAAACTTGGTTGAAGATGTTTTTTCCATTTTGAAGAACAACTCTCGTGGTTTCGGGGATTCAGTGGAGTGGTGTCTTTGTAGAACTCATAGTATTTTTTAGACGTACGAGCCTAAACACATTCACTTGTTTGAGAACTTCCCTTGACATTATCTTCTGAGACCCATCTATTAGCCCTGCAAAGAGCTTCATCTTCTTTTCGGGTCCAAGCCATTCCTTTGATTGCAGATGTGGTCATTTGAAAATTATTGAAAAAATTGAAGGAAAGATTATTGGAAGAGGTAAGAGAATAGAATGTGAAGAATTGAAATAAAATGAGGTAAGATAGTATGGAATGGTGAAAATTATGTGAGAAATGGTGTAGGAATGACTTAGGCATTTATAGAAAAAAAATTAGAAATTAAAAAAAATTGTCTGAAAAGTTACCATTGCTTTTGAATTGTTAGAAGGTTGGCCAGCTGGATAAGGTCGGCTCGCTGGCCTGATTTCAGTTTTTTGGCCCAGTGAAGCCCAAAAGCCTTTTGACTTAGCCCTCGGTTAGAGATTGTTTTCGTGTCATTTCAAGCTAATTTTAGCCCCTTGGCCAGGTCGGTTAGAAATGACCTTATTCAATTGGAAATATTAGATAATGACATAATGTAACATGATATGTTGGTTTAGTCGCATTCACTATATTATTAAATTGTGATAATATTAAGACTTATTGTGGGTGTACTAATTCCGCTGTAATATAAAACAAACTTGACATCAAATATGAGTAAAAATTATTCACATTGCAAACAAATTTGCTATTCATAAAACAATTTAAAAACTGAAAATTTTGAAACTAAGAAATGATTCCCACTTTGAGATTGAGAAATGTTTTCAAAAAGATACTTTCCCAAGTTCCGTATTTAAAATCGTATTGGCTTTCGACCAAGGGCATGCATGCTGCCAAGAGGATTGTGCTTTTGGATTGGCTTGGTCAGAAACCAACGGATAAGGACATCGACAAACATAATTCTTGCTTCTCTGGCTAATTCGCTATCTGCAGTGTTTAATATCTAACTTGTCATTTGGTTTAAGATGTTGAATATATACCAAGTTCTTTTGTGACTAAATTATGAATTTATGTTATAGTTTGATAAATTTATAATATTAAGAAATTCATGTCCACGAGATTATAGTTTAGCCAATAATTTCTCAAACGAAAGTGATAGAATTAACTAACTAAAGTGTTTAAACAAGATGATTTAGATTTTTGGTGCAGGTAAATTACACGATAATGGTCATGGAAAACTGAAATGTCTATGTGAGTTTTTTTCATCAAATCCCAAAAAAGTGGACTATCTTGACTTTGTCACCAGATAGTCTCCTTTAAACAAAAGTGTTTAAACAAGATGGGTACCAAATGTACCTATCACATCCCGGCCCGGGGTCTACCACATCTCGGGCCCGCTCCACCACCGTAGCACGATATTGGGCCCCGACCACGCCCTCACGGTTTTGTTTCTGGGAACTTGCACGAGAACTTCCCAGTGGGTCACCCATCATGGGATTGCTCTCGCACGTTACTCGCTTAACTTCGAAGTTCCGATGAAATCTGAAACCAGTGAGTTCCCAAAAGGCCTCGTGCTAGGTAGAGATGAGAATATACATTTAAGGATCACTCCCCTGGGCGATGTGGGATGTCACAATCCACCCCCCTAGGGGCCCGACGTCCTCGTCGGCACACTTCCGGTCAGGGATTGGCTCTGATACCATTTGTCACATCTCGGCCCGAGTCCACCACATCCCGGGCCCATTCCACCACCGTAGCATGATATTGTCCGCTTTGGGCTTACCATTCCCTCACGGTTTTTGTTTTTGGGAACTCACGAGCAACTTCCCAGTTGGTCACCCATCCTAGGAGTGCTTTGGCCTCCTTCTCGCTTAACTTCGGAGTTTCTACGGAACCCGAAGCCAGTGAGCTCCCAAAAGGCTTCGTGCTAGGTAGATATGAGAATATACATATAAGGATCACTCATCTGGGCGATGTGGGATTTAACAATCCACCCCCTTAGGTAAATTGTCACATCCCGACCTAGGGTCCACCACATCCCGGGCCCGCTCCACCACCGTAGCATGATATTGTCCGTTTTGGGCCTCGACCACGCCCTCACTGTTTTGTTTCTGAGAACTCACACGATAACTTCCCAGTGGGTCACCCATCATGGGATTGCTCTCACGCACTACTCGCTTAACTTCGAAGTTTCGATGGAACCCGAAACCAGTGAGTTCCCAAAATGCATTGTGCTAGGTAGAGATGTGAATATACATTTAAGGATCACTCCCCTGGGCGATGTGGGATGTCACAATCCACCCCCTTAGGGGCCCGACGTCATCGTCGGCACACTTCCGGCAAGGGATTGGCTCTGATACCAAATTGTCACATCTCGGCTCGGGGTCCACCACATCCTAGGCCCGTTCCACCACCGTAGCATGATATTATCCGCTTTATGGCCCGACCATGCCCTTACGGTTTTGTTTCTGGAAACTCACACGAGAACTTCCCAATGGATCACCCATCATGGGATTGCTCTCGCGCGCTACTCGCTTAACTTCGAAGTTCCAATGGAACCCGAAACCAGTGAATTCCCAAAAAGCCTTGTGCTAGGTAGGGATGAGAATATACATTTAAGGATCACTTCCCTGGACGATGTGGGATGTCACAATCCATCCCCCTTAGGGGCCCGACGTCCTCATCCGCACACTTGATGCGTAAAATTACTTGACACACAAATTAAACCCTCTTTTTTTGACAATTGTAGTAAAGTATGTAAGTAGGGATCGTTCTAAACCGGGGATTAGGAGGGCTTGCTAAAACCTCTAAACTAACTCAAAAACATAAAAACAAAGTTAAAAACGTTTGAATAGACTTAAAGAACTCAAAACAGGTTCACAAGACTCAAAATAACTTAAAGACACTCAAAACTGCCTAAAAACACAAACTAGGCAGTTTCTGACTCTAGCACAACTTTGGACGAAATTTGGGTTTTGACTTGACTCAAAACACTCTAAAACACAAACAAACAAATTTTAAACACTTTGAAACAAGAAAGTAAAAGGGGGATTTTAGTTTTGATGAATTTGAAACAAACAAACAAGTTATAAAACTAGGAAGATTGTAAAACAAATTTAAGAAATAAGATGATGGATGGATTAGTTAGAGGTCCGTTCTTCACACATGACACACTTGTATATGAATTGATTTCCAATTGCTTTTCAATAAACTATGATGCTCAACACCCCAGATTAATTAGGTACGCTTAAATTAATCCTCAGATTTTCCTAATTTCATTGAATTGGATGATTGCATACAACAACCCAAAGCATTCCCCACAAGTTCCCTACATGAATTGCATAATAGAGATACAAGCAAGAATCATTAAGTTCTATAAAAATCATAAGCATTGACGAAACACTTGTAACTATGAATTGCATGAAACTTATGCCAAGAATTCAATTAACGCGATTGTGATAAACAACCTTCACTACTTATGAATATAAATTTGTAACGATTAGGTGAAACTCATTTATATTCTAGCATCTAATTCATGCATGAAAACTAAGTATGCATCCTTAATAAACATACAAGAATTAGTTATGAATAAAATAGATAATTGAATTGCAATCACAACTTATCAAATCACAATTGGAAGAAATCAATTTAAATCTCAAGCATGTTCATGGCTTCAAACTTCCCCCTAACTAAATAGGGGTTTAGCCACTCATACTTACAAAGCAAAGATAAACAAATTTAAACATTGAAAACAAAAGAAAGAAAACACCTAAAAACGCTCCAACAATCCAATTTGAATGGCAAGCACGTCCAAGATCCTTCTTCTTCTCTTTGTAGCGGCACAAGGTGTGGTTTGATGGATGAGTGGTAAATTATGGTGGTGGATGGATATAGGTGGGTTATGGTGAAGGGTGGATGGGTGGATTGTATTCTCTTTGGTTTTCTTCACCCTTGTTATGGTGAAGGGTGGATGTATTTATAGGCTAGGGAGAGGACCACTCCATTTCCTTTGCATGTGAGCTTGTGTGGGTGTGTGTTGGCATGTTTCCTCTTTACATTTACACACACATGCTTCATCATTTCAACCACAAAACACACACATTTTCTGCCATGTTTTTCCCTTTACATTTACACACACATGACCTCCATCATTTCAACCACAAATCAACCCATTTTATGCCCATGTGTGTGTGTTTCCTTTGCCCATGTGTGTGTGTTTCCTTTGCCCATGTGTGTGTGTTTCCTTTGCCCATGTGTGTGTGTTTTTCCTTTGCATTTGTACACACATGTTCTTCATTATTTCAGCCAACAATCCACCCATTTTCTGCCCATGTCAAACTATCCATGCCTTGCCTTTCTCTTTGTGTATGTGCTGTCCACGTTTCTGAACCTTTCAGTGTTACAATGCCCATAACTTCTTCTAGAAAAATGATATTAACAATCCGTAAATTTCTCCAGAAAGTAGACATCCGTAGCTTTCCACGAATATAAGGCTCATTTTCTAATTCATTCTGACCTGTTTGTAACATGCTTTCAAAGTCAGCTAATCTGCACAGGCAGTTTTGACGAATTTGTTACTTAATAATTCACTTGTGCTACTTTTCTTTTCTTTGCTTGATAAATCACACAAAATACAAAAACATAGTAAATAGCTCAAAAATGTAAGGAACTAACTAAGAAAAGACGAGTGAATTCGAAGTAAAAATATATATAAATATGATCCGATCAAATACCCCCACACTTAACTTTTGCTAGTCCTCGAGCAAAACAAAGAAAACAAGAACAAGAAGTAACAAGAAAAACATTAGCTTCCCCCTATGTGACCCTCATAGAATTTCATTCGAGAACACAAATCAACAAGAACCATAGCTAGCATCAAACAAGCTAATCCAAGTTCATCTTCCTTATTCAAATATTAGCAGTAATCTTTAAATCATCCTTGAAGTGTAGTGTGTGAGATAGCCATGCTAATGCAATTTCAAGTTTATATTTTTAAAATCATCATATGCAAACTAGCGAACTTCTCACGGGATATGCACTCAATCACACATGTGTTTAGTTTTAATGTGTTTCGCTCAAAAATTCAAATGTGAAATTTCTACCATAAGCTTGCATAAAGATCACTTCTCCACAGTCATAATTGCAAAACTTAAATCAAGAGGACTTTTATTGGATGTAATGAGGTTTAGGGATATGGTTATTGAAACGATAGAATAGGAAAACACAAGTTCCAAGCTACATTGCAAGCAATTCTTTTCTTTAGATTTATAAGAACTCAAGCTCTCCAGCAATTCTTCTAGCACCTCCAACCACAACCTTAAACTGAAACTTTAAAAACTTTTTATTTCATTTGTATAC
Source organism: Malus sylvestris (assembly GCF_916048215.2). Classification (NCBI taxonomy): domain Eukaryota; kingdom Viridiplantae; phylum Streptophyta; class Magnoliopsida; order Rosales; family Rosaceae; genus Malus; species Malus sylvestris. Next base: position 26,702,683 of record NC_062260.1, read on the forward strand.
AATCTTTCTTTTTTTTTTTTTTTTTTTTTTTATTAATCACAAACATGAAATACCCCCACACTTATTCTTTTGCCAAACATCTTCACAGTACTTCACAAACGTTTCTCATAAGACAATCTCGCATTGCTCGCTTGGAAAGGGTAAGGAAAAATGTTTCAGGTATAAGGGTAGACATATCTGGTGATAAGAAATAAAAGGCTCAACAAACAAGGCTCAAATTGGCAATCTAATGATATCATTTTTATTTGGAAAACATGGTTATTTGGGCCATAGTGGTAAACCTAATGCCTCTATCATTTCCAAGTTCATGCAATCAATGACAAACATTTCGAAAGATCGTTACGCAAGTTCTAGAGATGTATCTCACATAAGTTCATCACACATGAAAGAATAGGAGTGTATGAAAAATGCACACACTTTCAATAGGCTCAAAAACTCACATAGGATGTATATGGTCACTAAATTCACATATGAAGCTTTAAGTCATACTTTAGTTTCACATCAACAAGGCTATGTGCATTTGGTTTTTCAAAGATGATCAAACATGTACAAAACTAACAAGAGAATTAGGAATTTCACAAAACACATGTTAACTAAGTTCTTGATAATCATGATTCAAATTTGATCTAATTATATCATTGGGTCGGGAAACTAACAAAAATCTAATTCAAAATAATAAGGGAAACAAGACAATATTTTTGGATTTTGTTTTTAAATTTTCCGATTTTTAAATTTTTTTTTTTTTTTAAATATATATATATTTTTTTATGAAAACAAAAAGCAACAACATGGAAACAAATGAAACTCGTTCGTAGTTGAAGGTACAAAAAATTTCAATTTGGTCATTTTTTATACTCTTTACCCCCAAACTTAAACTGGACATTGTCCCCAATGTCAGAAAACACTATAATGCAAATAAAAATAAAATAAATAATAAGAAACAAAATAAAACAAGGGGACTGAAAACTTCCCTAGTTTGCAGTAAAATCAAGCGATGACCCCCAAGTTAAAATTCTGCAATCAACTTCAAGGGTGGAAATAACCAAATTTTCCTGCAAAGAAAAGAAATAATTCAGTTAAGTAACACAAGAAAATATATATAAAAAATAAAAAAATAAAAAAAAAAAATTGCAAACGAAAAATTGAAAATCACGATAAAAGACAATGAATAGAACTAATAAGTGATCATTGGTCGTGCTTGTTGACTTTCCACAGCTTTCATCTTGAACTGGGTGACACTTAGCTTTTTACTTGCAAGTGATGATTTGATGATATTGTACGGCGAAGCTTTGCTCTTTGGTGATGTTGCAGTTCCTTATTTGTTCTCCAAGCAGATGTGGCAGCTTCTCTAGTTCCTCAGCTCGGACTCCTTCCGCTGGGATGATTGTGCAAGCTGCATTCTTCTCTGCTTGTTTCTTCTGTACGTTGTCTCCACATGCTGTTGGTATCATTTTCGCTTGCCTTATCTGTTCTTCAGGTAGATGTGGCAGCTTCTTTGGAAGTACATCAGCAGTGGAAGATGAGTACTCGAGAGCAATTTCTCCATGTCCTGCAGGTTAGAACAAAGACAAGGAAAAGGACATGGAGAATGCATGATATGAGATACTCTTGCTTTCAACCTTTATGATATGAAATACTTTTGCTCTGGATGGGCTGTTTGCAGGGGTATCCCAGGGAATGAGGAATACAGTGTGACTCGAGAGGGTTCTTTGGGAATGCATTCTCGGAGATGAAAAAGTGCTGAGAGGGTGTGCCTTTGCTGTGGAAGGCGAAGGTAAATACTTATAGGACTTTTCTTCACAACCGGAACTATTCTCTCACTCATTGTCGGCAGCCGGTGGATGGATGAATAGTACAAATTACGCGCTTTCTGACAAAGCTGCCCGTAATTTCCGCAAAGCAGATTCCTCATTGATATCTGGAATCGGCGCTTCGAGCTCTGAGCATCGTCGATTGTAGAGGTAGTATGTGACACGTGCGGATAAATCTGGAAAAGAAGATTTGCCCGTGGGTTGAAGCTCAGCTTTTGAGAAAGCTAGCGTGTCTTTGACTGTTGAATTTCCCTCTTCGATTTCTGAATTGGTGCTTCGACAAACTGCCCGAGAATTTCGCAAAGCAATTTGCGTGTGACAAGTGACGACACGTCTGGACAAATTGATCTTTTGAAATCCGGGGTTCGGCTCGTGGTTTCTGAGCAAGCCCAGCCTTTGAGAAATGCAACGCCTCTTTTGAGAAAAGAATCCGGCTTTTGAGAAAGGAAACTCCTCTTTTGAGAAAAGAATCAGGCGCTTGAGAACGGAGCCCCGACTCTTCGATTTGCGAGAGGACGCCTCTTCAATTTCTGAGGAGCGCCTCTTTGATTTCTTCTTTTTATAGAGGTGTTAATTTTGTTCCACAACACACTTGAGTTCCCTCTTGTAAACATTCCCTTCTTGCAATTTCCAAAATCTTAATCTGTCCGATCTCTTCTTTCTCAACACCTTCAGAAAATGTCTGGCCCTTCCGATCGTCGTTTTGACTTGAACATTGGTGAAGAGGCAGCTCCGCCTTCACCAGACAACATATGGCGCCCATCTTTCATATCCCCTACTGGTCCCCTTACCGTGGGGGATTCGGTGATGAAAAATGATATGACAGCTGCGGTGGTGGCCCGGAACCTTGTCACCCCAAGAGATAACAGACTGCTCGCTAGACGGTCTGATGAATTGGCGGTTAAGGAGTCTCTGGCTCTTAGCGTGCAGTGTGCGGGTTCTGTGTCCAACATGGCCCAACGCCTATTTGCTCGAACCCGTCACGTTGAATCGTTGGTGGCTGAAATACAAAGTCTCAAAGAGGAGATTAGAGGACTCAAGCATGAAAATAAACAATTGCACAAGCTTGCACACAATTATGCCACAAACATGAAGAGGAAAATTGACCAGCTGCAAGACACTGATGGTCAAATTTTACTTGATCATCGGAGGTTTGTGGGTTTGTTCCAACCGCATCTTCCTTCGTCTTCTGGGGCGGCACCGCGTAGTGAAGCTCCAACTGATCAACCTCCGATACCTCCTCCTTCCGTGGCCCCGCCGACTGCTGAAGCTCCGCCGACTACTGAAGCACCACCTGACCAATGAATGTTTATTAGTTAACACATCATTGTAAAATATTTTTACTTTTATGTTTTTTTTTTTTTTTTTATGTATTATTATTATTATTATTATTTTTAAATATGTAAATTAATGTAAAAAAAACTTTGGTTAACCTTCCCCCACACTTAAACTAAATAACACAAACTCACAGAAATCAACCAAATAACACAACTAACTAAACAAAACAAAATGAAAGCAGTAAAGATAAGGGTGTAAGAATTCAAATCTGATTTGGTTAACGATTCCAAAGTCTCCCTTCGTTGAATGCTTGGGTTGCCTCCCAAGAAGCGCTTGATTTAACGTCTTTAGCCGGACGAAACTTTCCTTTAAACTCCCCTCGGCTCCAAAGCATGGAATTTATCTTTTAATGGGAGATGATACTTGAAATGATTCGGCAATGGTTTAAATTCAAGAGTGGGTGCCTGAATCATCAAAATCAGAAAAATGTTAGTATAAATAAAAATTAAAATTGGAGAAGATGGCTTACTTTCTTTTTCCGACACAAACTCAATGACAAACACCACATTTTTGAACATTTCCGGGACTTTGAACTTGGCCAGGTTTACTATGATGGTTGTGACTTGTCCCGTGTCATCAAACTCAACTGCTTTGGGCTTGATTGTCTCATGCACAGCCTCTTGGATGTATTCTTGATATGCTTCAACCACTTCATTTTCTTGAATCCCTTTTCTTGGTGTGCAAGGTTCTTTGAACATTTCAATACCATCGGGAACTTGTTTTGGTGCACCAAGAATTAGGATATCACTTTGCACCTTTGGAAGAGCTTCCACAATGTCTTTTTCACTCTCTTTGATATTTGGAATCAAAAACCTGCAAGGACAAAGGACATTCGGTGGAATAATGTTAGAATGAAGTGAATTTAGAACTTCCTCACCTGAGTTGGATGACATAGGGATTTGAGGAGCTTGCAGCAAAAATTCTTCTAAACTGCCCAGGTCGTCCTCCTCTTCTTCTGCTAGCAGCAGCAATTCATCCATGTTCGGGTTGTGTTTGGATGGTTCTGGGACAGCTTCATCCTTCATGTCACCTTCCAAAGTGATGGCTTCATCGATTTCACTTTCTGCCTTTGAATTTGCAATGTTTGAGTTGGAAAGTTCACTTTGATCTCGAATCTGTGCCATGAATTCCACAATCTGCCCAACTTGCATCTCCAATTCGTCCACTCTTTTGACTCGGTCTTGCATCTCCTGGTTTCGATTTTCTACTCCCTGATTCAAAGAGGTGAGTAACTTATTAAGTGTATCATTATCCAAGGACGTACCTGAATTGAATTGGGTTGATTGTTGTGGTGGCTGTGACGGTTCATATGGCCACTGATAGAACTCTTCCGATGGCGGCAATTGTTCTTCTTTTCGTAAACCCTGCGCTACAGAAATTAGTCCTTCAAGAATTTCATTATAATTCATGGGCATACTTTGATTTGATTGGAATTGTTGTGGGGAATGCTGTGGTGGCTGCATAGGTCTTGAATAGAACTCGTCTTGCTGCCAATATCCACCTTGTTGAAATTGTTGAGGTTCATCCCACATATAATCTGAATTACCTCTCCAATCTGAATTGTAAGCGTTGGAAAAAATGTTGCCCCTCGATTGGTTATGGCCTTGATATCCCCAAACATCTTCATTTGCATAAAATTGAGGACTTTGATAACCTTGCCCATAGGGCACATCAAATGTAGGGACACTTGGCATTGTGGTCCGTTCGGCATTATGAGTCAATTGAGCAGTGAGTTGTGCCAATTGAGCTTGAATGGTCGCAAGTGCCATGTCTCACTCCATTTGTACCTAAAATCAAAGAAAGAAAAATAAATCAAATATCAAAAGTAACACAAAACAAGGAAAACAAAACTAAGTCAGAAACTAAAACAAAAACAAACTAAACAAAAAGAAAAGAACCAAGGGATTAGCAAAGTTTGCTAATCCCCGGCAACGGCGCCAAAATTTGATGCGTAAAATTACTTGACACACAAATTAAACCCTCTTTTTTTGACAATTGTAGTAAAGTATGTAAGTAGGGATCGTTCTAAACCGGGGATTAGGAGGGCTTGCTAAAACCTCTAAACTAACTCAAAAACATAAAAACAAAGTTAAAAACGTTTGAATAGACTTAAAGAACTCAAAACAGGTTCACAAGACTCAAAATAACTTAAAGACACTCAAAACTGCCTAAAAACACAAACTAGGCAGTTTCTGACTCTAGCACAACTTTGGACGAAATTTGGGTTTTGACTTGACTCAAAACACTCTAAAACACAAACAAACAAATTTTAAACACTTTGAAACAAGAAAGTAAAAGGGGGATTTTAGTTTTGATGAATTTGAAACAAACAAACAAGTTATAAAACTAGGAAGATTGTAAAACAAATTTAAGAAATAAGATGATGGATGGATTAGTTAGAGGTCCGTTCTTCACACATGACACACTTGTATATGAATTGATTTCCAATTGCTTTTCAATAAACTATGATGCTCAACACCCCAGATTAATTAGGTACGCTTAAATTAATCCTCAGATTTTCCTAATTTCATTGAATTGGATGATTGCATACAACAACCCAAAGCATTCCCCACAAGTTCCCTACATGAATTGCATAATAGAGATACAAGCAAGAATCATTAAGTTCTATAAAAATCATAAGCATTGACGAAACACTTGTAACTATGAATTGCATGAAACTTATGCCAAGAATTCAATTAACGCGATTGTGATAAACAACCTTCACTACTTATGAATATAAATTTGTAACGATTAGGTGAAACTCATTTATATTCTAGCATCTAATTCATGCATGAAAACTAAGTATGCATCCTTAATAAACATACAAGAATTAGTTATGAATAAAATAGATAATTGAATTGCAATCACAACTTATCAAATCACAATTGGAAGAAATCAATTTAAATCTCAAGCATGTTCATGGCTTCAAACTTCCCCCTAACTAAATAGGGGTTTAGCCACTCATACTTACAAAGCAAGATAAACAAATTTAAACATTGAAAACAAAAGAAAGAAAACACCTAAAAACGCTCCAACAATCCAATTTGAATGGCAAGCACGTCCAAGATCCTTCTTCTTCTCTTTGTAGCGGCACAAGGTGTGGTTTGATGGATGAGTGGTAAATTATGGTGGTGGATGGATATAGGTGGGTTATGGTGAAGGGTGGATGGGTGGATTGTGTTCTCTTTGGTTTTCTTCACCCTTGTTATGGTGAAGGGTGGATGTATTTATAGGCTAGGGAGAGGACCACTCCATTTCCTTTGCATGTGAGCTTGTGTGGGTGTGTGTTGGCATGTTTCCTCTTTACATTTACACACACATGCTTCATCATTTCAACCACAAAACACACACATTTTCTGCCATGTTTTTCCCTTTACATTTACACACACATGACCTCCATCATTTCAACCACAAATCAACCCATTTTATGCCCATGTGTGTGTGTTTCCTTTGCCCATGTGTGTGTGTTTCCTTTGCCCATGTGTGTGTGTTTTTCCTTTGCATTTGTACACACATGTTCTTCATTATTTCAGCCAACAATCCACCCATTTTCTGCCCATGTCAAACTATCCATGCCTTGCCTTTCTCTTTGTGTATGTGCTGTCCACGTTTCTGAACCTTTCAGTGTTACAATGCCTATAACTTCTTCTAGAAAAATGATATTAACAATCCGTAAATTTCTCCAGAAAGTAGACATCCGTAGCTTTCCACGAATATAAGGCTCATTTTCTAATTCATTCTGAGCTGTTTGTAACATGCTTTCAAAGTCAGCTAATATGCACAGGCAGTTTTGACGAATTTGTTACTTAATAATTCACTTGTGCTACTTTTCTTTTCTTTGCTTGATAAATCACACAAAATACAAAAACATAGTAAATAGCTCAAAAATGTAAGGAACTAACTAAGAAAAGACGAGTGAATTCGAAGTAAAAATATATATAAATATGATCCGATCAACACTTCCGGCTAGGGATTGGCTTTGATACCATTTGTCACATCCCAGCCTGGGTCCACCACATCCCGGGCCTGTTCCACCACCGTAGCACGATATTGTCCGCTTTGGGCTTACCATTCCTTCACGGTTTTTGTTTTTGGGAACTCACGAGTAACTTCCCAGTGGGTCACCCATCCTAAGAGTGCTCTGGCCTCCTTCTCGCTTAACTTCGGAGTTCCTACGGAACCCGAAGCCAGTGAGCTTCCAAAAGACCTCGTGCTAGGTAGAGATGAGAATATACATAAAAGGATAACTCCCCTGGGCGATGTGGGATCTAACAATCCACCCCCTTAGGTAAATTGTCACATCCCGGGCCCGCTCCACCACCGTAGTATGATATTGTTCGCTTTGGGCCCCGACCACGCCTTCACGGTTTTGTTTCTAGGAACTCACACGATAACTTCCCAGTAGGTCACCCATCATGGGATTGCTCTCGCGCACTACTCGCTTAACTTCGAAGTTCCGATGGAACCCGAAACTAGTGAGTTCCCAAAAGGCCTCGTGCTAGGTAGAGATGAGAATATACATTTAAATATCATTCATCTGGACGATGTGGGATGTCACAATCCACCCCCCTTAGGGGCCCGACGTCCTCGTCGGCACACTTCCGGCAAGGAATTGGCTCTGATACAAAATTGTCACATCCCGGCTCGGGGTCCACCACATCCCGGGCCTGCTCCACCACCGTAGCACGATATTGTCCGCTTTGGGCCTCGACCACGCCCTCACGGTTTTGTTTCTGGGAACTCACACGAGAACTTCCCAATGGGTCACCTATCATGGGATTGCTCTTGCGCGCTACTCGCTTAACTTCGAAGTTTCGATGGAACCCGAAACCAGTGAGTTCCCAAAAGGCCTCGTGCTAGGTAGAGATGAGAATATACATTTCAGGATCACTCGCCTGGGCGATGTGGGATGTCACATACCACTGATGGATGGGATGGAGAGCAATATATAACTTTCAAGCATTTTCCATTCTACTAGTTCCAAATAAATAAGGGTGAACTGCCAATTTAGTTACTGAATTATCACATGAATGAAAATTAAGTCGTTTAACTATTTTTTTCAAAAAAATTGTCATTTAATTATAAAAGTTTGCCAATTACATCTCTAATATTATATTTGAATCTACTATATTCAATTTTCCATCAAATTAAGTCACGTTCCTTGCATGTTATACACATTAGAGGGTAGATTGTAATTTTATATAAAGAAATAGTGCATGGAGTTAACTTTGGAGGGTAAATTAGACGTTAGATTTGCTACCTATATGAAATGTTAAGGGTTTATAGGGGATAAAAGAACGGTATTACACTCTAAAGTATGTTAAGTGACTTAAGTTGACGAAAAATGAGATAAAATAGCTTTGAATATAATAGTATGGATAAAATTAGCAATTTTAATGAATTTAGAGACTTATTTTACCTAAAAAAAAATATTCAAAAATAATTTTTACTGATATGATAATTCAATAACTAAATCGACACCCAATAAATAATTATGAACTGTTTGGTTGAAGTCAGATCAGAGGGTTGGAACATATGAGATATAAATATATAGGTTCCTGGAATTTCACGTGAATCTCTTCCTCAATAAAATACCATTTCACTTATTTAAGTAAAACGAGTTAAATCATTCGAGTCAGATCAGAGGTTGCACTTGATCAGTTGGGTTTGACGAATTCTCGTTTGGAAAGAGAATATCTTGCTGTTTACTCATAGTTTTAACAATAATTTTTTTTTTTTTTTTTGGGAAACTTTAACAATAATTTTCTTAAGCATGCAAAGCAAATCTTTGACGACAAAACGTTCCCTACAACCAAACCTAGTTAAGAATTTTGTTCTAATCAGTTATGAGTTATGACTACGGTTTTGATTTTTATAAATTATGAGTTCGATACTAAATTATAAAAATTAATACATCGTGTGATCTAATTCAAATATCACATCTCTTAATATAGATTACCTTTCTTTAACAAAAACAATAGAGTAAATTGTAGTAATGGTTCCTCAACTAAAAATTCATTATTATTGGTCACTCAACTCATCAAAATATGTAGTTATGGTCATTTTCGTCAACTTCGTTAGAATTTTGTTAAAATGAGTTATGTTGGAAGGACTATTGCTACAATTGGGGCCCCTCAATTCATCAAAACGTGTAGTTGTGGTCATTTTCATCAACTTCGTTAGAATTTTGTCAAAATAAGTTATGTTTGAAGAATCATTGTTACAATTAGGTTAAAGTTGAGGGATCATTTTTCCAATTGGGTTAAAGTTGAAGGATCATTTCTCTTGTTGAATTAAAGTTGAGAGACTAATGATAATGAATTTTTAGTTGAGAGATCAGTAGTAATGAATTTTTGGTTAAAAGACCATTACTCCAATTGAGTTAAAATTAAGTAATCATTATTACAGTTTACTCAAAACAATAATAGAGTTCATTTTAACTCTAGTTTAATACATATTTTTTTTATTCAATATGGTACCCAAACACTCCAAATTTAGAGATGCTGGATAGTCAGAGTCATAGGATGCTGGCCAGAAATGTCCAACACCTGTGCTCAGCAGGCAAAAGAAGAATAAAAATGTATTCATGTGATTTCATGTCTGGACAATCGCCCATCTGCCCACTGTGGGAATTCAGATCTTCTTTGGATCCTGTAATCTAGAGCTGAATTGCGTAATTTGAATCATTCAAGAGAGAAAATTTGGTTCCTTAGTTTTTAAGGAAAACTAATGAAAAGTGTTTGAAAATTTTGAGTTTTAATGATAAGGACAATATAAAGGGTAAAGTGAATAGTACCAGGTTTGACTTTTTAGTGTAAAAATGTGGTTTTTCGTTAAAGTGAACAGTACCGTGAGCTTTTCGTTAAAACTCTCTAGTTTTTATGAGTTTGCTAATGAGAAAGTAAAATTTGAAATAAATGGTCCAAATTGTTAAGTCTGTCGTCTCCCGACTTCGAGTGAGATCCAAAGATCTCGATTCCTACTATAGTTGTTCATAAAGTGTTTCATATAAAAATTCAAATTTTTTTTGAAAAACCAGTTTCCACTCGGATCCTTCAAGACTGACATGGGCCAAATTCCATACTAAAATATTAACATTGCCATAATTGGTGGCCCAATGGTAAATGATGGATTATTAGGCTTCTTTAAAACTAAAAACTGGAGGTTTCGGGTTCAAAACCCGCTGATGGTGTGGAAGTCAGACTTGTGGCCAGGGGGAGGCTGAAATACCTTTGTGAGTCTTCCCGACTCTTGGAAAAATGATGGATAACCGTGATTTACCACTAGTTGTCCCCTTTAAAAAAAAATAAAAATATACTATGTACGATGTATATAAGATAATTATAAGTTAAATTACTTTAATGATAAAACAAATAAATTCTTTAATATTGTTTTTTTTTGGTAATAGAAGATTGGTTCACACGTCGACTAGGCGACTTTAAAATTCTAAAATAGACAATTGGATGAATTTTCTTGTAATTTATTCTATGTGTTCGTCTAGAAATAGACCAACAATTTATTTTGTGGTAATAAAATATGAACGTGAGTTCATATATAAAGTTGATATGTAGTTGTTGGAAGATATGTAGTGGTCCTAACCTTTAAAAGATATCGTCCAGAAAAGTGGTTCAATGATTTTATTTTTTTATTTAATTTTAGGTTTGATTTTATGCCTAACGGGTTCGATATTAATTTATATTAGCTGATCATTATGTTGTTTAACCTAAATCTCATAATCATTAGTGTAAATATATTATTGGATAAAAATAAAACTTTAAAAGAGAAAAAATATCGACATAAATAAATTGATTAGAGTTGTGTGCTCACTATCTGCACTGAAATTCGAAAATTCTCCCCTTAATTTAAAATTACAAGATCGATAAAATATAAAAACTCTAAAGATGAGAAAATAATATACATTTCAATCAATTCATGCATGAGTCGATAGATTAGAGCTACATGCTCTTTATTTGCACCCAAATTTGAATTTTCTTGTAATTTAAATTATACTATACTATTATTTGTTTTCTTATAAAAAATAATAGTACAAAATTAAATAAAATTAAAAAAAAATCTGAAGTTAAAAAACCTATCATTAGTGATATTTTTTTTTTGAACAAAAAATATTATCTACACTAAAAGACAGAAGAATGGGTTAAGCCTCACAATGAACTAGCAATAATGTGGTTCAAATTCGTTTTGAACGTAAGATCTCTCACTGAAAAAAAAAATACTATTAAATCGTAATACCAAATGATACTAATAGTATTATTTTAACAGGTGAATTAACTATACTGCACGCTTAATATTGAACACCACACAATAATTATACAGAAAAGACAGGCAAGATTTAGGCAAGACAAGTAAGAATAAGCCGTGTATATGATACGTAGTATAAAATCTAAAAATGGCCAGATTCCATATACCATTGTTTGCTTTCTTTCTTTTAACAGCTTTTGATTTGAGAGTCCCCCGACGACTTCAAGATCGCAAATTTACCCCCCAATTACAGCTCCTCCTGTAACTACAACTACCACTGCACCAACACTAAACCTTCTCTCTCTCTCTCTCTCTCTCTCTATCTCTCCATTTCTTCTTGCATGCTCTGCTCTCTCGTTGAATTTCAATCTCTGCAATTCCATTCCTGCCATGGCTAATAATCTCGCCCCAGGTTCGTTTAATCTTCCTTCCATGTTTTGATTATAATACGATGTTTATGATCATGTTGGTACGTCCTGATTAAAATTGGGATTTCGATCCGTTTGGTATTTATATTAGGAGATTTCACATCTGGGTTCTTCGGGTTACTTTTGTTAGCTGAAAGATTGCAGATTTGCAGAAAAGATTGATGATTTCTGAATTCTTGGGCATTTCTTTGTATTGGGTTTCTGTATTTTTGATCCATCTTTCGCAACAATCAATCTTTTTTCTTTACGTTTTTTATTGAATCCGTTTTTTTTGAAGTGAAAAATTGATGTGATGGTTGTATATGCTTTCTAGTATGCGATTCAGAATCTTACTGTATTGGAAAAACTGTTTCTTGCTTCGTTTGGATTCACTGTGTATTAGGATTTACACTGCGCATGTGTTTGTTTGGTAGTTGATCTGTGATCTGTTTAAAAAATCACAATTAAAACAATAAAGAATTAGTCGGGTAACAGATGCTTTGTATAGATGAACAACTTTTGTTTACTAAACATACAGTTTCGAGTTTCCGAATCACTTAATCTGTAGTTTGGTTTTACAGAATTGGATAAAAGAAGGTGACTTGATTCTAACATAGTCCCACTTGGAGCAACTGTGTGATTTTTAGCTTGCAGTATTGTTTTATTAATTGCATAGACGATAAGAAAGTTTTCGTATTAATTAACTTTAAACATATTCCATGGCGGACTAGTACATGTGCAACATCGTGGCGTGCATATAGCTTGTTGAACTTCTTTGCGGTTTGATTAATACTTCTTAAATGATGTGACTGCAGCTCAGGACAAAAAATTGGTTTTGCGTGAAGATTCTAAAGATGAATCCTCAGATAAAAAAGGAGGGTCACAAGATGACAAGTCCCTGGTTGTTTGCTTCGGGGAAATGCTAATCGACTTTGTGCCCACAGTTAGTGGAGTTTCACTTGCTGAAGCATCTGCTTTTCAAAAAGCTCCTGGTGGTGCTCCTGCTAATGTCGCTGTTGGTGTTGCAAGACTGGGTGGTTCAGCAGGTTTCATAGGCAAGGTGAACTAGATTCTGTCCTCTTTATTATGGATGCTAGTTTCTAAGATAGTTTTAGGGTGGTGCTATCCACACAACCCTCTCAATTTTCGGCCGGATTGAATGAATTGAGGAGGATCTAAAATTAATAGGGGGTGTGTGGATAGTACCACCCTAGTTTTATTGCTTTCTTCATTTGGCCTTTGTCTTTCTTCCTGGGATTTCTGTTATGAAGAAGGATTTCTCTAGTAACATTTTGTTCCACATGTGTAAGACATGAAACATAGAAGGACGTATTCAACCTTTTTTACTGAAACTTCCCAACGGTTCAACTCTATGTTGACTTTGTTGAGCATAACGTGGTTCAAATATGCATCTTTCTCACATTTTGGATGTACCCCATTTCATAATCTCCGGAAATGTAATTCGAACGATGTTTTCTCTCCGTTTCAGGGGACGTCTTTTACATCTGATCTCTGCATTCGGAGTCCTTATTAGTTTTAAATTATATTTTGAACTAACTTCCTTCTCAAATCTGATAAGGACCGTATCTTCTCATGGAACCTAAGGGCTTTTAGTGGCTCCTGACATTGCATAGTCTTAAAGCTTCCAAAGTTTTCTTTATGAAGGGATATTTTAATGTGGGAGGCTCCTTGATTTAACTTATAAAAACTTGTGTTCCAGGTAGGCGATGATGAATTTGGATACATGTTGTCTGACATTCTAAAACAAAACAATGTTGACAATTCTGGTGTTCGATTTGACCCCAATGCAAGAACTGCATTGGCTTTTGTTACACTCAGAGCTGATGGAGAGCGTGAATTCCTGTTTTTCCGTCATCCAAGTGCTGATATGCTTCTACGTGAATCAGAGCTTGACATAAATCTAATTAAGAAGGTGTGGCTTTCTTTTTCAACTTAATTACAAAACAGTGCACACAAAATATGAAGCTTACCCATTTGTTGGAAACTGATTCAGATAATATTGACTGCAGGCAAAGATCTTCCATTATGGTTCAATTAGTTTGATTGATGAACCATGCAGGTCAACCCATCTAGCTGCTATGAAAATTGCCAAGGAGTCTGGTTGCATCCTTTCTTATGATCCAAATTTAAGATTGCCGTTGTGGCCGTCGGAAGATGCTGCACGGAAAGGCATAATGAGTATATGGGATCAAGCAGATATAATCAAGGTATGGTACCTGGAAACACAAAATTCATGTACGGAAGTTATTAGCTGTTGCGTAGTTGTAAATTTTCTGTTTGTATCTTTATCCTTGGTTCTCATCAGGTGTTTTTGTTTGTCAAACTTGCAGATAAGCGAGGATGAAATTAGATTCCTGACTGGTGGTGATGATCCTTATGATGATAATGTGGTGTTAACGAAGCTATTTCATCCCAATCTTAGACTGTTGGTAGTAACTGAGGGTTCAGAGGGTTGCAGATATTACACTCAGGTAGGTTTGTCCCTTTTTTTTTCAGCATCTTTTGTTTCTCGTGGTAAAGAACTCACTTATCATCTTCTTGACTAAAATGGGTCGTTTTTAGAACAATCTTGTCATTGTCCCTTCTGCGTCATATAAGATAGCAACTGTAAAAGTTTGTCATCATGTTGTACTTTTATTTATTGGAATAAATGGGAACCGTTACAAAGTCATCGGTGTCAATACCACGCCATGATTTTATTGTTCAAGAGGCATCTATATTTTTGTTGAAGAAAATTAATTGAACACTCTGAATGTGATTTGCCTTTTATCTTCTCTATCAAAATGATTGGTTATGAGAAAATTGACATCAACTAAATTTCTGTCAGAAATTTCACGGCCGGGTTGGTGGTGTTAAAGTTAAAGCTGTTGACACAACTGGTGCTGGTGATGCATTCGTCGGTGGGGTACTGGACAGCATAGCTTCTAACTTGAATCTTTTTCAGGTAAGCATAGTTCTTCCCGGGATTGAGAAAAATCCGTCCATGCATCTTCCGGTAGATTATTTTCATAGTCACTCGAATTTGAATCTCAATCAGTCCTCGTATCTAAATGTTCTGTTCAGAAAAAGAAACAATGTAATATTGTTCTTGTACATAGTCTAGACTGTTGTATGTTTTCATTTTCGATCATCTACCGGCATCTGTATAAATTTCCCGCGCAGGATGAGAAGGGGCTACGAGAAGCTCTACTCTTCGCAAATGCATGCGGTGCGCTCACAGTAACAGAAAGAGGAGCCATTCCTGCAATGCCGACGAGAGAAGCTGTGCTCCAGTGCTTAAAGCAGGCTGCTGAGAAAAACTAGAAGACAATAGTCGGAATTCATGTATCAATCGTAGTGTAATTTGTGTGTTAATTTGAGTTTCTTTGCTGAGATACCATTGAGCTTGTTGCTCCTGGAGACCTCCCTGCTATAAATTTTCGATTCAACCCCACCCTTCGATTTAACTCGGAGGTGTCTCTGTCGTAGGATACACTGGTGCTTACTATGTAAACCACTGCCAATAAAAAATTTCAAGTTCAAATTGTCAGCATCGTAGCTTTTAAAATCGATATAACTCTTCTCTTTAGTCAAAATAGTTCTTAAGATTCATATAACTCTTCTCTTTGGTGCATCAAATTTAAAATCGATAGAAGTGGTCCATGAGTTTGTCCATCTTCAATCATTTTGGCGGTGAACAAACTCAGGGACCCTTCCATCGATTTCAAATTTTAGGGACCAAAATGAGAAACTATGCTAATCTCAAGAACCACTTTGACTAAAATGTCATAACCTACGTTGTTCACTCGAGATTTCACATTTTTCTTAATTTTCTCAATTTAGTCTAATTTGTCAGTTAAATTGAAGAAATTTTGCCTCATCTGACAGATTGGACTAACGTTATCGCAATGCAACTACAAGAATGATGGCGAAAATCCGAGTAAAAAATAGGGAACTTTAACGAAAAAAATTCCGGTACTGTTCACTTTAACAAAAAACCACATTTTTACACTAAAAAGTCAATCATGATACTATTCATTTTACCATTTATTTTGTCCTTATCGTTAAAACTCGAAGTTTTCAAACTTAACTTTTTTCATTAGTTTTGCTTAAAAAAATATTAGTGGAACTTACTTAAGGTTAGTTGTACACAAATTAGTTGGACTTTTTAACCACCAAGTTAACGAATGTGATGTCGGCAGCAGCACATGATCTACCTACAAGATCCAACGATCCACGAACGATGGTGTGGATCCAGATCACAGGGGTAGTTTAGACATTACAATTAATCTCGCGGGAATTGTGACCCGCACGTTCGAAACGACCCGAACCCGAACAATGATAAGCCAGCCGTATTAACCAATCACAATCAAACAGTAATTAAGGAATCCAAATAAAAAGGATAATCACGTCTTTTGAAGAGAAAAGGAAGAAGAAAATGAGAGTTTGAATCAGAAGCCATTTGCTTTGGCTTGGGTTGCTCTTCTGATTCAAATTCCAGTTGGAAGAATGGCGTCGAATTCGAATTTGAATCCGTCGCTGCAGCCTGAGATCGGACCCGACGGCCTTGCTCGCGAGGCTTCTGTCATCACCTACACTGAGAAGGTCTTTCTTTCTCTCCTCTCTCTCTCTCTCTCTCTCTAAATTTCTAGGTAATTTGTTGAATGTGTGTTGGTTGTGGTTTTTTTGTTGTTGCAGATAATCGAGAACGAACAGCTTCAATTAAGAAGGTTAGTGTATTTGATTTCAGTGTAATGTATAATGATCGTTTTAGGGAATTATTATTGCTTTAATTGTGCGTTTAATCAGTAATGCAGTGAATTAGGGTTGCTGTAATCTATGAAATGAATCAGATGATCATTGAATGTTGAGTTTTAGTGATGTTTAGAAATGCAAATTGTTTGATGAACTAGCATCCTAGAAATCTGAGTACTTTAGGTATAAACTGTAAGTTAAGAGAGATTTAGTACATTAATTGGATACAGTGGCAATGTGAAAGTGTTTGGTTATCGATTCGAGGATTTTACAAGTTGTGGTCAAGAGGTTTAGGAACTAGGAAAGTCAACATATTGAAAATTGGAAGCTTTCTTCGATTATCTTTGGTCCTTCGGGTTCACATGTTTTTGAGCCTTGAAATTGGAAATGTAGAAGTGTTTGGTAATACATATTTAGAGTTGGGGAGCTTGGGGAAAAGTTGAGTTTTGGATTCTGTCGTCTTTTATTCTTACACTTTTGTGCTTCTCGAGTTTGTTTGAATAGGCATTGCCTTTACTATAATTGTCCGTGTTCAGTAAGATTCGGTGATTTATGATTTGAGACAATTGATTCGTTCAGATATATTGAAGAAAACTATTCTAAAATTCGTGATGTCGAACGAGAGCTGGCACAGTTGTCAATGGAGATGAAACTCACAGCTGGGCCAAAAAAATCAGGTTGCTGCATTATCATTGTTAGTTACTCTCATTCTTTGATTTTATGATTTTTCCTCTTCTTTTGTATCACAGTTGATTGATTGGTTTTTTGCCTTTTACTTTGTGTGTATGGTGCATCTTTTGAAGCTCTTGAACATTTGAGGAAGAAAATAGAGATGTCAACGGAGAAAATTCATGCCGCCAAGCTGAAGGAAGAGCAGGCACGAAAGGTTTGTCCCTTTTAATTATAGAAACGGATTTTCTTTATCCTTACATTGTAAAATTCTGTTTGACGTTCATAAATATTGAACAAAACTCTTTGCCTGTTTCCCAAGTGCTCACGAAAATTAGTACCATTTTCATTCCTCTTGACCAGGATGACCTCGGATATTTAAAGCTCAAAGTTTTCAAATAAATTTGTCTAGTTTTGTCTGATTATTGGTAAGCGTATGATTGTATTCGGTGATGTGGTGGAGTTTCAAGTTGAAAAGTAAGCTTATTAACTATTTAGACCTACCAAACATATTTTATCAGGGATAGATGAAGGCACATGAATCAAGATTCATCGCAAAAATGGATAGAGATTGATGCTTGTACACACAGCCGAATATGGTTGGGTAAAATCATTTTAATAAGTGCATGAATGTTGTTCCTTATGCAGTCTGATAGCTGTTTGTTTTGATGTATTTCAGGTGTGGGAAGCAGCATTACAGGCTGTAAAGGACGAGGAAGCTATCAAGCAGCAGCTATGTGAAGACTTAAACCAACTGGTATATTTCTTTGTTACATGTGTCCTTGAGGAGGTTACAGACTTGACAAATTATTTTGACACTGTTGTTGTTTCAACAGGTGCAAGAAAGCAGCAGTTCTCAGTTTAATAGACTGGAGGAGTTAAAAAGACGACTTGAAGCTATGAACCCAAGCAGATCATCAGCTTCCGTTTCTCATGTAAGTTCCCATTTTATTTATTTATATTTAGAACATCTTGAATGGGTTGGATGGCATTGCCATTTGATATTAGTTGGCGTAGATTTCATGGTTTTTGAGAATCAACTATTATACCACAGTTTACTCATGGCCCTCGTGTGTGTGTGTGTGTGTAATTCATCAGTATTCAAGGTAGTATTGCATCAGGCCTGTTTATCAGATGAAGAAAAGGTTATTTTCATTACGGTTGGAAAGATACCACATTGGAATCTAGGATATTACATTGGAAGTTTGGAGTAGATTTCATTAGAATCATTACTTCCACACTCATGCCTTGAAATGGTTTGTCAGTAGATGTTCCCACGCCAGTTTTTTCTTCCTTCTTCCAGTGGTACTATGGTTCCTCTTTCTATCCCTGCGTTGGATACTATCTTGGAACTTCATTTGACCTCCGCTATCTCTGTGAAGTCCTTGGTAACCTTGAAAAGAAGCTAAAGAAGAAAGAAAATAGGTTGTCTGACTGTTAGTCTTGGGGATTATGAGCAAGGGTGATTAACCGCCATCCCCTACAATCGACCCGCAAAACAGGCACTTAGAGGCAATGACGAAATGAAAGAAAGATTAAGAATCACCTCTATATAGCTAGATTAATCTTAAAAGACATCCACACATCTAGCACAGGGTGTTGTGGCTCTCAAACGGTAAGATTTGAAGACTTATCCCCGGAAAGGAAAAGAGGATGGCCCCCGGGGGTGGTCAAGGGAGAGGACAAGCCGGGTAAGGAATTATTGTTTGGCCCTTTAGGAGAAACATTAAACCACTTCTTTCCATGAACCATTACATGCAAGAAGCTACTCATACTTTTCGAATATCTTATACTTGGCAACCAACTTGGGTAATTTTCAAATGCTTATATATGTATGTCATAAAATTTAGTATGAAAATGTTAATAGTTTGAGCTTGGAACTGTGTTTAGGATGGGAAATCAATGGGTCCAGATGCTCCTACAGTTCCGGGATCAAAAGAATCAGGTGGAGTCGCTCAAAACATCCCTAATCCAGGAAATGGTGGAAATGTTTCGGTCGCGAACGGGCACAATCAACAGCCTCCGGTTGAGGGAGAAGGAAGAGGAAAGAAGAAAAGTCAGTTCCACGGAAGAGGGAAGGGACTTGGAGCTGTGCCCAAGGGTAGAGGACCTCCTCCGCCGGGATGGACAGGGGCAGGGTTTGATGCTTAGGAGTGTTATTCTCATTCAATTACTGGATATATTCTTTCGTCCATCTTTCTCCCCCTGTATTCTTTAATTGTCTCTAGCATTTGATATGAGAAATGCAAGCTGACCTTTCTAACTTCTCGTTGCTTCTTCGCACCCGTGTATGTTACCAATATCGAGCAAGAATCAATCATGTAGACGTTAATTGTTCATCTCTAAGCTAGACTAAGAAGAGAGGAGAATTTGGATCCGGAACGCAGTAGGTTAGACAATCCATCCCTTGTGATGAGTGATAATTTAGTTTGATTGTTGAAGTTAGAGTTATGCTTTTGACCCTGCGTAAAGCAGAAGCCTTGTGCACTGGGTACGACGTTGAAGTTAGAGTTATGCTTTTGACCAGTCACTCGTTTAGGACATTCAAGTCTTTTCACACGTGTGGAGGTTTATAATATATATATGAATTAGGCAAGAGTAATGTTATTCACACATCTATTCTAACAAATGAGGGTAAACAACTTTTGAAATTATACTTAAATCTGATTGAGATTAATTTTTTCTACAAAAACACAAAAAAAAAAAAAAAAAAAACTTGTGTACAGGTGCCTAAGCCACGTTATTTGTGTGACATTTCTCTCAAAAGTATAGGACTGATTGTACTTTGGTTCCATCTAAACCACACGCAATCTTACTCGGTGTGAGGGTTGCCGTATCAAAATGAGCCTACCGAATATCTGGTCCCAAGCTACAAGGAACTGCTCCCACTTGCTAAGTATAGAGTAGTTTAGATAGACAGACTCATAGGCAGGCTCATTCCATGTCCTAATGCCTCGGCCATATTGCACGGAGTAAGATTCTCTTTTCTCCTTTTACATACTATTTTTTATCTTATTATCTCTATAAAAAATTAATATAAGATGTTAACGTAGCTAAACGGTAACCGTTCAAATAGAATAGAAGGGAAGATGAGAGAAATTAGAAGGGAGAGAATCCTCCTTCATATTGCACAGTCGCGGGCCACCGTAGCCCGACCTTGTGTACGGTAACAATCATACGTCAAAAGACTAGCTGGGATGAAGATGTGTACTCACTACTCAGTAAGTTGGTCAAGCCCCTGTGGTGTCATCAAATTTTCCATTTATTTTGGCATTAAGATCTTCTGGAAGTTAGGCCACACTCCTTAAATTGCCTGCAACTCAAGTCTCCATCATTAGCTTTCCAGTGCCCATCTGCACTCTCTTATTATTTGTCACGTCAAGAGAGTTAATTTGAGGATTTGAAGGACAAATTTTCGTCGGGAAAACGATGAAATTTTGCTAATTAGTTTTAAAATAGAACTTGAACTTGTTACAGTTAGATGTGGTGCACAAGTTCCCATGGAAATCACATTCATGCGTGAGGGTTCATCAAGATCTGGTGGAGTAAATTGTTTTTACACGAAAACATAACGTTAGGTATGAACAAGTACTTGTTTGTGACATTTTAATTTACTCCTATCGCTATCTAATTTCTTGCAACAGTTATAGCATGTTCTTTCCATGCAGAAGGGCACAGGCACTGTCTCGACTGATCCATCCAAACTCTAATAAATTGTGACCTCCATCGTCAGCCTGCCTCATGAATCGCTCGTACTCTTTAGGGTTAAATTGTTTCAAGGGTACGAAATTTTGATAAACTTATTGTGATTATAATATATATCCACACTGTAACATCCCACATCGTCCAGGAGAGTGATTCTTAAATGTATATTCTCATTTCTACTTAGCACGAGGTATTTTGGGAGTTCTGGCTTCGGGTTTCGTAGAAACTTCGAAGTTAAGCGAGAAGGGGGCCAGAGCACTCCTAGGATGGGTGACCCACTGGGAAGTTGCTCGTGAGTTCTTAAAAATAAAACCGTGAGGGAATGGTAAGCTCAAAGCCGACAATATCGTGCTACGGTGGTGGAACGGGCTCGGGAAGTGGTCTGCCCTGGCCGGGATGTGACAAATGGTATCAAAGCCTAACCCTGGCCGTGGTGTGCCGACAAGGTCGTCGGGCCCCTTGAGGGGGGTGGATTGTAATATCCCACATTGCCCAGGGGAGTGATCCTTAAATGTATATTCTCATCCCTACCTAGTACGAGGCTTTTTTGGAGCTCACTGGTTTCGGGTTCCGTAGGAACTTCAAAGTTAAGCGAGAAGGAGGCCAGAACACTCCCAGGATGGATGATCCACTGGGAAGTTGCTCGTGAGTTCCTAAAAACAAAACCGTGAGGGAATGGTAAGCCCAAAGTGGACAATATCGTGCTACGGTGGTGGAACGAGCCCGAGAAGTGGTCCGTCCTGGGCCGGGATGTGACACAGACACTTGAAGGGAAACTTAGAAAAATACAGATCCATAAACTTCAAGTCTTTGCCCCCAAACACTTAAACATCATTTAATTGGATGCAGTCAAACCCTCAGATCTCCCACCCTATTTATCTGCATCATCAGGACCAATAATTAAACCCTATGTATATTATATATGCACCAACCCACATGCATGACAACGTATACGTGTTATTTGCATATCATTTTATTTGAATTTCCTATATATTTGCAGCACGTTTTAGCTCACTGCCATGATATGTTATGAGATCTCTACAGGTATATGTAAGATTATTATTGGAAACATTAAATGGCAACTAAATCCCTATATTATCATAAGCTTTCATTTTGTCAATGGTTGTAAGTTGTGTTGGATTCAAGATTTTAATATTGGGTAGTCTTCTCTTTTTTACTACTTGTTCATAGTGTTGGATGGTCCTCAAAAGTCCTCATAGGCGTTTCTCAAACTTTCAGGTGATCCCTGAAGCCGGGATCAACTGAGTCCATAAATGAATCCACCCATTGTGAGGACTTCCCTTATCATTTAGTTTGGAACCTTACTTACTAAATGACTAGCATGTTATAATAATAGCCCATAAAAAAAAAGAAAAACTAATGAAAATGACTTGAAAACTTTGAGTTTTAATGATAAGGACAAAATAAAGGGTAAAGTGAATAGTACCAAGATTGACTTTTTAGTGTAAAAATGTAGTTTTTCGTTAAAGTGAACAGTACCGGGTGCTTTTCGTTAAAGTTCCCTAAAAAAAATGCATAGGAATCTTTGCAGTTATGCCCCCTATAATCTTGATTATGGTGATTTTACTTCCTCTAGCCTAGTTAATTAAGATAAGCTTCCCTAGCTAGAATTAGAGGGGCAGAGAGTAGTGTGAGTAGTGTTTTTTTTTATAAAATTTGCAGTATGCGTCCTTTCCCCTGTCTAGGCCACACTGTTTTGTTTAGGCCCGACATGTGACCCTGTGGTCGACATAGTTTTTTTTTATCTGATAGACAATAATATTTTTAAAATTTAATGATTAATTAGATATAGCACTTAATAATAAAATTTAGTGATATTTCTCTACATTCATAAGCGAAAAGTTATTAAGTTTGATTTACATAAATGACAAGTGTGATATTAAATTATTATAACGATTTCGTATATACATAAGAGTTTGGTTGCATTGTGTGCATATAGTTGAAACACATTTTTTTTTAATATTTCAGGCGCACTTTGTGCATAAGTTGTGCATTTTTTAACACAATTCTTCTCTATGTAATTTATATAGGATATTACTGTTATTCGCAACTCTGGTTTATATTTGCCCTCAAAACCTCTTTTAGTACAATAAAAATCAAGTGTCATCTTTTTCAGCAAAGTAGAGATTGAGTGTCAATGAACCAAAGATATACTTGTATCTATATGCGGTACCATGATTTAGCTTTCAGAGAACAACTATGTTTTTTTTCTTCTTTTTAACAAACGATATCATTTACACTAAAGGGAAGGGGGTGGGTTTAACCTCACAATGAGCTAGCAATAATGTGGTTCAAATTTACCTTCGGCGAGAATCGAACCTAAGACCTCTCTCTTACAAGTAAAGAGGAATACCACTAGATCATAGTACTAAGTGGCGAGAACAACTATGTTAAATAGACGAGTAAATTGTCGTTTGACCCCCTGAACTCTTGCTCCAGTTGAAATTGACCTCTTGAATTATTTTTTGGTAAATTAACTCCCTAAACTATTTGAAATAAGCCAATTAACCCCTTGTCGTTAGATTTCGTCCATCATTCTGTTAAATTCAAGGGCAAATTAGTCTTTTTATCATCAATTCTTACATGTCACTTATAACCACCAATAAAATTAGGGTAAATTACATAGTAGCCCCTCAGGTTTGAGGTCTATTACAACCTCATACAACAACTTTGAAACATTTCATTTTCATATATCAAGTACCATTTTATTTCAAAATAATACATCCGTTAGATTTTCCGTCAATTAATCCATTAAATGCTGACGTGGCTGCTACATTTGTGCCACGTGGCAAAAATAATAATTTTTTATTTTTTTTAAACCTAAATCTTCTAAATTAAAAATAAAAATAAAAATAAAAAAAAAAAAAAAACTGAAACTTTATCCCTCCTCTTCCTACTCTCTTTTCCCATCAACCCACACCATCTTCATCTTCTTCCCTGCAACCCAGGAGAGAGAGAAAGAAAGAAAAAAAAAAAGCCCTTCAGTTTGTCTTCCCCACCCCTCCTCCTCCTCCTGTCTTCTCCCCCATTTTCATATTCTTCCCCCGACCCCCTACTTGCAACCCAGGAAAAAAAAAAAAAAAACCCAGATCCCGTCATCGCCGGGGTCGTGAGGTGGGAGGAATGGGTGTGGATTTAAGGAGTGGGGGGTGTATAGAGGAGGGAAGAGGGTGGGTGCGGAAGGGGGTTGAGTCGCGGGGGGAGGGAGGGGGGTTTTTTCTTTCTGGGTTTGGGGGGGTTTGCGGGGGCAGGGGGTGGATTTTTTCTTTTTGGGTTGGGGGGTTCACGGGGGTGGAGGATGGTAGACGATGCATGGGATCTTGGTTCGCGCAGGGGGAGGAGGGGGGATCTGGGTTCGCGCGGGGGGAGGGGCGGATTCTGGGTTTCACGGGGGGAAGATAAGGAGGGGGGTTAATGGGATCTGGGTGTGGGGGGATATGGGATTGGGGTTCTTCTTCTTTTTCATTTTTTCTGGGTTTTGGGTTGAAGGTGCAGGTATGAGTTTTGGGCTGAAGGTGTAGGTATGGGGGCGAGGAGATGGGAGGAAGAAGAAGGAGGAAGAAGAAGAAGAGAAGAAGAAAGAGGAGGAGGAGGAGGAAGAAGAAGAAGAAAAAAAAAAGGACCGAACCAGAAGGAGGAAGAAGAAGAAGAAAAGAAGAAAGATGAGGAGGAGGAGGAGGAAGAAGAAGAAGAAAAAAAAACAAAAAAAAGGATGATCGAACCCCTTGCAACCCAGAAGAAGAAGGAGGAAGAAGAAGAGAAGGAGGAGGAGGAGGAGGAGAAGGAGGAGGAGGAAGAAGAAGAAGAAGAAGAAGAAGAAAAAGAAAAAAAAGGGACCGAACCCAGAAGAAGAAGAAGAAAGAGAAGAAGAAGAAGAAGAAGAAAAAAAAAGGGATATGTGGCAGACAGGTTTTTTAAAAAAAAATTAAAAAATTATTTTATTTGCCACGTGGCAGACATTTGGCAGCCACGTCAGCATTTAACAGATCCATGGATGGAAAATATAACGGTTGTATGAAATTGAAATAAAATAGTACTTGAGGTATGAAAGTGAAATGTTTTAAAGATGTTGTATAAGATTGCAATAGACCTCAAACCTGAGGGGCTACTATGTAATTTACCCATAAAATTATGACATGTGGACACATAATAATGTGTAAAGACAATGTGAAATGGTTCGTTATGTAAACGTTTCGTTTCTTTATGGTTCATATTATGCTATAAGTTTTTGAATTATTATGTGTTCACGTGTCATTATTTTATTAGTGGTTATAACTAACAAGTAAGAATTGATGATGAAAAGACTAATTTGCCCTTAAATTTGACGAAATGGTTGACTGAATATAACGGCAAGGGGTTAATTGGCTTTTTCTTTCAAATAGTTCATGGGTTATTTTTTTTATTTTTTTATATAAGTAGTTCAGGAGGTTAATTCAAACTGGGATAATAGTTTAGGAAGTCAAACCGCAATTTATCCTAAATAGACATTAGTTAAAAGTGAAGACCAAAAAATAAGGAGTGTGTGTATTTAAAAATTGCGCATGAAACGCAACTGATCACAGGTTTTGGTTGACATATTAATCAACTTACAAGCTCAGACCCCATATGATTTAAGAACCAAATCCTTTATAGATTCTCCTGGCATGTACCCTTTGCAATCCCAAATACAAACAAATTGACAAATGAACATAGAAAATGAGGAGTTTCAAACCCAAAACGCATGGATGGAAATCCAGTCCCTTACTTATTTTCAGTTAATAGTAATACAACTGAATGCACCATATATGTAAATATTAACTTAATATTATAATTTATAAAATTGAATCTGTTCAGAAAAAACAAGATGTACTTGTAACTTGGAACTTTATATATAAAAAATTTGAAATTAAAAGAAAGCAAATATACAAATTAGAAAGGGGTTGGAGAGAAGCGAATGGATTCCTCTGAGGGTCGTCTGCCAAGGTTGTCGGGCTGTCAAAACATTCAGCCTCCTCCTGGCTTTTTACAGCTCCCAATCTGCCACGACCCCCACAACCACAACCCCACAACTCAAAACTATTCCCCCGGACCGATAGCATCTCATCACGTGATCCACCCATGTGACCCCAGTCCTCTCCTCTGACCCTTCCTCCTGCATACAACCCAAACCTTACCATGCTATGTTGCCGTTTTGGACTAAAATCTTGGGGATGTAATACTCAAAACAATAGGGACATAGCCGTTTCATGTATGAGAGTGTCTAAAATGTCCTTCTCTACCTCCCTAACAATCCCTTCTCCTTCTTCCTCAAATGCCATTTCGCTCTGCACCTTTGATTCCGGCAAGTCCTTGTCGATTAATGCATCGATGTCATCGAGAACTTGACAGTCAACAGATGGGAAGCTCTGAATTTTGTAGCACAAAATGTTGATCAAATGCGACCCATTGATACGCATACCATTGCAATGTTCAAATTGAATATTATTTGAGCTCGTAACCCATGGCTTTAAGTTGATATAGGGTCTCAAAAATTCCACCAAAATTTCATCCACAAGGTGAAACAGTAACTTTCTGTTCCACCTATGACCAAGCTGACTGGAAAACTCGTTTTTACCGCTAGTGGTGGTAATACTAGTGGTAGAGAAAGAGTGTTCGAGGTGGTAAAAAATGGAGGGGTCGAGGGGATGGGAAGGAGAGAACCAATTTGTGAAGGAGACTAGGGTGTCTTTATCGATGCCAGTACGGGCTATGATTCTTGTGACGTACAGGTGCATCTCTGCCTCTGCTCCACCAGCACCGGTGGCTGATCTGATGGTGGTGCCGGTGTTACCGTTAGGAATGTCGCCGGTAAACTTGATGCAGTCTTGGGTGGCGAGCACGTGGGGGGGCCGGGACACTTGTTGATGTTTGTAGTACGTTTGGCTCGTGGAACTAGATAACCGTGACGGCCTACGTTTCGATTGTTGGGCGTCAGATATTACTTGTTGTGCCTGCTCCTTTATTTGTGTAACACATTGCAACAAATAATAATAATAAGTTAAAGAGAATAGAATCATAAAATGGTAAAAGTACTTCTATGCTTCTAGCTACCAAGAATAATATGCA
The DNA here is from genome assembly GCF_916048215.2 of Malus sylvestris. Classification (NCBI taxonomy): domain Eukaryota; kingdom Viridiplantae; phylum Streptophyta; class Magnoliopsida; order Rosales; family Rosaceae; genus Malus; species Malus sylvestris. The sequence goes on from NC_062260.1 coordinate 26,729,732, forward strand.
AAATCGGTACAGATATGATCTTAATAAAATTTTGAACCTATAAAATCAAGTACGAATATGTAGCATGACTGTGATTAACCCATGTACTCGTGCATTAGAACCATCGACTGGGTAAAAAAGTCAGTTTGACAGGGTTGGCCACAGCTATATATGATCAATTCTAACAAACTAATAATTTCGACTATCATCTTGGTAAAGAAAAGTCAGTTTGTTAAGACAATGTAACTAAACGCTTGCACCGGCATTAGAATAGTTTGGACTATCGATCTGATAAAGAAAAAAGGGAGGAATTATGTAGTAATGTGTCCGACGTGCATACCTGTTTTGGGGGAATTTTGGTAGCTGGAGGTGAAGGATTTTTCTTGACAGGAAGAAGGGTAGGGACATTGCTTGACAACAATAATTGGGTTTTCTTGCATTTCTTGTCACCTGGAATAATATGATTATTCTTGATGGCTCTTGTAGCAGTTGATGGACTCACGAATGCTTCTTCCTTCTGCTTATTCCTCATCCTTGGACCGTATCCAATATCATCTGCTAATTTCGGTCTGCGCTTCTGAACTGAAGCAGTCTGGCTTTTCTGCTTCTGCTGCTGCTGTTCTTCTTTCAATGGCTGCAAAGGCTTTGGCTTTAGAGGTAAAGACGAGAGAGGTGATTTGGGTTTTGGAGGAAGGGCTTGAATTTGATCTTTGGGACCGTTGGACTCCAAGAATCTGATCCTGGGAGAACAAGAAGCTGGAGTACTACTTCGTTCCTTGGCAAAAGCACTCTTTGAAGCAGCAGAAGCATTAGCATTGGCAATGTTCTTGGATTTGAGTTGGAGAAGCAGCTCATCTCTGCCTTGCTTCTTGTTGTCTGTGTTGACTGATGGTCTGGAGGTGTTTGTGATGTCCAAACCAACTCTCCTACTCACACTTTCTCTCACCTGCTTCACAATTTGCCTAGCGTAGTGACTTGGGATTTTCACGTTCTCATGATCCCCAAAATTAATCAGCTTTAAGTCCCTCCTTTTGTATGAAGACTTGGAAAAATCCAAGTCCTCAGAAACCCCAGCATTCTCCTTGTTGATTTGGAGCGAAAGCCGGTGGTGAAGATCAACGTCTGATCTTCTGGCTGATGATATCCTTGGAGTCTCAGGCAATGAGCGGGTTCCGTCTGCAGTATTCATGTCACTCGTGTCGACGACATGTCGTCTTGCTCTACCTTTGAGTGGTTTGCTGGCCTTTGAAATTTTTTTATGAGTGGTGGTGCTGGATGATGAAGTTGAAGAGGGTGAGTTGGTTTGGTCAGGAAGAAGGTCAAGACCCATTAGCCTTGCTACCAAACTTGGAGTCTTTGTCATGCCTGGTGAGCTAATATCTGATGAAATATCAATCGAAGAAGTTCTTGCTTTGGTTGTTTTGATCTGCATACCCTTCTGGAATTTCAAAATCTGCAAACACACAAAGGGGGACCATTTCCATCATTACTTTCATCATTACTTGCTTTTCCAAAGAAAAAGAAACGAAAAGGTAAACAAATTAAAAAACTAAAATATATGTGTTAAGAGTTCTTCTGTGACAAATTGAAGAACTTACTGGACGGTTTAAATTATCTTCTTCTTTTGTGATAGATGATAATGATGTCCCTTCTGATGAATCCAAGCTGTTCCTAGGTGCTTCAACACCTAAAACAAATTCGGAAAACTTAATTATTGATAACTCACACATACGAGCGCTTGTAACTCAAGCGATTAGGAGCATTGGTGGATGCACCTACAGCTCTAAGTTCAAGCCCCCTCAGCAATAAGAGAACCAAACATGAGAGAGAGAGAGAGAGAGAGAGAGAGAGAGAGGACCTTTTGGTACTGTGAGATCTTCTGGGTGGAAAGAAGGTTGTTGGTGGTGGTGGTGTAGGTTGGCAAGCTGAAGTTGGTGAAAGTCAAACAATTGAAAGACGGCACACATGCAACCAGAAGATGTGGTGATGTCTTTTTCTGGCCGTCCTCCACCACCTCTACCTCTCTTGGAGGACTTTCCAGAACCCCAATACCACTCCCTCATTCCCATAACTAGTAAAAAAAAGGAGAAAACTGCTGCTTGTCTTTCAACAGAAACTAGAAAGATTGATATGGTGGTCTATGGATGGATGAAACCAATTGCTAGAGTTTCTCCAAAAATAGGAAAACAGGAATGAAAATATGAAAATGACAGAAGCTAGAAGCAGAATTAGTAGTACTTGTGCTAGTGTGTGTGTTGATGACTTTCGAACTGCAGAGAAAAAAGTAAGATTAGGACTGGTCACGGTTTGTGAGAGTTTGGAGTGGAAAAATAGCAGAAGAAAAGCTTGTGGGGATGCTGTGATCACTGATCATCAAGAAGAAGCAAGAAAAGCGGATCCATGAAAGCATAAACCCACAGAGAGAGAGAGAGAGAGAGAGAGAGAAAGAGAGAGTTGTATTTGATTTGATGAAATTAATAAGCAGAGCAGTGTGAGTTTTTAACATTTTAGGTATCTTTTCTCTCTCTGTCTTCCACACACTGCATTTTATCTCTTTTTTATCTTAGTGGTTCATGACGCTCCTCACTCCCAAGCTTTTACCAGACCATTCAAGAAAACGAGAGATTTTTCAGGATGTAACCTCAATTTCATTATGGTATCAAAGAAAGGTTGTCTACGTGTGAAGCTCAACAGTCACACGTGCTTCACGTCACTCAGTTTTTGTCCACATGTAGGGGTGTATTGAGAGTTGCGTCATATCAGTGAGGAACAATGTTTGCTATGTGCTTATATAATTTTGGACTACTTATCATATTGCCAATTAGTTTTATGGTGGAACCTCAATTTCATCAGGTACATTACGTGTCACTATGCAAATGATGAGATATATGTGTTAAAAAGTTAATAACTTAAAAAATAAATTTTTTTATCATTTATATAAAAACACGTAATATACTATTCGTGTTCCCGTTGCAATAAAAAAATTCTCTTAAAAAACAACTTCTGGTCATCTCTCTCTCTCAGATACACATCGGGAAATGGAATTTTTTTGGTCTGCAAAGAAATGAAAAAGATAACGATATGACCACGCACCTCCTCTGCTCTCTCCTTATATTCTGTCTCAATCTCTCGACAGATTTTTCGGTGTATATACACACCACAGCGTGATTTTTTAGTGTACACTAGTGGTTCAATGAACGATCGCAATATTAAAAGAACAATATTTAGCTACTAAAAAATGAATTAAAATTTTTAGTCAAAATTCTTAATATTTTAATTACAGAGTTTTATACTTATGATCAGAATCGTTCATACTATGAATCACACTGAAAATATCATCTATGCAAAAAATAAATTAAAACTAAGATTGTCTAGTCAATTTATTGTAACAAATATATTGACGGTTCGTAATACTTTTACCAATATTGTTCATTTGTTTTCAAACAGTTTGATGACTTTATGATCTTATTTTTAATTGATTTTTTGTAAAGACGATCTTTATAGAATGATTTATAATTTGAACGGTTATGATTATAAATATAAAATTCTATAAATTGACAACGAATAATTTAAAAAAAAATTGAGTACAAGTTCCTACTCATCATTAAATATCTAAATATTGTTCATATTAAAATAGGAAAATTAATAAAAAGAGCTTGAAAACTTTGAGTTTTAATGATAAGGACAAAATAAAGGGTCAAGTGAATAGTACTAGGATTGACTTTTTAGTTTAAAAATATGATTTTTCGTTAAAGTAAACAGTATCAGATACTTTTCGTTAAAATTCCCTATTAAAATGGTGACATGAAAGATGCAGTCATCTCGCTCACCCATAATAGAAAAATAGTTCAATACGTCATGATCATAAGTGTGCTAGTACTTGTTAAAATATTCCCGTCCTGATGATTTCTTATCTGTATATATATCTCTACATATATTGCATATGTATATTGTATTCTTATGTCTATGTCACGCATATGTATGTATGTGAGTAAGCTCAAATTAACAAGTGTCCAAACGATTTTGATATACGAGGAGGTGTCTTGGGGATCCGCGAGCATCTAAATCCAACCTGTTTTAATATTAAATGTATTTAGTTTAAGGACTTTTTTTTTTTTTTTTTTTTCAGTTTCTAGTTTCAGTTACTAGAGTTTAATTTTAACTTGCTACCCATGGTTAAGATCACTACTCTTTTCTCTAACTCGGGTAGGGTTTAACTTAACCCAGGCCTGAAGGACAGTACCATAATGGGTCAAACTTAAAGCTAAAGGTGCCTTTGATTTCAATAATTGAGTCCTTATCCTCATAACTAATTATAACTTTTGAAATTTTCACGACCTAAACGCTTGTTTTTATGCAAGTTTAACAACTTTTTGGGTTTCTCTCCTTAATCTCTTGGGATCAATTAAACCACGGCGTTAAGAAATGGATAATGTCAGGGAGAACACGTTAATCGATCATTAATTAATAATTCAATCATTAACAATCAAATCATTTGGTTTACATAATTTAGTTTAAAATTTTGGTCTCACTAGCATTACCCTTAAAAGAAATATAATGGATTGATCAGTGAGGGAAAGAGTTGAGTTGAGTTTCTATAATACAATTAATTGACAATATAAGAAGTAGTCTAATTCCTTATGAACCCTGCATAGTTTGGATCCTCACCAATGTGGGACTTTGTCCTTCCATTCCACACGCTCATCTCAAGTATGATGACGATTTTTCAAGCCTAACATGTGACAATATGGGGAATAGCTTAACTCACTGATAAATCGTTGCATAGTTTGGATCCTCACCTAGGACTTTGTCCTCACATTCTCACAAGAGTTGACACGTAATGATAATGTCTAATTGTATTATTAGTTTTTGAATTTGGAATCAGTTTCACAATATTTCTTTTAAATATCGCGTCACATTGAAAAGAATTGAATCTTAGATCTGTCCTTATCTTTCAGTCAAATGCACATTCATAACAACACTAAACTTATTTAATCGTAACCCATTACTCTATTCTCTCTCGATTACTTGAGCCAACCCTAAAGCTTGGATTGCGTAACTTCTTTTGATACTGTACTCTAAATATAAACCCATTGTTTACTCATATTCTTATTCCAATAATATCGATGTTTAGAGAAATTCTTACATAGCACTAATGTACTGGCACTTATAATATGGTCACACGTGATGATATAGAAGGGAGTGCACTAATTTTTCGTTAATTTCTTGAGCCAGTACATCATTTATGTGAATGGATTTCCTATAGGATTTGTATTTTTCTTTTGGGAGAATGAGCTTATTCTGCTCTTGCAAATAATATATCTTGATTGTATTAATTTAGGGATTGAAACCGTTCAATTTGTTACTTTTTATTTGGAGATCATTCTTACAAAAAATCATTTGAATTGACGATCATTTAGTGATTCAAATGTATAAAATAAACTAATGGTATAGATACCAAGCAATGCACACCATAAATATAGTAATTATGAACACTGAATCGATTGTCAGTTTCAACACATTTTGTAACATTTCTAATTCTTAAAATCTATTTCATGAGAGACTGAAGAACCATAAAGAATGAAAAAACAAGAAAACACAATTTGATTTCTGTTGAACATATCCAATTCATAGTATAACAGACTAATTAGCAGGTGTACGGTGATCCATGTATCATACTCACACTGCCGTAATTTCAGACAAAAACAAGGCAGTTTAAATTTCATACATGGAAAGTTTTTGGCCAATTTTTACCTTTTCATACATTTGCTATGCTAAGTTTAGTTTGTGCACAAGAAGTACAGAGACCCCATCTATGATAATACGCCAAATTAAATTCCTTTAAATTTAAAATCATGCAACTGAATTGTACATTTGTTGGACCCATCACGTTATATGTAACAGCTGGCTAGCTACATGCATCATCTATCTAAAAGTTATAGAAGGTATGAGATGTACTAGCACATTAAACGACTGAATTTGTATGATTAAATTTTGACAATCTTAATTTAATTTATTGATTTTTCATTAGATGACTGAATTTATCTGATTAAATTTTGATAATCGATCTGAATTTAATCGTTTAAACACCAGTATATCTCGGCGTAAAAACAACCTCATCTCTCTCCCAACAGGGGAAGGCTGTCGAGGACAATTGGACAAAAAAAACCATGCCATGCGACCCCAAAACTGTGCATAGATCCCACTTTGACTGAGATTTTTCGGTGCCCTCAGTAGGACCTTCTAGAGACAGGCCAAACCAGGTAGAGCGTCTAGTCTGGCCTATCCTCTTTATGAGAATCTCAGTGATCCTTCAATCACATCCGTTCATCGTAAATTATATGGTTAGTTTTCGTCAGGTACTGTTTATATTCAATTTTAAATAAAAGAATTTACAATAATTTACTACCACACGATGTACGATGAACGGATGTGATTTGAAGATTTCCGGAATCCTCACAAAGAGAATCCGGCGAGGATTGTCACTTGCTTAAAACGTTAAATGCTTCTATTCTTTCCTCGACATGACATTTTTGCCTTTTTTACGTTACTGGGATTTAAGTTGTTTGAAGAGGAAGGGAAGTGAAAAATATGGTAGAAATCATATGCCCTACCCAATTATTAGAAGTTGAAGAGTAGAGCTCTATAAAGATACACAAGTTTTATCTTCTAGTTAAACAATACCTAAATGCTGATAAAAAAAACAATAAATTAATCTAACAAATGTATAAAAAAAATATTAGTTAACTCGAGCCGGTCTTCAGATTTTAAGAATACATGTCAAATGTATTAAGAGGTACCACTTTTCACACTCCATCCTCATCCTTAGTGATCAATATATTAAAACACATCAACCTGAATATAATTAACAAATGAATTAGGACAATTTCAGGTTTGGGAAGGACATGGTCACATGATTAACACAATGATATATAGTATATGAGTTTTGAAATGATTTTTTTATCATTTTTCAAACTTTATGAATCTTTTATTACCTTATCCTCTATCCATCTAATTTTTATAAGAGTATCAAATAAAGGAATGAGGTCATCTGATTCAGATTTTGTGCAAAACTTGGCAGATTCCTCCCTACATCATATTCCTGACTACTCACATTTGCTATAAATTGAATCTATCAGGGACATAAACAGAGAGAGAATTCAAATTTAAAGTGGTCCTGTCCCGGAAAAATAAAAATACAATAAAACAACTGAGTACCTATCATATTTAACCCAGCAAAAAGGGAAATAACCAAATTCATTGCCTCCTAGCTTATGACCATCAACTACGTACTTCATTTGTATATATTTTCTAAACTGGGTTTAAACGCAAAAAAGGGTAAAAAAAAAAACACCGGGAGACAGCGAAGAACGCCGAAAAAGCAGTACACATGCATATAGCTAATACAACGGAAGGGGAGGAGAGAAAGCATTAAAGGGTGGGGGTGCCGCCGCCCCAACCCAAGAAAGGAGTTTTTTTAATATTTTTTTTTTTAAGGAAACGATAGTAGGATTTTATTCATAGACTGAGAAACATTACAAGGGACAAGCCATCAAGGCTGAGGAGTTTCCTCAATAATTAAAAACCCAGGAAAGGAGTTGACAGCGCTGAGAAGGGATTTTAGGTTTTTGCTGTGCGAGAGATAAAAAGATGATTACCTATTAACTAAACTAATGCTATTATTAGGGTTCCTATAGCGAGAAAAGAAGAATCAATAATTGAAGATAGGAAAACAAGGAGATTAATTTTATGATAGAGACGTAGATAAAGAGAGAGGTCCCATAACATTTTTAACTTTTTGTGCACGCTAAAATCATGTTGCAGGTATCCATTATTTAGAGAGATAAGAGGAGTAGAGAATAAAAATTTGACCTAAGTAAAGATATGAATTTTACAATCGTACAACTTTGAATTTCTTTCCTTGTTACAGTATTTGTATATGGGATTGCAAAGCTATCCCCAAAAATTAAAAAACCCATCTTTGCGATAACAGATTGTAAGGGCCTACGGGACAAGTTTGGGTCAGCCCAAATTATACAAACACGTTGATATTTATAATAAAGTGATAGCTAACGCAGCGGAAACAATAATGATGATATGATTATCTATGTAAACATTTTTATTTTGATAGACAAGAGGCTTAAATACTCACATCTGTTAACAATGCAGAAAAAGATGAACTATAACAGTTGCAGAAGATTTAAGAACAAGAAGGTAATGGAGCAAATAGAGGGAAGGCTTAGAAAAGTATTTTGTTTGTATTGAATGTATGAAAAACTTAAGAGAATTACAGAGAATGCCAGCTTCTATAGCTGCAGTGCCTTAGCCTACAAGCTAACAACTATCCTAACTGTCTAAACCAATTGCATCACCACATTACAACTAACTATGCTGAGTTGGCAACTGTTGCAGCACCATTTTACAACAAACTGTGCTGAGTAGCCTGAGTTGACATTTAGTCAATGATAGTCAACATCCCCCTCAATCTGAGCTAGGATCTCCCAACTTAAGATTGTAGCAATGCATAAGAAATAAGGGAATGTGTAAGCCTTTGGTTAACACATAGGCTGTCTGGTCTTCAGTAGGTATGTAGAGCATCTCCAAATCACCATTTTGCACTCTTTCTCGTACGAAGTAATAGTCCGTATCTAAATGTTTTATCCTTGAGTGAAAAATAGGATTACCACTCAATGATATAGCTGACATATTATCATAATGTATGATGGGTGGATAAGGGACATGAAATTTTACATCCTTCAAAATCTGTCTCACCCAAGCAATATTAGTTGCAGTATGAGCAAGAGCTTTATACTCTGCTTCAATTGAACTCTTTGAGACTGATGATTGTTTCTTTGATTGCCAAGACACATGATTGTTCCCAATAAACACAACATAGCCTGTCACATATCTTCTAGTGTTTAAATCAGCAGCCTAGTCTGAATCTGAAAAAGCTACTACGTTGGTTTATGACTTTGCTTAATACACTATGCCACGATTTATTATTCCTTAAAGATATCTTAGGATCCTCTTTACTGCCCCAAAATGTAAATTTGTTGGTGTTGTCATGAATTGGCAAACTAAGTTGACAACAAAAGCAATATCAGGCCTAGTGAAGGTTAGATATTGTAGTGATCCTACAATACTCCTATACAAACTTGGATCTGTAAGCATTGTCCCCTTTGAGGCAAGTAATTGGTTGTGACATTTGCAAGGTGTTGCAGCTGGTTTACAAGAGTCCATGCTTGCTTTATGAATCAAATCCCTTGCATACTTAGCTTGATTAACAAAGATGTCACCATTTTGGCCTATATTGTATCTGCAAACCCAGAAAATATGTAAGCTTCCCCAAATCTTTCAAGTCAAATACTGTAGCTAGTTCTTCAATGGTTCTCTGGAATTTAATAAAACTTGATCCAATGGGAATTATATCATCTACATATAGAAGTAGTATGATGGTCTCCCCATCTTTTGTCTTCAGGAATAAACTTGAATATGAGGGTGGCGCAGAAAACCCCATAACTAAAAGATAACTTGTAAATTTTGAATTTTAAGCTCTTGGAGCTTGTTTCAGACCATAAAGTGACTTAATAATTTGCAGACATGTGTTGGATAAGAACTATCAACAAATCCCTAAGGTTGCTTCATATATACCTCATCTTGCAAATCTCCATGTAAAAATACATTTTTTATGTCTAATTGTCTTAACTCCCAATGATTCATTGCAGCAATAACAAGTATAATTCTCATTGTTGTATGCCTTACTACTAGACTGAAGGTTTTAGTGTAATCAACCCCATGTTCCTGAGAAAAGCCTTGTGCAACCAATCTAGCCTTGTACCTTGAAACAATACCATCTGGGTTATTTTTGACCTTGTAAACCCACTTACTACCCACAATCGATCTATTTTTAGGAGCTGGAACTAAGGTCCATGTACCCTGAGCTCTAAGTGAATCATATTCCTCCTGCATTGCGCGTTGCCATTGAGGAATTGATGTAGGTTTCCTAAAGCATGTAGGTTCAGTTGCATTTGTAATCTCTGAGATAAAGGAATATCTTCCATGAAATGAGTCTTCATCACTTAATTGTAGTATTTGAAGTTCAGGAAAATTAGCTAGATAAGCAGCATAATGTTTCTTCTCTATTGCACCACTTCTTAGTCTTGTCACCATTGGATGACTTGAAGTAAGAATTTGATTCTCCATAGGCCCTTCAGAGAAAGAATGAGATATTGGTGAAATAGGTGGACGGAGTACCTCAAGTTGAGAACTGTGATGGACATGCAACAAAGGTGATTGAGATGTAACTTGTGTACCAGAGTGATGGTGATGATGATGTGGACTTTAACTTGCAAGATCAGAATTTACTATATTCATAGAATTGCTAGTTGTAGAGGCTGATTCATTTTGTTCTGAGACAACAAGATTTGTAGATCTCACTTGATTTGTACTACTAGACTATATTGTATTTGTTGAAGAAGTTGTGTCATTATGTCCGAAAACATCATGACTAAATTGTCTTGTTGAACTTGAATCTTCATACTGTGATCCATTCTCAATGTTTGATAATAATTCCATATTCTGTATTGTATAACCAATTTAAGGCATCTGAGTTATAATTTGAACCTGAGAAACTTTACAAGATTGTTGTTGATTTGTAGCAACTGAAGACACCTTATGTTTGCATGGAAACATTTCTTCATCATGTATAACAGGTCTGGACAATATCAGCTTCTTTGTATGCATATTATAACACACGACACCTTTGTATCTCATTACATAACCAAGAAACACAAATTGAGCTGATTTATGTTGCAACTTGTTGTCATTATAGGGCCTTAAAAGTGGATAAATTGCTGATCCAAAATTTTTAAAATGTTGTAGCTCTGGATTTTGACCAAACAAAACTTGATATAGTGACTTCATTTGTAGAGTTTTACATGGCATTCGATTGATTAAAAATGCAACATGTGAACATGCATGATACCAGAACGTTGAATTCAAGTTTGCATCAGACATCAAAGTTTTGGCAGTCTCAACCGCATGTCTATGCTTTCTCTCAGCAAGTCCATTCTGCTGAGGAGTATATGGACATGACACCATGTGAGCAATTCCTATATTCTAAAAAAATTTACAAACAATTTACTCATGTATTCTCTTCCCCCATATGTCTGTAAGCATTTGATAGACACATTGAACTGATTTAAAATAAAAGCATGAAACTTGACAAATATTTGAAATGCCTATGATTTACTATTCATTGGAAACATCCACAAGAACCGTGAAAATTCATCTACAAAGTTTATGTAGTATCTATAACCTTCTATTGACAATTTTGGAGATGGACCCCATACATCAAAATGGATCTTTTCAAACAAATGTTGTAGCTTTGGATTTTGACCAAACAAAACTTGATATAGTGACTTCATTTGTAGAGTTTTACATGGCATTCGATTGATTAAAAATGCAACATGTGAGCATGCATGATACCAGAACGTTGAATTCAAGTTTGCATCAGACATCAAAGTTATGGCAGTCTCAACCGTATGTCTATGCTTTCTCTCAGCAAGTCCATTCTGCTGAGGAGTATATGGACATGACACCATGTGAGCAATTCCTCTATTCTAAAAAAAATTACAAACAATTTACTCATGTATTCTCTTCCCCCATATGTCTGTAAGCATTTGATAGACACATTGAACTGATTTAAAATAAAAGCATGAAACTTGACAAATATTTGAAATGCCTATGATTTACTATTCATTGGAAACATCCACAAGAACCGTGAAAATTCATCTACAAAGTTTATGTAGTATCTATAACCTTCTATTGACAATTTTGGAGATGGACCCCATACATCAAAATGGATCTTTTCAAACAAATGTGTAGCCCTATTTTGCTTTACAGGGAAATATTGTTTAGTCATTTTTCCATGAATACAAGATACACAGAGAGAATGACAAGAATATGTACTAACTGGAATCTGTGAATTCTTTAACATTAGTGCCAAAATATCTTCTGCAGGATGTCTCAATCTTCTTTGCCAAACTGAAACTTGAACCTTCTTTCCAAGAAAAACAACAACACACTTATTCAACATTGCAACAAAGGAATTGTTGAAGACATTAACTGGTACAGTGAACAACCGCCCACCATCACTTTTTCATTGGCACATTATCACCTTTGTTACTTTGTCCTGTATAAAAAAGACCACATCATCACATATAAACCAGCAACCATTATCCTTACACAACTTCTTAACAGAGCGTAAATTCATAGTAATTTTAGGAACATATAAGACATTTTTCAGTAATAAAGGATGCTTAAAAGTAGATAATGTAGTGGAACCAATATGAGAAACTTTTAATCCTTCACTATTACCAACAATTATCTGTTCATCACCAAGTTAAGGAATGGCTTGATTGAGATTATTGATATTGGTTGTCATATGGTGTGTTGCACCTATGTCAATTATCCACTGATCATTAGCATCAAAACCATGACCATTTGCAACTTGAATACCTTCATTCTAGCCAATATGTGTTTGTGCAGTCATTGCAGCCAATGATGGTGGTGATGGATTCCCTTGGTATGCATAATTGTTCCTATGATAACATTCTAGAGCAATATACCATATTTTCCCATTTGATTGGAAATTCCCACTTTCAGACCTATAGTAGCAGTTTGGAGCCGTATGCCATCTCCTAGAGCAAATCTGACATTTAGGAGAAATACCCAATTTGAAATTAGTGTTGCCATTCCATGTGCCCTTGTTTGCATTCTTGTTGTTTCCACCAAGGAAATTACTCCCACTAGAGTAGTTGTTATGTCCAGAAAAAGTACCTTCACTTCCTCTGTTTCTGTTTCCCAAATTGTTACCACCAAAGTAAGATTTGAAGTTATTTCCACCAAAGCCATCAAATTTCCTGTTATTGTAATTGTTAGCTCTCTGGTGAGGATGAAAACCTCTATTTCCATTTCCCATAAAACCATATCCTTCGTGAAATCCATTATTGAACTGATATTCTAGAAATCTCTGAGTATTAGAACTTTCTCCTTATTCAAAACCACCTTGAAATCTTGCAGCACCAGAATTTTCACCATTAACATACATCGCAGACATGGAAGATGTGACAGATTGAATATGAGAATCAATTGTTCCTTCTGCACTTAACAGTTGAGCCCTGAAATCTTTCATGGAAATTGAAGTTTCCCTTGCAAGAATCAAAGTTTTGATCATTTCAAATTCAACTGGCAAACCAGTTAATACTACAATGACGTAATCATTATCAGTAATTTTTTCCTGCAGACACCAATTGTTCCCTTATGCCTTTCAATTGTAACAAGAACTTATCCATTGTTTCACCACCATTATGTGCAGTATGAAACTCAATTTTCAACTGATTAATTCGAACCCTTGAAACCGAAGCATATCTTTCTTGCATCACAGTCCAAGCCTCATGAGAAGTCTTGCAACCAATCACATGATCCATAGCATCATCAGTTAGAGTAGCAATCAATAAACTGAGTAACGCTAAATCCTTTTTGATCTATTCTTTATATGCCAAAGTTATCTCCTTTGTAACCCATGTTTCTGTATTAATCACAAACTTTGGTGGACAAACAAATTCACCACTGAAAAATTCAAAGAGATCATATCCTCTGAGCACTTATTGGAATTGATAACTCCACTTAACAAAATTATCATCACCAAGCTTTACTGTTAACACTCCCAATAACCTTTCAATCTTAACTATAGATTCAGCCATTTTCGCAAGAACTTCAAGAATTGATTCACACCCAAACAAAGTAATCAAGAAATCAACTTTTCTTTAGAAAACACACCAAGAAAACAACTCTCAGACAACTCTATACTCCGGCTATCGGCCTTAAAGGAGTACAAAATACACTTTGGTAGTCAAGAAAAATGGCAATTGGCCTCAGAAATTCTCAACACTCCAATCACAGAGAAGAAATGGCATTTGGGCTTGAAATTCTTCTCTAAACCTAAGCATACGGCTATCGACCTTGATAATTACAAGATTCACAAGAAACTTTTCACTGAGACATTAACACAAACAGTTGATATGGGGAGAAGTAGTAAACGAAACAAAAACCTGATGAAGACTTGAATCTTGAAAGCCAAAGAAACAGATGAATTTAAGAAATTATAATAATTTCTTAAAATATAAAGTGCAGATTTTGTGGAGCCAAAAATATTCACAAGGTGACACGTGGATTTTTGGATAAAAGAAGACAAAAATATCCTTGAGGCATACCGGGATTCCTATGCACGAGCAGCGGGCAATCATCCGTTAACCAAGTCAAAAATGCCCAAATAAGGTAACAAATAAAAGTTATTTCATCCATATACCCCACAAGGTAACCATTCCAAACATTCCATTTAAATTAGATTAATTGGTGAGTTAATGGATTTATTTCCTAATTAATCCATTAAATCACCAATTAAATGACCCATTATGCCAATTAATCCCCCATTACATAACCCATTACCCAAAAAACCCCAAATGGCCGGCCACCCTAGTTGATCTCATCATATTCACCTATTTTATCACATTAGTTAGCTAGTTAATTTGGCAATAATTTTATTTGCTAAATTAATTAGTCAATTATTCCCATAACTCCTAAATTTAACCTAAATCAAGAACCCTATCCCTATAAATAGGCTCTCATTCTCACCAAAAACCTAATTCCAACACTTTGGCAAAAATCCCAAAATTCTCTAAACACTCTTTCTCTCTAAATTCTAACTTTGGCATCGGAGGTTCTTCGGCCAAAGCCCCCCCCCATTCATCGTGGGCGCGTGAGGCTCTTGGCCTTAACCTAAGGTGTTAATTGTTTTGTAGGTGCAAAATCATCCAAGATCGAGGAGGAAGAAATTTGCATCCACAAATTGGTGCTTTCATTGAGAGTTGAAATCCATACTCGTAGAAGACTCTCGCATAAAAAGGTTTTTTCTTTAGTTTTTAGTCCATTTGAATATTTTTCATACGTTCTTATTATTAGAATTTTTTACTTGCAAAGGTTCTTTAATAAAACGTATAAGCAAAATATAATGGCTAGAAATTTAGAAAATTCCACAAATGAAAATTCTAATATACAAGAAATGGGATTGCGGAGATCCATAAGGCAAAATGCGACAATAAGGGGAGCGGCATCACCACCACGAGTTTCCACCATGGGAACCACCGCGGTGGCTACCTCGGTAGCCACCCACGGCGAGGTCCATGGTGCCTTCACCACGGCCACCATGGAAACCACCGCGGTGGCCACTTCGGTAGCCATTCGTGGCGAGGTCCATGGAGCTTTCACCATGGCCCGAGCCATGCCATCCAAGGCTCACGGTACCAAGACCACGACCCAAGCCGTGCCATCCAAGTTTACGTGGACCCAAGCCCAAGCCTCGCATTCACATGCACCGCGCATTGAGCAGCCCACTCCCGTGGCCCAGCCTGCTCCCGACGAGCAGCCCACTCCCGTGGTCCAGCCTGCTCCCGATGAGCAGCCCACTCTCGTGGTCCAGCCTGCTTCCGTCGAGCAGCCCAATCCCGTGGCCCAGCCTGCTCCCGCCAAGTAACTTGCTCTCGTGGCCCAGCCTGCTCCTGCCAAGCAGCCTGCTTTCATAACCCAGCCTGCTCCCGACGAGCAGCCCACTCCCGTGGTCCAGCCTGCTTCCGTCAAGCAGTCGACTCCCGTGGCCCAACCTGCTTCCGTCGAGCAGCCCATTCTCGTGGCCCAGCCTGCTCCCGCCAAGCAACTTGCTCTCGCGGCCCAGCCTGCTCCTGCCAAGCAGCTTGTTCTCGTGACCCAGCCTGCCCCGACAAGCAGCCCACTCCCGTAGTCCAGCCTGCTTCCATCAAGCAGCCCACTCCCGTGGCCCAGCCTGTTCCTGCCAAGCAGCCTGTTCTCGTGACCCAACCTGCTCCCGACGAGCAGCCCACTCTCGTGGTCCAGCCTGCTTCCGTCAAGCAGTCGACTCCCGTGGCCCAACCTGCTTCCGTCGAGCAGCCCATTCCTGTGGCCCAGCCTGCTCCTGCCAAGCAGCCTGCTTTCATGACCAAGCCTGCTCCCGACGAGCAGCCTACTCTCACTGCCTATCCTGCTCCAGTGGCTTTCCAAGCAGCCCAAGTCGGCCCAAGACTATCTCAACCATCCGGACCTACCATCGAACCGGGGGCATTCTCACCACATTTTTCGCGGGTTTGACATTTCCCAACTCAAATCTCGCGCCCGAAGTCTACCACATTTTCACTACCCAAGGAGGCGCATTCCTTCCAAGCTCTTCCAATCCAAATGGCGAACAACACTTGTCTCGACAAGTCATAGAGTTGACGAGCGCCCTTGCACAACAGACAACCTTGGTGAATCAACTTTTGCAACACATTAGGATCCAACGTGCCCCGAACGAGGTATCCCGAAGTAGGACAAGGGCAGACGGACATTTCCAGCAGCGTCCCGGCAAGCAGCCACGAGCCGAATGTTTGGGCAGTGTACATTCCGGTCTTAGAGCGCGAAGGAGCATGCACTCTCGACTAGGCCCACGGAGGAGCATACATTCACGGTTGGGGTTATACTCCGATAGTCAACATGAACAACCTTCCGGGCAAAGTGTCTATTCGCAGCTAAGCCCACAAGGAGCGTCCTCCACCTCACATTAGAGTAGGCAGCACGACGGACGGAGAGAAGCAGTCACTCAATCCAGCTCAAGTTCAACCAGCAGCATGCGAAGAACTCGCTCGCCTACTAGGAATGCATCACATGCACTGCATCCGCGGCATAGACGAGCCAAACACATGGAAGAGCAGCCTAGACCAGCAAGTCATGACTGGAGGCAGCCGAGAGCTCCGCTACCCCCAACAAAGGCAAATTCAGGAAGAAGTAGAGAGACTCTTGACCAAGCGATTGCATGATTTCCAACGCAACGAGGTCACCGACGAGGCACTACGACGAAACATAACCAACATAAGCAGGTCACCCTTCACGGAGGAGATTGAGCAAGCAGAGCCTCCACGTGAGTTCAGCATGCCACATTTCACATATTTCAAAGGGGATGAAGACCCGGAAAGACACTTAAAACGTTACCAAAGTGCAATGATCCTTTATCGAAACAACGATGATCTCATGTGCAAGATATTCGCCACCACTCTACAAGGCGAGGCGCAAGATTGGTTCTACACCCTGTCGCCACAATCCATCCAGAATTTCTACGAACTTTCTTTGGTTTTCACCAAAGAATATTCATCCTATCGCTCGATCAAAAAGAAGTCTGACCATTTGTTCGACGTCAAGAAGAACCCAAAGGAGTCGCTTCGCGACTATGTGAGGAGGTTCAAAGTAGAGAAGGCAAAAATAGTCGGATGCAACGACTCGATAGCTAAAGCAGCCTTCCAAAAAAGGACTTCCAGCAGACCACCCGCTATTCGGAAAATTGATCATGAAAGAAGATCTAACTCTGACAGACTCTTTTGCTTTAGCAGAGAAGCATGTACTTTGGGATGAGGCTCGCCAATGCACATTCAAGGACTTAAAGAAGTACTCGACATCACCTCCCTAGAAGCAGCGGAGGACTTATTCGCATGTTTGACGGTATCTAAGGTAGCAATAAGCTCTACCATCATGCGAGAAGAGCTGGGGGCCCGACTACCTGTATTCTACAGTTACCTGCAGTCATCATCATGACGCACTATTCTGCCGAATCCAAACCGGCGACGATAAAGGCGTAGACCCTGGCAGATGCAAAGTTTTCTGACGAACGCAATAACTCGGCCCAACGATGCCCCGAAGGCAGTCGAGCACACTTTAGCTGCACATATTCCCTTAATGGAGATTTCTGGCATTCGCATGTCAACGACGCATCCAACTACAAAGGCTTGCGAGCAGCCGTGGTTTGTGGCAACCGACTACTTCACCAAATATGTGGAAGCAGAGCCCATGACGACCACGATTCAGACGGACATAGAGCGCTTCATATGGAGGAACATCATTTACCGATTTGGCATCCCTTAATCCATCGTCACCAACAACGGCCTGCAATTCGTGGGCAAAGATTTGACGAAGTTCTTAAAAAAATATGGCATCAAGCAGCATATGTCCATGCCGAGATATCTTTAAGGCAATAGGTAGGCCGAAACATCCAAAAAGATGGATCTCATCTGGGAAGGTCCGTACAAGCTCAGCAGAATAGGCGGTAAGAGTAATTATACCCCCGCTACCATGAAACGATGAAAAGATCGAAAAGTAGTGGAGCGCCTACAATCTGAAGAAGTACCATGTGTGACCTCCGACTACATCAAAGCCCGAAGACTTAAGAAGCTCGACGGGCACCACCTCATAAGTCGAGGACTATCCAGTTGTTATGCAGTTCCTACCTAACAGCTAAGTTCTCGTTCGTTTCACTCGTTTTTCAATGAGGAATTCAGAAGTAATCACAACTTGGCTCGGCTGCATGCTTACAACAAGTGATCACTCCAGCACTTCAAAAGAAGACTGTGCCCTTCTTAGGGACCCATCGCAGGAATTGCACCCCCCGAGAGACCAACCATGCTCTCTAGTGCGAGAGGGTAAACTAATTGCTCTCCAGTGCGATAGGGTAAACCAATTCCCCGACACCCATATGGGTCAGCTCTCCAAGACGGGAGGATAAACTTTACACTTCGAATATCCAGACATGGATAAGCCTGGCTGCCCTAGTATAACTAGATGCACGATGGCTTGCGCCGGGATTCCTAGAAGTAGCCGCAATGGTCTTTTTCAAGGCTTAGCTAACTGAAGGATTTTGGGTCTCTTGGCCTAATCCGTGGGGAACCGGGCCCTAGAGACGGAGAGGGCACATTACGCAGTACATCCGATGGACGGCTGCCCTGGAATCCTAAAGCTGCTACCGAGTGCACTAAGGTAGCCTACGGATTCCGGAAGACTGCCTACAGCTTGCCCTTCGAGCAGTAAAGCCGCACTAGACTTATACAGCCACACATTCTTGTGAAAGGTTAAACAAGCTAGCACGCATATACGAAGTTTTATCCACTGCCGACATGCTACGTAGTCTATAAGCTTCACTTCTGCCAAGCGCGGAACAACCTACACCAAGTCCTAAAGTGTTGTGATACTTGCTAAGCAATCTACGGAATTGGAGAAAGTCAAGTTAACAGCCTAGTGGTTACGCGGACTTGTCTGCTTCTGTAAGTAAGGCATCCGGCTGCCAACCCTATGGCTAACAACTTTGCAAACTTCTACACCAACACCTACAGCTGCATAGGCTACGCGGGCTTGTCTGCTTATAAAAAAGTAGCATGCCTGCCACTGGTCTATCAAGTCTAAAGGTTAGGGCATGAATAAAAGAAGCGAAGATGAAGAAAAGTGAAGGAAAACATGTTTATAAACAACTAGCAAAGGCCGAAGGAGTTCAAGCAAAACAAGAGCTACAAGGAAAAACAAATAAAATCCTAAAGGCTACCTAGAATACTATAGCAGCTTGGACATCCCACGACTACTCGGTCGCCACACCTTCAGTAGCCGCGACGCTCTTAGCAGCGGTATCATCCGGTGTTTCACCCCCGGTTGCCCCAGCCTGGGTACTAACTTTTCCAACTACTTCACCAATGGAAGCCTCAAAAGTAAAATCAAGCAAATCTTCCGGAGAAATAGAGAAGGTCTCGAAACCCCGAGCCCAGTTTTTTCACCTTTCAGCTGCTCATCCTCCTCGAGCAGACCAACATGGATGCTCTGCAGCTCATCCACTTCCTTCTTCAGACTTTCGTTGATCTTCAGTACGCCTTGAAGTTCCAACACTTGGGGTTCAAGCCTATCGATGATTCTCTTGAAGTGGATCACTTGGTTATAAGCAGCAATCAACTCTTCATCCTTTGCAGCAGAACGAAGCTAAAAAATGACATGCTTAAGATCTTGAATCTAAGGTATGTGACATCCGATCTCCTTCTCTGCACTTTCATGCTTAACTTAGATCGCGTTAAGCCTAGTCTTCAAGTCAACGATCTCTTGGCGAGCGGTCTCAAGCTACAAAAAAGTGGGGGCAGAAATATTAGACCCTTTCAAAGCAACGAGCTCAGAATCTGCCATAGTATTTGCCATCTCCTTAGCAGCCTTGCTATATCTACATCATAGCAAGCAGAGCAGTTCCTCTATGTTGGGTTGTATGCTTCGCAAACGAGCTTGGGCAAACAACCTTTCTGACGCCATCAACAAACTTGGCACAAACGTCCATGTTTTCAAGAGATCTGGTTTCAAAAGCACATAGATCTCAGCAGCTTCCCCAGAAGCAGGCTTAGTGGATTTCTCACAGCTGCCTACGCGAGCAGTCTCCTCATTCCCAGCAGACGAATCAGTCTCAACAGCATAAGGAATGGGCCTTGGCACCACTTTAGCAGTAGAGTCCACCTTATCGCTCTTCATAATAGCAAGCCTCTCCAAAGGTGAACCGGACTTAGCTCCCAACAGACGTCTTGGTACAAAATTCGGCACTAGGGGCATGATAGGACCTTTATGCCGAACAATCCTATCAGCAATCATACTAGCCATTCTTGACATGACAGGCGCCACATGCTCAGATCTAGCAGCCTCATTTTTCGTCCCCTTGGAAAAAGTCAAGTCAATCACAACCCTGAAAGCAGTCGGCGAACCTGCGCAAGCAGCGAAATAAGTCTTTGGTTTTTTCTCAGCCGGCATCTCTTGAGTAGGCAGGGAAGATCCATTTTCCCACTTTCACTTGCAGCAGGATCCACAACAGTGATTGGACGAGCCAATGCATGCGCCTTAATCCTATTCACCTCATCTTTTGGGAGCAACCCACGTTTCTCCTGACGAAGAGAGTTAAAGTAGCCAACACCATTCGTGGTACCTAGCAGGGGAGTTTCAACCCAACATTCCAAAAGCTCATGAGGCCCGCAACCTCTTCATTTCTCTCAATCACCGGCCTAGCTCGCGTCGTGTCCAAAAGTCTAAAAGGACATGAGCCATGTGACTCGCCTAGTACTGCGCCCCAGGGCCACAATCTGCGGCCCCAGCCTCACAAGCTACCCTTGGTTCTAGCCAAGTCGAGCAGCTTAAAGCAGTGGTCCCTACCACAATACCTCATCGGCCCACGCCGAGCCGACTCCTGGCCCATGCTAGCCGACGTGCCACACCACCCCGACGGCTGCCCCACGGTAGCACCATCCAAGAAGAAGACAAGGAAAATTAATTTTTTCTTACCTCAGTGCGGCACGAAGAAGACAAAGAAAGCAACGAAAGACGGTCCTTTGCACGGGCAAGATGTAGAAGATTGTTAGAGGAGGGGGAACAAATATCCTCTAAGCTATCTCTCTCTTGTAGGGTAGAATAATCGCTCTCCAAAGTTGATTTAATAACCCACTTAAGGTGGACTTAAATAGGCTTTGAGAGAAATTTATTTCCCTTTTCTAGAAGGACCTAATTTCCTATTAAAGAGAGAATCTACATCAAAATAGGAAGCAGTCCTACGTTTCCTAAAGCAAGATGATCTCTACACCTGCTGCCCTTTTCTGCGAGTAGCCCAACAGGTGTGGGGGCATTTGTGGAGCCAAAAATATTCACAAGGCGACACGTGGATTTTTGGATAAAAGAAGACAAAAATATCCTTGAGACATACCGAGATTCCTATGCACGAGCAGCGGGCAATCATCCGTTAACCAAGTCAAAAATGCCCAAAGAAGGTAACAAATAAAAGTTATTTCATCCATATACCCCACAAGGTAACCATTCCAAACATTCCATTTAAATTAGATTAATTGGTGAGTTAATGGATTTATTTCCTAATTAATCCATTAAATCACCAATTAAATGACCCATTATGCCGATTAATCCCCCATTACATAACCCATTACCCAAAAAACCCCAAATGGCCGGCCACCCTAGTTGATCTCATCATATTCACCTATTTTATCACATTAGTTAGCTAGTTAATTTGGCAATAATTTTATTTGCTAAATTAATTAGTCAATTATTCCCATAACTCCTAAATTTAACTTAAATCAAGAACCCTATCCCTATAAATAGGCTCTCATTCTCACCAAAAACCTAATTCCAACACTTTGGCAAAAATCCCAAAATTCTCTAAACACTCTTTCTCTCTAAATTCTAACTTTGGCATCGGAGGTTCTTCGGCCAAAGCCCCCCATTCATCGTGGGCGCGTGAGGCTCTTGACCTTAACCTAAGGTGTTAATTGTTTTGTAGGTGCAAAATCGTCCAAGATCGAGGAGGAAGAAATTTGCATCCACAGATTTCATGAAGAAAAACGTCACTATTTAATAAAAAAAAGCATGTTATAGCGATGAATTTGATTACTTGTTCCCTTCAAAATAACGTATTATTGGCTCAAAACGAATACCCTAGCCATTAAGTTCAGATTTGGTGCTACAACCTGACGCATTAAGCATATACATAAAATTATACAACTGGGTCAAAAATCATAGGAAATTATAACTTCCTTTGATATTTTATTGCTTGACCTTACTAGAATTATTAATCTGAGAGCACGGCCTACCAAATATGATTGACAAGCATTATTATTTATCTGATGAATGTTGACTTTAGACTGCGATGCGATCAACAGCGCGCACCATTGGCTGTCCAATGAGCAAATCGGTGTCCACCTCAGAACTCATGCTACTTTGGCTCCGGTAGTTTATCGGAGCAGAAGCAGAAGCTCCTGCTTTTTCATTGCTTACAGACGCAGAAGCTCTTTTTTCTTGAGGTGAAAACTCCATCCACGGCTTCGCACAACACTGATCATATCATCATTGTGCAGATAAATAAACAAGAAAAGAAAGACCAGCAAAATAAATCATAATGGAAATCAGGATACCAAATCGCCTCCAACGTCATATGCACAGTACGTAGTTGTTAGGAATTAAACGGAATCAGTTCAAAAGGATTAAAAACGTTTACCTCTTCACGTAACTGTGCATTCTCTTGTAACAGGAACCTCTCCTGATTTTAGAGGAGAGAAAGATGGTTAGAACTTAGAACTAGTGAAGCAGTTGGAGAATGTATACATACAGCTCTACAAATTACTATTAATGGTTAGAGTTGTTATTAACACTCCAAAATTTTTTATCAGGCACTCTAAATTTTTATTGGAATATTGGCCAAAATGATTGTCTTCAAGTCTCAATTGTTTAAATTTTTTTTTTTGTTGAGAAAAGTACGGTAAAATCTCAATTGTTGAAATAATCAGTTTTCTATTGTGTTGTCAATATTATTTTTGGGAAATCGTTACAACAAACATATTTTGACATATTTTCATCAGTCAATAAATGAGATTTTATTTTTATCATTTTACTCAATTAAAAAAAAAATTATACAATAAATGCGAGATAATATTATTGAAGTGCTGATAACAGCACCCTAATAGTTGTAACACTAAATTAAATACTTACCCTTGCCTTATGTTGTTCCATCTGCTCCGTGTATAATTGAGCCTGGAAACACTTCAAGTCAGTTAAATTTCAAGAGGCCAAAACAAATTCCATTTAACTGATAAAGTTGGAGGAAAATGGGCATCATCAGATTAGATGTATATATGTACCTTTCTCTCACTTATGCTGCGTAAGCTTCGCTCCAGCTGGCTACTGATCTCTTGGAGTTCTTCAACAGGGCAAGAATCCAGATCATTTCCCAAAAGCTTCCTAAGACATACAAATTTCAGAGTTTAGGAAAACCTAATCTAATAAAATGTCAGATGAGAAAAAAATACAGGAGATGATGATCAAACTAGGCCATAAACCGCTGGGAAGCTTCTAGGATCTCTATCTTCTTGGCTATAATAGCTGATTCATGCTTCAAGTGCTGCACGCATGCAGATTAATCAATTAGTTTTTCTCAGCCACAAGTTGTCTCATATTCATATATGAGGTCAGGTTATTGAATTGAATAAATAAAAGAAGAATCAAAATATAGTGTCAAAAGAAATACGAAAATCACTTCTGTAACAAAAACAATCATCAGTCGCAACTAAATCTATAGAGTACTACAAACGCATGGCGACATGCTTAGGTGTGAAAGGATTTGCTAATATATAGTTAACCAACAACTTGAAGCCCCTTCCCGAGTTTCTTTTCTTTTTCCCTTTCTCGTTTGATAAGCATGTCTCAGCCTATCAGGTATCAATATTGTAAAATAATGATGATGATGCTTAAGAAAGATGAAGAAGGATAAAATCCAAAAAAATTCCCAGCAATCTTATGGTACACTTAATATACTTATTTACATATACAATTGTGTGTATGTATGGTACCAAATCGCTGATTTTCACATAGGTAGAATAAAATTATAATGCACAGTTGACACACAGAATCTCTAAAACAATTAGTTCTGGATTATGTTATATTGAAAAGAAAGGTGCCTAACTGAGCCAAGTAGGAAGGGAAGCAACAAGAACGATCACAATAAAAAATTTCTCGTTTATAGGGGTTTCTCTCTTTCTTCTTTTTAATTTCCTTCAACTTTTTAATTCTTTCTCAGTTTTATCTAAATTAATATCCACATCAATTAATGGCTATAAATATAAAATATTTGTCAAAATGTTTGTCCTTTGAATTATAACCTTATATACACACACACACACATATATTGTTGATTGGAAAAAAAAATTACAAACTATAGATCAAGAAAGGCATGAGTTTTATTCAATTTCCCAACCCTTTAATTACTTCCCTGGTGGAAGGCGCGGATGCAAAGTCCCCACTAAGCCACCGGAGTTACTAAAGTACTTTCAATTTGTTCAATTTATGCCTGATTTTAACAGATTTTGACATTTCATAATGAAAAAGAAATACCACCTTGTTCATATATAGTTTTTGGAAACACAAGCAACTTGGTTCATAGAGTATAATGCTATAGTTCTCTTTCTTTATTAATTCGTACATAAATTAATTAATCTTCTTTCCACCCTGCTTTGACGTCATTCACAACCCTTTCTCTATATATCAAGGGATGCCAAATTACTTTTTGTGAATCTTAGAGGCCGACTAGGACTCAAAACTTTAGGTCTGTGCTTCTAAAGCTTTTAGCCCAAAATAAATCATAGATACTCGGCTCTTTTTCATGTCACCCAACTGATATATAAAAACTAAAACCTATGTTTGGATGAGGATATTTCAAAGTTCCATTGAACTTTATGCTCAATTATTTAAAATGCATAACAGAAAAACTACTTATAACTACACAAGTACTACAAAAGTACTACTAAAATACTACAAATGCACTGCAAAGGCACCACATAAAGGATTTAAAACCTCTCTCATGTATTGCATCTACTCATTTTCAAGTCTGTCTATCTAAATTTGGTAATGCTTTTTGTAATGCATTCTTTATAAATGTAGTCTAAGTTCCATGAAACTTTAAAATCTCTTATCCCTAGTCCAAACATAGGGTAAAAGTTTGTTTTTTGATCTAGTATAATTATATCAATAAGTCCATTCTCTGGACTTTATGAATCAATGAGATGAAGTCGTACTATATATCTTCCATCTTGTTGAAGATTATGGGCGAAGACTAAATTCACCGCGTCAAGATATTGCAAGTTTTATAACAAAATCTGAAATCTAAAGATGGATTTTCAAATTCCAAGATAGAACTTCTAACCTGCACATATTGTTCCACTTCAACCTTGTTGGTCGGCCCTGATCCATTTTCATGTTTATGGTATCGATTTATAGTCCGTTGCATGCTGAAGCATCCAGAAAACGAAAGGTCAAAATCAAATAACGATGAAATCAATTATACATTGCTCCATCCATCATAATGAACTAGCGTACCTAAATGTGTCCATACAATTATCTGTTAAAATGAATTAGTATACCGAAATATTTGTACGTAAATATGTTGTAATGAATTAGTGACATAAGAAAATATGCAAATACACAATGTACCAAAAATGAAAAGTCCATATCTAATAATTTTGTTATATCATTTACTTACAGTTTATTTTTTATGCAAGATGTCAACAAATAAATTGAAATTCACTTGAATTTCAAATGAGTATTAAATTTATGAAATACTTTTCATAAATATGAACTCATGGACATCATGAAAATATATAAATACACACACACACACATAAGCTAACATTTAATAGAGTTTAGGGACTACAATCAAATTTTCATCATCTAGTTTCAATTTTTGTATCATCGTACACCCTAGCCTCAAGCTGGTACAACTATACCCATACCTTGTTACTTAACGCACAAAATTTTTAATGATGTTTGTTTCTTTTTTTTTCTTTTTTTTTTTTTCCTTTTTTTTTAAATTAAGCATATAGAACAAAAGAAAAGATGGGGATTCAAGAATTTAAGCATAAGGTATTTAATAAAAGAAACGTACTCAGAGCTGGAGAACTCATAGATCCTGCCTTTTTGCGAGAAGACGATGACTGCAACTTCAGCATCGCAAAGAACCGAAAGCTCATAAGCTTTCTTTAACAACCCCTTTCGACGTTTCGAGAAGGTCACTTGTCGGCTTGTGTTATTCTCAATTCTTTTCATCTCAACCTTCTTTCTCACCATGTCCTAGCTTTGCCTAAATCATCGTCCACCACCATAATTAATAGCAACGAAAACAAAAATCCTTATAAAAATTGGTAACATATGCTACATATATAGCTCAAACAGCTAGCCAAAGTGTTTTTTATAGTAGAATTATTAAGAAAAAGATTTACAACCTGCAACCCGAGAAGAATTGAAGAAGTGCTCCAACACTAGAAAGATGATAGATTTTGCAAAGAAAACCCAGAAGAGGGATTACTTTAAAAACCCCAATGAAGTTCTA
This sequence comes from Malus sylvestris, assembly GCF_916048215.2. NCBI lineage: Eukaryota > Viridiplantae > Streptophyta > Magnoliopsida > Rosales > Rosaceae > Malus > Malus sylvestris. Next base: position 26,756,529 of record NC_062260.1, read on the forward strand.
AAAAAATGCAAATTATAGATGAAACCCAGAAGGATATATATAGAAGAAAACCCCCAAAAACATGTTAGATTAAGTTTCTAAAAATGGAATATAGAGAACCCATAAGTACTAATTACTGAAAAGACAAAGGAAAACACCTTAAAAATGAGCAGCAAGGACACAGCGGTATTGGATTGGAAGGAATCCAAATATGGAAACTAGATCAGAAACCCTAGAATAGTATTCACAGAGAAGGGAAACGCAGAGAAGGATATTTTTATCTGATTGTGGATGCCCACTCTCTTTATCCTGAGGCCACACTTTTTGTCTCTCTCCTGACTTCCTACCCAAAAAACAATTCCTAACCAAAAAACAAAGTATAACTAATTATACAGCTCTCAATTATAACAAATAAATATATGTAAAATAAACAAACATAAGTTTAATCAAGTTATATATAACAATATATTTTCGTCTACACCTCTAAGTTAAGGATAAGCGAAAAATTAAATGATCATTAACCTCGTAGCTTCTCTTATTTGGCAAAAATAAAGTTATGTTATGTAGACTAATTTTTTATACCACATTTGCGAACTATTTGTTGTGTTATAAAAAAAAATTAATTACATTAATCAACACTTAAGTAATAATTCAATTATCAACAAGTACGTTATTTTTTTACAAAATTTAACTAGATAGATTCTTTAGTATTGCCTACAAAACTAAGAAACAAACAAGCAAAAGAGGGAGGACGAGCTATATATAAGCAATTAGGTCTTTTATGCAGAGAAATCCCCTTTTTTTTTCAAAAAAATGAGGATTATGTGTAGGACTCACTCCACATCGAATTTCAACAATCCGAACTATCTATTTTGTAAGTCTCGATTCATAGATCATACTTGCAAAAGTTGAATTCAGTCCAAAACCACTTACCTATTTAATTATCAAGATAAAATATTATTGTTTCTTATATAACAACATATTCGTTAATATTTCTTTAACCAATTTAGATGTCTTAAATATTTCCGATTTGGCTAATATTTTGTAAGAATAATCAATAAGGTGCAACTTGAAAAATAGACAGTTCAGATTGTTAAAGTTCGTTGTGGTATGAATCCCACAACTAATTCCCATTTTTATGAAAAATTGGGAATCTCTTCCCTTAAAGGCTTCTTATAAGCAATAGTGTTCTGTAAAAGTGCATTGGGAATCAATTGATATATTTTCATAAAATAATACAAGCTAGACTAATTTTTTAGATTAAATTTGTAAACTATGTAATGCGTCACTAATAGAAAATAAACATGTTAATCAACAGTAAATCATAATCTAAGAGAAATGTTAATGAAACTCCCTCAAAAGTGGAATCTTTATGGACTTTCTGTCACCTCATATTTTTAGCACAATATTTTATAGTATTAACAGAAAAATTAATGTTAAACTACGAGTTAGTCAAGAGTTTATAAATAAAGGAAATTATAGCAATGGTCAATCAACTAAAAATCTATGACTAATGGACCCTTAAATTCTTAAAACGTGCAGATATGGTCATTTTCATCAATTTCGTCATAAATTTTGTCAAAATGAGTCGTGTTGAAAGAATCATTATTACATTTGGGTTAAAGTTGAAGAACCATTGTTTTAATTTGGTTAAAGTTGATGGATTATTTCTCTAATTGGGTTAAAGTTGAAGGATTATTTATACAATTTTTTCATTCAATTTTTCAAATTTACCTCTTGATTTTGACCTCACAACGAAAATGATTATAGTTAAATATTTTGATGAGTTATAGGACTAATGATCGTGAATTTTTAATTAAAAAGTATTACTTTAATTGAATTAAAATTTAAAAATCATTACAATAATTTTCTTATATAAATAATTAAGAGATTCTTCTTAACATCTCTCGTATAATTCATATCTTGGAGGGAAAATTGTCAACAACCATCGTACAATGACTTGCGTGATGGGCCAACACACAGCCGCGTCTGCTGTCCAGCAGCCCATCGTCACTTTTTCCAAGATATGACCGTGTCACGTGGCTAGCCTTTAGGGTGCGTTTGGTACGCAGACGGGACGGAACGGGACGGGACAGGACGGGACGGAACGGGACGGGACGGGACAGGACAGGACGGAACGAAGGTGTAATTTTTGAAAAAGACATGGGGTATATTTGTCTTAAAATGGTAAAACATTGTGTTCCACAGACGTGGAACAAACCCGTTCCAGGGGGTGGAGGTGGGACGCAAAAACACCCAAAATCTGTCCCGTGGAACAGCCCGTTCCACCCATTTTTGGCGCACCAAACGTGGGACGGAACGCCTCGTCGCGTTCCGTCTCGTCCCGTCCCACGTACCAAACGCACCCTTAGGGTGCGTTTGGTACGCAGACGGAACGGAACGGAACGGGACGGGACGGGACGGGACGGGACGGGACGGGACGGAACGAAGGTGTAATTTTTGAAAAAGACATGGGGTATATTTGTCTTAAAATGGTAAAACATTGCGTTCCACAAACGTGGAACAAACCCGTTCCAGGGGGGAGGTGGAACGCAAAAACACTCAAAATCTGTCCTGTGGAACAACCCGTTCCACCCATTTTTGGCGCACCAAACGCGGGACGGAACGCCTCGTCCCGTTCCGTCCCGTCCCGTCCCACGTACCAAACGCACCCTAAGTGCCGAGTCCGAATTATCTTTATATTTTATCATATTTTCAGAAATAAAATAAAAATGGTTAGGGTTTTAGGCTTTTAGCGGCGGGACGGGGACGTGTTTTGGAGATCCAGAAAGAACCATTGGCCGAAAGCCTGGAAGCACGATGAAGTATGTTTTGGATCTAGCAAGGTCTCTGTCACGTCCTTCGATCTCTTAAATAATGAGGAATACCTAAACCTTAAACATCAAAATGAAATTAAATAACAATTTTATTTGTTGAGTAGAATGATGAGCATTACTAATTTAAGTTAATGACTAAAAATAGGAAGTTTTAACAAAACATTTTCGGTACTGTTCAACTTTAACGAAAAACCATATTTATACATTTCTCTGGTACTATTCACTATACATTTAAAAATAGCTTTTCATTAAAATAATTTTTTTTAAACTTTTTTTTGTTAGTTTTCCTTTAAAAATATTCTTTTTTCTTTTTTGCTCTTTGTATTTGTGCAGGTTAAATAAACCTAAAAACGGCATAACATGGTGGTGGGGTAATATAATAAGTGAGCTTTTACTGGATACATATTGCAATCGAAATCGTTAATTTTTTTAGTTATATTTAAATAAATAATCCAATTCCACTATCAGTGCATGATCTTTGTTGATGCAAATTTCCGCCGTTTTCAATCTTGACGAAAATGCACCTGCAAAACAATCACTACCTTTGATCAAAGACCTAAGCCTTAAGCCTCATGCACCCACGACGTGGGGGGAGAGGGTTAGATCAACGGATCTCCGATGCCTAAGTTAGTTTTTCTGAGAGAGTAAAGTGTTTAATGCTTTTTAGGGTTGCAAAAAGCTGTCTAAAATTGGTAGAATATGGGGTATTTATAGGGCTTGGGCCAACCATATAGGGTTTAATGGAGAAAGATTCTCTAAATATTCCCAAGATATTTAATAGGAGATAATATCTTGAGATGATAGGATAATAATCCTTAATTGATTTAAATTATGATTACTTACTTGATTGGAGTCAATCTTCAATTAGAAATGTATTAAAGATAGGATTTGGGTAATTAATCCTTATCTTTAATTCATTGCCATGGGCAGGTGTGCTCAGCTGCTGAGTTATTTAGGATGTGAGTTGCGCCTACGGGTGGAAGAATATGAGAAGCCTGCCCATTTATTGAGGACAATCTTGTCCTTCTTAAATAAAAATCCACATGTCGCCTCTAGAATTTTTTGGATTATTTTAGGCTTCACAATCTTGTTTTAATTGGAGAACAATTGTAGGATTTTTTTTTTTTTTGGATATTGTTAAGGAAAATTTTAATTCAACAAGAGTGATAGAGCTTTAAAATTTGTATGAAAACTGACATGATTATATCATAAGAACAGAGCTTGTTTACATGCTTTGATAAAATAAAATAAAAGATTAATACATCGGATTTGAACAAAATTTAAGATCATAGCTAGCTCAAAAATATTTCCATGAGATTTTTCTTTCAACATAATTGAATCCTTCTCTACATTGTATAGACCTTGGTATGAACTAACAAAAAAAAAAGGAATTGGCTTATATGACCAAAAATAAATAAATAAATATTTTTGAATATTCTACACTAAATTCATCTAAACTACAAAGAAACAAAAAATTTGAATCTTGGATATTAAGAGGAAAGGGAATGTCAATTCCCTTCCAATAGAGTATCGAGTAAATGGGCCACAAACACATAAAACAGAGCAAGCGATAAAAGGAAGGCCGACTCCACCTCCTGTGCGTATGGCTGAAAAGCGAAAAAGCAAGCGGGAAATGGGAAACCGTAGAGGAAAGCATATTCCGAGGAAATAGCATCCAAGTGACTTCCAATCAAAACCAAAACCAAATCTTCAGATAGCTCCTCTCAAAGATACCAATCTCTTTACTGTACGAATCCCATTTCACTATCTAAAAAAAATTAAACATTTGATTGGATTGTGTAGAATCATCTGATTTGATTCGTTAAGAAACGCCGGTATTACTTGTTCTTGGAGAAATGCTTCTATGATTATCGAAAAGAAAGGTTTTTGTTGCCCTGTGCAAATTGAGCTAGTAGCTTTAGGAGACCAGCATGAGTGAGCAGCTTTCACGATGGCTGCTGGTCCGGCTACCTGTGGGAAAGACATTGAGGTTCCAGAGTCTACATGGTATTTGACACTCCTTGTGTCTTTGTTGTGAACTGAAGCTCGATTAACGGGTGACTAGGCCTCAAGGATGTTGACACCCGGCGCAAGAAAATCAGGCTATTAATTTTATTCAAGAGCTAAAAAATGTGAGAGTAGATAGTAGAAAGATGTCACTTAGTATTATGGTTAATTACACTAACATCCTCTAAGGATTATCGTGTTTTCACAAAACCCTCTCACGTTTGAAGTATAACACTAACACCTCTTGAGGTTCTAATTCACTTTCATATAACCCCTTCAGGGCTGACATAATTTCTTAAAGACAAATTTGCCCCACTATTAATTACTTCAAAAAATAAAAAAGGCTTTTTAAAAATATATATAATAATAACCAATATAAAGAAAATAGATTTTTTTTTGTTGGACTTCAAAAACATACATTAACCATACAAAAACAATAAAATAAAAAAATAAAAAATAAAAAATAAAAACTGAAAATAGAAAGCCACCTATGCATCTTCGGATCTTTCTCTCAATTTTTTTTCTGTTCTTGTCCTCAAATCGCCACCTCCATCTCTTCGTCAACCTCCTTCACTCCTTGTTCACCCAAACAGAAACCAATTTCGATGAGAAAACGTTATGGAAGAAAGCCCTGATTTCAAACATGGAGAAGGGTACCTGATTTGGCTTCTTGGAAGAAATTACCCGACCACATTCCTACTCCGAAATGCCCAAAGGATTTAACAGGAGAAAGATTTGTTCTGCTAGGGTTTTTCCAATTAAGAAAAGAGGATTGGGATATGAATTAACAGCGTAGAGGAAGAAGGTAACAAGATTTCTTCAATTTTCTTTTATTGTTTAATGTAAGATTTTAATTTGAATTTTCATTCTATTTATTTATAAAGGATTTTTCATAAAGTAATTAATAATTAGTGCAAAATTGTCTTTAAGAAATTATTTTAAGGTGATGTTAGCCCTAAAGGGGTTATGTGAAAGTGAATTAGAACATCAATGGGTGTTAGTGTTATGTTTCAAACATGAGAGGGTTTTGTGAAAACACGATAAACCTCAAAGGGTGTTAGTGTAATTAACCCCTTAGTATTATGATCTAGTGATATTCTTCTTCACTGGTAAATAAGAGATTTTAGGTTCGATTCTCACCAAAGGTGAATTTGAACCACATTATTGCTAGCTTATTGTGAGGCTAAGCCCATCATATTCCCCTCAGTGTAGATAATATCGTTTTGTTCAAAATAAAAAGATATGTACAAAGAGAAGTTGGATAAAGTACAAAAAATTACCTCAACTATTGGTGTCACAACACTTTCATACATCATCTTACGAATTTGTGTCAATGTCGTACCTCCGTCAATTTTTCTGTTAAGTGCTAACGTGATTAGATAAGGGGCCACTCACTAATCCAACTGGATTAAAATATAATATTTTAAAAATTAAAAATTAAAAAAATTAATTAATTTTTTTATTAAATCTCTCTCTCATCTCTCTCTCTCCCCCCCATCTCTCTCGCCTCTTTCTCTTCTCGGCATCCCCAAAACCCCTTCCCACTCGACCTCGACCCCTTTCCACCCGTCCCCCCCAACCTTCCTCCACCACCCTCTCTCTCTCTCTTCTCTCTCTCTCTCTGGACACCCACATGTATCCCCAAAACCTTCCCACCCTTCCCACTCGTCCCCCCAACCTTCCTCCCTCTCACCATTTCTTCCCCTTGCTCCGTCTTCCCCAAACTCAAAACCAGAACCACCCAACCCAGATCCCACCCCCGCTCTAAACTCAAAACTAGAATCACCCCACTGAAGAAACCAAAAAAACCAAGCCCACACCCAGATCCCACACCAAAAAAAAAAAAAAAAACCAAACACACACCCAAATCCCTTTGCCCTCCTACACACCCATCACTCTCCTACACACACCCAGATCCTCTTCCCCTCCTACACACCCAAACCCTCAATTCTCAAAGTCAAGTTTCAGAAAATGGGCGAGGTTTAAGAAGGTGCACCGGAAACCCAGATCCCCTTCTCTCCTATCTCATTTCTCTCTCTCTCTTCCCCCAAAACGCAGACTTACAAGCCATGGAACGCACAAATTCTCTCTTCCCTCACCTCATCACCTTTCTCTCTTTTCACCTCATCCTCCTCCTTTTCCCTCCGATTGTCGCCGCCAAGCTCACGAACTCTCTCGGGCTCGCCAGGTCCAGCTTCCCGTCCATGCACGCGAAGCAGTTGATCAGAGCCTTCAATCTCTTCCCGAGGAAGACATCAACATCATCGACCCCGATTCCTCGACATGAACAGGGACCAACTCGAAGAGCTGCGGGTGAAGCCATCGTCGGCCTCCTTGGCATCAAAGAGGGTGGGTGGTGGAGGAAGGTTGGGGGGAGGACGGGTGGGAAGGGTTCCTGTGTTTTGGGATTTTAGGGATGCAAGTTACAGCCTTGCAGGGAAAGAAGAGAGAGAGAGAGAGAGAGAGAGAGAGTAGAGATAAGGGGTTGGGTGGGAGAGAAATGGATCTGGGTTTTTGGGGAAAGGGCACACGGGTTGATGGGGTTTTTTTTGGTTTTTTATATTTTATTTTATTTTTAAATAATTAATTTTTATTTTTAAATATTTAATTAATTTTTTAATAAAAAATGGGTCCCGTCTCTAGCCACGTCAGCACTTAACAGAAAAATTAACAGAAAAACTGACGGAGGTACGATATTAACACAAATTCGTAAGATGAGGTATGACATTGTCATTTTAAAAAGATGAGGTATGAAAGTGTCATGACACCAATAGTTGAGATAATTTTTTGTACTTTAAGAAATTATTTTAAGGTGATGTTAGCCCTAAAGGGGTTATGTGAAAGTGAATTAGAACCTCAAGGGGTGTTAGCGTTATATTTCAAACGTGAGAGGGTTTTGTGAAAACATGATAAACCTCAAAGGGTGTTAGTGTAATTAACCACTTAGTATTATGATCTAGTGATATTTTTCTTCACTGGTAAATGAGAGATTTTAGGTTCGATTCTCACCAAAGGTGAATTTGAACCACATTATTGCTAGCTCATTGTGAGGCTAAGCCCATCATCTTCCTTTCAGTGTAGATAATATCGTTTTGTTCAAAATAAAAAGATATGTACAAAGAGAAGTTTATAGGGAAAACGAAGCATTCAAGTCGTACAAATTGCAGTCTACCGTCAGAATATCAGGCACCATTAGCTTAAAGGTCCTTTTTATATATGGTCATCAAATTGGATAAGTCTAAGAGACAAAACAAACATGATTAAACATGAATATGGAAGAAAAGAAAATAGACGTTTGATTATCATTTTCTTACGTATAAATATTTGTGCAGAAACCAACTGTATAAGAAAAATAAAATTTATTTAATTCTCAAGATCAAAGTAAATTGGCGATTTAAATTGGGAACAAATTGTAAAAATAAAAAACTTTGAGTAATTGCCCTCACTCTGATTTGAGTTTACCACACGGTAATTCTGTCTCACTTCACCATCCTCAATCACCCCAAGATTTCCAAGTTTTACCATAGAAGCTGCAAACTCCTTAAAGAACGCACTTTGGCTTTCGGCATTTGTTTCTTACCTTCTGAGAGAACACATTGTTCATGGTTGGGTCGACACCATGAAGCGAACTAAAATTCCGAAGTCGGGATTCGAATGAAGAACAATGTGAAAACCCTAGAGTGCGACCACCAGATAAAGCAACCAAATCTTCGTTGAAAGTTGGAGGTGGTAAGTTGATGGTCTCATTAGCTCTTGACATTCTTCCGTCTTTCCTCCCTTTTAGCACATTCCACTGCGGACATCCGGACTGTCAAAAGTTGTTAAGAATGTATCTCACATCAATAAGAGAAGGAATTTTGCATGAGTTTATAATTAGTTAGGTCACTCCTTGAAAGCAGTAATAGTAATGCATGTAAGGCGAAGATTGTTTTCGGTGGAAATTAACACAACCATTACTGATACATTGAAAGCAAATAATATGGTGCTACAACCTGACGCTTTAAGCATATACATGAAATTATACAACTGGTTCAAAAATCATAGGAAATTATAAACGTCCATTTGATCTTTTATTGTTTGACCTTATTAATATTATTAATCTAAGAGCACGGCCTACGAAAGACCGGTATCCATTGCATTTCTTGTTTATTTTAATTTTTATGGGATTGTCTTCAGAGATGATTGACAAGCATTATTATTTATCTGATGTATGTTGCTTAAGACTGCGATGCGATCAACAGCGCGCATTATTGGCGGTCCAATGAGCAATTCGGTCTCCACCTCAGAACTCATGATACTTTGGCTCCAGTAGTTTACAGAAGCAGAAGCAGAAGCTCCTGCTTTTTCATAGCTTACAGAAGCAGAAGCTCTTTTTTCTTGAGCTGAATGCTCCATCAACAGCTTCGCACCACTCTGATCATATCATCATAGTGCAGATAAATAAACAAGAAAAGAAAGAAAGACTAGAGAAATTTACAATGATCGGTTTAAGATTCTTATCATGATATAACATCACCTCAAACGTCATTCACAGTACGCAGTTGTTGGTAATTAAATAATGGCAAAAGAGTTCAACAGGACTTAACAAAGTTTACCTCTTCGCGTAATTTTGCGTTCTCTTGTAAGAGGAGCGTCTCCTGATTTTAGAGAGAAAGATGGTGTTAGAACTTGAAACTAGTGAAGCAGTTGATCTATATCTGTAAAAATTACTATTAATAGGTTTTGTAGCACTAAAATTTAAGGAGAAATCGACCGCAATTGATCGTTTTTCAAATCTCAATTGCTGAAATGGTTAGTTTCAAGTATGCCATTGACATCTAACCATTATGTCGTAATTATTTGACCACTGTGTTGTCGATATTCGATTGATGTTGTCAATATTTGATTATGATCTATTTAGCAATTGAGATTTGATTTTATGATATTTTAGCAAAAAATAAAATAAATACCTTTGCCTTTAGATTTTCCATCTGCTCCATGAATAATTGAGCCTGGAATCACTTCAAGTTTGTTAAATTCCAAAAGAAAAAGAAAAATCCATTAAACAGATACGTGTTGGAGGAAAATAGACTTGTGACCATCAGCTGAAATACATGTACTTATGTACCTTTCTCTCTCTTATGCTGCGTAAACTTCGTTCCAGCTGGCTACTGATCTCCTGGAGTTCTTCAACAAAGCAAGAATCCAAATCATTTCCCAAAAGCTTCCTAAGACACACAAATTTCAGAGTTTAGGAAAACCTAAAATATCAGTTGAGTGAAAAAGGGCAGGGGAAGATGATCAAACTAAGCCATAAACCGTTGAGAAGCTTCTAGGATCTCTATCTTCTTGGTCATAATAGCTGATTCATGCTTCAAGTGCTGCATGCATGCAGATTAATTAGCTTTTGACAATTAAAAGTTGTCTCATATGGGGGTTAGGTTAACAAAAGATGAGTGCAGAAAGTTAAAAAGGAGTGCAGAAATCACATCTCTGATAAAATTGTCGAAAATCAAACATCATATCATCAACGGTTATAACACATGATAACATAAAGAAGTCCCAACGAAAGAGTACAATCATTGCGAAATGTGATCTTTAATCTCTTTAGGTGTGAAAGGAGTTGCTAGAAGTTAACCTAGTCAACGACTTGAAACCCCCTCCCTCCCCCCCCCCCCCACTTCTCTTTTCTTTCACCCATTTTCATTTGATGAGCATGTATCAAGTGTCAGTGTAGTAAATAGTGGTTATAGACAAATTGGAGTAGGATTCTCTCCCTTTCAAATTTCCCTCCCCTCAAGTTGCATCCTATTTGTACGGTCACGATTAAGCCATGTCACCTTCTGGTGTTGACTTCTTTATAAAAAGTGAAAGAGAAAGAGGAAAATGGGAGAGGATTAGAGGGGAGGGGCATGAATTTAGAAGGGAGAGAATCCTACTCTGGAAAAAATCCAAAAAACTTGCCTGCAATTAATATCTTATATAATATATAGACACAACTGTATGCGTACGGTAATGATTTTCACATGGATAGAAGATAACTATAAAGCAAAGTTGGGTTTTTCATATTAGTTTAGATGAGTTTGATTCTCATGGTTTGAACAATTTAACATTAATTTTGGATTGGTGTAAGTTTGATAAATGTGAGCTCAATCTATTAATTGTGAAACTCAAATGCGTTTTCTTTTCCCTCACTTCATTATTGGTTGTTCTCCTTTCTCTCTCTCAAAATGGTTGGCCCGCTATTATATGAATGAAACTCATAAGAGCTATACATGACACTTAACAATAAGACTCATCCTTGTTGAACTCACTTCCTATGCTTGTTTGCTTTTCATCTATTAGAATCAAACTCAAATTTGCTAGTTCACTCTAGAAGTGTGGAAGTCCTGACAATTAGTTCTTGATTTTATTCTCTATAAATACATTGATATGAAAGGTGCATAACAAAACCAAGTAGGAAGAACAAGAATCATCCCAGCAAGTGATCTCAAAAACACTTCCCAGGAATGTTATACTGATTAGGCTACTAGAACCCTCACATAAAACACAATAATCCTCTTTCCTTTTCCATAAAGCACCGAGAAATGCCTCCCAGATAAAGTTATATATGGTGAAAATGAGTTCGCCATATAAAATGCAACTATGCAGGGAGTGGTGCTTATTAACCACCTTGTACCTCTAGCACAACAGTAAAAACGAAACTTCAATGTCCGCTGATATGAAGAAAATCTAACAAAGACTTCGCAATTAATTTTTTACGTGCACACACATATATGCATATGTATATATCCCAAAAAGTGACAACTATTCCTCCAGAAAGGCATGGAAGTTATCCAATCTCTCAACCCTTTACTTACCTGGTGGAAGGCCCCGTTGCAAACTCCCACCAACCCACCGGAAGCAACTAAAATACTTGCAATTTGTTCAACATATGCCTAAATTTAACAGATTAATTTTACATTTTGTAACGAAAAAGAAATATAATCTTTTCATATATACTTAACCAGATCACTTGAAAAGAAAGGATTGAGAGTAAAATGCTATAGTTCTCGTTCTTTATTAAATCATGTATAACCGATCTCTTTCCACCAAGATTTGATGTAAATTACTACCTTCTTCTCAATATATTAAAGGACGCTGAAACATTTTTTGTGATATAAAAGGCCAATTACGACTCAAAACTTTAGGTCCGTAACTATAATTAAGCTTCTATCCTGAAATACATCAAATCGGCTAAAAGAGATCATAGCCATAAAGAGAAAGCTAAAAGTTGTTTCTTTCCCTAATATAGTTATATCAGCAAGTCTACTCTCAATGCACTTGCACACTATCTTCCGTCATTTTGAAGATTATGGCCGAAGACTAAATTCATCACACCAAGATTTTTAAAGTTTCATAACAAAATCTGAAATCTAAAAGATTGAATTTTCAAAATCCAAGATAGATCGCCTAACCTGCACATGTTGTTCCACTTCAACCTTGTTGGTTTGCTCATCTTTTGCATAGTTATGGTATCGTGTTAGAGTCTCTTGCATGCTGAAGCATCCAGAAAAATAAAGGTCAAAAATTCAAATATGATGAAATCATAGAGTACTCCATATTAGTTCCAGTATCTCTTAACAATATGATATAGATGATGTTTTGCAGTGGTTCAAGTTTTCTGAAAACTCATTCAGTTTAGTGGACAAAATCTACATAAATTGTTGCAGAGGACAGAGAATGCACTATAGTTAACAAAAAAGCAGTTAGCATTTAGACCTACACTTTGTAAATTGTAAAAGGAGTAAGCTACTATCAATGAAATTGTGTTGATCATATCACTGCAATCATTCACAAATTATAATTAAAATACCACTCCATTGTATGTGGATGAATTTTTAATGTTCGAATTCATTTCAGGTAAGTTTAATACAGCTTGGTTCCTCCCGTTTCAAACTCAAACCAGTTGCTGAAGTCCCGTTCAAGTTAAATATATGCTAATCGAAAGGAAACGGCTAGGATGGATGATAATTGGAGCTGGTGTGTTGAAGTAAAATTGGTCAGTGGAGTATAGGATATGTCTAGTGAACTTCATTTAAGTCAAAAAAGGAAAACAAAATGCCACAAATATTTTCTAAAAGTTAAAACTTTGAGTACACAAATCTGCCTGTGAGGTAACTGAAGAAATACATATTGTACTAATTACAAAGATATATCTGAATTTGGTTTGATTATAATTATAAATTTATAAGGGTAAACATCATGTGTAAGATGTATGGTACAAATTAAACATAAATATATATAGGTTGTCAAGTACTGATTATGACTAGAACTGATAGAAAGCTCGAAATCTGTATTGTATTTTTACAACATATATAGTACACCCTAGCATTAGCACCAGGCACCAAGCATCACGAGTACCCCATACCTTGTTGTTTCATTTAATGAAATTAAGCATATAGAACAAAAGAAAGATGGGGTTTCAAGAATTTATAGAAATTAAAGAAAACGTACTCAGAGCTGCAGAACTCATAGAGCTTGTCTTTCTGGGAGAAGATGATGACTGCAACTTCTGCATCGCAAAGAACCGAAAGTTCATAAGCTTTCTTTAACAAGCCGTTTCGACGTTTGGTGAAGGTCACTTGCCGGCTTGTGGCATTCTCAATTCTTTTCATCTCAATCTTCCCTCTCACCATGTCTTAGCTTTGCCTAATTCATCGGCCACCACCATCGTTAATTGCAAAAAACAGGGAAAAATCTTATAAAATTGGTAAAGATAAGCAACATATATAGCTCAAAAAGCTAGCTATAGAAGGGTTATTTAGAAGCACTATTGAGAAAAAGATTTACAACCTGCACCCAGGAGGGTTTGGAGAAGTACTCCAACACTAGAAAAAATGTCAGATTTGGGAAGAACGTCCGGTGACAATGAAGAAAACCCAGGAGATAGTCAACTTGAAAAACCCCAAAGAAGTTCTAAAAGAAGCAAATTAGAGATGAACCCAAAAGGATATATAGAAAGAAAAAAATTCCCAAAAAGATTTTAAATTAAGTTTCTAAAAATAGAACCCAGAGAATAAGTTTTAATTACCAAAAGGATACAGAAAAAGACCCCCAACGGTATTGGATTTGAAGGATACAATTATGGAAAATAGAACAGAAACCCTAAAATAATGTTCACAGTGCAGGAAAACGCAAAGAAGGAATATCTGATTGTGAATGTCCAATCTCTTTTTTTTTTTTAAAGCCGAATGTGAAGGAAAAATTACAGATAAATATACTTTTAATACTTAATTTTATATTAAAACAAAAATTTTTAAACATTTCAATGAAAGACAAAAATTAATATATGTGAAAGATGACATCATTTACACTATGTTTGGATTAATAAATTTAAGATTATTAAGAAATTTTAAAATGAGAGAAATTGAAATGACAGGATTTTATTTTCTAGAATTTGTGAATTTTCTTGTTTGGTTAATCTAAAAAAACAATGGACTTGAATACGGAATTTGTTATTTTTAAGCCCTCAATCATAAAAATTGGGAAATGACACATATTTACATGGAATTTAAACTTGGAAATTGGAGGTCCCAAATTCCAAGTTCTTTTTCTACACAAAAATTCTAAATTTCTATATTTATGAATCTAAACAGGGGAATTGGTGTATGTCAATTTATAAATTCTGACTTTTATCTAAATTTCAAGTTTATTTCCCTCATCCAAACATAATGTTACTTTTTTTTTCCTCTAAAATGTAAGTTACAAAAATACATTTTATCTTTTGCATTTTTTCACACTTCTTTCTCCTACTCTCTTATTTCTCTTTTTTTTCTTTCTCATGCTCCTCTCTCTATGTCTCTCTCACTCTCTACCTCTCTCTCACTCTCTCTCTCTCTCTCTCTCTCTCTCTCTCTCTCTCTCTCTCTCTCTCTCTCTCTCTCTCTCTCTCTCTCTCTCTCTCTTCCTTTTTCCTATTTCATCAATAAACAACAAATATCGATCCATATACCAATAAAATCACAATTTATGCATGTGCATGATCAAGAAAACATGGTACGATGAAGCACAAGCCATTCTTGACGATTTGTCAAAAGGTCATCTTGAAGAATTTAACAAGCCCAAGTAAAAAATTTGAACTAAGGAACTATTGCAGAAGCTAGCTAGAGCAATGTTAACCTGTGAGTTTGTCTACCAACTCTTTATATTTAAATATAGAAAAAATGCTTTTCTCGAGGATGACTTGGTGAAGCACTGAAACCCTCTAAGGTAAAGGAGACTTCCCATATTTGAAAAGATTTCTTCATTTAGAAATGAGTTAGTTCGCTAATTTTGTAGAGATTTATAGATGTTGAAGTGGATCTTAATTTGTATTCTACTATAAGTTAGGAGGTCGGTATCAAATAAGTGATATGTACAAGAACAACAACATTGAAATTCATTTTTCTTTACTTCGATTAAATTATGGTAACAAAAATAGGGTGACATGTTTGTAGTTCTGAACTAACATATATAGTTTTATTTCGTTAATTTGTACAAAAGCATGCTTATTTTCTAGTTACTGAGCTTAAAGATATCACTATAATTTATGTTTTGTTTCTTCTGTTTATTTGCTTTTAGGTTCAATATCTACTGATGAAACAAACAAAGATTCGTATGTGAGGATTAGTGAAATCGAGCTTACTTTGTGTTGTAATTTTGTTGTATTTTCATTGGGTTGTATAGAGAGATGGGTTTGTAAATGAATCTATTAAATGTGTTTCTTTTGGCCTAAAAAAATGGTCGAAGACGAGTTGAACCGATTCAGCAAAAATGGTTGATGACGGGTTGAACTGATTCTGCAAATAGGTTGAACTGATTTTGCAAAATGAAGACGGGTTGAACTGATTATGGAAAATGGTCGAGAACGGGTTGAACTGATTCTGCAAAATAGTCAAGGACGGGTTAAGCTGATTATTCAAAAATAGTCGAAGACGAGTTGAACTGATGCTACAAAAATGATCAAGGACGGGTTGAACTGGTTCTGCAAAATAGTCGATGACGAGTTGAACTGATTCTACATATAATTTCAAAACTGATTCTGCAGAAATAGTCGATGATGAGTTAAGCTTATGACATATATTAATTTTGTTGGAGTTGTGAGGGCTGGGTTCTATTAACAGCCCTAAAGACTTACAGGAATGACTGGTATTCTAAAACATTGTTTTCATGTTTTCGTCTCTTCTTAACATGTTTAAAAACTAGTGGAGTTACTTGAAATATAGTGAAAGTTTTTGTCTCTATATATAAAGCTTCCGAATTTGAATTATATTATTGCTAACTTATTGTGAAACTTAATCTTTTTTTACTTAAATATTATCGTTTATTAAAAATAAAATAAAAAATCTCTTTATTCTCAGGCCACACAACCCTTTTCTTTCCATTTTGACTACTTCCATTATTCCCTTCGTCTTTCTCTCCAAACTTCATACACACACAAAAAAAGGCATAGTTTTAATTAGGATTAATTGTTGATTTAGTTCTTAAATTATTACCTCAGTGAAAATTAGATTTTTTTCGGTAAAAAAATCCCTAATATTAGTTTCAAAATTATTTTATCCAATTTTTCATCAACTTAAGTCATATGACTCATTTTAGAGGGTAATGTTATCATTTTATTGCCTACAAACCCTTAACGTTGTACATTAGTTGCAAATCTAACTTCCTATTTACTTTTTAAAGTTAACTCCATAGACTAAAGTTAACGTTTTATTTAGAAGAAATACAAATATGGAAACTAAATTAGAAACCCTAGAAATAATATTCACATAGAAGGGAAACACAGGGAAGGATCTTTTTATCTAATTGTGGATGCCCACTCCCTTTATCCTCAGGCCACGCAATCCTTTTTTTTTTTCTTTTCTTTTTTTCATATTGATCGATAGCTCTACTTATATTATTCCGTTTGTATTTCTCACAAAACTTCCTAACCCAATAAAAAGGTATAATTAACTATAAAACTCTCAGTCATAACAAATAAATGAATATAAAATAAACAGACATAAGTTTAGTCAATTTAAATATAAGTACCTAGTTGCGTTTCTTAATTGGGAAATATAGAATAATGTTAGGTACACTAATTTTTTAGACTAATTTGTAAACCATGTGATATTTCCCTAATATAAAATAAGCATATTAATCAACACTTCAATAATAATTCAATCATCAACAATCATATCATATATTTACAAAGTTTGAATAACTAGTCTCTCAAGTATTACCGGCAAAAATAAGAAACAAAGAAGAAAAAGAGAGAGGACGAGCTATATATAAGCAATAGTGTTTTGTAAAAGTGCTTGAGAATCAACTGAAAGAATTTTCATAATGCTAGGTGGGCTACATTTTTAGATTAAATTTGTGAACTATGTGGTATGTTATAATAAAATAAAATAAAAAACATTAGTCAACACTTAAGCCATAATTCTATGTCACCTCATATTTTTTATAATATTTTATAATTTTAATACAAAAATTAATATTAAATTACAAGGTACCTAAGAGTCCATGCTGCATTTGCTGTCAGCGGCCCATCGTCATTTTTTCGAAGATACGACTGTGTCACGTAGCTAGCCTTGAGTGCCGAATCCAAATTTTCAGCGAGACGGGGACGTATTTGTGGGATCCAGAAAGAACCATTGGCCGAAAGCCTGGAAATATGATGTTTTGGATCTAGCAAGGTCAGTCACATCCTTCGATCTCTTAAATAAAGAAGAATACCTAAACCTTAAAAATCACAATGATAAAATAAGAATACGTCTGATATTGTCTCAAAATTTAAACTCATATAATAATAATAGTAAGATAATGAGCATACTCCCTTTTTCTTTTACTATTTATACTTCTACAAGTTAAATAAATCTAAAAACGGCATAACATGTTAGCCAGGGTAAAATACTAAGTGAGCTTTTACTTAATACATATTACAATCGAAATCTTTAATTTAATTTTTATTTATCCTTTTTTTTTTTGAAGTCAAAGACTGTTTTGAACCCTCTACATTAAATTCATTTAAACTGCAAGAAGGTGAAGATTTTGAATCTTGGGCAATAGACACTTGGAGGGATGCATTCGATTGGGATTTTGATGGATTTTGATAGAGTGTAATTAATTTCTAGAGATTTTATGTAAAATTTTGAAAGATTCCATCAAATTCTCAGGGAGATGTGAGATTTGTGAATACTTAAAATAAACTATAAAATTTATCAAATTCTCTCAGATTCACCAACTTTTTAAAATTCTTTAAAATTAATTTCTACTTGAATACATCTAAAATATTATAACTCTTTTAAAATCTTGATTAAATACAGCTAAACTTTAAAAGAATAATTTAAAATCATAATTAAATACCCCTAAATTTATAAAGAGAAAGAAATTAAATATCTCAAAATCCCAATCTACTACACTCCCTAAGTTGAAGTGAATGTCAATTCTACTCCAATAGAGTCTGGGTAAATGAGCCAGAAACCCTAAAACAGAGCAAGCGAGAAAAACGAAGGCCGAGTCCTCCTACGCGTATGGCTGAAACGAGAAAAAAACAAGCGGAAAATGGGAATCCGTAGAGGAAAGCAGATTCCAAGAAAACAGCATCCAAGTGGCCTCCAATCAAACCAAACCAAAGCTTCAGATAGCTCCTCTCAAAGATACCATTCTCTTTACTTTAAGAATCCCATTTCACTATCTAAAAAATTTGGTGCATTTGATTGGATTGTGTAGAATCATCTGATTAGATTCGTTAAGAGACGCCGGTATCACTTGCTCTTGGAGAAATGCTTCTATGATTATGGAAAACAAAGGTTTTTGTTGCCCTGCGCAACTTTAGTTAGTAGCTTTAGGAGACCAGCTCGAGTGAGCAGCCTTCACGATGGCTGCTGGTCCGGCTACGTGTGAGAAAGACATTGAGGTTCCAGAGTCTACACGGTATTTGACATTCCTTGTGTCTTTGTGAATTGAAGCTCATGTAACGGGTGACTAGGCGCAAGGATGTCAACACCCAGCGCATTGAGATCAGGCTACTAATTTATCCAAGAGCTCAAAACCGTGAGAGTAGATAGGTAGAAAGAGAAGTTTATAGGGCGAAACGAAGCATTCGAGTCGTACAAATTGCATTATTAGTCTACCTTCAGAATATCAGGCACCATTAGCTTAAGGTCCTTTTTATATATAGTCATCAAATTGAATAAATCTATCCAATAAAATAAACATGATTAAACATGATTAAACATGAATGCGTTGAGAAAGAAAAAATGCGTGTGATTTTCAGTTTCGTGCATACAAATGTTTATGTAGAAACCAACCGTATAAGGAAAATAGAATTTATTTAATTCTCAGGGCAAGATCAAAGTTACATTGGCAATTTAAATTGGGAAAAAATGAAAATCTTTGGGTAAGTGCTCTCTCAGACAGGAATTAGGGTATAACTATTTAATCTGAAGAAAACGCCCATTATTTGATCAGAAAAGCCATGTCATAGAGATGAGTTCGATTACTTGTCACTTCTTAATGCGAATTATGGGCTCAAATCGAATACCAAACCCCTTAACTTCAGATGTTTTCCCAAAAAAATAAAAAATAAAAAATAAAAATCTCTTAACTTCAGATTTCCCTAAACCAATTCGTTGACTTACACCTTCCAGTTGCTCCATAATATGTTCCGCTAGTTTTACATCACACACTTACTCTCCTCATACATTGATAGCAAATAAAGTGGTGCTAACATACACAAAATTATACAACAGGCTCAAAACTCAGGAAATTATAACTTCTTTGATCTTTTATTGTTTGACCTTATTAGTATTATTAATCTGAGAGCACGGCGTACTACAGATGGGTATCCATCGCATTTTTTTGTTCTTTATTTTAATTGTTATGGCATTTTCTTTAGAGATGATTGACAAACATTATTATTTATCTGATGTATGTTGACTCAGGCTGTGATGCATCAACAGCGCGCATTATTGGCGGTCCAATGAACAATTCAGTCTCCACCTCAGAACTCATGCTACCTTGGCTCCTGTAGTTTACAGAAGCAGAAACTCCTGCTTTTTCATAGCTTAAAGTAGCTCTTTTTGCTTGAACTGAATGCTCCATCCACAGCTTTGCACCACTCTGAGCATATCATCATAGTGCAGATAAATAAACAAGAGAAGAAGGAAAGACCAGAAAAATTCACAATGATCGGTTTAAGATTCTTATCATGATATAACATCACCTCAAACCTCATTCACAGTACCTAGTTGTTGGTAATCAAATAATGGCAAAAGGGTTCAACCGGACTAGTTTACCTGTTCACGTAATTTTGCATTCTCTTGTAAGAGGAGAGTCTCCTGATTTTAGAAGAGAGAAAGATGGTGTTAGAACTTGGAACTAGTGAAGCAGTTGGACATATATGTAAGAGGAGAGTCTCCTGATTTTAGAAGAGAGAAAGATGGTGTTAGAACTTGGAACTAGTGAAGCAGTTGGACATATATCTGTAAAAATTCAAATGAATAGGTTTTGTAGCACTAAAATTTAAAGAGAAATTGGCTGCAATTGATCATTTTTCAAATCTCAATTGGTGAAAAGATCAATTTCAAGTTTGCCATTGATATCTAACCATTACGTCATCAATATTTGACCACTGTGTTGTCGATATTCAATTATATGCTGTCAACGATTATGATCAATTTAGCAATTGAGATTTGATTTTATGATCATTTTAGCAAATAAATAAATACCTTTGCCTTTAGCTGTTCCATCTGCTCCATGAATAATTGAGCCTGGAGTCACTTCAAGTTAGTTAAATTCCAATAGAAGAAAAAAAAAATCCATTTAACTGATACAAGTTGGGAGGAAAATGGACTTGTGACCATCAGCTGAAATACATGTACTTATGTACCTTTCTCTCTCTTATGCTGCGTAAACTTCGTTCAAGCTGGCTACTCAACTCTTGGAGTTCTTCAACATAGCAAGAATCCAAATCATTTCCCAAAAGCTTCCTAAGACGTCCAAATTTCAGAGTTTAGGAAAACCTGAAATGTCAGTTGAGTGTAAAAAATGCAGGAGAAGATGATCAAACTAAGCCATAAACCTTTGAGTAGCTTCTAGGATCTCTATCTTCTTGGCCATAATAGCTGATTCATGTTTCAAGTGCTGCATGCATGCAGATTAATTAGTTTTTCTCAGTTAAAAGTTGTCTCATATGGGGTTAGATTTAACCAAAGATAAAAGCAGAAAGTTAAAAGGGCGTGCGAAAATCACATCTCTAACAAAATTGTCTGAAAAACAAACATCATATCATCAGCGGTTATAACACATGATAACATAAAGAAGTCCCAACGAAAGAGTACAATCATTGCGAAATGTGAACTATAGTATTTCTAGGTGTGAAAGGAGTTGCTAAAAGTTAACCTAGTCAACGACTTGAAACCCCCACCCCCTCCCTCTCCCTAACTTCTCTTTTCTTTCACCCATTTTCATTTGACAAGCATGTGTTGTAGAATTTTTCAAATCGACGAGCTGAGGGCCCACTCCAACAACATCGATACTGTCCCCACTTTACCACCTGTCCAATCCTCAAGTATGGAGTTTTATCACAAAAGGTTTTGATGTTTGTTAGAATGGGGTAATTCTATTTAAAGTACTTTTCTCCTTCCCTCTGTCCGATGTGGGACAATTGGTTTCAACACTCCCCGCACGTGAGACCCCATTTTATGGGTCACACGTGGAGATCCACACATCGGCAACCACGTGAAGCGATGTCGGGGATCACCCATCGTGTGGGGCCAAATGGGGGCCCACCCAATCACATAACATCTTTGGCCTACGTGGAGCCATGTCGGGGTTCACCCATTGCGCGGGGCCAGTGGGGACCCACCCAATCACTTGGGTGTACAAGCCCGTCCCCTGGCTCTAATACCATGTAGAATTTTTTCAGGTCGACGGGCCAAGTGCCCACTCCAACAACACTAATACTGTCTCCACTTTACCACCTGTCCAATCCTCAGGTGTGAGGTTTTATCACAAAAGATCTCGGTGTTAGTTAGGGTGGGGTAATTCTATTTAAAGTACTCTTTCTCCTTCCCTCTGTCCGATGTGGGACAATTGGTTTCAACATGTGTCAAGTGTCAATGTAGTAAATTAGAGATGATGGACATAGTGGGGAAGGACTCTCTCCCTTTCAAATTTCCTTCACCTCTAGTCCCCTCTTATTTGAACGGTCACGATTAAACCATGTCAACATCTTGTGTTGACTTCTTTATAAAGAGAGAGATAACGTGGAGAGTGGGGGGAGAGAAAAGGAGGGGAATGAATTTGGAGGTGAGAGAATCCTACTCCGAACAAATTAAAAAAAACTTGCCAGCAATTAAAATCTTATGGTACTTAACATACAGACACAATTGCGTGTGTACGGTAATGATTTTCACATAGCTAGAAGATAACTATAAAGCAAAGTTGGGGTTTTCATAGTAGTTTAGATAAGTTAGATTCCTATAGTTTGAACTATGTAACATTATTTTTGGATTTATGTGAGTTTGATAAATGTGAGTCCCATCTATTAATTGTGAAACTCAAATGCGTTTTCTTTTCCCATCTATTAATTGTGAAACTCAAATGCGTTTTCTTTTCCTTCACTTCATTATTGATTGTTCTCCTCTCTCTCTCAAAATGGTTGGCCCACTATTATATGAATCAAACCCATGAGAGCTATACATGACACTTAACAATTGGACTCACTCTTGTTAAACTAAAAATTTCCGACTTACTATGCTTGTTTGATTTTTATTTATTAGAATGAAACTCAAATTTGCTGGTTCACTGTAGAAGTGTGGAGTTCCTAACAATTAGTTCTCGATTATCTTCTATATATATTGTTAAGAAAGGTGCATAGCAAAACCAAGTAGGACGAACAAGAACCATCCCAGCAAGTGATCTCAAAAACACTTCCCATGAAAGTTAACTGACTAGGCAAGTAGATCCCTCAAAGACTTGGTGCTTCTGTCCCCAAATAAACCACAATAATCCTGAGAACCATAAAGAACCCAGAAATGACTCCTAGGCTCCTACTCAGGTTATGTATGGCAAAAACGAGTTCACCATTTGAGGATGCAACCAAGCAAGGAGTGGTGCTTATTACTCACCATGTACCTCTAGCACACCAGTAAAAACGAATTTTCAATCTCAGCTGATATGAAGAAAATCTATCAAAAACTTCCCAATTAATTTTTCGCGTGCACACCACACACATATACATATGTATGTATATCCCAAAAAGTAACAACTATACCTCCAGTAGGCATGTAATTTATCCAATTTCTCAACCCTTTACTTCCCTGATGGAAGGCGTCGTTGCATACTCCCACCAACCCACCGGAAGCAACTAAATTACTTGCAATTTGTTCAACAGACCTAAATTTAACAGATTAATTTTAAATTTCGTAATGAAAAAGAAATAGATCTTGTTCATATATACTCAACCAGTTCACTTCAAAAGAAAGGATTGAGTAAACTGCTATAGTTCTCGTTCTTTATTAAGTCATGTATAAATTGACCTTCTTTCCACCAAGATTTGATGTAAATTACTACCTTCTTCTCTATAAATTAAAGGATGCTAAAACAAATCAGCTAAAAGAGGTCATAGCCTTAAAGATAAAGCTAAAAGTTTTTTTTTTCTTCCCTAATATAGTACCATTAAGACTACTCTAAATGCAAGGAAGTCTATACTTTGGACAACATGCACTTGCATACTATCTTCCATCATTTTGAAGATTATGGCCCAAGACTAAATTCATCACATCAAGATTTTTTAAGTTTCATAACAAAATCTGAAATCTAAAAGATTGGATTTTCAAAATCCAACATAGAGCTTCTAACCTGCACATGTTGTTCCACTTCAACCTTGTTGGTTTGCTCATGATCTTTTGCATATTTACGGTATCGTGTTAGAGTCTCTCGCATGCTGAAGCATCCAGAAAAAAAAAGTCCAAAATATCAGATAATGATGAAATCATTGTACTCCATTCATCCTAGTATCTCTTAACAATATGATATAGATGACATTTTGCAATGATTCAATTTTCTGAAATCTCATTCAATTTAGTGGACAAAATCTACATAAATTGTTGCAAAGGACAGAATGCTCCATAGTTAACAAAAAAGCCAGCTAGCATTTAGACCTACACACCTGTAAATTGTAAAACGAGTAGGCTAATATCAATGAAATTGTGTTGAACATATAACTGCAATAATTCACAAATTATAATTAAGGTACAACTCCATCGTATGTGGATGAGTTTTTAATGTTTGAATTCATTTCAGGTCAGTTTAATACAGCTTGGTTGCTCCCGTTTCAAACTCAAACCGGCTGCTGAGATGTCCCGTTCACGTTAAATATATGCTAATCGCAAGGAAATAGCTACGATGGATGATAACTAGAGCTGGTGAGTTGAAATAAAATTGGTCAGTGGGGTATAGGATACGTCTAGTGAACTTCATCTAAGTCAAAAAAAGTAAAACAAGAGTACAAAATTATTTTGTAAAAGTTAAAACTTTGAGTACAGAAATCTGGCTGGAATGTAGTTGAACAAATACATATTGTACTAAATATATATCTGAATTGATCTGATTATAATTATAAGGGTAAACATCATGTGTAAGATGTATGGTACAAATTAAACATAAATATATATAGGTTTTCAAGTATTGATTGTGATTATACGGATAGAAAGCTACAAATCTGTATTATATTTTTACATCATACTACACCCTAGCATCAAGCTAGTACAGGTACCCCTTACCTTCTTGTTTCATCTAATGAAATTAAGCATATAGAAGAAAAGAAAGATGCGGTTTCAAGAATTTATAGAAATTAAAGAAACTTACTCAGAGCTGGAGAACTCATAGAGCCTGTCCTTCTGGGAGAAGATGATGACTGCAACTTCAGCATCGCAAAGAACCGAAAGTTCATAAGCTTTCTTTAACAAGCCGTTTCGACGTTTGGAGAAGGTCACCTGCCGGCTTGTGGCATTCTCAATTCTTTTCATCTCAATCTTCCCTCTCACCATGTCTTGGCTTTGCCTAATTCATCATTCACCACCATCGTTAATTGTCACACCAAAGAAAAAAAACAAAAACAAAAAAAAAAAAAAAAAAAAAAGCAAAAAGCTTATAAAATTGGTAAAGGTAAGAAACATATATAGCTCAAATCGCTATATATAGAAGGGTTTTTCAGAAGCAGTATACTGAGACAAAGATTTACAAGCAGGAAGATTTGAAGAAGTACCCTAACACTAGAAAAAATGTTGGATTTGTGAAGAACGTCCGGTGACCCTGGAGATAGTGAACTTTGAAAACCCCAAAGAAGTTCTAATAAAAAGCAAATTATAGATGAACCCCAAAAGCATATATACAAAAAAAATTCCCAAAAACATGGTAAATTGAGTTTCTAAAAATAGAACCCAGAGACCCCATAAGGGTTAATTACCAAAAGGACACAGAAAGCACCCCCAAAAAAGCGACAAGGACACAACGGTATTGGATTTGAAGGATACAGTTATGGAAAACTGATCAGAAACCCTAAAAATAATATTCACAGTGCAGGAAACGCAAAGAAGGAATTTTTTATCTGATTGTGTCCAATCTCTTTCTTCTCTTTATTCTCAGGCCACACAACCATTTTCCTTCCATATTGATCGAGAGCTCCTTCTATTATTCCCCTTGTCCTTCTGCCCAAACTTCCTACCCACAAAAAATAAAAAGTAAAAAGTATAATATTAATTAGGGGTATGCGGATAGAACATACATTTTTATTTCTCTCACACCTTTTATTAATTTCTATCATTTGATCTTTTTTAATTCATCCAATCCAATGATCGAAAATTAAAAAGATGTGAGAGAAGTAAAAAATGGTGTGTGGATACCACATCCCTATTAATTATAGAGTTCTCAGCTATAGCAAATAAAAAATGAAATAATTGATATAAGTGTAGCCAAGTTACCATAATAGTGTACTTTCGCCTACACTTAAATTTGATTTTTTATACTCGTAGTAAAACATAAAAGAGTAATTAAATGATTCTTCACCTCATTTTTTCTCTTATTTCACAAAATTAAGAGTACTGTCAATTTGGATCTCATAAAATTTTAATGAATTTTTTTTAAGTGACTGATTTTAAAAGGTTTGAATGCTCTACAACTCTACATGAATTTTGGTAAATTATGTGGATTTGTACAAACTTCTTTTATAATTTTTTTAGAATTTATTAACTTCTGCAACATAAAATAATTTTTTTTCCTGTTACACAATTTGAAAGGAACATAAACCTTTATAAATTGATATAGAAATACAAATGAATCAAATATGTCTTTTCATTTCCATTTGAATTGTGACTTTTTAAAAATAAAATTATCATTCTCGCAATAAGAAATAAAAGGGTAATTAAATGAATTAAATGATTCCCTAACCTCATTTCTTCTTCTCAAAGAAAGAGAAGAGGGAGTGGAATCTTTATAGGTTCTTTTAATATGTTGAGGTAATCATCGTACAATTACTTGCGGATGAGCCAATAGAAACAGGCCACCGCATTGTCCGATGTCTGCAGACCGTCGTCATTTTTTCCAAGATACGACCGTGTCACGTGCCAGCCTTGAGTGCCGAGTCCAAACTTGTTTTCCCTACATTTATGAGAGATTTTTCATCTGACCGTCACACAAACAGGTACACCACGTGTCTTTATGTAAATTGTTAGATATGTGTGTTAAAAGATTAATAGCTTAAAAATTAAAATTTTCCACCACTTACATAAAAACATATGGTGTATCATCCGTGTTCCCGTTACAACTAAAAATTTTCCTACATGGGGGCGTTTGTTTGCCCTCACTAAGTGGGACTGGACTAGATTGGACTAGCTGTTAGTCCAATACCGTGTTTGTTCCATGCTGGGACTAACATTAATGAGACTAAAGAGGACTAGCATGGACAAAACCCCTCACTAAGAGGTCTTAGCGAAACCCCCCAATAACCATGGGACTAGCTAAAACTATCATTTCTCGTCCTTGTCATGCTCAACAACCACTCCCGATAGACTCCTCGTCATCTCCGGTCACCTAGATCATAATAAAATATTAATAATTTATATATTAAATAATATAATATTAGAATTTTTTATTATCCAGCTTCTTAGTTCAACACTGCACCAAACGTTTCACTAAGTTAGTCCAATTTAGTTTAGTCTAAGTCAATCCAGCTTAATCCTTGAAGTTAGTCCAGTTCGAGATAGTCTGGCACAACAAACGCCCCCTTAAGGTTTTAGGAGCGAGCCGGGGACGTACAGGTGAGGTCCTAAGGTACCGTTTGGTACGTGGGACGGGACGGGACGGAACGGGACGAGCCGTTCCGTCCCACGTTTGGTGCGCCTAAAAACTGTGGAACGGGTTGTCCCATGGGACGAAATTTGGCTGATTTTTCGTTCCACCTCTTCCCCCTGGAACGACCCGTTCCACATCCGTGGAACATAAATTTATAACATTTTATGACAAAATTTCTCCTTTTCTTTTTCAATATTTACATCATCTGTTCCGTCCCGTCCCGTCCCGTTCTGTTCCGTCCCATTTGCGTACCATAAGGGAACCATTGGCCGGAACCATTGGCTCGTCTGTGTAGCATGGTCAATCAGGTCTCTAGATTATAAAATAAAAATAAAATAGGATACTTGAGAGTGAACTGCATTTTACATGGGTTTATTTAAACACACCTAACAGACTTTATGGCAAATGGACTTCAAACTTATTTGCGATAAAATGCATTCTACATTGGTTTATTTTAAGGAGTTTTAACGAAAAAATTTCAATACTGTTTATTTTATTGAAAAATTATATTTTTACATTAAAAAATCAATCATTGTACTATTCATTTTACTTTTTATTTTATCCTTATCGTTAAAACTCAAAGTTTTCAAGCTATCTTTATTAGCTTTTCTTTTATTTTAAGTATAAAAACATCTAATAGACTTTATGGAAAATAGATTTCAAACTTATTTGCAATAAAATCTATTAGGTGTTTCTATATATAAAAAAAAGTTTGTGACGTCATTTTATAATTTTCTATCTTTTATAATTTATTCAATGCAAATATTTAAAAATTACTTCTCATAGTGAATTCGGACGATGAAAAATTCATCATAGATTCTGCATATAACCAAAAAAAAAAAAAAAGATGAATTTGGAGCACTTTAATTCGTAGTTATATATTCAAAGGGCATATGGAAAGGCGGCTTTCTTTGCTATATTGGTGGAAAATGAAAGAATAAAGAGGAAGAAAAATAGTCCTTAATATCTTGATGAAATGATTTAGTATTGTCGCCTGATGTTACAGTTTGATTGTGAATGTAATATTCGACAACGCTATAGGCGATGAGTTTTATTGCTGATCCATTGCCCAACCCGAGTCTCTCTAACAAGCTCAATATTTTTATAAGCAATTATCATTATCTAATATTTATGAAGTTCCTAAACCTCTTGACATTATTTTGTAGTTTCTCTTTGTACCTTTTTTTAACAAAAAAAAAAGAAAAAAACTGTGTACAGTATCAGGTACTGGTAGATACCTACAATTTGCATCAAGATTTCAATCAAGTCCCTTCAATTGATGGCAACGGCGCAAGTAATAATATAAAATGTAGAATTTGCAACCATTGTACTTGTGCAGGTTAATTAACCAGCTTATTCTCTAGTTAATAAATGGGGAAGGAGATATTACGAAAAGAACAAGACTTGAAAAGTGTTTGTAGCTTAATAAGCATTCATTTGAAAGTATTTTCAAAATAACTAAAAACATTTGTGGTAAAAATATTTTTTATACTAATTCTTAGTAAAAAATTCAAGTGGATTTTATGAAAACACTTTAAGTATTTTTTGCAAGAAGCACAAATTTAGTGCTTCTAAAGCACTTAAAGTACGTTTGGAACCCAAAATCAATTTTACCAAAATTATTTTCAATCATTTTAAAAATACTTCAACACGAGCTCTTAGTTAGCAATCACCCTTATATTTGAGGTCTCATATTTTGTGATTGAATACCTCATCCTCAAAATTGCATGTATAAAAAAGAGATATAAAAAAAAAAACATTAGTTAGGTCCATATAATCGTCATTAAAAATTTTCACTTTTTACAAGGGTATTTTTCTTTCTAATTATAAAACGTTTGGAGCACACAATTAAATTTTAAAGTGTCGATAACAATTTCTTATATATAATATGTTAGAGAAAATTGTAGTAATAGTTCTTTAATTTTAACCCAATTGGAGCAATAGTACCTCAATTAAAAATCCATGGTCATTGGTTCCTTAACTCATCAAAACATGTAGCTATGATCCTTTTCGTTAATTCAGTCAAAATGAGTCAGGTTGGAATGACAATTGCTATAATTAGGTTAAAGTTGAGAAACCATTGCTCTAATTGAGTTAAAGTTTATGGATCATTTCTCCAATTAGGTTAAAGTTGAATGACCATTATTGCAATTTTTCTCATTTGATTTTTCATATTAACCTCATGATTAAACTTCATATGCATGATATATGACTCATTTTGACGAAAGTTCTAAAAAAATTGAAAAAAAAACTATAACTTTACGTTTTGATTAGTTAAGAAACCAATAGTCGTGAATTTTTAATTGATGAACCTTTAATCTAATCGAGTTAAAATTGAAAGATTGTTTCTACAATTTTCTCATCACGTTATAATAGAATAGGTAAATTCCTTAACAATAAAAATTCCCATTTAAAAAAAAATAAAAATAAAAAATCCCATTTCAAAAGAGTACATGATGGCTCAGCCCATAACTAGAAAGGAATCGGTAGGCCAAGACTTGAGAAAATGGGCTATGAAACCCAAAAAACGGAGGAAGCGAGAAAGCGAAAGAAAGGCATCGAATGGCTGAAACAAGAACAACAAACAAGCGGAAAATGGCAGACCGGAGAGGAGAAGCAGATTCCGAGAAAACATCCAATTGGCCGTCCATTAAACCAAAGAAAAATCTTCAGCTAACTCCTCCCAAAGATACCAATCTTTTTACTGTAAGAATCCCATTCCATTTTTATTTCAAAAATCTTGCATCTTTTTTTTGAAAAATTCAAATTTTTTTGACATATGGGTTCTTATCAGATGCATGAACAGTATTTTGGGTTTAATTTATTATTTGAGTAAATATTAAAATCGGGATCAAAATTTGATCTTGGTGAAGATTATGGTGTAATGGTGGTCTGTTAATAGTTAATTGAGTGAGTTAAGGTATTTTCAGGTGCAGAATTTCCTGACTTCTGCAGAATCAAATGCTTTCGTTAAAGCTGCAGAGTCTATGAGGTTTGTTCACCAGGGGAGTCTTGGCCCGACGAAAGGCGAAGCGTACAGAGACAATGATAGAATATCTGTGAATGATCCTGTTCTTGCAGATACAATATGGGAGTCTGGTCTTAACAAATTGTTTTCTGACATTAAAATTCGAGGGAGGACCGCTGTTGGATTAAACCGAATATCAGATTCTATAGGTTGGTGAAGTTCATTTTGTTAATGTTGTTTAACAAGTAAGTTTTGGAAGTTACAGAGTAGATTGTTTGACATACCTGTGGTCCGAAGAGCGAATATAATTGCTGTAAGAGACCACCGTGGGTGAGCAGCCTTCACGGTGCATGGCTGCTGCTCCGGTTACCTGTGGGCAAGACATTGAGATTCCAGAGTCCGCAGCATGGTATTTGACAGTCCTTGTGTCCTTGGTGTAAACCGAAGATCTTGGAACGGCTGAGCAGGGCCGAAAGGATGTTAACAATCGGCACAATGAGATCAAGCTGTTAATTTTATTCCACAGCTCAAAATTGTGAGAGTAGATACTGTGAGAATTCCTTCTGGACTGATGAGTGTTGTTGAAAGGGAAGAGAGAAGGCAGGATCGTCAACAGATCGAAAAGGCATTACGACACTGACTCCGTCTTTCGTGACAATGCCAACCCGCCGTTTGATCGGAAAATAAATTGACTTAACAATACGAAAAAACTTAACAATACGAAAAAACGGATATGATTAAACACGGCTGTGCTAGGGAAGAAAAAAAGTGTTGACTTGTTAACCTGTGTGCAGAAACCAACTGTATAAGGAAAATAAATTTTATTCTCAACATGATCAAATTTACATCGGAGATTTAAATCGGGAACAAATTGTAAGCAATAAAAATAAAAATTCTCACGCGATTAGATGATTCTGATCAATTCACCACATGGCAATTCAGTCTCACTTCACCACCATCCTCAATCACCCCAACATTTCCAAGATTTACCATTGAAGCTGCAAACTCCTCGAAGAACACACTTTGATCCTTGGCAAACGACTCAACAATCCATCCAGTCCTGTAATCGCTAAACAACGCTTGATCCGATCCAAACACGCCCTTACCTGCCACCAATTGCTTGTAGTAATTGTTATCAAAAGTTGAGGAAGTTGAGTCCAACAACTCTCCGGCAGTGATATCCCTGTTTGGCTTAGAGCATTTGGTTCTTAGCTTCTGAGCAAATTCTTTGTTCATGGTTGGGTCCACGTCGTGCACTGAACTAAAATTCCGAAGCCGGGATTCAAATGAAGAACAATGTGAGAACCCTAGAGTGTGGCCGCCAGATAGAGCAACCAAATCTTTAACACCTAAACCTCTCTTAGCAAAGCTTTGAATCAATTGGGACACGTTGAAAGTTGGAGCTGGTAAGTTGATGGTCTCATTAGCTCTCGACACCCTTCCGTCTTTCCTCCCCTTTAGCAAATTCCAAAACGGACCTCCGGACTGACAAAAATGAGCGTACGTACATCAGTTTCTTATACATTAAGCATTTGTATGGCAACGTGTGAACTTAAGTGCATACATACCATGATCACTACATCTCTTGCAGCAATGCCGACGATATCAGCACAAGAAACAGTGTGTGGACATGCGGCTTCTAGCTTGACTTTGGCATCGTCAATCACGTAGAATGATCGGACTGAGATATTGGGAGGGTCGTCTTTCTCTGCTTGGTTTCCTGCGGTGGAGTCTAGCAGCAACGATGCATCGCATCCGTAACCAATAAGAAGCATAAATTAATTCTACAAAAAATTTATACGATATATAGACAAGCTTCTTAGCAGGGATCCCGCTCTACTGTTCATGGAGGAGAATAACATAGTGCATTAATTAATATTGTATGTATAGTGACCAAGTAATGACCACATAGCTCTACAGGATCAGGGATGTTATGTAGGCAATATAGGGGATAGTTTAAGAGAGAGAGAGAGAGAGAGGGACTGTACCCTTATGAAACAATCATGGAAGAACATCCTTAAGATACGAGCTGGGACTTTAGGGTCATGCATGGAAGCATTATACACCGCTTGTAATATAATTTTCTCAGCTTGTGGACACGTTTGATCATAGTACTGAGAACTGAGCGCTGCTTTTGACTGTGAAAACCTAGTTGAAAGCAGTAACAGTAATGCATGGAGGAAGAAGAAGAAGATTGTTTTTGGTGCAAACACAGCCATTTTCTCTGGGACAAATGAGGTAGGAATTAGGGTTTAGATATTTTGAAGGTGCTGATATAAATTTTATATATAGGATCATTATATATATACATTTTCCGCATTTCATGTATATATGTTATATGAATGTTGATCGTACTTTTAAGTTACTCAAAAGAGAAACAGCCTGCATTGTAATATAGCTAGCGAACGTGAAGTACTAAAACTTTGACCCTGCTTTTGGTCATGTACTATTGTACTGTGCCTTGAAACCAAGCATATCCACCTAAGCTGTTGTTCTTGGTCCTTCGAGGACCAACGTTTTGTTGAATGGATTAAACTTAAAGATTATTCTAAAAGAAGCAAAAGTCATATTTGAATATTGTTGAAGTATGATCAGGTTATTGTTGGCTTATATCTATCAGGTTGGTTGTGCTTGCGGTTGGTGAGAAAGTGGGAATAATGTACAACAATTTCGTAGTACTACTGCAAATAAGATATAAAAGAGGGTGAAGTTACTTCAAATTTATTTGTTCATGTCGAACAAAAATTCATAGTTGTAGCCATCCAGCTATCCAGACAAGCTGGATGGCTGCTCATTTGAACCACTAGCCTTAGGTCATCTCCAACCGAAGGCTGGTCAGAGGGTTTGTTTTAATCCTTTGGCTCTTCAAGAAATTAATATTTAAATGAACAGTAAATGGCCGTATTTGTCTCCATCTCCAACCAAGGACCAAAGGGCCATAGGGCTCGTTTTAGCCCTGTCACAAAAAACCGTCTCCAACCGAAGGCCAAACATAATTTATTATTTAAATTTAATGTTGTTTCATGTTAATTTAATATTGTATAATGGCTTAGGAAGTTAAAGGAAAAAAATAGAATTTAAAAAAAATATGAAACAAATTTTGTAAAATAGAAGTTATAGGAAAAAAAATAGAATTAAAAAAAATATATGAAACAAATTTTGTAAAATAGAAGTTATAGGAAGTTATAGAAATAAAAACATAGAATTTAAAAAAAAAGAAGTTATAGGAAAAAAAATTGTAAATAAAAAAAATAAAGGCTAGCTGACGTCAGCTAGCCATTGCATTTGAAAATTTGGCCTAGCATTCCTGTCAGTTATATTTGACAGGAATGCTCACATTTCTGACCAGCTCGAGGCTGGCTGGCTGGTTAGATTGGGCCAGTCCTTTGGCCGTTTCAGATTCCATATCAATATCTTGTGTTGACTTCTTTATAAAGAGATAAAGATAACTTGGAAAGTGAGAGGGGAGAGAAAAGGAGGGGAATGAATTTGGAGATGAGAGAATCCTACTCCGAACAAATTCAAAAAAACTTGCCAGCAATTAAAATCTTATGGTACTTAACATACAGACACAATTGCGTGTGTACATACAGACACAATTACGTGTGTACGGTAATGATTTTCACATAGCTAGAAGATAACTATAAAGCAAAGTTGGGGTTTTCATGGTAGTTTAGATAAGTTAGATTCCTATAGTTCGAACTATGTAACATTATTTTTGGATTGATGTGAGTTTGATAAATGTGAGTCCCATCTATTAATTGTGAAACTCAAATACGTTTTCTTTTTCTTCACTTCATTATTGATTGTTCTCCTTTCTCCCTATCAAAATGGTTGGCCCACTATTATATGAATCAAACTCATGACAGCTATACATGACACTTAACAATTGGACTCACTGTTGTTAGACCAAAAATTTCCGACTTACAATGCTTGTTTGATTTTTATTTATTAGAATGAAACTCAAATTTGCTGGTTCACTGTAGAAGTGTGGAGTTCCTAACAATTAGTTCTTGTTTATCTTCTATATATTGTTAAGAAAGGTGCTTAGCAAAACCAAGTAGGACGAACAAGAACCATCCCAGCAAGTGATCTCAAAAACACTTCCCAGGAAAGTTAACTTATTAGGCTAGTAGATCCCTCAAAGGCTTGGTGCTTCTCTCCTCTCATAAACCACAATAATCCTGAGAACCATAAAGCACCCAGAAATGCCTCCTAGGCTCCTACTCAAGTTATGTAGGGCAAAAACGAGTTCGCCATTTGAGCATGCAACTAAGCAAGGAGTGGTGCTTATTACTCACCATGTACCTCTAGCACACCAGTAAAAACGAATTTTCAATCTCAGCTCATATGAAGAAAATCTATCAAAAACTTCCCAATTAATTTTTCGCGTGCACACCACACACATATACATATGTATGTATATCCCAAAAAGCAACAACTATACCTCCAGAAGGCATGCAATTTATCCAATTTCTCAACCCTTTACTTCCCTGGTGGAAGGCGTCGTTGC
Source organism: Malus sylvestris (assembly GCF_916048215.2). Taxonomy (NCBI): domain Eukaryota; kingdom Viridiplantae; phylum Streptophyta; class Magnoliopsida; order Rosales; family Rosaceae; genus Malus; species Malus sylvestris. The sequence continues at coordinate 26,791,174 of NC_062260.1, forward strand.
ATACTCCCACCAAGCCACCGGAAGCAACTAAATTACTTGCAATTTGTTCAACAGGCCTAAATTTAACAGATTAATTTAAATTTAGTAATGAAAAAGAAATAGATCTTGTTCATATATACTCAACCAGTTCACTTCAAAAGAAAGGATTGAGTAAAATGCTATAGTTCTTGTTCTTTATTAAGTCATGTATAAATTGATCTTCTTTCCACCAAGATTTGATGTAAATTACTACCTTCTTCTCTATAAATTAAAGGATGCTAAAACAAATCAGCTAAAAGAGGTCATAGCCTTAAAGAGAAGGCTAAAAGTTTTTTTTTTCTTCCCTAATATAGTTATACCAGTAAGACTACGCTAAATGCAAGTCTATACTTTGGACAACATGCACTTGCATACTATCTTCCATCATTTTGAAGATTATGGCCAAAGACTAAATTCATGACATCAAGATTTTTTAAGTTTCATAACAAAATCTGAAATCTAAAAGATTGGATTTTCAAAATCCAAGATGGAGCTTCTAACCTGCACATGTTGTTCCACTTCAACCTTGTTGGTTTGCTCATGATCTTTTGCATATTTACGGTATCGTGTTAGAGTCTCTCGCATGCTGAAGCATCCAGAAAAATAAAGTCCAAAATATCAGATAATGATGAAATCATTGTACTCCATTCATCCTAGTATCTCTTAACAATATGATATAGATGACATTTTGCAATGATTCAAGTTTTCTGAAATCTCATTCAATTTAGTGGACAAAATCTACATAAATTGTTGCAAAGGACAGAATGCTCCATAGTTAACAAAAAAGCCAGCTAGCATTTAGACCTACACACCTGTAAATTGTAAAACGAGTAGGCTAATATCAATGAAATTGTGTTGATCATATAACTGCAATAATTCACAAATTATAATTCAGGTACAACTCCATTGTATGTGGATGAGTTTTTAATGTTTGAATTCATTTCAGGTCAGTTTAATACAGCTTGGTTGCTCCCGTTTCAAACTCAAACCGGCTGCTGAGATGTCCCGTTCACGTTAAATATATGCTAATCGCAAGGAAATAGCTACGATGGATGATAACTAGAGCTGGTGAGTTGAAATAAAATTGGTCAGTGGGGTATAGGATACGTCTAGTGAACTTCATCTAAGTCAAAAAAAGTAAAACAAGAGTACAAAATTATTTTGTAAAAGTTAAAACTTTGAGTACAGAAATCTGGCTGGAATGTAGTTGAACAAATACATATTGTACTAAATATATATCTGAATTGATATGATTATAATTATAAGGGTAAACATCATGTGTAAGATGTATGGTACAAATTAAACATAAATATATATAGGTTTTCAAGTATTGATTGTGATTATACGGATAGAAAGCTACAAATCTGTATTATATGTTTACATCATACTACACCCTAGCATCAAGCTAGTACAAGTACCCCTTACCTTCTTGTTTCATCTAATGAAATTAAGCATATAGAAGAAAAGAAAGATGCGGTTTCAAGAATTTATAGAAATTAAAGAAACTTACTCAGAGCTGGAGAACTCATAGAGCCTGTCCTTCTGGGAGAAGATGATGACTGCAACTTCAGCATCGCAAAGAACAGAAAATTCATAAGCTTTCTTTAACAAGCCGTTTCGACGTTTGGAGAAGGTCACCTGCCGGCTTGTGGCATTCTCAATTCTTTTCATCTCAATCTTCCCTCTCACCATGTCTTGGCTTTGCCTAATTCATCATTCACCACCATCGTTAATTGCCACAAAAAAAAAAAATAAAAAAAAAAAAAAAGAAGCAAAAATCTTATAAAATTGGTAAAGGCAAGAAACATATATAGCTCAAATCGCTATATATAGAAGGGTTTTTCAGAAGCAGTATACTGAGACAAAGATTTACAAGCAGGAAGATTTGAAGAAGTACCCTAACACTAGAAAAAATGTTGGATTTGTGAAGAACGTCCGGTGACCCTGGAGATAGTCAACTTTGAAAACCCCAAAGAAGTTCTAATAAAAAGTAAATTATAGATGAACCCCAAAAGGATGTATACAAAAAAAATTCCCAAAAACATGATAAATTGAGTTTCTAAAAATAGAACCCAGAGACCCCATAAGGGTTAATTACCAAAAGGACACAGAAAGCACCCCCAAAAAAGCAACAAGCACACAACGGTATTGGATTTGAAGGATACAGTTATGGAAAATTGATCAGAAACCCTAAAAATAATATTCACAGTGCAGGAAACGCAAAGAAGGAATTTTTTATCTGATTGTGTCCAATCTCTTTCTCCTCTTTATTCTCAGGCCACACAACCATTTTCCTTCCATATCGATCGAGAGCTACTTCTATTATTCCCCTTGTCCTTCTGTCCAAACTTCCTACCCACAAAAAATAAAAAGTAAAAAGTATAATATTAATTATAGAGTTCTCAATTATAGCAAATAAAAAATGAAATAGTTGATATAAGTGTAACTAAGTTACTATAATAGTGTACTTTCATCTGTACTTAAATTTGAATTTTTATACTCGTAGTAAAACATAAAAGAGTAATTAAATGATTCTTCAGCTCATTGTTTCTCTTATTTCACAAAATTAAGAGTGCAGTCAATTTGGATCTCATAAAATTTTAAAGAATTTGTTTTTAGTGACTGGTTTTAAAAGGTTTGAATGCTCTACAACTCTACATGAATTTTGGTCAATTATGTGGATTTGTACAAACTTCTTTTATAATTTTTTTTAGAATTTATTAACTTCTGCAACATAAAATAATTTGTTTTCCTGTTACACAATTTGAAAGGAACATAAACCTTTATAAATTGATATAGAAATACAAATGAATCAAATATGTCTTTTCATTTCCATTTGAATTGTGACTTTTTAAAAATAAAATTCTCATTCTCGCAATAAGAAATAAAAGGGTAATTAAATGATTCCCTAACCTCATTTCTTCTTCTCAAAGAAAGAGAAGAGGGAGTGGAATCTTTATAGGTTCTTTTAATATGTTGAGGTAATCATCGTACAATTACTAGCGGATGAGCCAATAGAAACAGGCCACCGCATCGTCCGATGTCTGCAGACCGGCGTCATTTTTTCCAAGATACGACCGTGTCACGTGCCAGCCTTGAGTGCCGAGTCCAAACTTGTTTTCCTTACATTATATTTTTCAGTGTGACCGTTATACAATACGGTACACCACGTTTTTTTATATAAATAGTTAGATATGTATGTTAAAAGGTTAATAGCTTAAAAATTAAAATTTTTCACCACTTACATAAAAACACGTAGTATATCATCCGTATTTCCATCACAACTAAAATTTTTCCTACATTTAGGGTTTTAGGAGCGAGACGGGAACGTACAGGTGAGGTCCAGAGGGAACCATGTTAGAGTAAATATAGAAATATAGAGAATAATCCGAATGATGACTTTGAGGTACGACTTGAATCGTTTCCTTAAAGTGTTATTTGCCCCCACCCGAATGAGTTTGCTAAAGGGTTCTTAGCAAATCACTTACAAGATACAACAAAGTATGGAATATTCGATTAGCAAAACCGAATTGTATTCCCTTAGAAATAACTAGAAAAAAATTGTATGAATATGATGAGGAGAGAAAGGAGAGCAAATAAATTATGTAGACAACAAATTTCTGAAATTGTGTATGAAACATTATGCCACAATAGGTATTTATAGGCATTAAGGCACCCGTTCATCGAGTCCTTTCATTTTAATTGAAGATATACAACTCTTCTTAAAAGTATTGATCTAAAAGACATATCTTCTATTTAGAATTCTCAGAAAATAAATATTGACTAATTATATCTTTTAATTTTACTCATACAATTTGAGTAAGTATCATATATTTTAACCAAAAATTGTAACCATTCAACAAGATGTACAAAGGTTGAAATCCAACCTTTCCGCCTGTAGGCTTGCTGCGCATCGCAGCAGCCTTTCCCTATTATACATATAGATATGCTGCACAATGCAGCACCAAGTCTAATATATATATTGAAATCTTTAACAATTCTTCCCAATTTCAATAATATGATTAATAATATAATAACATTTCTCTCTTTATAATTAATCACAAGCATACCGATATAATCATGCATACAATAAAGGTGTCTTTCGAATTAAACCTTTAATTAGTGTAAGTAATTCAAAGTTATAACGAATACGATGGTGACCTAAGTTTAAACCACCTATTCTAATGTTAAAACCGGAATCACTACACACATGATTATATCTTATTTCCTTAAAGAAATTTCTGAACTAATTAAGCACTATTATGACATTGTGCTTCATCCTTGGTTCATAAACATTTGCAAGAGAAAACCCAACTCTTGGTAGAAGCGGCACCAGTTCTTATGTTCATATAGGTGAGGTTATTCCCATGTCTCTGCTACTATAGACATAACTACAAATAACCTCATTAAGAGATAAAACTCATCCTCCTAAACGTAGTAGTCTTGCACTGATCATCCTGGAATGAGCTATATATTAATTTTCAGTGCTTTCACAACCATTTAACAATAACTTGTTATTACCCATTAAACTTTTAAACTAATGATGTTCTAGACAAAGTTGGGTTACTATTATTGGTGGCTAATTTCAGTAAAGGGTTTTAGCCTCATTCCACTAGATGTACTAACTACCAAAGCTCTTGAAAGTGCTTTCGTTAACGGATCCACCAAGTTATTACTTGATTTAACATAAACAATATTAATAACTCCATCAATTATTAATTGTTTGACATATTCATGTCTCAAGCTAATATGTCTAGACTTTCCATTGTATACCTTATTGTATGCTCTAGACAAAGTAGCCTCACTATCACAGTATAAAGAAATAGATGGCATTGGTTGTGGCCACAACTCTATTTCCAATAACTAATTTCTAATCCATTCCGCTTCTTTACCTGCTGCCGCTAATGCTATAAATTCAGATTCCATAGTTGAATGTGCTATACATGTTTGCTTCTTCGAAGCCCAAGAAATTGCTCATCCGTCAATTGTAAAAATCCCTCCTGATGTGGACTTATTATCATTAGCACTTGTTATCATTCAAGTACTGCTGGAAACTCATAATAAGTTAAACTGATATTAATAGTTCTTTTAAGATAACAAAAAATTCTATTTATTGCTTTCCAATGAGCAGTACACGGATGAATAATGTATCTATAAAGTTTGCATACTGCAAATGCGATATTTGGCCTAGTACAATGCATGGCATATATTAAACTTCCGATTACACTAGCATACTCAAGCTGTGCAACAGACCTACCAGAATTATTAAGCAAAGTTTCACTAGGGTCATAAGGGGTAGTTGATTCTTTGATTTGTAGATGCTTAAACTTAAGAAGCAATTCTTCTATATAATGTGACTGACACAAATCGTAACCCCTACCATGCTTATTTACTTTAATTCCCAATATAGTATATACTTCATTCAAATCCTTCATCTTGAATTTTGAATTTAGATACTCTTTAGTTTCAAATACACCTTTGATGTTTGTACAAAAAATTAGCAAGTCGTCGACATATAAACATATAATAACACCATAATCATTTGTGAATTTAGAGTATATGTATTTATCAGCACTATTATGTCTAAATCCATATGATAAAATGACAAAATCAAACTTTTCATGTCATTATTTTGGTGCTTGCTTCAATCCATATAACGACTTTACTAATTTACAAACCTTCTTTTCATTCCCAAAAAGAACAAACCCTTCCGGTTGTTCCATATAGACTTTTTCATCTAAATCACCATTATAAAAATGCAGTTTTCACATCCATTTGATGCACATGCAAATTATATAAAGATGCCAATGCAAACACTATTCTAATTGATGTTAGCCTAGCTACTGGTGCATATGTATCGAAATAGTCTATTCATTTTTTCTGCTTAAAACCCTTGGCAACCAGTCTGGCTTTAAATGTCTGAATAAACCCGTCTGTATTGTATTTTCTTCTAAATACCCACTTACAACCTATTGCTTTTGATCCTTGGGGCAAGTCTACTAAAACCCATGTCTGATTAGATATTAATGATTCAAATTCATCATCTATAGCCTATTTCCAAAAAGCTGCATTTCTTGAAGTCATTACTTCGCTTAGACTTTTAGGATCATTCTCAACATTCAACAATATGGGTATTTTTTTAAGAATCTTTGTTCTATTTCTTTCAACTAAAAATACAATAGATTGAGATGAAATAAAATCAGGGCCTATAATCTTTTCTTTTCTTACTATTTGGCTTTTCCTTGGTTCATTAACAGTTTCAGACTGTTTTCTTTTCTCACATTGAGAATGACTACTAGCCGGATTAGAGAAAAGTGTTTGATCATTCTCTTTTCCAGACATTGAGTAGTCGTTATAGAATTTATTTTCTATAAATTCAACATCTCTAGACTCAACTATTGTATTTGAGTCTAAATCAAGCAACCTATATGTCTTTGAATTTTCTGCATATCCTACAAATATGCTTTTAATTCCTCTTGGACCCAACTTGGATCTTTTAGAATCGAGTGCCTTATAAAAAGCTACACAACCCCATACTCTCAAATATGACAAATTTGGTTTTCTTCATTTCCAAAATTCATATGGTGACACATGTGTCTTTGTAGTTGTAATTCTATTGTGTATATGACATACAGTAAACAATATTTCACCCCATAAATATTTTGGAGTATTAGCATTAATCATCATAGAATTAATCATTTCACTGAGTGTCCTAATTTTTCTTTCTCATTTCAGTGAGTGTCCTATTTTTTCTTTCTGCCAAACCATTTTGTTGTGGTGTATAAGGTGCAGTTCTTTGATGTATAATATCATGCTCTTCACAAAAAATATCAAATTCATTTGAAAAATATTCACCACCTCTATCACTACGAAAGCATTTAATTTTCCTTCATTTTTGGTTTTCAACTTCAGCTTTATAGTGCTTTAAACACTCAAAAGCTTCATCTTTATTAAACAATAAATAAACATAAGTGAACTTAGAACAATCATCTATAAATGTGATAAAATATCGTTTTCCTCCTCTTGTTAAAACACCATTGAATTCACATATGTCAGAATGTATTAAGTCTAATAAATTTATATTTCTTTCGGCAATTGGAAAAGGTTTCTTAGTCATTTTCGCTTAAATACATGTTTCACATTTATCATTATAATCATCATTGCAAGCAATTAAACCAAGTGTGCGCATGTATTTTAAAGATCTAAAATTTATATGTGCTAAACGTAAATGCTATAAATGAGAGAAAGATTCAACAATATAAGCAGAAGAATTCACTTTATTATTAATACTTAGTTTGAAAATCCCATCACAAGAATACTCATTCCCAACAAACATCCCATTTTTCGACATTATTAACTTGTCGGACTCTAGAACAGTCTTTATACCGTTCTTACATAATAAATTTGCAGACACAAGATTCTTTCTAATTTCTGGAACATGCAGTATATTAAGCAACGTCAATTTCTTCCTATAAGTAAATTGAAGTTCAACGGTTCATTTTCCTAAAACTTTGACAAAATTATGATTCTCCATTAAAACTTCTTGATTGTCCGTTGATGCTTCATATGTCTTGAATTGTGCCTTGTCATTGCACACATGTATAGTAGCCCCTGAGTCGAGCCACCAATCAGAAGATTTTATTGCTGCTACCATATTCAGTTCGGTAATCATACCAATATGCACCATTGATACCATTGCAACAATGTTATCAATTTCAGAGTTTTCCACCATATTTGCGCTATTGGACTTATTGGCATATTCCTCACTTGCTTTCCTGTGTCTACAATCACGAATGTAATGACTTTTCTTTCCACAATGGTAGCATACATCATTTGCATTCTTTTGATTGTTGTTGGAATTGGTCTTCTTAAACTTTCCTTTGTCAATTTTGACTTTGAAATTCATTTTATATTTGTTTCCTTCGACAATGTGAACTTTAGAGAAATCTTGATTTGTAAAATTCTTATCACGATTTCGAGTTTTCTCTTCAATTTGAATGCCCTTTTGCAAATTCTCCAAAGTAATATCTTCCACAATGTGTAGAAGTTTCTTTCTATAGTTATTCCATGTTTAGGATAATTTTGCCATAATAACCCCAACTATCATATGATCCGAAATAACTATTTTAAGTTCACGAAGCTTTGAGACCAAGACTAATAATTCATGAACTTGATCTAGGATGGGTTTGTTATCAAACATAGTGAATTCATAATATTTGAACATTAAAAATTTATCAATACTTTTTTTTTCCGTTGTGTACTTGTGTTCAAGTGCTTTCCAAATTTCCTTTGGAAATTGAATGTGTGCATACAAGTCATATAAACGATCAGATAATGTGCCCAAGATGTGTCCTCGACATACCAATTCATCTTCTTCATGCTTCTTTCTATCGGCAACTATATTGTTCGAGTCTTTGTCACTTGGTTCACAAATAGGCTCCAATTTCGGGTCCAACACATATATGACATTTAGAACAGTAAGCATGAAACGCATCTTGTCCTTCCATCGGGTGAAATTTGATCTATCAAATTTGTCAAACTTGTAGACATCTTGATTGATAATCTTCAAAGCTATGTTATCAGATTTGTTATCCATGACGAAAATAACACTTTAAGATTGGTAGAGTAAATATAGAAATATAGAGAATAATCCGAATGATGACTTTGGGGTACGACTTGAATCGTTTCCTTAAAGTGTTATTTGCCTCCACTCGAATGAGTTTGCTAAAGGGTTCTTGGCAAATCACTTACAGGATACAACAAAGTATGGAATATTCGATTAGCAAAACCGAATTGTATTCCCTTATAAATAACTAGAAAAAAATTGTATGAATATGATGAGGAGAGAAAGGAGAGCAAAGAAATTATGTAGACAACAAATTTCTGAAATTGTGTATGAAAATTATGCCACAATAGGTATTTATAGGCATTAAGACACCTGTTCATCAAGTCCTTTCATTTTAATTGAAGATATACAACTCTTCTTAAAAGTGTTGATCTAAAAGACATGTATTCTATTTAAAATTTTCAGAAAATAAATATTGACCAATTATATCTTTTAATTTTACTCATACAATTTGAGTAAGCATCATATCTTTTAACCAAAAATTGTAACCATTCAACAAGATGTACAAAGGTTGAAATCCAACATTTCTGCCTTTAGGCTTGCTGTGCATCGCAGCAGCCTTTCCCTATTATACATACAGACATGCTGCACAATGCAGCACCAAGTCTAATATATATATATATATATATATATATTTTTTTTTTTTTATTATTGAAATCTTTAACAAACCATTGGCTCGTCTGTGTAGCATGGTCAATCAGGTCTCTAGATTATAAAATAAAAATAAAATAGGATACTTGAGAGTGAACTGCATTTTACATAGGTTTATTTTAACTATAAAAACACCTAATAGACTTTATGGCAAATAGACTTCAAACTTATTTGCGATAAAATGCATTTTACGTAGGTTTATTTTAAAGAATTTTAACGAAAAACTTTCGGTACTGTTTATTTTAAGGAAAAATCATATTTTTACACTAAAAAGTCAATTCTTGTACTATTCATTTTACCTTTTATTTTGTCCTTATCGTTAAAACTCAAAGTTTTCAAGCTATATTTATTAGTTTTCCTTTTATTTTAACTATAAAAACAACTAATAGACTTTATGGAAAATAGATTTCAAACTTATTTGCAATAAAATCTATTAGGTGTTTCTATATATAAAAAAAAAAGTTTGTGATGTCATTTTTATTAATTTTCTATCTTTCATAATTTATTCAATGCAAATATTTAAAAATCACTTCTCATAGTGAATTCGGACGATGAAAAATTCATCATCGATTCTCCATACAACAAAAAAAAAAAAAAAAAAAAGATGAATTTTACATATTTAAGATGAAGAGCACTTTAATTCGTAGTTATATATTCAAAAGGCATATGGAAAGGCGGTTTTCTTTGCTATATTGGTGGAAAAGTAAAGAATAAAGAAGAAGAAAAATAGTCCACAATATCTTGATGAAGTGTTTTAGTATTGTCGCCTGATGTTACAGTTTGATTGTGAATGTAATATTCAACAAAGCTATAGGAGATGAGTTTTATTGCTGATACATTGCCCAACCTGAGTCTCTCTAACAAGCTCAATATTTTTATAAGCAATTATCATTATCTAATATTTATGAAGTCCCTAAACCTCTTGACATTATTTTGTAGTTTCTCTTTGCACCTTTGTTTAACAAAAAAAATAAACTGTGTACACTATCAGTTGGATATTCGGGAGTCAAAAACTCGTTAATTTTATAAAAGCATTTTGAATTATTTGATTTATTAGATCTTGAATTTTAATGAATTATGTGATTTATTAGTTTCACCTCATTCTGTCGCATCTCCTCAGAGAAACTCTGCTCCACCTGTAAGCTTAGCGGAGAAATGACAGAACCTCTAGTTTCGGGCATAAATCCTAACAAACTTAGACCACAGGGGTTTAAATCCGAATTTTTTTTACCACATGGAATATCTTCCGAATACCTTATGACCACAGAGACCATTTATCCGATTTTACCAACCTAAACCTAATGAAGGAATGACATAATGGCATAAATCCTAACAGACTTAGACCACAGGGGTTTAAATCCTAACATACTGTGACCACATGAGCTTAAATCCGAATTTTTTTTACCATAGAGACTATCATCCGAATACCTTATGATCACGGGGACCATTTATCCGATTAGGCTACCTACAATTTGCATCAAGATTTCAATCAAGTCCCTTCAATTGATGGCAGCGGCGCAAGTAATAATATAAAATGTAGAATTTGCAGCCATTGTACTTGTGCAGGTTAATTAACCAACTTGTTCTCTAGGTAATAAATGGGGAAGGAGATATTACGAAAAGAACAAGACTTGAAAAGTGTTTGTAGCTGAATAAGCACTCATGTAGTTTCAAAATGATTAAAAACGTTTGTGGTAAAAATATTTTTTATACTAATTCTTAGTAAAAAAATTCAAGTGGATTTTATGAAAACACTTTTAAGTATTTTTTTTGCAAGAAGCACATATTTAGTGTTTCTAAAACACTTAAATTACTTTTAGAATCCAAAATTAATTTTATCAAAATCATTTTCAATTATTTTAAAAATACTTCAAAACGAGCTCTTAGTTAGCAATCACCCTTATATTTGAGGACTCATGTTTTGTGATTGAAGACCTCATCCCTCAAAATTGCATGTATAAAAAAAAGATATAAAAAATAATAATACATTAGTTAGGTCCATATAATCGTCATTAAAAAATTTCACCTTTTACAAGAATATTTTTCTTTCTAATTATAAAACGTTTGGAGTGCACAATTAAATTTTGAAGTGTCGATAGCAATTTTTTTATATATAATATGTTAGAGAAAATTGTAGCAATAGTCCTTTAATTTTAACCCAATTAGAGCAATAGTCCCTCAATTAAAAATCCACGGTCATTGATTCCTTAACTCATCAAAACGTGCAGCTACGGTCATTTTCGTTAATTCAGTCAAAATGAGTCATGTTGGAATGACCATTACTATAATTGGGTTAAAGTTAAGAGACCATTGCTCTAATTGATTTAAAGTTGATGGACTACTTCTCCAATTAGGTTAAAGTTGAGAGACCATTACTGCAATTTTTCTCATTTGATTTTCCATATTAACCTCATGATGCAACTTCATATGCATGATATATGACTCATTTTGACGAAAGTTATAACAAAGTTGATGAAAAGAACTATAACTGCATGTTTTGATGAGTTAAGGAACCAATAGTCATGAATTTTTAGTTGATGAACCTTTAATCTAATTGAGTTAAAATTAAAAGACAGTTTCTACAATTTTTCTCATCACGTTATAATGGAATAGGTAAATTCCTTAAAACAACAAAAATTCCCATTTCAAAAGAGTACATGATGGCCCAGCCCATAACTAGTAAGGAATCGGTAGGCCGAGACTGAGTAAATGGGCCATAAAACCCATAAAACGGAGGAAGCGAGAAAGCGAGGGAAAGGCATCGAATGGCTGAAACAAGAACAACAAACAAGCGGAAAATGGCAGACCGGAGAGGAGAAGCAGATTCCGAGAAGACATCCAATTGGCCGTCCATTAAACCAAAGAAAAATCTTCAGCTAACTCCTCTCAAAGATACCAATCTTTTTACTGTAAGAATCCCATCCCATTTTTATTTCAAAAATCTTGCATCTTTTTTATGAAAAATTCAAATTTTTTTTACACATGGGTTCTTCTCAGATGCATGAACAGTAATTTGGGTTTAATTTATTATTTGAGTAAATATTAAAATTGGGATCAAAATTTGATCTTGGTGAAGATTATGGTGTAATGGCGGTCTGTTAATAGTTAATTGAGTGAGTTAAGGTATTTTCAGGTGCAGAATTTCCTGACTTCTGCAGAATCAAATGCTTTCGTTAAAGCTGCAGAGTGTATGGGGTTTGTTCACCAGGGGAGTCTTGGCCCGACGAAAGGCGAAGCGTACAGAGACAATGATAGAATCTCCGTGAATGATCCTGTTCTTGCAGATACAATATGGGAGTCTGGTCTTAACAAATTGTTTTCTGACATTAAAATTCGAGGGAGGACCGCTGTTGGATTAAACCCGAATATCAGATTCTATAGGTTGGTGAAGTTCATTTTGTTAATGTTGTTTAACAAGTTTGAAAACTTTTTGTAATTGTGAAGTGTGAACTGATCCCCATGTATAGAAAACTCTACTTTTTTATCCTACAAATTGGGTACATTTGATTGGATTGTTGCAAAGAATTATCTGATTCGATTTGTTAAAGAACGCCGCTGTCACTTGTTCGCATAGAAATGCTTCTCTATTTTACAAAAGAATGTGCTGTTTTTTGTTGTCCTGTGCACCTGGAAACTTAATTTTCGGTTGCAATGTGTTTTCAGGTACAAGGCCGGTCAGCGCTTTGGAAGGCATATTGATGAAAGTAATGATCTTGGTGACGGAAAACGCACACATTATACTTTGCTAATATACTTAAGTGGTGGCGGTTTCAAACCAAAAGCTAAAAGTGATACGAGCAGTCTTAAGTATTCTTCCTCAGAGCCTCTGGTTGGAGGAGAAACAGTTTTCTATGGTTCAAGGAATAGTGTTGTGGCAGAGGTGAGTTATGTTTTCGTCATATACCATATTGCTTTTATTCTCTACTATTCACTTTAGTTTTTATGTTCAACTTGATGTAAAATCTTGTTTGTTTCTTGAATGTTTTTATGGAATATGCATTGACTGTCAATCCATGAAATTCTGTAGGTGCCTCCCACCGAAGGAATGGCTCTTCTGCACATTCATGGGGACAAATGCTTGCTGCATGAAGCCCGAAATGTTACAAAGGGTATCAAGTATGTATTTCGTTCGGATGTAGTATTTGCTTGATGTTTGGTTACTTGTATAAGCTGAAAACCTTCTTAAGGTTACTCAACCAAAAACATATAGTAACGGAAATGTGTATTATCTTCGTGACACCACTTCATTTTTCATCTGAATTTCTTTGTTCTTAAGATATTACTTGGAGTAGACACTTGATACATATCATAATCTAGTGGCAAAAAGGAAAAAAATGTAAATAAAGGATCAGGATACCATTTTTTTCCTTAACTGAGTACGTTTTTTACTATAGAAGAAACATTATTGCTGGTTTCTTACTACATTAAGAGATGATAGAACCAGAGCATCATACTTCTAGATTTCTGTGGGCAACATAGGCACAGTTTTCTTTGCTATTCTTATTTTAGTGAGGTAGGAAAGAACTTCTCTCGCCTGGTGATATATGCATCCGATGGGTTGATGATCTCTTTGTTTTCTGAGTCGGATTGGTAAAGAATACAGATGGAAGCACACTACATCTTCATTTCTCCATATAATAGAACCTGAGTTATGTGTGGTCCGTTGACCTCCACACACAACTATTTCTTCTCTTTAACATCTGTGAGGGAAAGTACACATGATTCCACTTTAACATCAGGCATATCAATCCTAACATTGTAGGTTGTCTTGGGTTTGCCGACGTTTGCAAGTCATGAAATTTTCCCTTCACCTTATGACCATCTTCTATAGCTTGAGCAAAAGAGGGATACTTGAGGTCCATGCCTTACCGGGTTTTGTGGTCCTGCAAACACTTTTTTCACCCGGAATTTTTCTTACTGTGGTTGTGTTGTAGCTTTGCTTGCACAGAAGGTCGATGTAATCTTTTCTCAGATGCATCAAAAACTCACTCAGGAATACTGCCTTGGTTGGGTTGAGAAGACCCAATCCGTTAGCAAATTCTCTTTCATTTTCGTGCTTTTTCAGGTCCACGGCATATGCTTTATTGAGAAAACATAGTGGTTTGTAAAGAAGTTTTGGAAGTTACAGAGTAGATTGTTTGACATACCTGTGGTCTGCAGAGCGAATATAATTGCTGTAAGAGACCACCGTGGGTGAGCAGCCTTCACGGTGCATGGCTGCTGCTCCGGTTACCTGTGGGCAAGACATTGAGATTCCAGAGTCCGCAGCATGGTATTTGACAGTCCTTGTGTCCTTGGTGTAAACCGAAGATCTTGGAACGGCTGAGCAGGGCCGAAAGGATGTTAACAATCGGCACAATGAGATCAAGCTGTTAATTTTATTCCACAGCTCAAAATTGTGAGGGTAGATACTATGAGAATTCCTTCTGGACTGATGAGTGTTGTTGAAAGGGAAGAGAGAAGGCAGGATCGTCAACAGATCAAAAAGGTATTACGACGCTGACTCTGTCTTTCGTGACAATGCCAACCCGCCGTTTGATCGGAAAATAAATTGACTTAACAATACGAAAAAACGGTATGATTAAACACGGCTGTGCAAGGGAAGGAAAAAAATGTTGACTTGTTAACTTGTGTGCAGAAACCAACTGTATAAGGAAAATAAATTTTATTCTCAAGACAAGATCAAATTTACATCGGAAATTTAAATCGGGAACAAATTGTAAACAACAAAAATAAAAATCTTTGATCAAGGACTCTCTTGCGATTAGATGATTCTGATCAATTCACCACACGGCAATTAAGTCTCACTTCACCACCATCCTCAATCACCCCAACATTTCCAAGATTTACCATTGAAGCTGCAAACTCCTTGAAGAACACACTTTGATCCTTGGCAAACGACTCAACAATCCATCTAGTCCTGTAATCGCTAAACAACGCTTGATCCGATCCAAACACGCCCTTACCTGCCACCAATTGCTTGTAGTAATTGTTATCAAAAGTTGAGGAAGTTGAGTCCAACAACTCTCCGGCAGTGATATCCCTGTTTGGCTTAGAGCATTTGGTTCTTAGCTTCTGAGCAAATTCTTTGTTCATGGTTGGGTCCACGTCGTGCACTGAACTAAAATTCCGAAGCCGGGATTCAAATGAAGAACAATGTGAGAACCCTAGAGTGTGGCCGCCAGATAGAGCAACCAAATCTTTAACACCTAAACCTCTCTTAGCAAAGCTTTGAATCAATTGGGACATGTTGAAAGTTGGAGCTGGTAAGTTGATGGTCTCATTAGCTCTCGACACCCTTCCGTCTTTCCTCCCCTTTAGCAAATTCCAAAACGGACCTCCGGACTGACAAAAATGAGCGTACGTACATCAGTTTCTTATACATTAAGCATTTGTATGGCAACGTGAGAACTTAAGTGCATACATACCATGATCACTACATCTCTTGCAGCAATGCCGACGATATCAGCACAAGAAACAGTGTGTGGACATGCGGCTTCTAGCTTGGCTTTGGCATCGTCAATCACGTAGAATGATCGGACTGAGATATTGGGAGGGCCGTCTTTCTCTGCTTGGTTTCCTGCGGTGGAGTCTAGCAGCAACGACGCATCGCATCCCTAACCAATAAGAAACATAAATTAATTCTACAAAAAATTTATACGATATATAGACAAGCTTCTTAGCAGGGATCCCGCTCTACTGTTCATGGAGGAGAATAACATAGTGCAATAATATTGTATGTATAATGTCCAAGTAATGATCAAGGTCTAAAATATCGATATTATCCCGATATTTTCATCAAAATTTCCGTGTTTTTGAACTACCGATATTTCCGATATCATCGATATTTTAGACCTTGATAGGAACTCTATATGGTACTAAGTCACTCATGTATCTTACCATGCAATGTATGAAGTGTAAAATATTGTACTAATTCATTATATATAAATGATTATTGTGTGTTTAAACTTCTTTCATTAATTACTACATATTTTCTACCCTCACAATGTTTGCCAGCTCGCTATATAGTCAACTTAAATCAGTTAAATCCATCATGCAATGCATTTCCTTCCAATTTTTTTTGTGATAAACTAATAAATAATTAACTAAATAGACATTCTGCAAAGTTTCAATAAAAATTTCCAAGTTTTTCTTACAATTTCCGTGGGTTTTATTCAATTTTTATCGATATCGATAATATCCCGATATTTCCATTGAAATTTTCGTATTTTTGGACTACCGATATCTCCGATATCATCGATATTTTATACCTTGGTAATGACCACATAGCTCTACAGGATCAGGGATGTTATGTAGGCAATATAGGGGATAGTTTAAGTGAGAGAGAGAGAGAGAGAGAGAGAGAGAGAGAGAGAGAGAGAGACTGTACCCTTATGAAACAATCATGGAAGAACATCCTTAAGATGCGAGCTGGGACTTTAGGGTCATGCATGGAAGCATTATACACCGCTTGTAATATAATTTTCTCAGCTTGTGGACACGTTTGATCATAGTACTGAGCACTGAGCGCCGCTTTTGACTGTGAAAACCTAGTTGAAAGCAGTAACAGTAATGCATGGAGGAAGAAGAAGAACATTGTTTTTGGTGCAAACACAGCCATTTTCTCTGGGACAAATGAGGTAGGAATTAGGGTTTATATATTTTGAAGGTGCTGATATAAATTTTATATATAGGATCATTATATATATACATTTTCAGCATTTCATGTATATATGTTATATGGATGTTGATCGTACTTTTAAGTTACTCAATAGAGAAACAGCCTCCATTGTAATATAGCTAGCGAACGTGAAGTACTAGAACTTTGACCCCGCTTTTGGTCATGTACTATTGTACTGTGCTTTGAAACCAAGCATATCCACCTAAGCTGTTGTTCTTGGTCCTCGGAGGACCAACGTTTTGTTGAATGGATTAAACTTAAAGATCATTCTAAAAGAAGCAAATTTCATATTTGAATATTGTTGAAGTATGATCAGGTTATTGTTGGCTTATATCTATCAGGTTGGTTGTGCTTGCGGTTGGTGAGAAAGTGGGAATAATGTACAACAATTTCGTAGTACTACTGCAAATAAGATATGAAAGAGGGTGAAGTTACCTCAAATTTATTTGTTCATGTTGAACAAAAATTCATAGTTGTAGCCATCCAGCTATCCAGACAAGCTGGATGGCTGCTCATTTGAACCACTAGCCTTAGGCTATCTTCAACCAAAGGCTGGTCAGAAAGCTCGTTTTAGCCCTCTGGCCTTCCAAGAAATTAATATTTTAATGAACAGTAAATGGCCGTATTTGTCTCCATCTCCAACCGAGGGCCAAAGGACCATAGAGCTCGTTTTAGCCCTGTCACAAAAAACCGTCTTCAACTGAAGACCAAAGGGCCATAGGGCCAAACATAATTTATTATTTTAATTTAATGTTGTTTCATGTTACTTAATTTAATTTAATATTGTATAATGGCTTAGGAAGTAAAAAAAAATATGAAACAAATTTTGTAAAATAAAAGTTATAGGAAAAAAATAGAATTAAAAAAAATATATGAAACAAATTTTGTAAAATAGAAGTTATAGGAAGTTATAGGAAGTTATTGAAAAAAAAACATAGAATTAAAAAAAAAAGTTATAGGAAAAAAAAATTGTAAATAAAAAAAATAACGGCTAGCTGACGTCAGCTAGCCGTTGCATTTGAAAATTTGGCCTAGCATTCATGTCGGTTATATCTAATTGGAATGCTCACATTTCTAGCCAGCTCGGGGAAGGGCTGGTTGGATTGGGTTAGCCCTTTGGCCCTTTTAGATTCCGTGGGGCTCACGAGCCCTTTGACCTAGCCCTCAGTTGGAGACGATTTTCGAGCGTTTTTCGGCCCTTTGACCTTCTGGACCCTTCGGTTGAAGATGACCTTATATTTTAGTCTGACTCGCCTTTATTAGTCATATGATCACATCTCCTTAGGTTTTGTACTTTATATATATATATATATATATATATATATATATATGAATGTCTAAAAACAATAATCTACCAAGACAAAAACATAAGTGACCAAACCACATGCTATTCGGACTCTTAAAAAATTGTATTATCTATTTTGATAATTTTATTGGAACTCGATCTGGATAGATTTTGGCATATAGCTGTTAATTTGTCTCATTTTTCTATTTCACTTTTCACGTTATTTGATTAAAATTCTCTTCTTTTTAAATTGTTTTCTTACCAATTAATCCTTGTGTGATTGTTAAAAATTAAGGTAATTTAAAATAGACTTTTTAGCTAAAATGATATTAAAATTGCGAGATTGACGTGTTTTTTAAGTTTGTTCACTATCAATTATTTTGATCATTTAATGAAAAATCTCCATTATATAAGAATAAAATGACAAAAATACTCTTAAATTTTGTCAAATCATTTTGACTAATTGTATTTTAAAGTAAGGGTATTTTTATCATTTTGATTCTTATTTAATAGATTTTTTCACAGAAAGACTAAAATGATTGATTATGAACAATTAATTTAAATGTTAAAAATTAAAATGATGAGTTATCCCAATATCATAAACCATTTTGACAAAAGCCTTCAAAATATTAAGGAAAATCAAAACAAAACAAATAAAAATAAAAAAGGTCACAATTTGTTAGGCGTGTGATTTGAATGTTCTTGATTATTACGTGGCCTGTTCTTATTTGTACAATACTTTTCATCAGAATGAACAACTCTGCAGGTGGTCATCTCCATGCAATCCCTAATCTGAAGGTACGGAACTCACAAAACAAGGCTCATCAACGTGTCGGCATCTCCGTGGTCCATGATGTGTGCGCAACTCTATGAACCGTTGATCGGACCCCCTTCCCCTGTAAATAAATAAATAAATCGTTTAGGGAGGGTCCCTGGCTATCAGTGGTAGGGCTCGCAAAGAGAAAAAAAGAGCATAAGTGGGGCTCTTCTGATTCTCTCTCTAGGGTTTGTTTCCTCTCTCTCTCTCTCCCTCTGTTCCTTCTCTTCCCTCTCTTTTTCTTGTTCCTTCTAAGTTTCATAACTGTTCAAATTATTTGATTTTGCTTTCCGTAATTAGTTCATTAATCTTATCTAATCTAATCCTCCCCCGAAGTATGAACAGAGATTCAAAATCCCAGTAAAAAATCACCCTCTGTTCTTGCTCCCTTTCTGCAGCTAACCCAGATTTTTCCTGCTTTTAAATTCTTGAAATTTTCTCCTTTTTTCAGCTTGATTTTGTGCTTTTCCATCTGGGTTTTCTGGGTTGTTCAATTTTTCGGAGATTCTTGAACTCCGGCAGATTATTGGGTTAGGTTTTTGGTGAAGAAGATGAAGTCGAATCAAAGGCAGAGCCTTCAAGAAAGCAACGAGCTTGAACGTGGTGGCGACAGTAACAACACCGCCACCTCAGGGTCCAGCCCATCAGTGGCGAATACTCCGGAGCAAAACTTTTCGGCGACGGCGCTGATGATGAAAGAAGAGCTGGTGGGCCCAGTGCAACAGTTAGACCAGCAGGGATCTCTGTCCATGGGGATTGTTCCGGTGCCCGTTTCTACGGCACCGAAACCTGCTAGGAGGTCGTCGAAGGACCGCCACACGAAGGTGGAGGGCCGGGGCCGGAGGGTCCGGATGCCCGCCACGTGTGCGGCCCGGATTTTTCAACTGACCCGGGAACTCGGCCACAAGTCCGACGGTGAAACCATTAGGTGGCTGCTGGAGCACTCCGAGCCTGCTATAATTCAAGCCACCGGCTCAGGCACCATCCCCGCTATCGCCGTTTCGGTCGGCGGCGCTCTAAAGATACCAACAACTTCGCCAGCGAGACCCAACGGTGAAGGTACTGAAATACCCAAGAAGAGAAAGAAGATGAGAGGGTCCCTGGGTGAGTTTGCTGACGTGCACGACCAGTCGAGCGGGTTGGCACCCATAGCACCAATGATTTACGGCGGCGGCGGTGGTGGCTTGGTGCCTATGTGGCAAATTGGAGCAACCGGCGCGGCTGGGCCTTTCTTCATGTTTCCGAACTCCGGGACGATTCAGAACCAGCCTCAGCTCTGGGCTATTCCGACGGCGGATTCCACGGCGCCGATTTTCAATTTCCAACCCAGACCCATGTCCAATTTCGTCTCGGCCTTTCCAGCGGGGGTTCAAGTTGGCAGCGTTGGCGGTGGAGATGGGCAGTTGCAGGCCTCATCGTGTTCAATTCCGGGCGGCGCAGCCACGGGTGGTGGTGGGAGCTGCTCTTCTAGTTTGGGACACAGTTTGGAGTCGGCCTCAGGGACTAGTGCTGCAGCATCCGCCGCCGCTGCTCCGCGAAGCGCCACCACTCAGATGCTGAAGGATTTTTCGTTGGAGGTTTATGATAAGAGGGAGCTTCAGTTAATGGGGCAGGCTGCAAATTCACAAACGCCACGCTCAGAATCTTGATTTGGAGTTTTTAGTCAACTAATTTCAAGTTAGGGTGTTTTTTTCTTTCAGATTTTTAGAGGGTTTAGGCCTTTTTAGTAATGCACCAAAGCAGCCATTCTGTTTTTGTTTAAGGCTCAAAGGTCTTTTTTGGCTTTTGCTTCTACTTTTGGCCTTAAGTTCAAGTTGCATTTCTTATCAAACTAAATGGAGATTGTTCAATAATTTTTATGTAACAAGCAAATTGACGATTACGGTAAAAGAAGAGACTTTTATGAGTGTATCCGTATCCGAATACGGTCCAATATACCGAATATTATAAATAAGTAACGAACATTTTTTTTTTTAATTTACCACTCATATAATAAGTTAATTAACTACTCCGATGTGGCTGATGGACCTTATTCACAACGAGTCTGTGATGGAAGTTTTAAGTTTATGTTTCATGTCAAGCCTCTTTTTCCTTCGTTGAGCTTTTTCCCACTAAGTTTTGTTTATCGAGTTTTTTTTTTTCTCAAAGGCATCATTCGGGTTTTTCTGTTCACATGCACGTCTATGTATGATTTGGATATTATTAAAGGAAAATTAATGAAGAGGATTTGAAAATTTTGAGTTAAAAAAAAAATCGATAAAAATGTGTTGTCAGTGAATAATACATGATTGATTTTTTTAGAGTAAAAATGTGATTTTTCGTTAAAATAAATAGTACCAAAAGTTTTTCGTTAAAGTCCTCTATTATTAACGAAGGTCTTATTTAGGGCTGGGTTCGGTTTGAAACGGTTCGGTTTTTTGCCAAAACCGAAACCGAACCGAAATTTCGGTTCGGTTCAGTTCGGTTCAATTTTTTTTCGGTTCGGTTTTTTTTCGGTTCGTTTTTTTTCGGTTCGGTTTCGGTCCGGTTCGGTTATTTTTTATTTTTTTATTTTTTTATAAAATGTAAACTTTCATTAAACTTACATACATATCAAAAGCCCACAACTAAACACAAACAAAAAAATGGGCCAGCACAACAACCCAACCCAAGGGTTGAGCCCGAAAAAGAAAGAAAAAAACTGATAGCCTAGCTGCCTAGCTGCTTAGTTCCCTTGTTGCCTTCGAAGCAAGCTCCGGTGACCATGAACCAGCAATCCAACAAACACCAGAGGTGAAGACCATGAATCGCGATATCCAATCACGATTTCCTGCCTTTGACGACCCCTGAGCACAAACAAACATAATTTTCCTTCAGCTTATGAATTAACAATCACAAATTTTGCACCTTTATGACAATAAAAACATTATTTCCAGTGTTCAAACAGACTGAAACATATAATAGAACCAACCAACAAAGCATGTAGTTCCACATGAGAGATTCATAAAGTAAACATGGGCATACCAAAATAAATTTTTATTGGGTGCTGAAAGGAAACATCACGGGAAAACCCAAATTTATCATGAGGAGTCCATGGAGTACACTTCAACTCTAAAAAGGCATAAAACCATACAGATTTGAAACTTAAAAACAAAATAATAATAAAGACTTTGACTCCGTAACCTTTGTATAACACTTCACAAAGGTACTGCAACTATGAAACTTGAAGAAGAGAAAATATAGAAGCATCAATTAAATTACCAAAACCTAGTAGCCAATCAACACAGATATACACATGCTTTAGCAAGATTTGAACCCATGACCAACTTCACCCCCACCTACCCTTTTAGAACTTAAACAAAAGGCTAAGGACATTTGTATGTATAACTGTGTCATACAGAAATTCATCCACTGATCAACAAGACAAGGAGTCAAACTTACTGAAGTCCTCTGCTAATTTAGACCACCATTTGCCTCAATGTATATATAACCATTTGACTCAACCAAACCTACAACGCCGGAACAAAACCAAAGTCATTCAAATCCTTGAACAAGCGAGTTTTGAAAAAATAAATGTAGATTGTATCTTTTTAATACAAAACCAGGAAAGCAAATGAAATACCTCAGCCCTAGTGTCGGTATCTGCAAGCCGTTGCTTTATGTCTCTTGCTATCGAAAAGAAAACTTACTCCACATTAAGATTCGTCTTTGCACTCTGCGTTACACAATATCTTCAGTAAACGGAAACACTTATTATTCAACTAGTTTCCGGTAGAGTTGGGGGCTGCGGTAGACGGAGCCGGGGGCGAGACGACGTGAGATGACGGGAACGACCTCGAAAGAGGCACGCAGCAGAGATCGAATCAGTAATCCAAATAACAATTGAAACAAATATCCAAATACACAAATCCAAAAACCAAATGCAAAAAAGGGATTATAATTGTCAGATCCAAACAAAAATCAATAAATCATCGAAATCAAAAGCCAAAAAATAAAAGGAAAAACAAGATTCAGTGAAGGGAGAGAAGATGAAATTACCCTGCTTGTGACCGGTGCCTTTCTCGACGAGTCGACGGTATGGCACTGAGCGCACTTGGTCTTGAAGATTTTCTCACAGAGAGTGATTGAAGTTGAAGACCAAGAGAGAGGGTTACTGGGTTAAAAGGGTTTGTAGATTTCTCAAAAAGAATTTAAAAAATTATCTGATATACTGGAGGCATGAGGGTTCGAACCCATGCCCTGCAGTTTGAAAAGCTTCACAGAAACCAACTTGGCAACGGGTTATGTTTTGTTATGATTGTATGACTAAAACATTTATAATATTGAAAAAAAAATTAAATATTTATATCGGTTCGGTTCGGTTCGGTTTCCGAACCTCAAAAACCGAAACCGAACTGACCAGATTCGGTTCGGTTCGGTTTGACAGTTTCGGTTCGGTTTTTTTTCGGTTCGGTTTTTTTCGGCCTCGGTCCGGTTTGGTTTTCGGTTTTTTTCGGTTTTCGGTTTTTTGAACCCACCCCTAGTCTTATTTATCCTAATAAAAATCTATTGTAAAAGAAAATAGTTGCATGTGGTTTGAGTTGTACACGTGCAAGTACGATGGGACCACACTAGAAAGTTGAGGTGGGGCGTGGATCAAGCCGAGTGGGTCAGTGTGGGCCATGGAGTGGGCTCATAGGATCGGGCCACGTGTCCATAGGAATGCGGATCCTTCTCGTTCTGTTCTGTTCTAACGCTGACTCCTCGTGGTGGTCCCTTCCCATCGTTCTGGCAGTCCAGGCTGTCCCGTCCTTTTTCATTTTTTTTTCATTTCAAAATTTTAAATTTTCAATTGAGAAGAAGTAATATAGTAATGTAAATGATGTAACAAATGAAATTTTTTCAGTCTGCCGAGAACACAAAATTTAAACAAATAAAAAAAATAAATATGTTACTAAGATGTTAAAAATGAGTACTCAAAATATTAAGAGCTTATTGGGTTTCAAAAGTACATAGTTTTCCCTTTGGAATGTATTTGGACTATTCATGGAATCAAACGAGCGTGCATTTGACACCGTTGAAAATTTAAGTAAATAAACACATATAATATGCTACTCGGAATATAAGAACGAATACTTAAAAGTTCAAAAACTTATTAGGTATAAAAAATAAACAGTTTTTCCCTTTTGTATTTTATTTGGACTGTTTTCTACATTTATGGTATTAAATAAGGATGTGTTTGATATCCTTTGAATTTCTAACCAATTGAATTATGTCGCTTAATGTACCAGATCATGTCCCGGTCCACTGCAAAGGGCATGGATCCTCTCCAGATCCATTTATCTTAATCCACCAAATTCATGTATCTGGGTCATTTAAATTTGATACAACGGCTATAAACAGAGACCCACTTTAACAATTATAATAACTTTAGCCATTAAATCACATTTCAATGATCCGGATACATGGATCTGATGGATTATGATACATGTATCCGGAGAGTATCCATGTCCCACTGCAAAATCTCTTCTGATTGTAATATTGTTGGCCTCCTCACCCAATTTATTAGACGAGGTAAACGGGTTGGGTCAGTGCACATCTAAAAGGCCGATTTAACTTTTACCAAACGGGCTCATAAACGTATCAAGTCCATAGCATGTATGAGGTACGTGCGCCTGGAAAAGCGTTGAACATGTGTACTCAAAAGGCACTGGTTGGATTTGGAGATTCCATTATTCAAAAGGCTTTTTCAATTTTTTTTCCCAGTGATATGAAAGGAGAATTTTCACTTATAATATGAGAGAAATACTACTTGATCGCAATTTTTATAATTTGTAATTGATTTTTCAAGGGTAGACTTGTTTCAGCACTCTTACCATAATCCCTTTATCATACCAACCATTCATTTTTTAGCACTTATCACGCTCATTCGAAGGTAGATGATTGATGTCAAAGTTTTGTACGTAGATAGTATTAAGATGAATTTACCCTTTAAAAAGTGAATACGTGATCAATTCTAACAAAATTAACATCACATATGATATTTGATCCAAACAAAACTAATAGGAGAAATACATGAAAAAAATTGAAAGTACGAAAAATCACCACCTTAAAACAACACATAGACAAAACAATGAGCTTGGAATAAATATATTTACAATTTTTCTTCAAAAGGCCCAAAAAGCCAGTGGTACAAAATACATATGATTATGATTCAATTGAAGAAATACAATTTTTTTCAACTCGTCAATTGAATAAATAAAAAGTCGAAAAACAATGGAAGCAGTACTCTGTCGCAAAGCAGGGTCGTCCGATCCCAACTCCGGCGTTGCAAACTCTCTAAAACTACAATAAAGTTGGATACTTCATAGAGTTTATGTCACTCCGCAAATGCCAGTTCTCCTTCTTCCTTTTTCCCAGTTCTGAAATCGCGGTCTCAAGTCCCGCCTTCACAAAGTCGTAAGCTTGGATATCGGTTTCTGGTTCCAATGGAGCTCCCCGTACTTATCAAAACAGACTTTGTTTAGCTGATTGCATTAGACTATGAATTCTACGAAATGGGTTCTCTTAGATATGATCAATAAATGCAGTGGCTTCCGGAGTTTCAAGAAAATCCATGCACAGATTTTAGCTTCTGGGCTAGCTTCCAATGACTTGGTTGCAAGCAGCGTGGTTGGATTTCTCGGAAAATCAGTTACTTCTGTTGATTACGCTTGTGATTTTTTGAAACAAGTTGATTGGCGCGAGAGCTCGTTTCCGTTCAACTTGTTGATCTCCGGCTGTGCGAGCGGAGACGCGCCGCGGGCGGCCTTTTTGGCATTTAGAAGGATAGTGAGAGATGGGTTTTCACCGGATATGTTTACCGTCCCGGCGGTTATGAAATCTTGTGTGAAGTTTTCGGGGAAGGGAGAGGGCAGGCAGGTTCATGGGGTGGTTGTGAAGATGGGTTTTCAATGTGATGTTTATGTGCAGAACTCGCTGGTACATTTCTATAGCGTTTGTGGGGATTGTGGTGGTGCGGTCAAGGTGTTTGATGAGATGCCTGAGAGAGATGTGGTGTCTTGGACTGGCCTGATATCCGGGCATGTGAAGTCGGGATTGTTTGATGAGGCTATGTCTTTGTTTTCGAGGATGGATGTGAAGCCGAATGTGGCAACATTTGTTAGTGTGCTTGTGGCTTGCGGGCGGATGGGGTATTTGAGTGTGGGGAAGGTGATTCATGGATTGATCTTTAAGCGTTCGTTGGGGACAGATTTGGTGGTAGGCAATGCTGTCTTGGATATGTATGTTAAGTGTGAGAGTTTATGCGATGCAAAGAAATTTTTTGATGAGCTTCCTGAAAGGGATATTGTATCTTGGACGAGCATGATAAGTGGATTGGTGCAGTGTAAACGTGCAAGAGAGTCATTAGAGTTGTTCCACGATATGCAAAGTTTAGGCATCGAGCCTGATAAAATTATACTTGCCAGTGTGCTTTCGGCTTGTGCCAGTCTTGGGGCTCTTGATTATGGAAGATGGGTGCATGAGTATATTGATCGTAAGGGTATCCAGTGGGATGTCCATATTGGAACATCTCTGATAGACATGTATGCGAAGTCTGGCTGTATACAGATGGCATTGCAGACTTTCGACGAATTGCATTGTGGGAATGTCTCTACATGGAACGCATTGTTAGGTGGTTTAGCAATGCACGGACATGGGCACGAAGCGCTGAAAAAATTTGAAGAAATGACTCGGTCTGGACCTAGACCAAATGCAGTGACATTTCTAGCCATTTTGACTGCCTGCTGCCATGCTGGTTTGGTTGATGCAGGCCGTCGCTACTTTTATCAGATGATAAGCCAACCTTACAATCTTTCCCCATTGTTAGAACACTATGGATGCATGGTTGATCTGCTCTGTAGGGCTGGACTCCTGGGTGAAGCTCGGGAGTTGATAAACACAATGCCCATGCAACCCGATGTGCTGATATGGGGAGCTCTCCTGAGTGCTTGCAAGGCCGTAGGTGACGTTGAGCTCTCCCAAGAAATATTAGACGCTCTCCTGAAACTTAAGTCGCAAGATAGCGGGGCTTACGTGCTTCTATCAAACATATATGCAACAAATAGAAGATGGGGGGATGTAATAAGGGTAAGGAAGTTGATGAAGAGGAAAGGAATACAGAAGTCCCCCGGATCGAGTGTTATACAGGTCGATGGTAAGGCTCATGAATTTGTAGTTGGAGGTACCAGCCACCCTCGAAAGGACGATATCCATATACTATTGAATATCCTTGCTAAACAAGTCTATATTGAAGGGTTTTTTCCCATCCATTCCTGATAAGATAGGTATTTACTATCATTTTTCTCTTTCTTTATGTTATAAATTCTGATACTTTAGGAAGTGGCCTAGAGCGGGTATTCGATGATATGAAGAATATTCCTGTATAAACTTGAAATTTTGCAAGGATTAGATATAGGAAGCAAAATATGAGATTACATAACAAGCCAAGTATGAAAGGTTCTGAAACTCTTTCTGTGAAAGAATGAAGCATGTGTTTTCCCCTGACAGTTAAAATTCCATATGTACAGAATCTTCTCTGCAATGATGTTTAATATCCTACAATTCAGGACCAATTAGAATAAACAAATGTATAGATATAGATACAGATATATATTATACTTAAACTTCAACTGTTTTCTGATTAAGAGCTGTATATCTCCATCTCTCCTTCTCCACAAAGTCTGCATCCAGGAACTGTGCAACAAATGCCCACAGCCTGTATACGTCTTCAAAGTTGGCCAAGAATCCGAGTGCAGCTGTAACCACGGTAATTCCTAGATCAGGTTTCGCCTTGGACTTGTTAGCATCCATTCCCTTCGCTCCGCTTTCTCTTTTCTCTAGGATTCTCCCTTTCTCTTCAGCATACTTATCCGAGAACCAGATGTGGTGTAAGAATCCATAGCTAAGAGAAATATTGTTCCTGTCGGCAAGTTTCTGTACGAGAACAGGCTCTACCTTCTCTCCATTCCAATCATATACATTGAATGCCAGAGCTGGTCCCCTATCGAATTTGATCTTTGGCCCATAGATTTTTACCAAAGGAATTCCCTTGCTGTTAGGATGATTAAGCTTTCTCAATGAGCTCACCAGCCAATTGATCAGGTACCTTGCCCTGTTAGTGATCACCATTAGCCCCAGTGAATCCACTTGATCCAGTCCCCTGCATACAACCTCTAGGTTCCCATTACCGCTGCTTCTGGAATTCTCGTCCTTCTCTGAAGATATTTCGATTTCTTCCCAGTTTGCAGCTTCTTCAGCTCTCTCAGGCCGTTCTTGCTTCAATCTTCTTGTCGGTGTTGACTGATTGGATATCAGACCGGAGAAAGAACTTGCCGTGCCTAATGCATCTAGCTGCATGCCAAGTCTGGATATCTGCTCAAGCTCTGTGTCGGTACCGGAAGAATCCCCTGCTATTTGAAGCAATTGCTTTGCCGGGACAAGATTTACAATTCCTGTGCTCGTGGAAACTTCTAGGACCGAAACAGCAGATTTCTTGACAAAGAGGCATGCAAAGCCTGAAGGGTTTTCCCCACAAATCTTGTAGAAGGAAGAAATGAGGAAATCGGGTTGAAAGAGAGAGAGGCCGAAGCTGTCCATATCTTTTGGTCCTAATGCACAAGCATCAACCAAGACGTGCCACCCGTTCTCCTGCGCCATGGTCATCCATATGTAAGGATACCTGGAGCCTGTTATCCTAGAATGTACCGGAAACATGAAAAGCCCCCTTTTCTTCTTCTTCTTCCTCTTGCTTACGACCATCTTCCTCAACTTGGCCGACTGAATCCTCAGCCGGGGCCACGAAAACTCCGCCGACATGACTTTGGCTCCTCTCTTTTCGGAGCTGTTAATCATCCCTTCCACTGCCTCACTCTCGTAATCATACACCGTCAGCAGCTTCCTACTGGTCTTGAACGGGTAAGATTCCGCCACAAGTTTAAAAGCCGATGTTCTGTTGGCAGTGAAAACCATGCTGTAATCATTTTCCGATATGTTAAGAAAATCCATAATCCTGTTTCTCATTGCAGATTCCAGCTCTGATTCCTGGCCGCCATGAAGCAGCTGCGTCTTCAAACTCCCTGTCTTGTACGACAAACTAAAGAAGGGGAAATCCGACCTCACTTGAGAAGAGGATTCGTGATTGTGCAGCTGAGAAGAGGAGAAGAGGCCGATGCCAATATAATCAAGGCAGGTATGGTTTGACTGTGAGAGATGGTAGTACTCTTTAGCTCGTATCCGATCAACTTCCGCAGTCTCATGGTATTTGGGATAAACGTTGGTGAAGTCAGCGAAGGACTCGTGCAAAGACGGGAGACACTCGTGGTTGGTGAACACGGTGTTTGGGAATATGGATGATGAAGTCGTGGCTGCAAAGTCGCGGCGACAAGCTGCAGAAGTGCTTCCGGAATTGGACATGGTGCGGTGGTGATGCGCTGACAGCTTCTGTAACGGGTTGGGGCAGCAGCCACTGAGGCATACTTCTGTGACCTCTTTCCAGCAAGGTGACTGCATCTCTCTCCCTCTCTCTCTCAACAATTTTGGTAAAGTGTGTGGGGATTTTGTTTGTTGTTTTGATTAAGTCTTCTGCTATTGGTTTGTATTTATAAGAAGTTATTTTTCGGTTGGAAAAAGGTGCAGAAGGTTACTTTGTCTTACCTGTTTTAGTTTGAACAGGTCGTGACACTTAAAGACTCTGCTTAATTAGGTGGCTTAGTTGACATTTTCTCTAGTTAATTTCATGTTTAACCAGTTATCAACAAGGCGTGCATAAGATCGTTATGACCTAAGGGATTTGGTCTCAACTGGTCACTTTTTTTTTTGTTACACTTGACTGAATCGAATACTTAACCTATCTTAATTCTAATTTGTTACTCAACTTTCACTCACCACTTCAACTAACCGTAACGACTTCATATAAACCCGTCATTTAGTCAACAAGGCGTGCATCGGTATGATCATGATGCATTATAATGATCCCTCTAAACGTGCTTAACTTTAATCCTATAATTCCTAAGCACTACAAGTGTAATGTATGTCTTTTTGTGAAAGGCGGACTCGGGCAGAGAAAGCAAGAGGCAAAAGTGGAAGACAAAAGGGCTGTTTTTCCCTTTGTGGCCGGCATCATCGGTGTGGCCAACATTGCTTCTGTAATCTCTATGAATTCTTCCAACTTGCTTAAGCCTTAAGTTTGAATAATTCTTTTTAACTTTCATAGATTGTGCCGATGTGCAAATTTTGGAGAGAGGATCATTGACGGATCCTTTTTTGTTAGGATTCTAGGATCCTCCAATCACATTTGTTCATCGTATATCGTGCGATTAATTTTTATCAGGTACTATTTATATTCAATTTTAAATAAAAAAATTTACAATAATTTATGATAGCACAATGTACAAAAAATGAATATAATTAAAGAATTTCTACAATCCTCACAAAGATCCCGACAAATTTTGCATGGCAGTTGTACTAAAAACCAATTTATTTATTATTTCTTAAAGGCTCCAACTGTTTCAAACTAAAAACCTATTTATTTATTATTTCTTAAAGGCTCCAACCGTCTCAATTTGCTTCTTTCTGTTGATTGTGGCCAGAAATGCAATAGCTGTCTTAATTTTTGAGAAAAGATATTCTCCGGTTTTCTTTCATTAAGAACACCGGATCAAGTGATATGGACTTTTAAAATTTCATCCAACGATCCATTTGTTTTGATCTCTTAAAAGTTATAATAATTTTTTACCGTTTGATCAAATTTTAAAGTTTTGGATCACTTGATCTGATGACCTTAGTGAAAGAGATCTGGAGAGGATCTCTTTTCTTAATTTTTGAAATAATTGGGGATAAACTTTACATTTAAAGGCTGTTCTCTTCATCAATTGTGAAGGGTATGATTTTTCTAATTAATAATTTTTTTGTTTTGGACTTTTTAGCCAAAATAGTTTATTAGATTGGTCTAACTCTTCATTTTGGTCTTCGAGATTTAACCTAAGATTGTCTACGATCAATCATTTTAGTCATTTTGTGAAAAAAATCTTCTTTAAATTGAAAAACCCACTAGTTCAGGGGAATGGGTTGACTGACAAAAAATACACTTATTTTAAATGAAAATTCTCACAAATAAAAATGATTGACGGTGACAATCTCCGGACTATTTTTTTCGATTTTAAATTTTATAGACCAAAGTGAGAAGTTATGTTGGTCTCATGGATCATTTTGGATAAAAAGAAAGATATTTTTTCTTTTTTATATGTTATCGATAGTTTGAAATATTGTAACCTATGGGAAGGGGATTTGAGCTCGAATGCAACTGGGCGAGCACATTGTTTTGATCAACTGATCTGAAATACATATGCAACTAATAAATAATTTGATATTGTTTGTGAATGTGGATGGAAATGAGGAATGAGGATCCTCGTCGATTCTTTTTGTGAGGATTCTGGGAATCTTCAAAATATATCCGTTCATCATACATTGTACGATAAGAAATTATTGTAATTTTTTTATTTAAAATTAAATATAAACAATACTTGACGAAAACTGATCACACGATGTAAGATGAACAAATTTGATTGAAGGATCCTAGCCGAATCTTCACAAAGAGGATCCGACGAGGATCATTTTCGGATTCCTTTCCACCTAATCCACCTAGTATGGGATCCATATTGTTGAAATTTGATCCAATAATTATAGTTATTATCATTTTTAAAGGGTTCTTTATTTGTAATCGTTGTATCATTTTAACAGTTAGAATTCTGGATTAGATGGAAATGGATCCGGAAAAAATCCACTCTCTCGTAAATAAGGATCAAAAAAATGTTTTTACAAGGAGGAGATAATATTGGTGTCAGCAATCAACATCATTTTTTCAACTTCCAACAAATAATGGTTTAATAGCCACTCTATCTCTATCTAAAATCAGCGGTCCAAAATTGAATGGGTACAATGCCACTAATTTTCATAAAACATCATTTTCAAGCAAGAAATGATTAGAAAAAAAACTGACATCTACAAAAAGTTTCGAGAGAGAGGAAGCTATTCCATTTTAGAATCACAGCATATCACAAGCCTCTTTAAGAATTTTTATTTTTATTTTTACAAAACGTCTAACAAGAGAGATTATCGGCAATGAGATTCAAACTTAGACCTTAGTATACCAAAAAGAATGATTCTTACTAACTCAACAAACTCTAGTTGGCAATTAAGGACTGGTTTGATATTGTTGTTCTTTGAAAAAAACTGCTTCTACTGTATTATGAGAATAAGCTCATTTTTTTTGCTTCACATTTTCAGTTTTTTTTCACCAAAAACTGTGAAAATAAGCTGTTTTTAAGTGTTTACCAAACACATTTTTGAGTTCAGCTTTTTTATACCCATTTTTTATAAAAGTACATCAGTATCAAATCAGTATTAAGTTAATTTTCTCAATAATGGTTGGAATATTAGATATATTTTTAGGTTTAATTATGGGCTAAAAAGTGGAGCATATGAGCCAAGGTATTTTTTTTGTCCTTAATACGTACAAAGTGAGGAGAAATCCCTAAATTAGAAAAGAGGAAGTCAACAAAGGGAAAATCAGTATATTGCAGCTGCACTGTCCTAGACTCCTAATTGATGTTTTGGAATGATGAAAAAGCAAAAGAGAAAAAGATAAAAGTTAAAGATAAAGAAACAACAACCTTTTGATTGATCACAGCACACGGTTCACACCCGACACATGTGTTTGTGTGTTTGTGTGTTTGCGTTTGTATTTGTGTGTGTATCTAGTTTAAGTTAAGCATGCAAGATTTTACTAAATCTCACTTGTTGACTCTGCCACAAACAAAATCTCATATTTTTTTTTTTTGTTAAAAAAAATCTCATTTGTATGGTATAGGGTTTTGGAATTCCAAGTTCCAAATTTGTAAACAGAATAAGCCATATGCGCTTTGAGTAGTTTGTATGTCTCAAAATAAACAAAATTTACTCATTCGACCATAATAAATATAATTTTATACGAAAAGAGTGAATATTGTTGGTTTCGATTTCAAGTTTAGATAGTTTATGGTCAGGATTTACAAATCAATTGGTTAAGAACATTCATTATTATATTTGAAATAAATTTTGATTTCTCTCTCTTCTTCAGCATTGTTTGTGTGTGTGTATATATATATATATATAATCAATGAGTCTAGGTAGCTTGCTAATGCTCAACATTGGGCCACAAGGTATATTATAAGTATCACTCTAATATTCATTGCTTTTATACGTATATAAACATATAAGTACGGTTTTAATATATTCGTTGCTTCTAACGTATATAAAAATAAGGTAAGAACAATAATATATTTAGTCAGAAAGCTTTATCTATTTGAAATGTTATAAGGATTGTTGGGTAGTTTGCTTGCTAATGCATGCATACATATTCTAAATGTGATCAAGAATATAACCTTTATTTAATGGGCTTCCTAATAATTAAAGTATATGGTATATGGTTTTCGTCCAATTTCAATATCATACGTCTTTCAATTCTTTTAATTTTTCACATTTTGGTTTTCATTTTTTTTTTGAAACTGAAAATAGTTATCAAACATGATTTTAGTTTTCAGTTTTCAAAATAGTCACAATTGAAAACTGAAAACAAAATTGCTACGCCCCTTAATTTTTATTACAAGTTAATGTTCACGCATTTGGATTTATATTAGTCTATACTATCATGAGCTTTCATTTTTGATAGCTACACGCCTCAATGTTCATTCATGAAACTATTGCTTACAGTTAACACATAAGAGTTTCTCTAGTGGAACCGAAGCTCGAATTTAGAATTTGTGTTCAATTACTAGTCATATGCATAGCTTGTATCAACAAATATAAAAAATAAGCTCAAACTCATCCAAGCCCATTTGTTATTGCTTGGAACCTATGATTTATGGACTTAAATTCAAAATTTTGAGGGGCAATATTCTCTCTCTTTATTTTCCCTTTGGTCTTGTGTGGGCCTGGCTCATACAAGACAGCCCCATAGGCCGAATATGAACTGTCGGACAGCCTAATCATAAGATTTTAGAGCTAAAAAGGGTCTTAACCTCTCTTCGCCATGTGATATCCCATACAAAAAAGCGTCGGCATTCTCATGCAGTTGTAAGTAAAGCTCACAGAAAAGCAGTTTTTTCTTCTTCTTTTGTTTTAAGGTCAGAAGTGGAAGAAAGCAGCTGCAAAAACGTATGTCATGTTCTTCACGAGTTCTCTTCTACCAATTCTTATATGCATACTGCAGTGAATATTTATGTATCAATCAATACAGCTTCTACATGATCATTACAGAGAATTAGGGTTTTGAAAAGATTACAGGACATTAAAAAGCTCAGTACATATTTGAAAATTTGTGAAAAGAACGACCGTAAAGTCTTCGAGAAGGACATTTTCAGAAAGATGGAATGGAAGTGGAACATAATATCACAGCTGACAGCCCCATAAAACGCTTCCAGAAGTGGGGGTATCTAGCTATAACCAAATATCACCCTAAACTATCAATTAATTTGCTTTCTTTCCTTAAACAACCTTACCTTGTTAGAAATATAAGATTGTAAGGTTGTGATGATGCCACATGTAAACAGATTAGCTGGTCTATTATATTTGTTAGAAGAGTCGGTTGGTTATAACTATAAATACTTAATCTTGTAATATTAAGCAAGATATCAATTCAATCATTTTTTTCCTCCTATTTCTCTGTCTACAATTCTCTTTATCTCTCTCTCTCTCTCTCTCTCTACATTCATAGAAACTAAGATACTTGGTTAATATGGTATCAATCGCCATTGTTGCTCACGCATAAAGATTCGATCCTTCGTTGCTTCCACCTTCTACGATTCTTCGTCTGCTACTCTGGAGACTTAGGGCCTCGTATAAATACTCGGGGGACTTAAATGTAATTATGTAACAAAGGAATGGGCAAATATGTAATTAGGGGTGGAGCCCTTATTCTATAAAAGGGTCTCCTCACCCTCACAAACCCTAAGCCTCCTCACACCCCCTAAGCTCTAAGCTCTCTCTCTCCCTCTTCAACAGAGAAATATAATACAATCAGTGTGGACGTAGCCCAAATCTTGGGGTGAACCACGATACATCTTGTGTTATTTACATTACTTGCAGATTCACGGTCAGATTTATGTTGTTCCAAGACCTCCAGTTTTGTGCATTAACATTTGGCGCCGTCTGTGGAAAACGACACGAAAAGCTATGTCGGTTCTCTTTCATTTTTTTCATCTCACCGCCGTGAGACCTCACCACACTCCATTTTGAATCTGCAGAAACCCAAGAACCCAAAAAACCTCGCTCTTTGGGCTTTCCCAGAAAAGCTTCGCACACTCTGTGCAGTTAAAAAACTCCCCAACAACCCCAATCTCCCCCTCTGAGGCTTTTCATCAAACACATAGCGATCAACTCCAAGAGGCCCATCAGAAAATCAAGCCGGCTTCTGCAAACAGCAGTCCTGAAGCAGATTCTCAAGAGGTGATCCAGCTTGAAAAAAAAAAAAAAAAGCAACGAACTCCAAAGCAGCAGCAGCAGATCTGAAAATCTGCATTTCCACCCGATACGTCCAAACCCCTAACCGAAGGGTCCGAGATCCGAAACCTCCATCCAGTTCAGAGCTCCAGCATCTGATGATGGAGTCCGGAAATGCTGCCGACGACTCCTCCACGGTGGCAAGCCTCATCCCGTTGGCCTCCACCTCCTAGCAACCCTACGTCTCCGAGCTCCTCTCTTTCACCTTCGATCGCCTTCACAAGGAGCCGGAGCTTCTCCGGGTCGATGTGAAGCGAATACAGAGGCAAATGCAGGAGATGGCAGTGGCCAATTACCGAGCTTTCATTACTGCTTCCGACGTGTTGGTCACAATTCGAAACGAAGTGTCTTCCATTGACAAACATCTCGAGTCTTTGCTAGAGGAGATGCCGAAGTTGATGAATAGGCGCACTAAGTTTGTTGAATCTGCGAAACATATTTTGGAAAAGAGGAAATTGAACCAGACGTGAAGCACATGAAGAAATTGAATCTGAGAGGTGGTTTCCAATAGGGTCCGCGCGGCCCTCATCTACCTCAGCCATCTTCGCATGATTATCTCGTACTCAAGTGCTTCTGTCGGTGATTAAAGTTTAAAAGTTGTGTGTGACATTGTGCATATATTCTGAGGGATTATCTGCTATGTCTCGAATGTGGTGAGAATGTGCTCGAGCCAGGCTTCCATACTCAAGAAATCAGGAAAGCAGTGGAAAAGAGAAAGCAAAAGAAAAGCAGGAAAGCAGTGGGGAACAAAACAGAAAAGAGAAAGCAAAAGAGAAAGCAAAAGTGAGGAATAAACATCCCATATGTGATTTACTTTTGTTATTTCTGAATGATGTAATTTATTTTATCTTTTCGGAGACATCTGTATAAACCCCATCAGAGGGTAATAATACCAAAAAAAAAAAAAAAAAAAGCAAAGCCCAAAGTAAATGGGCTGGCATGTTGTGGAGAGCGAAGGCTCATAAGCCTAAAATAGCACCAACCAGGTCATTAAAAGTACGCCCAGTACTCCAAAATTATTCGGTAACCCGCCGCTACTACCACCAACCAGGTCATCAAAAGTACGCCCAGTACTTCCAAAATTATTCGGCAACCCGCCGCTATTATCACCAACCAGGTGACCAAAAGTACGCCCAGTACTCCAAAAATTACTCGGCAACTTGCCGCTATTACCACCAACCAGGTAATGAAATGTACAACCCGTACTCTAATATCATTTGGCAACTAGCCATTCATGCCACCAACCAGATGATCAAAAGTACGCCCAGTACTTCAAATCATACATGAGCACTACTCATGTCAATCATACATAAACATTCATGAACATTACTCATGTCAATCATACATAAACATTCATGAGCATCACTCATCCAATCATACATAAACATTCATGAGCATCACTCATCCAATCATACATAAAAATTCATGAGCATCACTCATGTCAACATCCATGAGCATCACTCATGTCAATCAACATAAACATCCATGAGCATCACTCATGTCAAAAGCTTCATTTACAGAGCTCTAGCTTCAAAATCGTCATTTACAGAGCTCTAGCTTCAAAGCTTCACTTGCAAAGCTTCACCTACAAAGCTTTAGTGCAGGGTATACAAATACCACATCCGAACAACCACCACTTCGGCCTATACATGGATTCAATTTAAAGTCTCCAGTCAACATACTCTATTGACCGAAGACTTAGGGGACTACATTATGTACCATATATTGGGCCTCATGAAAAATACTTGGGGGACTCTAGCCCATTATTTATGTACTGAGGAGAAAACCCTTATTTTTTAAAAGGGACTCCCTCACTTTCATTAGAAAGCACTCATTCTTCATGTACTGAGAAGCGAGCCTTTATTTTATAAAAGGGACTCTCTTACCATCATTAGAGAGCAACTGCCTCGCCGCGAGCATCACTCCTAACCCATCACTTATGTATTGAGGAACGAGCCTTTATTCTATAAAAGGGACTCCCTCACCACCATTAGAGATCATCGCCGTCTACTGAGCAACCGCCTCGCCGCGAGTATCAACTCTAACCCATCATTTATGTATTGAGGAACGAGCCCTTATTCTATAAAAGGGACTCCCTCACCATCATTAGAGAGCATCAATTCTAGCCCATCATTCATGTATTGAGGAGCGAGCCCTTATTCTATAAAAGGGACCCCCTCACCTTCAAACGTCGCAAGCCGAGCCAACCAAGGCAACATAAGCCACGAGCTGAGCAGCCTTGGAGCGTGTGCTACCTCTAGTTGAGCGTCATTTCAGATTGAGCACTGCCTCATCTCGAGCATCAGTTCAAGACATCATCTAGTTACTTCGACCCACACATGGACTGAATTTCAAGTCTCTAGCCAAAAGACTTTCTTGACTGAAGACTTGAGGGGCTACTGTTTATACTATATTTAGGGCCTCGTATTTAGACCTCGTATAAATACTCGGGGGACTTAAATGTAATTATGTAACAAAGGAATGGGTAAATATGTAATTAGGGAAGAAGCCCTTATTCTATAAAAGGGTCTCATCACCCTCACAAACTCTAAGCCTCCTCACACCCCCTAAGCTCTAAGCTCTCTCTCTCCCTCTTCAACAGAGAAATATAATACAATCAGTGTGGACGTAGCCCAAACCTTGGGATGAACCACGATACATCTTGTGTTATTTACATTACTTGCAGATTCACGGTCGGATTTACGTTGTTCTAAGACCTCCGGTTTTGTGCATCAACAGAATCACCTTTTTCTCTCGGTGATTTCTCTTGGTGTTCAAGATTCTAGGGTTTCTTGCTTCTGTTCGTCTGCTATTTTGGAGCTGAATTGTCTCTTCTCTTGGTGTTCAAGATTCTAGGGTGTCTACATCAAGCCAAGATTCTTGATTTCTGGGTGTTTTTCGTCTGCACACAAGGTGTTTGTTTTTTTTTTCCATGCCATGGAAAGGTATTTTTTCGTTCAGCTTCTTCATATACAATCATGGTAACTGCTTCACAACTTCAGATTTTGCAATCTCCAATTACTTGGTTGATTTCCTATGTGTCAACTTCTGTGAATGTCAAATTAGATGAATCTAATTACCTTAATTGGCATTTTCAAATGGAATTAATGCTGGAGGGACATGAAATTATAGGGTTTGTTGATGGTTCGTCCCCATGTCCTCCTCGTTTTGTATCTTCTGGTTCTATTGCATTTGAAGTCAGTTATGGTAATTTATCTGCTAATGTTGAAAATGATGAATATAAAGTGTGAAAAATGCACGATAGTGCACTTATGCAGTTGATAACTGCTACACTGTCACCTGTAGCTGTTTCTTGTGCTATAGGGAGTACTAGTTCTTAGGACATTTGGACTCGTCTCAAATATAATTTTTCGACAGTTTCAAGAACTAGTATCTTTCAGATGAAGTGTGACTTACAAACCATTAAAAAGGGTTCAAATTCAGCATCTCAATATCTACAGAGAATCAAAGAAGCTTGCGATTATCTCTCTGCTGCAGGAGTGTTTTTTGAGGAGGAAGATATTGCGATTTTGACCTTAAATGGATTACCTTCTGAATATAACACATTCAGATGTGTCATTCATGGAAGAGAAAAGGTCATCCCATTGAAGGAATTTAGATCTCAATTGCTTGCAGAAGAAGCAATTGTTGAAGCAAGTATTAATACTCAGATGTTGTTTGCCAAGTTGGCTACCAATGTTCCTACTACTGACAGGGGTTCTAATGATCAATCATCTGGCACTTCTCCTAATTCTGGGTAATCCAACTATGGATTTAGGCAGTACAACAACAAATACAAAGGCAAAAGCAAGTTCAATCAAGGAAATAAATTTAACATGCCAAGGCAGTCATATCACACTCAAACTCGAGTGCTTCCAACTCCAAGTCTAGGTGTTCTTGGTCATGCACCTCAGCAAGCTTATTGTGGTTATCCTGATCCTTATAATACTTGTCAACTGTGCTATTAAGAAAGGCACACTGCACCTTTCTGTCCTAATCAGTTTAGGTCTAAGCCTAAGTGTTACATTTGTGGTCAACAAAATCACATTGCTCATTATTGTTTTCACAAGGATAAAGATCCTCGTTTTTTACAACAACAGTTTGGCATGTCTCATAATTCCTCTACTCCACCATACTCTATGCAAGCAATGAACATTGTGTTTTCTTAACCCTCACAGTCAATACATGGCATGTCCTCCACTCAAGTTGTTTCTCCTCAAGTTTGGATTGCTGACTTTGGTGCAACCAACCATATGACTGCTGATTTCAACAACTTGACCTTGGCTACTCCTTATCCTACTTCTGAAACAGTTCAAACTGCTAATGGTGAAGGTCTGCGAGTATCTCATATTGGGAGTACAATTCTCAAACCTCATATTCATTCCATTAAGTTGAATTCTATACTATATGTGCCTCAATTGTCTCAAAACTTGTTATCTGTGCATCAAATTTGTCTAGACAATAACTGTTAGCTAATATTTGATGCATATAATTTTTGGATACAGGACAAGGCCACAAGGATGATATTGTTCAAGGGAATTTGCAGTAAAAGGCTATATCTAATACCCTCACTTGCCAATCATCATTCTACAACTCAGAAATTGATTTTGCAACCAAAAGCTTTTCTTGGTCAGCTTGTCACATCTATTATTTGGCATAATAGACTAGGTCATTCATCAAACCCCATTGTGTCTTTAATGCTTAGTAAAGCTCAAATACTTTGTACAAAATCTTCATTACCTATGTTGTGTCAAAGCTGCTTAGAAGGCAAGTTTAACAAATTGCCATTTCATTGTAGTGTCAATAAGGCTGTTAAACCTTTTGAAGTTGTTCACAGTGACATTTGGGGTCCAGCACCATGTTTTTATGCTGATAGTTTTAGATATTATGTAACATTCATTGATTGTTGGATGTTTCCTTTCATTAATAAATTAGATTTGTTTGACACATTTGTTGGCTTTTATTCATTTGTGTTGAATCAATTCTCAGTTTCCTTTCAAATGTTGCAAAGTGATAGGGGTGGGGAATACCTTAGTAACAGGTTTCAAAAGTTTCTTAAAGGAAAAGGCATTTCCCATCAAATATCTTGTCCTTATACTCTTGAGCAAAACAGGTTAGCAGAGAGGAAACATAGACATTTGGTAGAAACCACCATTACCCTTCTTCAAAATGTTTAGTTGCCACCCCAATTTTGGTCATTTGGTTGTCAAACTGCCAATTATCTCATAAATAAGATGCCCTCTGCAATTTTGCAAAATAAGTCACCTTTTGAGCTTTTGTTTGGAGAGTTACCTTTAATCTCACACTTAAGGGTTTTTGGGTGTACCTGTTATCCTATTCTTAAGCCTTACAACAATACCAAATTGCAACAAAAAACAACCAAATGTGTTTTTCTTGGGTATGCTTCCAAATATAAAGGGTATATCTGTTATGAGGTGCTAAGTCAAAGGTTCTACATTTCTAGACATGTGGTTTTTAATGAATAAAAGCTTCCTTATTCAGCCTTATTGACAATAGCTAATTCTTCACCTAAGACACATACACATTTTTCTATAGCAGCTTCTTTTACATATCCATTACCTATCATTAATAGCCTTAATGAATTAGTTACATTTCCATCTTATTCATCATCACATACATCTTCTATACCTATGTCACCACGATTATCATCTCATAGTCCAGTTGTTACACCATTACAACATCTTTCAATCCAACTTCATCAGTACCCTCACACACAGTAACCCCAAGTCATGTATCTCAGTCCATTACTGTAGCTGCAAATTCCTATCCTGAGATCCATGTGGAACTTGATTTTAGTCTTGATAGTCTTCAAGTTGTGTTGCCAATCCCTCCACTAAATTTACATCCTATGCAAACAATGAGTAAGAGTGGAATTGTTAAAAAGAATGCACTCTTGACAACATTTGATGAATTTACAAATGTTGATCTTTCTTTGGTGGAACCTGCCACTTACAAGTCCGCACTCAAGGTTCCAGTTTGGATGCTTGCTATGAAAGAGGAATTGGATGCATTGTATAAACAAGGGACATGGAGTTTGGTTTCTTTACCACTACAAAAGAACCTAGTGGGCTACAAATGGGTATTCAAGATCAAAAAACACTCTGATGGATCTATAGCTCGGCATAAAACTCGGTTGGTAGCAAAAGGATTTAGCCAAGAACCTGATTTAGACTATGGAAAAACCTTCAGTCATGTGGTGAAGCCAACTACTGTCAGGATAATATTGGCATTGGCAACTCAATTTGATTGGCCACTTAGACAACTTGATGTCAAAAACGCTTTTTTGCATGGAATTCTTCAAGAAGAGGTATATATGGCTTAACCTCTAGGTTTGTAAATGCTAATCATCCTGA
This sequence comes from Malus sylvestris, assembly GCF_916048215.2. Classification (NCBI taxonomy): domain Eukaryota; kingdom Viridiplantae; phylum Streptophyta; class Magnoliopsida; order Rosales; family Rosaceae; genus Malus; species Malus sylvestris. The sequence goes on from NC_062260.1 coordinate 26,833,162, forward strand.
GCTAGTTTGTAAGTTACAAAAGTCTCTCTATGGGTTGAAGCAAGCTCATCGGGCTTGGAATGAAAGGTTCACTACATTTCTACATTCTTTGGGGTTTCAAAATACCTATTCTGATTCTTTTCTCTTTCTCAAGCAAGCTAGTGAATTTGTTGTGCTTTTATTGTTGTATGTTGATGATATAATCATCACAGGGAGTAGTTTTGCAGCAATTACACAGGTCATTAACTCTATAAAGACTGAGTATGATATCAAGGATTTGGGGCATCTACATTTTTTTCTGGGGATTCAAATTGCTAGACATACAAATGGTCTGTTCTTATCTCAGACTAAATACATACAGGATCTGTTGCACAAAACAGATATGATTGACTCTAAAGCTTGTGATACTCCATGTCTTCATTTTAATCGCCTTTTGAATGATGATGGTAAACCCTATAACAATCCAACCATGTATAGGAGTATAGTAGAGGCTATTCAGTATCTTACATTCACTAGGCCTGATATTGCCTTTTCTGTTCATTAGGTGTGCCAGTTTATGCAAGCACCCATGAATTCTCATTTTACAGCTAAGGATCTTAAGATACTTAAAAGGGACTATGCATCTGGGGTTAACATATTCCAAGGGTGATTTGAATCTCAAAGCTTTTAGTAATGCTGACTGGGCTGGAGACCCTAATGATAGGAGGTTTACAACTGGTTTAGTTGTCTTCTTAGGTACCAATCACATATCTTGGTCATTTAAGAACCAACAAACTGTTTCTTGATTGTCTACTGAAGCTGAATATCGGGCAATGTCTTCAACAGCTGCTGAATTAGATTGGATACAACAAATTCTGGCATTTTTGCAGGTTTCCATTTGCTCTTCACCTGTGCTGTTTTGGGACAATCTTTCAGCAATTGCCTTATCCTTCAATCCAACTCAACATCAACGAACTAAGCACATTGAGATAGATGTTCACTTTGTTCGAGAGAAGGATGCCAAGAAGTAATTACTTGTTTAGTTTGTTTCTTCTCAAGAACAATTTGCTGATATTCTTACAAAATGATTTAGTGCTCATTTGTGTAAGGCTCATTGTAACAATCTAATGCTTGGTAGCTCCAAGCATGAGATTGCGGGGAAATGTTAGAAGTATAAGATTGTAAGGCTGTGATGATACCACATGTAAACAGATTAGCTGATCTATTATATTTGTTAGAAGAGTCGGTTGGTTATGACTAAAAATACTTAATCTTGTAATAGCTTTCTTATTAAGCAAGATATCAATTCAATCATTTTTTTCCTCCTATTTCTCTGTCTACAATTCTCTTTCTCTTTCTTTCTCTCTCTCTACATTCATAGAAACTGAGATACTTGGTTAACATACCTTACCAAAAAAAAGAAGCCAAAATTCATACACCTTGAAAAAGTGTCTTCATTTGTCTAGTAGTACACCTACCTTGGTGCATGTCAAAGTAGCTGTAGAAATCTTTTCTACAAAACTGTTTCAGTGGGAAATTGTTCATTGCTTGTTTATATGGCTTCCACCCACAATAATCACACTATTTCAGTACGCAAGTGCTCTTGCAAAACCCACATGGTAAAAGCAACTTTGCGTGCTTGGTCACAACTCACAAGGTAAAACTTTAGGGTACATAAAAAGGGGTGTGATTCAACCAAAAAAGAAAAAAAAAAGTGTGATATCTACACACTTATTTTTACTTATCATACACCCTTTTAATTTTCAGTCGTCGGATCAGATGAATTGAAGAAGATCAAATGATATAATAAATTAATAAGAGATGTGTAAGAAGTAGAAATGAGTGTATGGATAGCACACCTGCATAAATAAATGTACCAACTATATATTTTAAGATAATTACGATATTCATTAGTATTACGAAAAAAATCGTAAAAAAGAGGATATGGCTATTATACCTTATAGCATCGCAGTTAGCCCAAAATAAAATCACCATAGCTGTACCAGTTGTGTACAAAACACTTACGTATTTCAAATTGTCGATCTTGGCTATTATACCTTATAGCATCGTATGTATTTCATCTCTGCAGTATGATCAGGCTGCAAAGTTCATTAAGCTAAAGCAATCGCAGGGCAACTCTCCTTTGGCAAGTCAATGAAAGTGATTGTAGTTGCATCATTCACCAGTGCCTGCCAAGAGGGAGGAGCCCTATGACTGATTTGCTTATTTGACAAGTACTTCTTCTAGCACAGATGCTTCTGGGTTTTCAACAACGGCACTGCCGGCACGAGTTATATAAGTTCTTTGATTTGGGGTCAAAGACTCTAAGTCGGAGAGATGGAATAAAAGCAGTGAGAAGAAACAGCATATCCAATGGATTATGCTTTGGGAACATCCAGGAAAAAAGTAGATGAAAAGAGATGCCTTTACCCTCCCCATTTTCTTATATATAGCATATTCATCTTATTCCTCTACTGTCTTTTTGTTTTAAGCGTTGTTTTTTTTATGTTTTATGTGTGATTACATTGGAGGGTTTCGAGCCCTGGACCTAACGGACATTTGCAATATATATTATTAGCATTTTGTGTCTTGAAGACAAATTCCCCTCACCCTTATGTTGAAATTAGCTCCAAATTTATTTGACTTTAGTAGTTTGCTACACCTGTGTTCATTTCAGTCTTACTCGTGCCAGTATGTATCTAACTCTTTCTAACCAAGCCATGATTAAGCGCAAGCCTGTCTTTATTTGGCAATAATTTTTCAAATCTTCCTTTTACCAGTCAGTTGTCAAAGTAATCACAACTAAGGAAAACAAGCCTAGCTAGCACTAGAAAAAACAACTTTCTTGAACGGGTCCTACATTTATGGTCATGTACTACTCACATGAATCGCGATGTAGCAAATGTGAGATGCCAGTTTCATGAAGTTTTCTCGTAGATGACAGACCATATGAAGTATGAGCAGCCCTTTGGATCATCAAGTTCTAGCAGTTGTGTAATCCGCAACTCCTTGTTGCCTCCTATCTGGTCTCTTAAAACAGAATCGGAAATGCTTACCTTTTGGTCTTAGTGAACTGAATAATCACATGATGTTCCAATCTAACTGGAAATTATATATTTTGGTAGGAAAATAGAATATGACAACAAAAATATAGATTATTAACTCTTAAGGTTCCAATCTATACAATATTCAATCAAACATCTATTCCAATAATCATTAATGGACTTTATCTTTGGGCAACAAAAGTGATCACATCAATTTTTCTTTTTCGATCCACGGAGTAATCTGTCATGCAGAATCCTTTGTCCCATGTACCTGCACCAGATACAGAGCAAACATTAAAAATGCAGGTTTTATTAATTTTATATAACATTTTATTGAATAACAAGACTATCACACATGTATATGTACTTACCTTCCGAGCATCATAACAGTAGCTTGAGGATTAGTACCCGGGCTGCGATAAAACGTCGATCCATCAACAACCCGAAGAGAATCAATACCAAGAACCCTATATCCTTTATCAACAACCCTTCCAACTTGACAACCTCCATGATAGTGCCATATGGTCATCACAGTGTCTATGCAGAATTGTTCCAAAGAAAATGTAGCGTTGGCATGCTTTCGCCTTCCGTTAACTGGTAAAGTCAACATCAGGTTAATGAGAGCTTCAACCGGCATGTTTTTGTAACGGAACTTTGAGTAGGCTTCGGAGTTCACAACATCGATAATGGTCCTCATGCCCTCAATGCACTTCCTTAAGTCTTCTGGTTCTTTGAAGTAGTTAAAGGTGACAAATGGATTGGCATCAGGGTTTGTGTTCCTCAGCGCAAGATGGCCTGTGGAGAGTGGACCCATGATTTTTTCAAGTATGACTCCGGCTCTGAGAGTTTTATCGACAATTCCGTTTACAGTATCAGCTGCCCAAGCCATGATTTTTGGTGAAGCTCTAAAAGGATGGTGCTCAGGCTGCAAATGTGAAACCAAATTTGAAATTGTGAATTGGTTCGTTTTTGTTATATCTCTATCTATTAAATAATCCACGTAATAAGTTATTCGGGAAATATGTACACACAGAATCTTTGCAAACATTTTATAAAAAAATAGAGCTAAAGTATACTAAAGAGATATTAATCTGTATAAACTATGATTTGAAGCCTGTTTATACAAGAGATTTTTCTGTGACTGGAATACGGGATGTTACACCATGTATCCCTATACAAATTGTGGGATATGTGTGTCAAAAAGTTAATAACTTAAAAAATATAATTTCTAACCACTTATATAAAAACACGTGGTGTACCACCCGTGTTTCGGTCACAATGAAAAATTTCTCCTATTTATACTATGTTTAGTTATGATTGGTTCTATCTATGTGTCTATAGTTACCAAAATCGTAAGAGCATCTTTAACAGCTCCCACAAATGTAACTCTTCAAAAACAAGTTTGTTGCATTACGTGGCAATTTGAAGATTAAAATTTGCTACTTCACAATTTTGTTCTCCAATAGACTCTATAAATTTTAGTATTATAATATCCAATATGAAACAAAGTGGTCTTACGTTGTTTTGTTGTTGTTGAATTAATTAATGGAATATCGTGAGAAAAGACACTTTATTGTAATAGAAAAAAATGTTTGAAGATTTGGTTAAAAACTCTCTAAATCTAGAGTGTAGTACAAATCCTAAATTTGAAGAATGAGTTAGCAACTCTCTTGGAGCAAGGAAATCCTACATGGCTCTACATATTTAGTTAAAGTGAATTAAGTTTTTGGAGATGCTCTAACCCTACCTATGGTAATTGGGCCTGATGTTGCACAAATGTAGTTAAATGCTGAGCCCAAAAATGCATAGGCTGGCAAGACAAGAGAACAGAAGTAAGAAATGGAAACCTGACTCAAGAAGTGCTTAAAGTGATTGGAAAGCCTATGAGCCAGAGGAATGGGAAGGGTCAATCCGCTAGCTCCTTCAATGTAGCTTTCAAACTTTGTGATGCCCACAACTTGAACCAGGGAGACCTCAACTGGTTGAGGTGAGGGAATGAGCAGAAGATTCATTGGATTATCCGCCATTCCCTGGCCGACCATGGGTTGGTCTGCTACCACCTTGATGCCGTGAGCTCGGAGATGGAAGGCGGGCCCCACGCCGCTCAGCATCAATAGTTGAGGGCTCCCAATCGCACCGGCTGATAAGATAATTTCATTCTTCTTGGAGTTCATTTTTAGGTATGCATAGTGCCTAATACCGTGTGCATCTCTATAAATCACACCATAAGCTTGTGGTCTTAGTCTTCCTGCATGAAAAAAAGTAGTCACACCATAAGCTGACTACTAAATAAAAAAACTATATTTTGCAATTTTTTTGTATAAATATATGATTTTTCTAACATTATTGGTCAATAAACGCTTACCAGGAATGTGTCTAAACAAGATTTTTTGTACACGTGCATTCAAATAAACATTGATCTTTCTAGGGTCTGCATACTGAAGCAAATCTGCAGCTGTGTGTCTATGTCCATCTGCATCAAAAATACTCCCACCAACTTTAGTCCCATACAAATGCTCATAGGTAAACCCATTGTGAGGCAAGACTCCCACTTCAAGCAAACCATCTCTGAAAGCAGTCTCCCACTGCAAAATCTCCGGTTCAAAAGCCACCACTTTCTCAACCCATTCATACGACTGATTGACCATTCTCTGGTTCCAACCTACTTCCTTGATGTAATGTGTGCTGGCACGCGTGTAAAACCCAGCATTCACTGCTGAGCCGCCACCCAGCACGCGTGCCCGGATGTTATAGACGCCATCCTCGGAGGTGAACTGCTGGGCTGGGGATGTGGGAGAGGTGTCCAAAAGAGTGGGGGCAAATTTGTCAATGTTGATTGTGTTCGGATTGCCATAAGGCGAGCCGCCTCTTTCCAGGACTAAAACGGTGGCACCGTGAGAGAGAGTGGCCGCTAGCGGACACCCTGCGGTGCCTCCACCAATGACTATGTAGTCATAGTGAACCACTGCTGGGGCTGATATTGCTTCTCTAACAAATGTATAGTCCGGAGCTGCACACAGATTTATAATAGAAAAGAAAAATTAACTAAAATGCTCATTCATTTGTTTAATTTGTAACAACTTACGTGTACAATATTCATACCTTTATCCGAATAACAAATGGGAAGCAACAAGAGAATTCCAGCAAGAAGATAAGCTCCAAAAAATGTAGTACACATTGTGACCTCTAATATAATTAACTTTCCCCAGAGATAATAAAATTAATTTTGCAACATATATATGACGATCTGGGTGTGTTCTTGAATTTAATTACCAAAAACCACACTAGCTACTCACCTTTAAATAAGCCTAAATCCCTAAGGTCCAGTGCCCTAACAAACGTTCTTTGTGCACAAAAAGAACGACCTAAAGATGTAGATACATTTTTAGTTGAACAACATAAATTTTCACCCACTCATGGAAAGAATCAATGCTCTTCATACACACCATTTCCATTTTTGATCACTTGCTTAAACCCTAATTAGTCGCTTCCTTGCACACGAAGCACAGTCGTCGAAGTTATAAAATCTCAGATTCATGGCCCCATGCATGCAGAACATTAAGTATTACTGAAATTTGAGGAATATATAAAGTCGTCACGTAAAATCGAAATGTTTATTAATGGTATGAATTTTGGATTCTATTATTGTCCAATATATTCAACTGCGTGCACCGACCCAGTACTTGTTTTTTCATGCCTTGATCGAAAGTTTTTGGTAGCTAGGTCTAATTAAGTGAAATTAACTTTTTTGAAGTAGCTCAACTGCACGGAGAGGTATTGGTTGAATCTAGTTAATTCCAAGATTATCAATGGGGGTCCTTTTGCGTAGTCAATTACCTGAGGACCTGACTTGGTTTCATTTCCAGATGTAAATTCTACTTCGGGATAAAAAAAGTGAAAAAGAAGCATTATTTTCCTTTCTCTAGGAGGAAATTTTGTTGGACAGTTCATTGAGTTGTAAATATATGACTAATTGCAATGTTAGAATGAATCAATATTATCCTACTCATAGTCAACAATAACTCCGGCACATTCATTACATGGCTTTGGGACGATGCACATCGAGATTATACAAAAAGTTTATTTTTTATTTTTTAAATTTATTCCAGAATAAAAAACGGCTAGCAAACCGAACTACACATTAAAACGATTAGACGGAATCTAGCCCCCAATTATCCTATATGCATTAGGAGTACATACAACTAAAAAGCATTAACGTAACGTAAAGGATTTGCATATAATCCCTAAATGTTTGGCTTAGAGCTTGTTTTGACGAGAAAATATGGCATGCCACTTTCTATGTTGAGAGTGTTATCTCACATTAAGAAAAGAAGGGACATTGAATGTGCTTATAAGTAATTGTGATATTCCTTATATTGTCAATTAGTTTTATAGTGAAATCCTAACTTTTTTATGGTATCAAGCAAATTGTCTTGCATATTAAGCTCAACAGCTACATGTGCTCCATGTTACCCATTTTGTGTTGTCCATGTGTTAAACTTGAAAATTAGTTACACGTGTGGAGGAATGTCGAGAGTGTTAATCCACATTGGGTTTGCATGTGCTTGTAAGTTTTTTTTTTAAAACCTCGACGATACGAGGAGAATTTTATTGATATCGAAAAAAAGGGTATACCTAGTCAGGGGAGAAATAAACCTAACCCCTCAAAATGCAAGAAAAAATGATAAAAAATATATGAAAAGAAGGGGAGACATCAACCTTAAACAAAAATAATAAAGATACAAGAAAAAGAAGGGGGGACATGAAACCTAACCCCTCTAAAGCCGAACCTAAAAGTCTAAACCTGCAAAACAAAACAAGCAGCATCACAAAGTTAAGAAAAAAAGAAAAAGATAAGAAAGTGAGACAATATAAGTAATTAAATTACTTTACATATTATAATTAATTTTATGGTAAAAACTCAACTTTTTATATGTTAAAAAAAATGGTCACCTGTTAAAAAAAGAAGAAGAAAAGGTCACCTTATGAAGAAGCTCATTGGAGACGTTCTCCTTGAAAATGACTAGAGATAATAAAATCACCGATCAGTAAATCCATGATAGCACTCAAGCTAAAGGTTGAGCTCAAATTGATTGGTTTCAAATCTATCCCAGATCTTATTATAAGCCCAGGGCCCGGTGTTGTTCAGAAATGTCCGCTTATGTGATCTGTTTTTTGGGAAAATGATCATTTTCGAATCCCTTCCTTCTAATCCATTAAATCAGGAAATTTGTGCTATTGAAATTTATCCAACGGTTGAAGTTATTATAACTTTTAAAATAAGCCATTATTTGTAGCTGTTGAATCAAATTTCAATGGTACGAATTCTCTAATTTGATGAATTAAGAGAAAGAGATCCGGAGATAATCTATTTCCTGTTTATTGGGACCATCTGTTTGCTTATTTAGAGCTTCCCCTCGCATCGAACCTTTTAAAAAAAGTACTTCTCGGTAAAATCACTTGTTAGGTGCTTTAAAACTACAAATATATTTTGTTATTTATTATTATTGTCTAGTAATATTTATTTTTGCCCCTTAGAATATAGATGTATCATCAAATAAAACACTCTTAACTACGTAAAAACACTTTGAACTATTCTAAAAACACTTCTGCATAAAGCCTTTAACTTCGGAGGAAGTTTGGGTTGAGATCATAACAATCTTATTTTCTCTTTTTTTTTAAATTTGATTTTCTTGTTTATTAGTGTATACATTTGGTTATGGTATGTTGTATTTTTGCTTAAGCCAAGTCAACTTTATCCATACTGTACTTGGATGTTTCAAGTGCACAGCACGTCGTTGGTTTTGTTGAGATTAGGTCATCAAACATGTAACATGATGACCTACCAAAACTAGATAAGATGATTAATTTACTGCAAAATCATCCACATTCCACACCCCCATCACCCAAATGAAACGAATTATAGGGTATGCAATATACCCACGAAACAATCCACATTTAACACGTACAAATGATAACGTATGCTCAATAGTAAATTTGGAAGCAATTAGCAAGCAACCAAAGAATATATTTTGCATTATACATGTAACTATTATTTCTTTTTCTTGTTTTTTTTCTAAAATTTTTTGTAGAAAATAATTAGACGATATTAGCTCTTCGTCAACAGTGCGAGACACAAACTCTCTCCTGAACGAGAAAAGACTGTTGCACCTAAAAAGCCCCTCACAGCCCCCCTTTACTAGATTTTTATTAGAAGTACGAAGAAAAAGAAAAAGTAAACCAAGCGGTGTACTAGCCAATACCCACTAAAAACAACTAACAAAAACGACATGTTCTTGAATTGTTGAACGCTTCATCAAAGGTATACCTAAGAGATAAACAAGATACGAAAAAGACGTCTAATTGACAGCCAACAAGCGTTTCTCTACTACAACGCCCAAAGTAAAGTGTGACGAACAAAGCAGTCGAGTGAGGAAGAGTTAACTTAATTGGTAATTGTTTTTTCCATAATTATTTCTTTGATGTTTATTACTTTATGTGCAGTTGCCTCTTTTGAATAACTGTGCTTGAAAGTCTGTTATCTGTTCTGTGGCGAGCGGCTTGATCTAGTTGGCAGTTTCCAAAGGTATAACTGCTTTGTAGTAAAGGTGACTCTAGTATCTAAATGTTGAAGCTTCCATCCATATAACCCAACTAATTTAACGCGTTCATGAATAGTATCCGTCGTTTTAATCTCTAATTACATAATTAAAAGAGATTTTCTATAGAAAGAAAATGAAGGAAACGTTTTTGCAAAGTGAAATAATCCTGCAATCTGTTCGACGGACATGTCAATTCACAGTTTTGGTCGATCAAATCTATGGCATGCATGTTGAAGCATATCTGACATCTAATGAAGTTAAATATCTTTTTAGATAGAATAGTGCCAGTATCGCTTGTATCTAGACATAGTATACCAAAATAAACAAATTTGGTTACCAATGTATAGTTGCATTAACATGTGGCACAATAAGGAGCCGTCCTATATGAGCTAGGAAGTGTGTTAAAGCATGTTTCACATCGAAAACCTTATGAAATAAAATCCTCTTATAGTGAATGGTTCTATTAATAATTAAGACCTTATTATCCTTCAAAAGAAACATTATTGATTTTGATTAGTAATGAAGGGTGTATCTTAAATTTTGTCAATGCAAACCAAAATACAGTTATGCCTCTATTTCAAAATCCAAAAACATAGCGGGGTAGGCTCCTTTGTATCTTTGGCATATTTGCCCGGTTGTTAGTAATTCCAGTTCGCCAAAAAAAAAAAAACACGTAAAAGTATTTTGTTATTTTTAAAAAGTACGCACCTAGTCAGGTTGAGAAAAAAGCTTATGGTTGCTGTTGAGAGTGTTAATTCCTCAAGGAAAAAAAAAGAAATCTTACATGTGCTTTTAAGTAAGTTGATATGTCTTTCCCAACTGCATGCCATATCTTTTTCGGCGTTACCTAACTCACCAAACAATTTAAAAATCTTTTAATTGTTTAAATTATTATTTTCTTATTCATAAAATTTGTTCTTTCTTCACCGCAAGTACTCAAGGACCTGTCGTCCCAATCAGAAATAGCCAAAGACAAGGGAACTAACAGGAAGAAAACAAAAGGTCGTCAATTGATGCATATTAATAATTAAAATTAATCCAATTTTTTGAACAAAAAAAACTAATCCAATTTAAGAATTCAATTTTATGACATAAGATTTCCTTATTAATGCAAAGAACAAAATTACTAAATGTAAACAGTTTCAATTTCCTTGATATTTTTTCTTATACAGGATACATATTACACGGGCTATCTGGGCTCATATATAGGACACCTGTGAGAGTAAAAATCTCAGAGCCTAGACACTTAGCCGTAAATGAAAACAAAAAATAAAAACAGAAGAGTATTGGGTGCTTGTTTACCTGAATTTTAAGAAGAAATTGAAAAATCTGACAGAAAATTTAAACTATCCTAAGCAATGTTATCTATGATTTTCTATATATGTTACAACTTACAAGCTGCTACTATGCTACCTGATGATCAAATTGAAAGCTTTGATTTAAATTGATGATCTATCTATGCAGCTGATCGTTTGGTAGGAGTGATCTTGATGACTAGTCCAGGGAAAACATCATCCGGATCATGGATATGAGGGTTCCGCTCCACGATATACGGGTCGTCGCACTTGTCACTGATGGTGTGGAGGGTTTCACCTTCTCCGACGACATAAATTTCATCACACGGCCGGTTGATCATGAAGTCATTGAAGTGTTTCCCTCGAACCGAGTTGTTGTCCGGCGTAGAGTTGTTCTCTCTGATGGAAGCAAACAAGATCAAGGCTAATAGGGCTGTGGCGCAGTACCATGAGGCTGCGTCTGCCGCTTCTTCTGGTGCCATATAAATTAGGGTTTAGAGATGATAGAAGTGAAAAAGATGAGATATAAGGTGATGTGTTTTTTATGGAGCAGAAAGAGGTCTGAGTATTTGTATATATAGGTATATGAATGTGGGGGAGATATATTTGTGTTTATATGCGAGGAAGAAAGACAGGTTTTTGGTTGGTTGTTTGCGTTGGGAGGATGTCGGGTTCAACGTGGACTTGGATACAGTCATCACCTTCCTTGGCTACTACTGATTGAATTAATGCAAAACGACATGATTGGTTTCTGAGGTTTTATTCATTTGGATTCTAATTTTTTAACATTTTTTTTGAATTTGAGAAAGAACCTTCCATTTGGTTAGGGCAATTAGAATAGATTTTTAGAGGGGCTGCAACTAAGGGGGTGAACAAGAAATATATGTGAGTCAGTGTGGATGCTAGATAACCATACGATTCTGCAAATATAAGGTGCTAAGATGAGAGGGATCAACGGTTCACAATTAAATATACTGATATTTTCTCTTAATTTTATCTTATTTAATTGTCAATTGTCTAATTAGAATCTTATATTATTCAGTAGAAGTAGCTATGAAATAATATTTCTATATACAAAGGGAAAATTTTATACATAAAGCCTAGCTAATTAAAAAAATAGTATTATGGGAGTTTTTGTAATTGAAATTTTTAATTTAATAATTAAAAGAATTAAAGAAAGGTAGTGGCGGAAAATGTGGGGTGACAAATAGTGTGGAAGAAAAAGGCAAATAGCGTGAGGAATCGGAGCCCTTCCCCACCCACCACCTATAAAAAACCTGTAACTATCAAGTCATCAAGCAACTAACCCAAAAAGAAAGCTTCACATTTAATGCTTTACAATGACTAGGGAGTAGGAAGCCTTTGACATTTTTGCACCAAAAGGGTCCTTGAGACTTTTGGACTGAGATTGGTTTGAGACTTTTGGACTGAGATTGGTTTGGTAGTGAGGTGCTTAAAAAAAAAAAACACTCATGAAAAAAAGCTGTGTGGGTTTTAGGTATTTGGTAAATTGAAAAAAATTGGCTTATTTTGGAAGTTGCTATGAGAATAAGCTGAAATCAAAGGAAAAAACTGAAGCTGCTATTTGCAGCTTTGGAAAACTGGCTTTTTTTTCAAAGCACACGGAGCTATAGTGCTCCTTTAATGAAAAGACACACTATCAGACTGTTTTTTTTTTCCAAAAGCACTTTTACAAAAAAGTTTACCAAACACTCTGCTGATTTATTTCACAGCCACTTATTCTCACAGCACAGCCGCTTATTCTCACAGCAGTTTTTTTTTCAAAGCACAGCAATACCAAACCAGCCCTTAGCCTCCTTGCGTGCTCCAAATTCTTGGCGTATTGGACCAGCTGACCCAGTCGCCTCCTCAAAGAAAAAACTTGTGAAACGGTGTCTCGATTATGTCATTTATACGACACTTTTCATAAAAACATAATATTTTGTATATTTTGTTTCATTCAAGATTAATATCACATAATCTTCATCACTTGATTTTAAAGTTGTCATATTCAGATAGCATTGTCGAACATATTCTTCTCTCCTCTATAGTATAATTACGAATGAGCAACACAAGAGCCAAACTATATCATCTTTCTCTTTCTTTCGTTTTATTAGGGGGTGTGAACCGGTGAACCAATTTAAAACCATCATTCCCGATTTCCCGAACCCCCAACTAAACCTAGAGAGGAAAGGTTTGACATTTTATACGGATGCTGTAGAAGCATCCATGAATACGATTGAGTTTTATCTGAGGGAATACAACACGGGATCATTTCCTCGCTTTGCATCAAAAGTTTACGTTCACAGTTGGAAAATGGGTACGATTAACTATGTAAGTTTGGCGATTAATTATGTAAACCCAGGAAAGCTAGCGGCTGGTAGTGTAAATATTCAGCCACAAAATTTATGGAGGGTTTATTTGTTTCGTAAAGTGGTGATCCCCATTCTATTTGAATTTGAGATTTGACTACAATATTTACATATATTGAATACAATCACCATCTCAACGGTTAGATGATAATTATATAAAATACATATAGTCACTTAAATATTTATGACCGGTAGATAGTGATTGTACTAAACATGTAAGTATTGTAGTCAATCCAGCCAAATTGAAATTGAATAACAAATTTTCAATAGTTGGTAAAATATTAATTTGATTTTTACGTTTTTCCTCTTCTCTCAACTCAATTGACAGGATCAAGATTAATAGTGAAGGCTAGTGAGCTATTGAGGCCCTTAGTACGGACATGGTTCCTCTCCGGATCTACGTATCCTAATCCACCAAATCCATGTATTTGAGCCATTGAAATTTGATCTAACGACTACAAACAAGGATTCATTTTAGAAGTTATAATAACTTTAGCCATTAGATCAAATTTTAATAGTCCAGATACATGAATTTGGTGAATTAGGATACATGAATCCGGAGAGGATCCATGTCCCCTTAGTCCTACCAACTTCAGCACATAGCAGTTCAATACAAAAGCAGCTAAATGATACTACTTTATCGCAGGACGATTTCTTAAAGAAAAAAAATGATTTCCCAGCTCATTTTTTGCGTGCATAAGTAAAACTAGAGTGAGAAAACCATTGGATATTTTCATTGAATCAATAAACAATTACATCAACGGTACATTCTCAATTTAGGTATGAAATCCAAACAATGAAGAGGAAAACGAGCTAAAAAATGGGCAGTATATATCCAGGACCATTCCAAGCTTTCAGTTACTTAAATAGCAACTCTAAATCAACAGGGAAGGGAAACGTCTATTGTACGAAAGCCTTATTTTTACTTTGCAAAGAGACTATTTTTATGACTCGAACCTATAACCTTACAATGACAAATGAAAACATTATTGCTATTAAATTAGAAGTGAGTTCACGTGTGATTTGTTTAGTAAAATTACAGAGTATCAAGTATCAACAAGTTGCATTTGGACATAGCTTACTTTTGAGGGAACGTAAGTAAGGCGGAAGTCTCATGTATAGAAACCAGGGTAGCTTATCCTCCCACACGACATGGATATATAACTTTGTATATTCATGGCGGCCGTCCAACTTGGCAATCAACCAACCCATTGGACGATTCTCTAGAAATTGGTACGTCAAAAGGGAAAGGGATCCTCTCCGGATTCTTTTCCACCTAATTCACCTAGTTCAAGATTCGGATCGTTTGAATTTGATTAAACGGCTACAAATAGAGGATCATTTTAAAAGTGATAATAACTATAACCGTTGATCAAATTTCAACGGTTCGAATCCCGAACTAAATGAATTAGGTGAAAACAAATCCCGTTAAAAGTCCTATATAGGGGCAAGTCAGACTAGAAATTTCCACCTCGATCTCAATAAACAAGCTGAATTATATAACCACCAAATATTAGTTTTGTTTTATCCATAAACATAAGGATATGTTAATTTCTATTGTACACATAAAAATCAAAAGATCATTCAGACAGTATATATCATTAGCCAAAACTGATTAGTACATTTGGAACACACAATTAAAGTCTTTTAGCACGACGATAACAATTTCATTATAATATTATATTGATATAAATATTAAATAAGATGTTTTGAATAACAGTTATGATGTTCTCAAACTTCAACAAAACATAAAAGGCAAACTTGATCAAATTAATTGTCATCGTAGTCGATTTAGGACGATGAGAAATGCTAAAGAGGTTTTCTCAAAGTGAGGTTCTTCATGAATTCTCCGCCACCTTATATTTTTGACACAATTCATGTGCCAACATTATAAAAATGTACCAAAAACATGAGATGGCGGATAGTTTATGGCGACTCCTACTTTGAGAGTCTTCTTAGCATTTCTTTTAGGGCGATACGTACCCTTATTTGGATTTGGTGCCATTCCCTCAAGAGAAATGTTTTTGGCACAATGTGTCTCTCTATGAACTCTTTGCCACTTCACAGTTTAACGTTAATTCTTGTGCCAACATTATAAAACATTGTGCTAAAAACATGAGGTGCTGAAAATTCCATAGAGAGCCTTACTTTAAGAGAATCCTTTTAGCATTTCTCTTCCCTAAATCTGGTGTCACCATTCACAATTATTTAGTAAATAATATCTTAGACATGACATGGTTATCCAATTGCAATCAAGTAAGTGATGGGACGCAATATAAACACATTTTTATCAAAATCACATTTTTACACTAAAAAGTTAATCTTGATATTATTCATTTTATCTTTTTTTTTTGTCCTTATCGTTAGAACTCAAAGTTTTCAAGTCATTTTTATTAGTTTTCCTTTATATCAATTGGTGGCCATAGTCTTGATGTCAATTATCCTCCAAACATATTTCAACCACATTTTAGCACTAAAACAATATTGTGAAGTGACATCTTGGTATTAATCATTTCTATCTTCCACGACAGTATGACACAAATTTCCAATGGGTGTATAATTGCGGCTACCTAAATGGGTGACTGCTAGATTATATTTGTCAAAGCACAAGCCGCAGTGTCATGAATAAACCAGCGGCCTTAAAAACTTGAGAAATGATGAGAACATTCTTTTAAAAGTGAGATTTTTTGTCACCTTATGTATTTGACATAATGTTTTGTAACGTTGACATATAAATTGACGTTAAACTGTGAGGTAGTAGAAAGTTTATGATAAATCTCACTTTGAGAGTCTTCTTAACATTCTTCTAAAAATTTTGTTGCATTATATATAATGTGGTTTATGGAAGATGATAAAAGATGGAAGTAAGAAATTTTGTGTTATGCACCATGTTTATAATTTTGAGGAGATCATAATGTATAAGTTTCTTTAACAAATAATTCATTTTCCAGTTTGATAAAGTTCATAATGGTAGTTCATCATTCCGAAATCGGGAAGACACTGAGGCATTTCAGTCTCTCTGTGGCCACCATCGTGTGTTCACAAACATAAGAAATCGAACCCATAATGTGCCATATGAAATACGAGCCTGAAATTTGTCAACCACTAATCACCCCATGGTGGTCCATTTATTTCTTCATTCAACAAAGTGGAGTGGTATTGTGTATATGACGCTATATCTAGTCTAAGTCGCATAGAAAGGGGCACCAACATGGTACTCTTATCAGTAGACATGTATTATGATACTTTCTGTTACATTTTTTTTATTGAAGCAATATCTTATTGTTAATGTATTGATAACATGTACGTACAATTTTTACATTACAATGATGTAAAGGGCATATCGACTTTGTGTTTCATAACTTGGATATTTCAGCCTATCAAGTTGGTGGCAGCAGAGAGGTCCATGGCATGTAAACAAGCACTAGCCCATGGTTTATAGTAGGGGATCTTGCTGGGCCAAGTTTGGACCCAAATATGTTAATTAATTGTTAATCGGTCAATATATTAAGCCCAAGCTCAAACAAGATGGAAACACCACTGGCGGCAAGGTCGATGAACAACTTCGACTTTTGCCTCTAATCCGATTCAATTTTAACCAAAACCAACGCCGATACTCATGAAACTCGCAGCACCCATTACGCGCCACTTCACCACCTCTACGGCGGTTCAAAAATCAGAGCGAGTGGCCACCGGACCAAGCACCTTGAGCTCAACCAAAGAGCTTCACGCACACCTTATCAGAACCCACCTCCATAATGACCCATCATCTTACATCTCCGCCGTATTTAAACAAAGCCCATTTAGTATTCGATCAAATTGAGCGGCCCACATTCTTGGTTTGGAATTATATGATCCGTGGATGGATTGTCACAGAGTGAGAAACCAGGTGAAGCAATTCACATGTATCATAATATGTACCTTCAAGGATTGGCCGGGAATCCTGTGACTTTTATATTCATTTTCAAGGCTTTGTGCTCGAGCTTCTGATATTGGAAATGGGAAAAGGGTCCATGGCCATGCGTTCAAACTTGGGCTCGAAACGTATCTTTTTGTATCCAATGCATTAATTCACATGTGTGCGTATTGTGGTGGTTTGGGTTTTGCGCAGAAACTGTTTGATGGAATGTGGGAGAGAGATTTAGTCTCTTGGAATTCTTTGATATGTGGATATAGTCAGTGCAATCGGTTTAATGAGGTTTTGGGTCTATTTGAGGCAATGCAGGCAGCGAATGTGAGGGCTGATGCGGTGACGATGGTGAAAGTTATTTTGGCATGTAATTACTTGGGTGAACGGAAATTTGCTGATTCTGTGGTTAAGTATATTGAAGAAAATATGTTAGGATTGATGTTTACTTGGGAAGGCGTGATTTGGCGAATTTGGCTCGGGAAGTATTTGATCGGATGGGTGAAAGAAATATAGTTTCTTGGAATGCCATGATCACAGGATATGCGAAAGTGGGAAACTTTGTTGATGCAAGAAAGCTTTTCAATGAGATGCCGAAGAGGAATGTGGTGTCTTGGACTTCCATGATCACTTGTTACTCTCAAGCTAACCAACATTCTGAGGCGGTGAGTCTTTTTCAAGAAATGATGGCAGCTAATGTGAGACCGGATGAAATAGCCGTGGCTAGTGTGCTTTCTGCTTGTGCCCATGTTGGTTCACTTGATGTGGGAGAGACTGTCCACCACTACATAAAAACGCATGGTGTGAAAGTAGATGTTTATGTCGGAAACGCTTTGATAGATATGTATTGCAAATGTGGGGTGGTTGAGAAGGCAATGGAAGTGTTCCAATGGATGGAAAAGAAGGACTCTGTCTCATGGACTTCGGTAATTTCAGGCCTTGCTGTCAACGGTTTTGCAGATTCTGCACTCGAATGTTTCTCGCGGATGTTGAGAGAAGGTGTTCAACCAACTCATGGAACGTTTGTTGGGATTTTTTTAGCTTGCGCTCATGTGGGATTGGTAGAGAAAGGATTGGAATAGTTTGAAAGCATGGAGAAGATTCATGGACTGATGCCAGAATTGAAACACTATGGATGTGTTGTGGATCTTTTGAGCCGCTCTGGCAAACTAGACAAAGCATCTGAGTTTGTACAAACTATGCCTGTTGGACCAGGTGTTGTAGTATGGAGGATATTGCTGAGTGCATGCAAGATTCACGGGAATGCGGCCCTAGCTGAGATTGTCACAGCCAAGCTTGTAGAACTGGATCCTTCCAACAGCGGAATTACATTCTCTCATCGAGTACTTACTCAGGTTCAGATAGATGGGATGATGCTATGAAAATGATAGAATTGATGGGTGAGAGAAAAGTGCAGAAGCCATTTGGTCGTAGTTCCATCAAAATAGATGGCATATTTTCGAACAACCCTCAAGAGTCGGGACTGATCACCTGAATGCATATGATTATTAGCATTATCAATTATGTGCTCAGCATCGGATTGACACGGTTGGTCTTGGAACAGAAGAGAGGCAAGAAACCATTGTGTACTATTTACACCTTCATGAGATCTCGGCTCCACAGAATAGTAGCAGCTATGCGGAAACGACAGTATGACTGACAGCATATGTCGTGTGGAGGACATTATAATAGATGCATAGTCATATGCGAACACCCTTCACCTGTGGTATTCATTAGTGGGTGTTTGCTTACGTCTATACATTCATATTATAACACGTAGATTAGTAATATTGTGCGGTGATGAAAAAAATGTTGACATATAAGTTAGCCTTAATTACAACCAATCTAGAGGTTTTCAATGCATACGGCTTGTCGTATGCGCTCATATTATTCTCATATTGTTCCATACGGTTGTAAATATTATAAAGAGAGATTAATTTGTCAATTTAAAAGCTTGCTATGTTAGATGACAAGCCTTTATCATTCCCTCCTAGGGCCACCTAGGTGCTAGGGGGCTGGTCGTCGTCTCGATTAATCTCTAGGCTTCTGAAAATTAAGAAATGACACCTAGACCTGCCTAAGCACTCATATAGGTTGAGACTCACCTAGATAGACAGATAACTTTCATTTTGTATTTTATTTTTTCAATAAATAAACCAACTAATCTATATGTGTGTTCCTATGTTTTCAGTATGTTCCAATACCTCATAATCTATATGTCATTTTATATTGCAATTTATATATCACAATACAATTATGTACTTTTTAAGTATAATAAAATATTAATTTTCATGTTATATAATATATTAATTAAAATTAAAAAAAACCGTCTACGTCCCACCTAGATGCCTAGGCGTTAAATCTTTGCTTGCCGCTTGACTAACGTGTTTTAGAACCTGATGAAATTGCATGTGAATCATTCTTCACCCTTATGCCTTTTGTTCTTTTCTTTTAATAAGTCAATGTCCATTTCATATCACAAAGCTACAAGAACCATAATTTATTAATAATTCAGAAACTTAGCGTAGTTCCTATCGTATCATAAATTGCCGTATACCTATCTTAGACAACTATTATAAACCGACAAGAACAATAAGCTATCAGAAATTGAGCCGAACAACGTATATCAAGATAACATATATTCTGCAAGATATATACAATACAACAATGAATAGACCTCGCATAAGGTGTTAAAAAATAAACCAACTATATATGTCACGCCGCTGCACTACGTCTACCAACTAATTATTAAACCATATAGTAGGAATCCTTAAACACATTTGACTAATAATTAAGGTTACATCATTAAGAAAAGGCAACAAAACGAGCATTATCTCATAAGCATGCATCCTTGCTTCCACTCAAAGTAGGGCATTTGAAATATTATTATTTAGGGTTTGGCATCATGAGAAACAGTTGGTGCCGACTCGTATCTGACTAGACACTGGCGTGGCATACATTACCCCTTATTATTGTTATTTGTGGAATCCAATTATTGACCGTACTATGACAGTTTTGCAGATTTAAATCTCCCAATCTTCGGGGACCATCGTGTGGGTGGGATTCAACTGTTTCAGAATATCATCCCATATATTATTCACGTGGATGTTAGTCAGTGCGAGGTGTGCCGCAAAACCTAGGCTGGCAATAGAAGGACTTATGGGTGAAGAATGATTTGTATATGAAACGAGAATGTAAAACTAGTTGTATCTTAAATCATGCATACATTGCCATGTAGAAAGACATGCAACGCCATATAGATGACATACAACTCCATGTAGGATACTCAAATCACGAAGCGTATTATTTTTTTGGGATGTTACATGAAAAATCTAAAATAAATGATTTCCAGGATGCTATGATGACATTTTAAAAGAGAAGGAATTATAGAAAACAGAAATGTGTCAGCACCTGAGAGGCCATTCTCGTGTTGAGTTTGTTGAATCTTGTGTTGAGTTTGTTGAACAAACGAAATTATCTACATTAAAGGAGAGATGATGGGCTTAGCCTCACAATGAGTTAGCAATAATGTGGTTTAAATTAGTCTTTGTCGATAATCAAACTTAAGACCTCTCACTTACAAGTGAAGCGGAATACCATAAGACCGTAGTACTAAGTAGCTCTCGTGTTGAGTTTGTGACACTACTGAATCGCTCTCATTTCAGACATTCTAGCTGGCTAGGGTTTCAACTTTACCTAAGCAACTCCCCCCTATAAACCTGGCAGCAGAGAGAAAACATCGATCGATCTATTGGATATAATGAAAAAGTTAATTTTCTTGTTTGTAATTAAAGAGTTGATATTGGATAATTTGGTGATAGCATCACTAGTTAAAGAAAAATCAGGATTATTAGGATAATTAGGCCTAATTAGGTGAAATATTCAAATTTGGGTCAAAGAAAAATGAGGTATTTGATTTGTATCCTTTTTTCTTAGAAGAAGCGATAACGGTATAACGTTAAGAAAACATACAATCTTTAAGAAAGACATTATAGAGTAACTTTGGAGTTAAATTGGTGAATCAGCATGTTTTTTCTCATTGGATAGTTTTTGGATAACCATTATATTTAATCAATAAAATTCTCCCTTTTTGTTCCAAAAATTAATAAGAGGACTATATTGCAATTATCCTAAATGATCTCACATATCAAATCATCCCATATTTGAGGTAATTACTTCAAATATGTTTCTTGTTTTGGTTGCATCATCCAAATCATCTTTCAAAGCTATTAAATTACTAATCAAATTAAGTTCTATGTGGGGACAACATGCAAGGATGATACAGACGAGAACTTACGTGAATCTGACTCTGCATTTCGTGGAATACACTCACCAGAGTTCTGAATATCCGTTGAGGAAAATCATGCATGCATATTGTGCTTGCCTTAATTCAGTTACTTCCAAAAAGGCACAATTTTATCCTCGTTTTTGTGTACTCTGGAAAAATTAGTTATGCTTATTTTTAGCTACACCATCTAGCACACGATTCAATCTTATTTTGTTATATGTAACTCAAAAGTCACAATTTTATTATCTGAATCTCAAAATTCGCTTCACTTTACCTTCTGAAATTTGATTTTGATCTTAGTTTGCCTCTTGAAACTTGCAGTCGTCTCTAGGAAACTCAAAATTCGCTCCACAATGCCTTAGATCTGTTAGTTTCTTATGTGGGTATGACTTGGATGAGCTAGACTAATCAAATTTTATTTTATTTTCTTCATCTCTTCAATTTCTTTTAAACTGAATATTCTCTGATTGTTTAATGATGACGCGTAATGGAGGTTTATAATCAAATTTATTGCACATGTGACATAACTTATTGGGTGTTGGATCTCATGTATGTTTTAGGAGGCAACCTAGAAGTTTTAGGGAGAAGAGAGAGTCGACAAGTCAAAGTGGAATGAATTTTGAGTTTCAAGGAGTAAAGTGGTCACTTTTAAGTTACATGGGGTAAAGTCAGATTAAAAAGGAATTTCAGGGGACATAGCTAAAAATAAGCCAATTAGTTACTACTTAGTGGTATTTGTGGGAAATTTTTCTGTGTAACTGTAACATAATTTGGTGTAGCAATAGTTATATTTGTATTGTGTATGAATAACATCACGTGACTGTAATACTCGAAATTTCTTGTATGTGAGGCATAGGAAAGGAAACTATGATCCCAAATTCGTTGCCCATAAATGAGGAGTATATGCAAACTGTGATGTACCAGTCTAACAATGGAGATCCCATTTTGCAAAACTATAATATCCATGGGGTTCTAGTTTTACGGGAGTGCTAGCAACTTTTGCACTAACCTTTGTAATTGGATCATTTCACTGTACCTATCATTTTCTTATGGAAAAACAAAATGTTAATGCGTATGTGTCTTTGACAAAGAATTAATGATGAAAAATAAAAAAATAAAATCTCAAATACATTAAAGGTCTTGTTTTTGTGTAAAAAAAA
The DNA here is from genome assembly GCF_916048215.2 of Malus sylvestris. Taxonomy (NCBI): domain Eukaryota; kingdom Viridiplantae; phylum Streptophyta; class Magnoliopsida; order Rosales; family Rosaceae; genus Malus; species Malus sylvestris. Next base: position 26,855,788 of record NC_062260.1, read on the forward strand.
AATACACTTGTTACTTGAAAAATGAAAAGATTCAAATACAAAAGTTGCTAGAATTTCTCTTCAATTTACACCTTATTTTGAGACAACTTTCAAAATGGCAAATGTAGCGATATCTCAAGTTTATATCGTGCTATTATGTCGTTAGCATTATCCACATAAGGGTTGAAAATTCATGTCCGGGAGAAACTTAGGTCCAAAATCCCAATACGGATGAAAATTCCCCAAGAAATAGACGAATATATCCAAAAAGTGTGATTGTATGCTTTTATTTATGGCAAATTTGTGCATTCGATGAGGACGAATCACCTACGTATAAATCCAAAGTAGATAATACTTTGGTTTTGGATTATTCTCGATAGTGGGTATAAATATATGCATAATTAGAATATACCGTAAATGTATTTATTGGGTGCTCTATAATTTCTATATTGCAACTTGACACGAAATCTTATTTTATAATTCCATAAGCTTGCTTGCTTTCAACCCTAGTATAAATATTACACCAAGAACCGCTCTGTTCCCACACAAAAAAGAAACCTCTCCGTGCCTGCCTTCTTTTATTTTGGGTGCAATTTACTCTGTATATTTCAATCACATAAAAAAGCAAGCAAAAAATGGGTAAGGGAGGCAAAGCTGCTGAGCCAGAAAACATGGGTGCTTGGCTTCTTGGTGTTAACAACATCAAGATCCAACCTTTCAAGCTTCCCAGTGTTGGTATGCGCCTTCCCTAAATATTTTAGTTTCGTCATAGTGTTCTTTCGGTTTTTTGTCTTCAGTCGAGATATTTATGATCATAATGACTTACATCTCGCACCATTTTCTTGGGATTTCTTAATTTAGGGGTCCATGATGTTCGAGTTCGGATCAAGGCTGTCGGCATTTGTGGAAGTGATGTTCACTACCTCAAGGTTCATCTCCCTTCCATGTCCTTTCCCCTGTTTTTAATATCTATGGATTTTTAAAATTTTATTTTTGTTCGTTTTAGATGGCATTGTTCATTCCTGAAATAACAATGAAACCAAAGTAGGAACGTTGATAATTTTCTCTGTTATATCCAACAGATCAGTACCTAATCACTGTGTTTTTTTTTGGTTTTTTTTTTTTTTTTTGCAGACCATGAAGTGTGCAGATTTTGAAGTTAAAGAGCCAATGGTAATTGGCCATGAGTGTGCTGGGATCGTTGAGGAAATCGGGGCCGAGGTGATGCATCTCGCTCTGGGCGATCGTGTGGCAGTAGAACCTGGAATCAGCTGCACACGGTGCCAGCAGTGCAAAGGTGGAAGGTACAATCTTTGCCCGGACATGAAGTTTTTTGCCACCCCTCCGGTTCATGGTTCCTTGGCAAATCAGGTAAAAATGTACACAATAATAAAATTTTATAGGCTTTGCGCCAGATTGATATTGTATTATCACATGCATTAATTAGGCTTGTGTAATAACCATTTCGTTTAACAGATTGTGCATCCTGCGGATCTGTGCTTTAAGCTCCCGGAGAATGTGAGTTTGGAGGAAGGGGCAATGTGTGAGCCCTTGAGTGTTGGGGTTCATGCTTGCCGGAGAGCCAATGTGGGACCGGAATCAACTGTCCTGATCATCGGAGCCGGCCCCATCGGTCTGGTTTCGGTGCTGGCTGCCCGTGCATTTGGGTCACCCAGAATTGTCATTGTGGATATGGATGACCAGCGTCTAGCCATGGCGCAGTCTCTCGGTGCTAATGACACTGTCAAAGTTTCGACAAAAATGGAGGATTTGGATGATGAAATTGCCCAGATTAAGACAGCCATGAAATCCAACGTGGATGTGAGCTTCGATTGTGTCGGTTTTAACAAAACCATGTCAACAGCTCTTGGTGCCACCCGTCCCGGCGGCAAAGTTTGCCTTGTCGGAATGGGACACGGCACGATGACAGTCCCACTTACTCCGGCTGCTGCCAGGTACAAAGCGATTCCATTTCCTGTCCTTTTTTCTAGCTTTCTCGATAAAATCGAATCGACCCCTCTCTTGTCCTACATCAATAACTTAAGTTTTTAGGCATTGTGGATCAAAAGTGTAACTGCAAGTATAAGCTTATTAGATAATTAGGGTTTTCTCGCCTTATCTGATATTAGAGTTTTGTCTTTTGAACACAGGGAGGTTGATGTTGTTGGAATTTTCCGGTACAAGAACACATGGCCTCTTTGCCTCGAGTTTTTGAGAAGTGGGAAGATCGACGTGAAGCCGCTCATTACGCACCGCTTCGGGTTTAACCAAAAGGAGGTGGAAGAAGCATTTGAAACCAGTGCCCGTGGGGGAAATGCCATTAAGGTCATGTTTATTTTGTGAAAGATGAGTCACGAGTTGGTGAATTTCGGACCCTTGAGAGGACAAGTTGTGATGGCTCGGAATATCGGAAGTTCATCAATCTCTGATGAGAAATGGAGATGCAAAACTTGTTGATGTACAGAGACCATATACCTTCAATAAACCTCAGCTCCGCTAGAGTTTTTTTTTTAATGTTTTAATTTTTTGTGATCTTACTTTTTACATGAGTCTTTCAATACCTATGAACTATATATGTAAGATGATGCCTAAAGGTTCTTAACTACGAGGCATATTATTATTATTTTTTGACACAAATGGTTTTATTTAACACAAGGCTCATGGTTGTGGTGTAGGGCTTCTCCCATTTCTTTGAATCCTAGATGTTCTACAAAAATAGCCACATACTCTTGGCCACATTGTTGTTAACATATAAATATCATTTAACTCGTCAAGGAAAATGAGGAATTCAAAACTTTGGACTTCTTTCAGCATTAGGAAGAAGAGAACCATCAAGCTAAGAGTTTGTCGGTGCCTCGCATTTTAGTTGATGATAAACCTCATTCGTGAATGGAGGATTATGGGGTAACCAAATGTGACTTATGCGCGAGTTAGGTTAACCAAAATGCAATCTATATTAGCATTCAAAGAGACTTGGCCGCAGTGATTTTAATTGATAAATATAAATGAACTTGTCCATTTAAAATTGTAGTATTTTTATCAACAAAAAAGGACGAGTTCAAGTTCTAGACCTCTTCTAATATTACGAATAAAAGTATCACTAGACTAAAAGTTAGATGGTACTTCGTGTTTTATTTTTTGGTCAAGTGGCTTCATACATAGATGCATCGTGAGGAGGATTATGAGAGATACTTACAACGCGATCGAGGAGGATTATGAGAGGTACCAATAACGTGACCCATGCACAAGTTAGGTAAAGAAAAGGTAATAAATGATGTAGAAAGAAAAAAAATTGAAAGGGACCCTTAAATAATATCTCCCAGCTAGGATATGTTGTAGATGCAGGAGGATTCTTGCCGGATCTTCTTTGTGAGAATCCTGAGGATCATCTAATCACATCCGTTCATCGTATATCATCCAGTCAGAAATGATTGTAAATTTTTTTATTTAAATTTGAATATAAACAGTACCTGACAAAAACTGACGCATAATGTACGATGAATGTATGTGATTGGAGGATCTCTAGGATCCTTACAAAGAGAATCCGGCGAGAATGCTCTCTCGTTGCAGACATGCTCAAAATAACTTCCAACTTCCAAGCAAGAAAAGTGACAAACCATGTAAATATTATAATGCGGGACTTTCCCTAATTGTAGTAGATCATATAATGACTACTCACCATCCTTCATCTTCAAAACATGGTGTGGACATGACATCTAAGTCTTTCCCAAGCCTGAGGTAAATATTTTTAGCAAATGTGGTCACATGTCTTTTCAAGCATTGTAAGTGTTTTTTTAATTTTTCGGTTAGTAAAAATATACTTGGTCTCTTGCATTGGTAGAACTGTATAGATATCATCAATGCATTTCTTGTTCAGATGACACTTGATATTCATCAAGCTGCAAAACAGAACCATTTCATCTGTAAACTTCCAAATGACATGGATTAGCTGTGTACTTTGAAGCAACGCCACTTTGGGAAAAATTGAAGAAAATTTCATCATCACAACTCCGTTTCTTAATTCAAACACATCCATTCACATGTATATTTTGTTTGAGCTGGTCATTGCAAGGGACTCCAAGCATTTTATCAGTCATCCCAGCTATCCCAAGTAATCTCAGTAATTCAAGAGATCATGTGCAATGTAACCCTCAACCCTGCGTAATTAATGGCTACTACCCAACGCAGAGTGACACGTACACACCATGTCATATATGTGTGTGACCGAACACGATAGGAAAACAGCATCAGTAGTCATTTACACAAGATGAGGTGAATAAAGCATTTAGCCACCGATACTTGTGTTCGTGCATGGTGCATGTTACTTAGATAATGCTTCAAAATCTCCGGGTGTTGAAGAGAACCTCGATACTAGCTCTTTACGAGTTCATGATGCTTCTCTTCAATGGTTTGTGCAAACTCAAGATTTATCTACTCCATATGCCGGTTCAATGAAGGGGCAGCTAACCTGTAAGGCGATTCCCGGCATAATATATATTGATCTCTCAACAATCCAAAAGCAGCCAGAGGGAAGGGTAGGAGATGACAGTTCCAATGACCCATGGGATATCCAGCAAGAGAGAGATATATAAAGTCTCTTATGAAGGAGGAAGATTCTCTTCCTTCCTAATCTCTCTTTCCTTCCCTCCTTTCCTATTTAAACAGTTATAATTAAACCACGTCATCATCTTGTATTGATTTTTTAGAGAGAGAAAGAAAGACAAAAAAAAAAAACGGTGAGAGGAAGAGTGGGAAGAAGATGAGAGAATCCTACTCTCTCTTAATTTGAATCAGTCTTGCCCTCACTATATTTTCATAGCCTTAGGAAAATGTAATTTCTCTGCTCCAAGTCAGCTGCTTCCACTGTTTTTGTCTTCCACTGTGATCAGAGAGTATGAGTTTTGTAAGTTGCAACTTGCAAGTGACTTTGTTCCTTTCGTTTTTATATATACATATATATATTTGCCCTACATCATCAATACATTAACATCATAAAACTACAATATGCCTAGTCATTTTCTTATCAAATAAATAATTTCATAAAACAAACTCCAACGTTACATTAAAGTCGTCTGCAAGACCAAAACACACACTAAGAGTTCAACAACACAAAACTATTGGGAAAGACAACCACATCAACTAAACAACACGCGCGCATAACCACAACTAATTTTAATCACTAACCAAGCCCAAGAAACCCAAAACCCTAAAACAACCCATAAATATCTAAAGCAAATTTCCGCCAACAAACCAAGGAAAATTAGTTGAGCCTGGTGCAATGGTGTAAAAAAGTCTGCCCAACAACCCTAGTCATTGGTCATCCAGAAATTAAACCTAAACCTTACCTTATCTTAAACTGTCGTTATGTTTTTTCACATTACCAAACGTCAATGAGAAGAGAGGGTCTTCTATACGTACGGCACCTGGAATCCTTGTAAGAGAGGGTGAGATAAAAAATGGGCCAAAATTAGCATGAAAAATCAGGAAGGGTGGAGTAAGCGAGTGTTGTTTGTGTATAGAGTGATACATATATACACGTGGTCTGGTTACTGAACCTTAGAATTTCTCTAATGAGAAAGCAATTTGAATCACCAATAAAGGTTCTTTAAAATGAAAAGGCTAACAAGAGTAGCGTATTCCACCTTATATAAATTGCACCATTCAAGTTATTGCTTAAGACTTTTGACTTCAATTTCTCATAATGATGTAGTAATAGTCTCATGCATATAGGAACCATCAAATATATTTAATTGAGTTTTAGAGCAACACAAATAATTAAGTAGTCATTTAAGAACATTTTAAATATTTTTGGGGTAGATCAAAAGTCCAATTCGGATTAGTGTTTCATTGTGTTGTATTCCTTACAAATATATGTACTAAACCCTTGAGAAAGGAGACTTGAATGAATTAAAATATAATTTGCTTAGTGCAATCGAAGTGAGTTGTTTCTTCTTCTAAAATCAAGTTTGAGACTTGGTTATGTCGAGTGAATCCACAATTAGCAACGTGAGTGATTTTTGTTGCCCCTGATTGAGTGATTCACAAGTATCTATCTCTCATTCTTTCTATTTTCCTCGGTCCCAATTTAAGTACTTTTGTCTATACAAATAGATCACTTTCGCTACATCTTAAGAAACTTATCTCACACTGTTTTAATTAGGGAAAATATATAGGATCAAAGACCAATGGAAGATGGTGAGCGCACTCCTTCGGCAAACCTAACCCACATAACATATGCCTTGAAATAAAATATAAAATAATTAATTGATACCGAAATCACAATAACCCGTAGTAATTCTTTTATCAAAATAAATAAAGATAAACTTCAACATGACATCAAAGTTATTTACAAGATGAATACACACCAACCAAAAGGACAACATCACACTCACAACAGGCAACAACCTCATCGACCACTGATTAAATATCACACATAACCGAAAGAAGCTTAATCAGTAACCAAGCTCAAAGAACCCAAAACCCTAAAACAACTGATAAGGCTAAAGCAAAACAACTATGGCCACCATTTGAAAAGAGTGCCGGCATCAAACTCGATGCATCTAACTGAGAATATTTTGTGTAACATCGGGAATCATTCAGTCCAATAACCCTAGTTAGATTTAGATATGGTGATCGTTTCGTGTTTATCGTATGTGTGTTGTTTTCGTGACATACTTGATGTTTAAACAGAATGTGTCTTGTTAAATCCATTAAAATGAACTAGTAATATGACCTGACTCAAACTCAACTTGTTAAAATTAACAAGTATTATGACCCGACCAGTTACGTATTAAAAAAAATATATTTTGCTTCAATAAATAACCAAATGAAAAACGTTATACTAAATTAGTATTTACATACCATGTTGTTACTAAATTATATCTACATACCCTAAATCTTAAAATCCTAAACCCTAAACTCTAAAATTCAAACAATGATGTAACCATCATCAAAACATAAAGAATGTGATCACGAATGTTGACAAAAAAAAATTTCATATTTTTCGCACTTGTAAATTAATTTTTATGAATGTTTTGATGTGCTTTGGTATTTTGTAGGAAAAGTCAAATTACTTTAAAAAATTCATCATGAGCGGTCAAAGTTGACCACCCATGATTGTTGATCATCGTTGACCGACGTTGACTGTTGACCACTCATGGTCAATGATTAACGGAATGATCCAATAATGGCCTGATTATTTAATGTGTTGACCATAAATCCGATACTTTCGGGTCGAATTAATGGGTTGTGCAACAAATTCTTAGGTCTAGTCAAATTATAGTCATCCGCAATTCCCTAATTAAGCATATTCCAAAAGGAAAAAAAAAACTAATATATGAATATCTACCATATTAAGGTATATTCCACCTTAATTATAAAATTGCTCTATTCCAGGTTACGATTTAGACTCAAATTTGCTCTTAAACACTTTCGACCAAACAAAGAGTAATACTAGAGATACTCAATTTGGAAATTAAATTTGAGAAACTAAAAGATATAGAAGTTGATGATTGATTTATTACTTAACTATTGATAGACGTGATCATTTCTAATTTCTATTAGATACATTATTTAGTTTACAATTTTAATCTTCAAATTTAATCTCCTTAACATTACTTATAAACATATATATCACTCTGGCTCCTTCAGTAGAAATTTCATCCAAAACTAATTTAATATATTTCCACTCTGTTAAAATAAGATCAAACCCCAATGGACGATGGTGAGCACACTCCTAGGACAAACCTAACCCACATATATCATATGCCATGGAAATAAAGAAAAAAAACTTGCATAAACGAGGATCGTTCGTTTCATGCATGTTGGATAATGCATGATTACAAACAGTTGTTTCCTACGCGTAGCTGACTGTATATCGGCGTGGAGTCATCATCCCTGTCCTATTGCTGTTACTGTTCGCTGGAGGAGATCGGGATTCGGGAGGTATCCAATTATTGACCGTACTACTACAACTACTACGGCGATTTTTGACTTGACATGCTGCATATGTTAAACAACTTTGGGGACCAGTTGCAAATTCAGCGGTTGGAAAAATATATCACACATATTTTTGACGTGGAAACTAGTCACTTGATGTATGATGCTTGCCAGAAAACATATAGGCTGGCAACCACAGAGAGAGAGAGAGTGACCATCTAATTTAACATAGCAAACTTTGAGAGTCCATCTTTTTTTTTTATATATAATTAAATTCTATTTTTGTCGGTAATTTATGTGAAATAATTAACATTAGATAATTAGGATTAGGATGTAATTTTTTTTGCCGGTAATCAGACATTTACAAACCCAAGAACAAGAAGATAAATCTAAGCAATAGTCGATTTAGGACAGTACTTGCAGTGTACCCATCCTCCTCATTCACTTAGGGATTTTCGAGTATCAACCAGAACATAGTATGTGGTGGGATTCTTAGTTGTTGAATCCTTAGCTGGTAGATGCTTGGATGCACATTCAATCGTTTATTTACACTGTCTACGATATGCGGGGGTCTATTATAAAATTTTCGCACCCAATGCATCCACCTCATAGGTAAATCTATTTGACCTCCTAAAAATTTTGTTTCTTAATCATCGTCTAAACTTCATTTGAATTTAAAATCTTAAATTGCTAACCAAGATAAATTGTTTTTTTTTTAACGTTTTATGTAACTGTGTCTAAATCAAAACGCCCCTTTTAATTTCCTTATGCGGCAAGTAATCCGAAGTTGTCGTAATTTTTGAAGGTTTCCTATTCATATATAAAGATTATTAGGGTAAGTATTTGATAATCAACTATTGAATAAGGATTTGCTTTTGGGTCAAAATGTGAATGAGATTTTATCCGATATGATCCCCTTGTACCAACGCAGGTAATTACATCAAATGTATTTCTTTTTGAGTTGCAAAGAACCTTAATCCTAATTTATCCTTTAAACCTACCCAACTACAAACGGAAATTAAATAATTAAGATGTGGGACCACAAGGGACGGTTGCTACGTGTATCTGACTCTGCATGTCGTGGAATCGATTCAGCAAATGCATAATATCCGTTCATTCCGGCCCACGCCTACTCTTTTCGTACTTGTGACTTCGATTCGGCTGCTTCCAACAAGCTCGTAAATATCAATCCCCAAATATTATTCTGTTTCTTTACCAAAATATATATATATATATATATATATATTTATGCTGTTTAGAAAAAGAAAAATGCTAATAAGATTTCTTCAAAAGAGTTTTTCATGAACTTTCCGTGATTTCATATCTCTATTAATTAATTAAATTCTCTTTGTCAATAAAAAAATGATGAAAAAGCAAATTAATCTTCTATCACACAAAAAATATATATATATAGGCAATAATGTAATTTCATAGGTCCAAATTTTATTGTTTTTTATTGAAGTCTCACCTACAAGTAATGTTAAAATACCTCCAATATTAAAAAAAAAAACCTCCCACTCCCCCCCCCCCAACGTTCTCTCCTTCTAATTTTCTAAAACAAATGTGTAGACAAATGCTAATATTTTATAAGTAGACTTTTTTAAAAGCAGACTCTTTAAGTTTGATTTTTAACAAATGCAAATTTGAACTACATTATTACTAACTTATTGTGAGGTTGAGCCTATCCCCTCTCCTTAGAATAGATAATACCGTTTCTTAAAAAATTATATATATAGTCTCTCTAACATCACCCTAGGTAACATACTCCTTTCCTTGTAAATTAAAATTCTGCAATTAAACCAATCACAAATGGACTTTTCTTTTTATACTTTAGATGACTTATTTCTTCCGTATCAAAATATAATTTACAAAAATACTTTTAACTTCTCGGATCATTGTTAAATGGTAATGGATACTTCTCCTTTTCCGTAAAGTAATTGGATAATACAGTTTGGTTTTGGATAGCTGTATAAGGGCAACTTGACCGAATCACACTCCTCCAAACTCATATAAATACCATCCCGCATCCACTCTATTTCCATCAACAAATCAAACAAGTCCGTGTATTCCGTGTATTCTGTGTCTTGTGTGTCCATTTTATTTGGAGAAGAAGTTTGTGTCTTCTAAATACAGATAAAGGCCCTAGAAAAAACCAGAGAAGAGTAAAAAATGGGCAAGGGAGGCCAATCCTGCAATGGCATGGTTAGAGATGTCAAACCTGTTGAGAAGGAAAACATGGCTGCTTGGCTCATTGATGTTAACACCATCAAGATCCTACCTTTCAAGCTCCCCACTATTGGTAATAATCTCTCTCCTTTTTAATTTCGTTGTTGTTCTGTTCGGTTTTCAGTTTCAGTTTGCAGTTCTATATTTTTTTGGTTTTCTTGGATGTATAGCTAACTTGTTTTTCCCCTATTTTGTTGGGATTTCTTTATTTTAGGACCGAATGATGTTCAAATTCGAATTAAGGCTGTCGGCATTTGCGGAAGTGATGTTCACTACCTCAAGACCATGAAATGTGCGGATTTTGAGGTTAAAGAGCCGATGGTGATCGGACATGAGTGTGCTGGGATCGTAGACAAAGTTGGGAGCGAGGTGAAGCATCTGGTGCCCGGTGACCGAGTGGCGGTTGAGCCCGGCATCAGCTGCGCACATTGCCAGCAGTGCAAAGGAGGCCGCTACAATCTCTGTCCCGACATGAAGTTTTTCGCCACCCCACCGGTTCACGGTGCCTTGGCTAATCAGATTGTGCACCCTGCAGATCTGTGCTTTAAGTTGCCGGAAAATGTGAGCTTGGAGGAAGGGGCAATGTGTGAACCCTTGAGTGTTGGGGTTCACGCTTGTCGGCGAGCCAATGTTGGTCCTGAAACAACTGTTCTGATCATCGGCGCAGGGCCTATTGGTCTGGTCTCAGTTTTGGCCGCTCGTGCTTTCGGGGCACCAAGAATTGTTATAGTGGATATGGATGACAAGCGTCTAGCGATGGCAAAGTCTCTCGGGGCTGATGACACCGTCAAAGTTTCAACAAAAATGGACGATTTAGATGATGAAGTTGCCGAAATTAAAAAAGCCATGATCTCCGAAGTGGATGTGACCTTCGATTGTGTGGGTTTCAACAAAACCATGGCGACCGGCCTCAATGCTACTCGTCCTGGCGGAAAAGTCTGCCTTGTCGGAATGGGACACGGCCTGATGACAGTGCCTCTCACCCCTGCTGCTGCTAGGGAGGTCGACGTTGTTGGAGTTTTCAGATACAAGAACACATGGCCGCTTTGCCTCGAGTTTTTGAGGAGTGGGAAGATCGACGTGAAACCGCTTATCACGCACCGTTTTGGATTCACGGAGAAGGAGGTGGAAGAAGCGTTTGCAACCAGTGCTCGTGGGGGTAATGCCATCAAAGTAATGTTCAAATTGTAAAGACAGTGACAAGTTTTGTTTATCAAATTCTTAGTAGAATGTAGAGGGTGGGTGAGGGTGGGTGGCGGTGGGGCTCGCGATGGGGGTGGGGGTGGGGAGATATTATTTACGTCATCACAATAAGCACGTTCCATTCCATTGTATGGTTTTTTAAGTAATGACAGTATTACTTTTCGTGGGCTTCTCGTTCTGTTTGTTTTGTATATTAGTCCTGCAACTGCAAAGCTTAACAAAAGGACTCCTTACCTGTTTACTAACTCAACCTTTGAAATAGAGTGCGTTAGATCCATTTCAACGTCCTATTTTTTCATCCATGGTGATATCCGACTGACCATAAAGAGTGGAAAAAAAATAAGGGGTGTGCTATCCATACATCTCATTTTACTTCTCACACACTTCTTGAACATTTATGTTTGTTTATCTTCTTCAATTCATCTGATCCAATGATCGAAAATTAAAAATATGCGTGAGAAGGAAGATGAGGTGTGTGTGGATATCACACCCCTAAAATTAAAATGTTATTTTGCCACCCATTATTAACAAAAGCGAGATAAGCCATATGGTTGTTCCCCAATAATTGTGGGTATTGAACAAAAATGCCACGGTTGGTAAGCCGACGCCTTAATATTCGTGGCTATAGCTTAATTTTTTAATAGTTTTTTAGAACAGTAAGAAAAGAAAAATACCCTTGTTCTTAAGAGCATCTTCAAAGGAGATGTCAAAAAGTCCATGTAACATCCCACATCGACTAACGGAGAGGGAGTGATGTGTACAGGCCCACCTCCATATGGCACGAGGCCTTTTGGGAGCTCACTTGTTTCGAGTTCCATCAGAACTCCGAAGTTAAGCGAGTTTGCGCAAGAGCATTCCTAGGATGGGTGGCCCATTGGGAAGTTCTCATGTGAGTTCCAAAAAACAAAACCGTAAGGGCGTGGCTGGGGCCTAAAGCGGACAATATCGTGCTACAGTGGAGCCGATCTGGGATGTGACAAAATGGTATCAGAGCCACTCTGCCGTTCGGTGTGAGTGTGCGGACGAGGACGTCGGGCCCCTAAGGGAGGTGGATTGTAACATCCCACATCGACCAACGAAGAGGGGGTGATATGCCTTATATATACATGTCCACCTTTATATAGCACAAGGTCTTTTGGGAACTCACTGGCTTCAAATTCCATCGAAACTTCAAAGTTAAGCGAGTTCGTCACTATGAGCGCATAGGCGGAATCCGTTTGCAAGTCCGGATTATAACGGTATAGTTATAGACGTTTGAAATTGGTTATTTACATTTTAGATTATAAATAAATTGAACTCCCATCTTGTGGGAAAGAAGCCAATCATATTTAAGTAAGAAAATAAGGGACCAAATCAATTAAAGTAAGGGAGGACCAATCAAAAAATTTGAAAAAGAGGGAGTTAGCCAATGAGGAGAGGAGAGAGAGAAGCTCTCAACTTCCCTTCCCGTAGCCCTTCACATGCAGAAACCCGGTTTTGACCCGAAGTGGTTTCCGGCGGTCTTCCACCATTTTTCAGGCGATTCATTCACATCCAACACCTGCAACTTCTTCCATCACTTCCCCTCTACCATTTCCGCCCAAGATTGAAGGGTTTTAGGTCCATTTTTGTGTAGAACTTCACCAGAGAACCCGGAGGTCCTCGATGGCGATTCGCCGATCCGGTGAGCTGCACCACCCTTAATCAACTTCCCTTGGACCCAAGAACAAGACCCAACCAGTGATAGGGGCATTGGAACACCGAGGAATGAGAATCGAAGAACACCCACCTTAGGTTTCCGGTGGGTGCGAGCTAAATTGGAGTTTTTCCAAGCCAAATTAGACTTGGTCACAGGTATAAAACTTTCTCTACTCATTGAGATCTTCATTTCTATGAAATTTGAGAATTTTTAGAAACAGTTGATTTTTCCGGCGAGCAGGGGCGGCCGACCATTGTGTACGGCAGTGAATGGGCCGAGGTATCCCCTGACCTTCCTAGGCTAAATTTGGTACCCCAATTCCATATGTGAAGTCTGATTGATGGAATTTCATTGTTTGAACATAGTTATGATACAGATCGTTACTTGATCCTTATATGAATTGACGATCCGACCGTTGGATCGTCACCAAACTGTAATACATTATAATACATAATATTTGAGGACAATAGAAACTGACGGATCGGGAATCCGACAAACGGATCTTCCCGAACTGGATTTGTAAGCTCGTAAAATGAAACGTCGGCCGCCACTTAATTCTAGCAATTAGCGGAAATCCGACCGTTTGATCGTAATGAAATTTTAGTATGATGTTCTAGAAGCATAATGTGTATCTTGGGGATGTATTTTATGTAAATTACATGTTCTAGTGATAAGAATTCTGAGACGTTATTTGATAATTGTTCTAAGCGACGATGATTCGTGATGCCTCGATATTTGTGCTAGGGAATTGCAGCGCGGACTTCAGTTGAGTGAGTCTTTTCCTTTTTATAGTATATATATGATTGATAGTTCGACAAATGCTTTTAAATTGATTTAGGCATTTTATGCCATGTCATATATATATATATATATATATATACATATATTTTAAATACTATGATATGGTTAAGTTTTAAATTGCATCATGGCATATCCATATGCATATTACCTACATATAATTGTTGTGAATGCTTGGAAGTGCTAAGGTGAACGCGGGACGCTCAGGTAAGTTCAGGTGAGTTTATGATGTTATTTGAAATGATTGAGTTATGGCATGACTATATTTATGCTTTATGCAACTCCAACACTGTCGTACAGGTTGTAATAATAGGCAACTTCGACCTTGTCGTACAGGTTGCAATAATAGGCAACTTCAACACTGTCGTACAGGTTGCCTATTGGGTAGTACAAGTTGCCTTAGGCAACTCCGACTCATGTGTTATCATAGATTGATTTATGAGTCGTATAGGTTGCCTTAGGCAATTCCGACTCGTGTGTCAGCATAGATTGATGAGCACCTGATTTTATTATACCGCTGCTGATATGTAGTGATTTGGAATATTTCTGGATTTACTGTTGAGTTGCATTTGATTTCATACTTATACGTAGTATGATTTTTTGGAAACTATACAGGTTTTACAGTAATGGGTTATAACATTTTCAAAAGGTTTTTATTAGAACTTTATTTTCAGGTCCACTCACCTTTGTTTTTTCCCCATCCAGGTTTTAATAGCTGAGCTTTCTTATCGACGAGAATTCGTGGCAAATCTTGGTATTAGAGATTACCTTTGATAGTACGATTCTCAATCTACTCTATTGTACTTTACTTATACTCTGACTTCACGTGTGAAAGGCGTTCATTCATGCTCATAGCGCACTCTTCTATTTAGGCACTTTTAGGTTTAAATTCATTCACATTTTCCACATCACTACACTTTATGGCTTCGCCACCTTCCAGGTGTCGGCCAACACAACTAGATTCGGAGTTCTAGTGGACAATCCAGGTCGGGATGTGTCCATGCCCTCACGGTTTTATTTCTGGGAACTCACACAAGAACTTCTCAGTGGGTCACCCATCATGGGATTGCTCTCGCGCGAACTTGCTTAACATCGGAGTTCCGATGGAACCCGAAGCCAGTGAACACCCAAAAGGTCTCGTGTTATAGGAGGTGGGCATGTACATATAAGGCTTAGAGGATCCACTCCCCTGGGTAATGTGGGATGTAATAATATTGTAACATCCCATATCGACCAATGGAGAGGGGGTGATGTGCGTTATACGTACATGCCCATCTCCATATAGCACGAGGCTTTTTAGGAGCTCACTGGCTTCGGGTTCCATTGGAACTTTTTAGTTAAGCGAGTTCGCGCGAAAGCAATCCTATGATGGATGACCCACTGGGAAGTTCTCGTGTGAGTTCCCAGAAACAAAATCGTGAGGGCATGGTCAGGATCCAAAGAAGACAATATCGTGCTACGGCAGAGACGAGCTCGGGATGTTGTGGGGGCCTGGGCCGGGATGTGACAGTCCACATCAACAATAACAGTAATAAAAGACATCACTAGTGTTTTCCAACCAAAATACAAATTCCTATGTAACATGACATAAAAATGCAGCAGATAAAGTTGCTGTCAAATTTGACAACAGCTTCAAATCTATTTTTAGTAATTAATAAATACTTTTTATAATTTTTTAATAGTTATCTTTTGTTTTAAAATACTAATTACAACTATACAAAGTAAATAATAGTTTAAATAATAGTTTAAATTTGACATATCGGTTGGAGAACATAATTGATACAAAGATCGATGTGCCACATAAGCCTTCAAATTTAAATTTGTGTTTAAATTTTGACATCTCCTTTAGAGATGGTCTAAAGCATTCTTACCTAACAGGCTAACTCCTTTGCTCTACCTAATACTCTTGAGCAGTTTTTCTACCCTGCGCATTACCCACATGCAAATACATTGCTCATCAACTTCTAAAACCTGATCACGATCACTTGTTTTCATTTAAAAAAAAAATGAAAGGCCAAGATTTGATTAAGTGAGCTGATGCTCAATTTCTGTGCCCATGTAGGTGATGCGCAGGAGAAAAATTGTACTCTTTAGAGCAAATTTTTGTTAGGCTTTTTGGGATGCCAAAGGAAGAGGTCTAAGACTCTAAGTTACAGTTCATGTTCGACAAAAAAATTGTACTATGGATGGAATTATGCAACAATAAGAATATAAGATGGTGTTAGGAATGTGCAACTGGACAAAATAAAATATCTTAAAGCAAAAAGGGTTGACATGGACTCAAAATATAAGTGCAAAAGAGCTATTTTATCAGTGGAGGGCATTTTCAATATGTGACATGGCACAACTAGAACAAAAATAAAACCGCGTCGAGAGAAGAATGATGGCGGGATTTAGACCGGAATTACTCGTAAATCGGCATAGACCACCTAAAAGTGAAGATTTAGGACAATTTTGAACAAAGTTTTGGGAGGACTAAAGTATAGTCTAATTTTGTTGTAAACATAATCAAACTCAAGCGTAAGCTGGTGGATCAGTTTAATTGTAACCACGGACATAGTGCAATTCTTCATAACCTTTCCAAGCCTAAAATAAGTGGATAACCGTAGTTTGCCATCAGATGTTTTCTTTTTTAACAAAATAAAAAATGCAAGATAGAGTAAGCTTATTGACTTGTTCAAGTGACTTTACTCACATCTACTATAAACCCTTCATTCAACACATATGACCAGTTGTTGCTGAGGCGGGTTTGAGTGTGTATTGCCGTGGCAATCGTTATCCAACTGTTATTATAACTAGGGTTCGAATTGTTGACCGTCCAACGGCCTTCTGACGTTCATACTCCACTTCGAAGAAACTTCATCACTGATCTTTGATGCGCCGGACAACTAGCTAGGGTTGGCAACAGAAACCCCAAAGGACGGTTAATCTGAAGGTTATTATTTAATGAGTTTTCTTTGGTCCCTGGGATGTTCACATTGCAACATTTATGAGTAATTTAGTCGTTTGACAATTTAGTTTGCCGACCAAAAGAATTGATAAATAGATCATACATTTTTATTTGATAAACTTCATATTTATACCATTCGCTAAAATAAATAAGATTAACTTGCATCTTTAAATGGTGGTTAGGACGAGGCTAAAATGTTTTTGTGAGTCTTCCCAGCCTCAAGAATAATGGTCTGCCATGGCAAAGCCACCAATCGATCCATTTTGATATAAAATAATATATTTTTAAATAATAAATTATGTTGATTGATTTTAACCAATTCGTCTTAAATTCAAACACTACCATCTTCTCAAAGTCTAAATTAATTTAGTGGCCAAAATAAATAAAAGATTTATTTGATGGATCCCACATATCAAATGATTTTTTTTTTTCCAACATCAAATTAGGGAATTTCTCCAATTATGTTTGCTTCTTGCAACCCTAATCTTAGTTTATGATCAAAATTGCCAAGCTATCTACCAAAAAATTGATTCGACGTGGGACCCACGAGATGGGTAAAGAGTATGTTTGCTACATCAATCTGACTCTGCATGTCGTGGAATCCATTCAACAGTCCCTAATATCCGTTGATTATTTGTTTAGGTGCGCCCCTACGCAGATGGTTAAGTTTCAACTTTGTCTCTCAAATATTACAAGTTTGAGACCTAATTATGATCAATAGTTGTGTGACAATTTATATTTATATTTTTTAGTATTATCATATAAAAAAATATAATGCAAGAGAGACTTTGTTTTATAGATCACATTTAAATGAGTAATGCAAGATAAATTAAATTTGTAGATTAAATGATATGTTGCTAATAAAAAAATGAAACATTCATAAAAATGGTTTGGCCTAAGTTTATTTTAACAAAAAAAAACCATGTTATACCTTTATTTAATGACAAAGACTTAAATTTTAATGAAAAACCCTTAAACTTTAATAAAAAAATAATTAAAAAAAACTAAGATTTTAATGAAAAAAGACATAATTCTAATATTAAAAAATATTTAAAAAAAAACTGACGCACGGGACCTGCTCATCTCACACATACTGTTTATGAAACTTACTATACTGTTTATAAAACTTAACGGTACTACACTGTTTCTAAAACTTACTATATTGTTTATGAAATTTACTACACTGTTTATGATATTTAACGGTACTATACTGTTTATGAAACTTACTACACTCTGTGAAATTTAACGGTACGATACTGTTTATGAAACTTAACGCGCATTGGGCACACATGATTTTATTTTATGGGTTTTTTTTCTTTTTGTCCTTATCATTAAATAAAGTTATTAGATGATTTTTGGTTAAAATGCAAAGTATTGAAGTCATTTTCATTAATTTTCTTAAAAAAATAAGCATGTTAATCAACACTTATGTAATAATCAAATTATCAAACTTCAAAGTCATTTAGTTTACACAATTTAATCTACAAATTTAGTCTCCTAACATTACCCATTTAAATTATCTTTTTAATAATAGTAAGGTTCATAATACAAATAAGTTTCTACCTCCAACAAGGAGATGGAGCATTTTCCAAACAAACTCGTAAAATCTAACTTTAAAATTTTATTTGTGGTGTCAAAATTACAAATTGGTTGGGCTTCTGAGATTGAGAACCGCATCTCAGCCAATTACGTGTGATATTCCAGATGTAGACCAAAGTTTCGTTCCAAAGGAGATACCACTCCCAATTTCAATAAGACGCACTTATATCCAAAAGTGTGATTGTAACCAATGAGGGTCATATTTCATAAAACAAATTACCTATCCATTCTACAAACGATGTTGTTAGGGGGTTAAATTATTAAATGTTAGGGAGGGAAATCAGGGGGAAACGAAACCGCACTAAAGTGCATAGGCATTATTGATTTCATCGCTGCAATAAAGCATCATATGCAATTATCATATTATTATGTGTGTTATTAATTTATGTATTATAAATATTAGTAGATTATATTGCTAATATGAGTCTACAGCAGGGATTAACAAGTATACACACATGTTATAACAATAATTTATATATAACAACGTGACAATGAAACTGGACAATTCAAAATATGTATAAATAAATCAAGTTGCCTAGTTTCATACAGCTGTGACAACCACAACCAGGTGATCTTGTATCTTCACAGGCATCCTAGACTAATATAAATACCACCCAGTAGCAACGCTATTTCCATCAAGAAATCAAAGTAGTCTGTGTATTCCGTGTATTCTGTGGCTTCTGTGTCTATTTTATTTGGAGAAGAAGTAGTCTGTGTCTTTAAAACACACAAAACACTTCAGAAAAAACAGATAGTAGTAAAAAATGGGTAAGGGAGGCCAATCCTGCAATGGCGTGGTTAGAGAAGCCAAACCTGTTAAGCAGGAAAACATGGCTGCTTGGCTTGTTGATGTTAACACCATCAAGATCATGCCTTTCAAGCTCCCCACTATCGGTATTAATCTGTCTCCTTTTTTTGAATTTAGTCGTTGTTCCTTTCAAATTTCAGTTTTTAAGTTTCCGTGCTCTCTGTTGTATTAGCTAACATGTTGCTCCCTATTTTGTTGGGATTTCTTTATTTTAGGACCGAACGACGTTCGAATTCAGATAAAGGCCGTCGGCATTTGCGGAAGTGACGTCCACTACCTCAAGACAATGAAATGTGCGGATTTTGAGGTTAAAGAGCCAATGGTGATCGGACACGAGTGTGCTGGGATCGTAGACAAAGTTGGGAGCGAGGTGAAGCATCTGGTGCCTGGTGATCGCGTGGCGGTTGAGCCCGGCATCAGCTGTGCACGGTGCCAGCAGTGCAAAGGAGGCCGCTACAATCTATGCCCCGACATGAAGTTTTTCGCCACCCCACCTGTTCATGGTTCATTGGCGAATCAGATTGTGCACCCCGCGGATTTGTGCTTCAAATTGCCGGAAAATGTGAGCTTGGAGGAAGGGGCAATGTGTGAGCCCTTGAGTGTTGGGGTTCATGCTTGTCGGCGAGCCAATGTTGGCCCCGAAACAACTGTTCTGATCATCGGAGCAGGGCCTATTGGTCTGGTTTCAGTTTTGGCCGCTCGTGCTTTTGGGGCACCAAGAATTGTCATTGTCGATATGGATGACAAGCGTTTAGCCATGGCAAAGTCTCTCGGCGCTGATGGCACCGTCAAAGTTTCAACGAAAATGGAGGATTTAGATGGCGAAGTTGCCAAGATTAAAGAAGCCATGGAATCCGAGGTGGATGTGACCTTTGATTGTGTGGGTTTCAATAAAACCATGTCCACAGGTCTCAACGCCACTCGTCCCGGCGGCAAAGTCTGCCTTGTCGGAATGGGACACGGCATGATGACAGTGCCTCTCACTCCTGCTGCTGCTAGAGAGGTTGATGTTGTTGGGGTTTTCCGATACAAGAACATATGGCCGCTTTGCCTCGAATTTTTGAGAAGTGGGAAGATCGATGTGAAGCCGCTTATTACACACCGGTATGGATTTACAGAGAAGGAGGTGGAAGAAGCCTTTGCAACAAGTGCTCGTGGGGGCAACGCCATCAAAGTCATGTTTAATTTGTAAAGACAGCTACATGTTTTGGTTAACGAATTCTTATTAGGATGTAGAGAAAGGGAGAGGGGGATTATTTGCATGTCATAACTCAATAAGCAAAGTTCCATGTTTTTTTTAATCTATTACGATGAAGCTTAATAGAAACCGCTTACTCATTTACCAAGAGCGAGAAATTCCAGGGTTATTGCCCAAGAAGGGTGGCTATTGAACCAAAAGGCCACGGTTGCTGAGCCGCGGTCACAACATTCGTTGCCATAACCGAACTGTAGGAAAGAGCACGAAAAGAATGGTCTTTTTGGTACTCTACTTAAATATAACTTTTTAAACTGAAAAACAATTTTTCAAGTTTTAGGCCTTAAAAACTTATTTAGTAGGACTATTTTAAAAAACTGAACTTAAGACTAACTCAAAAATATAATCTATTCTCTAAAAACATAAAAAGTGAGTTTTTAGAGTTTTTAAACTTAAACTCACTCATTTCTTTTTTCCTCCTCCTCTCTCACTCCAAATCTATCTCTATCTCTTTTCTTCTTTCTATCTCCTCTGTTTTTTTTATATATTTTTCGTCTCTCCTCCAATTCGCTCTCTTCATTCTCTTGGTTCTTTCTCTCACTGTTTTTCTCTTTCCTTCTATCATCTCTTACTTTCTTTCCTTCTCTCTCCTCTTACTCCCGCTCTTGCGACTCCCTCTCTTGCGACCCCCTCTTTTTAGATCTCTTTGTTTAATTTAAGTCGTAAGATTTAAAAATTTTAAATCACAAACCAATCAAGTTTTTAAGTTTTAAAGAAAATTGTTTTTAAGAAATGTTCTTAAGAAATGTTTTGAAAAATGATAAAAAAAAATTACAAATAGGATATCAAACAGACCCGAATATTCTTCAAGGTTTTGATTGAATAATATGAAAGACAACGCCATATCACCAGGGAAAAAATGGTTTTATAGTTTACCTAAAACCAAGACTTGCTAGGAATCCTATGTGAAACTTGCGAGAAAAATAACAAAACTACATAATATCCTCAAAACTAAAAATCCAAATTTGACATAGCAAAAAAAGGAATTTAACCTATAAAACTGTTGACCCTAGAAACTACTAAGCCTACGTGGCGCGCAGGCCGAGTAATCTATAAGCTAACTACGTCCTTCGGTGAATGCGAGGCGTGCCAACTCATCGGTCGAGCTCGGCCGTGGAGTAAATTTGTTGATGTTGCGTTGGGTGCGCGGCTGACTCCTGCGTCTTGCTATTGCGACCGAGGAAGGAACGCGTCTCGGCCTCTTGGGTTCTCGAACCTGAAGACAAGGTTACTATTCTTACGAAGTTCACAAGTCATCGTCGTCGTCGGATTCAATCACAGTGATGTTATTCGTCAGAGTAAACTCACGCCGAATCGACACCAAAATGTAAGGGCACAAATACTCAAAGCAAATATAAGTTTTAATAGTGAACGTGGTTCGGCTGTCCGAATGCCGAACTCTAAATCCCACTTGGGAGTATCCAATCATAAAATAACTCGGCGTGCAATGCGCCGAGCTCGATATACTGTAACACATCACTTCGCCGAGGAGGCTAATGAGATGACCTCAATCAATAAAGATCCAGAAATCCTTCTCAACCGAGACTTGGATAGGTAACCAACCGTCCTCGCCGCAGTGCTGTTGATGCCAACGGAAGATACTGCGAGACCGACTGATTCTAAAAAATGGTCCCCTCTGGGTCTTTCAACTCTGGGTGCAAGTTTACTTCGCCTCCTTTCGGACGGCAATCGTCTATTTCTCGCCAACGGAAGCACTTGGGCCTCAGCTGGCCTCCCGACCAACACCCCTTCACCAAGCCGAATAGGTATTTAGATACTTTTTCGCCCTTGATGACCTTTCCAACGACGAGTTCTTGATATGTCGTCGTCGAGAATATCCCTCCTCAATCAAGTTACCTACGTCAATGTGGGGCGCGGACGAAGAGGCCGACCTTCGTCAGTCCTGGGGGTCATTCGTGCTTACTCGCGACCTTCCTCTCGGCTGTGATGGGAAACGAGCGGGCTGGGAGGTATACCATCCTAACTTCCTGACTCGACAGCTTGGCTACCTCCAAGGCTGCCCGGTCCCTCTTCTCTCCTCGCGAACCGTCCTAAGCCATGGACGTGAGACTGGTTCCTCGGAGAAGGAATGCAATATCGCCAAGAGGGAGTTTCAAGAGCAATGCCAAAGTTTCCGCCTTCGACCGGCCATCCCGGAAACACTTAGCATCGATACCTTTGGCGAGTGGTGGGAAAAGTATACCCAGGAGTTCTTTGGTGTTCCGGTCGAAACCGTCTTGGACCAACTTTTCGGTGATCGTCCTAAGAAAGCTTCTGTCTCCCAAGCCCAGGGTAACTGTTTATTTTCCCTTTTTTCCTTTCAATTTTGGGCTATTGATCGGTTTTGCTGATTTGCTTTTACGTTCTCAAGTGGTCGACCGTTGAAAAAGGTAGAGGCGGGCGCCGTAACTGTGGCCAAGAAAAAATCGACCGTCTCAAAAAGGGTAGAGGTTGCCGCGCAGGCTTTGCCGAGTAAACGGCCTCGTCGAGAAGCCGAGCCAACCGTCAAACCCTCTCGGCCTGCCAAACGGGTCAAGAAGCTGGCGAGGAAAGGAGAACGGGAGATTCACGTCATCTCCAGTCAAACCACGGGGGCGACGACTCCCAACGTATCCCCTTCTCCCCCCGTCGCCCAAGCCTTGGTCGAGGATCGGCCAATTTCGGCCGAGGAAGCGGTCCACGCACGGCCTACTTCTAAGGTTGGGAAACCAGTTGCTGTTCCCTTGGTCGAGGCTGCACCTGTCTTAGAAAAGGCAGTCCCCTCGGCCGAGAAAACTTCTGCAAAACCCGCGGCCGTAGTTCTGGAGGAGAGTGAGGGGAGCGACGAAGTGCCTCTGGCGAGTCGCCCTCGTTCCCATCGTCAACCTCCTCCCATGTCCGAGGTGGCTGTCTAAGTCGGCCTTACGACGGCCGACCATGGAAAATCACCGGTCGGAGAGCCAGCAGCGACGGCGGACGCACCCGCTCACCTGCAAGACCAGAACCTCCAGTCCGTGCCCGAAGCTGCTGTCCGAGTCGGCCCGTCTACGGCCGACCGCGGTAAACGACCTGTTGGGAAGCCAGAAGCGTCGGCGGAGACGCTCGTTCATCCGCAGGACCAGGATATCAACATTCCCCCGCAGGAGGTTACTTCGGCCTTTGTAAGTACCTCATTCCGCCTTTTCTTGGTTAGTTCTCTGCCGTAAAAACTCTAAACCAGGAAACTACTAAATGTCAGGTGCCTGCACACTCTTTTCATCGAAAATTCTATGCGCCGAATGGTGTTATCTATATTTCTTGGCCGCCTCGATGGCCATCGAATGTAGATAACCTCCATCGGCCGCGGGAACTGAGAAGCAACCTAAGACACTGGGCTCGGCCATTAAGCTCTTTAGGTTAGAGCATCGATCCTGAAGACATGGCCGAAGTATCCTCTCGGCAAGTTAAAAGAAACGAAACCTTCCTGCTATGTTTTTTAGGATTTCTTTGAGCTCAACTGTATTTTGTGTGCAGGCCTCATAGGATTTCTTTGAGCACAACTGAAGGGGCTGGTCATTCGGCCGCCGCGACTGAAGCTGCCGATTCAACCGCTCGAACTCGGTTGCAAGAAGTTTTGTTGCTTTCGGCGTCGCAAGTACTCGAGCGCAACGGTCTTGACTTGCTCGGCGTCGATGGTCACCTGAGCGGCGAGGCTATCGTTCGGGCATCGTCTGCCTTGGAGCGGGTTTGGGAGGCCTTTAGTATCTTCCAGAACGCTCTAAAGGCCGAACAAGACCTGCAAGCTGCCACGGCCGTCCAAGACACTCTCCGTCCAAAGATCGATGCTTTAAAGGTAAAAGGAGAAGCATTGGCCGAGCTCGACCGTCAAATGGCCAAATTGGCGAAACGTAGGTCGGCCATTACCTCCGAGCTTGCTAAGGACTTCGAGTTGGGCGGCAAAGATTGCCTAACCGAGTATGCGGCGAACACAAAACGGGTCGAGCAGTTAAAGCTGGATAAGAGGAACCTGCAGGCCGAGGTCATCATGGGCGAGGTGCGGTGGTTAGAGCTGAAGGCCTTGCTCGGCACTCTTCTACCTTCTTCGCCTTGACGTTATTTTGACTTTTATGTAATCCGATCGACCAGCTCACTTTGTATTCTATCAATTTTAATGAAATGAATGTTTTTACTCCCGCATTTCCCAAGTGACCGGATAGTATTTCTTCAAAAACTTCCCATTAATTGGTAATTTGTGAATTAAACCGGTCCGGTCTCTAAGATGATATGCCCTTTACCGTATACTCTATGCACAACAAACGGCCCTTCCCAATTTGGCGACCACTTGCCGAACCTAGGATCCTTTAGTCCTACGGGCAACACCGTTTGCCAAACTAATTCACCCTCGCCAAATGTTTTATGCCGTACTTTTTTATTATAGGCTCGTTCGGCAATCCGTTTTTGTGCTACCAACAGGTTGTAAACGTCAAGTCGCGCTTCTTCCAAATCTTCCAACTTCTGTCTCATGGATTGATTATATTCGGCACTAACCAAACTACTTTGCTCAATCAACCGCAATGAATTTATGCTTAACTCGACTGGTAACATTGCGTCGTGTCCGTAAGTTAGTGCATACGGGGTTGTCCCAGTTGCCGATCGGGGTGACGTTCGATATGCCCATAATGCCTCATTCAACTTCAAATGCCACATACCGGGCCTTTCCTTTATTACCTTCTCGAGAATGCCGATCAACACTTTATTACTTGCCTCAACCTGCCCATTGGTTTGTGGGTAATACGGTGTAGACTGTTCAAGCTGAATTTTCAAACCTGCCGTATACTCTCTAAACCTTTCGGCTGTAAAGATCGTGCCATTGTCGGTTATAATCGTTTCTGGTACGCCGAATCTGGTCACAATGTGTTCCTCCACAAAGTCACAAACTTCTTTAGATGTTAGCTCGGCATATGATTTCGCTTCGACCCACTTAGTAAAGTAATCAGTCGCTACTATTATCCATGCGTGCTTGGCAGCCCCAGAAGATGGCGTGATTTTGCCGATCACGTCCATGGCCCATCCTCTAAACGGCCATGGTTTAATGACCGAATGCAACAATTCGGACGGGACCGTTTGTATAGGCCCGTGGATTTGGCACTGTACGCATCCTCGTGCAAACTCGATACAATCCTTTAGTATTCTTGGCCAAAAATAGCCGTGTCGTCGAAGTAGCCATCACATTTTTCGTCCGGATTGATGAGCTCCGCAAACCCCTTCATGGACTTCTGTGATCGCCTGAGCACCCTCTTGGGGGCCGAGGCATAGCAGTAGCAATCCATCCTCGCCTTTTCGGTATAACTCGTTTTGGTACGATACATAGTTCGTGGCGTGAACTCGTGTCTTGCGACTATGTTTTCCATTGGGATTGTCAAGGTACTGCATAATGGGTTTTCTCCAATCATCTGGTGTTGCCTCGACGGTACAAACCTCTATAGTGTCTTGTCGGTCTAGCAACGAAGGTAAAGACATGACTCTGGTGCGTATTACATTGTCGCGCCGGAGGATTTGCTGGTTAACCAAGGCCGGGTATAGCTGTCGTAACACCGGTATTTCTCGGCCTAGCTTGCCCCCCAGGAGTTGTGCACCGGAGGCAATTTGAGCCAACTCGTCAGCGTCGGTATTATGGATCCGGGAAATATGTTCAAACGTAATACCGTCGAAGGATTCGGCCAAATAGCTGGCAACCATGTGGTAGGGTGCCAGGGTACAACTCATGCAGCGAAAAGACCCATTAAGTTGGTTAATCACGAGTTCAGAGTCGCCGAGGACGAGGGCACGGGTGGCCCGCAAGTCATGAAGGAGGCCAAGGCCGATGATAAGGGCTTCATATTCGGCCTGATTATTGGTGCAGTCGAAATCCAACTTAAGCGAACAATACCAACGATCGTGATTAGGAGATTGAATGACAATGCCAACGCTGGCCGAAGATGGAGTACTTGAACCGTCAAAATACATCGTCCAATAGTTTTCGTGTGTTTCAACCATGCCGATTTCGACATCGGTGTCCCCAAAACCGTAGGGGAAATGGTGTTGAGCAAGGAAATCGGCCAATGTCTGGCCTTTGACAGCTTTCTGGGGCACGTATTGCAAGCTAAACTCGGACAACGCCATCGTCCACTTCCCAATCCTGCCTTTTACGATTGGCCGGGTAAGCATGTACCGGATAACGTCGGTCTGGGCAATGACTTGTGTGACCGACGGAAGCATGTAATGTCGAAGCTTGGAGGCGGCGAAGAACACGACGAGACAGAGCTATCAGCTGTTGATTTTCCCATAGCTGTTTTCTTTTTTACCGATCGCGTTTCAATTGGCATGAACTTCCTAGTTTAGCCCTAGGTCCCACCGGGCATGCCAAAATGTTGACCCTAGAAACTACCAAGCCTACGTGGCGCGCAGGCCGAGTAATCTATAAGCTAACTACGTCCTTCGGTGAATGCGGGGCGTGCCAACTCGTCGGCCGAGCTCAGCCGAAAAGTAAATTTGTTGATGTTGCGTTGGGTGCGCGGCTGACTCCTGTGTCTTGCGATTGCGACCGAGGAAGGAACGCGTCTCGGCCTCTTGGGTTCTCGAACCTGAAGACAAGGTTACTATTCTTACGAAGTTCACGAGTCGTCGTCGTCGGATTCAATCACAGTGATGTTATTCGTCAGAGTAAACTCACGTCGAATCGACACCAAAATGTAAGGGCACAAATACTCAAAGCAAATATAAGTTTTAATAGTGAACGTGGTTCGGCCGTCCGAATGCCGAACTCTAAATCCCACTTGGGAGTATCCAATCATAAAATAACTCGGCGTGCAATGCGCCGAGCTCGATATACTGTAACATCTCACTTCGCCGAGGAGGCTAATGAGATGACCTCAATCAATAAGGATCCGGAAATCCTTCTCGACCGAGACTTGGATAGGTAACCAACCGTCCTCGCCGCAGTGCTGTTGATGCCAACGGAAGATACTGCGAGACCGACTGATTCTACGATGACAGAGCTATCTATGCCGACTTAAGATATCACCGGTTGCTTCCACAGTGCTGTTGATGCCAACGGAAGATGTGTCAGCGAGAAAAGAAAAGAAAAAATCTCAAAGTTGTTGAGAAAGTTTGCGCAGGGCAGTTTTGTGTTGAATTGCAGGTCCTTGAATGATGCACAACCTCTTCTATTTATAGCAATGGATCCCCCAAGGTCGAGTTAAAACCCTATTCGGACTAGGATTTCCTCTCCTGATCAAACATTGACTCGACCAATCCTACTTTCATTATGACTGTGAACCTAGTCCCTTATTGAACCGGATTCGCTTTGGGGTTATTAATCCTGCCGAGACTCCTTATCGCACTAGGACTCGGCCTGTCTTACGTCATGACCTAGCCGACCTAGGTTTGGAGGCCCACTTACTGAACGATCCATAGCACCCTTGTCGCAAGGCCTTCCGGGCTGAGAATGATTCTATACTCGGCCCAAACTACTATTTTGGGCCTAAACAAAAACCCATAGATCACAAATTATCAGTGAATTTGACATGTGACACCGTTTTCGAAGAGAAAAACATATTACGGGCCCAAATCCGAGTTGAGAGCCCAAACCTATGTTGTGTGGACCTTGATGTTCTATTTAGGCTTGTCAAGTTGATCTTCGATGTTGGAACTAAATTCGAGCACATCTGCGAACGAAGACAGTGTTCGGTCGGAATGACTCATGAACTCCGTAGAAGGGTGAATAGGGTTGATTATGGGTGTGATTGATTCCATATCGGATTGCCTACATATCTCTGGTATTATCAAATCACTATTATTGTTGAAGAAATGAGTATCTATGATGTGTACGACATCAAAACACATCATTGACGAAAGTGCCTTGGCTTAGGTGCGTAAGAGATGTTTTTCCATGTCTACGCATAGACGAAGGTGAGCAAGAGATGTCTTTCCATGTCTACGCCTGAGAGAATATGTGCGGAAAGAATGTGTGTTATAGCTATTAGATGATCAGAGAGAAGTCCCAAATAAATACACAAGGTAAGATATTTATGAGATATTGAGGGAGCAATCCCTATTTAACAGAATAGACTATATAGGAGGAAATTTAGGATAAGATATTCAATTCTCCTAATATTATGATTACATTGCATAATCCACAAGATATCATTATTTGACTTGAATTAGGGTTTCCTTACTTGGGAGACAAGTAATATATTTAACGGGCTTAGAGCTAATGGAGTTGTGAAGGATTACCTTGTCATGTGGTAGTCTGATCCGGAATACCCGTGTAGCTATGATCTCACTTTGAGGCCTTTCGAGTCATTCTAACCACCCTTGTGTCATGAGCCTAGAAAAATCATGATCCCGCATTCGAGTTATTCTGCCATCTATTGTATCCAATATCATGTTGTTCAAAATCAATCCTTTTTTTTGTCTCTATCTGTGCTCTTAGCATCGGTTTAGCCACACTGCTATTGCTATATGGGAATCATGAATCATTCTTTAGTGCTAGCACTAAGTAAGCAATTTTACATCTCCCTATGATCGAGTAATCAAACTACCTCTCTCTCTTCCTCAACAAGATCTAGGCTTCGCTTGTCCTGATCCTTAACTAATTTCAAAACTAGAATTGCTCCTTTTAAATTTTGAATTTGAGTTTTAATTTTTTAATTTCTTTTAAAACTCAAAATAATTAACAAAACAAACCAAACCAAACCAAACGACTTCAGATACACAAAAAAAAAAAATTCATTAGTAAAATCTTCTTCAATTCTCGTGGTATTCCTCTTCACTTGGAAGTGAGACGTCTTATATTCGAATATCGTAGATGACGAATTCAATACCAAATTAGATTGCCCATTGAGTGGCTTAGCCAAACTCCTCATTTCTTTAATGTAAAAATATCGATGTATTAAAAAAAAACTTCTTCAATTCAATTTTTACCGTAAGTACATCGAATCGGGGATCGATTTGAGGAGAAAGACGGAACGCGAGACAGAAGCTGTGGCTGGTGTGGTGGCTTATGGTGCCGTATGGTGGGCGGGGGAGCCTCATTAGCGACAGTTGTTGCGTTGGCGTATGTTATTATGATTTCTGGGATACAATTGTTGACCGCCTCTTTGACTTTCACGCTGGACTTGAATTGATAGACTTCACAAGCTGATGCTGCACTTCAAAGAAACTTCGACATCTTTCATGCGCCAGAAAATTAGGGCTGCAAACAGTAGAACCCAGTTGACCGTTTATTTTGTTTTCTGGTATATTATCCGACGGTTATTAGTTTAAGAGTTGGTCGGTAGGGTGTTGACATTGCCATTGCAAAATTTTGGGAGAAATATTTTGGTAGTTTGAGTATATTGATTTTATTAATCAGTCTTTTGCCGACAAAAAATTAGATAAATAAATCATACATTTATTTCATTGGCTAAAACAATTATTATTTTGTTTTTTTAACCAAAATGGTTCATAAGATTGGCATAACTTATGTATGGTCATTGAGATTGAAAATCGATAGAAGTGGTAACTAAATTTGTCCACGGTCTATTATTTTGGTCATTATGTGAATTTGAGAGTGTTTTTGTCCAGTCAACACCTCTACTTGTTTTTTCATTTAGCAGAGATTTTTTACGGAATGACAAAATGATTGACAGTCTACAAACCAAAGCGCAATTTCTATCGATTTTCAATCTGAATTACCAAAGTAAAGAGTTATGTTAATCTCAGAGATTATTTTGATTAAAAAAATTAATAGTTCTCTAATTCGATATTATCTACACTACGAGTGGGAGATTTAGTTAAATCTCATAATGGACTAGTCATATTTCGATATTCTACACAAACGAGTGAGGAAGTGTACTAAACCTCACAACAAGTTAGTCATAATAATTCAACAAAATTTAACATAACACATTTTTCTTACAAATGAAAACAAATACAAATAAACTGTAGTTCTAAGCAATGGCTGGTACAAATATTTGTGATAACCTAATCAACAAATAAGACTTTCTTTTACCAAAAAAAAAAAAAAAACAAGTAAGACTTTCCTTCCAAAGAAGAAAAAAGGAATATTCGATCTGATTCCATATCTTCATGGGGGTAATTACGCGAAATATGTTTCCTGATGGGGTTACAACGCTAATCTTAATTAAGCTCGAAATTACTCAACTACCTACCCCAACTTGAATCGACGTGGGACCCAACTGATGGATAAAGAGGACGAATCCACGTCAATCTGACTCTGCATGCCGTGGAATCGATTCAGCAGTCCCCTCACATCCGTTGATTCTAATGTAGGTGGTCCCTACACCAACACCATCGCGCATCTTGCACTCCACTTGATATTCGGCTGGTTTAGTAGTTGACATTGTGTTTAAATGATATTTCTCTTCGTAATAATTGTAAAAAAGAAGTTTTAAATTGAACTTGCATCGTTGATGAGGCGAATTTAAAAATAGATTTATTTTATAAATAAAAAATTTGACTGCTTTCAAGTTCCAAAAAGCTAGGCGAAAATTTATCTCGAATGTTATTTTGTGGTTGAAAAAATATAAACTGGTTAGGCTTCCAAAATCGAGAAGGGCGTTCATGGCACACAATAACGGTTGTTGTTTAAAATATCAATATATCGATGTCAGTTATCTTTGATAGAATTCATGGTAATTTATAATGCGATGAGTGTTTAAACTTATTCTTATTTAGTCGAAATTAGAGAAAATTTTCTTTAAAAGTTCAAAAGTTTTAAATCTGTAATGGGTTCCGGTAAAATTTATGTACTGAATCATATATCTCGCTGATATATAGTTAGGCATTTCACTTTCTCTTTCCATATTGATCCTAATTTTTCGAATAAGCTGCATATGAAGCCAATTTAGGAATGACATTTGAGATGCACAAAGTAGTTTCTCTCAAGAGGAGATACCAATCCCAATTCAAACAAGAGACGCATGTATCCAAAAGTGTGTTTGTAACTAATGGGAATATTCTTGAGAACAAATCGCTCCGTCCAAATCCAAATTCTTGGGGTGTGACATTCATACCATCACGTTATACTATTAATTTATGGATTATAACATGGTAGATGACATAATTAGGATAAATATACACGTATTATGATAAGAATGAATTAATTTCTCCACGTAATAATGTGACAATTACAATGAAAATTTCCTATAATTATCCAAGATACACGTTAAATGATAAATATATACACGTGTTATGATAAGAATGAATTAATTTCTCAATGTAACAATGTGACATTCACGAGGAAAGATTTCAGAATAATTCAAGATGCACGTTAAATTAGGTTCCCCAGGACACGGCTGTGACAACCACTACTTGGCCATGTGAGATAGATTCTATAAACTTACAGCAGGTGATCTTGCAGCTTCACAGGCTTCCTAAACTAATATAAATACCACCCCGTAGCCACTCTATTTTCATCAAGAAATCAAACAAGTCCGTTCATTCCGTTTATCCGTGTCTTTTGTATTATCTGTGTCTATTTTGTTAGGAGAAGTAGTAGTTTGTGTCTTAGAAACACACTTTAGAAAAAACAGAGAGTAAAAAATGGGTAAGGGAGGCCAATCCTGCAATGGCGTGGTTAGAGACGCCAAACCTGTTGAGCAGGAAAACATGGCTGCCTGGCTAGTTGATGTTAACACCATCAAGATCCTACCTTTCAAGCTCCCCGCTATTGGTATGTACTTATCTCCCTACTTTTATTTTCATCGCTAGTTTTTTTTTCGGTTTTTGATTTTCAGTTTTCAAGTTTCGTTGAAGTATTGGCTAACATCTTGCTTTCCTGTTTCTTGGGATTTCTTAATTTTAGGACCGAATGATGTTCGAATTCGGATTAAGGCTGTTGGCATTTGCGGAAGTGATATTCACTACCTCAAGACCATGAAATGTGGGGATTTTCAGGTTAA
This sequence comes from Malus sylvestris, assembly GCF_916048215.2. Lineage (NCBI taxonomy): Eukaryota > Viridiplantae > Streptophyta > Magnoliopsida > Rosales > Rosaceae > Malus > Malus sylvestris. Next base: position 26,888,125 of record NC_062260.1, read on the forward strand.
GGATCCGATGGTGATCGGACATGAGTGTGCTGGGATCGTAGACAAAGTTGGGAGCGAGGTGAAGCATCTGGTGCCTGGTGACCGTGTGGCTGTTGAGCCCGGCATCAGCTGCGCACATTGCCAGCAGTGCAAAGGCGGCCGCTACAATCTATGCCCTGACATGAAGTTTTTCGCCACCCCACCTGTTCATGGTTCATTGGCGAATCAGATTGTGCACCCCGCGGATCTGTGCTTTAAATTGCCGGAAAATGTGAGCTTGGAAGAAGGGGCAATGTGTGAGCCCTTGAGTGTTGGGGTTCACGCTTGTCGGCGAGCCAATGTTGGTCCCGAAACAACTGTTCTGATCGTCGGCGCAGGGCCGATCGGGCTGGTTTCCGTGCTGGCTGCTCGTGCTTTCGGAGCACCAAGAATTGTCATCGTAGATATGGATGACAGGCGTTTAGCCATGGCAAAGTCTCTCGGCGCCGATGGCACGGTCAAAGTTTCGACAAAAATGGAGGATTTAGATGACGAAGTTGCCAAGATTAAAGAAGCTATGGGATCCGAAGTTGATGTGACCTTCGACTGTGTTGGCTTCAACAAAACCATGTCTACGGGCCTCAATGCCACTCGTCCTGGCGGCAAAGTTTGCCTTGTCGGAATGGGACACGGGGTGATGACAGTCCCTCTCACTCCGGCTGCTGCCAGGGAGGTTGACGTGGTTGGAGTTTTTCGTTACAAGAACACATGGCCGCTTTGCCTTGAGTTTTTGAGAAGCGGGAAGATCGACGTGAAGCCGCTTATTACCCACCGGTTTGGTTTTACCGAGAAGGAGGTGGAAGAAGCTTTTGCAACCAGTGCTCGGGGGGGCAACGCCATTAAAGTCATGTTTACTCTATAGCAAATCAACCATGAAGTTGCAGAATTTCGGATTGTTTGAGGGGGCAAGTTTGTGATGGTTGGGAAATTTGGAAGTCATCATCTCGGATGAAGAATGTTCTTGTTCTAAAGTTCGTGGAAACTTGTTGTTGTACAGGGACCATTGTATACCTTTATTAGATCTCGGCATGCACCAGTGTAGTAGCTTCCCGTATTTTTAACATGAGTCCGTCAATATATATGAACTATGTATGTAACTAAAAGTTCTTCAATATAAGTCTTTTTTTCCGCTGAAGTTGTTTTCATTTGACACGAGTCTGTTGGCCTTGCTTCAGTTCCTTTGGACCATCGAAGAGAGTACTAGACACATCGTGATGCAGAAATATAGACGTACTTCTATTAGTGTAGAAAATATATACCTTGAGTTACTGTTGTTCCAATAGCATTTCCTGCTGCAGTAGCGTATGGTAGAGCAGTTTATGAATGTCTACGCGGTGGATTTGATTTTACCAAAGATGATGAGAATGTTAATTCCTAACAATTTTACAAATTATCACAAACCCAACTTATTAAGTTAGAGAAATTGGTCACATAAATCGGCCACTATAATTATAATCAAAGATAATTCAAATCTTAACACACAAGATGAACATTCTTTATCACTTAAATTGCAAGTTACTCTTTCCTCTCTCTTTTTCACCCTAAGGCATTTTCTTTTCACCCTAAAGTTGTAAACCTAATACTTTTGTGTTAACGATGGTTGTCCAAATACTACTTTTGAGGGTTAATAGAATCTAATATTTCTTTTCTAAAACGAAAAATAGTTAAAGAGCAAAGCATTTAGAGCAATTCCACCCCTAAGACTTTACGCCAGCACCCAGCGCATTTATCCACTCAAGTGAACATTAATAGACCCCAGTGAATAGTAATAGGCTAAAGCATCTCCACCCCTAAAAAAATGCGCTGGCACCCAGCCCATTTAAATTTTTTTTAATTTTTTTATAAAAGAATAAATAAATAAACTAGTTTTAATTTCGGATAAGATTTTTTAACCAATTTTGTAACGCCATGTGTCATTTTCCGAACGTACTATTTTGTGAATAGATTTCCTCTAAGATTTGCAACCAATCCCGATGCGCCACGTGTCACTATCTTCTTTTTTTTAAGTTTATATGGTGAGGTTATGTAATTTTATGTGGTGTTTTTTTTTGTAAAGTTTATTTGGTGAGTTTAATGTAATCTTATTTGGTGAGTTTATGTAATCTTATTTGATGTGTTTAAATAAAGTACAAAAAATAAATTTGAAATTACATAAAGTTCTAAAAATAAATAAGAAATTACATTAAAAATTACATAAGAAATTAAATAAAGTACTACAAAGAAATACGAAATTATACAAAGTATGTGGAGCTAGGATATGTGGTGCTAGGATCTTCGTTGCTAGGATTTCTGTAGCTAGAACCCCTCGACTTGTTTCCGGTATCGGGGTCATGAGTAGTGTGAACCCAACATTCACACAACGTAACATCTTCAATGTTCTTCCACGAAGAAATTTTTTTCTCTCAAAGTGTAGAAAATATTGAAATGTAGATAGTGTAGAAAGTGTGGAAAATATTGAAATGTGGTGTAAGGTGGAAGATGAGGGTTATGTATTTATAGAAAAAAAATAATAATTTTTTTGTATTTTTTTATAATTTTTAATAAATTTTAATGTAGTTAATTAATCTGGACCGTTGGATTTGAAAAATATTCAAATCCAATAGCCTATAAGGTGCCACGTGGCCAACGGTCATAATTCTGTGGGTTGAAAAACGTGGACCGTTGATCTGTAATCGAACGGTCCAGATCAAAATTATAATTCAAATTTTTTTTACCGTTGGAAATCCAACGACATATAGTGGGCCACGTCGCAAGCCCGGGTGACAATTGAGTGCGCCTGTCAGCGGGCACCGCCGTTGAATTGATGTCTGCTACTCGCGCCCACTCGAGCATGAGTGCCATGCGCCAGGCGCAAAAAAGAAAATGGGCCGGTCCCTGGGTCAGTCAATTTTAGCATGGCCTGGAGACTAGCATGGGCTGGGTGCAAGTCCCCTAGCTTGGTTTTTTAACTGGGTGCCAGCACATTGGCCCTCTGGTGGAAGTGCTCTTATGTACAAACGAAGTCTAAAAATAATGCATACCTAGCACAACTAGAAATCTAAGAATGATCGGTTAGTGTCCTTAGTGAGTCAAAATATTTGCAACAAAGTTCGGCTCACTCCAAACACGAATGGACTCAAAGCCTTTTGGCTTGTAGAACACATGTCTGAAGTGTTGAGGCTTCATCGATTGGGGCGAAGTGTGAGCCCTTGAGTCTTCCCGGCCTCCGAAATAATGGAATGTTTTAACTTGACCAGCAACTGGTCCCTTTTTTTATTTAAGAAAATGTGAGTTTCAATTAGTTTTATAAACAATTTTAAATGTTAAACTCATTAGTACTTGTGGCAATGACTTGATTACATGTTAGCGAAAAGTAGCTCACATAGATGACATGTTATAAAAGTTAGTAGCGTATTTGGCGAAAGTAATGAAACAAGATAAAGTGAGACATAAAAATTGAGTTAGTAGAGTTAGAGCTAAGTGACACGAAAATGAGTTTATAGTGACATAGTGAGTTTCACTCATAGTTTAGGAGATATCAAATTAAACGATCAATATTTTCACCTTTTTAAATTACAAGAACCCTAATTATATTCTACAAATTAAACATTAACCCTTACAATTTTTATTTGGACTAACTAGTTGCCAAACCACAAAGATCCGGCCCAAATCCCGTCCATCTAATCGCCTCACGCCAAACTTGAACTTCACTTCCTCCCACTATGATCTCTTATATACATATTTTAGGGAACTTGTAGAGAATCGACAAAAAATGTATTTTGCATGTAGCCTTGCTTAGCCAATATGCTCATCACTGAGCTATCCAATATATCGCCGACATTGATGCATCGACAATATTGACAAAGACCGTCTGTGATCTTTGGGAGAGACAATCAACTTGTTCTTTGTTAATATCGTCGATGTGTTGATATTCCTTGTCAGTATTTTCAAAATGGTAATGAGTTCTATTGATGTTCAAAATGGTAATAAGTTCTATTGATGTTGTTGATATTTTCACTTGAGAAATGTTAAGAAGATTTAAAAAAAAAAACGAAACTCTTTATGAACTCTTTGCCACATTATACTTTTGTCACAATGTTTTATAATGTTGGCATTGAAATTAACATTAAACAGTGATGTGGTAGAAAGTCCACAGAGAGTCTCACTTTGTGAGAGTCTCTTTAGCATTTCTCTTTTTACTATATTGAGTTTAAGTGGTAGATTCTCTTGATAGTTAGGGTATTTCTCTTCAACCCATTATATTATCCGGTCAAAAATCCTATCATTTTGGAGTAAATTAGTGTAGAATATCATTTGTATGTTGCATATATGAAAAAAAAAATATTTGCTCACCGCCCTCACATAATGATAATACTCACCAACATAATTCGAGATATATATACTAGATATAACTTTCAAAATTTAAGTTTATCCAACGAAGATAAATGTAAAGATAAATATTATCAGCACTTGAGGGCCACGATAAAAAATACACCCATATGCAAAGACGGTGTAAATGAGAGGAATGATTTTGTAAGAGGGGCCACTAAAACAAATTTTCCAATATATTATGCTTCATACGCGTGTGTCTAACCGTACACATTGTACGTGGCACCTCAATATCCATTGTTGATGTACCACGGCTCCCTTGACTTTATCATGCACATTAAAGCAAGAAACTTCAGGAGGGTTGCAACTCACCGGTCACCGAATTCGATCCCACATATTTCTGACGCGGGAATTAGTCAGTCGTCACCTACCTTGGACGCGTGCCAGAAACCCTAAGGCTTGCTGGCAACACAGAGAGCACATCTCGTGTTTAAGCCTGGCTACACAGGGACCAACCAACTGTTACTAAATAATTAGGTTTTTGGTCGGTTTTTGTTGGTTGATAATGGATGGTGGGAGTCATTACTGCACAGAATGGCTAATAGATTATGCTAACCGACCAAAAATATATTTAATTCAGGCGTTAAAGGAATCCCATGAAAAGTAACAAAAGAAAAAGATAACTTCTAAAACAAGATTATTATTATTATTTTAATTTACTATTACTAAGAGGAGGGGGAGATTTTTTTTTTTATCTTTTGGGGAAGATATTGAAACTACTAATTACATTAATTTAGAGAACATGAGAGTTTTGAATCCTGAGCTATGTATGTATATAAACTCAACGCTCTATCCATTAGAACATTGAATTACATGAAAGAAATAAAATGATAATTTTGGCCCCTTACTCAAATTTTTAGCCACATCTCTCACCTACTTGATCCAAAAAGAAAAAAAGCATTATTGCGTGCTTACCTGCTTGTTAGCTCTACCGACTCGTTCGAGCAGATTATAGTCAGGTATTTTGGGGATGCCAAGGCTAGGGTTTACTCGGATACTAAGGTAGATGAAAATAATGCCCAACAACAATTAAAATGGTGTTAGGAATGTTGAATAGGACCACATAACCAGGACGTTAAAATGATAGTATCATGTGTTATTATGTGTTTTTTATAATACTGCCGTTTTGTCCTATTACCATGTAATTTAATTTTTCAGTTTGCTTCTGTTCAACTATAATGTTACCTTCTTTTTTTTTTCCTGTCGACAATTTTGTTTACTCCAAAGTTATGAAGTCAAGGGAAGGAAGCCCTTGACATAATCTCCAAAATTATTTGAATCTCAAAGTATTTGCTGTAAGGATAATTAAACTGTTTGGAATAAACTGAAGGAGGACAGCATATTCCAGATTCCACTTTGAGTAAACCTAAACTTAACATGGGCATGACTAACAGCAAAACCGTGTACATATTACATACTCAAACTTAGATCGTCAAACTTAAATATTGTTACAACTGTCTTGATTTGGATAACGTTTGATAATCTCACTTTCAGCGTCCAAATATTTGGATAATCCAATTGGAAAATTCCTGCTAGCAGCTTAGGAAAATGGATGCACCGTCCAAGACTAATGGAGGACGGCATGTGGTAGAAGCTTTTCTACGCTAAGTGTGGATTAGACTTGTTAATTGTGGATAACGCTAGAATTCCGGCGAAATTCAGTGTCAAACATGTGGGGCTGGGGTGGGGGATGGTGGTGGTGGTTTGTTCATTGCTTTAAACCTAGTCATAGAAAAATGTGTAAAGTGACTATTATTTTATTTTATACAAACAACTTTAGAGAAAGGGGATTGAAAACACATGAGTTTGAGTACACAGAAAATGCTTTAATCACGATTACAAAAAAAAAAATGTTTTAATCACTCAAGTTACAAGATCTCGGTTATAATATGAGTTGATTCTGTCTAGAACTGATGCTGATTTGCAGTCTATGTGATCGTTAACTATGAACAGGGATTGAAACACACATAAATGTTTTAATCACTCAAGTTACAATATTTTGATTATACTCTGAGTTGATTATGTTGAGAATTGACGTTGATTTACAACTTATGTGATCCTTAATTACGAAGAAAAACTTGTGTCTGACTAACCATAAACGACCTAAAAGATAAATAAGTGAGACAAATTGTTAGGATCACATATAACTCTCTATGTGTCCGGTGGATCATGGTTGCACTTGTAGGTTTCTTGATACACCCCCTCTCCCAATCTGTCATCGCTAGTCTTCTTGATGACATATAAGGGGCTGTTTGGAAAACAGTATTAAAAATGGAGTGCTTTGCAGAAAAGCACTCATGGTAATTATATAAAACGAAACTTTTCAATTTTTTTGACTTAACTAGCATATGTGTCAACAATTTGTAAGAATGTGAAAGGACTCATTCTGGGAAACATCCGGGCAATGTCCCACAATTAAATACATTTATTAATTTCTAAAAATAATTAGATAATGTTCCAGGGTTGGCTTATCCAACTTACAAACCAACTTTACCAAATCAGACTCTCAAGTTTGCTATAAATACCACACCCTAGCCAAGCTTGCTCCATCAAAAAACACAACTATTCTGTCTTTCAAACACAGAAGACACAGAGCAAACAGCGAAAGCAATACACTTCAGAAAGAAAAAAAAACAGAGAGCAAGTATCAAAAGCATTATGGGTAAGGGTGGGCAAAAGATTTATGGATTGGCTAAGAAAGCCAAACCTGTTCAGCAAGAAAACATGGCTGCTTATCTTGTTGATGTCAACACCATCAAGATCCTACCTTTCAAGCTCCCCAGTATCGGTATTTACTTCCCTCCCTTCTTTTAAATTCATCGTTATTTTTTTTCGGTTTTTGGTTTTCACCGTTGTAGTGATGCTAACATGCTGCTCCCCTGTTCTCTTGGGATTTCTTAATTTTAGGACCCAATGATGTCCGGATTCGGATTAAGGCAGTTGGTATTTGTGGAAGCGATGTTCACTACCTCAGGACCATGAAATGTGCGGATTTTGAGGTTAAAGAACCGATGGTGATCGGACATGAGTGTGCTGGGATCGTAGACAAAGTTGGGAGCGAGGTGAAGCATCTGGTGCCTGGCGACCGGGTGGCGGTTGAGCCCGGTATCAGTTGCACACGGTGTCAGCAGTGCAAAGGAGGGCAGTACAATCTTTGCCCCGACATGAAGTTTTTCGCCACCCCACCGGTTCATGGTTCCTTGGCAAATCAGGTATAAATTTCGACTTTCTTAACCTTTGTGACATGAATTCTATGGCATCAGGACCGTAAATAATGACCATCTGTTTTTAACAGATTGTGCATCCTGCGGATCTATGCTTCAAGCTGCCAGAGAATGTGAGCTTGGAGGAAGGGGCAATGTGCGAGCCCTTGAGTGTTGGAGTTCATGCATGTCGGCGAGCCAATGTTGGTCCCGAAACAACTGTTCTGATCATCGGAGCAGGGCCTATTGGTCTGGTTTCAGTTTTGGCCGCTCGTGCTTTCGGGGCACCAAGAATTGTCATTATGGATATGGATGACAAGCGTTTAGCCATGGCAAAGTCTCTCGGCGCTGATGGCACCGTCAAAGTTTCAACAAAAATGGAGGATTTGGATGACGAAGTTGCCAAGATTAAAGAAGCAATGGAATCCGAGGTGGATGTGACCTTTGATTGTGTGGGTTTTAATAAAACCATGTCGACGGGTCTCAACGCCACTCGCCCCGGCGGCAAAGTCTGCCTTGTCGGAATGGGACACGGCATGATGACGGTGCCTCTCACTCCAGCTGCTGCCAGGGAGGTTGATGTGGTTGGTGTTTTCCGGTACAAGAACACATGGCCACTTTGCCTCGAGTTTTTGAGAAGTGGGAAGATCGACGTGAAGCCGCTTATTACTCACCGGTTTGGATTTACCGAGAAGGAGGTGGAAGAAGCCTTTGCTACCAGTGCTCGTGGGGGTGACGCCATCAAAGTCATGTTTAATCTATAGAAAGTTAGCTATAAGTTACGAAATTTCGGATTCTTTGAGACGACAAATTGTGATGGTTCGGAAATCTTAGATGTAAATTAGCTACAGTTTATTTTTTTATTTTTTTGTACAATGTTCTGGTTTCTACTGTTGGGGAAAGCCTTATGGTAGAACCTAAGCTTGTTCATGTACAGAGTTGTAAATTGATTTATTTGACATTATTTCCTTCGAGAAATATGAACTATGTAATGTTACATTATTTGGAAAGATACTTCAATCAATATATGACATTTTTTTTATCACAAGCTGTGTTTATTTAACACAAGGTCTTTGATCGCTTCCATTTGGAGCATACATAAGTATTACAAGTACACAGTCGAAATTAATCATCTCAACTTATTTTGTGCGTGACCTTTCGTTTACTTATCAATCCACATAGTGTTGTTTAAGATGAAAGCCTTCATTGCTTTTGCAGCAAGTTACTCTTTTTCTCTCTTTTTCATCCCAAGGCATTTTCTTTTACCTTTTTTCACCCTAAAGTTTTAAACTCTAAATATTCTTGTGCTAGTGAAGCCAGATATAAAGAGGTGTTAAAACAATTTCTATTCAACTAATAAATATAAAGATTTTGTGAATATTAAACTTATTGGTACAAGTAATTTAGCAAAAAAGTAGGTCTTACATATTGCGACGTCCAAGAAGCTAACAAAGTATTTTGACAAAGTTGAGTTTAGTAGGTCTTACATATTGCGACGTTCAAGGGAGCAAAGTGAAACTCAAACGATGGTTTTGGATTTATATCAATAATTATGCAATCAATATTTTCATCTTATAATACTACAAGAATTTAAGTAGTGCTACACTTACTAGCTATTTTTATCATCATTTGTATCATTTATGTAATAAAGATTGGTACAAATAATGTTACAAATAAATGGTATAAATAACATTTTTATAAGAACTTTAACAATTATGCATTTAGAAATTAAACATAACCGTTATCAATTTTTATATTGATTTTCTATGGACACTTTAAAGCAAATAGGCTATTCTCTCAATTGAGTTCTTTATTTTAGTTGTCGCCTGATGCAAATGACTAAAAACTCTCTTACATGAAACAGGTCCTAGAGCTGTGAGTTGGGGCAAATAAATGCGGATTGGGGCGGGTCCAACTAATAGAAACATACAATGGGGTGAGGCGGAGCGGGTCCAAATGGATGAGGAAACAGGACCTGGACCCGAACCGTTTCTAGGGTTAACTTATAGATGGAGATTAAATCTCCACTATTGAGTGTCTATCTAGTCAGCTCCCACAGTTGGTTTTTAATGTAAGATTCTCTTTGTCTCTGTTGGTGTGTCTCTCTCACTTAAATTAGTCTCTATGTCGAACTTGAAGGGACGAAATCACGCAATCGAACAACTCGAAACGACGATAGCAGTATTGGTAATCTCCTCCGTATGACTGAGTCGACACCTTTACCTTCAACTTTAAGGTATTATGATTTAGGGATTTAGGGTTGAAAATAAATTAGGGTTTTCTAGTTTCAGACTTTTTTAGATTTAGTTATTTATATATCTCCTGTGACAGTTTTAGTCTTTCATACTTGGTTCTGTTTCAGGATTGTGAAGAATTTTAATTATGCTGCTGGGAATTTGCTAATTTGTTGTTTGTGTGATTTGGTTGGGATTGCATAGTGACTTGGGTTTCTAAATTAGGAGTGTGCAATATTCTTTTCTCCTAATTAGACTCTGTACAGGGCAAGGTTTACAAAGGAGAAGCAGATGTTGCAGTGGTACTTACACCAATTTAAATATTCTGTTATGAAAAAAAAAAACATAAATAGAAAAATAGCGTAAATAGTCCCGTTACATTTTAAAACAGGTATAATCCGATCACTTCAATTTAGTCCTAACGCAACCCTTGCCCACCCCCACATAAAACTCTCTACCCTCCTATCTATCTATTATATATAAAAAAAAAAAAAAAAAGGGCACTAAAAACTAAAATTGTAATTTAGTAACCCTCTAAATTCCCATAAATTGCAAATTTCATCCATATGACACTGTCGTCGTCAACCATCATTTTTACCAAGTAAAACAAGACCAGCCATTATCATGTCCAAAAGGCCATATTTGATCGCCGGTCAAAAGCGGGAGACGCCACAATTCTACGATTGCAACTCTTATTAATATATTGTATTATTCAACTTGCTTGATTCATGTTTGTCTTAAACCAACATAATTTGTCCCACCCGAATATGTTGCCTGCGCGTGTCTGACTCGACGTTGCCGTGGCACTCATTATCCATATCTTTGTGACGAACCACGCCTATTTGACATTTTGACATGGCCAAACTTGCTCCTTGGAGAAATTTCTGGACCTTCGCAACCGCCAACAGTCGCACAACTCTATCACCACAAATATCTGAACGTGGAAATTAGTCACTTATCTTTGAAGCGTGCAGAAACCTAGAGCATCCAGCGGCAACACAGACTGCCCATCTCAACTCGTTCCTGTAGAGAGTTGACATTGTATAATTTTATCTGATTGATAAGAAACACCGACGAAAAATAAATAAATAAATCAAACAATTGTTTTGAGCCAAGTGAGACCAATGACATAGCTCTCCATGTGTGGCCGGTGGATCTGGGTTGCAGGTTTCTTAAAAAAAAAACAAAAAAACAAAACCCATCCCTCCCCCTATCTGTCATTGCTAGTCTTCTTGTTGACGTTAAAGGGCTGTCTTGCCGAAACAATGACTTAGACTTCTTCCGGATATGTTAGGAAAACAGTATTAGAAATGGAGCGCTTTGCAAAAAACATATATACGGCACGTTTAGAAGTGCTTTAAAAATATCTGAAAACGTTTTTAGAAAAATATTTTTGTGTTTCCTACAAGAAATACTAGTTATGTGATTCTTGTGTAGGCATTTCAAGAGCTTCTTCAAAATTCACTTGTATTTTTGCAAAACATTGGTTACAAAAATATTTTCTCAAAAAACGTTTTTAACCATTTTTACAAAAAAAATTACAAAAATAGCTGATAATTGTTTTTCTTTTTCACAGAAAAACATTCTTGGTTTACATAACCGAAAAACATTAATTTGTATGACTTATTTCGCATGTGTGTCATTAGTTTGTAAAATGTGAAAGGACTCCTTCTAGGAAACATCAAGCAATGTCCAACCCCCCCCCCCACCCCCCAAAATAATATTTATTCGTTTTTGAAAAGAATTAGTAATGTTTCAGGTTTAGATTGTCCTAATCTTATACAAACCAACTTGACCAAATATGACTCTCAAGTTTGCTATATATACCACACCCTAACCAAGCTTGCTCCATCAAAAAACACAAGTACTCTGCCTTTCAAACAAACACAGCACAAAGCAAACAGAGAAAGCAATACATTTCAGAAAAAAACAGAGCAAGTGTCAAAAATATTATGGGTAAGGGAGGCCAATCGATTAATGGAGTGGCTAAGGAAGCCAAACCTTTTGAGCAAGAAAACATGGCTGCTTGACTTGTTGATGTCAACACCACCAAGACCCTACCTTTCGAGCTCCCCAGTATCGGAATTTACCTCTCTCCATGACCAACAACAATTAAAATGGTGTTAGGAATGTTGAATAGGACCACATAACCAGGACGTTAAAATGACAGTATCACATGTTATTATGTGTTTTTTATAATACTGCCGTTTTGTACTGTTATCATGTATTTTAATTTTTCAATTTGCTTCCGTTCAACTATAATGTTACCTTCTTTTTTTTTTCCTGTCGACAATTTTGTTAACTCCAAAGTTATGAAATCAAGGGAGGGAAGCCCTTGACATAATCTCCAAAATTATTTGAATCTCAAAGTATTTGCTGTAAGGATAATTAAACTGTTTGGAATAAACCGAAGGAGGACAGCATATTCCAGATTCCACTTTGAGTAAACCTAACATGGGCATGACTAACAGCAAAACCGTGTACATAGTACATACTCAAACCTAGATCGTCAAACCGACATAGTCAAACTTATTAACTATTGTTACAACTGTCTTGATTTGGATAGCGTTTGATAATCTCACTTTCAGCCTCCAAATATTTGGAAAATTCCTGCTAGCAGCTTAGGAAAATGGATGCACCGTCCAAGACTAATGGAGGACGGCATGTGGTAGAAGCTTTTCTCCGCTAAGTGGATTAGACTTGTTAATTGTGGATAACGCTAGAATTCCGGCGAAATTCAGTGTCAAACATGTGGGGGTGGGGGTGGTGGTTTGTTCTTTGCTTTAAACCTAGTCATAGAAAAAGGTGTAAAGTGACTATTATTTTATTTTATACAAACAACTTTAGTGAAGGAGGATTGAAAACACATGAGTTCGAGTACGAAGAAAATGCTTTAATCACGATTAACAAAAAAAAAAAAAGGCTTTAATCATTCGAGTTACAAGATCTCGGTTATGATATGAATTGATTCTGTCTAGAACTGATGCTGATTTGCAGTTTCTGTGATCGTTACCTATAAAGGGGGATTGAAACACACAAAAATATTTTAATCACTCCAGTTACAATATTTTGATTATACTCTAAGTTGATTATGTTGAGAATTGACGCCGGTTTACAGCTTATGTGATCCTTTGACTAACCATAAAGATAAATAAGTGAGACCAATCACATATAGCTCTCCATGTGTGTTTGGTGGATGTTGGTTGTATGTTTCTTGATACGCCCCCTCCCCCAATCTATCATTGCTAGTCTTCTTGATGGGAGTAGGATTCTCTCCCTTCCTGTTTTCATTCCCTTTCCTCCTCTCCTCTCACATATTGTTTTTTGTTTTTATAAAAAATCAATATAAGATGTTGACGTGGCTAAATTGTAACCGTTCAAATAAGAGGAGAGAGAAGGGGATAGAGATTAGGACGGAAGAGAATCCACCTCATAAAGGGCTGTTTGGAAAACAGTATTAAAAATGAATTGCTTTGCAGAAAGCACTCTTGGTAATTATATAAAACGAAACTTCTCAATTTTTTTGACTTAATAAGCATATGTGTCAACAATTTGTAATGTGAGAGCCGAAAGGACTCCTCCTAGGAAACATCCAGGCAATGTTCCACAATTAAATAAATTTATTAATTTCTGAAAATAATTAGATAATGTTCCAGGGTTGGCTTATCCAACTTACAAACCAACTTTACCAAATCAGACTCTCAAGTTTGCTATAAATACCACACCCTAGCCAAGCTTGCTCCATCAAAAAGCACAACTATTCTGTCTTTCAAACACAGAAGACACAAAGCAAACAGAGAAAGCAATACACTTCAGAAAGAAAAAAATACACAGAGCAAGTATCAAAAGCACTATGGGTAAGGGTGGGCAAAAGATTTATGGATTGGCTAAGAAAGCCAAACCTGTTCAGCAAGAAAACATGGCTGCTTATCTTGTTGATGTCAACACCATCAAGATCCTACCTTTCAAAATCCCCAGTATCGGTATTAACCTCTCTCCCTTCTTTTAAATTCATCGTTATTTTTTTTCGGTTTACAGTTTTTGGTTTTTGGTTTTCATCGTTGTAGTGATGCTAACATGCTGCTCCCCTGTTCTCTTGGGATTTCTCAATTTTAGGACCCAATGATGTCCGGATTCGGATTAAGGCGGTTGGTATTTGTGGAAGTGATGTTCACTACCTCAAGACCATGAAATGTGCGGATTTTGAGGTTAAAGAGCCGATGGTGATGGGACATGAGTGTGCTGGGATCGTAGACAAAGTTGGGAGCGAGGTGAAGCATCTGGTGCCTGGTGACCGGGTGGCGGTTGAGCCCGGTATCAGTTGCTCACGGTGTCAGCAGTGCAAAGGAGGGCAGTACAATCTTTGCCCCGACATGAAGTTTTTCGCCACCCCACCGGTTCATGGTTCCTTGGCAAATCAGGTATAAATTTCGACTTTCTTAACCTTTGTGACATATGAATTCTATGGCATCAGGACCGTATATAATGACCATCTGTTTTTAACAGATTGTGCATCCTGCGGATCTATGCTTCAAGCTGCCAGAGAATGTGAGCTTGGAGGAAGGGGCAATGTGCGAGCCCTTGAGTGTTGGAGTTCATGCATGTCGGCGAGCCAATGTTGGTCCCGAAACAACTGTTCTGATCATCGGAGCAGGGCCTATTGGTCTGGTTTCAGTTTTGGCCGCTCGTGCTTTCGGGGCACCAAGAATTGTCATTATGGATATGGATGACAAGCGTTTAGCCATGGCAAAGTCTCTCGGCGCTGATGGCACCGTCAAAGTTTCAACAAAAATGGAGGATTTGGATGACGAAGTTGCCAAGATTAAAGAAGCAATGGAATCCGAGGTGGATGTGACCTTTGATTGTGTGGGTTTTAATAAAACCATGTCGACGGGTCTCAACGCCACTCGCCCCGGCGGCAAAGTCTGCCTTGTCGGAATGGGACACGGCATGATGACAGTGCCTCTCACTCCAGCTGCTGCCAGGGAGGTTGATGTGGTTGGTGTTTTCCGGTACAAGAACACATGGCCACTTTGCCTCGATTTTTTGAAAAGTGGAAAGATCGACGTGAAGCCGCTTATTACTCACCGGTTTGGATTTACCGAGAAGGAGGTGGAAGAAGCCTTTGCTACCAGTGCTCGTGGGGGTGACGCCATCAAAGTCATGTTTAATCTATAGAAAGTTAGCTATAAGTTACGAAATTTCGAATTCTTTGAGACGACAAATTGTGATGGTTCGGAAATCTTAGATGTAAATTAGCTACAGTTTGTTTTTTTATTTTTTTGTACAATGTTCTGGTTTCTACTGTTGGGGAAAGCCTTATGGTAGAACCTAAGCTTGTTTATGTACAGAGTTGTAAATTGATTTATTTGACATTATTTCCTTCGAGAAATATGAACTATGTAATGTTACATTATACGGAAAGGTTCTTCAATCAATACAAGACATTTTTTTTTATCACAAGCTGTGTTTATTTAACACAAGGCCTCTGTCGCACCCCTTTGGAGCATACATAAGTATTACAAGTACACAGTCGAGATTAAATCCTTCCAACTTATTTTGTGTGTGATCTTTCTGTATCTTATCAATCCAAATTATGTCATTTAAGATGAAGGCCTTCATTGCTTTAGCTACAAGTTACTCTTTTTCTCTCTTTTTCACCCCAAGGCATTTTCTTTTACCTTTTTTTTCACCCTAAATTTTTAAACTCTAATATTCTTGTGCTAGTGAAGCCAGATATAAAGAGGTGTTAAAAAAATTTCTATTTTTTTTTTCAACTGATTATATAAAGATTTTGTGAAGAGTAATGTTATGAAGACTAAATTTGAAGACTAAGTTTGTAAACTAAATGATGTATTACCAATAGGAATAAGCATGTTTATCAACGTATAAGTAATAAATCAATCATCAACTTTCATGTCCTTTAATTTTCAAAACTTTATCTACAATCTTAGTCTATCTAGCATTACTCTTTTGTGAATATTAAACTTATTGGTACAAGCAAATTAGCAAAAAAGTAGGTGTGACATGTTGCGACCTTCAAGAAGCTAACAGAGCATTTTGACAAAGATGAGTTTAGAAGGTTAAGTGATACAAAAATGAAGCCATCGATATTATCATCTTATAATTAAGTCAAACCATAGTTTAGGATTTATCAATAATTAAGTCATCGATATTATCATCTTATAATACAATAAGATTTAGAGAAATGAGATAAATGATAATACAAATAGATAATATAAATAACATTATTATAAGAACTTTAACAATTATGCATTTAGAAATTAACCATAACCGTTATCAATTTTTATATTGATTTTCTATGGACACTTTAAAGCAAATAGGACTAAAACAAACTAAAAGCTCTCTTACATGAAACGGGTCCTAGAGCTGTGAGTTGAGGCAAATACATGTGGATCGTGGCGAGTACGGGATGGGTCCAATTATTAGAAACATACAATAGGGTGAGGCGAGGCGAGTCCAAATGTATGAGGAAACGGGACGCCGACCTGAACCGTTTCTAGGGTTAATTTATAATGGAGATTAAATCTCCAATGTTGAGTGTCTATCTAGTTAGCTCCCACAGTTGATTTCTAATTTAAGATTCTCTTTGTCTCTGCTGTTGTGGCTCTCTCTCACTTTTATCAGTTTCTATGTCGAAATCGAAGAGATTAAGTCACAAAGTCGAACAACTCGAAACGACGAAATTAGTATCAGTCATCTCCTCCGTTTGACTCAGATCCATATTTACAGAGTTGACGATTCTTGATAGTCGACACTTTTACCTTCAATTTTAAGGTATTATGTTTTAGGGGTTTAGGATTGAAAATAAATTAGGGTTTTCTAGATTTAGGAATTTTGTTGGATTCTTGAATCTTGACCTATGTTCTGTTCCAACTCAAAATCTTTTGAATTGAATTTGAATCTATTGAATTTCATTCTTCAGTTGAATTAAATTGATTTTGTATGTCTAGTTTCAGACTTTTTTAGATTTAGTTAATTATATATGCCGTGTGATAGTTTTAGTCTTTCATACTTGGTTCTGTTTCAGGATTGTGAAGAATTTTAATTATGGTGTTTGAAATTTGCTAATTTTGTTGTTTGTGTGATTTGGTTGGGATTGCAGAGTGACTTGGGTTTCTTTGTTAATTAGGCGTGTGCAATATTCTTTTCTCCTAATTAGATTGTACTGGGGAAAGTTTACAAAGGAGAAGGAGATGTTACAGTGGTACTTACACCAATCTAAATATTCTGTTATGAAAGAAAAGAATGTAATTGGACCCGTGAACCTGGCCTGGCCCGTCTTGTTGGATTTGAACGAGATAAGACCTGAGTTTTTATTTAATATTCTTACTATGGATGTAAATATTTCGATTAGATTATAAATAAAATATATTTTTTGACCAAAAAAAAAAGTTGTAATTTAGTAACACTCTAAATTCCCATAAATTGCAAATTTCATCCTTATGCCACAATGTCATCGTCAACCATCATTTTTTCAAAGTAAAACAAGACCAGCCCTTGTATCATGTCCAAAAGGCCATATTTGATAGCGCCACAAATTTACGACTAACACTCATATTAATATATTGGATTATTCAACTTGTTTAATTCATGTTTGTCTTACAGGGACTCGGATCTTCTTCGGATTCTCTTTTGATGATCTTTGAATCAATCAATTATGTTTGTTTATCGTACATCGTGCGATCAGTTTTTGTTAAATACTATTTATATTTAATTTTGAATAAAAATTTTAAAATAATTTATAATCGTACGATATACGATGAACAGACACGATTGATTGATTCTCCAAATTCTGAGAATGTGAAGAGGATCCTATTTGATCTTAAACCAACATAATTTGTCCCACCGAATACGTTGCCTACGCGTGTCTGACTGGACTTTGCCGTGGCACTCATTATCCATATTTTTGTGACGAACTACGCCTTTTGACTTGGCCAAACTTGCACCTTAGAGAAATTCTGGACCTTCGCAACCGCCAACAGTCGCACAACTCTATCACCACATGTATCTGACGTGGAAATTAGTCACTGATCTTTGAAGCGTGAAGAAACCTAAAAGCATCCAGCGGCAACACTGACAGCCCATCTCAACTCGTTTCTGTAAAGCGTTGACACTATATAATTTTATTTTATTTTATTAATAAGAAATACCGACGAAAAATAAATAAATAAATCAAACAATTGTTTTGAGCTAATTAGACAAATGACATAGCTATCCATGTGTGGCCGGTGGATCTGCGTTGCAGGTTTCTTGAAAGAACAAAAACACCCATCCCTCCCCCAATCTGTCATTGCGAGTCTTCTTGTTGACGTTAAAGGGCTGTCTTGGCCTAAAACAATGACCTAGGATTTTTTGTTAGACTTCTTCCGTATATGTTTGGAAACAGTATTAGAAATGGAGTACTTTGCAATATATATATAAGGCTCGTTTGAAAGTGCTTTAAAAATGACCGAACGAGTTTTAAAAAAAATGTTGTGTTTGAAAAACACCGAAAGTGCTTCCAATAAGACACACTAATTCTGCGATTCTTGTGTAAGCATTTCAAGAGTTTCTTCAAGATTCAATTATATTTTTGCAAAACATTGGTTACAAAAACATTTTCTTAAAAAAACGTTTTTAATCAATTAAAAAACAGTTACAAAATAGCTCATATAAGTGTTTTTCTTTTTTACAGAAAAACATTCTTGGTTTACATAACCGAAAAACAATAATTTTTATGACTTATTTTACATGTGTGTCTTTAGTTTGTAAAAATGTGAAGGCACTCCTTCTAGGAAACATCAACCAATGTCCCCCCATAATATTTATTCGTTTTTGAAAAGAAATAGATAATGTTTCAGGTTTAGATTATCCTAATCTTATACAAACCAACTTGACCAAATCAGACTCTCAAGTTTGCTATAAATACACACCCTTGCCAAGCTTGTTCCATAAAAAAAAAACAAAAAAAAAACACACGTATTCCGTCTTTCAAACACACACAGCACAAAGCAAACAGAGAAAGCAATACACTTCAGAAAAAACACACAGTGCAAGTGTCAAAAATATTATGGGTAAGGGAGGCCAATCGATAAATGGAGCCAAACCTGTTGAGCAAGAAAACATGGCTGCTTGGCTTGTTGATGTCAACACCATCAAGATCCTACCTTTCGAGCTCCCCAGTATCGGTATTTACCTCTCTCCATTCTTTTAAATTCATCGTTATTTTTTTTCGGTTTTTAGTTTTCATCTTTGTAGGGATGCTAACATGTTGCTCCCCTGTTCTCTTGGGATTTCTTACTTTTAGGACCCAATGATGTCCGGATTTGGATTAAGGCTGTCGGCATTTGTGGAAGCGATGTTCACTACCTCAAGACCATGAAATGTGCGAATTTTGAGGTCAAGGAGCCAATGGTAATCGGACATGAGTGTGCTGGCATCGTAGACAAAGTTGGGAGCGAGGTGAAGCATCTGGTGCCTGGTGACCGGGTGGCGGTTGAGCCCGGTATCAGTTGCTCTCGGTGTCAGCAGTGCAAAGGAGGGCGGTACAATCTTTGCCCCGACATGAAGTTTTTCGCCACCCCACCGGTTCATGGTTCCTTGGCAAATCAGGTATAAATAAAATTTTGACTTTCTTAACCTTCGTGACATGAATTCTATAACATCAAGACCGTCTAATAACCATTTGGTTTAACAGATTGTGCATCCTGCGGATCTATGCTTTAAGCTGCCAGAGAATGTGAGCTTGGAGGAAGGGGCAATGTGTGAGCCCTTGAGTGTTGGGGTTCATGCTTGTCGGCGAGCCAATGTTGGTCCCGAAACAACTGTTCTGGTCATCGGAGCTGGGCCTATTGGTCTCGTTTCAGTTTTGGCCGCTCGTGCTTTTGGGGCACCAAGAATTGTCATCGTGGATATGGATGACCAACGTTTAGCCATGGCAAAGTCTCTTGGCGCTGATGGCACTGTAAAAGTTTCAACAAAAATGGAGGATATAGATGACGAAGTTGCCATGATTAAAGAAGCCATGGAATCCGAAGTGGATGTAACCTTTGATTGTGTGGGTTTCAGTAAGACCATGTCGACAGGTCTCAAGGCCACTCGCTCCGGCGGCAGAGTCTGCCTTGTCGGAATGGGACACAGCACGATGACAGTGCCTCTCACTCCGGCTGCTGCCAGGGAGGTTGATGTGGTTGGAGTTTTCCGGTACAGGAACACATGGCCACTTTGCCTCGATTTTTTGAGAAGTGGGAAGATCGACGTGAAGCCGCTTATTACTCACCGGTTTGGATTTACCGAGAAGGATGTGGAAGAAGCCTTTGCGACCAGTGCTCGTGGGGGTAACGCCATTAAAGTCATGTTTAATCTTTAGAAAATTAAGTTACTAAATTTCGGATTCTTTGAGACAAGTTGTAATGGTTCGGAAATCTTAGGTGAAAATTATCTACAGTTTTTTTTTTTTTTTTGGACAAAGTTCTGGTTTCTACTGTTGGGGAAGCTGTACGATAGAACCCAAGCTTCTTCATGTACAGAGTTGTAAATTGTTTTATTTTACATTATTTCCTTCAAGAAATATGAACTATGTAACGTTACATTATACTGAGAGGTTCTTCAATCAATATGACCTGTTTTTTTAACAAGTTGTGTTTATTTAAGACAATGTCTCAGTCGCACACCTTTGAAGCATACATAAGTATTACAAGCACACAGTTAAGAACAATCCTTGTACATTTATTTTGTACGTGGCATCTCTGTATCTTATCAATCCAAACCGGGCAATTTAAGATGAAAGCCTTCATTGCTTTAGTTGCAAGTTATCCTTTTTCTTTCTCTTTTTCACCCCAAGGCATTTTCTTTTACTTTTTCACCCTAAAGTTCTAAACCCTAATATTCTTGTGTTAGTGAAGCCGGATGTAAAGAGGTGACAATACAATCTCTCTTCTTTTTTTTTTCTTTTTTTTTCAATTGATTATATAAACATTTTGTGAATATTAAACTTATTGGTACAAGTGTTTTAGCAAAAAAAAGTAGGTCATATATGTTGCCACGTCCTTAGAAGCTAACAAAGTATTTGACAAAGTTGAGTTTTGAGGTTAAGTGGTACAAAAATGAATTTCAAAGGGAACAAAGTGAAAACTCAAACGATAGCTTAGGATTTTTTTTTGGGGGGGGGGGTGGAAACGATAGCTTAGGATTAATATCAATAATAAAGCCATCAAAATATTCATCTTATAAAACTAGATAACAACTTTAAATATTAATCATCTATAAATTAAACATAATCGCTATCAATCTCTATCAATTTTCTATGGGCAGTTATGGGCTATTCTCCCAAATTGAGTTCTTTATTTAAGATGTCGCCCGAGATACATGACTAAAAACAAACTAAAGACTCTCTTACATGATATATTACACACATAAATCTAAAAACTCTCATATCTATCACGTAAAAACATAATAAAAACTACAAATGTAAATTTAATAACCCTCTGAATTCCCATATATTGCAAATTTCATCCTCGTGCCACAATGTCGTCCTCATCCATATCGCGGTCAACTATCATTTTTATAAAGTTAAACAACACCAGCCCTTATCATGTCCAATAGGCCTTATCAATTTAAGGTTTTTTTTTTATTGGAAAATATTAGTATTTTGGTTTATTTGAATGTTTGGTTTTATGGGTTTAGCCCGTTAGAATTAGATTTTGTTAGAGATTAGGGTTAGTTTATTATAAATAGAGTGCTTTGTTATTCATTAGAAAATAAGCTAGTCACAATAAAGCCTCTTAGAGTTTTGTAGCCGTTTTATCATTCTCGTTTGTTTAATAATATTCTTATTATTTTGTAATCTTGTTCATTGCGCACTCTGATATTCAATTTTTTATAGTCAAAATGGTCCCTGAGATTTGCATAACACATAACTTTGGTCCCTAAGATTTAAAATCAATAGAAGTAGTCCCTGAGACTGTCCACCATCCATTATTTTGGTCATTCTGTTAAAAAAGTCCGTTAAGTTGAGGGTATAACACATAACTTTGGTCCCTAAGATTGTCCATCATCCATCATTTTGGTCATTTCATTAAAAAGCTCAGGGACCACTTAATAGAGTTTTTTAATAGAATCACCAAAATAATGGATGATGGACAATCTCATGGACCACTTCTATTGATTTTAAATTTCAGAGACCAAAGTTATGTGTTAAAAATATTTCATGGACCATTTTGGCTAAAAAATCTTAATTTAATCATGGGTCCAAAGCGGAAGAGGTCACAAAAATACAATTAAACTCTTACTATAGTATTATTCAACTAGTTTAACTCAAGTCTGTTTTAACTTACGTAATTTGTCCCACAGAGTTGTCTAAACAAAAATATATTATGTTGCCAACGCATGTCTGACTGGACGTTGACGTGGCACTCATTATTCATATTTGTGACGAACCACGCCTCTTTGACTTGGCTAAAATCGCACTTCAAAGAAATTTCTGGACATATTTCTAACGTGGAAATTAATCACTAATCTTTAATGCGTGCAGAAACCTAGGGCAGCCAGCGGCAACACAGAGAGCCCGTCTCAACTCGTTTCTGTTAAACAGTTGACATTGGATCATTTATTTTATTAATTAGAGACATCGACGCAAATTAAAATAAATAAATCAGACAGATGATTTGATATAATTATGATACAACCAACTTTATTTCCACTGGCAAAATTAAGTCTTTCATAATCTAATATTCATAGAATAATGGATCGTCTAAAAATGATTATGGGTGACTCGGTAACATAATCGGTGTTTAAGCAAAAATTTAAAATTGTGATAAATGAAAATTAAGAAGTCATAATAAAATCGACGTGACGAGCTAATATATATATATTTTTTTTGTTTTAGTGCAATAAAAAAATATCATGCGTTTTTTATATTTTAAAATTCAATAAAATTAATTAACATGTCTATTATTTTTTAAAACAATAAAACATATGTTAAAAATATCATTGGATTAAAATTAAAAAAAAATAAAATGAGTATATAAGGTACTTACCAGTGATTACCTAAGTTTTAGTTTTAGTTTTTGTTTATCCATGTGAGGTCGACCATGAAGGAATAATAGGGACGGTTGCTATGTTAATCTGACTCTGCATTACGTGGCACCCATTCAGCAGTTCCATAATATCCGTTAATCCTATTTTAAGTCGTAAAAAGACCCCTTTCGAATCTTCTACTCAACTTAAAACTCCGCTAATTCCAACGAACTCGCTAAATCCAGACGAAAATCTTTCGGACAGTTTGAAAATTAGTTACTCATGAGACGTAGGAAGTTAAGCTCCCCATATCAGATTTCATGCACATACGAAGTTATGTGACGATAGTACTCCAATTTGACCACAAAGTGGGACGTGAGAAGGTTAAGAAAACCATATAATTCGATTATTATTTTTTTTTGTCTAGCGATAGATATTGTTAGATTAGCCAACGAAAGAGTTCAACCCACGACGTTATGCAATGACTCAGCACATTTCTACCAATGTGGTAAATGACCACTTGCCATAGAATTAGATTAATACGCAATTGGTTTAAAATACTTTTACATACAAGAATCCTAGATGAGTAAGGAGTTTCTCACCTGCAGAAAAAGTTAAGACAACTACAGTTTTAGATATAGATGTGATTGGTTTGAAATACCTCCACGTGCAAAAGTCCTAGATGAACAAGGAGTTTCTCTCCACTAAGATACTAATTCCCAATCTCAGTGAAATATGGATATGTTGTAACACAAGGAAGGGTATCCAAAAATAGATAGGATGTTTACGGATATACATTAAATGAGGACTCTTTAAAACTATATATAGCCGTAGCAAATCGAAACTTTACCAAATCAGAGTATAGATTTATAAGGTTACAGGAGCACCGATCTTATTTCTTCACAGGATTGATATAAATACTATCGCTAGGGCCCGCTTTTTTCCATCAGACAAATAATCTTTTTCTTTCAAACACAGAGAAAAAGAAAAAAGCAAAAATACAATGGGGAAGGGAGGCAAGTCGACTAACGGAGATGCCAAAGATGGCGAACAAGAAAACAAGGCTGCATGGCTTCTTGGTGTTAACAACCTCAAGATCCAGGCTTTCACTCTCCCGAGTCTTGGTATTCATCTATCTCACTCACTACAATTGATCTTTTGATTCCACAATTGTTTTTTGTTGTTTTTAGTTTTCATGTCAAATTATCATCGCTTTGGCTAACATCTTGCTCCCTTCTTTTCTGGGGATTTCTTTAATTTTAGGACCCAATGATGTTCGAATTATGATCAAAGCCGTCGGCATTTGTGGAAGCGACGTCCATTACCTCAAGGTTGCTATTCCTTCCATGTATATTTCCCCGTTTTGATGTTTATTGATTGTAACCTCCCTTGTTCTAAATTTTATTTTTGGAAAATTTTCAGACCATGAAGTGCGGGGATTTTGAAGTTAAGGAGCCAATGGTGATTGGTCATGAGTGTGCTGGGATCGTAGACGCAGTCGGGAGCGCCGTGAAGCATCTGGTTTCTGGCGATCGCGTGGCATTAGAGCCCGGCATCAGCTGCGCAAAGTGTCACCAGTGCAAAGGAGGCCGCTACAATCTTTGCCCGGACATGAAGTTTTTCGCCACCCCGCCGGTTCATGGTTCCTTGGCGAACCAGGCAAAATATTCGCACAACTACAAAAATTCAACTTTTATTATAAGATCTGAACATAACGTTGTAGTGTAACAGTGTTTTATACTTTGAACCCGTTTGATAATCATGTCTTTTTACAGATTGTGCATCCTGCGGACTTGTGCTTTAAGCTTCCGGAGAATGTTAGCTTGGAGGAAGGGGCAATGTGTGAGCCCTTGAGTGTTGGGGTTCATGCCTGTCGGAGAGCCAATGTCACTCCAGAAACAAATGTTCTCATCATCGGAGCAGGGCCGATCGGGCTGGTATCCGTGCTATCTGCTCGTGCTTTCGGGGCGCCGAGAATTGTCATTGTGGACGTGGATGATCAGCGTCTAGCTATGGCAAAGTCTCTTGGTGCCGATGAAACTGTCAAAGTTTCAACAAAAGCTGAGGATTTGGATGACGAAGTTGCCAAGATTAAAAAAGCCATGAAATCCGAAGTGGATGTGACCTTTGATTGTGTAGGTTTCAACAAAACCATGGCGACAGCTCTCGCCGCGACTAGTCCCGGCGGCAAAGTCTGCCTCGTCGGAATGGGACACAGCATGATGACTGTCCCTCTCACTCCTGCTGCTGCCAGGTATAGATTTTGTCCACTACGTGTCTGTTTTTCCTATCTTTTTCTCGATAAGGATCGATTCCCTTCTTGTCCTAGTCAACAAATTTATTAGGGCGTTATAGCTAGGTCATGGAGTGCGTTTGCAAATTTGGTCTTATTTTTCCATCTTATCAACCCCTTCTTGTCCTATGTCAACAAATATATTAGGGCATTGTTGCTAGGTCATGGAGGGCGTTACAACTTTGGTATTATTTTTCTTTCTTTCTGGATAAAGATCGACCGTTTTCTTGTTCTACGTCAACAAATTTATTTAGGGCACACTATAAATCAAAGTGTGAGTTAACAAATTTGGTCGCATCTAATTTTTTTTTTTTTTTTCTGATGTGTTTGAACACAGGGAGGTGGACGTGGTTGGAATTTTCCGATACAAGAACACATGGCCGCTTTGCATCGAGTTTCTAAGAAGCGGGAAGATTGACGTGAAACCGCTTATTACTCACCGTTTTGGATTTTCCCAGAAGGAAGTGGAAGATGCCTTTGAGACCAGTGCTCGTGGAGGCAATGCCATCAAAGTCATGTTTAATTTGTAAAGACACTGCAAGTTTTGTTATCTAATTACCTGTTATAACTCAATAAGCAAGTTTATTGGCCCAAAGGAGGTCAATAAACAAGTCCAATCGCATGGTTTTATGCATAATGTTTTATACTATTACTTATACGGACTTCCCTTTTGTTTGTTTCTTTTTTTTTTTTTTTTTGGTTGGTCTATAACGATGAAGTTTAACAAAAAGATCCACTTACAAATTTACCAAATCTTTGGCATTATTACAAGGAAAATGATAGAGAGACCGTCTTATTAGAAACATATTTTGTGACTCCAATCATCACCCATCATATATTTTGTGAATCCATGATGTGGCATTTGATAATTTAATTTTTTTTAAGGAATTCAATCATCACATGTCACATCATACAGAAAAACTTGTGTGGGGCATGGTTTGCTACTAGACTTTGCTGAGTGACACTACAATCCACTCAAAACTCAAACTCGTCACGTGACAAGTCTTAAAATAATCTTTTATCATTCTTTTTAAGATTCTCACACTTATTTTTCTTATTAATTAATATACAATCAATCTAATGGTTAACTTTTTATTCTTTTCCCCATTTTTTCTTCTCAAATATTCCATCCGTTTGTGTTTTGCTGGACGCTTCACTTCTTTCCCATCCGCCATTTTTTTGTTCATTTCCCCATCTTTATTCACTTGCTGAAGTAAGGTGGCTTATAGTGTAGGGATATGCACACTTTGAAGTTTGTTCAGTTGCTAAATGATAATTTCTATGTATCACGCTATCAGCTATACTACTGCTTTAAAATGCGCAAGGCATGCTTTCTTTAACGTGCAGGGCTCTTGATCCAACGAAGAGAGGGGAAATCGGGACTCATGGGTAACATATGAACCCTAATATTAGACTAACATATTAACGAAAACAAATAAACAAAATTAGACTAACATATTGTTTGGGCCCAAAAATATTGTTTTGGGCCGAGTTAGATCTGTTTCGGCCCAGAATGGGATAAGCCAAGGATAGATTCATCCTCGGCCCAGAAGTTATTCAGCCCATGGGCCAAGTGGTCGAAGTGGATCATATCCTATCGGAAAAAGGAATGTGGACGAATCCTGTTATGAGAGGGAGTCTCGACGGGATCAGGACGTTGAGATTGAACACGGTTTGATAATGAGTTATGCTTAAAGTCCTAGTAGGAATAGAATTAGTTGAGATAAAGATGGATTATGAGAAGGAGTTCTAATCCAGGAATGAATAGGATTCAATACGGGTTGGTTGCTATAAATAGGGAGAGAAGACATCGAAACAAGCCCCTCCAATTCAACACACAACTGCCCTGCGCAAATTCTCTCAACAACCTTGAGACTTTTTCCTTTTCTTTTTTCGCCGACACACCTTCAGTTTGGATAAACAGTACTGTGAAGGCAACCGGTGATATCTTCAGTCGGCATAGATAGCACTGTCACCGTAGAACCAGCCAGTCTCCCAACATCTTCAGTCGGCATAGATAGCACTGCATCGAGGGTGACTGGTTATCTATCCAAATCTCGGTCGAAAAGGATTTCCGAATCCTTATTGGTCGAGGTCATCTCATTAGCCTTCTCGGCGAAGTGGGGTGTTACAGTTTATTAGGCTCGGCACATTGCACGCCGAGTTAGTTTATGATTGGATACTCTCAAGTGGGATTTAGAGTTCGGCATTCCGACGGCCGAACCACGTTTATTGTTAAAACGTATATCCGCTTTGAGTATTTGTGCCCTTACACTTTGGTGTCGATTCGGCGTGAGTTTACTCTGACGAATACCATCACTGTGACCGAATCCGACGACGACGATTTGTGAACTTTGTAAGAATAGAAGCCTTGTCTTCAAGTTCGAGAACCCAAGAGACCGAGACGTGTTCCTTCCTCGGTCGCAATCGCAAGACGCAGAAGTCGGCTGCGCACCCAACGCAACATCAACAAATTTTACTCCTCGACCCAGGTCGACCAACGTTGGCACGCCCCGCATACAACCGAATGACGTAGTTAACTTACTAATTACTCGGTCTGCGCGCCAGGTAGGCTTGGTAGTTTTTAGGGTCAACACATATTAACCCTAATATGCATGTATATATATGGGGTACTTATTTTAAGTTCACATGATCAAATCAACTACTGTATAATTAAATAAATAAACTTACACATTTTTAATTGCTTCTCATGATAAAAGTTGGAGAATTTGATTTTTTTAGGATTTAGGATTTCCTTTTAAGAAAAGCAAGAGAAAAAACTGGGAGAGAGGGATAAGTGGAAGATCAGAGAAGAAAATGAAGAGTTCGGGAAAAAAAAACACACTGAGGGAACATTTGGGAATAAGCAAAAGGGGAAAAGAGCACAAGGTTAACTATTAGATTGATCTCATAGTGTATATCAGTTAGTAGAAAAAATAAGGTAAATTACATAGTAGCCCCTCAGGTTTGAGGTCTATTGCAATCTTATACAACATCTTTAAAACATTTCACTTTCATACCTCAAGTACTATTTTATTTCAATTTCATACAACCGTTAGATTTTCCATCCATGGATCTGTTAAATGCTGACGTGGCTGCCACATATATGACACGTGGCTGCCAAATGTTTGCCACGTGGCAAATAAAATAATTTTTTAATTTTTTTTTAAAAACCTGAAATTGGAAGAAGAAAAAAAAAAGGGACCGAACCCAGAAGAAGGAGGAAGAAGAAGAAAGAGGAGGAGGAGGAGGAGGAAGAAGAAGAAGAAGAAGAAAAAAAAAAAAAAAAGGGACCGAACCCAGAAAAATGAGGAAGAAGAAGAAGAGAAGAAGAAAGAGGAGGAGGATGAGGAAGAAGAAGAAAAAGAAGAAGAAAAAAAAGAAAAAAAAAAGAAAGGGACCGAACCCAGAAGAAGGAGGAAGAAGAAGAAGAGAAGAAGAAAGAGGAGGGAGGAGAAAGAAGAAGAAGAAGAAGAAAAAAAAGAAAAAAAAAAGAAAGGGGTCCGAACCCAGAAGAATGAGGAAGAAGAAGAAAGAGGAGGAGGAGGAGGAGGAAGAAGAAGAAAAAAAAAAAGGGACCGAACCCAGAAAAAGAAGGAGGAAGAAGAAGAAGAGAAGAAGAAAGAGGAGGAGGATGAGGAAGAAGAAGAAAAAAAAAAAAAAAAAAAAAGGGACCGAACCCAGAAGAAGAAGAGAAAAAGAAAGAGGAGGATGAGGGAGAGGGAGAAGAAGAAGAAGAAGAAGAAGAAAAAAAAAAAAAAAGGGGTCCTAACCCAGAAGAAGAAGAAAGAGAAAGAGAAAAAAAAAAAAAAAAAGGACGGAACCCAGAAGAAGAAGGAGGAAGAAGAAGGAAAAAAAAAAAAAAAAAAAAAAAAGGAGTCCGAACCCAGAAGAAGAAGAAAGAGAAAGAGAAGAACAAGAAAGAGAGAAAAAAAAAAGTGGCATATATGTTTTTTTTTTTAAATTAAAAAATTATTTTATTTGCCACGTGGCAGACATTTGGCAGCCACGTGTCATATATGTGGCAGCCACGTCAGCATTTAACAGATCCATGGATGGAAAATCTAACGGTTGTATGAAATTGAAATAAAATAGTACTTGACGTATGAAAGTGAAATGTTTTAAAGATGTTGTATATGATTACAATAGACCTCAAACCTGAGGGGCTACTATGTAATTTACCCAAAAAATAATTATAATAATCTTAAATATAAAAGAATGAAACATATTATATTTAAAACTTGTTGCGTGATGAGTTTTGAATGAATTGTAATGTCATTCAGCACAATCCAATAAAAAACTAAGTCCCAAATATAAAAGAATGAAACATATTATATTTAAAACTTGTTGCTTGACGAGTTTTGAATGAATTGTAATGTCATTCAACAAAATTCAATAAAAAACTAAGACCCACACAAGTTTTTCTTTTAGGGAACACTATCCAAATCTAATGTGACGTGACTGCTTCTTTCAGCAGGAACCAAGAAAAAGAATAAGAACAAGAGAACTTTTAAAACAAGATGGTTCGTGTCCCCCACAACTTACCTAATCGATCAAAAAAGAAAAGAAAAAAAACATTCTTACCTACTTGTTAGCTCTACCTAATACTTGTTAGATCAGATTTCTGTTAGGTTTTTGGGGATGCCAATTGCCATGGCTAGAAATTAAGTCGGTTTGCTAAGATATTGTTGCCATACAATTGCCATGGCTAGAAATTAAGTTGGTTTGCGAAGATATTGTTGCCATACATTAAACAAATAGTGCCTTATTATGTGGATGCTTGTAGTCATGCAGCTGCGATTGACACCGTCACAATTAATTTTAGGCATTTAAAAAAAATGCTTCTAGACCATTTAAGTTGTAACTCTTACTTAAACAGAAAATAGATTACTTTCATTTTGCATTTTTTTTTTCAAGAAATTGTAAGACTTGTTGGATACTTAGATGAACACTCATTATATATTTGTTTCCTATGTTTTCAATATATTCAAGTGCTTTATAATTTATATGTCATTCTATTTTGTAATTTATGTATTCTCATACCATTATATATTTTTGCTACATGTAAATAGACATTTATTTATACGTTGTATAATAAATTTAGTTAAAATTAAAAAAAAAAAAAAAAGGGTCTAGAGTCTAGACCCCCGCCTAGATGCTAGCCCTCAACATCTAGTGCCTTGTAAAACCTTGAAGGAAGATCAAGGCTAAAGATTGACTTAGATACTAAGAAATTGTGATGCTACATAAACCGATCACACGTTATCATGTATTTTTTTACTTTCTAATTCATCAATATTGAGAGATGAAAATTCGTACTCAAGATCTAACAAGCATTAATAAACACTTATAACCACTTTGATTATAAATTTCTTGCTACATCACCATGCATATACTTTTCTGCGTTCCGCTAGAAGAAAAACGAAATAAAATATGTCTATAGTTCGTTTTTTCATGGTAGAATATAGTTTAGTTCAAAGTATAGAAACCACAAAGTCAAGGAAAGGAGGGAAGATCTTTTGCCCAAATCTCCAAACTTGTATAAAACTCAAAAGTATTTACTAGGGTATTGCTTCAAGGACAGGGCTGTTTGGAATAAATTGAACATTCAACTTTGAGTAAACCTACTAGCCAAAATTCAAGAACAAATTAACCTACTACATAGTACATAGTCAAATCAAAACATACATAAAGTCAAACCTACATAGTCAAGCTTATGAATTGTCGCAGAGGTTTTCCATTTGGATAATGTTTTATATATTCACTTTCAGCCTCCTTTTGGATAATTTGATAGGAAAATACATGCAAGAAGCTTAGGAAATTGGATGCACCGTCCAAGACTCATGGAGAATAGGCACGCATGTGGGAGAAGCTTTCGACTTGCTTTGCAGTCAAACCATGTGTGCGATGGACCAGGTTAAATGCGGATTATATTGGATAAGATCAGAAGATGACGCGGTTGTAAAAGAGGTGTCTAACGCTACAAATCAGGTTTAACGTAATTTTTTATTTCGGAGTCTAATTTTGGTCCATAATACCATTCTGATAGCAAAACGATAAGACACATCAAACTCACCGCTTTGCTATGATGTACGATGAATTTTGGGCGTTTGAATTTGTTTGAAGGTGATTTTGGTTCATAATACCATTGTGGGATCTCTCCTTTAGTCTAACGTTAGTGCATAGATGAATGCCCTTAGTCTACATATAGTCTTTACAATCGTATAATCTTCGTATATAAGGTCCAAGGCCTCCCAATGGGTCTGAAAACAAGACCTTATAGTATAGGGCCTCATCAGAGTATGTATAAAATCCGGGATTTGGATCCTCATCGGATCCCCTTCCTAGGGATCTTAGGGATCAACGCACGTGGACTGTTGATAAAAAATCACGTGATCACAATTTTTTCTTTTTTTTTTATATTTTTCACGCAAAATAAGACTACTTTACTTTTTTAAATATAAAAAATATATAATTGTGGTCATACGATTTTTTATCAACAGTTCACATGCGTTAATCCCTGTAATCACATGGAGGGATCCGGCAAGGATTCAAATGCTAAAATCCTCACAATTGAGGGCTTCATAGGGACTAAGCCATTATGCAAAGAGTGGAGCCCATTAGGCGTTTTGAGTGGAAAGAGTGGCCCACCCACATGAAATCTGTCGCAGCTGCAAGCGTGGGTCCCACAACACATGTTGCTTCATTTTAAATTTTTTATAAACCGTTGCAATCAACTGTGCAGATTGATTGTGGGTTTTGGCGTATTTTTACTGTTCGAGATCAACGGTTTCAATTATATAAACCTCAAATTTAGGGTTTTCTTACACTCCTTGTGAGGCTACCGTGACATTCCGAACCAATAGTACCACCGAATGCCACAATGTCATCTCCCTTACTCTTCAAGGAAGTTTGAGAAAGCCGAATTGGAGTGGCTGACAGTAGGACTGTAAACGGGTCGGGTTTATTGGGTTTGGATCGGGTTTAACCCGACCCGTTAAGCTAACGGGTCACCTAAAACCAACCCGTTAAGTTAACGGGTCTTAACGGGTCACCCGTTATTGTTTTTTTTTTTTTGGGCTTTTTTGTGTTTTTTTTACACATTTCATCCAAATCAATGCACAGCAGAGGATGCAATGCAATTCATGAGCCAACATGGAATGGCAGATTACAATTAAAAGTGCTTCTGGAGGCCTCAACAATTATAGAAAACATTTACTATAAGATGATAAATGTTTTCTATAATCGATCGGGATAAATTGTCAGAATGCTGTTATAATGGGAAAGTGTTTTTTCTCGACTGAGTGGTACCAAGCACATGCCCTCACCTCAAGTTGCTCATGTAGCCATTATAACAAAATGCTGTTATAATGGGAAAGTGCTTTTGCTCGATTAATTACACAAAAATCCTTACCAACGAGTGTTAACGGGTGGTTAATGGGTTTCAGAGGTTCACCCAAACTGACCCGTTATTTAACGGGTGATTAACGGGTTGACTCGTTAACCACCAGACCCATTAACCACCCACCCGAATACTAATTTTAATAGATCGGATCGGATCGAATCGGGTCGGGTTAATAGGTTGGGTTGAAAATGCAGGCCTAGCTGACAGCCTTGCTCAATTTTTTTTATTGAATCTTGGCAGTTGTTTTGTTGATAGGCCCCCAAATTTTGGTTTGCAAGTGTTTCTCATGACATTGCAATGGGCTATCTTGGCATATAACTATTCCGTAATAGGCTAATGGCCGTTTGGCTAATGTGTTTGGTTTAATGGTCACCATGCCACACCAGGCCCCCATTGATCACAAAAGCACTTTACGGTTCTCGGTGGACTTGCTTAAAGCCCATTTGAAAATGTTTTTCTTAAAGACACTTACGCTCTTCAACGTCTTCAGCGAAAGCACTTTTGTTAAATAAACGTCGAAAATTTTATTAAAACTGAAGTGCTTCCTAAAAAAGCACGTAAAACAGCGGAGCCATCTCCATCTCTGCGCTTGAATGTTTCAACCAAGAAGATTATGATCTAATCAACAGAGAAATAACGTGTGCCAACTTTTTATTTATTTTTCGAAAACAAGATGAGAAATATTACACTCCGAAGAACATAAGCAACTCCCATCACTGATAAGACCAGCACATCGCAATGCATACAGATCATCCGCTGCAAACAGAATGTGTTTATAACTCACTCCTTTATGAAAATTTGTCCTGCAGTCAAAACTTCGAACGAGCCAAGAAGCTTCTTCACGTTCATGGCACCCAAAAGAGCGGACTGCGAACACTGCTAATGCTACTGATTCCTAGCTCTAGAAATCCTCCAAAAATAGAGAAAACTCAATCCATTCCGACCCAAAAACAGAAATCCCGTAATTCATTCCTCGGAGCTAACACTTACGAAAGAACCCAGAAAAGAAAAATGAAAAAGCTACAGATACAATGTGGCCAATATAAATAATCTCCCCTTTCTCAGGCAGTGACCGCAGCTGGTTCAGTCCATTTCCATACTTTCACTTGACCGGTTCCATCACCCGTGAAAAACAAGCCACCAGGGCCTACCTGAATCGATCTTATCTCCTGTTTTGAAAAAATTTTACCCCTCTCCGAAAACCTAGACCATAGCAAAGAAGACAATTGCAGCAAAGTGAGATGCTTGAAAAATGTTTTCTACAACTAACGTATAAAAGGACTACAGCAGAGAGATTGTGTTGAAAACTCACGATGGCAAATCATATACACGGACAGTGTTGTCATTGCAAGCGCACAGTAAGACTGGCTTGGCTTCTGAATCATGCATCCCGCAAAGTGTAATCAAACCCTGCAGCAAGGTCCTAAGCATTATTAAACTTGACCTTTCATGTCACCTTGAAAATCATAAATAACCTCTAATGATAACAGGTCCACGAAACTCAACATTAAACCCACAGCTAGGTGAACATCAAGCATACTGATTCATTTATTATGGGAAATACAATGATGGTTATGGAATTTAAACACAAAATACATGCGTAGCACGCATACAAAGGTGGTTCTATAATTCTACCCAAACCTAGTTTTAAGCAAATAGAACTTGCATTAGATAAATGTACAGCCAGAGTGTCAGCCTTGAATGTTCCTCTACCCTATGTTTGGATGAGGAACTTTGAGTTTCCATGGATCCGAGGCTAAATTTGTTAGGCATGAACTACAAAATTAGATAGATGAACTTGATGCAACACAATTGAGAAGACTTTCAAATGACACCTGTCATAATGTCATTTTGAAAGTCCTTCGGTTACTGTATTTGTAGTGCATTTGTAGTGTTTTAGACTTTTAGTAGTAGCTTTGTAGTGCTTGAGTAGTTCATTGGTAGTACCCCTTGTAGTGCATTTTTAATTTTTTAACAATTGAGTCTGAACTTCCTGGGTACTTTTACGTCCCTCATCCAAACATAGGGCTAAAAAAATCCTATAACATACCTTTCTTATTCTTAGTCAACGCAGGAACAGGGATTAACTGAAGAATGAAAAATATTGAAACATAAACTTACATTTTCTTCCGTGTGAGTATATGTTGCTTCCAAGTTTCCACTTTGAGTAGCAACCCAGACCTGCACAAACAAATGAAGTGGAACAATTAAATAAGTTTACAGGTCTACTGCAACACACAGTTACACACCCACAAAAAAGAGTTATAAATCATAGAAAACACACCTTTAATTGTCGATCCAAGGAACATGATAAGAGAAACTGATCCCAGCAAAGAACAGACATGACAACTGCAGTATGCTCTGTTAGAGTTTGTATACACTGCAAAGTTTCCAGGCTCCAGACCTAAAAAGAATACCAAAGAAATGACTGAGCTATTGGTGTCAAGCAATTTAAGGCCTCAAATGTTCCATCAGCAAGAGTTTATGCATATTACAGAAAACATGTGATACTCAACCCAACTTACCCTTATAGAATTATCCATTGAACCAGAGTAGAGCCTATTTGCTCCAACTACTAATGAAACAACTGCAAGGGTGTGACCTATCAGTGATGCAGCTGGTTCGAAGCAATTAGTCACAGCATTAAACTTCCATGCCAATATAGAACCATCCTGCATTGAAGGACAATTTTGCTAAATATTAGAAAATATGTAGATCCCACACATGAATGCACAAAGGAAAACAGAGAGGGAAAAAGCAGATGCAAGGGCCTTCGCTAATTTAGATGCAACTCACATGAAAAAGATATGAAATAAAAAAGAAAAAATGCTCCTTCAATAATACATTTTTCAATTGGATGGTTCACATAATATAGTAGTAAACAGTGAAATACCTCACAGCTGAAAGCCCTAACAAGAAATATTTTGACCAAGAATGGGGACCAAACATAAATTAAGCCATTATGGCAGTAAAGGAATTACCTGTGTACCGGCAAAGAGCAAATCATTACCCACAACCATGGCATAAACTTGTCCGACAGGCCCACTAAGACTCAGTTCCGAGTTAGTTTGGGTGTTCCAGGCCTACAAAACATATCCATACACAAATGAGACAAAGTATCCTTAAAGTCTGATCCTATAAGCTTACATTAAAAGAGAATCCTCCTGCCCTACCTTTACAGCTTCTGGTATGCCAACAAAAATCCAAGGACCTTCACTGATCATACAACCTACTTCACCACCAAGATTAATAACTCCCATGCACTGCAAAATAACCAAATAGAAGCACACACGAATTATTTTCCCAGCCCTCTGGAATGGCAATGAGACATGTGAAAAAATATTGTCCAACTATCTAGAGTAAACCCAGTGGCAATGACCATGTGATTTAGGAAAACTACAAAGTCAATAGATATTGAGACATGGGAGCAAATCTCTAGAAAGCTCTTCAGTCCACCATGTCAGGAGCTCTCTTCTATGCATCCTCCAGAACAAGCCGTGTTTCCCTTCCACATTTTTCGTCATGGGTATTCATGAGTTTGCACACTCTGCTCGCTAATGTGATCACCATCCATTAAACTATAATTTGAGCGACAGCTGCATTCAGTGATGTGGTATGGAAACTACTTTGTACATACAACTTGCACTCATTGTTTAAGGCTTCTACTGACTGTGATCACTAAGAGCTTTCTTTACATAGTCATTAGCTGGCATACAACTCTAACATTCCTATTACACAACGACCTTATAAACTACAACGGGTTGGAACTACAACGTCTACCAAATGTACTAAACTAAACCTAATCCAAAGAACAGAAATGAGATACGCTACGGGAGTCCTTTACCCATCTATTCAAACATTAAACTTTCCCCCGTCACAAAAAAGGGGAATAAGTACTGAAACTTATCTATTTAAAACTGTAAATCCTCAGAAACTATGCATTGAATATTGTTAAATAATTGAAAATTGGAGTCCCAAAAGTGAATAACTACCTGACCGGATGCGCAATCCCAAACCCTTACAGTTTGATCCTTACTCCCAGTATACAGCTTATCAGACCCAGAAGGCAGTGCAATCCCACTAACAACCTGTTCCCAAAAACCCCCATCAGTTCCCAAAAGCACACAAAGTAACCCAATTGAAACAATGAGAACCCAGCCCATGTAATCCAAACGAATACCTTCTGATGCCCCTCAAGCTGCGTCAACAAGCTGAAGCTATCCCCCATACTCCAAGAATGCAAGAACTTACACTTGTCCCCATAGCTGCAATTCCCCTGAACCCAAAAATTACAGACTTTCTCCATCTTCCTAACAAACACCCTATTCGCTCCTCCTGTACGGCCCCACGTCGAAGAAGCCCCGCCATTGAAGTTATTTGGACCCCGATTCCGGGACGATGGACCATCGGTGTTGGCCGCGAAGGCGTGATGGCGCTTAGTCGAGGCCGTCCCATTGAAACCTTGCTGCGACGGCGGCGCCGGGAGCTCTCTGTGGAGAAAAGGGCAAGGGTGGCGATTGCACTTGCCCGCCCTCCAATGGTAGCATACCTTCTGGTTCTTTGACGGGTCGGATTGCTGCCCACCCAGTCTGTTGAAGACCCGTTTGCTTCCCCCTCCGTCTACATCCATTAGCTACGGATTCGAATCTCTCTATAGCTATATACTTTGAACTGGAACTCAAAAGCTTCGATTCGAATCTCTCTGTAGCTATATACTTTGAACTGGAACTCAAAAGCTTCGATTTTCCCTCTTTTTTCTTGATTTTTTTCTGGGTTTTTTTCAAAATTGATTGGATGGATTGGCTGATTGGAATCCGATCATGGAGTTGGAGAGATTCGGAAGCTCGAAATTTCTTGCTCTCTCTCTCTCTATAAGTCTGTTCAGTCTCGCTCGCGCAGTAGGGGGAGGGAGGCGATGGACAAAACTGGAATTGCGTCGTGTCTACGAGGAAATTGAATTACTGAAATGCCCTGGTTCTGATGGGAAGGCAACGCACGAGTGTCCTCTGTCGTCTCATATTTTTTACATAATATTTTATAATATTTATATAAAAATTAACATTAAATTGTAAGATGGTAGGTAGTCTCACTTTGAGACAGTCTTTTTAGCATTTCTCAAGGCTTAATTGGATTAATTGTCTCGTGATGATATGGTAGTCGGAAGATAGCTCATATGATAAAATTAGAATTTAAACGCATGTGATGAAGTTTGTTAAGATTTAGACCAAAAATTGAAAATTTCGTCAACTTTTTATTAATTGTTAGCACATGACTCCATGAGGCTCATATGTGAGGTTAAAAGATAAAGTTAATCTCACGTGCTAACAATTAATGGAGAGTTATGTTTTAATCTTATATACGTAGCTCATATACTAATAATTAATGGAGGGTTGACATAATTCAATTTTTAGCCTAAATCCTACCAGACTTTACCACAAGAGTTATTTTCTTATTACCGTATCACCACAAAGACCAATAATCCAATTACGCATTTCTCTAATAGAAATTATCTTATTGGTTGTCCAAAAAAAACTATTGAAGGTCCCATCATGATTACGGATTTGGTTTAACCTACATATTAGATCAATTATAATTAAGTATTGAACTTATTATCAATGAGAGTCCAATTTGAGACATCTCATTCATAAGTGAAATGAAATATCATATGTCATAGTGCTCTCTGAACATATCAGACTAGTTGGACGAATAGAGCGTCCAATCTTTGTTTTCTGAGTAATGTTAGGTAGACCAACTTTTTAGATTGAATTTGTAAACTATATGATGTGTCATCAATAAGAAATAAGCATATTAATCAACACTTAAGTAATAATCTAATCATAAATTTAAATATTTGTCAAACTATTAAAAAAAAACACTTAAACCTCTATAATTTGAAGATGATTTACGTAGTTTATGAACACTTAACTTTATACTAAGGTTTCATAAAAGTGATCAACACGAAAGTATTCTATATGTTTCCACCACAATTGTTAAAGCCCAAGGCTCAACACTTGTTCTTAGTACAGTAAATATTTGAGTAAATTAATAATTTTTAGGTTAGACTCTACTGTATTTACAAGATTAATTTACGACTTTCAATTGCACATAAATAACGGGAAACATTTAATAATTCAAGGTAGCGACGTGTATTGAAATAATGTTTTATTCTACAAGTTTTTATCGTAATTATAGTTTAAGTAGTTAACAAGGCTTATCCCAATACTCAAGCTCGTGTATAAATCTCATCTCTCCCCCTCCTCTTCCCTAGAAGAATTAATAATCGACCTTCCTCAATTTACCCTTTCTAGTAGACAAATAAAAGGAACGGAAAGCCGAGTGGATGAGGAAGTTTTCGACTTCATCGCGCCGCCGCTGCAAACTGATGTCTGCGACCGGCAGATATCGAGCCAATTGCATGCAATATTTCAGATCATGAACATTTTAGTTGACTGCATGCATACACGTCTCAACTAACAGGGCACAAGTTTAGGAAGTATCGTAGTTTCTTGTCATTTGGGATTTTCCAGATTAAGAAAGAATACTGAACAACTTTCTTCTGCATGCGGCAGGCCGGGAGCTGAGAGGATATGGAAAATACTACGTACATCATCGATCATCTGTCAATTCTATAGATTTTAACAAGTTGTCGTTTTTTCAGTTTCTAGAAGATAAATAATAACAATATATATTTCTTTGATGGCCAATGACCGATGTACATTGAGATCAAGATGGTCCTAGCACCATTTGAAATTCATAAAATATACATTCTCATAATCTTTCGAATGTTTGGTACAGGTCTCTTATGTTTCTCTCGAGTGTTTGATGTAATGTCTACTAGACATATTTCGACAACACTTGGCAAGTTGCGTCGAGCGTACTTGACAAATTCTCTTGATATCACTCACCAGATTGCGTCGATATATATTAATATCTATTTAGATGTGCACAATATAGTTGTGCACTTCATATGTTCAATTCCTGAACCCACCATGTTGCGCACATCAAATGTTCGAATCCTGAATCCATTATTGTTCACATCATCTGTTGTCATCTCTAACTTTTTTTTATATTTTAATCTCATCCATTATAACCGAAATCTCTAAGATTCTAAGAAGAACAAGAAAACTAGAAGAAGAAGAAAGTCTCATAGTTGATGGCGACCCTAAAAAGAAATGAATTTTAACGAAAAGCTTCCAATACTATTTACTTTAACGAAAAACCATATTTTTATACTAAAAAATCAATCTTAGTATTATTCACTTTACTTTTTATTTTGTCCTTATCTTTAAAACTCAAAGTTTTCAAACATTTTTCATTAATTTTCTTTAAAAATAATATTACCTTGGATTTTTCTAATAAGCTATCAGCATATTTAAGCAGGCATTCGGGTAAATCCAAACTTTGCAGCATATCGAAGAGCATTCTTGTTTCTAGTTCTAAGAAAATCTTTGTTATTATTTACAACTGTTTAATTATCCTTCACATGTAATTAACAATACACTTTTTAGCCAAAATAGTAATTGAGGTTGGCTTAACTCTTCATTTTGGTATCTAAGATTTAAAATCAATAGAAATAATCATTGAGTTTGCCAACCATCAATCGTTTTAGTCATTACATGAAAATTTTTCATTAAATAAGGATAAATTGACAAAAATACTATCAATTTTTTTTGTCAAATCATTTTGGCATGCTGTTTATTAAATAGAGGGTATTTTTATCATTTTGATCCTTATTTAATAGAATTTTCACAGAATAACCAAATTAAATGATTGAGAACAAACTTAGGTACCATTTTTATTGATTTTGAATTTCAGTGACCAAAGTGAGGAGTTAAGAAAATCTTAAGAATAATTTTTGGCTAAAAAGCCACATATTTATGAAAACAACTTTTTATTTTTATTTTTTATCAAACGATAAACTTGTTAAATTAGGGGCCGATGAAGTTTAAACCCACATTGTAGTGTAAGGACAATACTCATCTCTACCACTTAAGAGAACCTTTGAATTTATGCTAACGACAATACTATGAAATGAGATCAAGATCAATAACAACATCGTTAGACCGTTGATCAAAATGTGGTGTTTAAGAATATACGTAAAGAGAGAAAAAGGGTCTGTTGAAATTCTAAGAATGATTTCTCTGATTGGAGTTCAGTCAAATATAGATTCATCATAATTAAACTCTAAAATTGGAGACGGAGTTGACTTATAACATCATTACAAGGCTGGCTAGCATAAAACTATACCTCCAACTCAACACATCCCTAGTTAAGGAATCAAGATCCTTTCCGTATCTCCAAGTCCGAAACAAACGGAATGAAAAATCAGGGCCCTTCAAGGTCGAAGAGAGAGATCCGAATCCTTAGTTTGTGTGAGGTGAGTTAGTAAGATAGACAAACGAGGGTTGTAGTATTTTGAATGAGTGATTCAGATCTTTGAACTTACCAGCTCCGAACACAGAGATTCAAATACGATCTCAATTCCTCATTAAGCACTTGGACTAATCCCAATATAATTTATAATACTCATTTGTTGTTCAAGAAAATTTATATGAAAGTCCTTATTACAGAGTGATTTGTTAAATAAACTCTCTACGGTGACTATTAACTTCCTCATCTGTTCATGTTGGATTCAAAATTGTCAAAAGTTTCCTGAAAAGGAAAGTTAGTTACTTTCCTATCTGGCTGAATAAATGGAAAAGGAAAGTAGCTAAGAATAGGCGAGTACGTCGGATTACAACCAACCGAGCGAGTAGAGAAAGATAGACCCCGTATTTGAAAAAAAATATGAATAAAATAAAAAGAAAAAGCCGAAGTCCAATTCCAAGGAGAGAGAGGGTAGGAGCAGGGAGGAGCCAAACATCGCAAACAAGAAGAGTTTAAAGCAGCCTCGGAGGAATCCAAAGCCAAAATCCAAGGAGAGAGAGGGAGAGAGAGCGAGCCACAGGACAGAAGAGAGTTCTGTCTTGTGGAGCTCCACCACTGCTCCAACGGCCTCTTTTCCATTCTCTGCGCTTTATCTCTCTTCAAGCAGGTACCTTTCCCTCTCTCACAATCTCTCTCTCTCTCTCTCTAAATGTATATGTTTGAGTGTGTGTGGATTTGGGGTTCTGGGTTTCGTATGTAAGTGCTTTTTTCTGGAAGTCCTTGGAAAACTGGATCGGGGTTGTTTTGTTTTCAACTGGAATTTGATGGGTTGCGTTTGAATTTTGTTGTTTTTAGTAAAGTTGGGAACTTTTTAGGTTGATGGAATTTGGGTGTTTTTGGGGTTTTGTTTTCAGATGATTAGAGCTTGTTGTTGGAGATTCTAGATTGATCTATACGTAAAAATGCTCAAACTTTTCATTTTCCTTTGTTTCTAGTTTTGGGTGGTTTGTGAAAAGTGGGAGATTTGTGTCTGAATTGAGCTTGAATTCTGTTTTGTGCTTGACTCTGGAGGTCAAAAAGTCCGAAAAGAAGCAACCTGTTAATAGAAAGCAAGGAGATTTTCTCTTTTTTTTTTTTTGCTGTAAATGGAATTTGCTCCCTTGAGACTGAATTTTGGTAATTGGTACAGCTTCATTTCTATCCGGATCCACGTGATCCGGTCATGTCGAAAAGGAATTCCCTGCTGAAAGCTTGGAACTTTTGTTGTTGTTAAGGTTCAAGTGTTCTAGAAGCCTTATTGAGAACTTTGTTTACTATCCCAGGAAGCTTCTCTTCTGATTTGACTGAGAATTCAAGATATTGACTTCAAACTTCAGGTTTCTCATCTGTTGGGAAAGGATTTTGAAATATTCTGCACGAAAGCCTGAAAATTGAGATTTGTGGGCCGAAATTGTGATTAGTGTTCTGGGTGGTTGAGGAGCGGGATATTGGTATGGCTGTTGCCAAGAGCAACAGCAGCAATGAAGCATCAACAGGGCTGTGCAATTGCTACAAAGTTGCTAGCTTGACTTCCTCCATCTTAGATGCAGATGAGACCTCAAATCTAAAGGATCGGTACATTCTAGGAGAGCAATTAGGTTGGGGGCAGTTTGGTGTTATTAGGGTGTGCACCGATAAGTTGACGGGAGAGGTCTTGGCATGTAAGTCAATTGCTAAAGATCGATTAGTGACCTCAGACGATGTGCGAGGCGTTAAACTTGAGATTGAAATTATGACCAGGTTATCTGGGCACCCAAATGTTGTAGATCTTAAGGCGGTGTATGAAGAGGAAGAGTATGTTCATTTGGTGATGGAGCTTTGTGCAGGAGGGGAGC
Organism: Malus sylvestris; assembly: GCF_916048215.2. Taxonomy (NCBI): domain Eukaryota; kingdom Viridiplantae; phylum Streptophyta; class Magnoliopsida; order Rosales; family Rosaceae; genus Malus; species Malus sylvestris. The sequence continues at coordinate 26,930,907 of NC_062260.1, forward strand.
TTTTCCATCAGTTGGAGAAGCACGGACGGTTCTCTGAGTCTGATGCCAGGGTTCTCTTTAGGCATCTGATTCGGGTAGTTCTATATTGTCACGAAAATGGGGTTGTTCACAGAGATTTGAAGCCAGAGAACATCCTATTGGCCACAAAAGCCTCCTCGTCTCCAATCAAGTTGGCCGATTTTGGTCTTGCAACCTACATCAAGCCTGGTAATTCCATATTTCCTTTATATTGGCTGGCTAATTTTTTTCCGCTAAAACTTTGAGTTCAGACTTTTGACAGTGTTTTTTGTCGAAGCAGGGCAGAGTTTGCATGGTTTAGTTGGGAGTCCGTTTTATATAGCTCCTGAGGTACTTGCAGGTAGCTATAACCAGGCTGCAGATGTCTGGAGTGCGGGCGTTGTTCTCTATATTCTTCTTAGTGGAATGCCGCCATTTTGGGGGAAGACGAAGTCACGGATATTTGATGCTGTTAGGACAGCTGACCTGAGATTCCCATCTGATCCCTGGGATCGAATTACTGGATCAGCTAAGGATTTGATTAGAGCAATGCTCTGTAAAGATCCTTCACAAAGGCTCACTGCTCAGCAAGTTTTAGGTAGGTCAAATGCACGCATGAAAACACACACACTCACCAAGAGTTTATTGAAATGCTGTAACAGTTAATAGTCCATGAATGATGCGTTATGAAATCTGTGTTTGTGAGTGGTGAATGAAAGAAGTTTCGTAGTGTGCTTGACTAATATGTGTTCGTTGTGAACTTTCCCCTGTAGATCATCCTTGGATGAGGGTTAATGAACCATATCCTAAACTACCGAGTCAATGTGAAAATGGAGGCCGTGGAGAATGTGATGTAGCCGGCAGCTCATTCTGTATGTCCAGGAGTCAAGACATCAGCTTTGGCTCTGGATCACCTAGTGTATGTGATGCCCAATCACCTACATTTACTTGTAGGTCATCTTTTTCTGCTTTCATGGCGGAACCATTTACTCCCCAATTAGCATCTGGCGGGTTTTCATTCTGCGGTGATGGTGATTCTAATGGTTTGGAATTCTCCTCCCCTATTCCCTCCATGCCAAGCTTTTCATTCTTCAGCCCTAGTTCTTTGGTCGAGGAAGGTAGTTGTGCAATAGAGTTCTCAGCCAGCATATCCAGAGTAGACACAATTCATGGAGGTATTTTGAGTTACATTTTGCTTCTCCCTGCATCAGTAGCATAGAAATCTCGTCTCAATCATTTTAATGTATTGTAATGCAGAGACAATCTCAAGGAAGCTGCTATTATTGCCAGATTCTGTTTCATTCGGACTTGAAACAAGACAATTGGTTAACAAACCAGCCGAAGCTATAAGGACAGGTGGACCAACTGGATCTAGGACATCAGCCATTCACAGCAAGAGGAACCGTACTATTGGACTTGGTGAGCACGAGCAACTAGATTTCATGGTGACCGAATCAATCATTCGCTGGTCATCATGCACACATTATCCTACATCTCTGAGATCTTCTCTTGTCTGTTAACCGTGTGGACCTGAAGCGGTAAAAGATAAGGCGGAGGACCCTGATGCTCATATGAAGTCTAAAGTCTTTCAGCTCGTGCATTGTAGCAAGCACATATGTTACCGTTTGGCTTATTCCTAATGCTTGGTGCCACTTTTCTCTTTAGTTTCAACTTCAAGTAGCTGGTCGTATGATGGGAGATGTCTTCATGATAAGGGAGAGTGAATTTCCGCTTTTACGGGTAGGTAGGAAGGGCGATAGATGGAGGTGGAGTGTTCTGATGAAGTTTTGCTACGATGTCCCGAAACTGACAGGCTTCTGTAAGCTAATGTAATATATAGTTCATGTCTGTTTCCATGTCTGTGTTTCCACTCGGCTGATTCGTGATGTTTAGTGCCATTTTTCATGTTGGTAGCTTAAGAAGAGTGGTATGTGATGCATGCCTAATGAGCTTCTGCCCTTTCGTACAAAGTAATTGTTCACAGAAGTGCTTTCCAAGTCTTGTGATTTATCTTTCTGCCCTTTTTTTATTATTCACCTTGTCAGTTTCACGGTGATACAATATCGAGCGGGCCGGACACGAGATCTCTAGTGCATAAGTAAATGCTATTTTCAAGTGATCGAGTCAAACTACAAGCCTTCCGTTGATAGACATTTTTGTTACAGATACAACTGAAATTTAAAGATATTTGAATCTTGTGTTTTTTTATTTTTTGTTAATTTTTCTTTTATCTAAATGAAAACTACTTATTAATAGAACCTTATTTGTGAACCAAAAGAGGGTGAAAGACTATTCAAAACAAAATTTTGCTATTTTTTGTTTAAACCTCACATACAGACGATTTTAACATCTCTATTTTTTTTTTAAATATACACTAAATATACATTTTAACATCTCTATATTTTTTTACTTCTCTGCTTAAATGTTGTACTAAATATCAAGGTTCTAAAAATCGCTAAGCTAGTTGGACGGTAGGCATGGGCCTAGTATCTAGGTGGCCTAAACGGATTTATATAAATTTATTATATATCTTGTAAATAGTGTCTATTTACACCTAAAAAAAAACTATACTTGTATGGATAATAAAATAATGATAAACTTGTAGTAAATCCATCATTTCCATAAGTATTGGATGAACTTGTAGTAAATCCATCATTTCCATAAGTATTGGATGAACTTGTAGTAAATCCATCATTTGCAAATTAGGTACACCATTTTCATAAGTATATCATCATGCAACAAAAAAAAAAGCACACAATTAATAAAAAAATAGCCTAGGTCCCACCATTTTCATAAGTATATCATCATGCAACCAAAAAAAAAAGCACACAATTAATAAAAAAATAGCCTAGGTCCCACCTAGCTCTCCGCCTAGGAGCCGCCTAGCTTCTAGCCGATTTTTCCAAACGCCTTGCCCAAAATCGGGGCGGGGTTCCACTACCCAGAGCCTAGGCTGATTTTTAGACCAGTGCTAAATATATATTTGTTGCTCAAAAAATAATAAATCTGCTTCCAAATACATTATAAAGATTTCCTTAATGCTCACAAAAAATATTTTGAGAAAATAAAAAATTTGCATTATTTACAAAAAAAAAAAGAAAAAAAAGATGGACTAACACTCACAGTTTTCAGTCGGTTTTGCAATTTCGAACATAAATCTCTGTTCAATCTATTTATTTTCACTTTCGCCTCATTGTGAAGTTTTGAAAACTAAGATGAGACTTTCTGTTGAAATTCTTGAATGTGGAACCCCATTTGACAATGATATGGGCCTTACTACTATGTTTTTCACTTATTTTTTTAGTTTTTTACTCAAATATTTTACGAAATATACATTTGTTGGTCAATAAGCTGTAAAATTGCTTTCGAATTCCTTAAAAAGTTTTAACTTAATGCTTAGGAAAATATTTTGGGAAAATAAAAATTCGCATTTTTGTAAAAAAAAAAAACGTGGGTGTTAGGCGGGCTCAACGCACATAAAACGAGGCGAACTCATCTCACATTGAACGAAGTGAACCATGACATGTAAAACAAGGCAGGCTCCGCTCACAGAAAACAGTGCAGGCTTATGGCACAGAAAACGAGGTGAGTTCCATGCACAAAAAACAAGGCGATATAAGTCGCACAAATCGAGGCTAGCCTTGTGCATAGAAAACGAGGTTGTCTTCGTGCACGCCAAAATGACACTGGCTTTGTGGAGACAAAAAGAGGCGGTCTTCTGACACACAAAACAATGCAGACAACTCACATGCAGAACGAGGCGAACGTAGGCACACTAGACGAGGCAGGCTTTGCGCACATAGAACAAGGCAAACTCCCAGATGCTCAGAAAGAAAACGTGTCGGGCTCCTTGCACGGAAAAATATATTTTGAGGATATTTTAACCTTTTTGCTTTGTTAATTTTTCTTTTATCTAAATATAAGGTGAAAGACTATTACCAAAATTAAGTTTTGCTATTTTTTGTTTAAACCTCACCTAATGGTGATTTTAACATCTATAATTTAAAAAAAAAATATACACTAAATGTATATTTTAACATCTCAATGCAAGGGTTCCATGCCTCTGTAAGTTGGTCAAACAGTTCACCTAATCCGATTGGCGGACACACAAAAAATTAACTGATAAACACACCATTATCAATTGATCTGACTCACATCTGCTAATTATTTGCAAATTGGTGGCAGCAATTGGTTATGGAGGGGACCACTGACACACTTCTCTGCTTTAGACTTTTCTGGATAAGGATTGTCTGCCCTCCTAGTTGTGGTGCCCTTCTATGCCCTTCTATTTTGTGCGGCCATGGTTAAGCCACGTTAATATTTTATATTTTTATTGTTTTTTGTCTTATTATCTTATTAAAAAATTAATATAAAATATTGACATGGTTTAACCGTGACCGCACAAAATAGGAGGGCATGGAAGGGCACCACAATTAGAAGGGCAGACAATCCTCGTCCTGTCTATGTACACGTCTCAATTGCACAGCCAGTCATCACATAGAATTTAAATCTTCCAACATAAAAAGATAAGGTTTTTAGAATCAAAACCAGCCTCAAATTTTGCAGTGGGAAATTAAAAAAAGAAAAAAGAAAAGTTTTCAGTTAATCTTCACAAAACACAGAAGAAGGGTACCCGCCAAAAATGGGGTGCTTCAGGATAAACACCTCCAACCTTCCAGCTCTATGGAAATTCCCAACTCAAAACCAGAATCCCAGAACCAAAACCATCATCTCCTTCTCTTCCCCTTCTTACTCTCAAACCGAAGATCGAAAATCGAAACTTTATACCGTAAACTTCAAGACTTTGAGTGCCTGCAAGCTTGGCATAGCCAGGTATCCTGACTTTGAATACAATGCTGAAGGTGGAGCGGGAACCGGGTCTGCCACAGAGGTCACGGAAAGCAACTCGAATGGCGATGTCTTGGTGTCGTTTGACATCGGAAGGCTCTATATCCCGCCATTGGAGAGTGCAACAACAAAGTTCTTGGGGTTGCCATTGCCGCCCTTTTTGAAGATTGACATTGTCCCTGAGTTCTTCAGTGGGAGCATCAATCCAGAATCCGGCCAGGTAAAATGCTTCGACAAAAGTAATTCTTAGTGTCGCATTAACTTACTAACTGGTTAGCAGTAGAGCGATGTTAACTGGTTTGTTTCATAGCCACTGTTTGGTACTTTATTTTGCAGGTTGATCTCGAATTCAAGGCGGAGTTTTGGTTTTCGGTTGGGAGTATATACAAGGCACCTCCGCTGCTGGTGAAGACGGTATTGACATCCGAGGAATCGAAAGGAACGATGAGAAGTGGAAGAGGGGAGAGGTTGGATAAACAAGGAAAGTGCAGACTTGTTGGGGTGGCAACCGTTGATCCCATCGATGACTTTCTGATCAACTCCTTCCTTGGCCTTCCCACGGAATGCCTGGCCGACTTGAACGCTATTATTTCCTTCTCTAGCTCTTAGTGGTTTCACGAGAGACGATCATCGCCCCTGCAATGTAGTACTCTTTCGCGTAATCAAAGTCAATGTCGAACGAAAGCAAAAATATGTAGAGCCAGATTTATGTTCATATGCAGCTGAATTCGATTGTTTAACAATTTACGTTCATTTTCTCCATATGCTATATAGTAGTGTAGAACTCACCCGTCTGCTCCGTCATTGCTCGCTTGTTTTCAACGATCGGAGATGTCTTGGGTTCGAGTTCAGCTATCCTTCCATCGGAGCACAAAGCAATTTGATGCGCATTTTGATACGTACTGTGCTTAATCGGTGAGCAACCACCAACGTTGAACTGCATCCAATGCACTGGTGGCCTGCAGCAAAGAACTCCAATAAATGAAAACCTGCTAAACTGGGATTGTGCTTGATTAGCAAATTCTAATGCCACAAAAAGGAAAGGCTTTGACATCTCCAGATTCATTCGCAACGATGATCAGGATTGGAATTGAATTTGTTCAACTATTTTAGTTTTTCATAATCTTAAGGGGTTTGTTGTTATATCAAATTTTCAAAATCATTCATTTGTCATCTCGCCTTAAGTTTTCCATTCAAAATATTTCAAAGTTATTTCGGAACTTTTAACTCCCACACCTCTTCAAGATTATTTCGGATATTTCACTTTTTTTTATTTAAAAACGGGATGGACTGTATTGAATTCTTAAAACTTGCAACCAACAACAACAACAACAACAACAACAACAAAGCCTTTTCCCACTAAGTGGGGTCGGCTATATGAATCCTAGAACGCCATTGCGCTCGGTTTTGTGTCATGTCCTCCGTTAGATCCAAGTACTCTAAGTCTTTTCTTAGGGTCTCTTCCAAAGTTTTCCTAGGTCTTCCTCTACCCCTTCGGCCCCGAACCTCTGTTCCGTAGTCACATCTTCGAACCGAAGCGTCAGTAGGCCTTCTTTGCACATGTTCAAACCACCGTAACCGATTTTCTCTCATCTTTCCTTCAACTTCGGCTACTCCTACTTTACCTCGGATATCCTTATTCACAATCTTCTCCTTTCTCGTGTGCCCACACATCCCACGAAGCATCCCACGAAGCATCCTTATCTCCGCTACACCCATTTTGTGTACGTGTTGATGCTTCACCGCCCAACATTCTGTGTCATACAACATCGCTGGCCTTATTGCCGTCCTATAAAATTTTCCCTTGAGCTTCAGTGACCTACGACGATCACACAACACGCCGGATGCACTCTTACACTTCATCCATCCAGCTTGTATTCTATGGTTGAGATCTCCATCTAATTCTCCGTTCTCTTGCAAGATAGATCCTAGGTAGCGAAAACAGTCGCTTTTTGTGATCGTCGCTAGATTGCTCCGGTCATTAGTGTGGATAAGTATATAAATCGATAGAGATAGGAAAGCAAACACCAGATGTACGTGGTTCACCCATATTGGCTACGTCCACGAAATAGAAGAGTTCTCATTAATTGTGAAGGGTTTACACAAGTACATAGGTTTAAGCTCTCTTTTAGTGAGTACAAGTGAATGATTTAGTACAAATGACATTAGGAAATATTGTGGGAGAATGATCTCGTAATCACGAAACTTCTAAGTTCCGGAGTGTGGTATCGTCTTGACTTGCCTTATCTGTCTCGTAGGTAGATGTGACATCTTCTCTGAAAGTACTCTTCCTCCATCCAGGGGTGGTATCTTTAACTGGTGGAGATGCACAAGGTAATGTATCAATTTCACATGAAGCTTACTTGTAGTTTCAGGCTTGGTCAAGCGCGATACAAACCATGTAGTAGGAGTCCTCCAAGTCGCCGAGCTAGGGGATCTGCTGAAAGAGGTGATAGACAAGGTAAGCAATCAGAGCTCCAAGCAATCAGTCCCAGATCAGAACTTTGATTTCGAGTTCCGGCTGATTGTTCACATTCTCCCTATCTTGCAGGCAGCATGAAGGATAAAGAGAAGAAAAATGAGAAGAGAAGATATGGGATACTTTTGCTTTTGAAGAAGTAACTTTCCACAGGCTTATTCTTGAACTGGGCTGGAGGGTTTTCTGGTTTCCTCCAGAGTATAAGGCCGACTGAAGAATTTGAGGGTCAAAACAAGTCCATCAAATCTATAGTACGTTCGACCCTGCTGATATGGGATACTTTTGCTTTTGACAGAGTAGTGGATGTATCGGCACGTGTGCTGTTACGTTTGTCTCCACATGCTTCCTTGTATCCTTCTCACTTGCCCTATATGTTCCTCGGGCAGATGCGGTATCTTCCCTGGAAGCATAAGATGTTGAAGATGAGTACTCGAGAGCAATGCCAGGTAAGTAATCAAGTAAGGGGTTCCAGGCAGTCAGTTCCTGACTGGAAGCTTGATTCCAAGTGCTGGCTGATTGCTCTCTTTCTCCTTGTCTTGTAGGTAAGAACAAGGCCAAAGGAAAAGACAGGGAAAAAACATGATATGGGATACTCTTGCTTTTAACCCTGATGATATGAGATATTCTTGCTCTAATATAGCTTGTTTGCAGAGGTATTATCGGGGGGAAAGAAAGCTGAATATTTCGAAAGGCTTCTTTGGGAGTGCCCTATCAGATATGAGGAAGGGTTGAGCATTTTTGCAGGTATGCCTGTCTGTTGGGGATAGAGGTCAACATATATAGGAGTCTCCCTAACAACAAGTAGTAATGCTATTCCTTTACCCTGCTTGGTCATAACACGGTAGTGGGAGCTGCCAGCTTCACATGTTTTAACTTTGTCAGAGCACTTTGAAAAAGTGGTCTATGGTATCTGGAAAGCTGATATTGCGTGTAAAGATTACAGACAAGCTTTATCCAAGGAGATCCGGCTCTTGAAGTTGGGAAAGTGGTGCCTCTTCGGTTTTCGAACAAGCAATCCTGTCGGAGATCTGGCTCTCGAGATTCGGAGAACGATGTCTTTTCGATTTTTGAGAAAGTCATCTTGCTAGGGGTCTGGCTCTCGAGATTCGGAGAGCGGTGTCTCTTCGATTTTTGAGAAAGTAATCATGTTGGGAGTCTGGCTCTCGAGATTCGGAGGGCGGTGCCTCTTCGATTTTGGAGCAAGCAATCTTGTTGGGAGTGTTTTCTCGAATGTGAGAAAAGGTTGGGCATGTTTGCTAGTCTATCTTGCCACGAAGCACAGAGGTTGACACACAGGGACTTTCCAATTATCCAGCAGTGGTACTATTCCTTTACCCTTGTGGGTAATAATATGGTAGCTAGACCTTCAAAATTTATGTGTCTAAACTTTGTTAGTGCTGTTTCTTTGCTATTCTTTTACCCTTCTTGGTCAGAGCGGTGTAGTGGGAGCTGCAAGCTTCACGTGTCTCAACTTTGTCAGAGAACTTTTGCAAAGTTATTTGTGGTACCCATGAGCTAATGTTGCGTGTGGGAAGTGGGTGATTGAACAGTAAGATTCATGTGCTTTCTACTTCACCAGAAATCTTCGACATAATGCCCATAATTTTCGCAAAGCTGACAGGTGCTGACAAGGCTGGAAAAGTAGGTGCCTCTTCGATTTCTAAGATCGGCCCTCGTGGTCTCTGAGCAGCCCAGCTTTTGAGAAAACAAGCGCCTCTTCGATTTCTGAGATCGGCCTTCGTGGTCTTTGAGCAGCCCAACTTTTGAGAAAGCAAACGTCTCGTGGTCTCTGAGCAGCCCAGCTTTTGAGAAAGCAAACTCCTCTTCGATTTCTGAAGCTCCGTCGAGTGCAGATTTTTTATAGAGGCTGGCATTAAGTTCCAAAGCACACTTGAATCTCCACCAGTAGAAGCTCCATTCTTGCACTTCTAAGATCTTGATTTGTCCGACCTCTTCTCTCTTTAACACCTTTGAAAATGTATGGCCCCTCCGACCGTCGTTTTGACTTGAACCTTGTTGAAGAGGCAGTCACGCCTTCTCCAGACAACATATGGCGCCCATCATTCGTCTCCCCTACTGGTCCTCTTACTGTTGGGGATTCCATGATGAAGAATGATATGACCGATGCGGTAGTGGCCAGGAACCTTCTCACTCCCAAAGATAACAGACTACTTTCCAAACGGTCTGATGAGTTGGCTGTTAAGGATTCTCTGGCTCTCAGTGTTCAGTGTGCAGGTTCTGTGTCTAACATGGCCAACGCCTATTTGCTCGAACCCGCCAAGTTGAATCATTGGCGGTTGAAGTGATGAGTCTCAAACATAAGATTAGAGGGCTCACGCATGAGAATAAACAGTTGCACCGGCTCGCACATGACTATGCTACAAACATGAAGAGGAAGCTTGACCAGATGAAGGAATCTGATGGTCAGGTTTTACTTGATCATCAGAGATTTGTGGGTTTGTTCCAAAGGCATTTATTGCCCTCGTCTTCTGGGGCTGTACCGCATAATGAAGCTCCAAATGATCAACCTCTGCTGCCTCCTCCTTCTAGGGTTCTGTCCAGTACTGAGGCTCCAAATGATCCCCCTCCAGTGCCTGCTCTTTCTGGGGCTCTACCGACTGCTGAGACTTCTCCTAAGCAACCTTTGTGAAGGCTCCCGCTTGTTTGTTTATTTTGACTCATGTATATGTACATATTTGTGACTTATCGGGGATATCAATAAATAGTTTTCCTTCATTTCAACGTATTGTGTTGAATACACCAAAGCCTTCTTCGCTAAGTTCTCTGAATTTTCTTTTGTTGAAGCTTTGTGAGTGGAGCATGTAGGTTGAGGTAGTATTCCCTTAATTTCCCGAGTGAGGAAAACTTCTCGGTTGGAGACTTGGAAAATCCAAGTCACTGAGTGGGATCGGCTATATGAATCTTTGAACGCCATTGTGCTCGGTCCTGTGTCATGTCCTCCGTTAGATCCAAGTACTCTAAGTCTTTTCTTATAGTCTCTTCCAAAGTTTTCCTAGGTCTTCCTCTACCCCTTCGGCCCTGAACCTCTGTCCCATAGTCGCATCTTCTAATCGGAGCGTCAGTAGACCTTCTTTGCTCATGTCCAAACCACCGTAACCGATTTTCTCTCATATTTCTTTCAATTTCGGCTACTCCTACTTTACCCCGGATATCCTCATTCCTAATCTTATCCTTTCTTGTGTGCCCACACATCCAACGAAGCATCCTCATCTCCGCTACACCCATTTTGTGTACGTGTTGATGCTTCACCGCCCAACATTCTGTGCCATACAGCATCGTCGGCCTTATTGCCGTCCTATAAATTTTTCCCTTGAGCTTCAATGGCATACGGCGGTCACACAACACGCCGGATGCACTCTTCCACTTCATCCATCCAGCTTGTATTCTATGGTTGAGATCTCCATCTAATTCTCCGTTCTTTTTCAAGATAGATCCTAGGTAACGAAAACGATCGCTCTTTGGTATTTCTTGATTTCCGATCCTCACCCCAAACTCATTTTGGCCTTCATTTGCACTGAACTTGCACTCCATATATTCTGTCTTTGATCGGCTTAGGCGAAGACCTTTAGATTCCAACACTTCTCTCCAAAGGTTAAGCTTTGCATTTACCCCTTCCTGAGTTTCATCTATCAACACTATATCGTCTGCGAAAAGCATACACCAAGGAATATCATCTTGAATATGTCCTGTTAACTCATCCATTACTAACGCAAAAACGTAAGGACTTAAGGATGAGCCTTGATGTAATCCTACAGTTATGGGAAAGCTTTCGGTTTGTCCTTCATGAGTTCTTACGGCAGTCTTTGCTCATTCATACATATCCTTTATAGCTTGGATATATGCTACTCGTACTCCTTTCTTCTCTAAAATCCTCCAAAGAATGTCTCTTGGGACCCTATCATACGCTTTTTCCAAATCTATAAAGACCATGTGTAAATCCTTTTTCCCATCTCTATATCTTTCCATCAATCTTCGTAAGAGATAGATTGCCTCCATGGTTGAGCGCCCTGGCATGAACCCGAATTGGTTGTCCGAAACCCGTGTCTCTTGCCTCAATCTATGCTCATTGACTCTCTCCCAGAGCTTCATTGTATGACTCATTAGCTTAATACCCCTATAGTTCATGCAATTTTGTACGTCGCCCTTATTCTTGTAAATAGGCACCAAAGTGCTCGTTCGCCATTCATTTGACATCTTCTTCGTTTTCAAAATCCTATTGAAAAGGTCAGTGAGCCATGTTACACCTGTCCCTCCCAAAACTTTCCACACTTCGATTGGTATATTGTTTGGGCCTACTGCTTTTCTATGCTTTATCTTCTTCAAAGCTACAACCACTTCTTCCTTCCGGATTCGACGATAAAAAGAGTAGTTTCTACACTCTTCTGAGTTACTCAACTCCCCTAAAGAAGCACTCCTTTCATGTCCTTCATTGAAAAGATTATGAAAATAACCTCTCTATCTATCTTTAACCGCGTTCTCTGTAGCAAGAACCTTTCCATCCTCATCCTTGATGCACCTCACTTGGTTTAGGTCCCTTGTCTTCTTTTCCCTTGCTCTAGCTAGTTTATAGATATCCAACTCTTCTTCTTTGGTATCTAGTCGCTTATACATATCATCATAAGCCGCTAACTTAGCTTCTCTCACAGCTTTCTTCACCTCTTGCTTCGCTTTTCTATACCTTTCACCATTTTCATCGGTCATATCCTTGTATAAGGCTTTACAACATTCCTTCTTAGCCTTCACCTTTGTTTGTACCTCCTCATTCCATCACCAATATTCCTTTTGGTGTGGGGCAAAGCCCTTGGACTCTCCTAACACCTCTTTTGCTACTTTTCGGATACAACTAGCCATGGAATCCCACATTTGGCTAGCTTCCCCCTCTCTATCCCACACACACTGGGTGATTACTTTCTCTTTGAAAATGACTTGTTTTTCTTCTTTTAGATTCCACCATCTAGTCCTTGGGCACTTCAAAGTCTTGTTCTTTTTTCTCACTCTTTTGATATGTACATCCATCACCAACAAGCGATGTTGATTAGCCACGCTCTCTCCTGGTATAACTTTGCAATCCTTACAAGTTATACGATCCCCTTTCCTCATTAGAAGAAAATCTATTTGTGTTTTTGACGACCCACTCTTGTAGGTGATCACATGTTCTTCTCTCTTCTTAAAGAAGGTGTTGGCTAAGAAGAGATCATATGCCATTGCAAAATCCAAGATAGCTTCCCCATCCTCGTTTCTCTCCCCAAAACCATGGCCACCATGAAAACCTCCATAGTTGCCTGTCTCCCTGCCCACGTGTCCATTTAAATCTCCTCCTATAAATAACTTCTCCATCTGAGCAATTCCTTGCACCAAGTCTCCAAGGTCTTCCCAAAATTTCTCCTTCGAACTCATATCCAACCCTACTTGAGGTGCGTACGCACTAATCACATTGATAAGTTCTTGTCCTATTACAATCTTGATTGCCATGATTCTATCTCCTACCCTCTTGACATCTACAACATCTTGTGTCAAGGTCTTGTCCACGATGATGCCAACACCGTTTCTCGTTCTATTTGTGCCCGAGTACCAAAGTTTAAACCCTGAGTTTTCTAGATCCTTTGCCTTAAGACCAACCCACTTAGTTTCTTGTAGGCACATAATATTTATCATTCTCCTCACCATAACTTCCACTACTTCCATGGATTTTCCCGTTAAGGTTCCTATATTCCACGTTCCTATATTCCACGTTCCTAAACGCATTCTACTCTCCTGAACTCTACCCTTCTGTCCTAGCTTCTTCACCCTCCCCCCTCCAATGGAATCAAAGTACTTCTTTTGTGTGTCCCGTGTAAAGTTGATAGGTGCATATGCTCCCAAACAACTTTGAGTGGAGTCGTTCGAAAAGAAGTTTCTATGGCCCCCTTGCTCATTTAACACTGCATCCGGGTGCCTATGGAGATACAACGACCCTTGCTCACTTATCACTGTGCTCGGGCCACACAGCGCGCCACTTACGGGTGACGCCCTAGCTTTAGCGCGATTTCGTTCTGAATTCATTTTCATAAGGATTCGACGTAACTGTGGAGTGCCGGCTGTCGACTACCTGACGCCCTCCCCCTCCTCCTTTACCCGGGTTTGGGACCGGCCATGTAAGATAAACTTACATAGGCGGAGTTTCTTAAAACTTGCAACCAATTAAAAAAAAATAGAAAACATGTTTTTCTACCAATCAAAGTTTTAGAGTGCGTACCCAAAAAAAAAAATAGAAAACTTGTGAAAAAAAGATCAAATGTCAAAAATCAATTTATTTGTCCACCTCCTACTAAAAAGGAGGTCAAATGTTTGGAACCAAGTTCAGGTGACATTTCAAAAAGAATGTTAATGCTAAAAACTGAAACCCTTGACTTTTTTATTTTTGAACCAAATTTTTACCTATAAATTGATTAATTTGACCTATAATTTATAAAGAAGGTCAAATTTTCACCTATAAATTGATTAATTTGACCTATAATTTATAAAGAAGGTCAAAATTTCACCTATAAATTGATTAATTTACGTATGAAGAATGAAGATGACCAAGTTTTTACCATTAACGTCGTCATTGTTTGACTGCGTCACGGGCAAAACAGGGACTCGAAAAAGGAAACAATAAAAAATTGAGAGAGAGAGAAAGAGAGAGAAAGAGAGAGAGGGAGAGAGAGAGATATATATATATATATATATATATATATATATATATATATATATATATATAGAGAGAGCATCAGCACGTCCATTTTCCGCCCACGTGTCTCCTGGAGTATCGCCAAGAGTCGAGAAGAGGACCCTCACGAGATTCTGGTCTCCACCCCATCGCCTCGATTCACCACCCAAATCACCTCAACTCCTCCTCTCTCGCTACTCCACTCAGCTCCTCCTCCGTCCTCAGCTCCTCCTCCGCCACCTCCCTCTGCTTATCCTCATCCTCCGCCGTCTCTCTCTCTCTCTCTCTCTAACCAGTTCGCGGTTCCATGGGACGCAGGCAGTCGCATCTCCACACGAACATTCCTCGCCAGCTCTAGAAACCTCCAGAAGATTCTTCCGCTGTTGACTTTCTGCTTCCGAGAGCCCGATGGCGCAGCTTCGTTGCATTCTTCTCCTCGCTTTCCTCTCCTCTCTGCTTCCTGCTCTTCGCGCCAGTGATGGCGATGCTGATCCGATTTACAAGTATGCCTTCCTTTCTGAGATTTTTGCTTGGTTTCTGAAAGGACTTGGAATTTCGCTTCCAAGTTCGTATCAGTATTTGATTTGGTTTGGTTTATTTATAATATTCGAGCTCATTGAGTTGTTTATTTGAAGTATTTTAGTTTAGTTGAATGCTCTCACTGTTTGATTGATGAGCTTCGTTTAGTTGTTTGTATAGCCAAATTTATTAGAAATTTGATCGAGTTTTCGTGTTTTCGTGGTTGAAAACTCGAAAATCTGGACTAAGTTTCGTGTATTCCGTACAACGAATCAACGATTAGTGTGATGTTTTTGTTACTTGATGGATTTAGATTGTGAAGATAATTATGAAAATTGAACAATCATTTAATGCTAGGGAAAAATAAATTTGAAATCTTTTATTGTTAACTAGCATTAATGCAGATAATGATGAAAGTTCTTTATTTGGGAGCTTTAGGCGAATGGGTTTGGAAGTACTTTTAAAATGATTGTTATGCTTTTGGCGAGAATGTCTTTGAAATCAATCCTTAGTAAAAGTTCAAGTGGATCCTGGAAAAGTGATTTTCTGCAAGAAACACAGTGCTTCTCCCAAAATGCAATTAAAGTGCTTTTGGAACCCAATATCAATTTCACCAAAAGCGCTTTCAATCATTTTAAAAGCACTTCCAAACGAGCCCTATATTGGTTATGCTATTTGATTGATGTGATTTCACAAGTACAAAATTTACATTCACGGAAGTTCATTAGGTGTTCTCTTGTATCGTATTCATCTATATGTTGCTTGTTTCATGGCTGTTGGGTGATAACCATTATGATTTTTATGGGTTTTCCAGGTCTTGTGTGGCGGAGTGCGAAAAATCTGGGTGTGTAGGGGACACATGCTTTCAACACTGTAAATTTTCATCCGATGGGAAACCTATTGATGGTCCGTGGTACATGCAAGAGCCCCTCTATTTGCGCTGGAAACAATGGGACTGCCGCAGTGACTGCAGGTACCACTGCATGTTTGCAAGGGAGGAAGAGAGAGAGGAACTCGGCCATAAACCTGTCAAATACCATGGGAAATGGCCGTTTCAGCGTGTTTATGGCATCCAGGTCTTCCGCTGATATTTAGTAGAGCAAATTAGTTGATTACTAATCTAAATAAGTTAATTTACTTGCTGATATGGCCTAACCATTCAACGAACTTGTTTAGGAACCGGTTGCTGTTGCTCTCTCCGCTATCAATCTTGCCATTCAATTTCATGGCTGGATATCTTTTTTCATCCTTATATACTACAAGTTGCCGTTGAATCCAAATAAGAAGACGTACTATGAATATACTGGTATGTGGCACATCTATGGGATCTTGGCAATGAATGCCTGGTTTTGGAGTGGTGTATTTCACAGCCGGTAAGTGGTTTTAAATTCCTTTGACAGCGTAATGATTTATACATACAACCGTGATCTGCTCCAAAATGTCAACTTATGCAAAAGATAAATATTTTAGTACTTTGTACTTCTTAGACCTCGCAACCTATCGATTTAAACAAATTGATGGTCGCAATTTATAACAGCAGGACAAGATTTAGTGTAGTGTTGTGCATATGGAATTAGGGTATTCCATAGGCCAGAATTTTTCTCTGCTAAATTTCAACAGCAAGATTATGCTGTAGCTTGTGGTACTGACCTCGTAACGAATACAAAACTTTTGCGTGTTGATTGTGCCTGGTGTGAGGGAAGAACACGATTTTGATATGATAACATTAATTGTTTTCAGACAGTTTTTAACTGCTGCTTTGTTATCCAATGTAGAGATGTCGAGTTGACAGAGAAGCTAGATTATTCTTCTTCTGTAGCACTACTTGGATTTTCACTCATTGTGACCCTAATTCGAGCGTTTAATGTGAGAGATGAGGCTGCAAGGGTCATGGTTTGTGCTCCGCTGATTGCATTCGTCACCACACACATACTGTACCTGAACTTCTATAAACTTGATTACGGTAAGACATTCTGTTGCAAATTTGAGCCAAACTTTTTGTTGCTTTTAATACAAAACTATTTGCCGTGGCAATGAGCTTACAAGTTTTGCAGGTTTGAACATGAAAGTGTGCATGGCCATGGGCATCATTCAGCTTCTTACATGGGCAGTTTGGGCTGGTGTCAGTTGCCATCCATCGCGCTGCAAGTTGTGGGCGGTAGTGGCAGGAGAAGCCCTTGCCCTGCTCTTCGAGATATATGACTTCCCACCTTACCAAGGCTTTATTGACGCGCACGCTCTCTGGAATGCAATCAACATACCTATTACATACCTCTGGTGGAGTTTTGTGAGGGATGATGCCGAGTTTGTTACATCGGCTCTCCTTAAGAAAGCAAAGTAGTAGATCTGAATCGAAAAGCATGAAGTGATCCAATGGTGGATTGTATCAAAGACTCGAAAGTACATGACATGCTCAGCGCAGTTAGTTCGTAAAATGTTCTCCTTTTTTCCTCATGTGTATGCGTTTCTCCGAAATGCTTACCGTGATGTGGTTCCGTTTGATTTTGCATTTCGCATTGGTATCGGTCAAATTGTTTCCGCTGTCTACGGTGGGCTACTTCCTCTGATGGAATCCGGATTTCCAGGTCGTTGTGTTGGTTTTTTTTCCTGGAAACTTTTAGATGTAAGATTTGAATTCTCAAGTTACTGAATTGTGCTGTAAATCTTTGTCGAATACCATTTTAGGATGTTGTGTGGTGATGTTGTTTATGCAGTGTTGGAATAGCTTATGGAGAAAGGTACCAATAAAAAAAAAATAGTAAAAAGCTTTTGCTGATAAATGTTTTTGCTATAAGCGCTTTTATTATTAACGTTTCAAAACTTTAGCCACGTCCAATTGCTTTTTGGAATAGTACTTGGAAGTCCAAGAGGTGGTAGAAGTGTTTTTAAGTTTTTCTATCTATAGTAGAGTTCGTAAGAGCATTTAAAATGACTGAAAGCGTTTTTAGTGAAATTGATTTTGGGTCGCAAAATCATTTTAAGTGCTATTTGGAAGAAGCACTTATCCCAAAAGCACTTTAAGTGCTATTTTAAAGAAATACCATATATCTACCTAATTTTTGCAACATAAAAGAAAAATTTAGGAGGTACGTCGTGGGTTAGATTCTTGGCGTTGATTAATCACATAATGATGGTCAGAAAAAGTTAAAATGTTTATGTAAGTTTTTCCAGCTTTTAAAAAGATGATCTAGGTTAAGTCCCTTGATGGTTTTTATGCTTTTAAAAATAAGAAATTAGGAAAAGGTATTGCATTGTTTATATGTGGAGCTTGAGCTGCAAGTGTCCGACGGTTAAAACTTTTGGCACCAAAGTCCAACAATATATGATTGGGCCCCACTTTAGGGTTTTAGGAAAGCAGACGCAAGTACTCTACCACTTCATCAGCAACCAGATCAAATTTGCAGCAGCGGCGCCGCCTCTCCTCCGCCGCTTCCACGTTCAGAGGCCTCTTCAGTCTTCCCCTCCGGCCGGTAGGGCGGCGGTATGTGAACTCACCCTCCCGATCAAAGATTTAAGCTTTCTAGAAATTCCATCCGTTTTGGTTTTTGGGATTGGTTTAACTGCGTCGTTCTGATGCCGCAGATGGATAACGGAAAAGGGATTGAAGACCCAGAGAAGAAAAAGAAGAAGGAAGAAAAGGTAATCTCTTGCAAAATTGCTTCTTTTAATGTTATAATTGCAGACCCAGATGGATAAATATGTGAATTACTGAATTTTAGAAAGAAATTAATTTCTAACTCTTTGATATTTCGGCAGGCAAGAGAGAAGGAATTGAAAAAGCAGAAAGCTTTAGAGAAAGCTGCCAAGCTTCAGGTAATGATGGTGAATGTATTTTGGTGTAGGTTTTCGATTCATTTTTTGGTTTTGTCGAATATATTTTGTTGTGCTGCGTCTGCGTGGTGTCGAAACGTCCTAGAATGTCAGTCCCTGAGATGACTGATCAAGGATATGGTGTTATTTGATGGTTTTAGGCACAACAAGCATCTAGTTCCTCTAAGAAGAGTGAAAAGAAGCATGTAAAGCGTTCCAACGAGGGGGAGGAGAATCCGGAGGACTTTATTGACCCAGAGACTCCATTTGGCGAGAAGAAACGGATGTCGAGTCAAATGGCAAAACAGTATAGTCCAAGTGCAGTAGAGAAATCGTGAGTGTCATGTTTTCTTTTCACCAATTCTCCCAACAATTTTACTTTTTATTTATTTATTATGTTATCTATGCTTGACGATTTAGGTGGTATGGATGGTGGGAGAAGACGGGATTCTTTGTGGCAGATGCTAAGAGCTCCAAACCTCCTTTTGTCATTGTGAGTGTCATATTGCTCCATCAAATTTGTTTTTGAGTTTGCATTGACATGGATACCAATAAACAAAATAAAATTAACTCGCATATATTACAGGTTTTACCGCCCCCCAATGTGACTGGTGCCCTTCATATTGGCCATGCTCTTACTGCTGCTGTTGAGGTGATTCCCAAGTTTGTTCTATGGTGACTTCCAAAGTATGTTTTCTAAAAAAGAAAAAAAAACTAATTGGATGTAATTTTGTTATATGCAGGACACTATAATCCGTTGGCGAAGAATGTCTGGTTACAATACCTTGTGGGTGCCTGGAATGGACCATGCTGGGATAGCAACACAGGTGTTCATTTAACAATTATTGAATATTTACTATAGTTTAGTTTTTGAGTATTACCAATCTAAGCAAAAGTGATTCTGCACTCGCTTCCTTCCAACACTTCACACAAACTCAACAGCACCAGTTTATTATGTGGCTGGATGGGGGTCTTGTAGGGGTCATAGTTTTTAGTGCCTGATACGTAGGCTGTTCTCTGGGTATAGAACTTCCGTGTGAAGGATGTTGGATTTTAAATAGCAACTTTTACTCTCATATATGTCCGATGTCCTCAAGGGCGCGTTCTTTCAAAATTAAGCCGTAGTCAGGAGTGGGGTTTTATATTTTATCTTATTCTCAGTGTTGTAGCTTTTCATAACAGAAAAAGCAACTAGAATGGTGTCTTTGCCAAAATCTCAGTCATGAAAACCCTACATATGTCTATATATATATATATATATATATCTGGATTATGTTCATGTCATTTGTTATTTGTTTTCTGGATTTTAACATTTATGTGCCATTTATAGGTTGTTGTAGAAAAGAAGCTAATGCGTGAAAGACAGTTAACCAGGCATGATATTGGTCGTGAGAAATTTGTAGCTGAAGTGAGTTTGAACTGAAACTAGCTAGTATTATATCCGTTCATAATTTTGATGTTCTAAAGTTAATGGATCCATTCTTACCTTTTCATAATTGTTGGTAATTTTGGTTGTTGAAAGGTTTGGAATTGGAAAAATAAGTATGGGGGCACCATTTTACAGCAGCTACGTCGTTTGGGTGCTTCTTTGGACTGGTCCCGTGAGGTAATCAGTTGAATTCTGGATTTTTTGTTTTTGGAGCAAAGAATCAGTTGTCCTGTTAAATTTCTTGTTCTCTTTATTAGACCTAGTCATGAAGCTCTCTCTCTCTCTCTCTCTCACGTGTGTGTGTGTGTATTATTATATGTATTACTAATTTCTTTGATTTTTTTTCCACTGTTTCCTTCTTAATTGTAGTGCTTTACAATGGATGAGAAAAGATCAAGGGCCGTGACAGAGGCTTTTGTAAGGCTTCATAAGCAAGAGCTTATCTACAGGTATGCTAGGCACAGGAGCTGTGTTGTTCTAGGTTTAACATTATGTTATGGTGGAGGCTAGCTTTTCTGGTTTTTGTTTGATTTCATATGTACATATTTTTTTTTTATTTAGTTAGCCAGTTGAGGTGAGGATTGGGTGATAATACTAACGACCAATGGACTTCTTCAATCATCTACTCCTATAATTCATCCTCTTTATGGCCTTTTTTATGCACTCTTGTACACATTCTGGCTTTGTTTTGCAGGGATAATCGCCTAGTGAATTGGGATTGTGTCTTGCGGACAGCAATATCTGACATAGAGGTCAGCCTTCTCCTTTTAGTGGCATACTTTCCCAAATTTTTCAGCATTATGAAATTTTTTTGGTCTATGTAGGTGGACTATATTGATGTAAAAGAAAGGACGTTGCTAAAGGTTCCTGGATATGAGAACCCTGTTGAATTTGGAGTGTTGACTTCATTTGCTTACCCTCTGGAAGAAGGTTTAGGTGAGATTGTTGTGGCCACTACTAGAGTGGAAACTATGCTTGGTGATACTGCTATTGCTGTACATCCTGATGATGAAAGGTACCGGCATCTTCATGGAAAGCATGCCATTCATCCTTTTAATGGAAGAAGGATTCGCATAATATGTGATGCAATTCTCGTTGATCCAGAATTTGGGACTGGTGCTGTGAAGGTAAATTTAACGTATAAGTTGTGAAAGATTATGTTAAATTTCTTTTCTGGTTTATGTTTCAGGTTATAAAGATTTGTTGATCTTTCTCTTTTGCCTCATGCAGATTACACCGGCCCATGATCCTAATGACTTTGATGTTGGAAAGCGCCATAATCTTGAATTTATCAACGTCTTTACTGATGATGGAAAAATAAATCAGGATGGTGGAGAATTTGTAGGGATGCCACGTTTCAAAGCCCGAGAGGCAGTGACTGAAGCATTAAAGAAGAAGGTATCTGTTTACAGTACTGCATGTGTAGCTTATGTATAGATGGTGGTTAAAAAAATTAATTCTAATATCAACATAGTATATCATATTCCTATGCAATTGTTAAATGCTTACCAAGTAGATGAATATATTTGTTGTTAGTGGGGACTTCCTGTAACACCTTTAACACTATCACTGCCACCTCCTCTCACACTTCTTTAATATTGTTTTCAAGTCGATACTCCTTCAAAACAATGTCTTATGAAATGAAATTGTTTGCATCCCCATAATTCCAGACACTTCGCACAATTTAAAGGCTCTCGGTACTGTTCACTTTAACGAAAAACCACATTTTTACACTAAAAAGTCAATCCTGGTACTATTCACTTTATCCTCTATTTTTTCCTTATCGTTAAAACTCAAAGTTTTCAAGCCCTTTTCATTTGTTTTCCTTTTAATATACCCTACTTGTAATAATGTCACTTGTCAGCATCCCCAGTTTTGTGTTACACGTGCATCAATCTTCCTAGTTGTTGGAGGGTACTGTCTGTTTGAATTCCTTACTGTTTACAATTTTATGGATGGTTCAGTGACCCTATTCTCCTTGCATTTAGGGCCTCTTTAGAGATGCTAAGGCCAATGAGATGCGCCTTGGAATTTGCTCTAGAAGTCAAGATGTTGTGGAGCCCATGATAAAGCCCCAATGGTATGTTACATGCAGTGGTATGGGAAAAGAAGCCCTTCATGCTGCCATAGATGATGAGAACAGGAAGCTTGAGATCATCCCGAAACAGTATACTGCAGATTGGAAGAGGTGTGGTTTTTTCCTTTCTTTGCC
Source organism: Malus sylvestris (assembly GCF_916048215.2). Classification (NCBI taxonomy): domain Eukaryota; kingdom Viridiplantae; phylum Streptophyta; class Magnoliopsida; order Rosales; family Rosaceae; genus Malus; species Malus sylvestris. Next base: position 26,952,910 of record NC_062260.1, read on the forward strand.
TTACTTTTTGGAATTTCTTGTGTATGCATTGTAAGGAATAATAAGATCATATTTCCAGAAGGTATGTTCTTTTTTAGAGCATTGCCAAGAAAGTAAGTTCAGGTTTTGGACAACTGACAAGTCAGTGGATAAATTCTAGTTGTTACTTGTGTCTTTGCAATTTATGTAAATGGAATTCTGAACATAAAGGCTAAAATTTGTACTTAGTTCTGGTCTCAATTGTACAGATGGCTTGAGAACATTCGTGATTGGTGCATTTCAAGGCAACTCTGGTGGGGTCACCGTGTTCCTGCATGGTATGTTGTTTATGAGGGTGATAGTCCAGACAATTTTGGAGTATCAGATGAGCGATGGGTTGTTGCGAGAAATGAAGAAGAGGCCAAAGGACATGCCAGTCAAAAATTTGAGGGGAAATTTCAATTGATGCAGGATCCTGATGTGCTTGACACTTGGTTTTCCGCTGGTCTCTTCCCATTGTCTGTGTTAGGCTGGCCTGATGATACAGAAGATCTGAGGGCGTTTTATCCTACTTCAGTTCTTGAAACCGGTCATGACATTCTCTTTTTCTGGGTTGCTCGTATGGTAATGCTTGGAAGTACATTGGGTGGCAACGTACCTTTTACAAAGGTGGGAACTATTTTTACATTATTTATGTAATGGCTTTCCGTGTGTGTTGCATATTGCCTAACTTATAATGTCCAGTTGCTTGACTATGAAACAATAGCCTGTTATACTTAACATTACTGAGTGTTTTTCTACTTGGTAAAAGCTTGAAGGAAAAGAAATTTTGTGGAATCCTACTAGGCTACTACATTGTTATTACAAGATTCCCAGTTTACAATGTTTATATGTATACGAGCTTGTTAAAATGTCCAGTGGGCATTTTTTAGAGACACATGACTTTTTCACCATCTTATTTTTTGCAAAAATCGTTCTGAGCATGCAAAGATGGTTTTGATTATACATTATAGTTTGATTACCGAAGAGACAGGTGGAATTTGGTCGCTTTGCAGGTCTATTTGCACCCAATGATTCGCGATGCACATGGGCGTAAAATGTCTAAGTCCTTGGGGAATGTCATTGATCCTCTTGAAGTAATAAATGGTATTACCCTTGAAGGTCTGCATCAGAGGCTTTTGGAGGGAAATTTGGATCCCAAGGAATTGACTGTAGCCAAAGAAGGGCAAGTAAAGGACTTTCCTAAGGGTATTGAAGAATGTGGTGCTGATGCTCTTCGTTTTGCTCTTGTCTCTTACACTGCTCAGGTTAGGATTTTATCGTTATATTTCTGGCAGGTAACTGTTTTCTACCATGGATCTAGTAATCTATCTGATTGTCTTTTCTTGTCTTTTCAGTCAGATAAGATAAATCTGGACATCCAAAGGGTTGTGGGTTATCGTCAATGGTGCAATAAACTGTGGAATGCAGTACGATTTGCTATGAGCAGGCTTGGGGATGATTTTGTGCCACCCTCATATGTAAATCCAGATGTGCTTCCATTTAGTTGCCAGTGGATACTCTCGGTACTAAATAAAGTCATATCCAAAGCTGTTTTGTCATTGGAAGCGTATGACTTCTCAGATGCAGCCACTGCAGTGTATGCTTGGTGGCAGTACCAATTGTGTGATGTCTTTATTGAAGCTATCAAGCCTTACTTTTCTGGCAACGATCCAAAGTATGAGTCTGAAAGGGGTTTTGCACAAGCCACACTATGGTTATGTCTTGACAATGGTCTGCGGTTGCTTCATCCGTTTATGCCATTCGTCACAGAAGAACTGTGGCAGCGCCTTCCGTCACCAAAGGATCACAAGAGGCCAGCCTCAATTATGATATGCGAATATCCTTCCACTCTAGAGGTTGGTTGGTTAGTTCTTTTTTCTCAAACATAAATTGGATGATCCTGACCAGCCTAAGGCTAGAGGCGAACGATCATGCAAAAAGTACACTTGCATCATTGTTCTTCTTAGGCCGTAAAGGATTACTCATGGGAATGGTGGTTTTCATTATGACCCCTGGCTTTGGGATAATGTTGCGGAGACAGTTATAGTATGTGTAGTAACCATCTTTCTAACTTGTCATTTATACAGCGCTGGACAAATGAAAGGGCAGAGATCGAGATGAATCTTATAGATTCTGTTGTGAAATCTCTCCGTTCACTTTCAAAAGAAAGTCGTGAAAGGTATATCTTGTAGCTGCAGTGTGAAATACTTTGATTTGTCATGTTGTGAATTGATCTGATTAGTGTTTGTTTCTTTCAGGCGACCAGCTTCTGTGCTTTGTCGAACACCATTAGATAGGGAAATAATATGCAGCCATCAACTGGAGATTGAAACTCTCGCCAATTTGTCATCTTTGACGGTAAGTCATGCGTTGTTTAAAAAACCTGCTCTAGCAACAGAACGAGGCAACAAAATTATAGGGCCGACTGCTTTTTGACTGACCATTGCTTTATGCAAATTCAGTTAATATATTTCTTATCCGTTCAGGTAATCAACGAGAACGATGCTGCTCCAACTGGATGTGTGGTGGGTGTTGTAAACGAAAACCTTTGTGTGTATCTCAAGCTTCAAGGAAGCCGTTCATTAGAAGCCGACCTTGAAAAGATCAGGAAGAAGATGGAAGACATTACATTGTAAGCTTTGCGGTTGAAGTTACATGGTGACTGAAAGCTCAGATTACACTTTAAATCCCTCCAGGTTTTGATTGCTGACAGCCGTTTTTATTAACTTGCAGGCAACAAGAGAAGCTATCGAAGGCGATGAATGTAGCCGGCTACAAAGAAAAGGTCCCGGAGAAGATTCAGAAAGCCAACGCAGACAAGCTTGAATCACTCGAGAAGGAAAAAATGTCTCTCGAAGAAGCAAGCCAGCATATGGAAGCACAGATATCGAGCAACGAAAAGTAGTGACTTCCAATTTGAAATTCGATCAAGAAGTATTTATTCGCATTACATTACTTGCGTATTCTTAGGTAATTTATTGAGATTTTGTCGCCGTTACTGAATAATTAGTTCAAAAATAATTTTTCTCGATTATATTATAAATTTATACACGGTACATCTTCGTGGTACATATATTTGACTTTTATTTTTCTTCTTTTCTTCCTATACGTGCTTCCATACTAATCAAATTTTTGTACGGAGAAAAAGCACTTTTACAAGCCAAAGATTACTACAAAATTTAAGACTCGCTCACAGAAGCAGCTTTTTTGCGTTCTAGAGAGTAGAGACTACACTAAGCTAAAACTGAAAAGAGATCAAATGGAAAAACTCCATAATGGCACGTCAGCATAAACAACCACGTCATCATCGTCATTGTAATGAGGTGGAGGCAGTAGCATTCCTTCCGCCATACTTGCCAGCAGTCCCGGCATCCCAAAAACCGCTTCCTCATCCATAAAATGCACTTGTTGCTCCGGCGCTGACGTGCACTCCGAGGGAGCCACCGCAGAAGCACCACAAGCCTCATCCGACTCTTCCACCGGCCGAAACTGTTCTGCTGCTTCCGCCGCGGCAGTTTGAATATCCTTCGCGTTGGCGGAGGCCGGGACTGGTAGCCGCCACGCAGAGTCGGCAAAGTTGAGGCAAGCCGACCTCCCCCTCAGCGCAATGGCCGCCACATCATGAGCGCGCGCGGCCATTTCGGCTGTGGGAAATGTTCCCAGCCAAATCCTTGTCTTTTTGTTGGGCTCCCGGACCTCGGACACCCACTTGCCGGAGTTCCTCCTCCGGACACCGCGGTACACAGGGTGCCTTGTCTCTTTAAACTTCTTCCGTCCAGCCTGCTTCTTCGGGTAAGTGGACGCCAGCAGGACCTCCTCGTCCGACAAGTTCATGAACATGGGGCGAGAACTGTTGGCGTCAGAAGCGGACGACGATTCCGGCTGCGGGTCCACGTAGTAATGAGAGAAAGCATCCATTTCTAGGTACGAGAGTAGTAGAGTTCCTTTAACAGAAACGATGTTGAAGCAAGCAAGAATCGAACTCAAAACTTCAAACGCTTAAGCGACCTCTTAACTTACTAAACTACAAGCGATTCAAGCTTTATAGTTGGAAAAGTCGCAAGTGTGGACAATCTAGTACTTTGCAGTTTCGGAGTTAATGGAAACTTAGTACTGATGAAAAAGTATGGATCAGATTGTTTGTTCTAGTTAGGTACTTTTTTTTTTTATGAGTAGATTTGGTTTAGATATATATAAGGTGTGATGTGAGTGCAAAAAGGCGACTGGGCAAATGAAAAACGCGAACACGGAGCCAGGCTGGGGCTGGGTTGGGCAGGCATGGAATCCACGGAGTAATTGCAGGACTGGGTGCCGGGTGGGGGATATTAAACCAATAAACCCTACAGCTGTCGTAGGATTTTATCCCTCCCTCCCTTTTTTCCCAAGTTGCGGGCGTGGATTGTAGTTTTGTTTGTGTGTGCCAAGTGTGTGGATTCTGAGTTTTGACTGGTTTTTAATATTTAAGTGAATGAATCTTGTTGCTTTCAAGGTCAAAGGTCGGCCTCACTCACTCATCACCCAATCCACATGAATATATATATATATATGTATGTATTTATACTTTGACTCATTTTAGTATTTTTGGAAGCTTCAAATATACTTTCACACCTGCTGCACCGTATATAAACAGCTTCGTCAGATCAACTTGTTTCTTTCTTGACCTTTTTTATATCAACTTGTTTCTTTCTTTACCTTTTTATATCAACTTGTTTCTTTCTTTTATCTTTTTATTTGATCATTTCGTATAAGGATATAAGCTTATTTTTAGTTACGTTTCCTGAAGTTCGGCTTTAATTTCATTATGTTCTCTTTTACTTAAAAATCATCACTTTTTTTCTTAAAACTCAAAGTTCGCTTAATTTTGCCTCTTAGAACTCACTTTTGATCATATTTTGCCCCTTGAAACTTGAAAGTCGTATTTATAAAACTCAAAATTTGCTCTACATTGCCTTAAATCTGTTAATTTCTTATATGGGGTTTGATTTAGATGCGCCAGGCTAATCATTTTATTTTTTATTTTTTTATCTCTTCAATTTCTTTTTAACTTAATATTCTCTTATTTTTTAATGTTAACGTATAATGAACATTTATAGTCAAATTTATTGCACATGTGGCATAGTCTTATTTAGGGCTGGAAAAAAATCCCAAAAATCCCAAACCAAACCGAAAAAATCCCAAACCGAAATTCCCGAAAATTTCGGTACCCAATACCGAACAGATCCCGAAATTTCGGTACGGGAATCGGTCTCAAGTTTTTGGGATTTCGGTATTCCCAAACCGAACCGAAAAAAATATATATATATTATTTAATTTTTAAATATATATTTAGATCGACAGAGTCCATAAAAAATGAAGGCTTCAATAGTTGCACATATTTCTGTATGAATGATTTAAATCGACAGTGTCTTGCAATTGTAGCATCTACATTTGAATCCAGATTGGCAGTCTTGCAATTGTAGCATCTACATTTAAATTGACATAGTCTTGCAATTGGCACATATTGCAACGGGCTTCTTAGCATATTGCAGCCCAAAAGTGTTAAAAGGTTCAATTTTAGCCCAAAAACATAATATTTTAGTCCAAAAGCCTAAAAGCCTAAAAGCCCAAAATCATTTTGGGATTCCCGATTTGTCCCGAAATCCCGAAACTATTTTGGGATTCCCGAAAATTGGGATTCCCGAAAATTTGGTTTGGGATCGGTATTGAAATTGGGATTCCCGAAATTTTTGGTTTGGGAATCGGGACAAGGGTTTCGGTATGGGATCCCATACCGAACCACCCCTAGTCTTATTAGGTGTTGGTCTCACATATGTTTCAAGAGGCGACTTATAAGTTTTAGGGAGAAGAGAGAGTCCACAAGTGAAAGTGAAACGAATTTTGAATTTCAATGAGTAAAGTGATGGCTTTTGAATTGTAATAAATAAAATGAAATCAAAATGGAATTCCACTTTCAAGTGGCGTAGCTAAAAATAAGCGATATTCATCGTTAACTTTTCACTTTCACCAAGTAAAAAGAAAATATATCTTTTGGGGTCCAAGAAAATACTTCAATATAAAAAAAGACCAAGGGCTGGAAAATAAAAAATAAAAACAAAAAATGCGAACTCGACCCAAAATGTCCCAAACTTCACCCAAAAAAAGTCGAAATTGAAAAAATCATAATAATTCAGAATGGGAATCGGGCCGTCATATTATTAATATGTTGGTTTAATTCCAAAGCGAACCGAAAATTAATATATATTTTATTATTTTTATTGTATAATATATATAAGAAATATCTGTGACCGTTTAATTTGGTTGAGACTGAATCCAAGAAGAGAGAAGTTAGTAGGAAGCTACTGCCACTGCACTACTGATCACATGAAGACAAGAGGCGGCGGCGATGACGTGGCGAGAAGGGCAAACCTTTCTGAAACGACGTCACACAGTCTCCAAAACACGGTTGACGGTTAATAAGTTAACCGAAAAAAATGCTTTTAGAATTAATTGAATGTTTATTTAGTCGCTAAGATTCCAGAGGAAATCCAGTGGCCTTCCCGCGTTAGGTTGACGCGTGAGCCACGTGCCTCATTAGTCTGTCTCCCCCAAAGACAGTACCATCTGGGCCGGTTCGCACCCAGAGATTTTCTTAAACTCAATCTTATCCTTGAAACATGATTTGGGACCTACCTCCTTTCTTCTGATGATTTAAGTTAAGTGGGAAAGGAAAGTGAGGATATCAATTTCGGAACTGGATCATTTCCTGAGTTCAGGATGGGGATCCTCATAAGCAGCCTATTCGGACGGTCATTTAATTCAACGGTTGTAATTATTATAACTTTTAGAGAAGCTCCATGTTTGAAGCTGTTGGATTAAATTTCAACGATCCGAATGAGTTGCTCAGAAGAGGATCCAGTTTCGTCAATTTCTAGGAGATGTTCTTTCTCCTAGTATCGTTTTAGTTCTTTTCCTCATGTGGTCTTATCTTACAAAAACTCAATTATACTCAGTCATATGATAGGCACAAACATTAAACAGCTTGATATGCGGCCTAAAAATTTAATGGCTGTGATATTATAGTTAACAATCAAAGATCACTTGTGTACCGAGACGGACCAGCCTTCTTCATGAATCGCTTTTCAAACTTTATTTTTAGCTAATTAGTCAGCTTCTAGCCATTATATACCCGTGCATACTATAAAGTAAATCGTCTGAGTTGTGGGCAACTAAAGATAACTAAGTATGTTCTCTCAAAATTTCCACATGGAGCCCATTCAACCCTTGCCTATGCTTCGTCCTTGCTTTTTGATCAATCTATCTTCTGCCATTGTTTTTTCAAGTTAATCAGTTGGTTTCTAACTACTATATTGCGGTTCATATTATAAATTAGGGCATCGTCAAGTGGGTGGAAAAGGCCACGAGTCCAGTTAGGGTTTAGGGTTTCCGATATCAACTTGGACTCATTAAAGTATTACTATATAGAGAGTTGGTCCCTTGGGTAGAAGAAAAAACAACATTGGTTTTCGGGGTAAAGAGGCATCACTTGTCATACCCTATCATATACCCTCATTGATGAGGGCGTGCATCATGAATGACGTACGGGTCGGTTTTTCTTCTTTGGGCCGTCAACTAGTTTCTAGATGGATAAAGAGGAGTTGGTCAAGGGTTTGAACTTGGAAGTTTTTCTTGACTTAATTCAAGTTTGATTTTGTTGGTTGATTCAGTTAAAGTCGGTTTGCGGAGACAGCCCTGGTTGCCCTGTAACACATCTAGATGGAGTGGTGCTTTATGGGTAGTGCATTTAACTCAATTTTTTTATATTTTGTGCTCACTTTTTATTTATCTTGATTGTTGATTTTAGTTTAGTTATGTGATTTAATAGATACGAAACTAAAAGAGTTAAAAATCATACTTTACATGCATATAGGCTATATCGAAAATTTTGAAATTATGTTTTTCTCTAATGCAACTGAGATTTAGGACTCAAATATAAGATTTGAGTCTAAACATGAGTTTAATCATTTCCATTACACCGGAGACTTACAACTTATATTTAAGTTTCCGATCAAATGAGACCCAAATTTGAGAGAGAATATATGATTTGAGTCCAATGGAGCCCAAGCTAATAAGGAAAATGTTATTCATAAAAAAATAAAAATAAAAATTTGTGTTTTAAGTTCAATCATCTTCAATACACATGCTCAAGTAATCAAATTAAACTCCAATGCTTTCCCCTCTAATGTAAAAAATTCAAATCCGAAATTTCAAAGTACAATAATATATGTCTAAGAATATAAGTCCTTGCATCGGACAAAAGAATTAAAAACTTCCAAATAAGAAAATAGGTTTAGAATTTGAATCTTTGCATTAGAGATGCTTTTAAAGCCTCAAAAATATTTCGACCAAGCTATTTGTTAAAAACTTTGTTTCTTTACCCTCCCTTAAAGACTAAAACTAACCTCATAATTTTCTTTGCCTAGTTTCCATTGCTTGAGACTCCCTAGAAGACAACTTGAGCCCAACCCTCTAGTAAATATTGTTCAAAAAAAAGAAACCCTCTTGTAACTACAATAAAAAATAAATGAATATAACACTAGAGACGAGCGATAACAAGCACTCAAGGTAGATTTGAATTGTTCTCGAGCGAGGGCTCAAATTGGTCTCTATGGCTCAACAAGCACTTAAGGTAGATTCGAGTTGTCCTCAAGAGGGCTCAAATTGCTCTCTATGGGGCCTTGAGCAATGTAAACTAGCAAAAAGTTTGAATACTACTAAAAGTATAGGGCCATTTGTATCTTCTTACAGTTATCAAGGTCAATACTGTAACCTCGAGGACGTATCACGAATCACGGATAATGAACTATGTCTGAAAGAACCATCCCCAACTAAGTGGTGTGGTCACTGATCACCCGTCCATTCAAGGGTGATCATCAGGATTCAGGAGTACGTGGACCACTGAAATGTATAGCTCAACTGGACAGAATTAGCGCTCTTTTCCTTCGAGCCAATCAGCCGACATGGAGAGACTCCAAACCCAATCAACATTCACTTGACTACTTGAGAGATTGAGTGCTCCTTTTATTCTTGACTAAAATTAGAAATAGAGGTAGGGTTCGTAAACCTTTTTTTTTCTTTTCTTATAACTTTTGTAGCCGCTTTAGCAACAGTTGTCTCGTCCCCCAAGATTCGTAGTACCCTCTTGTTTTTTCAGGAAAATGATCTCCTGATCTCTTCCTCCAAATTCACATAGTCAACTAATCCGGATCTTTAAAATTTGATCAAACGGCTACAAAGAGAAGTCAATTTTAAAAGTTATAAAAATTTTAGCCGTTTGATCAAATTTTAAAGATCCAAATTAATTGACTATATGGATTAGGAGGAAGGGATCCGACCTTTTTTCATATAACTTTTTGTAGCCACTTTAGCAACAGTGGTCTCCAAAGTTTTGAGAGCAACTTTGTTAATGCATAATTGCGTCTTCAAATTTATATGATGCAAATACATCGCTAATATATCAAGCAAAATTTTTTACACATAATATTAAATTAGTGATACACAACGTCATGATAGTAATGTATACGTCACAGTTAGTAAATTTGCATATAATTAAGGTTCTAAAAATTGTTAGGCGCTGGTCGGGCAGTGGGCTAGGCAGGGTCTAGGCGGACTAGGCGGATTTAATTAAATCTATTATATTTTATGCAAATAAGTGTATGTTTATACTTAAAATATATATAATTTCATCATAACCTACAAAATAGAATGACATATATATCATGAGCTATTAGAACATAATGAAAACATGGGGAACAATCATATAATGTGTGTTCATTTAAGTATTCAGCAAGTCTCTTAAAATTTATTGGAAAAAATAAAAATGCAAAATGAAAGTTATCTATTTTCTGTTTAAGTAAGTCGCAACTTAGGTGGGTCTGGGTAGGCTAGGCGGGTAGGCGGTCTAGGTGGGTGCCTCAGTAGGTCTAGGTGCATTTTCTTAACTTTCGAACGCCTAGACATTAATTAGGGCAGTGGCCAGTGGCCTAGCGCCTAGGCGACGCTAGGTGAAGATTTTTAGAACAGTGCATATAATACGCATATTAAGCATGTAAGTATGTACTTTTTAAGAGAGATTATATTCACACACTCAAATTACTTTCCCACAAGCTTTTAATTTTTTAATATTTTAATATTTTTCGATCAAGTGTAAGTGGTGTGTAGAGGATTTGGATCCCATCCAGATCCAAATTGTGAGGATGTTCATCGTATATCGTGCGGTCATAAATTATTTTAAATTTTAAATATAAAATTAAACATAAATAGTACTTAACGAAAATTGACTGCACGATATACGATGAACGGCTAGAATGTGAGGATCCGGACCTGTGTGTAGAATATAAAAAAATATTAAAAAAATAAAAAGTGTGAGGGAAGTAGTTTGGATGTGTTAATATAATCTCTCATTTTTAGAATACTTCTGTGTTTCATACATATTTTAATAATTCTTTAAATTGCACTTTTTTTAACTCTCGAACGTAACACACATGTATTATATATGTACATACATACTTTTCATGTTTAATATACGTTATATTTTTGGATAATACAATTACAGTTCACCTTTTTTATATGTATTTATATATATATATATATTATTGAAGAACTAGAAATTACTAAATATTTTAAATAATTAAATTTTAAATTTTAAATTTGAAAAATAGCCCAAATGTCAAGAAGATATTTTTAGCAAAATTATCAAATAATACACATTTTTTTACTAACTATAAGATCCGAACTGTGTAAATCTTCTCTCAATATATTTTTTGTAGCCACTTTAGGAACAGTAGTCGTCCTCCTGACCAGATCAATTGCATCTATCCACCAGCGATACCATCCGACAGCATTAGCAACTTTTCAAAGAGGCTTTTGGCAGGGTGTATCTTTCGGAACCAAAGGATTTTCGCCAAATCTTCTTTAGGATGATTTTGAGAATTCTTCAATTACATTCATTTATCATATATTGTGTAATTAAAAATTATTGTAAATTTTATTTACTTAAAATTGAATATAAACAGTACCTAATAAAAATTGATCATACGATATATAATGAATAAATATGATTGAAAGATCCTTGATATCCTTAAAAAGAGAATACAACGAGAATCTCTTTTCTTTCGGACCACCACTTTTTCATACCCTACTTTTTAACACTTTAATTTGATCGACATTTTCTATCGACATTTTATGTCGAGAAATAGAAAAGACAATCTTCTGTCTGCCTGAAAAAGTTCCATGTCATCGATTTTCACTGTTTTGAGTGAAGTTTGCGCTAATTAAAATGCTGGATTAGGATGCAAGTAGGTCCTTAATTAATAGTGCATTTTGGTCATGTAGCGCACCATAGGAACATCGCATGTGTGATCACTGATCACCGAAACTAGTGTTCCTGATAAAATATGAGTTATATGGACAATATAGCTGGTTTAGCCAACTCTCATCATTCGTTTAATATGTATATATATGGGAAATTTTAATGAGACTTTATAAAAAATAAGACCTTCATAAACTCTTATCTCATATTTTAGCACAATGTTTTATGATGTTGGTATGAAAATTGACGTTAAACTGTGAGATGATAAATAATTCATACGATGAATCCCACTTTTGAGAGAATCTTCTTAGCATTTTTCATATATATACATGTGCACACACAAATATATATAAAGTTGGGCAAGAGGTTAAAACCGTGCGCTCAACCCTAGATGTTTATTGGTTTGGTTTAATTATATCACAACCAGAAAGGATGCAGCTCCAGGCTCAGAGACAGATCAAGTCAGAGATGGAAGAGGAGTTTCATTGTTTAGAGGAAAGGAAAGCATCATTAATATTCTGCGTGGATACATACGGAGGTAACGCAGTAAGCTTTCTGTAACTAGAAAATGATTCTCTCTATACGTACATGCATATATATATATATGTATGTATGTATGTATATAGTATATCGATGGCCTGTGAGTAATACATGAAACTGATCGTATCTTTTGTCCGAGAATTAAAAGATCATCGGAGAGAGCCTGGACTCTGCTCCGGAAGGAATATTATTGCTATATATTTCTTGGGTTGTATCACATGCATTCTTATCTTTTAGTTAATATTAATTATATATCTTTCTCCTATAGCAGAGGCTAGTGGTTACTTCGTTATCTTTCAAGCTAATTTGTGAGAGTTCCACATAATAAGATCCATACTTCATTCCCAAACTTTTATCCTTACTTGTCCACCAGCAGATTTCTGCAGGTTCGGCATGTAAATGGCCATTTCTTATTGATGACCTCTCTCGTTTTAAATAAATACAAAAGTTCATATTAACCTCTTCTTTTTTCAATTTAATTTTTTTATACATTCTCTCTTTCTCTCTTTCATTTGAAATGTAAAAGTTTGAATCTTTTTTTATACATTCTCCCAAATATTTTTCTCTTGAAAATGAGAACTAAAAACTAAATCCAGAACAGACCCTTATTTTTGTATGTCAGTTCTAGCCAAGCATGCCACGGATGTCAGTTACTTTATACTGTTAGGCATGGAAATCTATTGATTTGATTAGTCCCCTCTAACATACTATAGACTGCTTTTATATCCGCCTCTAATAAAATCTATCTTTGGAGCCATTTTCTAGTAGTGGCAACACAATCGATCCATACGGCTAGAATTGCTGGGTTTTGTTCCGGTTGTAGTGTACAACTTAATCTATGCATTCTAACCTGGTGGCAATACAACTGATATTTTTACTTTTTTTGCGTGTGTTTTTGCGCTGGTGTATATATACATTTTAGACAGATACGATGTTTTGATTCCAAGAATTATAGAAATAATATATCTGTAAGAATCTTTTCCACAGGGGAGAGAAGGACAGGACCACGCTGATTGTCAGTTCAAAGGTCCGCCAGAAATAGAGCGTTTACACTGCCACAAATTGCAGCAGCATATAATATGAATCGTGCTATACGCACATTTATATTTTGGTTAATTTCAATTTACTATCTTGAAATTTCATGGTTTTCAACATTTGCTACATGAAGTTTTTTTCATTCCAAAGTTATACTTCAAGTCTTAATTTTGGGACAGTTTCATATATTCGTTAAGCTTTCCGTTAAAAGTTCTGTTAAATGATGAAGTGGCGCACACGTGAACAATAACTAAGCGTCACGTATCAATATGAGTCCTACGTGAATTTAAAAAATACAAAAACACAAAAAATAAAAAAATGGGCGTCTTCTTCAACCCCAGACGCACTTCCGATACCCAACCCCCAGAAACTCCCACCCACCCCAAAACTTAACGGATGTTTGAAATTGTCCCAAAATTAAGACTTGAGGTATGACTCTGGGATGAAAAAAATTTCATGTACCAAATGTTGAAAACCATAAAACTTCATAATAATAAACTGAGATTAATCTTTTATTTTTTTATTTTTACACGTTTGTGTTAATTTATTTTTTAATTTTTTTCAATCATTTGATCTTAAATTCGTAAATTAAGAATAATGTATGAAAAGTAAAAAGAGTTATAATATCTCTTCTTGTACCTCCGCCAGTGTAAATAATAAGTTTTATGTTAAAGTCTGCTACCAAATACCTACCCAGCTACATCCGTAAGACCAGTGCTATATAGTACATGTATGCGCAAGGGATAATAACTTCTCTTCTCCTCCTTTATATTGCTGATGTTGATCTGAAAACCAAACCCAACTTTCAATCGCAATTCCGGGTACCAAGTGTCTCTATAATATTTATCTAATTACTAATATGGTATGCGCATGTTTACTTGCTAAGAATTAGAAATGGAATCATTTTGAGATGACAACAATTTTACCTTTTAACTTTTCTACATGTTTACTAACACATATGAAATTAAAATGTGCGAGTATACTCTAAAAATCCATAATCAAATATCTAAAAATTATGATCCCCTTCCTTACTTCATCTATTTCTACATCTCTAATTCCTTCCTTTTCCCATTTCCATTAAGTAAGCATGTCCATGCCCTCACCTCTTAACTTTCTCATGTGTTATAAACATGGAACCAGAAAACTGTTAGTTTCCTATTAAAATCCTTGATCATACCTAAAAACAAAGCAAAAAAACAGATGAACTAGGGGACTAGTTGATTCTACTCCCCTTCCTTCTCTTATTTTTAAGGTCTCCCTTGGATAAAGTTAGGTTTCCACAATTAAAACCAATTGGCTAAATAGAGAGTCGCTTAATTTTCTTATAAGCTAGCCCATGCAAAGTCTATTATCTCATTAATGTGAGATTAATTCTCAACATCTCTTTCTTTATTTCTCCTAATTAAACCCTATCCTTAATGAATCCAATCAAGAAAAATAGTAATTGAGAATTGTTTATGTAATTTTGGTAATGCATAGTGTCTTTATATGATCATATGATATGCCCTAAATCTTGGGCACAAATTTTGCTTCTTGTCTAGCAACTTTGACTTATAACCAAGACCTAAACGTTCATGTGCTAATCACAAATCCAAAGAGGAAAGTAGCACATTCAGGAGCATTTCATGCCATCAATCAACATGTACACTACTCAAAGAAACAGCAAACTAGTATATGCAACGCAACTAGTTAGTTGTGATCATATGATAGTAGTAGAAAAATCCATCACGTAATAACCATTAATTTCCCAGAGCTAGTAATTATACAAGCTTTAACACAATACTAATCAGCTGCAAGAACGAAAGAAAGCAGTACATGTGATGAAGCAGCTAAACTAAAATAATTCCAACAAAAACACACAAAAATAACTAATTAATTAATATATTGCGATTCGTGAATCATACCCTTAATCACTGATGATATCCGTTACAATGCAAGCATTGATTTCACTTATTCTTTCCTGAGTCCGAATGGTGATACAAATAGTGAGCCCAGATACTGAAAATCTGATTAAATTATTAATTAATAGTTCCAAAGATTTTCTCCGTCGGAATTTTCAGGCGAATTGTCGGAAGAGATCCTGGGCGGACTCACCAGCATTCCCTCCGCCATGTCCACCAGCAAATTCGGCATATTCAAAAGCGCCTCCTCATCCATAAACTCCTCCTCCTGCTGGCCCACCACCCCACCAACACCCTCATTATCAACACTACCCGGCTCCGATCTCCCTCCGCTCTCCCTCTCCCGGGGAACTAACTTATTTGCCCTCGACTGTGCTGCCCTAGCGGCCGCAGATCGTATGTCACTCGCGGCGGAGGAAGCCGGTATCGGGTACGTAAGAATCGAGTTGGGGAAGTTCAAGGGAGTATCTGGCCCTTTCAGAGCGATCGCCGCCACGTCGTACGCAGCCGCCGCCATCTCTGGCTTAGGGTAAGTGCCAAGCCATATCCTTGTAGTCTTACGTGGCTCCCGAATCTCGGACACCCATTTCCCGTTCCGACACCGGATTCCCCGGTAGACTGGATGCCCTTTCGGCGAGCCTGATGTCGAGCCTCCCGACTGGGACGGAACGCCCAGTCTCAGGGATGAGGAGGAGGAGGAATCGTCAGGTAGAGTTGATGTGGGAGGGTTAGGAAGAGTCGGAGGAATTTGTATAAAGGGATTGGGATTGGAGGTTGTAGTTGGTTGGTCAACTGGGGTTTTGGGCACGTTGCTATACGGATCGGCCATAAGTATAATCTACATACAATTTTTCTTTGCATGTATGTATTTATATATATGTGAATTCATGGCCAAATGCATGTCACGATATAAATATTAATGAATTGTAACGGATATGTGAGATGATCATCCTATTTATATGTGAAAAATGGGAGTTTGTTTGTTTTTGTATGAAGCGTGGGAAAATCGCGGAGCTTTTGCTGGCTTTTTAAATCATTTTGTGTGACTAAATAGGACTAATCATGATTAAGAATTAATACTTTATGAGTGAGAGATGGTGTTGAAATTGAGAGATACACAAGGTAGTACACCATGTGTCATTATGCGTATGGTGGGATATGTGTGTTAAAAAGTTAATAACTTAAAAAATAAAATTTCCTACCACTTGCACAAAAACACATAATGTACCATTCATATTCCTGTCGTAATAAAAAATTACAGAGGAAACATGTATTAAGCCCTCAAGCAGTCTCCTATAGCAGCTAGAGATTAGCTGTTGTGGACCTGGTCATTTAATCAAGATCTTCCCCTTGAAATTTAATTAGTATTATACTTATAATGTAAGACGTGTTGTGAGATATGGGGGGTGATATTCATAATTTAATTGCATCATGCTGACCACTTTCTCAGCATCTACACCGCACTCTTTGTTTTGCTTGACTGTACGGATGCCATCTGCACCATTAACAATTGTCTAGTTTTCTTTTTAACATAAAAAGGAGAATAGAGTGTCCAAGGTGAATTTTCTTTGACATAATAAAGTGCTATTTTAAATTACATTATTGCTAGTAATTCATATTCCTTCTTTTAGTGCAAATGATCTTGTTTGTTCATAAAAAAGAAAAAAAAAAATAAAGTGGATTTTTTTTTGTCTTTTGACATAATAAAAGGTGAACATATTTTAGTGGGATACTATCTACTTTTCTGTTGTGGGAATATTTTTGTTCACTACCCTTAAGTGATTGTGATACTTATTATTAGAACTAAATTCATGCACCACCGTAATAGGCGAAGATGCACAAATTCGATAACCTATTAATGAACAACTAACGGTAAACAACCAAGGACCAGGGGTGTCAGCCAAAGACTCTCTGACAGTCAATTTAGTAAGCAAATATATGAGACTCAAGCAGTAGCCAAGAGAATAAGTGTGTGACAATTGCGTTTCCAGAAATGAACTCTAGAATGGTGTATCTATACCAGTTGAGATAGGGACCTTTTAGGCCATGGAATCCG
Organism: Malus sylvestris; assembly: GCF_916048215.2. Taxonomy (NCBI): domain Eukaryota; kingdom Viridiplantae; phylum Streptophyta; class Magnoliopsida; order Rosales; family Rosaceae; genus Malus; species Malus sylvestris. The sequence continues at coordinate 26,969,789 of NC_062260.1, forward strand.
TATTATACCGTGAGTATCGCAAAGGATATCTAGGAGTAGTTATTTCATTCTCTTAGAGTATGATTACTTGCAGTGTACAAATTTTAAGGATTCCAAGAATATAGGAAACCTAGCTGATTTCTTATTAGATCAGTTTTCTGTGTCTTGCAAAACAAACATGATCAATCTCAGGGAAGTTGTTGGAATTTGCATAATGTTTCGCAAGACACCTAAATCTGATCCAGTAAGGAATTAGTTAGGTTTCCTTTATTCTGGGAATCCTTACGATCGAATAATTGGCGTGCAGCACAAATAATCATACTTCCAAAATGATGCAATATCTACTTTTAGATATCTTATGGGATTTTCTCGGTTTAATGCAGGTTTCATATCAAAAAATATCTTTATCTTGACTGGTATAAATACACTATTTTAGGGTTGTTTGTGCTTTTACAGGTTATCGAGTTTGTGCATCTCCACCCTTCATGAAAGTGCGCAAAATTGGTTCCAACACTCACCACCTTGTTTATTGTCATTACATAAGTTTAAATTTCTAGATCTGTGTAGTGGATAGACACAAATTTCAAAATTTAAACTCATCCAACAGTGATAAATATGATCATGAACATTAACCCCAATTGAAGGTGGTGGGCAAAAATGCACCATCATCTGGTACCTTTTTCTACTTACCATCTCCATTCATTGATTGCTACGTAGAAGCCACTATCACTTAAAAATTAAGTATTTAATTTTTAAAAATGATTATTTCATTCACCAAAATCCTAAAAACAAAAATTAAATGTCAAAGCTTGACCACCGTCCAACTCTTCTTTTTTTTCTAATGCATGTTCATGTGCTTTCAAGTTTCAACTACCAAATTGAAAAAAAAAAAAAAACCAGAAAAACTCGACCCACCAGATTAGTTTTGGACCCACATTAACGAAAACAAACCATGATACGAAAAAGCTAAAATTCGTCAAAAAAAAAATAAAATTGTGGCCAATTCCGTTGAGCAGTTGTCAACCCATCCACTCATCTCTCTATCACTCTCCCCCCATCCTCCTGTTTCTTTTTCTTTTTTTGTTCTGAAGGGGAAAACCTAGGCAACGGGTGGATGACTTCACCACCACCCAAACTTGTAGCATTTTATACATCCATGAGCAGTAACAAAATTCATAAGTGAAAGACTCAAAATCTCAGATGTTTTTTAAAGTGGAATACGAGTAATCTGTTCCAGAAAAGAAAACTCCATTGATGTCTTTAACTTAGCTAGTCGCTTGCTGCCTAGAGGGAGGAAGTCGAAGAGTGAGCGAGTGAGTGAGAGAGAGAGAGACATTGACGGGTGAGTGGCCTGGCCTTATTAATCTGTTTTCTTTTCAATTCTCAAATGCATTAAAGGTAAAAGTTCAAGAATAGAATTTATGATTTTAAAGCATTAACTTTGTAGTTTAATCTGATAGTGGAAATGGTGAGTGGGAAAGACAAGTAGAAAATGCAAGAAGAAAAGGTACCTGGCATCCCTCTATATTTTACTCGATTTTCTTTTGATGCTGCTTGTTAGACTAAATCTAGTGTTTCAAATGAAAGAGTCAGGTCTTGTATGTATGATCGTAACTAAGCAATGTTTAAAACTAGGGATGGACAATGGTTATGGCGGACGGATAACCGCAATTATTTACCCATAACTGTTTATATTCATACCCACATAACCGTTTACCCGTTGGGTAATTGCATAAACGGTTATACCCATACCCATAACCATTTATAAACGGTTAACCATATCTATAACAGTGTACCCATTTAACCATAACCGTTTACTCATTTAACCATAACCATTTACCCATTTAACCATAACCATTTACCCGTTTACCAGTTTTTGAACCTGTTTATCATTTTTTTTATCTATTTATCCTTTTTTTCACCCGTCTACATGTTTTTTTTAATAACTTGAAAATTACAAAAGAAAAATTTGTCATAATTTTCATTTTATGACAATTAAACACTGTTATAGGTACATTTTAGCATGCACTTCCCTATTGTAATCATTTAAGTCCTCATACAATTCCAATAATTGAAATAATAGTTTACGAACAATATTTTTTTACTACACCCAAGAAAATCTTTAATTATAATCTATATGATTACAAAGTAAAACTTATAAAAACAAAATGTAGTCATTATCTTGAATACTAGATGATTCTAAGCTGCAAAATAAGGTCAATTAACTTTGTTAGTTGTAACTTTATGGTAAAGTTAAAAGAACTAAATGCTTCTTTCTTAACTTGAACACAACCAGGTTCCAAAGGTACAGAATATCAATTGGTTCACAATCTTCCACATTTTTCAAATATTCCACAAGCACTTTTTTCCATCGATATTTTCTCCTCCAAATAATCAAAACCAATAAAAATTCATCTCAGGTTCTCAATTCCAACTTCATGGTAGCAAAAAATTGACGTTAATTCTAATTTGACTTTTCAATTACGGTTTTTAATTTTACATATATTAAATTAAATGGGTAAATAAATACATGTTATAACCGCGGGTAATACCCATAACCGATGGATATCATTTATAACCATGGGTAATATCCATAACCGCCTATTTAAATTTCACGGATAAATGGTTATACCCATAATTGTTTGTTTGTCAAAACGGTTACCCATAACCGTAACCGTGAATTTTAAATGGGTGGATAACCGCAGTTACCCAAACCCATGAGTATTTTGCCCATCCCTATTTAAAACTTATTGTATAAGAGGTAATTCAATTGAGCTAAAAAAATTCATTATCACCATTTACTAAGGTCAAATTAAACACATTTAACATACCCAACCTCAAATAAGTGCATGGTAGCAAATCACAAATTAAGACGGGATAATGAAAGTGATGGCATGTTATGTCTAAATGGCCTACGATTATCCTTCACATGGCTAATTTAGTAGCCAAGTCATTATCCACAGTGTGTCAAGAATACGACATAGTGTATCAGTTGTATTATGACATTTAATATGATAGACCGTGTTTTTTGCACACTAAAAAAATCTCGTCTCACCTGTTAATTTACCAACTCCTAAATTATCTTTGTCATCACCTTTCAGTTTTATGTAAGAAAAGAAAAGAAACAACAAATGAAAAGAAGAAAAAGCTATTAGGTTGTGAAACCAATATCTTAAGATATATCTCTAAATCCACAAAACACCAAATCCCATTTTTCATGGGCACAAGAGACCCACATTTACACTATCAACAATTAAAAAAAGAAAAAAACTACATACCTCTTCCCTCTCCGACCGTTAAAAGTTAGTTTCCTTATCTAAAAGTTAGTTTCTCCGTCTAACACAGGTCTCTTCTCTCATCTCGTCCATGGAGACCATTCAATCATCAAGCTTCCCAATTTTCCGCACCAACCCAGTTTTCCTCACCCCCAAGCCTCTCAGACCCTCAAAGGTTTCCATCAAACCTCCACCGCCGGACTTTGATTTCAGGTCAGAAATTTCAGTGGACTCAAGAGCCACAATAGCCAGAACGCACCCTGAACTGCTTGATTTGGCTGAGAATGGGAGCTTGTTCTTGATCGAGAAGAGCCGGTTCGGTCCCGTCCCGGCATGGAGGGCAGAGTTCGTCGAGCCGGAGGCCATCTGGTTGGTCGGAACCAATCATATTTCTCAAGACTCTGCGGTGGAGGTCGAACGCGTGGTCCGGGCAGTGAAGCCGGATAATGTGGTGGTGGAGCTATGTAGAAGCAGGCAAGTGTGACTTGGAATTTAATCTCAAAATGTTACATAGTTACAGTAGCAATCGTTATTTTTTAGGTTAATTGTAGCAATGTTCATGAACTATACCCTGAGTCGCATTTAGTGCTTTGGTTTCAATATGAGATTATGTGCTTCGAGTTGTATCGTTCAAGGATTGTTGCTGCAATTATCCCTTATTTTTCAACTTTATGTACATAGTTTAATCCATTGTTATTTTGTAGAATAATTGTAGTGACGTTCATGAATTATTCCCTGAGTCACATTTGAGTCCTTCAATTTGAATATGAGATTATGTGCCCCGAGTCATACAGTTCAGTAAATATTGCTATAATTTTGATTATGTACATTCAATCATCCATATATCCATACTCCACATCTTAACTGAAATTGTTGCAGAACCCAATTTCAGAGCTGGGATTATGTATGCTGATGCCTCCATGCATGGTGAGGCAGGAGGCCAACAATTAAGGTCTAATATGTTCTCTCTGAGTGGAACTGGGTTTTTCGGGGCCGTAGGTCGAAGCATAAACTTGGGTAAATTGCCAGTTTCTTGTGTATCAATTAATAGTTTTATGTGTAGATGAAATTATTGGTTTAGTTTTATGTCATAGGGGGTCAAACTGCTCTAGCGTTACGAGTACTGTTGGCTGTTTTCTCATCAAAGATTTCATCCGACACCAATCGTCCTTTCGGTGATGAGGTAGTTGACTACAATTAAATTTGATTGATGATTAATGTACTGCTTGAAAATGAAATCAGGTGTGTGACCATGTCCATGTGACCTTTAATGGACTGCAGTTTCGATCTGCTCGAAAAGCCTCTGAAGAAGTTGGTGCTCAAATTGTGTTGGGGGATCGTCCAATTGAAATTACCGTATGCGCAAATCGAAACCCTACTGTAATACAGGACTATATATAGAAGTTTTTCTACTACGCCGTTAACTGCATTTTTTTAATACGGACATGTTGTTGATAGTATCGATATTCTTGACACTACATGCGTATTTACAAAGTTACAATTATTGATAAGTGATTAGTATGGTTTTTAATATGTGATCGATAAACTTGACCGCAAGTCAGTTAACTGCATTGTAGAAAGGTTCATGATGTTAATTTTGGTAAATTGTATATAATTTGTTTTTGCAGCTTGAAAGAGCTTGGAATTCTCTGACTTGGAACGAGAAACTGAGCATAGTGAGCTCAGTTGTTCGAGGGATAACATCACAGTCTGATATGTCGAAGAAGAATCTCAATGATGAATTAGACAGGGTAAAGTTTGATTAACAAGATTAGTATTACAACATAAAAATAAACTATACAACTGTTCAATACTTACTAGATCTTAATTAAGTTAATTATTCAAACAAAACGTATATTTGATTACAATGTAGGAATCAAGTACAAGTGATGGCACATTTCAGCTTTATAAGCAGCTAAGTTCTTCATATCCTTCACTCCTACAACCTCTTATACACGAGCGAGACACTGTAAGTATCTCAATTCAACCCGGATTATGAACATTCTATAATACAATGCAGAATGAAAGTTACCAAGTGACTTTTGTTTTTGTGTTGTTGCATATTTCAGTACCTTGCATGGTCTTTAAAGAGGAGCAAAGCTGTGAATAAGAGTAAGAGAGTAGTTGGGGTTATTGGAAAGGGACACATGAATGGTGTGATATATGCCTTACTGGCTGACCTGGGAGACCTAAGGTTTAGGGACCTTGTAGGACAGAGGCCTACAGGTACTACTGATGCTTCTTCTAATGGTTGGATTGTGAAGTTGGTCCAGGACTTGATTAGAGATACTGTCATTGCCGGCCTCCTGTGGGCATTATATGAGCAGTTCATAAAAGGTGGGTTAGAGAGTCCATTTTGATTTGAAATCCCAAATGGCTGAAAAAGAAAAAATTTGATCTTTGTTTTGTATATAGATTTGAAATCTGCTCGAATCCTTTCTATTTAAGGACTCATTCCTCCTTACACGTAAATCATAACTTCTGTAAACATGTCAAAATGTGATTGATCTGTAAGGAGTAATGAATCATTACATATTAGAATTCAAGTATCTTCTTATAATTTTTTTTAAGAACTAATAAGGAGAGGGAACTGAAGATTGTTGCTACAAAAGCTTATAATTTATTTTTGTATTATTGCAATTCATATTCACCTCAAACAAATTAAAATAGTAAGATTGATTTATTTACTGCTTAAAGCTGAAGGTGAATATTATGTTGCCTTTTGGAGGTGGCAGGGGAGCTTAATACAACAATGAAGGATATAAACAAAAACTGAATTAAAAAACCAAGTAATTTATAGGAAACTTTTACATCTCTAATTAAACATTCCTGTTTCAGGCTTTCCTACTCTAGGGGTGAAAGAGTGATTCGACTTGGTACATATGGCTTCACTTCTAGGATGACTTCTGGAATTGACGTTATTGCTGACGCACTCTTTAATACAAGTGGATCTTACATGCAATTAATAAGAAGGCCCATTTCTATTAAAACGTATGTGTCAGCAATAACGTCAATATTGTGAGCAAACACTTTATATTTCACATGGTTGATTATCATAACACTGAGAAATTGAGTTACGAAGAAAGAGAGAGAAAGAGGAATAGAAGCTTAGAGATGAAGGAATTTCATATCACTTTATATTTCACACTCTAAATTATTACAAGCCTTTACAATGTGTTATATAGTATCCACAAGACATGGACTATTACAGTAATACCCTTTGTAACTAACTCTCTAACAATATTAACTAATTGAGTGATGGTAATTACAACCAATAGACAGTTGACAAGTGTCAATTGGTTAATAGATTATGCGATAAGGATGTCATTAAACGATATCCATGAGTCCATGACAATTTAGCCAATCATAATCTAAAGGTGGTGAAAGTTTAAGAATGCAATCAATGGCCCTGGATTTCGTTCCTTCTTTCCGTTGGATTTCAACCACTAAAAACATTTCACCTTTGTTTAATGCATGAACATCGTCTTCTGATATAGATGTCCACATATACGTAAATGATTGATGCTAATATTGTAATTTGAAGTAAAACAGAGAGGCAATATTGTCATATTACTTGGTTAGAAACAATGGACTGAACTAAGGTAATGGTTTTCAAATACCACGAGCCAGTTGCCTTATCCTGGTTTCATTTCTGAGATTTTATATTAATGTACACATTAGCTTTAGTTTATGGTAAGTTATTGTGAGCAAAAGCCAGCCCTAATAGACAACCAATTGGCATAGGTATACTCAGGTTCCCTCCAATTTGAAATCAAAAATTTGAGACGTTGAGACTGTAAAGTGTAACAAGATAATATCAAACAAAATTTACCAGCTTTTACATTTAAAACACGAAACTCAGAAAGAAGTGAAATTTGACCACTTTTCTTGCTACCAATGCTTTTTTTGCTATAACGGGCGTCACTTTTAGTTTTTCACAATTTTACTCAACAATCTTCTGAATTTTACTGACAAAAAAATCATAATATTCTGCGTTTGATTTTCTTGTTTTGAGGTTTTCGGTTAATTTAAAGAGGTAAATATTATAGCATTTAGTAGTTAATTTGTTTAGTTAAAAAAATGTGACAAAATTAGTTTGTTCAGTAAAACAATTGATATATTAACTTGATGAATAGGGTCTTCCTCTTCAACATATTGCGTTTTAGGTTCAAAACCGTCTATCCCCTTAATGTAACTTAAAATATTATTATCGCTTGTAATAAAAGAATAAGAGAGTACATACTTTAGCGAAAAAATGAATTTTGGTTTCAATTAGCACGTGGTGATTGATGCTAGCAAATTTTCATACATATATATATTGCAAATGATTGGTCATGAACTGTTATAGGCAGCTAAGAATAAACCATTACGTTATTAACCATTAGGTCGTTAGACTGTTAAAACTGTTAATTTCAAGATATTCTATTATTTCCTTGTGCAAATGATTTTTCGTGAATCGTTATAGGCAGCTAAGTGGAAATCGTAAAGTCATTAATCCCGTTAGGTCATTAGACAGTTAATAATTAAACTGTTAATTTCAAGAGATTTTATTACAATGGATAATAGATCACTTAATCAAGCTAGAACAGTAGATGTTCAATACAAACTCCTAATTGTTTACCATTCTTTCCACGTTAATATAACTAATACATGTATTCATTCATACTTTTTTTGAAGATGTTTACCTAAATAACACTAAAAACACCTTAATTCAAGATGTGAGAAGTAACTTGGCTGACTATAAAATGGATAATTCAAAATTATATAAATTGAACTAACAAAAATGCTAACTGCATAAATGTATGAATTGTCTTAAATTAACTAAACAACACTCCCTGAAAAAACAATCCAAATTTTGAAATTTTGAATTGCAAATAAAATGATATGCATTCAGGTTGAAAAATTGGAATGGTACTCCAAAATTGGAAAATATTTTTCATGGAAGGCAATTAAATTGAAAGATTGTGAAATCTTCTTCACAAAGAACTCTATGTAAGAATCTCCTATGTTTGGTAAAATAATATAATTTTTTTATTTCATACTAGATTTTACCATTAATTAGTGTGAAATGTTAAAGTGGTCGATGCATATACATCTTTTGTAACTTACAATGTAAACTGCATGCATTTGTCTGAAAAAAAAAATATAGAGGTAATTTAGAAAAAGGTAAACACTCTATCTCTTTAAATTAAGCAGTTTTCTTACACTTGTTGCGCCTTCATTTGATGTCACGGCTGACTTAACCAGCCCTTGCATTATATAAACCCCTCACTACTGAATAGTTTGGTGCAAGAGAAGTTTCATTCCAAGCAATGGATGCTACGGATGGTGCTGAGTTTAGGCAATCTTCTTCCATTTCCAAACCCTCTTTCGTTGGTATGATCAATATCTTGGTTGTGGACGACGATGCCACCACTCTAGCTATTGTTTCAGCAATGCTCAAAACATGGAGCTATCAAGGTATGTAGATTGAAGACTACTACTACTTTAAAATTGTTTCAAATATGTAACCAAAATCAAAACAAAAATGTTTTGAATACGATTTTGCGCCTATTCTTTTAGATATTGTGTTTAGATTTAAGCGTAGGACAATAATTTCTAAGAATTAATATTTGTTGCTCAATTCAAAGACAAATTCCATTTTGATTGGCCACCTATGTACACAACAAGAGTGGAATTTGGAATTTTTGTCATGAATTGGCGCCTTTTGTATATTATATAGTTTATATTTGAAAATTTCATCTAGATTATTCTTAATTCATTAAAATGACATTTTGATTTAAATATTTCTTAGAATAATTGGTTAATTCTTTTGTTTTGTCATATCATGTTTATTTTGTTTAGTTTCATAAGTTACCTAGGTCGTCAAATGGCTAACTCGTTTTCATATGTTTGACAAAAAAAGATCTTCAAATGGTTCACTCTTGTCTAAGGCCTTTGCATGCCTTTTGATATATCGATGTGTTATGTGTTCTCGGAAAAATTGCGGAAAAATTATTTTCTGGCCCAACCTTTTTTCTATAGACAGACCCGGCTATATCCCATCTTATACAAATTTGATCAGATTTTTTGCCGCATGTGTGTGTGTTTTTTTTTTTTTTTTTAAATCATTTTCAATCAAAGGATGTAAGAGAATTTTTTAATTTTTTTTTAGTTTCAGGCTTTCTGCCGATTTAATTTTTTGTAAGAATTATCATAAAAACCTATATATATTTGTTTGGCAATTAGAATTTTTGGCTGTGCAACTTTGTAAGTTAGTAAAAAGGAGACTTGGTTGCCTTTTTTTTTTTTTGTACAAAAGAAGGGGTAGTCAATTGTTGGCTTCTTGCAAGTGGCTCTTTACCGCAATGGTGGAAATGTGTTGAGTTCTTGTATGACAGCGTGAGTTCAAATCCTGTCGGTGGCTAATATAACATCTAATCTAATAAAATCTATTGTTTGACAAAAAAAAAAAATTGTTGACTTCCTTACTTCCAATCAGGGTATATAAAAAAAACTATTTTGTTTTTTATAATAAGAAAAAAAAAGGCTCCTTACGAGATCCATTCCTTAGTTGCGTATAAATAAGATTTTAAGGTAAATAACATGCATGCTTGCTTATTAGGGTTCTAAGACCCATTCTCAATTAGATCACTTTACTACTTCGTTGAACAATTTTGCAAGATTTCATTGATATATATATATATGCGCGTGCGCGCGCGCGTGTGTCTATATACACACACACTTCAACACTAATAATTTTTTCTTTTTCTTGCCACACTTGATTTCAGTTGTCGCTGTTAAGAATCCTATGGATGCTTTGGCTATTCTTCGAGCACAAAAAGGCGCATTTGATCTTGTTGTTACGGACCTCCATATGCCTCAGATGGATGGGTTTGAATTACACAAGCATGTTCGTGATGAGTTTAAGCTACCTGTTATTAGTGAGTTTCATTTTTAAGTGAAAAAATTAATCTCTTAAGTATACTTTAGTTTTAGTCAATACATGTCCAACTCATTTTGTTTAATTCATTTCTTAATGCAGTGATGTCCGCAGATGACAACGATAATGTGATACTAAAGAGTTTAGAGGGCGGATTTGCTGATTATATGGTAAAGCCTGTGAGCAAAGATGACATTAAAAATGTATGGCAGTATGCTGAGGCAGCTAAGAAAGGTAAATCTGTTGTTATAGAGGAAATAGAAGGTGCTCCAAGAGAAGCACCTGGTGAGGTGGACAATGGAAGTAACTCTGGGATGCCTTCGGATACTGATGAGGAACAACATGAGAAAAAGGCCGAGGCAAAGGCGAAGAAGGCAAAAAAGAGAGATAGGGAAGGCGATAATGAGGAACGCATGGTTGCACCAAAGAAGCCAAAAGTGGTGTGGACAAACTCACTTCACAATCAGTTTCTATTGGCCATTAGACACATCGGTTTGGACAGTATGTGACATTTTCTACTGCCAATTCTCATTTTTTCTTTCCTAATTTTAATTTTTGTGTTTAAATACATACTTACGTTGTACTGACTAATGTAATTGGTTTCATGCAGAGGCAGTGCCAAAGAGGATTCTCGAGTTCATGAATGTGCCAGGCTTGACCAGGGAAAATGTGGCTAGTCATTTGCAGGTCTTTTCCACATTTTCATCTATTTTTATGCCGTTTTCTTGTTTTATTTTGTTTACAAGACAATATATATATATATATATATATATTTATGTGTGTGTGTGTATGTGTGTGTCTATATATATATATATATATATTCTAAGCTAGTGTAACCTAAGGAAGGGATATTTAAATTTGAGTACAAGGGGGCGCACACACTATTATGATCAACTGGCATAATTAACTCATTAATGTTTGGTTTCCATTTCTCTCAGTCGTAACAAAAAGATTAATGAAAGAAAGAGAACTTATGTGTGTGTATGTGTGAAGATGTTCAATTCTTGCAAAATAACACAAAAGAGAGTTTTGCATAGTAACCATGTATTCGTCTAAAAGTTTACATATTAGAAATAATAATGGAATGGTACGTATAGTATGAAATCATTTTTTTCTTGGTTTAACTAATACGACACCTTCCTCATGGCCATTAGGTACCCAAAATAGCAAATGATAATCTCATATTTTGCAATGGTCGGGTACTTAGTGGAACTAGTACAATTTATTTGGCTCACGAAGGATTACTCAATAAGTTTTAAGATACCCGGCCGTTTGCTATTTTTGGTACCCAATGACCAAACCCTAGTAGCAAAGAGAAGTACGAATTTGTTGCACGGTAACAAGTATTCCAATATTTATCACAAAACATTTGTATGGGTCTGTATATGAACTAGAAAGATTATGCTTAATGATCAAATTGTTAATGATGGTGTGTGCATATTTATGTGAATTTGCAGAAGTATCGCATGTTCTTGAAACGAGTTGCTGAGAAAGCTAGACTTTCCAAGTGTTTGTCTGAGAGGGTATTCAGGTCAAGCTTTGCATTTGGCCACCCAGGACTGGTCTTCAACAGTATGGAAGCAGGAGACCAATATTCACAGTACCTGAAATTACAACAACAAATGGGAGCATCTCCAATCAATATTGCCTCTGCATTTCAACCATCCTCAGATGGGATTGATGGAAATACCATTAATCTCCTTGGCTCGATCCAATACCCTAATTATCAGCAATCTTCATGCAGCAGCACCACCATGAGATCCATGCCTCAACTTATCGGTTCGGGGCAGTCCCGTCTGCTGAACCATATCACTCAAGCTAATCTTCTCCGCCATCAACCATGGCTTGGAAATGTGAATCATCAGCTGATTTCTCAAGCAAGTCGCCGCCCAGGGGTTTTTGGAATGCAACAACTGATGAACAATTTTGGATCAAGTGGATGCATATCTTCTAATGCTGCCAATACTACTGGACTTACCACCAATAATATTATTACAAATAATTTGATCCAAATGTTGCAACAAGCAAGGCAGCATGGAATTTTCACCAATAACAACCCATTCAGCCACAACTTTGGCACACCAGGAATTCAGAACAATGTTACTAATCAGCAGCTGATTGGTAATTTTTCAGGAACCCAAATGATGAACCCTAATGGCAGATCTGAGCTACCGGGAATACTCAATAATTTCAATGGGACTGGTGGATTTTCATCAAATGGGTTTAACTTCAACAATGAGACTATCAATGGCTTGACCAATAGGGTTCGAAACGTGAGTCTGAGTGGTACTACTGCACCAATGGCTACCTTAGGATGTTCTTCATCGTTGTCGCCTTCTGCTGGGATTGGGACTAGCACTACTACTTCTAGTGCATATCAGTTTCGAAAAGATTTCAGTAAGAACAGAGAAGATCAGCAACAAAATGTTTCAGTGTTGCCACCGCCAGCAGAGAATACCAATGATAATAGCACTACTACTCCTACATTGGTCAACAAGAATAATTTGTCTCCTGGACAAGAAATGGACAAAGCTCTTGATGCTTTGATGATTAGTAATCTTTTCGTGGACCAGCAGAACAACTATCAGCCTCCTCCTTCTTCTCAGGTACATATAAAATCCTAAACCCTAATGATCCTTCTTTTCTTTTCTACTGTTTTCTCGCCAAATTGCCCGCTTTAATGTTTGCAGCAACAAGGTGGAGATCAAGATCAACTTCCTCCCGACTTCTCTAGTTTCTTATATCCAGTTGAAGTGCCAGACGCTACTCCGAATCAAATGAACCCTGCTGTTGCGGACCAAGGTCTGGACACTGCCGTGAACAATGTTTCCGACCCTTCTCCTGACCAGGTCCCAAACCCTAACTCTTCTGGTACATACTGTGTCGAAGAAAATGCACCTAATGAACAATCTTGGAGCCAGGCATGCCTACTTCATTTCATAGTTTATCACATACTCTCGTGTGCACACGCATATTTACTCGATCACGACATTACTAATTATATTGCTTACTCATTTTTGTGGACCAGGTTTCAAACCCTAAATCTTCTGGCCCATACCATGTTGAAGAAAACGGACCTAATGAACAATCTTGGAGCCAGGCATGCATATTCATTTCATATTTTAAGCACATACACACACACGCGCACGAACACACAAAGGATTCCATCACGATACTAATTATATTGTGGTTGTGTGCAGCAGCAGGGAGGTGATCAACAAGTCCTCAACCCTGAATTCAGCGGCAATGTCTTTGAATCAGAGGACTACAACATGTTATTTCAGACAGCACTCCCTTTTCCGGCAAGTCAAGAATTCAATTTATAGCTATCACTTATACGATTTTGACATGGTATCTCTGATAAGTTTTGCTAACCAACATCTTGGTTATTTTACTTGTGTTTTTTTTTTTTTTAATGCAGGATTGTGACGATGATTTCCTGAATGCCTTATTGGGTGATGGTTTGTAGTCTATATTAAAGGGAGTTAACAGCGAGCAAGAATGATCCAAATCCAATCCTGGAGAAATTTGTTTAGTTATTTTGATTGGATTTAGATTATAGAGTTGGCTTGCTTCGGTGTAATAGTTATAATAGTTTGCGGAATAAATTGAACTTTGGCTATGTAATAATTATGTATTTTGTTAGATAAGTTGAACCTTTGGCATCTAGGTAAGGTGAACTTTGGCTATCTAGCTAAGATGTATTTTGCAAATAAAATAAAGACCTAGTATGCTTTCCTTGTTAAGACATTTGAAATGTTTACTCTATTTCACAAGGAAAAAAAAAACTCAAAGTGTGGCTAGAATGTCTTTCTTTGACGTGTGATGAAAATAGAAATATGATATATCTTCGATTACACATAATCCCGTCTTTTGCACAAATATCTTCACTCATGAGAGAAGATTTGGGCTATGATGGCAAGGCTTGCACGTATAGCAAACAAAATTGAGTAAGGCCCATATTAGCCAAATCTCATCAAACTTATGCCAAAAATTTATGATCTAAAAGTTTGAATAAAATTTGGTCAACTCTTGCATGGTTAGCTTCCTAAAATAAAAAAGGGCAGTCTTGGTCCAATGAAAATACAAAGTTTTCGAATGGAAAATGTTGTGATCAGCAAAACAAATCTAAAAAGAGAAACCAAATGCTAATTAAAAATCTAGGATTGCCATCCTCATCAAATTTTCTCAATTTGCCAATAAAAAAGTAGCCGTTGGAAAAAACTTTCCAAAGCTATACAAATTTCTTTCAATACAAATAGCGTGCATATATCTTGGCCTTTTAAAAAATTAACTCACAACAAATATTTTCTAAGATTTTCTTCTTCTGAAGGATTGAAAAAAGAATCTATTAGGGTGAGATTTCGATCCTCCTCTAGATTTTGATTCATGATTTCTGGTCGTTGTGCAGCTTGCAAGTATCTGAGAAGAAGATGTCCTTCCGATTGCATTTTCTCTCCATATTTTCCTCCAAATAATCCTCAAAGATTTGCTTCTGTTCATAGGATCTATGGTGCCAGCAACGTTGCCAAAATGCTCCAGGTACATAATCCTACTACTCTAGAAACATAATCAATTCATACATACATACATGATAGATTTCTTTATTTATTGTTGTTATAAGGGATTCAAGCGCGTGGCAACATAATTTATGAACTTAAGAGAAATTTATCTTATATTAGTGAGGTGATTAACTTTAATTTTTCCTCTTATGATTCCTCAGCAACTACCAGGCCATCTGAGAGCTGAAGCAGCAGATACTTTGTGCTATGAAGCCGAATGTAGAATACAAGACTCAGTGTACGGTTGTGTTAAGACTATTTCCCAATTGCATCAAGAAATTCACAACGCAGAATGTCAATTAGCGAAAACACGAGCTGAGATTGCCTTCATCAACTCTGGCGGCGGAGGAGGAGGGCAAGAACATCAAGTGCATCAAACGCCAGAAGTTCAGTCCGACTTAAGTTTCTTTCCGGACCAAACCGAAGTTGAGGCAACCCTATTTGGCTCTTCCTCCAAAGCTCCTTGGTTTATTTGATTCTTTATTGTATGCAAAAGAAAATAAAGGTTACCAAAATATTGATATTCATTTCATTTGTTGATTCAATCCAATGCAAATTAGCTACAAATTGCATTGTATCGTTTTCCATTTTGTGTACCGGATGTTGTAAGATTAGTTCGGATTCATGAATAACCAAATACACTGCCTCGAAATATTACCTATTTTTTTACAAGACGATACTCCAATTACTCTAATTTAGATGACGGGAGATACAAAATTGGTTGAATGGGGGACATACACATTACTCCGAAGCAACATTATGTGTATGATTTTAAAATTGGCTACTGATAAAAGATTTGAACCTCAATCATGAGGTAGACACACAAAGACTAAAATCATAATTGGTTAATGTACTATCACTTGTTACAATTCGACTTTGTAGTTTATTAATTGTTACAATTTAATTAGCACGCAAGATACTTCAATTTATCCCCACGTATACTACTCGTGACAATTTAAATTTCACGAGTTAAATCACGACAATTGAAATTACATGAAAAATTGTACAACTCCACGGACCAAAATCATGCTTAGGATCAAATTGAAATTTTAATCAACTGAAGCCCAGAGGCCCGAACGTGAAAAAATAAGAGCCCAAAAAAAGAAAAGGGTTAAATATCCAGTTTGCCCCTGATATTGATTTTATTTTTCTATAGTCCCTCCATCCAATCCAAGACCGTGCCTCCATGTCCATGTCATCAGAAAGGGCCAAGTTTACAAATAACAAAAAGTACAGGGCCCTTTTCTACAAATATCCAAAAACGTCGTTCTCTTTTTCCTCTACTATTTATTTATTCCACTCACGTGGGAATTCGTTAAGGTCAAATCGAAGAAAGTATCACCTACCTCCTTCACATCCATCGCTCGCTCGCTCGCTCGCTAGGGTTCCAGTCTGAAGCTCCGTTGCTTCCAAAGAGAAGGTACGAAACTCTCTGAAACCTGAAGCTTCATTCGAATAATCTCAATTTTCCGTTTGGTTTCCGAGAAAGTTTGAAAAGAAACCAAATTCTTTCGTGATCTGGTTATGTGATGCGTTTCTAGCTCAATTTGGTATCTTTCGTGCCGTTTCTCGGAAAATAAATGGAGATCTGATATGTAGGCTTTCTGTAGTGGTAGATCTGACTGTTGGTGTTTGTTTCTGATTTCTTTGCTTAATTTATTTGAAAAAATTGTGATTTTTTTTGTTATTAATTTGGATTTGTGTGTTCTTACATTCTTTTCTTTGGTTAAATTTGAGACCGAGATATTGTTTTAGTGTTATTCTTAGCTGGATTTAATTTTTCTTGAGCTAAATTAGGTTATGCACACCTGAAGTTACACCGTGAATTTGTTTGTAGGCATTGGGTTTTTTTTTTTTTGTTTTTTGTTTTGTTTCTGTATTTATGATATTTCTTGTGATTCGGAACTTGGTTAATGTAATTGTGAATTAGCGGTTCTGGTATAAGAAAAGACCCGTGCTTTGTGAACATAACATGGTTATTATATCTTTCATTTAAACACCGTGTTCTTTTTTGCAATTGAAAGAATGTTTGGCGTCGGGTGGTGTTCTCTGAAATTATGTGGCCTTTGTTTATCTAATAATTTAGTGTTGGGTTTTCTTGTTGTTTGTTATCATATGCATACTCTATGATAGACTGGTCTTTTGCTGCTCACGTGCAATATGAAGTGTGAAAGATTACTTTCATAATTGCTGACAGATTATTCCCATTTATGCCAGGAAATGAGGCCGATTTTTTGCGGGAATTTTGAATATGATGCTCGACAGAATGAATTGGAGCGGCTGTTTGGTAGATATGGGAAAGTTGATAGGGTCGATATGAAGTCTGGTGAGTACACTTTTTAGTTCTCTTCGTCTCTGTACTGTGCTTATTTCACTTGTGGTACCAACATTTAACCCTCTCCCACAAATGATGCATCTGTTCTCCTCAAAAATACTCAAAGCATCCTCTACTTCACATGGCAAAGCACCATGAAGCTGGATAGTCAACTCAGATTTTATATGAGATTTCGTCCTCTAGTTTTGATCCTGAAAGAGTTATGAATAATTTTATTTTATTTGAACTAGGGAATTGAAACCCAAAATGAGGACTGACTTCTAAACTCACACAGGCGAGCCATATATTTATGCTTCAAAATTTTACTGCACTTTTACAGCTTGGATGTGTGGTAAGATTTGAGGTGTGAAAGTGATTTTAGCAACTTTGGTAAATAAATAATTTCTAATTCTTTTGGGATCAAAATTAAAGGATGAATTCTAATACAACATCTTCAAAATTTTAAATTTCTTTATTTCCGGAATTGACACGAATGATTGTAAACATGTTCTAGATTCTGAATCGTGCATTCCTATTTCACCCAGTTTTGAGTTGGGTACTTAAAAGCAACTTTGTCTAGATTTATCATGCATTGAGGTTCTTGGTATACTGATTTGATTTTTGAGGTTTGAGGGATGAACATCACTATAATTTGTTACTCTGTTCAAATTATTGTCTGGGTGAGGAGTCTGTTGGAAGACAAGAAAACACTGGATTGAAATTGTGCATGCATGTAACCTGCAGTGAAATAAACTTTTAGTAACAATCATTTAGCCCTCTACGAGAAGCAAAACTGGTTCTTACTGCTGAAAGGCAACTCAACTACAGCATGTCTGCATCTGTAACCGTGGCACCTCCAGTACGCTGTTTCATCAGCAGTCCGGCCGAAGAATCATCCGGTCTGCATTTCTCAGTGGCAGCTGTCTTCCTTGTTGAGTTCCTGTGGGGGTTCCGGATACGTTTAAGAAAAAGCATGTATTTTTTGACGCATAAACCCCCATACTCAACATTTTCTTTGACGCAGGATTATCTTGGGATATCCATAATCCTCCAGGCTAGTGGATGGGCTCTTCAGAATTTCGTTTCTTGCTTGTGATGAGCTTCCTCTTCTTGTTTTCAAGAAGAGTCACTCTGATCTGCAATTGCACTACCGCCATCCCACGTTTTCCAGTCACAATTGCCTTTCATTCCTCACGACCTTCGCCCAGCCCTCAATCACAATTGAAACACTGCCAATCCCATGGACGGGGCAGCCGATTAGATGGAGAAGGCACTCTCTTTACATTGACCCACCATGAGACATCCACTTTTGGATTCTTGTCCCTTGACATCATTTAGTTCATAACGCAAGGTCTGTTACTAATTTTATTGGTCACTTAGTTTATAGATTTCCCGGAGGTTGCCTCACTGTTTAATTAGGATAGAATCTAGGTGGTTTGTATATTGTCGAAAGGAGCAATGCCGCCTCTTATTGAAGAATCCTTGTACGGGGGAAATCTTACCTTTGCTTGGCAAAAATACATGGCATTTGTTGCCAGTCCATAATGTTGTACTTTACTTTTTTACAGGGTTTGCTTTCATCTATATGGAGGATGAGAGAGATGCTGAATATGCCATTCGGGGACTTGACCGAAAAGAATTTGGTCAAAAAGGACGCAGGCTACGTGTCGAATGGACAAAGGTAGCAAATGTAGGCCATTTTTATCACTATTTAGTTTTGTCACTGTTTGTTAGTTGTTTTTTCAAGTGTGTCCTGGTTTTAGCACTTTTATGTTTTGTATTGTAGCAAGAACGTGGTACTAGAAGACCTGGTGCATCAAGAAGATCTTCGACTAATACAAGACCTTCAAAGACCTTGTTCGTCATAAATTTTGATCCATATCACACAAGGACCAAGGATTTGGAGAGGCACTTTGATTCATATGGGAAAATCGTCAGTGTAAGGATCAGAAGAAATTTTGCATTTGTTCAATATGAGTCGCAAGAGGATGCTACCAGGGCATTGGAAGCTACAAACATGAGGTGGATATCCCCGTTCTCTCACTCTCTCTCTCTTCCTTATCTTTGTCCATCTCTGTTTTTTCTTAGTTAATGGGTCATCTTGATTTAAAGTTCAATTTTGGCTGATAATGTATATTTTTGCAGCAAGTTGATGGATCGAGTTATATCAGTGGAATATGCAGTTCGTGATGATGATGAAAGAAAAGATGGATTTAGCCCTGACCGGAGAAGTCGTGATAGGTCTCCAGACAGAGGTCGTGATAGGTCTCCAGACAGAGGTCGTGATAGAAGAAGGTCCCCAAGTCCCTACAAAAGAGAGAGAGGTAGCCCTGATTATGGTCGTGGCCCTAGCCCTGGCGCCTACCGGAGAGAGAGGGGCAGTCCTGATTATGGACGTGGAGCAAGTCCTTATAGAAGGGAGAGAGTAAGTCCTGACTATGGCCGTGGGCGCAGCCCGAGTCCATATAGGAGGGACAGGTCTGATCATGGCCGCGTCTCTAGTCATAGTCCTAGAAAAGAAAGGGTGAGTGCTGACCTTGTTCGTGATCGTAGCCGTAGCCGTAGTCCTTATGGAAGAGAGAAGATTGGGGTAGGCAATGGCCATGGTCCCAGTCGGAGCCCATATAAGAGAGAGAGGGGTAGTCCTGAAAATGGTCCCAGACGTAGTCCATATAAGAGAGAAAGGGATAGTCCTGAAATTGGCCGTCTCCCAAGCAGTAGTCCATATAAGAGAGAGAGGGCCAGTCCTGAAAATGGTCGTGGCCCCAGCGGAAGTCCTTATGAAAAGGGGAGGGCCAGTCTGGAAAATGGTCGCGTTGCAAGCCCAAATTCTCCGCCTGAAGCTAGGGACAGCCCCAACTATGGAGGGCCTGAAAGCCCCATGAATGAGAGATATAGCAGGTTTGAGTTTCAATCCCACTAACCTTGCTGGATTATTAACCTTGTTAATTATCTACTCTCAGCTTCTGTTGTTTAACACTTTTCTTTTGTTAACTGCAGCCGTTCTCCACAAGCTGAGGAGGAATGATCCTGAAACTTGACTTATGTTGTTCCCTTGAAAACTACCGCGGAATAAAATCGTAATGCTACTTTTGTAGTTTCTTGTGGACTTTCTTATTTGTAGTATCCGCAGTAGTTTCTGCTCAAAACTTTATGGTGGAACTTATTATTGCTGTTAAAGGAGAGGTACATTTACAGAATTGGATGTCTGGTATTTCTTGATTTCGATTTCTCGATTGATCTGTGATTGAAGAAGGTTATCGTCGTTTGCATTTTCGTCGATTGGTCTTGATTGGTTTATGTTTGTTTCTTGGCCGGCCTTGTGGGGATTTTGTTCAGCATGAATCTAAGTTTTAGGTATTAGCTCTTCGTCGTCTATGTCAACGTAGATAGTTATTTAGTTTTTAGCTGTTAGGGTTTTTGCTTTGTGTGTTTTAGATGTGGGTACAAGGGAAAGGAGGAAGAAGAATTAATAATAACAGAATTAAGAAAGTAAAAGCAACTTGAGATGGGTTTGGACTTTTAACTTTCGTTTTGTGTAATTTTCTTTGTTCATAATTTTTAGATTTCTCAGTCATTCTTCACTCTTCTATGACCGTCTCTTTCGTATATTTTCTCTATTCTTAATATATTATATACAATTTATATAAATTAAAAATGAAATGATTGTCGATATATTCAAGCGATTAAATATTTTACAAGCTTTTTAGTTAAAAATCAATAAGTGGTCTTTAATTTATCCACCGTAAATTATTTTGATCATTTTGTGAAAAATTTATCAATATTCTCATTAAATTGTTACGTGACTATCTTTTTAATGATTTTTTTGTCAAACCAATCTCTTCACTTGTTGAATATTGAGTGATATTTTACGAAATGGTCATAATGATTTATGGTAGATAAATCATGGACTATTTCTATCGATTTTATTTGTCATGGATCAAAGTGATAAGTTATGTCAATTTCAATGATCATTTTAACTAAAAAGCCTATTATATATTAAGCAATTAAACGAGTATATATATTCTTCCAAACCTAAATTAGGCCTCTAGGCTCTAGGCATATACATAGTAAGGGAAGGGATCATCTCCGAATCTCTTCATTCTAATCCACCAAGTCCGGAAATCCAGACGGTTGAAATTTGATCCAAATGCTACAAACATGGATTCACTTTAAAAGTTATAATAACTTTAATTGTTAAATCAAATTTCAACAAGCTAGATTCCTGAACTTAGTGGATTAAGAGGGATCCAAGGGATCCCTTTCCCATGGTAAGAGACTTGTAGTTATTGGGAGTTGAATTGTTATTTATTCTTCTTTCTTTTTTGATACAAGGGGATTGTCACTAACACTTTAAAAAGTCATCATCTTCCTTTATTTCTTTGAACAATAAGATATGCATCATGACTTCCGTTTCTAAAATGCTTCGGGCCTAAACTTTTAATCGGACTATTGTAGCAGTAGCACCATAGGCTTCTTAAAAGCAATGGAGGATAATCGAAAGATGTTTTGGCTGACAAAACTCTATCCCAACTACGCTTTTAAACGCACTAGTATTTTTACATATCTTTCTACTTTCCGGTTTGAAGATTCAGAAATGGCAAGATTGTTGAAAAATATCTTGCAACGTTTTTTCTTCGCAAAAGAGTCTTTAAAAAAACTTAAAGATCGCAGTTTTGATAAGTCATAGATTTGATCTGATTTCCAAAGGTGTACAAACATTAACATAAAATAAATAAATGATTGTATCGTTTTCGCCGCACCATAATTTGTTACATCTCTTGCCAAATTTGTTATCATCCTTGTTGTTAAACATTGTCCAAATCATCTAATCAATCTGTCAAACCCGACCAAGCAAATGACTCCCATTTTCTGACGTGGAAAACATTTAGATTACTTAAAATATTATATACATGGACTGCCGACACGTGTAAATTTAATTTCCACTGTAGCACTTTGCATGTTATATGTGGAGAGATTTTCAGTGTAATAGGAATATAGGCCGATACATCAAGCAAGTGTTATAATACAAGTAGTTGAATACTTGGAAAAAAAAAATTTGCAATTACTTATGTTATGACACTTAGTGTATTAGACCATATTTTTGGCAGACTAAAAATTTTCTCCTTCTATGTGAACACTAATCTAGTTAATCCCTCACTAAGACAATATTTCACCCTATTCTGTGTCTCTTCCCACACTACCAACCAAATGGGAAAATGGCTTTCGGTGAAGTAGACAATAAGCAACAAAGTGGCATCAAAAATGGCTTTTAGGGAGAAGCCAAAGTCAAAAAAGGAATTTTAAGATGCTTCTCTTCAAAGTGCTTTGTCTTAGTTCAAAGCAAACATAAGAGGGTTTAATTAATTTGTTTGAACTGAAACTTTAAGAAGTTTATCTAGATAACATCCCTAATTCTTTGACCAATCAATGCTAACACATAAAATTAGATCCTAATCAAATCTTGCAGACTCATAGGATTTGGATCTTTAATTAGTTTGTTGGGTACACCAGCTTGAATGTGAACGTATATTTGGATTCTGGTCATAGGACTCATGACCCCTCATTAATTAAGCTTATCTTCTCTTTTGGATCTACCAAGACATATATCTATTTGTTTCGACTAGGACATTTTAGTTAAGCTGTTTACACGGTAGCTTATTTGTCATCGTACTATTTGTCCAAAGTAGCCAAATTAACTAGGTTAATTTCCTTAACTCTTTTCTCCTTTGTTTTGTAGTTGTTTTTCCTTTTTAAAAAGAAATTAAGAGAAACAAGATGGGATGCAACAACCTTCTCGTTTTACCTTCTCCACACATTGACTTTCTACATCACCCTTAAAGTTCGATTCTACAAAAACCCAACAAAATCAGAAAATTGTTAAAACCTATTCAATTAATTTTTGTCACAATTTTAGTGTTACAGTGAAAAACATGATTCGTTTATTTATTGGATAATTGTTAGATGATGAAACAATTTCAGATGAAGTAATGATCATTAAAGATTGACCTAGAAAATAAACAGTTTAATTCTGCAACATTGCAAGATAAGAAGAAGAGTTGAGACAGTAAAATAAGAAAGTCTAGATAAGATCTTGCTTATCATTCCTCAAGAAGATTGACGGCAGATTGCATGGTAATGAGTTCACTGTTACAGCTTTCTTTAGTCTTGTCGAGAGATCAGCTCAAAAGAATCAAGTTGAAACTTGGTCATTACTCATTAGTATCAAGGTCTGAGCGATAGCTTTCTGTAACTTGGTGGTTTTTTAGGTTGCTGCCACTGTGTTGTTGTCTTCGAATTTTTTGATTCTGATTGATACTTTAGTTTAAGCTTTGAAAGTACAATTAATGGTCAAAAAGTAAAAGAAATACGACTCAATTGAAAAACCGTCACTCGTAGCTCACATAATTATAAAGGAGTTAATTAGAAATTATGCGACAATTGTTTGAACTGTGCATTTTTCTGTTGTTATTGATGAGAAATGTTGGTGTTAACCAATAGTCCAAGTTCTTTTTGCACATGCCGAAGAATTTTGGGGGCATCCATGTCTTTTGTCGGCAAAGATTCATTGTGTTCTCAAAACTTTGCATCCAATTTTTCAGCACAAAGATATTTAGTCGGTGCAGGATCTAGCTAGAGCTACACTGTCATCATTACGGCATACAATTTGCCTTCTGAATTGGATTCAATGAGCTCTGTCGTGAGTAAGCTCGATCGGAAAACACGTACAAGTTTCTGCTTGTTGAATCTGTCCTTAATTTGCAGTCAATAACAAAAGCAGTTTTTAAAGTTTTTCTGAATGATATGACAACAAAACTAAAAGTAAAAAAAAGTAGAAAAACACTTTCAATAATTCTAATTGGACTGAAGGTAATGATATTTATTAGAGGGTATGTCAACAATATGTGAATTTGTTTGTAGGTTCAAACGATGATTTTGTGATGTGATCATGTTCACTCATAACAACCTACCTTGACAGTGTAATAGGTCATTTACCATGTAAACACCAACCTTGTTAGAATAATAACGTCACTGTGTGTTATCAACTATAAACCTAACATATTATGAAGTCATGAATTGTAAACTTGACGATTATAGTGTAACCTTACATCTGATAATTTAGACGTTAAATGTTAATGTCATTATTGTAAAACTGTAAAACATAATGCAAGAAGTTCAAAAATAAATTACGATGTTGATAATTTCATAACATTACAATTTTATTACAACAAAGAATACCAATATTTTTTATATTGGGAATTTTAACGAAAAACTTCTAGTACTGTTCACTTTAATGAAAAACCATATTTTTACACTAAAAGGTCAATTATGGTACTATTCACTTTACCCTTTATTTTTTCCTTATTCAAAGTTTTCAAACTCTTTTCTTTTTTATATTTACCCCTTAAAAAACCCATTATTCAAAGTATTGCTTTTCTTACAAATGTTAAGAGCACAAGGGGAACATGGTATCTTCCTTCTTTGGGCAATGTATGCGTCCACACGATGGATAATACTTGGGTACTCCCCGGGGAGAACCCAACTTGCTGACCATATTATGTGACCCAAAAGAATTATACCACCTGGTCATTTTATACTCCTCCAGACTATTGCAATCCTCATAACCAAACACAAACTCTCACTTTTGAACTTGTAACCAAGCACCCATCTTCTTCTTGTTGGAAAATATTAGTACTGAGATTTATTTTAGTATTTTTTTTTTGTCAAAAAGTTTATTTTAGTATTTAGGTTATGCTTGTTAGTTTATGATTTCGGCCTAAGTCATTTGAGTTATGTTTTTTGGGTTTAGTTCTCTATAAATATTACTTGTAATTTAGTTTGAGAAATCAATCATTTATAATGTAGCTTCTTGAAATTTTGTAACCGTTTCGACATTTTTATTTATTTAATAATATTTTTATTATTTTGTAAATCTCTGGACTCTGATATTTAACTTCCCCTTTCCTATGTCATGGCAAAGCTGGCCACCACATCCGCTTCTCCAACCTCTCCTACGTCGACCCTACCCACCCACATCTCCCTTCCAACCTCTTGGTCGGCCCAACCCCAAATCCCTAATATTCTTTTATGTGGAACCTGCCCACATCCGCCTTCAACCTGTCGGTCGGCCCCACCCCAAATCCCTCATGTTATTTTCTGTGGAAGCCATGGGAGCACCTCTGGACCTGCCCAATTACTGGTCGCGACTCGCCACCATCTTCCTCTTCTTGCTGCCATGGTCGCATCTGGAAAGAAGAGGAGGGATTGAAGGCGGGGTCCACGAGGTTGGTTAGAAGAGGAGTGGTGAGTGGGGTGGATAGAGAAGGGAGGTCGGAGGAGGAGATGTGGATGTGGTAGCCGGAGGAGAGAAGTAGGTGGGGGTGAGATATCGGCCGCCGACGACAGCGAAGGAGAGGAAAGGTAGGCAAAGGCTGGTGAGGGAGAAAGAACATGTTTGGATACTAGAATATTGATTGTTTGGAACCAGTTTTAGTTAAGTTTAAGTGGAACACGTGTCTTTATTTGATTGTTCCACATAGGATGGTCAGTGTAAAGGCTCCTGATTGGTGAGGACCCAAGTATTGTCCCTAAACCCTAACGTCGAAGGGTCCACCGAAAGTGGTGGTCTCCTATTAAAATGACAACAAAAAATGGACATTCTAAATCCTAATGACTACAAACAAGGTCGACATGAGCAATTTGGTTAAGTTAAAAGATGATTAGTCCAAAAGACGAAGAAGAACTCGGTTTTCTTTTAGTCAAAGTACATATTTGTGAACGGAACAAATAACAAAGCATGCAGTCTTCTTTTTATTTGTGTGTTGAATGTTCTACACGTTTTTATGACAAAAATCATCTACTGTCTTTTTCTATATAATTTGACCCATTAAACAAAAAGATCTTTAGGCCTTGCGCGTAATTCTTATAATATGTAAAATAATAGGATAATGATAGAAAGGGTAAATTTACAGATAAAATTTTGAAAATTAAATAACATAAAAATCGATGATTGGTTTATTACTTAACTGTTGATAAACTGCTTATTTTTATTGATGACACATCATTTAGTTTACAAATTTTGTCTATAAATTTAATCTCTCTAGCATTATCCAAAATAATATAGTATGTGTTACTATTTTATCCAAATTATGATTTGTGAATTTGATCTTTCATTTATTAACATATTTTTAAAATACAATTTTTATCTTTATTATATTATCCTTTTCTAAAAACAGTAAGAGAGAGAGAGGACGGACCAACCCACAAAGACATGCGTGTGGAACCATGAGTGCCATCCATTTGGCAATGCTTCATTCTGATGGTGTGACGTCTAGCAAAAGGACTTTGAACGGCTTACCAGAAGAGAAGCACAATTAAAAAACGACATTCAAAGAAAAAAATCTCAACACAAGCTGACTTTTCCCACTGGGTTGTGACTTGTGAGTCGTGACCTATGAGCTATGATGGAGTTGAACCAAATGGGGTTCAGTGCATGCATAAAGTTGAAAATACAATTGGCTCGTACCTTCAACAAAAGATGCCCTGGATATGGAACTGGTGAATCAAAAGGTTCCGTATGGAGACCACTCTGGTCTTCTAATGTGCATGGCTGCAGACATAGAGAGATTTTTCCGTGTGACCGTCACACAAAATGGTACACCCAATGTCCCTATATAAATTGTGGGTTATGTGTGTTAAAAAGTTAATAACTTAAAAATTAAAATTTTCCACCACTTACATAAAAACACGTAGTGTATCATCTGTGTTCCCGTCACAACTAAAAATTTCTCACAGAAATGGCCGCAGTTGAAACATCCTTGATTTGACTAATGCATGCTCGTTGCTCACAATTCATGTTCCGGATCGGAATGATTTCCATGCAACCTCAATGCCATGGATGGCATTCCACATCAATTAATGCATTGTCATATAAAAACGATAGAGTATATGATAGTCCGTGATTAACTTAAAGAGTTTCTATAAAGCATTCCAAGCATAGGTAAGTAAGTATCTCCATTGCATATTGCAAATTCGGATGAACAATGACGGCTTCTTTGGACATATCCGTAAGACCAACAAAAGAGTTAAAACCCCAGAAGGGCATGGTTTGAGCCGTTTATGTAATATCCATGACGCAAACCATTTTTTAGGCTGGCAAAGGGTATTAGTTAGATTAATCCCATTAATCTTCTCTGGCTTGTACTTAAAATGTTTTCTGCAATTTCTTTGTGTCAAAAAAGACAGCATAGGAATGGTGGGCCCAGACTGATGGGCTTTTTGGATTCATTGTATAAATTGAATCCATTGTATAACTGGCCAAGAGTACTATCCAACGAGTCATGTCCTAGCTCCCTGTCTCCAATGGCCTCCCACCCTGGAAATTAATCCGGTTTAGAACTTTGACTTCTAATTATATTAAATTAATCCGGTTGTTAATCTTTATCTGAATGACTAATCTTAATTATATATATATATATATATGCAAAACTCCGTCTCTGGTTTTTGATCCCTTTCGTAAGATTCAAAAAAGTTTTAATTTAAGGTTTGAAAATGAAATGTAGAAGATGAAACAAACCGACAGTATATTTATCAACAACTTGGTTTAGCGTTTTGCTCCGGCTTTTAGCCCCTTATAATTAGAGGTGACTAATTAATTAATTGGGCTGTTAATGGGTACTTGTTAAGACTCATTTAGTTTAATTTTACGACGAGTATCCATTATGATTTCAATGAGTGATTTGCCACCTCTCAAATACTAAGATATATATATATATATATATCTTAGTACTGGAGAATTTGAAAGTGGATTTTACACCCATCTCTCACTGTTATTTTCTGGCCGGTCATCACAAAGACACAACTCTAGTCCTTCCAAAGAAAAAAAGTGCCCCACTAAATTCTAAGCTCCTTAACCCCTATAAAACCGCCACAATCACCCCCCCTCTCAGAATCCACACCTACAATCTCTCTCAACTCTCTCTCTCTAGAAAGTAACTTACAATGTGCAAAGTGACATCTCCTCTCTGCTGCAATGGCAATTCAGACCACCATTACCTTGTCTCCATCAACGACTCAAAGGAACCCAAAACCCTAACGTCTCCATTGATATCCAAAACCATAACACCGCAACCAGAACAAGTACATAAATCACAGTTCAAACCCCACAATAAATCCCATTTTTCTTTGGCTTTAAAAGAAGCGAATTCCATAGCTGCCATAGCTTTCCCAATGATACTCACCGGCTTATTGCTTTATTTAAGGTCAATGATCTCCATGCTCTTCCTCGGCCGCCTTGGCGAGCTCGCCTTAGCGGGCGGTTCCCTCGCCGTGGGCTTCGCCAACATCACCGGTTACTCCATCCTCTCCGGCCTCGCCATGGGAATGGAACCTATCTGCGGCCAAGCTTTTGGCGCCAAAAAACACACTCTACTAGGCCTCTCTTTGCAGAGGATGGTCCTCCTCCTACTATTTACATCCTTACCCATTTCTCTTCTCTGGCTGAACATGAAGAAAATCCTCCTCATCTGCGGCCAGGACGAAGCCATCGCCGCCGAAGCTCAGTTGTACCTCCTCTGTTCTCTCCCTGATCTTCTCGCTCAATCTTTTCTCCACCCTCTGAGAATTTACCTCAGAAGTCAATCCATCACTCTGCCTCTCACATTGTGTGCAACCCTCGCGATCATCCTTCACATTCCCATCAACTATTTACTCGTTTCCCACCTCGATTTGGGAATCAAAGGTGTTGCTCTTAGTGGGGTTTGGTCTAACTTCAACCTCGTAGCTTCCGTGATCGTATACATCATCGTCTCTGGGGTTCACAAGAAAACCTGGGGAGGGATTTCAATGGATTGTTTCGGAGAATGGAGGACTCTTCTAAATTTAGCGGTCCCCAGCTGCATTTCTGTGTGTTTAGAATGGTGGTGGTATGAGATCATGATCTTGCTCTGTGGGTTGTTAATAAATCCGAGAGCCACCGTTGCTTCAATGGGCGTTTTAATTCAAACTACCGCTTTAATCTACATATTTCCTTCTTCCTTAAGCTTCAGTGTGTCCACGAGAGTCGGCAATGAAATCGGGGCTAACAACCCGAAAAAAGCGAAACTTGCAGCCATTGTAGGGCTCTGCTTCAGCTTTATGCTAGGCCTTTCAGCTTTGGTGTTTGCAACAACGGTGAGGAACATTTGGGCAAGCATGTTTACACAAGACAAAGACATTATAGCGCTAACATCGATGGTGTTGCCTATAATCGGGCTCTGCGAGCTCGGAAACTGCCCTCAGACGACGGGGTGCGGAGTTCTGAGAGGCACTGCAAGGCCGAAAGTCGGAGCAAACATAAACTTGGGGTGCTTTTATCTTGTCGGAATGCCGGTGGCCGTGGGTTTGGGATTCTTTCTGGGGTTTGATTTTCAGGGGCTGTGGCTCGGCCTCTTGGCGGCGGAGGGCAGCTGCGCTCTGACCATGTTGGTGGTTTTGGGTCGTACAGATTGGGAGTTTGAAGCTCGGAAAGCCAGAGAGCTGACCGGGGCTGCTGCTGCTGAGGCGGCAGTTGGTGACAGCGAAGATGTTGAGGAGGA
Organism: Malus sylvestris; assembly: GCF_916048215.2. Taxonomy (NCBI): domain Eukaryota; kingdom Viridiplantae; phylum Streptophyta; class Magnoliopsida; order Rosales; family Rosaceae; genus Malus; species Malus sylvestris. The sequence goes on from NC_062260.1 coordinate 26,999,416, forward strand.
CAAGCCAAGCAAAGCTGAAATCAAGGAAGATTGTTTATGTTTATTAGGTGAGTTAGATTACGATAATAATAATAATAAAAACGATAATTATAGCTCACATGTTTAGGTTAGCTTAGTTTAATCCCTTTTTATTTTTACATTTTTGTCACCTAATTAAGCTGTATAGTAGTGGGTGCATGACTGCATGTAGATGGAGGAGTTTAGATTGTTCTTTTTTTGAGAGGATATTTCTATTGACAGGAGGACTGTCTATCTCCAGGAGTGTTTCTTTTGGTACACTTCCACTGAAATTCAACTAATGCTGAATTTCATAGGAAGTAGCAAAATTGCTGGGTTAGGAACAAAGATCCCACCCTCTTCTGTATTTTGTAATTGGATACACAAGAAATTCAAGGAAGATTTATTCTAGTAAGGATCCAAATTTTCCTTTATTTTATTGAAACATAAATGCTACTGTTACGAGTTTATACATTACAAGCTACAAACCCTACAGAGAACAATTCTTTATGCTTTCATGTATTATAGTGTGTTAGCTTGCGATGTATATCTCTATTGCACGAAAGTTGTTTGTACCATACTTCGTTAATTTCGAAACTATCGAGCACCGGTCAATTTCATACATTCAGAGGAAGGATTCGTGTACAAGAGTCTGTCTCCAATTAGTGGACCAATCACAACGTGACACATGTCAACGTCACAATAAAACTCCTAGAATCCCACTTGGACATAGCCCAATTTAGGGTCTTATGTTTGTTTTCCTATCTCTATCTCTTTATATATGACATTCACTATTAGGTGATCGGAGCAACCTCGTAAAAGTCACAACCTTAACACTTTATGTTGTTCTAAAGTCAATGCGTTAACAAAAGTCTTAATTGGAAGAAAGGGGGTTTTAAATAGTTTTATGCAGTTCTACCTATTTGCACCATTAGAAGCATGGGCAATTATTATTAACACAAAAAAGTCGTCCTGCAATCATCATTTCATTAGAAGTGCATAATAATTTTGAGAGCGTGAATAAAGTATTTTTGCCAATTAACAACAAAAAATATTCTCTAGTTTCAATTGTTGAGCATCTCTTCAAGAGAAATTTTAATTTTTTGTTAAACTAGCAAATGAACTGTGGCAAAAAAATATTTTAGCTACTCAGTTTGATATTCATCTCTAACAACACTATCTATTTTAGCAAACTTTGAATATTTTACAATAAAACCTCTATAAAGTCATAAAGTTGGAACCAAGATATTTTTATAACTTTAGGGATGTTATTACTTAATAGAGGTGTAGTTAAAAATATTATTTATTTACTTATTTATCCTTAATTAATGATGTTATTTCCCAAGGAAAGGGATCATCTCTGGATCCTCCTAATCCACTAAATTAGGGAATATGTGCCATTAAAATTTGATCAAACGGCTACAAACAGGGACCCACTTTAAAAGTTATAATAACTTCAGCAGTTGGATCAATTTTCAATGACACGGATTCTCTGATTTGGTAGATTAGGAGGAAGGGATCCGGAGAGGATCCCTTTCCATTTCCTAAATAAGATTCACGAGGATGACAGTATGGAAGTGCCAAAAGTTTCATGCCAAGAAGTTGTAAACATATTTGAGAAGTTAGAAACATTTTAGCTTTAACAAATAGATGTCAACACTATAGTTTTATATATATATTTTTAATATTTAACAAGTGAATTGTGCTCTCTAAATTTAAAGAGTAACTGTTCATTTTACTATAATAGAGAGCCTTTTACAGCATCTCTTGAAAATGGATTTTTTTTAAATTTTTTAAATTTAACTCTTTAATATAGAATTTTCAGTTGTTACAGCACCTTATAGAGTCTGCTAATAACCATATTCAACTAATCCATGGTACGATGCTGGCTGTTTAACTATTGTTCCTAAGATCCATGTTATGTATGTACCTTTAAGGTTACCTAACCAAAATAACAATTCTAATAATTATGTTAAAATGTAAATAACAAAAGGGGTGAGTTACTCTGATTCAGATTATCGATCCCAACCTTTACCGGAAGTGCTGCAAATTTGTTATGATGTTAGGCTTAGCAAATGTATCTGGGAGTAGAAATTTCAAAGAGTTAACCGATATGGCCGGACTGAAAATTACTAGTCAGCCGGCTGCAAATGCAAGACCTGGTCTATCAATCCCACTCCCACACGTATATGTGCACGTTTTTGGGCGGCATGATGATGTGTTAGTAATTTAATTTGTGAGTTAATCACATGCAATTATCATCTTACTGATCATGTTGACATAGTGATAAAAAGGTAAAAAATAAAAAAAAGGGACTAAATAATATAGAGGCATATCCTCAACCACATAAAAACTACAAGTTGCATCTCAACTTGCAAAACCGATCCCTAAATCACACACATCTCCGAGTCAGTTTCAAGACACTGAGTCTGACATGACCTAATATTCCTTTTCCAACCGCTCTCTGTTGCCCTCTTTCGTTACAAATAATCACTTAAGAGAGTATTACAGAAATTGGATTTAAGAACCGCAGGGAATCATATGCCATTATTTCTTATACCTTAATCTCAGAAAGTTGAGTTCTATCATAAAAACAATTGACAATATAAGTAGTTAAATTCTTTATAAGCCCTTACATAGTTTGGTCCCTTACCAATGTGAAACTTTGTTCTCACCTTCTCACACGTTCTCTCATGTGTGGCGAATTTTCAAATTTAACGCATAAACAACACAAATTGAATGACACTTCGCACGTGAGTCAACCTACTTTGATACCATAAAAAAAGTTAGGATTCCAGCATAAAAAGAATGACATATGGGAATGGCTCAACTCTTTAAAGCCCTCCCATGGTTTAATCCATCACCGATGTGAGATTTTGTCCTCATGTTCTCACGTTAATTAGGTTAATTTGCCTATGATTACATTGTCACATGCAAGGAATGAGTAACAAGCAAAGGTTTAATGTTTTTTAAATTAATTACCTCCAATCCCCACACAGCTTACAATTTTTTTTTTATAGATTTTGGATTTTTTCACTGCTTTTTTTTTTTTTTTTTTTTATTTAAAAAAAAATTATGTTGGTACATTCAAGTTATTCTATTTGTTGAGCCCATAACATAACAAGTTATTCAATATGGAGATGAGCAAATAACGACAACTAAGTTTGACCTTACATTGGTTTACAAAATAATGGTTTTTGTGGTTTCTGTTATTTGCCATTGACTCTTAATTATTATTATTATTAATATTACTATTATTATTATTATTATTATTATTATTATTAGTAATTAACTAATACTAAGTATATATTTTGCTGCAACAGATCAACATCAAAATGAAACTCATCAGATGTTGTAACGAAAGGTCAAAATTTATGATAAAGATTTATTAAACAAAGAAATTTAGATTGGTTGGGAACGCGTATAATTATGACTTTGATTTCTTTAAAATATCTTCAATCATCAATACACATATTAAATATATAATATTAAATAATATAATATATATTTATAATGAAGGAACTAGGATGCATGCATCAAATAATTAGATGATGAATATTTCTTGCCCTAGTTGCAGATGAAATGCCATTTCGATTCGAAGTACCATGCCGGCATGTACGTAACAAGCTACTTAGCTTACTAGATATAATTTAATAATTCCGTGCTTAAACAATTTTTCACTTAGAAATTTGAATTGCTGGAGTACCCTTTACTTCTGGAAATTTAAATAAAATAAGGACAAATTAAACTGCTGGAAATACGTAGTTGACCCGAGTGTTGAATTAATTCTTGAAGCTAATTTAGTCTTCCAAATATTTTAGTGCCTGCAGGTTGGTCAAATGAATAATAGAGATCCCTATGCAAATAAATTGTGTGCTTGGAAGATGCAACCAAATACATAAGACAGCAGCTGTAGGCTGTGCACCAAGATGGTTGACATTGTTTTAATTTCTTTATTCTGCATTAGTACTGGTATTATGTAACTTGTCTATAGTAAATATGGACTAGGATTCCATCATCTCCTTTCACATTCTCTTATCCACATAGGCTAGGATTGTATATAATTGTACCTATATACCTCCTTGATTAACGATACTTGATATTTTCTTATACGATAAAGTCTTCCCTTGATTGATATTGTGACATTTGTACTCATTTCAAGATTGGTCAAGTCTACATCGGTCAGCCTTATTGCAAGAAGATATTTTTCAATGCGTCGAGAACACGGTCCGATACACCAAGTGTCATAATACAAGTGGTTGGATACTAGAGAAAGAAAAAAAATTTCCAACCACATGTGTTATGACACTTAATCTATCAGGTCGTGTTCATGGCACATTGAAAATTTTCACCATTGCTAGGTCTTAATGTCTGGTTGTGTGGTTTTAGGAAATTACTTTTATTATTAGCTTTTGTAGTCCTATTGTAGTCCTATGTAAATCCCTATATATTTCCTCCATGCATTTTGAAAATGAATATACTACAGAAAATTAAAAGACTATAATCGTTTCTATTGTAGAATGATCAATTTCTCCCTTGACATTGCTCGTGTAATCTCTATATCTCTCCTAAGAGAGTGGGCATGCATATTGGACTATGAAATGGTACACTAATGTAGTATATGTCTATTGTCTCTCTATCCTTACTCACGAAAGAATTATCTTTTATTCGAAGGAAATAGATAACCTATAATTAATCATGAAGTGCATACTAAGGCAGAGGTGGTTTTTTTTTTTTTTTTTTTTTTTGACAAAAGATAAATATTTTACATGATTATCTAAATTATTAAAGATGATTAGGACTTAAATGTAGAAAAGAGTTTTAAACTCGGGCGCCTCTTAAAAGGCACGAAGGAGAAGGGCAATGCCCTGGCATAAGGAGTGATTGCATGGCACAAAACTTTGTCCTCATGTAACAACGTAATGAAAGACAATGGAACGGAATTTTATGGACTGTGCAGCTCTACAAAGCCGTGCAATGCAACAAGTGTCCTATAATTTAAAGATTAGTGATTGCATGCATGATCTGCATGGTTTGTTAAACCTTGGAATATATTTGCATGGGGCATGGGGCTTATACTAAATAATTATATCGTCCCTTTTCTCATTCTCTTTACGGAATGAGGATTCTTTGTCGAATTTTCTTTGTAAGGATCTCAGTGATCCTTCAATCACATTCGTTTGTCGTATATCATACAATCAGAAATCATTGTAAAATTTTAATTTAAAATTGAATATAAACAGTACCTGACGAAAAACTAACCGTACAATATATGATGAACGGATGTGATTGGAGGATCCCACAAAGATGATCCACCAAGGATCCTCTCTCCTCTTTACAAACAATTTAATTAAGGAAACTTTAATGAAAAACTCATAATACTGTTCACTTTAACGAAAAATCACATTTTTAAACTACAAAGTCAATCATGATACTATTCACTTTACTATTTATTTTGTCTTTATCATTAAAACTCAAAGTTTTCAAGTTATTTTCATTAGTTTTTCTTTTAATTAAGGCCGGCACTCTTTGCTGCGTTGAATGCATGGAAAGAAAACTCTAGAATATACAATATTTGTGTCAAAAGAATATAATAAACAATTAAAACTAATTGGCATTGTTATTTCTTCCTGGCTGAATCTTAGTGATGATTACATGTACATATTTTACAGAAAATTCTGAATATTCTCAGTAGTGTATAATTGAAGAAAAACAATAATAGGAAGAGAATATAAAATTTGACCAAACGATTATATATGCCTGCCGAAATGTTAAACAGAGTTTACTGGTTGCGGGCTGCCGCCCTGGCATGTGGCATCTAGCTATTTGTTTTATGTGTGTTTATGGTTTTTTTTTTTTTTTTTTGGTATAATATGCAGTCCCAAATTCCATTATATCGTATCAAAATTGTTGTTGATGATAAAATTTCATATAATCCACGTGAAATTAGCATAATTAATTTGTTATGACTATCCAAAAAATGAGATCTCCTGGTAATTACTCAATTTTTAAGGTTCACATGCAACATGCAACATGCACAAAGCTTCTTCTATACACTACTACGAAAAACACTTTGCGCTACGAAATAAGTTTGTTGTGCAAAGTATGATTTCGTCGCTCAAAACCTCGCACATGGTTCGTCGTACAAAGCTCGTAAAAATAGGGTTTGCAAGGCTTTTGATGAGATTTTGAAGTTGCAGGGAAACCTTGCCGCCGAGTTCGAAATGAAGAACCTAGGGGATTTGAAGTATTTTCTTGGGGTTGAAGTTGCTCGCTCATCTAAAGGTATCTTCTTGTCTCGATGTAAGTATGTTCTGGATTTATTAAAAGAAACTGATATGCTATGGTGTAAGTCGGTAGACTAATTTATTTGGCTCATACACGTCCGGATATTGCCTATCCTGTGAGTGTTGTCAGTCAGTTTATACACTCACTAAGTGTAGATCATATGGCTGCTGTTATGTGTATCCTAACATATTTGAAGTCTGCACTAGGAAAAAAAAAGTTTTGTATGAGAGACACATGCATTTGAAGATTGAAGGGTTCACGGATGCTGATTGGGCATGTGATGTAAATGATAGGCGACCTACTTTTGGGTATTTTACTTTTGTTGGAGGGAATCTGGTTACATGGCAAAGTAAGAAACAGAAGGTGGTATCGTGATCCTCAACTGAGGCCGAGTATAGGGACATGGCCCATGGAATTTGTGAAATTCTTTGGCTACAAAATCTTCTTTGGGGTCTTGGGTTCAAGTTGAAGGAGACATGAAATTGTATTGTGATAACAAGTCAACGAGAGATATAGTTGATAATCCAGTGCAGCATGATAGGACAAAGCATGTGGAGGTTGATTGACATTTTATCAAAGAAAAGCTTGAGAAGAAGATTGTGTCAATACCGTTTGTGAATTCGGGGGAGCAACTTGCATATATTCTTACTCATGCTGTGTGTAGTCGAAAGTTTGATGACTCACTTGTCAAGTTGGGCATGTGTGATATCTATGCACCAACTTAAGGGGGAGTGTAAAACGTGAGTAAATATTAAAAGGGAATGTAGAGATTGTATCAATATTAGGATTCCTTTAGTAGGAAGGATATATGTTTGTGTCCTTTATTGTTTCCTTATGGAACAAGGATTGTATGTGTATATATTTCAATTATGTAATACAATGAAATTTAAGTTGTAAAATTCTATTTTGTTGACGCAACCTGTTGAGATATTTCTAGCATGCATTACATAAACATTTAGTACGCACAAAAGGGACCGTTCCCAAACATTCATAGGGTCATTGGAAAATCTTTGCATGTATATTTTCCGGACTAGTGGTTATGGGACTACCTTGGTCCCTATTTCCATCCACCTCTGCAGACGGGTGTGGATATTTCTTTTGGTCAAAGTACGAGTATAGAATTAAGTTGATACTATGTAGAAATACTGTATTTAATGTATTTTACTTGGTTTATATACATCATAAGTCTTAATCTTCAAGGAATAGAATTCTTTGGAAAAGTAAGAAAAAATTAATTTACATAATGATTGTGAAACAAGGAATCCAAACTAGGGTTTTATTCTATCATAATGTATCTGGATTCGGAAACATTAATTTAGCGTAGCCTGCGATGTGATTGGAAAACTTTGGCCGGCAGGTTTTTGCGGAATGGAAGAGTACACTCATTAAACCACTAATTCAACAGAAAAATGGAATCATGACACTAAAATAAGCACATTGTTGAGTAACTGAGTTAACATATACCATAAGGAACAAATTGAAGTAGAAAAAAAGCTATCTTTGAGTGCGATCATATGTGTGACTCAAAAGCTTGTAAACTTCAGAATGGAATTTACAGCCTTCCAAACTATTGCTTGGTTGAATTCCATGTCAATCTCCATATTCACGATTTAAATTATAAGAGAATACTCTGTAATATTCAAATTCTAAAGCTAAGATTGTTCAGTGGTGCACTCATCAACATTTTTATGTTTATATCAGCAGAAATCGAGCAAACAATAAAGAAACTACAAAAAAGATCCAAATGAACTGAGTTAATTACCGTAGTAGTGATATTATCATCGAAATTTAAAATGAAAAACAATAAAAGGTTATGTTTAATGGGGTTAATTAACATTTTATATGTCGGAATAATGATACCATTTAAAAATATTAAATTGGATGATTTCATTCATAGGGTAAACAGTTTTATATATACATCACAAATCTTGGATTTCAAGGATTAAGAATCCTTAGAAAGTAGGAAAAACCAATTTACAATTTTTTGGACAACCGACAATAATGTTAGTGAGTTAAACTAATGTATATTGTCAAACTGTCCTTTGAGGCTGTTAGGTAAATTTCAAATTTGAATGGTTATTACCAAAAGTAGTTGAATGATTGTACATGGAATCCTTTACTTGATGTAACCACTAGCCTGTAGTTGCATATATACTTGCATGTCCTAATCCCAACCCGTGAACAATTTAGATTGAATAGAATAGTTTAGCTGGCTTAATTCATTCATTGACGTGATTAATCACTGATTAATACTCCATCGTGTGGGATAATGGATATGAGCCATCATGAAGGGATATTAACTGATTAAGCTCAAAGATTATGTCATGTATTTAACTTTTAAGATATGATACGATATATTTAAGAGCTACCTTTGGACATTAAGCTGTCTAAAATCATCCTATGTACTTATTATTCTATTAATTATTGGTTTTAACATTCCTATTACTTTATTATGACGATGGCATAAGCGCGCAAAAGTCCCAAGACATGTAAGTTCATTTGAAACTTTCTCTTTATTTCTTAACTTACTTTAATTAATTATTTTAGCTCTCAATGATTAATGATCTTGATTGCATAGACATGAGAGATTTTTCAGTGTGCTTCAATAGAAGTTGGTATATCAAATGTCATGATACAAGTGGTTGAATATTTGAAAAAATAAATTCAACCACTTATATTATGACACTAAATGTATTAATCAGTGTTCTAAAAAACGCCCTAGGCGGCCACCTAGCAACCGAGGCGTTTTTGGGCAAATTGGGAGGAAAAATTGGGTTGGGCCTAGGCGGGCTGGGCGGCTAGGCGGGCTAGGAGAGCTGGGCGGCTAGGCGGGCTAGGCGGGCTAGGCGGTCCTAGGCGGTCATAGGAGGTTTTTTTTATTTTTTTATTTTTTATTAATTGCGTGCTATTTTCTTTTTTGGTTTCATGGTGGTATACTTATGGAAATGGTGTATCCAATTTGCAAATGATGGATTTACTACAAGTTCATCCAATACTTATGGAAATAGTGTACCTAATTTGCATTTTATCATTATTTTATTATCCATACAAGTATAGTATTTTTTTAGGTGTCAATATGCACTTATTTACAAGATATACAAGAAATTTACCTAAATCTGTCTAGGCCGCCTAGCCGCCTAGGCGCTAGGCGCTAGTCCGCCGCCCGACTAGCGCCTAGCGTTTTTTAGAACCGTGGTATTAATCCGTGTTCTAGACACATTGAAATAATTCTCCATACACATGACTAGTAGTGAATGTCTCTATCAATCTTTAATCAGATGACGTGTGTTACCCATAAAAACCATGCATGCTAAGCTTAATTTATAATGGATTCTATATCTAGTATATATCTACCAAGTTGTACCAACATCCTACTGTGAGGTCATTGTGGGCATGTTGTGGAACCAACTGCTTGCTTCTTATTTCCTTCAATTATTATTGTATATGGACATTGCCCATTTTCATGTAACGATGCCTTAATCTTCATGACCAAAAGGGCACATCAAGGCTCGAATCATGTCAAAAATTTTAATAATTATTTCATTTTCAGTTTTTAATATTTTAAAATTGAAAACTTCATTTAATCACTACTCTTCGTTTTTAGCTTTTCATTCTTAAACGAAAGTTGAAAACCAAAAATTAAAAACCTTTTTTTTATTAGTACATTGATATACTTTTACATTATGGGGAGGAGGAGTTCGGTTAAGCCACATAATAGACAACCTAATTTGGTGTCGAATTCGCCATCAACGAGATTCGAACCTAAGACCACTCACTTCCAAGTGAAGATGAATATCACCATACTATAGTACTGAATGGCAAAAAAAATAAATAAAAACCTATTTCTTGTTTGACCCAAAAAAAAAAAGTGAAGTGCCGATTTAGTCCCTGAACTATCATCTCAGTGAAAATTATGTTCCTGAATTATTTTTTTGATAAAATAAGTCTTTAAATTCATTAAAAATTGCTAATTTCATCCCTACTATTATATTCAAAGCTATTTTATCTAATTTTTCGTCAACTTAAGTTACTTGACACATTTTAGAGTGTAATACTGTCATTTTCTCGCCTATAACACCTTAACATTTTATATAGGTTGTGAATCTAACGTCTAATTTACTTTCCAAAAGTTAACTCCATACATTATTTCTTTATGAAAATTTATCAATCTACCCTCCAATGTGTATCACATGCAAGTAATGTGACTTAAATTGATGGAAAAATGAATATAGTAGCTTCGAATCTAATATTAAAAATGTAATTGGCAAATTTTTATAATTCAAGGACTGATTTTTTTGAAAAAAAAAAAATAGTTTAGGGATAATTTTAATTCATGTGATAATTTAAGGACTAAATTGACAGTTCACTCTATAAAAAAAAAAATCACTTTCTTGAGTTTTTAAAATTTGGCTTTCATCTGAAAATTAAAAACTAAAAATAGTTATCAACTAGTTTTAAACTTTCAGTAAAATAAAAACGAAAAATTAAATAATTATCGAATGGTCCTTAAATTAATGTCTAACAACTAAAAGTTCAATCACTTTAGTCATTACTAAGATAAACTTAAAGAATGACAATGTGACCCCTTTTGCATATTCACGCTTGAATCTCATTTGTTGTAGTTTAAATTACTAAATTGTGAACGGGCCAATATTGTTGTCAAAATTGGGCACGGCACGACTGAGTGGAGTGCAAGATGCATGGGATCAGAAGAAAATGTGGTGGAACCCTCCGGAGCAGAGCTCGAACCTGTAGGGTTTCGGGGATCGACCGTTACACACTTACACAGTCACAGGGTTCAGGGAATAGGCATGGCTCCCTGTCCCTGGAGCATACAACATCATTAACATCCCATGATTCATCTTAATACTAATTAATTAGTGTATAATCATAGCACTGCTTGATAACTCTGAATAGCCACAGTTCCGTGTCAACTTCAACTTGGTGCACTTTTGGACGACATGAAAAGGCAAAGGCCATCTTTAAATCTTTCTCTCTCCCTCTTTAGACTAATTTCAGATATTCTTTATTTATTTTTTTTGTCAACAATAAAAAAAAGTAGAAAGATGGGTTCCAACTCTATTAACAACACCAGAGAAAATTTATAACTTATAGGCAATATAATAAAATTACAAACAAAATAAATTTTTTTCTCTCTCTTATAGCCATTTAATCTTATCAATTGTCTCCTTTTTTTTCTCTCATCACCCTCTCTATCCATGTTTCTACCAAATAAAATAAATTTTAATGATGAAATAATTACTTAAAAACAATCACTAAAGATATATATGAACAGCTTCTTCAGTGACTTAAAACCGCTTGAAAGTCGTCACCATAAAACTTTAACGACCAAAATCATTTATATTTTTTCTCTTTTAAATTTTATTTTATTTTAATAATTATATGGATAGCATGTATACATTTGCTAATAAATATAATAAGTGGGTTCTGCCAACTCTTTTTTCTATTTTGGAGGAGAAGGTGGAGGAGCTAGATGGCTTCACAAAAAATGCATGTAATTGAGTAAAGGCGTATATCTTTGATGCTTCATGTGGGAACTGCTACTGCCTTCTGCCTAATGCATATAGTATATATCATATAATATGTAGACCAATGGAGGAGCCTAATTACAAATTACTCATGTCATTTTCAATACGTGCGATACATACATATATATATATATTAGTCTCTTATCACAAGTCTACGTGTAAACAACTATGTATGAAATATTATTGATTTTCTTTAAACTTGTGATTTCACATGTATCACATTAATGGTATCAAAATTGCAACATCAAAACACGTCTACGCGTAAAACAATTATGTATGAAATATTATCGATTTACTTTTAAACTTGTGATTTGACCTATATCACATATTAATATTATTATTAAAATTGTAACATAAAAAACATAGTTGTCTAAAGTCTTCATTGATCTCATAAAATATAAGAAAAACTAATAAAAATGATTTAAAAATTTTGAATTTTAACGATAAAAACAAAATAAGTTTACACGTAAAACAATTATGTATGAAATATTATCGATTTCTTTTAAACTTGTGATTTGACCTATATCACATATTAATATTATTATTAAAATTGTAACATAAAAAACATAGTTGTCAAAAGTCTTCATTGATCTTATAAAATATAAGAAAAACTAATGAAAAGGATTTAAAAATTTTGAGTTTTAACGATAAGGACAAAATAAAGAGTAAAGTGAATAGTATCAGGATTGACTTTTTAGTGTAAAAATATGGTTTTTCGTTAAAGTGAACAGTACCGGGAGCTTTTTGTTAAAGTTCCCTAAAATATATGATATATAAGCCTATGTATATCCTTTTTGACAGAGGTAGCGTTGAGGGGGAGCGAAAGGTGCAATCGCACAGGGTTCCCAAAAAATTTTGGTATCTTATATTTATATGTATTATTGTTATATATTAAAAATATATTTTTATTAGTACTTTAAAATCTTATAGTGTATACTTTAAAATCTTATAGTGTACTTTTTATAAATAAATTTTCCTCTTTCTAAATATAAAAATTTGAAGTGCACAATGAGATAGTAGGAGTGCCAATAACAACACCTTAAAAAATGATTTTCTTTTCAATTTTATTATATAATAATGTTATATATTCAAGTGAAACTTTAAAGTTAGAGTTTTTGAAGTTTTTTTTTTCTTTATTTGGTTGCTTAAGATTGAACTTTTTTTTTTATTTAGTGAAGGTTATATTTGTAACTCTTTTTACTTATTTAATGATATTTGTAAACTTACAATCAGTGAGTCATAAAGGTTGTTTTGATTTAAGTTATTATTTTCTAGTACCAATATATTGTCATACTTTTAAAAAAATAAAAACTATCTTAAAAATGGGCCCTTTTATAAATTTCATACATGGCCCCCGAAATCTCAGAGACGACCCTGCTTTTCAATGAGCCAAAGGACCCTAGATGAAGTAGCGATGAAGAACTCAATGATTCCTCCTTAAAAGGCAACTCAATCCTATATATTAATCAAAGTAAAAGATATATCTTGTATCAGAAGGATTTAAATTATACAGTGAAGCAAACGCACATGCATGCTGACGCACTAATATCATTAACATACTAATTAGGACTCATTTACTAATTACTTTGGACCTTTGAAACTCCAAATCAAATGTTGAAACAAATAACTAATAAACGTAGAAAGCAGCTAGTGGAAGAGCATATCATCAACGACTGATGAAGAACAGGGTGATGCGCGGTGGCTAGTACGCTCTCAGAGAGTGTAGGACCCTTCGTTTTCAGGTTTAAGATTTTCTACATCATCTTAATCTGAGAAGATAATATCGTCTGATCCTATATTTTACGTATAAAATATAATCTATGACTAACTCAAAGACAGAGTCACTGACGGAGTCTGATTCAACTCACCCAGCAGACGCCCAACCCACCACAACATTTCAAGAGTCGTGAAGCCAGCGCCGACCATGATTATCTACTTTTTCACGAGCGAAGGGAGTGGGCGGGTGGGTGGCTGGGTACACTGAATATATAGTTAATACCGGCCTAGCTAATAGTAATATAGCTATATATAGAGTCAATGCCGTCGTTCGTTGTTTTGCCTGTTGCTGCATGACTGGACAATTGATGAACCAAACCCGTAAAGTGCAGTGCTTTCTTTTTATTTTATGATCAAATAATTAAGAAAAGTTGGAAATTGATTTGCGTTTATAGATTGAGGTAATTAAAAGATGATGGGTTTAACTGTTTAATACATAACTAGTGCGTCAAAAATCATGTTTTACACTTGGCAACAGCAACACTCATCGGCTTTTCTAATTAGACAGATGTGTACGTTGGGAATTTACTATTACCACTTGCATGCAGATGGTATGGGTTTAATTGAGGGACAAGGATTGTCTGCCCTCCCTTTTTCCATGTCTTTCTATGCCTTTTTGTTTGTGTGGTCACGGTTAAGTCACGTCAGAAGTTTATATTACTATTCATTTTTGTCTTATTATCTTTATAAAAAAAATACAAAATGTTAACGTGGCTTAACCGTGACCACACAAAACAAGAGGGCATGGAAGGGCATGGAAAATAGGAGGGCAGACAATCCTTGTCCTTAATTGAGATACACATACGTGGGCCTATATGTATTACTACTAGATGCTGAGCTGTCATGTTGTATCTATATCTTTAAAAAGTATTGTTAGGAAAATTAAATTTTTACACCGAATTAAATCAAATAATATAGTAGTTGGTGATTGAATTATCATCAATTAACTTGCTTATTTACTATTAACTACACATTTTTAGTTTGCAAATTTAATTTAAAATTTTGATCTCTTAACATTATCCATCTTTATATTTAATATCACAAATACGTATGACTCTATATATGAAAGGCATGATTTTTCATTGCACGTTTTCTCAGTTAAACTCAATAGGCACGACTTTTTTTTATTTTTTTTATTTTTATTATTATTGTTTGTACCATACTTGACCAATCCCGAAACTACTGAGCACCGATCAACGTTATACTGTCAAAGATCTAGAAGAGTTTCTCTCCAACAAGGAGGCCAATAACAACGCGACATGTGTCGACATTAGAAGCCAATCATAGCGCGACACGTGTCAACATCAGAAGCCAATCATAACACGACACGTGTCAATGTCAAAATGAAACTAGAAACTCTCTTCCATAAATAGAGATCATTCTCTTATAATATTTCCTAAAGTCATTTATACTAAATCATTCACTAGTACCCACTAAATGAGAGCTTGAACCTATGTACTTGTGTAAACCCTTCACAATTAATGAGAACTCCTCTACTCCGTGGACGTAGCCAATCTGGGTGAACCACGTACATCTTGTGTTTGCTTCCCTGTTCCTATCCATTTACTTACTTATCCACACTAGTGACCGGAGCAATTTAGTGAAGGTCACAAACTTAACACTTTCTGTTGTACCAAAGTCCTCGCTGATTTTGTGCATCAACATTTGGCGCCGTCTGTGGGAATAACACTTATTCCCACTCTTTTCAGCTTTGCCAAGCTGGTTTCCACCATTTGTACATTCTCTTTTGACCAGGCATCCATCTCCAACATGGGGAGCGAAGGAAGCCACAGCACACAGAATGACACCCTTCTTGCACCTAGTGCGAAACAACGAAAGAAGGAAGGAAAAAGGGTTGCTCTTCAAGCTAAAGTAGATGAGCTAGAAGCTCAGAACAACAAGATGGCAATGAAGAATGAGGTTCTCCATGAGCAGTATGAGAAGTTCTTTGAGACGCTCCACGAAACTAGGCGTACTCAAACACGCGAGCTCGTTGCCCCTGTGGACATCAACCATCATCTGGGTGCCCCCGGGTGCCCCCCAACACGGAGGGTCACTTCCCTTCGACATAGGTATCCCTGATGAGAAGCAAGCTAATCATCAAAACATTGATCAACATGAGACTTCTCTCAACCCAGATGCTTCGACCCAAAGCAGGAGAAGTAGAGGAATACACCTCATTGCAGAAGGGTTAGAAAGATCGAAAGCCGTTTATCGTGACTGTCGAGGCTTCCTAAAGCAACGTCGAGAGAATCCCCTCCATATATGCTCGAAGATCAATAACCCAAGGGTTTCTGAAAGACCCAGTCCCATCCCATGACCCAGGCCAGCTGCCAATCTAGGGAAGGAACGATAGGTCCCAGAGGAACATGAAGGTACATGGGACTTTGAGGTATTCCGACAGACTCACTCTCGAAGTCAGTACGGCGAGTCCAAGGAAAAACCACACGCCCTTGCTCAAACTTTCCTACTTCCAATAGGCAATTGAGATTTATGAAAGAAAATTTCAGTTGTACATGACTCCATTCAGGACCCTCTTGTCCTACAGCTCCTTGAAGAGGTAAACAAGTTGAAGGCCGAACGTCAGGGCGAGATACCTGACTGGAACCAACCCAAGCCTGGCCCTCTCACAAGGAGGATCATCGACACCCCCTTCAAACGAAAACAAAACAAAAGCTTGGTTTACAACTCTATACTGGAAGGGAGGACCCAATTGAACACCTTAACCTCTTTGAGTCCACTGTGGCATATCGGATGCACACCGACGAAGAGCGATGTCTTCTCTTCCCCTCCACCCTCTCTGGCGGAGCTCTAAACTGGTATTGCCGTCTTTCACCTGAGACGGTAGACTCATTTGAGGAATTGAGGAAACTGTTTATCTTTCAACACATATTCCAGACCGATCACTTGCATTCTGCAAATGACTTGTACATTATTCGCCAGAAGCCGGACAAGTCACTACCAGAGTATGCTGATCGCTTCAGCCATGAGTATTCTCGCTGCGCTGAGGTAGATGACAAGACCGCCTTCAAGGCCTTCACGGCAGGCCTACGTGATTGTTTCTTCAAGTACATGATCAATGCCAACACTTGGAAGACTTACTCTGAAGTGATGGCACAGGCTTACAACCACGCATTCGCCGAAGCAAGGACATACCAAGGGAACCCCCATATGGTTAACCCCTATCAACAAATGGGAAATGGAAGTCAAGTTCTATCAAGTGAGGAGATATTGACCATTCAGACACCCATTGCATCATCTCCTGCCTCATTTAGCTACTAGCTAAGTCACCAAACGTATCTGTCTCTTGGTAAGAGGAATGATTTTTACTCTCAGCAAGCCCATTACAACAAGGGGGATAAAAGTTCGTATCAAGACAACCAAGGGTGAACGTACCGTTGATTATTATGACTATGGGGCCAAACCTCACTCTTTCAAAGCGGAGGACTAGGTACTGAAGGAAATGCTATTATAAGAAGGCATACACATTACAAATGTTTCGACCCTCAACCGCTTGAGATCTTTTGTCACACAAGCCATTTGGTAAATATTTAAAGAAGAGGGAATTCAGACAACTTTTTCTGAGTCTTTTGTGTTCCTAGCACTAGAACACTTGGTCTACGCTGACCTACCCTTATACTCAAACTCAGAGCTTCAACATGCGTACTTTGACACAAAGTATGTGATACTAAGTATTACAACCAACATGGTTCACATATCAAAAGCATGGATCCCTTCATGCATAGCAAAACATTCATAAGCATCACTTATATCAATCAACATAAACATTATACATTCCAACACATTCATACATAAACATCATACATTCCAACACATCCTTACATAAGCCAATTATGCTTCGAAATGGTTCAACATACTTTGTGCCTTCGACACTTGCTACAATGTGCCTCGACACCTTGCGCTTATTCTCACCAACGAGGTGATGAAATGTGAAGAAAGAACTCATTGTCATGACACCAATCAGGTGATGAAATGTACAACCCGTACTCTAATATCATTTGGCAACTTGCCACTCATGCCACCAACCAGGTGAAAAAGGAACTCATCTTCATGCCACCAACCAAATGATGAAATGTACAACCCGTACTCTCCTTCATGCCACCAACTAGGTGATGAAATGTACAACCCGTACTCTAATATCATTTGGCAACTTGTCACTCATGCCACCAACCAGGTGAAGAAGGAACTCATCTTCGTGCCACCAACCAGGTGATGAAATGTACAACCTGTACTCTCTTTCATGCCACCAACCAGGTGATGAAATGTATAACCTGTACTCTAATATCATTTGGCAACTTGCTATTCATGCCACCAACCAGGTGAAGAAGGAACTTATATTCATGCCACCAACCAGGTGATGAAATGTACAACCCGTACTCTCCTTCATGCCACCAACCAGGTGATGAAATGTACAACCCCTACTCTAATATCATTTGGCAACTTGTCACTCATGCCACCAACCAGGTGAAAAATGAACTCATCTTCATGCCACCAACCAGGTGATGAAATGTACAACCTGTACTCTTCTTCATGCCATCAACCAGGTGATGAAATGTACAACCCGTACTCTAATATCATTTGGCAACTTGTCATTCATGCCACCAACCAGTGGAAGAAGGAACTCATCCTCGTGCCACCAACCAGGTGATGAAATGTGATGAAAGGTGATGAAGGAACTCACATTCGTACCACCAACCAAGTGATGAAAACAACTCACCATTCATTCCACCTACCAGAAGACGAGTGGTACAACTTGTACATGTGAACTCCTAGCATTCACAAATAATCAAAAACCCTCAAGCTTGACAACTCAACTAGGGGAACACTTATGCCCAACAAGAGTTATAGTCACCAACAAAGTCTTATTGCAAGCCAACAACAACTTCAATGCATGGCATACGAATATCAAGCTATTCAGCCCTCTTGCATCTGCTTCAAACATTTCCCCTCTGTAATAATGCAAACATTACAACTCGTAGAAAGCTTCACACACTCTTGATCAAGACATGTGAAGCAAAACCAATTTATGGTGCCAACAAGAGCTTCATCAATGGAGGGCAACGACAATTCTCAAAAGCTTCACACACTTTTGATCAAGACAGTGTGAAGCAAAACCAATTTATGGTGCCAACAAGAGCTTCATCAAAGGAGTTCAACCACAATTCTCAAAAGCTTCACACACTTTTGATCAGGACAGTGTGAAGCAAAACCAATTTATGGTGCCAACAAGAGCTTTATCAATGGAGGGCAACCATAATTCTCAAAAGCTTCACACACTCTTGATCAAAACAGTATAAGCAAAACCAATTTATGGTGCCAACAAAAGCTTCATCAAAGGAGTTCAACCATAATTCTCAAAAGCTTTACACACTCCTGATCAAGACAGTGTGAAGCAAAACCAATTTATGGTGCCAACAAAAGCTTCATCAATGGAGGGCAACTACAATTCTCAAACATTCGAAGCAAATTCAAGACTGTTCGAAGCAAATTTAATTTATATGGTTCTTCCAAACCTTCGACTACTATAAGGTGTGGCTTGCATCACAATCTCTTGCTCAACAGTATGGAAGCAAAATTTGTATATGTTGTCTCTCCCACATTTTCAAATTTCTAGTTTCCCCAAAAAAAAAGAAAAGGGAAATTCAACAAAGCTTCATCAATGGAGGACAACTACAAATTCTCAAAAGCTTCACACTATCTTGATCAAGATAGTGTGAAGCAAAATCAATTCGTGGTACTCAACAAAGCTTCACCACAAAAGCTTCACCAACAAAAGCTTCATCAATTGAGGACAACTATAAATTCTCAAAAGCTTCATACTATCTTGATCAAGATAGTGTGAAGCAAAATCAATTAATGGTACCCAACAAAAGCTTCACCCATAAAAGTTTCACCAACAAAAGCTTCAACTCTAAAGCTTCACCAACAAAAGCTTCATCAATGGAGGACAACTACAAATTCTCAAAAGCTTCACACTATCTTGATCAAGATAGTGTGAAGCAAAATCAATTCATGGTACTCAACAAAAGCTTCAACTCCAAAGCTTCACTTACAAAGCTTCAACTCCAAAGTTTCACTTACAAAAGCTTCACCCACAATAGCTTCACCTACAAAAGCTTCACCCATAAAAGCTTCACCAACAAAAGCTTCCCCCACCAACCATAAAAGCTTCCCCCACCACAAAAGCTTCACCCATAAAGCTTCCCCCACCACAAAAGCTTCACCCACAAAAGCTTCACCTATAAAAGCTTCACCCACCATAAAAGCTTCACCCACAAAAGCTTCACCTACAAAGCTTTAACACAAAAGCTTCACCTACCAAAGCTTCACACTATCTTGATCAAGATAGTGTGAAGCAAAATCAATTCATGGTACCCAACAAAGCTTCAACCTCAAAGCTTCACCTACAAAACTTCAACACCAAAGCTTCACCTACAAAACTTAAAATATATATATATATATTTTTTTTTTCGGAAATTCAAAAATTCAAAAATTCAAAAATTTAAAAATTCAAAAATTCAAAAATTCAAAAAAAAAAATCGAAAAAATAAAATAAAATTGCCTAGGCATCCTCTTCTTTGGGCCAAACAACTTTCATAACAAATATATATATGAAGGAGTTTTGGACTACCACTTAGAAAGGAAATGCCTCATTCGTCAACTCCCTCGACCGGAAACTTGGGGAACTCCTACCATATGCTACTGCACATTAATACTCGGAAGTCTCACGACCACTCAGTGACTTGGATTTTTCAAGTCTCCAAACGAGAAGTTTTCCTCACTTGGGAAATTAAGGGAGCACTACCTTAACCTACATGCTTCACTCACAAAGCTTCAACATACAAGCTTTAATAAAAGGAAAAATTCAAAGAACTTAGTGAAGAAAACCTTGGTGTATTTAATACAATACGTTGAAATGAAGCAAAACTTGTTTATTGATATCTCCTATAAGTTACAAATATGTACATATACATGAATCAAAATAAACAAACAAGAGGGAGCCTTCACAAATGTTGCTCAGAAGAAGTCTCAGCAGTCGGCAGAGCCCCAGAAAGAGGAGGCACCAGAGGGTGGGTATTCGGAGCCTCAATACTAGGCAGAACCCCAGAAGGAGGAGGCACCAAAGGTTGATCATTTGGAGCTTCATTACGCGGTACAGCCCCAAAAGACGAAGGCAATAAATGTCTTTGGAATAAACCCACAAACCTTTGATGATCAAGTAAAATCTGACCATCAGATTCCTGCAGTTGGTCGAGCTTCCTCTTCATATTTGTAGCATAGTCATGTGCGAGCATGTGCAACTGTTTATTCTCATGCTTTAGCCCTTTGATCTCCTGTTTGAGACTGATCACTTCAGCCGCCAATGATTCAACTTGGCGGGTTCGAGCAAATATGCGTTGGGCTATATTAGACACAGAGCCTGCACACTAAACACTAAAAGCCAGATAATCCTTAACAGCCAACTCATCAAACCGTTTGGAAATTAGTTTGTTATCTTTGGGAGTGAGAAGGTTCCTGGCCACCATCACAGCGGTCATATCATTCTTCATCACAGAATCCCCAACGGTAAGAGGACCAGTAGAGGATAAGAAGGATGGGCGTCATATGTTGTCTTGAGAAGGCATGGCTGCCTCTTCACCAAAGTTCAAATCAAAATGACTGTCGTATGGGCCAGACATTCTTAGAAATGAGGTGCAATAAATATCTGAAGTAAGGGGAAAATTCCTACAAGCAATAACTCTCTGAATATACTTCTTACACATAATTGATGCCCATATAAAAGAAAGGGCAACATGGCCGTTGGTTCAAAAATCGAAGAGGCACCACTCTCCCGATTTCGAAAATGCACCACTATCCACACGCAACATCAGCTCCTCGGGTACCACATATAACTCTGCCAAAGATCTCTGACAAAGTTTAGACACATAAATTTTGAAGGTCCAGCTGCCCTACTATTACCCACAAGGGTAAAGGAACAGCACCACTACTTGATAACTAGAAAGTCCCACTGTGTGTCAACCTTCGTGCTCTGTGGCAAGGCAGACTGACAAAAATGCCCAACCTTTACTCATATTCGAGAAAACACTCCCAACAAGATTGCTTGGTCAAAAATCGAAGAGGCATCGCCCTCCGAATCTCGAGAGCCAGACTCCTAACAAGATTACTTTATCAAAAATCAAAGAGACACTGTTCTCCGAATCTCAAGACTCAGACTCCCAGCAGGATTGCTCTCTCAAAAATTGAAGAGGCACCGCTTCCCGAATATCGAGAGCCAGACTCCCAACAGGATTACATGCTCAAACATCGAAGAGGCACCATCCTCCGAATCTCGAGAGCCAGACTCCTAACAGGATTACTTTCTAAAAAATCGAAGAGACACTGCTCTCCAAATCTCAAGAGTCAGACTCCCAACATGATTGCTTTCTCAAAAATCGAAAAGGCACCGTTCTCTGAATCTCGAGAGCCAGATCCCCGACAGGATTACTTGTTTCAAAAACCGAAGAGGCACCGCTCTTCGAACTTCGAGAGCCAGATTTCCTCGGATAAAGCTTGTCTATAATATTCACACGTAACATCAGCTTTCCAGATACCACATACCATTTTTTCAAAGTGCTCTGACAAAGTTAAAACACGTGAAGCTTGCAGCTCTCACTACATTGCTATGACCAAGAAGGGTAAAAGAATAGCACTATTACTTGTTGTTAGGGAGCCTTCTATATATGTCGACTTTCATCATCCACAGCCAGGCAGACCTGCAAATAAAAAAAATGCTCAATTGTTCTTCACATCCCCCTCTCAGTAGAGTCTTTCGAAATACTCAGCTTCTTTTCGTCCTGATAATACCTCTGCAAACAAGCCACACCAGAGCAAGAGTATCTCATATCATAAGGGTTAAAAGCAAGAGTATCCCATATCATGATTTTTCCTTGTCTTTTCCTTTTCCCTTGTTCTTACCTGTAAGACAAGGAGAAAGAGAGTAATCAGTCAATACTTGGAATCAAGCTTCCAGTCATGAACTGACTGCCTGGAACCCCTTGCCTGATTGCTTACCTGACATTGCTCTCGAGTACTCATCTTCAACATCTTATGCTTCCAGAGAACATACTACATTTACCTGAGGAACAGATAGGGCAAGTGAGAAGGATACAAGGAAGCATGTGGAGACAATCGTAACAGAACACGTGCTGATACATCCACTACTTTGTCAACAGCAAAAGTATCCCATATCATCAGGGTCGAACGTACTCTAGATTTGATGGACTTGTTTTGACCCTCAAATTCTTGAGTCAGCCTTATACTCTGGAAGAAACCAGAAAACCCTCCAGCCCAGTTCAAGAATAAGCATATGGAAAGTTACTTCTTCAAAAGCAAAAGTATCTCATATCATCTCTTCTCCATTTGCTTCTCCTTATCCTTGTTGTTGTTTACGACACAAAGAGAAAGAGAACAATCAACCAGAAGCCGAAGTCGAACCTCCGATCCAGGTTGCTTGCTTGGAAGTCTAATTGCTTACCTTGTCTATTACCTCTTTCGACAAATCTCTAGCTCGGCGACTTGGGGGACTTCTACTATAGGGTTTGTATCACACTTGACCAAGCCTGAAACTACAAGTAAGCTTCAAGTGAAATTGATACATTAGCTTGTGCATCTTCATCGGTTAAAGATACCACCTCTGGATGGAGGAAAAGTACTTCAAGAAAAGATGCCACATCTACATATGAGACAGATAAAGCAATTGAAAATGATACCACACTTTGGTACTTAGAAGTTTCGTGATTACTCAATAGCTTGGATGTGCACGTCCCCAACCAAGGAGCTTCCCTCACTCGGGAACTTAAGGGAGCATTGTTTGTACCATACTTGACCAATCCCGAAACTACTGAGCACCGGTCAACGTTATACCGTCAAAGTCCCAGAAGAGTTTCCCTCCAACCAGGAGGCCAATCACAGCGCGATACGTGTCGACATCAGAAGCCAATTATAGCGCGACACGTGTCAACATCAGAAGCCAATCACAACACGACACGTGTCAATGTCAGAATGAAACTAGAAACTCTCTTCCATAAATAGAGATCATTCTCTCACAATATTTCCTAATGTCATTTGTACTAAATCATTCACTAATACCCACTAAAGGAGAGCTTGAACCTATGTACTTGTGTAAACCCTTCACAATTAATGAGAACTTCTCTA
Source organism: Malus sylvestris (assembly GCF_916048215.2). Taxonomy (NCBI): domain Eukaryota; kingdom Viridiplantae; phylum Streptophyta; class Magnoliopsida; order Rosales; family Rosaceae; genus Malus; species Malus sylvestris. Next base: position 27,023,241 of record NC_062260.1, read on the forward strand.
CTCCGTGGACGTAGCCAATCTGGTTGAACCACGTACATCTTGTGTTTGCTTCCCTGTCCCTATCCATTTACTTACTTATCTACACTAGTGACCGGAGCAATCTAGCGAATGTCACAAACTTAACATTTTCTGTTGTACCAAAGTCTTTGCTGATTTTGTGCATCAACAATTATTATTACTTAAAAATATTAATAAGCTTGTTTTAAATCTTTCAAACTAATAATTATTAATATAAATAAAAAGTCTAACATATCTTTTGCAATGCGTACAATAACTAGGGTTTATACGTAGGGACTGAAAATAATTAGTTTGTAAATATGAGGCTATTCAAAATAGAATCACACCCGAGGTGGATGGACTTTGGGATCAAAGTATGAAGTTTTTCGAAGACTTTACGAATATTCTCCTACTAAGTGTTTGATATAATGTCTTCTAGGTATATCTTGACAGTTTGGGCGTTGACAACACTCAACAAAATCTCTCTATATCACTCATCAGATTGATTCGATATATGTCGATATCTGTTGATACGTGCGCAATATAGGTTGACTACAACAAACCCATCAAGTGTTGAACAAAAAGTCTATGTGAATAAACTGAAGAAAAAAAATTGCATACTATTTCTATTTAACACTGAGATCTCTTAAAGTTCGAATTTTGAATTCGCCACAACTACGGGCATACAAAGCACACTATACACACTAATGAGGGTAACCAAAATCATGGGGATTGGGAATTGCTCCGTGGGAAGAGATTTTCTCGATTGTTTAGTAGTCAAGCAATTAAACAATATTTTTTTTGAACAAAACAAATTAAACAATTAATTTCTTCAAATTTTTACGATGATGGATCAGTTTCCTCTCAATCGATTGGCATCATATCTATGAATCTGTCACACGACTTGGTTCCGCTAAGGAGAACAACTTAGGAGCCGAAATTCTTTCTTCCCATTAGACATAGAGATCAACCCAAATCCTGCATCTTTATCTTTATCGATCTGTGATGATAATCACGGGGAAAAAGATTGGAGGAGTGATTTGTGAGCAGGAGGGAAAAAGAGCAGGAATCACAGATAATGGTCGCTATCACTGACGTCAGGGAGTGGACTAAATTAATAAAGCACCCAAAAAGAAGACACCAAAAAGATAAGGCAAGGAATAATATAATTAATTAGGGTTAATTTAGTGCTTAGTAACGGGGAAGCTGGCAACAACGGAGGTCGTGGCACCCTCCATGGAGACAACTGATGAACACCGTACGGAAAGAGCGCGTAGGCTCAGCACACGAAGCAACCCGATCCCGAGGCTCCGAGATCCAGGCTGAGGCTCGGTCGCTATTCATGTAATCCCAGGCAAATTCATTGGAGTTGGAGCTAGGGCTTCTGCCTATGTTAGACTTACCCTAAAAGTAAATTATAAGAAGTTCCGTTTTGATCTCTATATTTTAAATGTTGGATTTGTAGATAAAAAATAAAAATGTAGATTACAATTTAACAGATATTGAGATGAGAAAATCTACTTTAAGGATAACAGTCTTATCTTCATTGTATTTTATCACAACAACTAAGGACTTGTATAGAAAATATTTTTAAATGATTAAAAGCGTTTTGAAAAAATTATTTTTGGGTTCTAAATGCATTTAAAATGTTTTTCTATGATTAACTTGTATTTTTATTACGTATTGGTTTCAAAAACATTTTTTTCAAAAACGCTTTCAATCATTTAAAAACATTTTCCAAATAAGCTATAAATATAAATTGCGAAAAAAAATAATAAAAGAATGAGTTAAATCACGACAATTAAAACTACACAACCAAAATGGAACTTTGCCCAAACTACAAGAACCATACTCTGGCTTAATCAATATGTCACTGTCAAATAATCATTACGAGAAATGTAGTATACTATCTTATGAGCAAGCTAAATACTAAACCCTAATTTAGTTTGCTTCATTATTTTAAAGAAAGCAAGTATGTTTGAACTTTGAACCAATTTAATTGTCAGGAAGTTGTACAAAAGAGAGGGAGAATCTGGATTTGCATGGAGATTTGGGGACATACAAGTACAATTGTCAATATATGTTTGCATTCAGTGGGATAAGTTGATTCACTTTCCGTTAAATTTTACTGGATCAACTGCGCATGCATATATGCATATATTATGTAGGTTCTATTGGGAAATGATTTTCATTACATCAAAGGATAAGTTACAAGAGTATTTATATGGAAACTGAGGCGGTGGAGGTTCAGATCCGTCAACAATACCGGTAAGTTTGTAGCGACGAAAGATCGGCTCGAAGAGAGATCGCCACACAAGATAGTTATGGCGCTTGAGCTTAGTCTGAATCATGCTGCCGATATTGTGTATCGTAATCGAGTTGATCGAGGCCTGAATTGAAGAATTAGGGTTTGTGGGCAGCGGAACAGAAGGATGAGGATTTGGAGAAGAAGAAGGAGGATCAGCAAGCACAGGAGGAGAAGGATGGTGCGCGATCACTGGGGAAGAAGAAGTCGAAGAATTGGCCGCCATAGATTGTTGATTGCAGAGAGAAAATGACAGGAATGAGACCTGTTTGGTGACTAAGAAAATGAGAGGAAGCGTACAAAGGATCTTAGTCGGTAGACTTTAGGCGAGTGATACCATATTGGGAAATGATTTTCATTACATCAAAGGATAAGTTACAAGAGTATTTATATGGAAGCTAAATACAACAGACTAACAGAGTAAAGGAAAGTTACAAGTGTGGTAATTTTCCTAACTAACTTTTAACTGTTTGTTATTACTATTATGTTGAGTTACTTGAGTAACTTTCTCTTCAGGTTCAACGTCATTGTTGCCGGCTACTGACAAAACCACCATCTTAAACGGAATGGAGAGATAATGTATGGATCTATCAAATTCTACCACGATCAGATTAATTTAATTTAAGCATTTGCAAATTAAACTACAATTAGCTTGGCTTGCAATGTGCACGAGGTTGATTTTGAAATGTTTAAAAAAAGTATAATTTGACTGTGAATTAAAGCCATAGCTTCATGCGCGCTTAAAGTCCAAAAATGGACACCCACCAACTAAAATATCCTCTCTCTCTCTCACAAACCATGGGTTTAGTACATTTTCACCGTTTTATGTTTGTCCTGTCAAACGCTAATCAAGATTTGGCCAACGTTAATTAACAAAAGAATTAAGGCTTACCTACTACAGAAATATTGGAGTTTACCTGCCCCAAAAGCAATCAATAGTTAAAACTAAAAATATAGCACTCTTCAACGAAGAATTAGACCTGCATGTATTATGTGCCGGCTAGGACTTTTTAACTTCATGAAAAAAGTTTGTGAGCAATGCAGTCACTGCATACGTTTTGCATGTAAAATGAAGCTCGCCTTCTAATTATTATTAATTATTCAAAGACCCTAAATCCGGCCGGAATAACAACAGTTCCCATGGTTCATTAATTGTATTTGGGGAGACTTTTATTTTTTATTTTTTTTATATACAACGATATATTTATATTAAGCAGGCGGGGAAATAAATTGGTTGCGAACTCGCCACTCACATAATTCAAGTATAAGACCTCTTATTTACAAGTAAAGATGAATACCACTAGACTATAGTACTAAACGAAAAGTAGAGTTGTTTGGTTAAAAAGAAAATCATTTGAGGATTGGTCGATGGAAGTATATTCTTTCCCGAACTATGTTACATTTCTTTTTTTCCTAAAAAAGAGAGCATTATATGCGAAGAAATATGTTATGGCCATGAAAGGACTTCACAAGGGATGGGTTATTTTTAAGGAACTTTAACGAAAAGCTCCCGGTATTGTTCACTTTAACAAAAAATCATATTTTTACACTAAAAAGTCAATCCTGGTACTATTCACCTTATCATTTTATTTTGTCTTTATCATTAAAACTCAGAGTTTCCAAGTTTTTTCATTAGTTTTCCTTTATTTTTATCCTTTCTTCATGTTGATGCGAGAGTTGGGCTTATTTACCTGAATAGATATGGAAAACCCTTAACAATTGAAGTAACACATTGGCACCTTGGGAATTGCTTCTGAAGGAGTTGAAAGTTCTGGTAAATGAAAAACTCTTTTGATTATATGTAGGCCAAAATAACTCCAAAAATCACTTTTAACTGGGTTGTTTTTTTTCAAGAAGCACTTGGACCTGTTTGGGTAAAGTTTTGCTAAAAGTGTTTATAAAATAGACATGCTAGAATGTGGAAATGTTACTTAAAAAGCATCTGATAGACGCTTTTCCAGAAAACGTTTCTAATAAGTCAGAAATATTTTTAAGTTTTGTTGTCAAACTTAGATAGAAGCGCTTTTATCTGCCAAAAGATGATTTTTATCCAAGCAATTACACATGTCAGCATATTCCTAGTAAACATGCTTATAAACATAGTACTTTTTATGAAAACAATCTCAAACGAGCTCTGTTGGACTATGTCGGAATTTTACAATTAAGGCCCAAGTGTCCAAGACACTTTTGCAGATCATCTGAACTATATGCTTAATAAAACTGGGCCTAAATGATACAGACTTCTTTTCTGACTTCTGTCTCTAGTTGGCAGATTGACACGAAACATCATTACCTGACTGAGCCCAAACACACACAACCGGAGTCCAAGCACTTATGGGAACCCAAATTTTGAGAGAATTTGAATTCTGAAATATGTCAGTTACTCTATCCTCCGCAGAAAATGATAGAACCCCATGCCTATGCCTTACACGTTTTACATTCATTCAACCTCCTCCCTCCCATACGATCCGAAACGCTCTCCCCCTCCCCCTCCGTTGCATACGAGGCCAACCAAATCAACTGAGAAATCTCAATGCCGTTTTTTCACTACTCCATCTGTGCCTTCAAAATTCAGGTAAAGTGATAAAGCTTACTTCCCATCTTACAGAGAACAGAATTGTTCTTAGCTTGATGTCAACTATTCTGGTAAAGCCTGAGCGTTGAATACATGCATGTTCTTTTGTTCCTTCATTTGGATAATTTTTATACAAGTTGCTTCTAGAATTTATACGAAATGACTGAAGCATGTGCCCTTTTATCAACTTGGCGAAGTGATTCTTCTCGTTGTGGTCAAAGCGAAGTGATTCTTCTCGTTGTTGTTAAAAAGTGATCCTTCAAACTCGGGTGAAGGAGGCATGCACACTGCTCTAGCCAAGTTAACCAATTCATCTAACCGCATTTTGTTTACAGTGTAGAGTTTATTATTGTTCTACTTGGACAATTGTATATCGGAGTTCTCTTGCAACGTTTATGTTATTTTAATTGGATGAAATACTGCACCCTTTTCTACTTTTGTACGAACTAAAGTGAATCAACAGGGGATGACCCCAAAAGCAAAACAATGAGAATCCACTGCAAAGTGATTGATACGATGTATTGAATTTATTTTTCGAACTCGCAACATTCACAAATTCTTGGCTTCCATTTTAGTTGCAGGAGAGGTTCCGGTGTAAAGTGGAGCTTCTGCATTAGCTTGGTTTGCAAGCTGTCCAAAACCAAGCACAGAAAACACAGGTTGACATGTATGTATTTTTTTTCTATATCGAACCATATTGTAATCTAATCAAAATTATAACGCAAGGAGATTCGCACTTCGCTATTAGGAGACCTCAATTGGTCTATTTTTTCCCCTTATTGTGATAACTTAATTGCATTACAAAGGAGACTAAATTGAACGAATCAAATTTTTAAAGGCCCGAATCACTTGATCATTGGGCTTTGAAGAGAGAGATCTGGAGAGGAACTCTTTCCTAAATTGAAATCGAAATTGATTTATTTATCTGACTTTGCCCAGCCTATATGTAGTAGATACCGTAGCCTCCAAGTTTAATTGAATTTGGGGGTAAAAAAACATGAATTCTATTGGGAAAGGTGAAGTGTGTTAAATAATCATAACAAAGGGGACATCTTCTCTTAATTATTATAGTTATTTACTGAAATCATGACATCTCTTCCCTTTTTTTGTTTTTTTGAACAAACGATAATATTTATACTAAGAGGAAGGAGTGACCTTAACCTCACAATGGACTAGCAATAATATGATTCAAATTCGTTTTTAGTGAGAATCGAACTTAAGACCTCTTGCTTATAATAAGTGAAGAGGAATACCACTAGATCGTAATAATAAGTGGCAGTTCTTCCGATTTTATTGAGACTTAATTTTCATTGGATGGGTTGGTTGGTTAGTTCTCATCATATATAGATAGATAGCCTTCATCAATACCTTAACCTTTCTCTTTGTCAGTTTGTAGCCCCTGCAGGAAGTAGGGTATGATTCATCATCAACTACCACATTTTCATATAGAAAATGAAACCCCCCCTCAAATTTATGATTGAGCTGCTTTACCCTGTCAGGGAAAATAACTTCCCTTCAACCCTCAAACCAATCACATGGCAGTGCATGATAGATTTAAGATATTGTCGCGGAGGCATCAGAAGTGTAGGTTAGTTTCTCTGCTACTGGGGGGATGGGGAGGGAGAGTGAAGTTTTGAGGGACAAATTTAAATCATTGGATTTAAGAGAGAGAGATGTAGATCTGAAAGTTTGGACACTAAATTCCTCTGGTAACAAATATACAGATAGCCAACTTTATAGGGTATAAGAAAAACCAGAACCACAGAATTCGAGAGAGAACATATTGATAATAAATCCCTATCGTAATAAGCCCCATTTATTTCTGATGACCTAAATGGCAGATTGAAAGGGGTTGAAAATATTTTCTAAGTACAGAAAAGAATGTAGAAGATATAGCAAACCCATCGGAGACGACAATATCAAAACACATCCACACACACAAACAATACATTGTATATGACATTGTATATGGCGGCTTACTCGAACGATTCCCAGTTAAACTTAGGGTACGGAGATTGATTGGCGGCCTTGGATGTTGAAGAGGTTGGGATCAATGCCGGGGCAGAATCGAATGTCTCCCACTGTGTGGTCACAACTACCGGCCCTGATGCCGAATGCCTTGATGGTTGTTCTTGCTGTTGCACTTGCTGATTATGTGTAGGTGGATAGTCAACCGAATTCCTCGGTTGATGCTCTTGAATTGGTGCCAGTCTATGTCCATTCCCATTGGAATGACCATCTGAATGCCTCTGCTGAACCTGCTTTGGAATCTGACTTCCATTGCTGCTAGGCGAGGAGTTCTTAGCTTTCAATACATCTAGAGTTTCGACATACTTCTGCACGCGTTTCACCTTCAAAACAAATTATGATCACATCTTAAAGTTGTACATGAAGATGTCAAGCAAAATTCAGGACCACAGTAATCAAATGTACCTGCATCTTCCTCTGCAGTTTCACATCTCCGTCGCCCATGATTCCATCTAATTTAAGCAACTGGTTCATCAACTGCTCAATTAAAACAAGCACATCTTGCTCTGCAACTTTTTTACCTTTCGTGATTATTGACTCAAGAGCCGACACCTACAATTCGGAAAACCAAATTTCAATTTCCAAAACACAAATTTTATATATATCATGAACAAATCTTTGCATACACTTCTTTGACAATACCTGGCCAGCAAGCCTGTCTACTTCCAAGCTGATTTCAGAAATCGATTTCGAAGCCTTCTCCATCTTTGCATTGCGTCGCATCTCAAGATATCGCTTTTCTTGGCTAATAGGGTCCTCAACTAACACCATTTTCGACCGGTCCTTCACCCCGGACATGTCAAGAAACGCCTTCGAGTCCCTCTCCTTGTCTTTGAATATCAATTTCTGATCTTCATGGTGCAAACCTGTCGGTCCAACCAACATTTTCTTCAAATCCCCTGCACAACAAAAGTTACACAATTTTACACACCACAAGTTATTAACAAGCATTAAAACATAAATTTCTCAATTCCAATTCAAAAATGTAAAGTTACAAAATTGAGAATAAAATTTACCAAAAGAAGACTGAGCACTGATGCTCATTTCATGGTAAATGGACCCATATTTGACCCGAACTCTAATTGTCGGTGGAGGCGCCGAGTTCCGATCAGAGTCCGGATTTCGCTTCTGAACCAGCATTCCTCCCGGTCTGAGCTCCCACTCTCCCTGCCCCGACTCAGCTCCTCCGCCGCCCGAACTTCCATTCAACTCGGCCAGTGACACCCCTGTAGTCTTCGTCTTCATCCTCATCATTTTTACTCTCTAGTTTTCCACGAGAGATCTCTCAGATTTTTTATCTGCTTCAAAAATTAGAAACAACCCAATTGAGAGAAAGGCTTGTAGAAGAAAACCCTGGTTTCAGAATTCTCACGCTCTGACCCCAGCAGCATCACACCAACCGCTGAAAAGCCGCAGCTTTAATGGTGTCTTGAGAAAGAAATAAACGAACAACTCATTCACCTCTAAAGTTCAAGCCTTGTGCTTGAAGAAAAGTATGGAAAGATTCACCGAACCGGGTCCGACCCAGGAAACACAACACCCACAAGGACTCAGATCTTCAGCCAAAAATGCAGCCTAAGTCAAACAGAGCAGAGAATTTTCCCGAGAAAACAAAACCAACCCAGTAAGCTGAAACCCGAGATTATCCCAAAGTGGCTGCCGAAAAAATCAATGCAAAATCAGAATCTGATAGTTTTGTTTCTCTTCTGGTTCTTGAGAACTCGAGGAGGAAGAGGGAGAGGAAGAAAAATAAAAAAATAAAAAGAGTATAAGAAACAAGTGGCCAGCCAGCTAGCTAACTGAGCTGTTGGAACCACATTTTTATATATGAATGAATGATTAAATTATAGCTATAATTATGCGAAAATAATTATATACTTAATTATTTTATGAAAATCATTGTAAGAAAATAAAATACAGAAAAAGAAAATGAAAAAAGCCCCCAAGGTTCGCTTTAAAAAACGCGGAAAAGAAAATTTTTGGGATCATACAGCGAACTGGGTAGGAAGAAATTTTTAGTTATAACAAGAATATAACTGGTACATCACGTATTTTAATATAAGTTGTAGAAAATTTTATTTTTTAAGTTATTAACTTTTTAACATATATATCCCACCATTTATATAGTAACACGTGATGTACATATCTCGTGTACCGATCATATTGAAAAATCTCTGGGGTCTTGTACTTGCAGGCTTAAAAAAATTAGCCGTACTTTGTTTGCTCTTTTGACACGTGCCTGATTCAGGGTACTTTATCATTTGTCTTGCTAATTAGGGAGGGTTTTTAAGTCCAACACGTGGGAGATTAACGTGGAGGATCGATTCTAAACTTTGGGGTTAAACCGTGGGTGGGCGGTAAGTCGTCACAAACGTGTCTCAGCTTTTACTATCTATATTTTTGGCTGTGCAATAGTAAAAATATGCTTTCCAAGATTCGTTGTTTTAGCTATTATTTTATAACAAACGATATTATCTACATTAAGGAGAATTAATAGTCTTAATCTTATAATCGGCTAAACAATAATGTGGTTCAAACTCGTCTTTGGCGAAAATCGAATCTAAGATCTCTCACCTACAAGTGAAGATGAATACCACTTGACAGTAGTACTAAATGGCTGCTTTAGCTATTATTTACTTTATTTCATATTATCAAGTAAATTTGGGTTAAATAAGCGTTTTTCATAGCTTTATTTTTTAGAGCCATTAAATTCATATCATAGCAGCGTTGCGTGACCAATTCGTGAATTTTTCCACCGTCAGACTGGTCATGGAGTACTCGAAAGCTTTGCTCCAAAGGATCACTGAAGTTTCTGTTATCAAGTACATTTTGGGTTAATTTTGATTTCATGACTTTATTTTCGAGAACATTAACTTCAAATCACAGCAGCGTTGCAGGACCAATTTGTGAATCTTTCCACCAGACTAGTTGTGGAGGACTCCAAAGCTTTGCTTTGAAGGATCACTGAGATATTTGTTTCTAAGGAAAACTAATAAAAATGGTTTGAAAACTTTGAGTTTTAACGATAATGACAAAATAAAGGGTAAAGTGAATAGTACCAAGATTGATTTTTTAGTGTAAAAATGTGGTTTTTCGTCAAAGTAAACAGTACCGCGAACTTTTCGTTAAAACTCTCTTGTTTCTAACACTTGCCCCCAGCTAATGAAGCAGCCTATTTGTACTTGGCCTAAGCTTCCTCTTACTATTGTTAATTTGTTAATGATTTGTTGCTGGAGGAGATGTTGTGACCTCTTTTGGAGGTCCTTCCAATCGTTGTACTCGTTTATTATCTGGTTTCAATGATTATTATCGCTTTTTCGCGCTTGCTTGTTTTTTTATTGATTATATAAAACCATATATACATTTTTATTAATACTATATGCATGACTAATCACATAAAGGGACAACACATATACAACTCTTATGGATAACAAAGTTGAAGATGCCAAAACAAAGAAAAGGTTCTTTGCAATCCCATCATAGTTTTGGGCATTTCTTTTTACCACTTTTTATTTTGTGGCCAATAAAACACCTAATTGCACATAACTTTATAAGAAAATAGACAAAGAATAATCCCCATAAAATAATAAACGAGACCAAGTCAAACTCTTTTTCTAAAATTGTCTTCTAGAAATTGGATATTAAATATAATTTAAAAGTAACAAACAAAAAATTAGTAAAACCTAGAAAAACAAATATGAACATGAACTGTTTACGTCACAGGATAAACTATTACCACCGACACTCCCATACGTGCAGCCAACACAAGGGAGCTTCCACACACGTGGCGAACTGTAAGCCATACAAAGAGTCGCCGCCAAGTATGAACCGTGCGATTTGTTAAAGTTGGTAGTCTATGCGTTGCGTAGCTCGATGGGGACTGTGCAACCTATGAACATACGACATATTAAACCGGCCTCCCTCTAATAATTCTGATTAGTAATGTTAAGTAGATTAATATTTTAAATTATATTTGTAAATTATATGATTTATCAACAATAATAATTAAACACGTTAATAATAATAATTAAACACATTAATTAACATTTAGGTAATAATTTAATAATTAATAACCATGTTAGATGATTATCAAAATATGTTTTAAATAGATAGAGAAATGCAATAGGGATTTTCTTTGAAGTGAAACCTTCCTTATACTCTATGCCACCTTATATGTTTTGCACAATATTTCATAACGTTGGCATAGAAATTGACTTAAACTATGAGATGACAGACTCTATGGAGAGTCTCATTCTAAAAGAGTCTCTCATCACTTCCCATAAATAGTTTCTTTAGCATTACCTAATTACGATGCTCTTAAACTTTTTCTCATTAACTAATATGTCTGCCCCTAATTTGAAATAATTAATAATTTGTTTTTTTTTGTCAAAAATAATTAATAATTAGTTAGGTTATTTGCAATTTCCTTTTTCTATATATATATATATATATATATATATATATATTTGGTTTTGGAAGTAGCTTCCAATAGGGAGTAATTTTATTTTTTAGTTAACTATCAACAATTCTATTTTAATCCATAGGTCTTGTCTTCGATTGGGGACAGGATACCGACCATTCGATGTGTACAGAATTTGGGTCATCGGGGACTGCCTTTGCATTGCATCGCAGTGGTTTTACATAATTCTGTGGGACTGATGTCAAATTGCGAGGCACGTGACATCCAGACAGACACACACTTCTTGTTTTTGTTGTTGTTCTCGTTGCTTGTGTTTGTTTTAAAACAAGGATGAATTATATTTTTAACGTGCATGGCTTCGTTGGAAAAAAGATTTTGTGTCCACTGATTTGAGAAAGTATACATAAGAAGAATATAATTGCTTGAGATTTGAAAAAAAAAAGGTTTGTTTAATTAGTTATACAAGAAACATGTTTACACTCAACTCGTATTTATAACAATTGTTTTATTATTGATGCAATATATCTTAAAATATAAACACGTAAATTATTAATACCAAGTAACCACACTGGTCACATTGGAGCATTTCTTTATTGAAATCAATTGAAGTTTCATTTGTTGCTATTGCTATAAAAGAAAAATGTATATAACATGTAATACTGTTTTATATTGATTTATTTTAACAAACAATATCTTTAGTGGGTTAAACTTTTAAATGTTAAGGAAGAGGAGGATCGGTGAAGATTTAATGTCACCGAAATACATACGTATTATTATTTTTCGTCAATACAATAAAGCGTTATCTAATAATTTTATGTTGTTTAAGAATAAAAGTAAGGTGAGAATTTGTTTTCAAGGTGTTCTTTACTTTTTTTTCTTCTTTTGTGCCCGATGGTGATTTTCGAATTGAGGGGAATATTTTAATTAAGATTACAATTTTTTTTCTTCATTTTTACGTTGGAGTTTGAATGACTCTTTAGCTATTAATTATACTATCTTATGGTGTTTAAATAAAATATTTAATTTTAGAAAGAAAAAAAAATCTGAATGAACATAATCATTTATATCTGGAGTTGTTAATACTTTGCTACCTCATAAATTTATGAAGTAGATTATTTTGAGATAAAGAGGGTTATATTGACAATTAACTTTTTGGTCAGAAGGGTTATATTAACAATTGACCAAATAGACAATTAGTAAGGAACAAAAACATACCCCAAATTGTGATAAAGTAAAAAAAAAAGTTAAAAAGTATAGACCACGCAGTTACATGCGTAACCAGCAGCCAATTCCACACAAGAGCATGACGTACTAGACACAGTCATATGTAGTAGGGCTGATATTTGGTCTGCTAGCTACAAGCTAACCCTAGAATAATTTGTTATAGAGAAATGATAAGGAAACTTACTCAAAGTGAGATTATTTTTATAAATTTTCTATTAGGAAAACTAATTAAAAGAGTTTGAAAACTTTGAGTTTTAACGATAATGACAAAATAAAAGATAAAATGAATAGTACCAATATTGATTTTTTAGTGTAAAAATATGGATTTTCGTTAAAGTGAATAATACCGTGAGCTTTTCATTAAAGTTTTATTTTCTATCACTTATAGTTTAATGTTAATTTTATGCGAACTATTTGTTACCTCATATTTCAAGCACAATATTCATAGAGAATCCTCTTAACATTTTTCTTCGATAAATGGGGAGGACTCATTTGGTGAGGAAATAGTTGGTCAGCATGTAAAAGACGCATGAACCGACGATAAATTACTTGTTACCTAGATTTATTATTTATACAATTAATTACTTTAATATTCTACTTAATTACGAAGTCAAATCTACAACCAATGAGTTATAGCTTTGGATCTCGATGACTTTTTGCATCATATAAAGTAGCTATATATATTTCGACCCTTATAAACTGGGAGGCTTAGATGACATGGCAAAGTAATCATTGACTGTTCATACTTGTACTTACCGGAGTTAGCAGAATCATGGGGAAGCTTTTAGGTCCCGCATGAAACCCTAGGTTGGTGGTGTTCCAAATTAGATGGAGGCACGTGGAAAGCGCATGTCTAAAGTCTAAACTCTCATCATTTTTGCTAATTGGAATGATTTGGGTTTTCATAAAACCATACTAATACGAAAAGTTGAAGTAATTCTTACGATTTACGTATTTGTCCATTTTCTTAAACCCTACTACCAGAAAAGGGTCCATTTTTATAATATAAAACATGGTTTTTGTATAAATTAAGAGCATCTGAACCCTAATTGTGTTAAATATAAAGAGATACGATTTTAGGAAATAAAAGGATGGTGGAAGGTATCTTTATTGGTTGGTTAGGGTTTAATTTGAAAACGAAAATCCAACAACTGAGAAATAAAAAAATTGGATGCCAGGTTTGTTTCTATATTGACTGCTCGAAACGGAGTCGTTTCAAAATTTCAATTCAATGAGGAAAATTCTTTGTTTTTGGTTGCGGAAAATGGCATTGCGTTGGAAAATGATGGGGCACTGGATTTGCACGTCACTCGCAAGCAAGCAAGCAAAAAGTCTGGCAATGGCATCCCCTAAAATGCTTGCTACAGAAGGCAATCTCTCCTTCTCATGCGTGGCACCTTATACACGCAAAATGGGTTGCAAAGTCTGGCTGATTTTCTTTGCAATATTTGCCTGATTATGACGTTGTGAAAGTTAAGTTTTGTGGTAAGCTATCAAATTCTGACACCTCAAAACTCAAGATTACATTTTTATTTTTTGTAACTTTTTTGTGTTTTTTTTTTTAATTTGACGATATATTTACATTGAGAAGTTTGAGATTTGGGTCAAGTCACATAATGGGTTAGTCATAATATTTGGTATCAACTCGCTATCCACAAAATTGAACTTAATAACTCTCACTTATAACTTATAAGTGAAAATAAATACCACTAAACTGTAATTTTACGAGACATTTTTTGGTGTCTTGATATAAAAAAACCGTAAAGATGGAGATAATCATGTTGGTATAATGTCATGTTTTTGGAAGGGACATCATCATTGAAGAATGAAAAGTGTAATTGGGCTATGGCCTTGTGTCCCTTATTAGACCTCTTTTGGGATAATTAATCATTTGATTCTTTGTTTAATTGGGTAGAATATTAAGTTAATTATGCTGGATCTTTGATCCACACGACCCAATTCAATTCAACGTGTTAATTCCTTGTTCAAAAGTTAAAACATTAAAATATAAAAAGTGAAAATAAAGAAAGAATTACTAGTCAATAATCTTATTGTCTTCTTTTTAATCGTTCTGAACTGTTGATTCCAGATGTATCTTAGGTAAATACCAAATAAACCTATTATCTTTTCTTTAATCAATTACAGTTGGTCACAAGAATTTCTAGCAATAGATAGAACTTAGTCCTACGCTACTAAATTAATTAGGAAGTCTAGGTTAATATTTTTAAGGAAACAAACATGCAAAGCAAGGGTAAGCTTTTTTACAACCATCATACTGTCATAGTGTTATTAATTTACCAATGTTATAACACACATATCTAATTATTAAGTTCATAAAGCATCAACATTATTTTTTGTTTATAGTATAATACGTAAATTAATAAGTGAAAGCTTAATGCTTAATTATTTTATTCAAATTAAATCAAATCAATTCAACCTAAAAATTTATAATTTTGTTTGACAATGACGTGGTTGTATAGAGACATCTTGACCCTATGGTTGCATTATTAGTTTATTACAGATCAGCACTCAGCATCCAATATTTTCATCATAATGTAGTGGGAGCAATGGGGATACTCAGTACACATAATAATTGGTGGAAAAAATTTGACAAATATATAGCAAATGTGCAGATAAAACGGAAGCATGTGGAAACCACAAAAATAATATGTTGCTTGGTTCCCAGAGACACATGCGCAAACATGCATGACCCCAAAAATAAGGCACAAATTGAAACATGCATACCTGTCAATGTGGCAATTTTTGTCACACATTTCCCTCCAAACAAAAAACCAATCCAACTAAACAAAAACCTTCTCTTTGAGAGAGACCAAAGAAAGTGGCTGCCAAAATCCTTATCTCTTACTGTGGAAATTGCAGAACTGAGAAAATAGCCATGGCAGCACTGAGCTGCAAATTTCATCACCGTATGGTCTGCAAAAATTATAGACATGCCAAAGCGAAACCTTCCATCTGTTGCTCAATGTTTGAAATGGTACCAGGCATGGTGTTTAGGTTGATAATTTTTTGTAAAGGTTGAAACTTCAGTAGTAGTTTGAAGAAATCTGTGTCTTTTTCAAGAGAGAGAGAGTGGGGAGCAAGAGTATGTGTTTTTCATTAATTAGAACAAAAGAGATTACAAGGACTATATTCCTCACAGCTGGTCAAAAACAGATCCTACACTCTAGGGACCTAGAACTCATCTCCAGCCATTAATGGTCATCGGAGGATATCATCCATCCACCTGGAAGAAGATGAGGAAGCATAGTACAATTAAAAAGATAAGAACACCAGCTATAATCTTTCTAAAACTGGAAATGAAACTAGCCGTTGTAATTTGAATCTAACGGCCCCTTCTAAATTTAGCAAGTTCTTCATTTCTTCAAAACTTCTCAGCTTCCTTTCAATTTCAACTGCAGGTTTAGCTTCTGCAGATTAACTCCAAGGCTAGTAGGCATCTTAATTCTCAACAGCCTCTCCTAAGCTGCTTACTGGCTTCACTCCTAACTTCATCCTCAAGTAATTGAATCGATCTTTAGGCAAGGCTTTTGTAAATATATCTGCCAACTATTCTTCACTTCTGCAGTAGTTCACATCAATGGATCCTTGCTGCAATGCTTCTCGAATAAAGTGACATTTCCTGTTTATATGTCTAGTTCTCTGATGAAAGACTGGATTTTTGACCATCGATATTGCTAACATGTTGTCACAAAACAATGGTGTTGCTTCGGTTTGCATTTCACTAAAATCATCGAACACAAACCTTAACCAGATAGCTTGAGTTGTTGCCTCAGCTGCTGAGACATACTCTGCTTCTGCAGTTGACAATGCAACTGTGTTTTGCTTGACTAAGGCCCATGAAAATGTCCCACTACCAAAGCTGAATGCATACCCAGATGTGCTCCTACTGTTATCTTCACTGCCAGCCCAATCTGAGTCACAAAATCCAATCAAAACAACATCCTTGTCCCTTATAAATTCAATGCCATAGCCGAGAGTACCTTGAATGTATCTGAGAACTCTTTTAGCTATTCCCATGTGCTTCTTCTTGGAACCATGCATGAATCTTGATAGCAAACTGGCAACATACATTATATCAGGCCTGGTTGCAGTTAAATATAACATATTGCTAACAATTTTCCTAAACAAACCTTCATCAGCCAACTCATTTCCATCAACTTTCTTCAGTTTCTCACCAGTGGGTAGAGGAATTGTCACTGACTTACAATCCTCCAGGCCAAACTTTACGAGTAAAGACTTTGCATACTTGCTTTGATGAATAAAAACCCCTTTATCAGTTTGTAGAACTCTCATTCCCAAGAAATGATGTAAGAGTCCTAAATCAGTCATCTTATATTTCTGCATCATGTCTCTTTTAAACTCACTGAGCAATGTATTGCTGCTTCCAGTGTACACTATATCATCAACATATATAGAGACTATGATCAGATTTCCTTCTTCATCAGTTCTAGTATATAAGGTAGCCTCACTGGTGCTCATTTTGAAGTTGCAACTAGTGAGATAAGTGTCAATCTCACTGTACCAGGCTCTAGGAGCCTGCTTCAAACCATAGAGAGCCTTCTTTAACTTATAGACCTTGTGACTTGCATTTTCAACTTCAAAACCCTCTGGTTGCTCAGTGTAAACCTCCTCCTCAAGTACTCAATTCAAGAAGGCTGACTTAACATCTAATTGGAACAGCTTCCAACCCTTTTGTGCTGCAAGTGCAATCAAGGTTCTAATTGTATCTAACCTTGCCACTGGGGCAAATGTTTCATTATAATCAATACCAGGTTTCTAGGCATACCCTTTTGCCACAAGCCTAGCCTTGTGCTTTTGAACTGTTCCATCCAAATTCAACTTGGTTTTGAACACCCATTTGACTCCTATGACTGGTTTGTCTGCAGGCCTTTCCACCAGCTCCCAAGTTCCATTCTTTTCAATAGTTTCAATCTCAGCTTCCATTGCTTCCTTCCATGCTTTGTCTTCAATAACATCATGATAGGTTTCAAGTTCAATAATGTTCATATGACATCTTGCATAGATGTCCTCCAAGCTTCTCAGCTTTACTGGTGTATTGCTTGGTGTTGAACCTTGACTGGTACTGGCAATGTTGCTTCCAGGGACATATTCATCATCTGAGATTAATTGAGTGAGATTTAGAGAATCAATGCTGTGAGTTTCATGAGGGGATTCTTCAGTTTCAATTATCTCAGAATTTTCATTTCCAATGGTGAGAGGCATGTAGACAATTTCATCTTGCTTGCTTTCCCAATTCCAGGACTTGTTCTCATTGAATACAACACTTCTTGAGAGTATGCTCTTCTTAGTTTGAAGATTATAGATCCTGTAGCCTTTCTCACAGCTGCCATACCCCATAAAGATTCCCTTGCTTGCTTTGTCATCAAATTTCTGTCTGAGATTTGATGGAATGTGACTGTAACAGATACTTCCAAACACTCTTAGATGTTTTACACCTGGTTTTCTTCCTGTGAAAGCTTCAAATGGTGTTTTGTCTGAGACTACAGTGGTATAACACCTATTTTGCAGATACACTGCAGTGCCAACTGCTTCAGCCCAAAACTTGACAGGAATTTTCTTCTCAGACATCATTGATCTTGCCATTTCTCCAATGGTTCTATTTCTTCTCTCAGCAACCCCATTTTGCTGAGGAGAGTAGGCAATAGTCAGCTGCCTCTCCATGCCAAGATCACTGCAATACTCAAGGAATTCATGTGAGGTGTATTCTCCACCTCTGTCACTTCTTAGTTTCTTTAATTTGAATCCACTTTGAAGTTCAACAAATGCTTTGAATTTTTTGAACACATTTATCATATCTGACTTGTTTATGAGGAAATATACCCAACACATCCTTGAGTAATCATCAATTAATGTGATGAAGTATTTGTTCCCTCCAATGGACTCATTTTGCATTGGACCACATACATCCGTGTGCACCCATTCAAGTAGATTGTTTGCTCTCCAAGGTTTCTCATTCTCAAATGGTTCTCTGTGACCTTGACCATACACACAGCTTTCACATACTCCTTCTTTTTCTGAGAAATCAGGTAAACCCAACATCATTTGTGTTTGCTGCATTTTCTTCATGCTAGTAAAGTTCAAATGGCCCAATCTTCTATGCCAAATCCATGGATTTTCTTGTATTGCTGCTTTCCTTGCCACTGAGTTGACAGATTCCATGGACAATGGAAAACATCTATTTCCAGTCATTGTAACTTTAGCAACAACATTATCAAGACTACTATCATCACATATTAATGCATAGTTTCCTCCAAATAGAATGTAGTACCCATGCTCCATCATTTGCCCTATGCTCAGCAGATTTTCATCTAATCCAGGAACTAACAACACTTCATTTATGTACCTTCTCCCTTTTCGTGTCTCAACTACAAGTGTCCCTTTTCCTGTGGCTTGAACAAGGTCTCCAGTGCCCATTTTTACTTTGCAGGTCACTGACTTATCAAGGTTAATCAATAAGGACTCATGAGAGGTCATGTGGTTGCTGCATGCACTGTCCACAAACCACACAGACTTGCTTGATGCAATTGAACTTGCATGACAAGCATAGAACATGGTTGCTGTGACTGCATCTTCTTCCTTCGCACAGTTTGCAACTTGTTTACCATTGTCACAATCCTTAGTTAAGTGACCAAATCGATTGCACCTTCCACACTTGGCTTTTCCTTTATATCTGCACACACCAAAATGGTATTTCTCACAGACTTGGCACTGAGGTTTTACACCACCTTGACTCTTACTCCCTTACTTGTTCTGTGGATTGGATTTATTGTTCCAGTTTCCCGCAAAGTTGTTGTTCCAGCTTGAACCACTGGAATTGTTCCAGTTTCCATTTTGAGACCAATTCTTTCCCTTCTTATATTGACTCCATTTTGGATTTGTCTTGTACTGAGACCCTTTGAAATTTCCAGTGCTATTTCCATTTCCTCCAACTTTAAGACTGCTGAAAGCCCTCTCAGTACCTGTGTATTTATCTCTTTCATCATGCAAGTCTTCTCTTTTATCATAGACTTTCACTAAAGCTAGGACTTCCCCAACTCTAATAGTGTCTAGATCTTTGGCTTCTTCAATGATTGACACTATGGACTTATATCTCCTACTTAGACTCATCAACAGCTTTTGAACAATTCTTTTCTCTGTTACATCTTCTCCTAGAGATTTCAAGTTGTTTACTATCTCAAAGAATCGAGCCATGTAGTCATCCAGAGATTCAAAATCATTCATCCTTAGATATTCAAAATCAGCTCTAATGGCTTGTAATATCACAACTCTTACCTTTTTATCTCCTCTGAACTCTCTTCTCAGGATTTCCCAGGCACCCTTTGCAGTCTTCTCATTTCGGATTCTGGGAAAAAGTTCATCAGTGATTGCTCCTTGAATGAGACTTAGAGCCTTGGCATTCTTGATCTTTTCCTCCTCTGAGACAACTGGTCCTTCAACTAGAATGTGCTCTGACTCACTTTCTCCTTCTTCCTCAGAAACTTCCTCTCTGGGAGTTTGTTGTTCATCAAGGCCAGCTTCAACCACATCCCATAGATCGTAGGCTATGATAATGGTTTCCATTTTCACAGCCCAAAAATCGTAGTTTGAGCCATTAAATTGTGGTGTTCGTAAATCACCACCGGAGGAGCTTGATCCAGCCATCTTCTCAGGTAACACAGCTCAAATGGTTATAAAGGTACCACCTTTAAGGTTTTCTGGAAATTTTTTTTTAATGGATCTCTCTCACAATATCACACCCTTTCTTCGGAATCAGACCTAGAGCTCTGATACCATGTTTGAAATGGTACCAAGCATGGTGTTTAGGTTGATAATTTTTTATAAAGGTTGAAACTTTCAGTAGTAGTTTGAAGAAATCTGTGTTTTTTTCAAGAGAGAGAGAGAGTGGGGAGCAAGAGTCTGTGTTTTTCATTAATTAGAACAAAAGAGATTACAAGGACTATATTCCTCACAGCTGGTCAAAAACAGATCCTACACTCTAGGGACCTAGAACTCATCTCCGACCATTAATGGTCATCGGAGGATATCATCCATCCACCTGGAAGAAGATGAGGAAGCATAGTACAATTAAAAAGATAAGAACACCAGCTGTAATCTTTCTAAAACTGGAAATGAAACTAGCTGTTGTAATTTGAATCTAATGGCTCCTTCTAAATTTAGCAAGTTCTTCATTTCTTCAAAACTTCTCAGCTTCCTTTCGATTTCAACTGCAGGTTTAGCTTCTGCAGATTAACTCCAAGGCTAGTAGGCAGCTTAATTCTCAACAACATCAAGGTGTTTATATAATGTGAACTATTGAAAATTAAACTAAAATTTGTTGCTAAACGTGATCTCTGTCTTGAGATAGGTAATTATAAACGGAGCAGCGAAGGAAATTGGAAGGGCGGCTGTAACTGCAGTGACCAGAGCTAGAGGAATGGAGGTGGCTGGTTCAGTGGACTCTTATCTCGTAGGAGAAGACATTGGGAAGGTATTTTCATTCATTTCTTAATACATTTTCTTTTTCTGTTAGTATTGTCATCAACACTCATCATCTACTCATCACGAGAGTTGTTAACAGCGATCCCTATTTCATACATTGTACTTTTTCAAGTAGCATGTTAACATATGGGATAATTTGATCTTTCCTTCTAACAAATTTTAGGTGTGACATGGAAGAGCCTTTGGAAATACCAATAACGAATGATCTCACAATGGTCTTACGTTCCATTTACAGGTCACCAATTCAATAGTTGAATATTAATAAATAGATACACGTATGTGTTTATTCTGTCGATACTTCTCATTCCTCTGTGACAATTGGCAGTCTAAAGCATTAGGAGTAGTTGTTGATTCACTGAGCCTTCCAAAGTCTACGACAATGTTAAACAGGTAATGTAATTACACAAGTACTATTTATGACACATTAAAAACCCTGATTCCGTTTTCTCATTTGATTGATTATTTCTCTACTAGGCAACAGCATTTGGCATGAGAAGTGTGGTTTATGTGCCGAAAATTAAATTAGATACAGTATCAGCATTATCTGCATTATGTGACAAAGCCAGCATCGTGAGCACAGGATGAGATGTACTTCATACAATAAGTTTTAGAAGTTGTTTCTTTTTTTTGCTTTTCTCCCTCTTTTATCACAGAATGAAACCATACATTTGTCACTGATATGGAGCTGCAACTGTGTTCAGGGTTGTCTCATTGCACCGACTTTGTCCATTGGATCGATACTTCTCCAACAAGCTGCAATTTCAGCTTCCTTCCACTACAACAATGTAGAAATTGTGGAATCAAGAGCATCTGCAACGGTAAATTCGGTTACTCATTCGTAAAAATGGCAAACTCTCACTTTTTAATATGTATGAAACCATATAATTGTATGTCCTATGTAACTTGTAACACATATTTAATGTCCCCTATAGCTGTTTGCCCTTGAATATGTAACATCAGAAGCCCAGTTATCCTACACATGAAGATCATATGCTACAGTTGTATTTGAGGTACAGGATTTTCCATCATCAGATGCAACCCAAATTGCCAACAACCTGTCTAACCTTGGCCAAATCTACAACAGAGAAGATATTTCAACCGATGTTCTAGTAAGCACAAGTACAAATTGTTGTTTTTTGGTTCAAGTTTTATGCCTTGGATTGGAACTAATTACTATATTTTTATCGTATGTGCAAAAGGCAAGGGGCCAAGTTCTGGGAGATGGAGTTCGAGTGCTTAGCACAACAGTTCATTTTTCTCGTCTCGGAGAGGTTTACTCTCTGAAACATGACATCACAGATGTGCAATGTCTCATGCCAGGCCTTCTCTTAGCAATCAGAAATATTGTGCGCATAAAGGTAACCAATTAATACATTTGTATCGCATCGCATCTTTTATAATTTTCAATCATATCCTGCCTTCAACCGATAATACATCTTCTGTCTTTGTTTCTTTATTGCAGAACCTGGTGTATAACTTGCAGAAATTTTTATGAACATTCCGTCTCACTGATCTTAAACCCAACCACATAATTTCGACTTCCATGTAACTTAGAAAAGAATGAAGATTTTGTTAACTAACTTTATTGTGTTATGCTCCATTGCTCTTAGAAATTGGGTCTATCTCAAAATCTGTCTGATCCGGTCATACTCTTGCTAAGTCACTATTTTAAGAGAAGATTCTTTGACCATGGACTAGAAAAACACTATTGGATGAAAGGCCCGTTGACTCGCACTCCATTAGAAGACCTTTTGGCTATTTGACCAAGACTAGATATTTGTTGATATTTAGATATTTATTTAGTAGGTAGATAGAGGCCACATCACCACTCCATATATATGGACCACATACTTGACCTTCCTTGAGAAGGCTTGGCTGCCTACAAAAGGAAGGCATGAGCACCATTGTAGGATCTTCCATGGCAGCCCTACCGACATTATCACAGAGACAACAAAGCCTTATTACCCCAACCAAAATTGCAATCTACAAACCTTCCACCCTGTTTTTGGCAAACATGGACTTCGTGCTTTTGGAGACTGGACCCGTGCATTTCTTGTTGTTGCATAGCTTGTATGATTTCTTTTGCCTGTTATTGTAGTGCTGCTCCAAAGCTGCCCAATGCCTAAAGTACATGCCAGTGCATATGTTGCAGTTGATCTTCTTACCCGAACCAATGTGTTTGTCATCTTTGTGAGCCACCAAAAACAGTTGAGTTGGATGAAGTGAGCCATACAATTCACAAGCAAATTCCTCAGCAGCCTTTTCCATTTTCTTTTCGCAAGTTGCAGCCCTTTCCATTTTCTTTTGGCAAGTTCTTAGATGAAAGAAGATTAATTTGAGGAAAGCCTTATCAAAGACGGTAGAAATAGTAAATACCCCAACCAACATTTACATGGTTCATTGGTTGAAGAGGTATACGACAACCATCAGGTTTTGTGGATTGTCAAAAGGGTCATCTCTGACACTTTGGAGACCTATGCGAATTTCATAAAAAGACCCTCCTAATTATTTAAAAATATAATTTCTTAGACAATATAGTCATACAAAGTTCAACTATCAATATTGAAACTTAATTGAAATCAGCATCTCACTCTTACTAATTGAATAATCTCCAATTACCATGAAATCATGATTTAGGTTCATCTATGAAAAAATGGAGCACAACTGAAAGAGAGATATGAAAATACGTTTGTGGTGGAATAAAGTAATAATCACAAATTAGTTTTTTGTTGCTTAAGAAAAGTAGAAGAAAGTAATACACAAGTTTTTTATTGTTATAGAAAAGTAGAAAATTAATATATTAAGTATAAGCTCCACTTAATCAATTGTAAAATCATATGATGATATTTTTTCTTTTAAGTTAAATTTTTTTATTATAAATTAATACTCATATGTAATATATAGGAGAATAAAAAAGTTTTGGGGCCTCTAAAAAATTCAGGACCATGTGCCACTGCACCCTTTGCACACCCCCAACGCTTCCTCTGATTCTCAATATCCTTCACATGTC
Source organism: Malus sylvestris (assembly GCF_916048215.2). NCBI lineage: Eukaryota > Viridiplantae > Streptophyta > Magnoliopsida > Rosales > Rosaceae > Malus > Malus sylvestris. The sequence continues at coordinate 27,047,320 of NC_062260.1, forward strand.
TGTAAGTTACGCCATTCTCTTTATGGCCTTAAGCATGCTCCAAGAACTTGGATTTAGTCGACACCGCAGTTTGCATGAGGGTGACCCTCTCTCGGATGCTGTGAATTTCAAAGTGTTGTGGGTGCTCTCAAGTATCTACTCCTTACCAGACCTAAAATTGCATTCGTGGTGAATCAAGTATGTCAGTACATGCATTTTGAATTTCAAAGTGTTGTTGGTGCTCTCCAATATCTACTCTTTACCAAACTTAACATTGCATTCGCAGTGAACCAAGTATGTCAGTACATGCATTCGCAGTGAACCAAGTATGTCAGTACATACATTCGCAATGAATCAAGTATGTCAGCAGTGTTCTAAAAATCGGCCTAGGCGCTGGGCGTGGTGATGCCGGTGCGATTAGGTCCGAATCGTTAAGAAAAATATGGGAGCTGTTAGGCCCCCGCCTAGGCGCTCTTAGGCGGGCTAGGTGGGCTAGGCGGTCTAGGCGGGTTACACGGTCTAGGCGGTTGTCTAGGCGGCGGTCTGGGCGAAGTGAAATGATTTTCTGGGAAGAAATTCCAAACAGACTTAGAATCACTAAAATTTTCTCCCGCTTCGACTCCCTCTCTCTGTGCACCACGACTTTCTTAGCTGTCGCGATTCCCTCTCTTTGAAATTCGTCCAAGAAGAAGCTCTTACAGCTCAAAACAGAAGAAGAGAAAAAAAATGGAGAATTTACAAAGGGAAAACAGAAAGAAAAACAAGAAGAAGAGTAAACAGAAAGAAGGCGAAGATGATGAGGAAAATGAAATAATAAAAAAGACTAAAGTTTCGGTTTTCTAGGCATCAAAATGGTCTCGGGAGTCTCTATCTCTCTCTGCTGATATGAGGGATAGGGACTAGGGAATAAGGATGGAGGGGAAGGGTCACACCACAGTGACCACACATGTGGTGCTTTATGAAATAGGGAAGGATGCATGCACCTTCTCTTCATTATGAACCAGCTAACCACTTTTATATTTTAAAAATGAGATATAATCATTCAAAATGTCTTAAGTTATATGGCATATATGCTTATTGTGTTTTTAAATTTTAGATTTGTTAAATAATTTTTTTTTTGTATTTTATCATTCTTTTATTATTTTATTCATGAATTTCATCCAAATATAATTTTTTTGTAAGTGTCAATATTGCACTTATTTACAAGATATACAAAAAATTTACCTAAATCCGCTTAGACCCTACCTAAGCGCTAGGCGCCAGCCCGTTGTCCGACTAGCGCCTAGCATTTTTTAGAACCTTGTATGTCAGTACATGCATTCTCCTACCACTTCACATGCATTGTGCTGCTGTAAAATGGATATTCAGATATTTAAAAGGTGATGTTGATCAAGGTATTGTTTACACATCGAGTCCTCCCACTCATACTGCATACGCTGATGCGGACTTGAAGAAAATTGAGGTTTTGTTTCTCCTTTCACCTATGTTAGGGCTCTTTAACCTTCACATCCTCACACGTCCCTTCACATGTGGCGAATTTTCAAGCCAAACACGTGGACAATACAATTTGGGTTACATGGAGCATGTGTAGCCATTAGGCTTCACACATGAGCCAACATGCTTTGATACCATGAAAAAAGTTGAGGTTCCATTCCACCATAAAACTAATTGGCTATATGGGGAGTAGCCAACCTCTTATAAGCCCTTGCAAGGTTTATCCTTTCACTAATGTGAGACTCTTTAACCTTCTCATCATTATAGGACTATATGCTGGCTATCTTAATGATTACCGAATATCGCCAACTTGCCTACTCTTCTTGACACACCCCGACTGAAGTCAAGGCATGCTGGCCGTCACGTGAGCGTGACGTAGCCATGTGCACAGTGCGGAAGAGATATTTATAAGGAAAGTACGAATAATTCAAAACCAAATACCATAGGTTCTAAGATAAGTTTAAGTGTAAATACACAACCAAAGCACAAGGTCTAAGTGCAATCAAACATAAGATGTACTAATTTAACAACACTCGAAGATAATCCTACATGAGTGATGGTTTGTCAGAACTTTAGCGGGAAACCTCGAGATCTACCAACAACGCTACCTAAAACCTGGAGGGGCGCAAAACAAAGTTGAGTGGGTCAGTAAAACAAACTTTTCAAAACTTTCTTTTCTCTTTGAATATACTAACCCCTCGCCGTAAAACAAGTATAATTTCCTAGAAATAAAGTATATACTCATATACGTAATATATCTCAAAATCATGCTAGACAATATGAATGTACGCCATGTCAAAGTATCATAATTGAATACTCATCATCTCTATGTGAATATGATGGAATAACATATAATCAATTCAACCATCGGCCATAAATATAGTTTATGCTCTTTCATCATAATCAACTCAGCCCTCGGCTGCATATATAGCTCATAATCATCTCATCACATCATGTATATATATGTAAATCCTGCACACAATCAATACCACCTCGCGTGGTCTGCAATTCATCACTGTATATAACATAATATGCTCTAGTGCTACAATCACGTGAAGACTGTGCCATAAATCACGGGTTACCTACGAGTCGAACCCATTAAAAGTGGTCTATACGACATGACTGTGCACCTAACTTGGATCCAAGGCGAGCATGCGGTGCGGGAGGTGAACATCACGTGAAAGAATGTGCCCCTAACTCTGGGCGGGAGCACTAATATACGTGTGCAAGTAAATGAGCTCTCAATCATAACCAACATCGTATCTCATCATATCTCAATCTCAATCATAACCAACATCGTATCTCAATCATAACCAACATCGTATCTCAATCGTATCTCAATCATAACCAACATCATATCTCAATCGTATCTCAATCATAACCAACATCGTATCTCATCATCGTTACCAGCATAATATACTCACATGTAGCTTACCTGGGCCTCCTCAGCACCATGCAACAATATTCATAATTATAATAATGCACATATTAAAATATGATGCATGTATGACAGGATACTTAAATCACATTTCCTTAAAATACGTTTTTTGGGAAAAACGTCAAGCATACATATATATATACTGAAAAATAACTGCCCACTCACTGATATGTCGCCGGCGACGGAAAAGTCGCCGGTTTCTGGGCTAGTTTTCAAATCGTCATAACTTCGTCATATTAAAATATGATGCATGTAGATTCACGATATACAAGTTTCTAGGCTTAAAACCACTAGAATTTACCTGAGTAAGCTCAATAGTTCGGTAAACTTTGACAAGCTTCAATCTCCGTACTCCGACGTCCAAAACCTTCCAACAAACTACCCCGAGCCTCCTAAGGACCTCAAGAAGCTTCTTATGAGCTTAAAAACTCCTAAAAATCAACCATTACAAAGTTGATGAATAGTGTCAAACTCGAAGGTGAGTGGTTCGATGTGAAAACTTTGAAGTTCTTACCTGAAATGGGTATGGATGAACTCGTATCGACGAGATGAAGATGATGGTGGTCTTTGTTTCCTCGATCTGTAAGGATTTGATGAACTTTGGTGATGGTCCGCGTGTAGAGAGAGAGAAAGAGTGAATTCGAAGGGAAGAGAGAGAGAGAGAGAGTGAGTTTGAGTGTTTGAGGGAATTACGGGAAAAAGGAAGAAAAGGTGTTCTGAAAGAGTGTGTATGCTTGTCCCGTGAGTGTATGTGGTCCACAAGCCACAATCATTCAAACACAATCAAACAAAACGTCCATGATCATCCACTCTTTAAAACTAGGGTAATTTAAACAAACCCTAAAGTTCTAAATCTTTAAAACGTTCAAGGACATTTTATTAACTTCATACTCACGAAAACGATAATACGGGACGGGCTGTCACACTTCCGCTACCTTGTCTTGGTTCAGAAATTTATTTCGTGACTTTCGCCATTCTCTCGCACCTCTACGATTGTGGTGTGACAATATTAATGCTATTATTGTGGCCTCCAATCCACTACGTCAGGGAGAAAGTAACCAGACATGAACTCGTTGTTGGCTATTTTGCTTCAACTGATCAAATTGCAGACTTGCTTGTCTTCCTCGTTTTGCATTCCTATTGTTCAAGCTTCCCATTCGCCAACGTCTGCTCAAGTTGAGGGGGCGTGATTAGGGTCGTCTCTCGGATTTTGGGGGCTTGTACAAAATTGTAAAAGAGGCCCTCCTTAATATAGTTTTAAGTTTTAAAATAAGTATGACAATGTATTGATTCTAGAAAACATTCACTTAAATTAAAACAAAGCCACTTAGTACTATGGTCTAGTGGTATTTCTCTTCACTTGGAAGTGAGAGGTCTTAGGTTCAATTATCGTCAAAGGCAAATTTGAACCACATTATTGTTAGCCCATTGTGAGGCTTAACCCACTCCTCCACCCTCTTAGTGTATATAATATCGTTTGTTCAAAAAAAAAACAAAACAAACTTTAGCACTCACTGATTGCATGTTTACAAGTGTCTTTAATGATAAGTAAAAAGATCTACAAACATAACATTCACTAAATAATCAAAAGCAATTTTATCTTAAACAATCAAACATGAAAAAAAAAAACTTCAAACCTCTAACTTTAAAGTTTTACTTGAATATATACCGTTGTTATATAATAAAATTAAGAAACTATCATTTTTTAGGGTGTTATTAGACACTCAAAATATCTCATTATACTCCAAGTTTTTTATATTTAGAAAGAAAAGAAAAAAAAAATCTCTAATAAGGAGTGCACAATGCGGTTTTAAAGTGCTAACAAAAGCCACTTAGTACTACGGTCTAGTGATATTCCTCTTCGCTTGGAAGTGAGAGGTCTTAGGTTCAATTATCATCAAAGGCGAATTTGAATCACATTATTGTTAGCTCATTGTGAGGCTTAGCCCATTCCCCCACCCCCTTATTGTATATAATATCGTTTGTTCAAAAGAAAAGAAAAAAAAACACACTTCAGCACTCACTGATTGCATGTTTACAAGTGTCCTTAATGATAAGTAAAAAGATCTACAAACATAATATTCACTAAATAATCAAAAACAGTTTTATCTTTAACAATCAAACATGAAGAAAAAAAACTTCAAACCTCTAACTTTAAAGTTTTACTTGAATATATACCGATGTTATATAATAAAGAGATACTTTGGATGCGGTTCCTAATTCTTTGACTAAAACCTTAATAGTATTCAAAGTTTGATCAAAGTCCCTTGACTTTGTACACCTCATTATATTACAATTAATATTTATATTTTTATAGTTTTGACATTAATTGTTTGATATTTCATGAGATTTATAATCCTATAAATTTAAAATCCCTCATTATAATACTATTAGAAACGGTTACAATAAAAAAATTCAAACATTTTGATTGAATAAATGGATAAAAACTATGTAAAAATAAGAATAATAAATGGCAAAAGAATGTATCCATAGTGTTAAAAAATTGGTACATTTCACATAGAACAAAGTGGTACATTAATAAAGAAGAATGGGTACATTATAAATAAATTAGGGTACAAATAAAAGATTAAAAAAATACGAATAAAAATGAATTTTTGAAAAATATAGGCGCTAAAAGAAATAAATACATGGGTACAAAATAAAACTAAAAAGAAAATACTACAAATTTTAAAAAATGTTGAAAATTAAAAGTGGGTACAAACTAAAAAGAAAATACTACAAATTTAAAAAAATGTTGCAAATTAAAAGTGGGTACAAACTAAAAATATAAATATATGATACAAAGTTTAGGCATAAAACATAAATATACCATATGTAATTTTTCTATTATTGATTAAATATACAATGTCATGTGACGGTATACACATGAGTACAAACACAAATAAAACTTCAAAAAATATTGGCACAAAAAGAAACTAATATATGGGTACAAATTAAAAATGAAAAAAAAAATTGGTACAAACTAAAAATAAAAATATATGATAAAAAATTAAGCCATAAATATAAATATACTAATTGTAACATTTTTAACACTAAAAGAATATATTTAAAAATAAAAATATTTTATTATTCAAATAATTAATGATGTTATTAATACCCAAGGATCTTGATAAAAAATTGAAAATGAATAGGATTTTAATCAATGAAGTAGTAAAAAGAATGATGTGAACCTAATTTAAGAAACTATCATTTTTTAGGGTGTTATTAGACACTCAAAATGTTTCATTGTACTCCAAGTTTTTATATTTAGAAAGAAAAGAAAAAAAAAATCTCTAATAAGGAGTGCACAATGTAGTTTTAAAATGCTAACAAAAACATTTTTTTTTAAATATAGAACATTATTACATGATGTTAGATGGCAAAAATTTAGGGGCCCCTTCAAATTTGGAGCCCTGACTGCATTTTTCGTTCCCCCTCAACGCCCCCTCTGAGCGTGATAAGCCAAGGCTGTCTGAAATTGAAAACTCCATCTCTATCTACAACTCCACAGTCCATCTCTATCTACAACTCCTCCACAGCCGTTAACTTCTCTCAGTTATTTTGTCTTGTGTATATTTGAATTATTTGTAATCGGATATAAGTATCTCATGTGACAACCTGGTCGATCACTTGTTCTATATTCATTGAGTTGACAAGCCAAGGCTGTTTAAACCTCACTCAAGTATTCAATGAATTGATTTTAGGCTACAATCCAAAAACCTTAAACATGATTTACAATTCAAAACCCTAGTCTGATATTTAACCTTTTGGCACCCCTGCTCTCTCTCTCTCTCTCTCTCTCTCTCTCTCTCTCTCTCTCTCTCTCTCTCATATTTTGTAGAGTTCAATTTTATATTCTACCGTCGTAGCTTATTTTTCACAGCCATGGTGATGGAAAATTGGAATCCAATTTCCATAGAGAGAGAGAGGAAGAGATTGTCCTTGTTAATTGGTGGCGGATAAATGACTTATTGTTGGGTAAAAAAAATTGGAAGGGGATGAAGAAGATGCATAGGGTTTTTCGTTTTTTGTTTTTTCACGTGTAATGCATTTTTTTATTTATATTTTTAAAGGCTTTTTATTTTTATGTTTATAAGTAATTAATAATAAGGGCCAATTTTTTCCCTTCGCATCAAAACATTGCCCGACGAATTTTTTGTCCTGCGAAATATCTTTGTTGCAAAGCCTTTGACAAAATTCTAAATGTTGACTAGGTTTGCCCGACCAATGTTTTTTTATCTGATAAAGTCATTTGGCCCCGATGAAATATGGTGCATCCAGCAAAATATGATTGGGTAAATTTTAATTTCTAGTAGTAAATGGTACTTTTTTAGAGTTTTGGTTAACAAATAAGATTCTATAATAAAAAGTTTAGGTAATATATAAACAATCCCCAATATATTTGTGTTAGGAACAAGAGTTAGTGATCCAGTGGTAAATGACGAATTGCGAGACTTCCTTCAAATTAAAAACTAGAGATTTTGGGTTCGAAATCCGATGTTGGTGTGGAAGCTAGACTTGTGGCCAATGAGAGGCTGAAATACCTCTGTGAGTATTCCCGGATCTCTGTGTGTGTGTATTTGTGTTAGGAGTTGAAGTTTCTTGAATTAGTGCCAAGTTGCACTTAGTTTGGGTGAGAGTGCTACTGTATACACATGATTCATGTGAAGTTCTGAACAAGTTGACGATGTCTTGCTGTTTTAGATCATAATTAAAAATTATCAATCATATATATGTATATGGGGCAGATGACACGACGTTTGACACCACTCCTAATCCATTATGTTAATGTTAAGATTTAATTATCTTTAACCTTTTTATTTCAAAAAGATAATAAAAAATAAGGTGTCACAGATTCGTCCGATATAATTTAAAACTTATGTCAAAAACATGATGTCACAAATTCACTCGATGTATTAAGCCTCTTAGAACTTATTAATCATATATATTTGTTACTCATTTTTAGCCGTGAAACACAAATTTTTATATGATATCATGTGTTTGGCACATCACTAGAATCTATTATATATAAAACCGGAGATGTGATGAACAGTGCAGCACAGTGGAGATAAGATTTTTGATGGCCAAATTACCAATTTACCCATGCATAATTTGAAATATGATTTTGGGTAGGTTTTGATTTTTTTTGCTGAGGGGCAGTTTGGTCCAATTATTTTTGTCAAAGTGGGTGACACCAAAAATTTTGTCCCATGTGTAAAGAATAAAAAAATGAAAGGGAATAGAGAAAATAATAAACAAATGACAAAGTTGATGGTGCTCACGTGATATAAAAAAAATATTTCACAAGCGGATAATAATGTGATTAAATAAATTGTGAAATGATTTTTTTTTATGTAACAAACTATATTATCTACACTAAGGGGAGGGGGTGTGCTTAGCCTCACAATGGTCTAACAATAATATGATTCGATCAGTTGTTTATTAAATATTATTTTCTCTATTTTTAAACATGTTCAAAACATGTAAAAAGCGTGTAATGCTGGTTATAAAAAAAGTCTTTCGCACACAAATAATAATGTAATTAAATTAATTGTCAAATGATTTTTTTTAACAAATGATATTATCTACACTAAGGGGAAGGGGGTGAGCTTGGCCTCACAATGGCTGGCAATAATATGATTCAATCAATTGTTTATTAAATATTATTTTCTCTATTCTTAATGTAAATTCTATAGAGACCAATTTTATTATGTGAATTCAGCTCTTTTAATTGGTTTAAGAGAGGTTACTTCTAGCATGATCTAAAATGATTCATTTACTTCAAATATTTGACTTTCTTTTTGTCAATTTACGCATATAAATACATTTAAAACATGTAAGTAGCGCGTAACACACCGTGATTCAAAAAATACATTATGCACCCACGTGAGCGCGTGCATGAAGGCTACTATTAATAAACGATGTAACTAAAATATGGGAGCGGGGACCCTGGTTTCCTTTGACTTTAGAATCTCCTTAACCTAACAATATTACGACCATAGTTTCTTCAAAGCATATGGTAATTAACGTTGGAATGTGTCAAAGGTTTGGAAAAACAAATCTTTGTCGAAGGTTTACTAAACCAATAGGTTTAACCTATAAAACAGGAAAATTATTTTCCTACTAAAGCTATAAGCATGGTATGGATTCTTACCCAGCTCTTAGGATTCATCAACGATGGGCAATGCATCTCTCTTTTGCACTAGAGATAGGCCCGCAGAGATGAAGGAGATGACTTCCTATGGAGTTGGTTGATAAAGGAAGGAAACCAAGAAGATGGAGACCACTCACGTAAAAATAGAAGATGACGATGATATGGATGACTTGTTGGACATCTTAATTCCAAATATATAAATATAATTTTCCATAAATCATGTTAATTAAAGTCTTGTACCAAAAAAACAAATCTCTAATTGAAAAATTAGAAGCGTAAATTTACAAATGAATGAAAAGTTCATTCAATAATTAGTGGCTGACTCATATATATGGGAGAATAAAGAAAATTTGCGGAGATGGAAATATAGTCAACGAGTCTAAAGATTTTATTTAAAATATGCTTATGCTTCTTGGTTTAAATCTAATTTATTGACAAACTGTTATTTACATGCATGCCATGAGTGTGTATATTATACTAATCATATAGAATTGACATTTGAATTTGAGAGATTTCATAAAACCCAACATCAATAAACTTGTTTCAAATTGGAAGACTGCTAGGTTGTATATTAGCTCACGGAAACGTCTTTTTCTTTGATTTTTTTTCAATCTAAAAGATATAAATAAACCAAAGTACAGATAAAAAAAATAAGTGAAAATTCATTTTTCTCGTATAATTAACCAAAATTCCTTGTGTCACAAGACTTCATAGTTCACTAGAGGAACAAAAGCAAGTAGCCGCGAATTAAAGGACAAAACACAAGCCTTAATTAATAATTGAAACATATATAAACAATTATCAAGGTCGAACAGCATAAAAATCTTACCATTTGGGAACATTTTGCATCCTCTTGAGGTGTCCATAAATATAATATTATCAAATAACATGCGAATTAGCCACGCGAAATTCTGATTAGGAGATCATATTCACACCTTATGAATAAAAACATGAATTAATTCATCTGCGTGAGAAAATAAATGAGTATGCTAATCATTTTGTTAATGGTACGAGAGCACCACTTTGATATTTAGTTTACTTTAATTTTTGGCCATGTGCAACTTGCGAACTTCCTGACAAATATAAACAGATTTTGCTCCAAACTTCATACCAACTAAATCTAATTAGTTGATATTGGATTATAATAATCTCAGTGTATATAAGACAATCAACTAAGCTCAAAATTTTCCATTATATCCAGATTGTCCCACTACATCTTTGTATCCCAACCCTAATTAAAAAAACGAATTTTCTCTTCTCATAGCAAAGACTTAGATTTTAAAATTATTTTCACAATTTGTTTTCGTTTCTCGTTGGTGTAACACGATCATGTGTGTGTGTATTAATATAGGAGAATATCTCACCCCACATTGGTTTGGTGACTGATTAGTTCTCTTTTTCATGCAGCCTCAGTATTACATGAGGCGGCATAGTACTTTTGATCCTCATATCAATAGGTACGTCAAAATAAAGTTAGTGACCCTAAAAAATACATTTGTGGGAGTTAAAACTTGATTTGAGAACTTTCAACTCTTTGTTGCCCTCGCTTTCCACAAGGAATTTGTGTGTGTGTGTGTGTATTCGATGTACGTAATATAATATATCATCCATGTCTCTCATCTGTAGGATTGGATGCTCTACTGGCACTACGTACCATGAACTAGGCTATGTTTGTCTACACTCTCACAGCTATAAACATGTGGGAAGATACATAATACTATATTAAATAACATTATCAAATATAATTCTGACAAAAAGATTTATATTCCTTTTAATTCCGTGTAGTCTGTCTCATTTGTCACAACAGCGCCTTTTGCATTTCTTAAAACCCATGGCAACGACTTTATCTCCACCGTATACATGAAGAATATGGTGACTCCAGTGTCATCAATCTCTCCTCCCCTTCCTCATCAACATCTCCTCTATCACCTCCTTCTCTACCTCTCCGTGTCATAAACATAAATTTGGTTATATAACATATATATACATACACATATATGTATTATGGGGACTGGTTTCTCCTTCTTTTCTAGGGATATTCCCAGTTCTTCTCCTCCAACAAAACCGTGTCTTGGGGACTTACCAGAGAGTTGTGTTTCATCCATTCTTATGTCCTTGGATCCGCTGGAGATTTGTAAATCGGCTCAGATTAACAAGGCTTTTCGAGCCGCTTCTTTGGCTGATTTTGTATGGGAGTCAAAGCTGCCTTCAAACTATAAGTTTCTCGTCGACAAAGTTCTTGATCTTGAAAGTTTGCCCAAGAAAGAGTTATACGCTAAGTTGTGCCAGCCCAATCGTTTTGATGGTGGCACCAAGGTACCCTCAAACCCTTTTGTTTGATCTATTAAAAATAAATATTTAAGATGTATTTAGTGCTACTGCTACCAAATAATTAGTCAGTTATTATATGTATATGTAAATGGTTGTTTTGTTTTCCTCACAGGAAGCTTGGTTGGATAAGAGTTGTGGACAAGTTTTCTTGGCCATTTCATCAAAGGCTTTGCGGATAACAGGAATAGACGATCGAAGATATTGGAGTCATATCTCAACTGAGGAATCGAGGTGATCAAAGTTTCAATTTGAGTAATTTTTTTCTACAACAAAAATGAAATGACCCCTTTTTATTCACTAACCATGATTAATAAGCACTAATTGTATTAATATTGGTATAGCTCCAACTAATAGGATCTCAATGGTTAGGTCAGTGTGACCATCTCCTTGCACAAGTTATATATAAATTCCCCTTTTCGTAAATTCAAAATATTTGAGAATATCAGTCTGTTAAAAAACAAAAAAATTGGTATATAGCACCAAAGAATAATGACTACTATATCTCAAGGTGGGCTCCTTGGAATTAGATTTCTCTCTATTCATCCTTCATATCTAAGCTTACAAGAATTGATTCTTAATCAATAACTTGCCATGCATTTTGGTGGCATCATCCTTGAGAACAAGCCAAAATATGATACGTACGACCCTTATGCAATCTGTCTTCCAATAGCTTGAAAACTTGTATAATTTGCATGCTTACGCAAAGAACCCTATATTACACGTCTTGATTAACCCTCTTATATATCAAACCTGCCCTATAAATCTGATTAAATAAATAATTAAATGGGTTTTAGTTTGTTTTCTGACATTTAATATTATAGGTTCCACACAGTTGCGTATCTTAAAAAATTTTGGTGGGTTGAAGCCCTAGGTGAACTGGAGTTTGAGTTTCCCCCAGGGAGCTACAACCTGTACTTCCGGCTTCAGCTAGGCAAAACTTGTACGAAAAGATTTGGCCGGCGAGTATGCACCGTTGATCAAGTCCACGGGTGGCACATCAAGCCGGTCCGATTCCAGTTATCGACCTCCGAGGGCCAGCACGCTGTATCCGAATGTTATTTGCATGAAGTAGGCAGCTGGGTTCATTACCATGTGGGTGACTTTGTTGTCAACAAGCCTAACATGCTAATCAAGATCAATTTTTCAATGGTCCAGATTGATTGTACACACACCAAAGGTGGTCTCTGCTTAGACTCTGTGTTAATAACCCCAAGCAAGTTCAGAGAAAAGTTAATAAAATGTACGTAGATATCTATATATATACACACACATATACATGTATGTATGTGCATATTTAGAGAAGCAACCCTAACCGAAAGCATGCAATTTGTTCTGTTTGGCATCTTAATTTAGTGAGGGGGTGGCTCAGATAACATGTTTAAATTTGAACCAAAGTAATGTGCATGTCTTTTGCCATATTCTCATTCTTTTGTGTTTCAATGTGAATGGCTTTCCCAAACCAACGCGTGGGAATGGCTTTTTCATATTCTTTGGTATTTTGGAAGAAAAAAATAAATAAATAAACCCTATAATTTCATGATCACAAGGAACTTTCATAGAATAGATACACCATTATCAGACATTTTAAAGTAAACTATATAATGTCATGTAAAGACTGACTGACCAACGTAAGATGAGTTATTGAAACTAAATATTATAGTAGCAGTGAACTTATTTCATATAGGTTGTCCAATCTTCTGGTTTCATGGCAATGTAGAGACACTGACCGACTGACACACGATTATTTGGCCTACTGGGCGACGAGACGTTGCATAAATTACTGGTTTACCACACAATCTGACGAGTCATTTGTAAATATTTGTACATGATCCGTGCACAGTTAATGTATAGACTCCGGAAAAACCGCTTCAGCATAATTTAAATGGTTGAAGACGCAAGAAACGAGAACACTTGAAATTGTATAATTTGCAGAAACCAGAAGTGAAATATGTAAAATATCATATAACTGGGAAATTTAAAGCTGTTCTCAAGAGTTGTTTTTGGTCCAATAGATTACACTTGCAAGACACGGAGACACATAAACACCTTCAAAAAACACAAAAAATTCCTACTCAACTGAACTACCCAAGTACAAGTGCACGATGTCACAACAATACTGAGACCAAATCGAAACGAAAGGGGGTGAAAAACTGCTATTTTAAATTGTCCTGTACAAAGATATATGCCGGCCACATACCCAATGGGAGCCAATTTAGGCCAAATTATGTTAGCGTCACGCCTTCCAGCCATACATGGTATCGTCAAGATCGCTGTTAAAGAAACCATTTTCTGTGAATTCACGGGCAATGTCTTGTACCAGATCCTCCTGCAGGTGAAGGTTTGAGGGTAAATCCGGGGCTCGCTGGTTGTAGGCATTGTTACCACCGCCGCCACCACCTCCTGCGGAAGAGTCACTGTTTGCAGTGGCTTTGAAGCTGTTACTCCTGCTTGGAGCAGGGCCGTGACTACCAGACATATTGGAGGTGGATGGAGCTGCAGCTGGATTGTTGCCTCCAAAACTCAATCCATTCCTTCCCACACTCCCATTTGCGCTTGGACTGGGAAGAGATTGTTGTCCTCCCCCGCTGTTATTGGACATCTCCTGTAGCAGTTGCTGGATCATCTGTTGCTGCAAGGCCTGGTTGCCTTGGGAGCCGGTTGAATGATTTTGTTGTAGCAAGCTATTGGAACTAAGTGACCGCTGCTGCAGCTGCTGCGGCTGTCGCGAGGGTAGATGGGGACTTGACAAGGCACTACCAGGTAAGCTCTGCATGGATCCTGGTATTAAAGCAGCGGCACCTCCTTGGAATGTTGAAGATGGGCTATGATTGGAATTATTGAAGGAAGAAGATGCCTCCTGTTGAAGAGAGTTCGCATTTGAATTCATTGAGTTCTGCCTCAAGAGCAGATTCTGGTAATTAGTTAGTGCCAGAGCAGCTTGTGCTGAACCGCTCATAGCTCCACGCCCACCAGCCATCTGGTGGTTATTCATTTGGTTATTCAGTCCAGGATGCAATGCCATTAGCTTATTGAGTGTGTTCCTGTCGGTGGGCAAACCCTGAGCACTTGCTAACTGCTCCATTTCCTGCATCTTTTGCATCTGGAGCTTGGCCGCGGTAGCATGCCGAGGATAAACCTTCAAGCCCTCTGCAATTATCAACATAAGTTACTAAGAAAATAAATCATTATAAAAAATGTCGGTCATAATTGTTGCTAGACAATTTAATACGCAATTGATTCAACCAACCAACAGACTACGTCAATGGACCACTGTAAAAGGGGTGAAAGGGAACAAGAAACACAGGAGAAAACAAAAAACTAAGCAACCAAGTACCAAATTCTCCACCGCATTAAAGATTGACTTGAATTAAGGCCAAATACTGAACTAAAGAAACAATGACAAAACTACTTCCTACAGGAAAATAGGTTGGAGACGACAGGTCTGGTGACCGGAGAATGTTAGAGGCCAAATCTCCATTTATATAATCAGACATAATACTCGAGATGTATATTTAGCTCAAAATTGAAGATTCCACAAGATAATGCTTATCGCAGTATGACTCAATAAAGCTACAAATAGTAGCAAGTAGAGTATCAGTTGTGTAATCATGTCATGGTTTGTTTAAGAAGCTCGCTAAGATAGTGCTGTGCATGCATGTAAAGCCAAGACGGTACTAACAATCAATATCCATGCAAAGCAGCAGCAGAGATTTACAACATGGCAACATGGGGACAAGGGAAACTAACCAATTGGCCCAACTTTGTTCTCCCTGCAGAAGTCAACCAAGTCCTTCATGCTATTGACAACTTCTGAGATCTGTCAAAAGTTTTCAGTAAGCAATTAAGACAAAACTCAGAATAAGAAAATATAACTTAAGTTTATTTCTTAAATCAGAACTCATGTCCATAAATGCTATAGCATATACCTGCAAACACCTCACATATCTTTTGGAAAAACCCAAGTCATTTAACGACTGCAACTCCAAACTCTTTGCAAGCTGCCGTCCAGCTGTCAGTACCCTGAGGAAAACAATCAACATCAGGGCAGCCCTTCGGAGAGGAATCAAAATCTAATACCCAAGTACTGAAAAAAAAGAAGGAATTCACTGATCCATTCATAAACTCACATATTGCTGTTTGTTTGTAGATCCTGCTGAGAGATCCCGTCGGATCCACTTTCAGCTATTGTGCTTTGACATTTCTGAGCAACTTGAACCAACTGATTCACCTGAAGAAAAAAGCATGCTTCAATAAGTGCGAGATATAGAGTCTGCCCAATTTTATCTACTTTTCTTTTCTGCTAACATTGTGATGTATTTAATTACAATGAATCACTGAACAGAAAATACGAAAATTAGAAAAATATTCCCAGCCCAACTAAAATCAAACTAAGATGGTTCATAGGAATACAATCAGATTAAGGAATAACACCACTATACCAATTTAACATGTCTTAATAGATTCCCAAAAAACCTTTACACATGCATTACAGTCTAAGAGTTAAAAATGTCATTACAGGTTCTAGAATTGCACATTTCTCATAACACATGAGCTAAATCACTGGATATCACTACCGATCATCATATTCTCACAATCACCAAACTCAAAACTGAGAAGTACCAATAAAAAATAAAAAAATAATGATTACAATGTAAAAGTGCTTCTAGCTAATGCATACATAAAGTATATATAACGCATGTCAACCATCCAAATAAGAGAAAAACATAAATTAAGGCAAACATAGACCAGTACCTGCGGAGCAACCAACCTACGAGGAAGAAGTTCTTCATGTCGTCTTGCACAGAATTCCCAAGACAATATCTGATAAAGCATAAAGTAGAAGGTTTGAAGCAGGTTATTTTCCAAGTCACAGAAACCAACAGTCAAAATTAAGAATTCTTTTCTTACCTTTAAATCTTGCGTAAATATGATACGAAGCTGACCCTCCCGAACAACACGAAGTTGCTCATATACACTCTCTTGAACTGCTTTCCCATACTCCAACATCATGACACCAGAAGGAAATCTACATTCACGTGGCAAGTCCAAGAACAAAAGCTCATCGATGACTCCACTGCCAAATTTGATTTCATTAAGTCTAGGAAGCACTTCAAATGTCGCCTCTGTAACCATGACGTGAAACTAGTTGGTTAGTTTCAGTTTAAAATACTATAAATACTTTAAATATTTCAAAGAGGTGATGCCATATGAGATCTCTATACATTTCTAAGTTACTTGGGCACAGAAATGTTTTTCAGGAGACTAGTGATAGAAAATGATCAATTGTAAGGGGCATCAGAGAAGAAATTTAAAAAGACAATGAGGGTAGTGTCCATCTATGCAAAAAGCATAAAAAGTGGACCAAGAAGTACCTCAAGACAAATAAGAAGCAAAAACTAATTGTTTCCCCAAAATCATTGTTCTAGTTTTGTAAAAACCCTTGGCAAGGTCCCAATAAACTAGCATAAAACTTCAGATTTTCTTACCAAAACCCCTTCCAGATTTAGAACCACAAATGTCACATTGCCACGCGTCCTGACCAAAAAGAAAGAAAATATTCACATGTGAGAACAGTTGACGTTAGACGTTAACTATGCAATTGCATGAATAAGAGTATCATTTGTAGATACAGACACGGTCACTTATGATTATACAAGAAACAAATCACATGACTGGACAGACGAGTTAACTAACGCATATACTGACCATAGCAGCCTGAGGGAAAACACCGAGTGCGTGATGCCCAACATTATCATATAATGACAGGCACCATCTTTTCTTCGCACGAGGAGAGTAATACTCTGTAACAAACTTCCTCCAATAAGCAATACTATTGTCCTGTCAACAAAATCCACACATAATTAGATAAACCTAAGAGTTTTATAAAACGTTCTTGATGTAAAAAAGAATGTCAATAAAAGATCCCACTGAATTGAAATTGGTCCACGAATCTAAGAAATAGTATGAGTGTATAAATAACATATTTATAACAAAAAGGAAGATGTCTATAATATAAACCCAGCTAAAATGGAACTGAAGAGGGAAAAAAGGTTGCACAATGGAGTGCATTAAACACGGGAACTCACAGCAGGTCGTTGCCGCTGGTGGTATAAATATTGCATCAGCCTACGAGCACATACGCCACCATCATAGGGGCGCTTAATGGAAGATACTGGCTGCATTGCTTGTTGTTGAAATTGCTGTTGTCTCAACTGTTGTTGTTGTTGCTGCTGCTGCTGCTGCTGCTGCAACTGGGCCCTCTGGAGTTGAGGCATTGACTGCAAAATCTGTTGCTGTTGCTGTTGCCGTAATCTCTGTTGCTGAAGCATGGTTTGTAACTGGGGATTTCGACCTTGGAGTTGCATTGGATCCTGTCTTTGCAGTAACTGTTGTATCACCTGTTGCGGTAGAATATCTTCCTGCTTGATATCCAGACGGGGTTTTTTCTCGACATGGGCCAAATTGTTTGGATCCTGAATAAAGGTTCCAGGTACTCGCGCTCCCATGGGAAGGGAAACCTGACCAGTTTGGGATGTTGGTAAGGAAGTAGCACTAGAAGGCCCTTGCTGCCGTTGGTTCTGGTGTTGCTGATTCTGCTGAATTTGTTGAGAATTCTGGTCATGATGAGAATTTTGTTGCACTACGGAAGACCCATCCACAATCGATGACCCTGACATGCTAATATTGTTGGAAGAGAAGGACATGGGTGATGCTGGTAAGCGCATGTATGACTCGTTATTGATGCTTGCACTTCTTTGCAAATGGGGACCTCCAGAAAGTACAGAGTTTGCATCTGTGACCAAAGAACTTGCCCCAACACTTAGACCTGAGTTCGCCACACCGCTCAAAACTGCATTATTCATGTCCCCAGAAACCGGACCGAGATTTGAACGCCCAGTTCCGGGAATGGAATTAGAAGAGTTCCCGAAAGATGAGCTCAAGTGTGAGTTAACTACAAGCTGAGACTGCCCATCCCCTTGGAAGAAAATTCCAGAACTTGGTGAAGACTGAGCTATTCCTCCAGCCACCCGAGAAGGCACCATAGGAGGCACCGCCCTTTGGTGGCCAGAGTCTAAGTAGCTCTCCAGAGCCAGGCCTGACTTAGTATTTTTACAATAATTAATATGCTCAGCCCACTCAATCGATATGAAAACAAAAGAAATAAGCAACCCCTCTAAGAAAAAGGCTCACAAATACAATCTGGGCACTCTCACCAGTATAAATACAAACAATTTCAGACACCCCACCTCACTGTCACTAATTTCACCAGTTATTCGATAAATATGCTACCCAAGATGGTGCACAATTTATATTTTCTGTATGAGCTTTCAACAATTTCTCATGGGGATCTAAGATAAACAAGAGGAAACAACACTATCAGCAGTAGGACCAGGAAAAAAAAACTAAAAATAGAAACTAAACTATATTCCAAACCAATACCGGCCAGATAAGTAAATTGTAACGAGGCAAGAAACACGAAATCCGACTCAAACCCAAAGCCCCCCCTAGGGTTCCAAATGTTGATTTTCTACTGAGCCCCACAAAAACCCTAATTTCCAACCAAGCTACCCTTGAAACAATGATATTAGCTTACCAGCCCTGAACCCCGTAAATTCTAGAGGATCTAAACCCAACCCAGTTCAACCGAATCAAAAATTAACAAAATACAATTGGAATAATCAATTGTTTAGCTCAATCTTTATCAATTAAACTGATAATTACAGACTAAAGACGAACTTAAAGCAGCTCCAGCTCAAATTTTGAACAAAATTAAACTAGTAAAACTCGTAATCAAGCAGATTAACAAGAAGATCGAGCAGCGGAAACGAAATTTCGAATACTAAGTAGAACAAAAAATCAGTAAGCCTTTTGCGGTCCAGAGATCGAACAGAGCACAATTTAATTAACCAAATTAAATAACTTGAAATAGCAGCAAAAATCGAAGCAAAAAACTGAAAAATTAATCGAGATAAATGTACGGCAGCTACTGACCTCAGGAATCGGGAGCTCTAAGAAGCCGAAACGTTGCCTTAATTTGAAAAAAAAATAAAGCCGAGATTTGCAGAGAAGTTCTGGAGAGAGAGAGAGAGAATTTTTAGAGAGAGAAAGAGAAAGAGAAACGGAGAGTGGAAAGAAGTTGGAGGGGCGCTGGTTATATACTAGCGCGAATCGCAGACGAGGACTGACCGGCTGCATCGGTGCCCTACCCTATATCACCGGCTTCAATCGGTGAAAGTAGGGACACGTGTCCTCTCATCGGTTGATGATAATAGTCGGTGGTAGATCGCGCGATGGCGACACGAAGACTAGACCACGTGGCGGAATGTGATTAGTTGATCTCTAGGTTACTTATTATGGGCTATGCGGGTCGTACCTGGATTAGCCTATACGAGCTGCGATCGAGTGCATCCGGCTGTAACTCAGTAGGTCTACAGTCTTTGCCCTTCTCGGTAACGGAAACGAGGACAAATATGACAATTCGCATGGTAATTGAAGAAAAATGGACACGTGTGGTTATCCTATTGGATGTTTTTTCTGTTTCCGTCTAATCTCTTTCCTCATCCTTCCCTCCTCCTATTTGAATGGTTACGATTAAGTTACGTTAACATTTTATATTGATTTTTTTATAAAAATAATAAGACAAAAAGCAAAGTGTGAGAGGAGAGGAGGGAAAGAGATGAGAATATAAGAGGAGAGAATCCTACTCCCTTTAGCATAAGGTGTTGCTATAGAGATCTTGTCTAGATCCCTTCCTCCTAATCCACAAAATCATAGAATTCGTGTTATTGAAAATTAATTTAACGATTGAAGTTATTATAATTTTTAAAGTTGGCTCCTATTTGTAATCGTTGGATCAAATTTCAATATCACGGATTCCCTAATTTGGTGAATTAAGAGAAAGAGATTAGGAAATGATCCATTTCCGCTGCTATCCACTCACTTTATTTTCTCTCGTACACATCATCTCAATTTTTTATCATCAAATTAAATAAATTACAAAAAATCAAATGACATAAATTAACGAAAATATTTACTGTAAAAATGAGTGCGATGAGATAACAACCTTTACCATATAGGGTTAGCGGATAGAGACAGACTACCGTCTGATTTTCCCACGTGCGGCTTCTGTTCTGTTTAATTTCGTTAAAGATTGCCAATTGACTAGTTTAACCCCGGGGGCAGAAACACAGACAAAGGTGATCTTAGGATGTTTCAAGATGATGTTTCTGTTACCCAACAAAGTCCTACAAATGTAGGCGCGATGTCGTTTTCTTCAAGGCCCAACAAAGTCAAGATTCACACCCAATTGTAAGAGGCCCAACAAACTTCACTTTTTCATTTTTTTTTTTTATCATCAATACTATAATAGGTCCAATCCGATTTAAGAAGAAAATGTCAGAAACATAAATCGATACATCACTTATCATAGTATAAGCAGAGATATGAGATGATATATTTTTGTGTATCTTTATTATGACATGTATCGGCTCATCTTTTGAGTACGCTAATAAATCTCACCTGATTCAAGAGTCTCTTATAAATAAATGGAGCATGTTGGCACCCATGACTTCAATTTTGTTTTGAACCAATTATTTTTGCAATTTCCTAATTATTTTTTGGTAAATATATAATTTACCAATATAATGACTAAATTACAACTTCAAATTTGTAAATGGTATACCTTGCACAAATAAATGAGGAAAGCATAACAATTTACCAATGATTTTTCTTGTCTGTGGTCCAAAAATATTTTTTTATCACTATAAAATGAATTTAATTTCAATTTTAAATCACGAAAATTCATACAAATATTTATGGAGCTAGCTGCTAGCGACTGTAATTTTCTCTTCCATTGCTCAAGGCATTACCTCCTTTTTGCAGATGCAGCATTTCTGAAAGAGGGAGAAATGATTATTAACGAAATTAAAAGTATTTTTCAATTGTTTAATCATCTTTCAAAATAAAATAAAATAATCTTGAACGTTTTAAATACCTTATCATTCTCCAACCATTTTTTAATGCACTTTTCATGATACTGGTGAGAACATGGCAAAGTGGTCATCGCATCGCCCCTTTTATACTCCATCATGCATATAGAGCACCTACAAAATGATATAATATTATTCATCCAAATAAGCCAAAGTAATCTCTTTTTTTATCACAGTTTAGCACAAGGGGTGAACCCATATTGACAAGGCTTTCCATTTTATTGGGATCGAAGAAACATCTATTGTACGCAACCTTATTTCTGCTTTGTAAAGAGGTTGTTTACAGCCTCGAACATATGACATTTCGATCACAAATGAATAATATATCCGTTGCGCAAAGGCTCACCCTTACAGTTTTGCATAAAACACCAAAATTAAGATCAAAGATAACTGGTCTGTCTTACTCTTTGTTACTATCATCTGTCGAACCGACTTTTTTCTTTGGTGGCTTGTATTTGTGAGATGGCAACATGGAAAGAATCTCTTCAGAGAGCCCTTGGTCAACACTGCCGTTGGTTTCTTCTAATGCTTGCAATTCCTAGTACACAGTACTGATTAACACTAATTGGGTTCTTATTTAAGTAATTAAAATCTTCAGTAAAAGAGAGAATTCAACTATGCCACTAGAACCATAGGTCATATACAATTTGTCACACGAAAAGAAAAAATATGTCAATGCGTTACCTCAATTAAAACTTCGTCTCAATGATATGATATCGTACTAAATACATGCAATTTTTTTAATGCAAAATGGAATATATTGCTTTAATTAATTTTTCAGGTTGAATATATTTTACGGAAAAACTCAAAATATCCTCTAAATAGAATAACATCATAACTCATAAAAATATAATGTTCATATATTATTGAATTTACCTCATAATTCATGTTATCTACATCGACATTATCTTGGATTTCATCCTGCATTTTTAGCAAATTGAAAAAAATGTTAGCCAATTAATCAAAGGTGGATTTGTCGGGTCGATGGAGTATTGAGAGAAGGAATATCGTTTGTAATATAAAAAACATAGAACTCTATATACCCTATAGTGTTCTTGCATGGAAAAATGCTGATAGTCGTCCTCCAATTCCTGCATCTGCAACGCGTGAGCTAAAGCTTCATCTTCAAGCAACTGTCGATTAAAACTTCTGCTGGGACATGAGGAGGACCCCAAGTGACTGCTTTGTGCAACACCAAAGGGTTGAAACCTGTTTGCGCCGCTGCTTCTATTTGGTGGAGCTAAAATCACTACCGGTACCGTCTACATAACATGTTTTTTATAATCGAACAAAGATTAGTAGATAATTACTTTCCGCGGGCCAGCCAGAACAAATTAATTAAGCTGCATCACGCTTAATCTTGACTTAAGTACCTGATATGGAGGAGGACCTGTGGCTGGGGGAGTGTTGCAGTGATCACCAAAAATGTACCTGGAAAATTCTACGGCTTCGGGTGGGTATTCGTGTTCATCTGAACGGCGAGTTGGAATTCGATTTCCCATCCCGACAGTGTAAATTATTAGAAAATAACCCCAAAAAAGTACGAGATTTCTCAAAAATCATATGTCGGGATATTCCAGTCAATTAATCTCCATGGATGAACTTGGCATATATATTTAGCATTTGGGTCTCTTAATCATCAGCATGGGTTAATCTTTAGCCATAATGCAAAGGGATATGTCGTGAAATGTTATTAATTAGATCATGCGTGGTATTAAGAGACATGATAAAGATTTGGTGCACAAACAATATATACATGCACACTAGGACTAAGTACTTTTTTTTTGGGTTATCCGACAAACTTGATCAAAATTTATTTACACTAAGAAAGTGCGGGAGTAAATTGGTTGTGAACTCGTCAATTACGAGAGATTCGAATATAAGACTCTTACTTATAAGTGAAAAGAAATATCACAAAACTGTAATATTAAATAACAACTCGATCAAAATTAGTAGGTGGCCTAAGCCTTCTCCAACTCTAGGCTAAAACTCAAATTTCCACTTCTATTCCCCCCCCCCCAAACTCAACCCAACCCAAGGCTAAAATGTGGCCTAAAACCTAAAACTCAAATGGAAGTCAAATTTAGCCCAGGATTAGTGGGGCTGGCCCATCATATGTGTATATTTTATTTAGTTTTATATTTACAAATTCATTGAATCCAAATGTTAAGATCTAATTTGATGAAATTCAACGGTAAAAAAAAATTAACAGTCCAAATTTAAATCTAATGGCTAAAGTAATTAAAAAAATCTTTCATTTGTTTCATATTTTTTTCATAGTGTTTAACGAGTTTCATGGTGTCGGTTAGTGGTTTTTCAGTATTTGTCAGAATCTAAATATTTTAAGGTTAAAATGTTCATAAAATTAAATTAGAATAGTCTACATAATATTTTATTTTTAAAAAGTTACTTTAAGAAAAAAAAATAGTCTAAATTTATTCTTTAATAATCTGGGCAAAAATTTTAGGCCATAAGGGTTGAAGCAGAAAAACTGTTTCTGGGTTAAAACCTAAATTTTATGGGCTAAAAATTTTTGGTTTTAGGCCAAGTGTTGGAGATGATCTTAGGATTTACATGTTAGTGTCCTTGGCTATATTGGTTTACTTTGTTTTCTTATTCCCCAAGCTTCTATTCTTAAGTTTGTGGAATGACATTCATGATTTTTTTAATTTACACGACTACATTACTTATAATAAGGGTTGAGAATTTGGGTGAAACCAGACAATAGGTCTATCATAATAATTTCGTATTAAACTCGTAATCTATTGAAGTCAAACTTAAAATCTCTCACTTTTAAATGGAAAAAATATTACTAAACTGTAATATTAAGCGGCTACATTCAACATCTTTGAACAAGCATTTTCAGGTGGTCAAATTGAAACACAAATTTCAATTGCTCAATGATACTACTCCTGCCTTAGTATTACTCGTATTTTATTTGTAGATTTATTCGCGTCCAATTATCATGATATCCTAAGTCTGCATGAATCAAATTGCATATACATATATTTTGAAATTCTGGGTTCTTTATATTATGGTTGCATATCATATATGTTAATGTTTTTTCATAATTATCGAATTGAAGTTTTGGGTGCACTAGCCACAAGTTAAACAGAGATAGGGTGAAGGTGTTTTTTTTTATCGTTAAAGATGAATTTCATTTACAACAAAAAAAAAGTAACATACACATGTAATACAAATCAAGGAGAGAAGGAAAAGATGATAAGCATGGACTTCTAAAAAAATCGTTTGGTTTGAAACCCCCAATGTGGAGGCACAATCCACCAAAAAGAAACTTGCCATCACAAATAAGCATTGACTCTGCAACTCCGATTCCGCCTCCAAAAATGGCGTCAGCCACGGAGGAGAAATAACATGATTGAAACCCAACTTAGACGCAAACGGAAGTCCTTCCCTCGCTGCAATCAATAATTCCACAGCTGGAGAGTAAAAGTTCTTTGTTTTGATCAAATTATACCACAGACTCGCAGAGTTAGTATAAAGTCAATAATCGTTGTGAGTGCCACGAGCTTGTGGACCTGACCATTTTTAATCCAAATTTTTTTTAGGACATTATTATTGGCGCTTCAAAAATCTCATTCTACACTCCAAATTTTCTATATTTGAAAAGAAAAATACACTTATGAGGAGTGTAGAATGAGATTTTTGGAGTGCCAATAATACTTCTTTTTTTTTATCCAAATTTACAAAGGATGCATTTTGTTATTTTGTAGTTTGCACCGTTTCACAAAACTCTATGATATCAAATCATCTATCTAATTGTTTCCCTTTTTGTCTTCTTAGGTTGGCCGAATTTGCCCATAGAGCTTTTGTATATGATTTTCGACAGATTGTTGACGATTCATGGTCGTTTGCATGCCACGACGTTGTATGACAGAAGAAGTAAATGTGTTAAGTTGACAACTCCACTGCTCTTGGTTTCTGTGGATCTAGTTCAATAGATGGTTATGATTTCAGAAGACCCGAACGACTGCATTTTTATGGTTATGTATGAGTGTTGTAGTGAATTGGGTTTTATTTGACTTGGTAAAGACGCAACATGGACTTATGTTCATAAACAAGAGGATTATTATGGAAGCTTTCCTTTGAGTTACGATGTTGTTCGAGTTGAAGATGAAGTTTTTTTTTTTTTTTTTTTTTTTTTTTTTTTTTTTTTGAGTACATCGATATTTTTACAATAAGGGGAGAAGGGAGTTTGGCAAAGCTACATAATGTGCAGCCTAATTTGGTATCGAATTCACCATCCACAAGATTTGAACCTAAGACCTCTCACTTCCAAGTGAAGAGGAATACCACCAGACCATAGTACTGAGTGGCAGTTGAAGATAAAGTTTACGCCATTGATAAATAGAGCAAACTTTTGCCTTTTGACATGACGGCCCCTTGCTTCGGCTTGGAGCTGGTGGCAAGCCTTCCCCTTCCCTCCTAGCCTCTCCTCCTCCTCCCCTCCATCCTCCTCCCACCCCATCATCCCCTTTGTTTCTTCATGTTTCTTTACTTCTGTCTCGCCCCTCCCTCTACCTCCTCTTCCCTCCGCTTCCCCGTCTTCTCTACTATGTCTCCAACACTTCTCTGTAGATTGGTTGAGTCTAACCATCTTTGTTTCTTAATAAATATGAGCCGATTTTGTTGCTCCTAAACTAAAGGGTGTTAGTTATGGGCGTTCCCTGCTATGGCTTGGTTGGGTGCCCGCCATGGTTGGTAGTAGATGTTGTTTGTGTGGCCTCATTATTTGTAATGGCTTTATGTCAGGGTTCTAGTGCTAGGTTTGTCACGTCTATCATCCTTCCTTGTGACAAATGTGCAACGTATCTTTTTAGTGGTATGTATGGTAGTCGCATAGGGGTGTCAAATTCATTAATTTGTGTTTTGAGCGATCTTCCAGATCAAGAAATTGACCGCTGAAAAATGTACTCTTCTGACACCCTATCGCTTCTGTAAACAAACAAAAAATTGACTTAAGCAACCTTCAACTTGGTTTTAGCCTGTTGAAATGTCCGACATCGACCGTATCAATGAGAAAAAAAGAGTTTAAATATCATAACCCCACTCCAACTAACACCGAGACATTTTGTGATAAAACTCCACATGGATAGTGCATGTGGTAATTACCAAGTTGGGAAAATATTGGTGATGTTGGAAGTGAGCCCTCGGACCGTCTCTCTAATAATTCTATATGATATCAGAGCTAAGGAGCGGGCTCGTACTATCCTGCCACGTGATGGGTAGGTCCCATTGACCTTGCGCGATGATGGTGGGTCCCTTGGCCTCGCGTGTAGGGTAAGTTCTCTTGGCTCCACATGTTGTCAATGTGTGAATCTCCCACGTGGGATCCAATTAGTGGGTCTCACGTGAGGGGGCGTGTTGAAATATCCTACATTGACCTATCAATGGAAAAAAAAAAAGACAATGTTTAAATGCAACGAAGTTTATATTTTATGACGATATTTGATTTTTTTATCATGCAACTTGGTACCGTTTAGCCTCAATAGCCCGATCTCGATCTTATGAGCTTAGGGCCATCTGCGTCCTTGCGAATTGAATTTCCCTATTAGAACTCCTTCCTTCCAGTAAGAAGAGAGGGGTTAGGAGAATCACTTGATTTGCTTATCTTCTTTCCATATTACTTATCTTCTTCTCAATTCGGAAAGATTTTATGGTATTTTTAAAAGATGAACTGGTCGCGAGATTACGAAACATTGGTGTCAAAGATTCAGTGGGATCTGTGATCTATGCAAGTGCAATACTAGTTGAGGTTCATTGGCTACATACACCAGTTGATACGTGAGATATATTTTAATGACAATATTTAATATTTTTTTCTTGCAACTTGGTACCAGGTTTTATGTAGTGCAATACTAGCTGAGGTTCATTTGGAGCATGTAGCTACATACATACACCAGTTGATATTTGATATATATTTTCTTAATGATAATATTTGACTTCGTTTTTCTTGTAACATGGTATTGAGGCCATATAGAAACGAATACACAGCTAGTGTTCTGGATTAGTTGTATTTTTCAATTTGTTAATGAAATATTTTAATTTTATCTCTCATTCGATTACAATTTATAACAACTCGCTTATGGTGCGATTTAACCGGATCTACACACCTTAGTGTAATATGTTAGTGTTTCTACACAATGATGGATATAATCCAACTAGGTAGACTAATGGGATGAGGACATTAAAAACAAGGCTTATTATTGAAATGCTCTCTGAAATTGTTATTTAGTCTGAATTTACCCTTTGAAGTTGGCTTTGTCTCATCTTGCCCCTTGAAACTAACATTTTCAACTCTTTTGGCCTCACTTTACTTGTTACACATCTATTTACCTCTAGATTACATGCTAAATCTCAGTTTCATTTTTGACAACTCTAATTCAAACCCCATGAGTTAAGGCATTTTTTTCATTTTTTTTTTTAACAAACGATATTATCTACATTAAGAGTGTGGGCCTAACCTCATCATGGGCTAACAATAATGTTGTTTGAATTCGCCTTTGACAATAATGAAACCTAAGACCTCTTACTAAGTGGCAAAATAAATTATTCAATCAATAAAAAATTCCGCACCGTGCCCTCTCGAGCAAGCAAGCTAGCAAGCAAGAAGAACCAGATTAACCTGCCTATACTTGGCAGGTCTATTTCAAAATCCAAACCCCAATGTGTTGGTAAATTAGACAAACACCACTACCCCACATGCCGCAACGTGCATCATAACCTTATTTATCTAAGCCCTTCACTGCCTCCACCTCCCTCAAATCTAAACCCTTTTAAATTCCAAGGGAAGAGAAAGAAAATCGTCAAACACTTTCCACCACCACCACCATACATCCATGGCTGCCAAGGACGACCGCCTTCCGTACCACCCAACCTCCAAGCCCTCCAAACCCTCTCCATTCATTTGGAAAAAACCCAACGTCTACACCTTACCCGTCGTCCTCTTCCTCTGCATCTGCTCCTACTTTTTCGGCCTCTGGCAACACGGCGGCCCCACCGCGGTCACTAAAACCGCCTCCACGCCAACCTTCAAACTCCCATGCAAATCCCCCAACGAAATCCACACCACAACCACAACAACCACCGCGTCAGCCTTAGATTTCACCTCCCACCACAGCCCCAACTTCAGCACCGCCACGTCCTCCCACGCCACCACCACCAACGTGTTCCCGCGCTGCGATGCGAAATACAGCGAGTACACGCCATGCGAGGACGACAAGAGGTCGCTGAAGTTTGACCGTGACAGGCTCATATACAGAGAGAGGCACTGCCCCGAGAAGAGCGAGCTCCTTAAGTGCCGCATCCCAGCACCGCACGGCTACAAAAACGTGTTCCCGTGGCCGAGAAGCCGGGATCTGGCTTGGTACGCCAATGCGCCGCACAAGGAGTTGACGGTGGAGAAGGCCGTGCAGAATTGGATCATATACGAAGGAGATAGGTTTAGGTTCCCTGGGGGAGGCACCATGTTCCCTAACGGTGCGGACGCGTACATTGATGATATTGGCAAATTCATCAATCTCAAAGATGGCTCGATTCGGACCGCCATTGATACAGGCTGTGGGGTAAGCAAGCTTGCATTATCCTTATTTGTTTATTTACAAATTAATATGATTAGATTTACTAATTAAATTATTTTCCTCATTTGTTTCTTTACTACTTAATTACGATTAGATTTACTAATTAAATTATTATGATAAAATTTTGTCTTTCACTAACGTATGTTAATACTCCTAGTTGTCCCTATCGAAATTTTTTTTATTGTGACCCGAACACGGGTGGTACACCATGTGTTTTTATTATATAAGTGGTGGGAAATTTTATTTTTTAAGTTATTAACTTTTTGACACACATATCTCACCATTTGTATAATGACACATGATGTACCACCCTGTATTCCGATTACATTGAAAAATTTCTCGTCCCCATTGTCCGCCAAGTGATTACTTGTTTAGTCTAACACACTTTGATAGTCATTTAGTACTACGATTTGGTGGTATTCCTCTTCACTTGGAAGTGAGGGGTCTTAGGTTTGAATCTCGTGGATGACAAATTCGATACCAAATTAAGATGCCTATTGTGTGGCTTAGCCGAACTCCCCCTCTTCTTAGTTTAAAAATATTGATGTACTAAAATAAAAAACACATTTGGATAAATAATTGTTTTTAATTCGAATTATTGAATGGTTCTTTTTTAGAAGAAAACTGGTGATGGTATGCGAATTAGGACAAATTTGGATAAAATATGAATTTAGCTGTGGATTAGTTGGTAATTGATGGTGACAACTAAACAACTTTAATATCCTAGTGATAAAATAAGAAGGAAACAAGATAGGGAGGGGAGGGGAGGGGATGGGCAGTTTAATTTCCCAAACTAGGACATTGCCTCCCTCCTAATTTTAGCTATTCAAATTTAAAGATTTACTCCCAACTTGATAAAGGAATCTCGCACGATTTGGGATGTATTCGATTGAGATTTTGAAAGATCTTAATTCTTTTTATAAATCCAGGTGTATCAATTAGGATTTAAGTGATTATCTGAAAGTTTAGGTGTAATCAGGATTTTGAAGAAGTGTATACCATTTCAGTATTCAATTAGAGATTAATTTTGAACGGTTTTTAAAAGTTGGGGAATTCAAAGGAATTTGAAAGATTTTGTAGTGTATTTTAAGCATTATTGAATATCACCTCTTCCCCTGAAAATTTGAGGAAATTCACTCAAAAATCTACATAGAATCTCTAAAATCAATTAAAATCCATCAAAATCCATGAATTTATAAATTCCTTAAAATCCTTCAAAATCTCAATTGAATATACTCAATCCTATCATCAAGTGCAAATAATATACATACTATGTATAATTTGGTCAGCCATGAGGCTAAATTATTGGTTCCTCAATCCGAAAGAAAACATTTCGATTTGGAAAATAACTTCACCAAATCTGATATCACCGAGCTGATGATCTTTCATTTATGAAAATTCAATTTTTAAGCAAGAAAATTTTACTCATTACTGAAATGCCACGGTGTAATATATATTCTACGTAATCCTTACCCTAAAATCGGGATGAAGTCATCTTGTGCTACAATATTTTTCAAGAAATAATTTTTTTACCTTGTTTCGAAGTTGGTCTTAATCTTATGCTATAATATTTTTCGAGAAACAATTTATCACGCTTATTTTCTCCTTCTGCATTTATCGAAAATAATTTTATTTTCTTAGCAAGGTCATCCTCGTTGACTCGAGGGGATTCCACGTGGCAGCCACGTGATGTTAATTTCTTATTTTCTCAACGTGCGTGCATGCAACGCAGGTTGCGAGTTGGGGAGCGTACCTGTTGTCCCGCGACATCCTCGCCATGTCGTTCGCGCCGAGGGACACGCACGTGTCGCAGGTCCAGTTTGCTCTCGAGCGCGGAGTGCCCGCCCTCATCGGAGTCATTGCGTCGAAAAGACTTCCTTACCCTTCTCGAGCCTTTGACATGGCCCATTGCTCTCGCTGCCTCATTCCCTGGGGGCAACACGGTAAAACTTCTATAGTCACTTTTAACCTTCAAATTTTGGTCGAATCTTTTATGTCACCTTTACACGATCATATAATATTATTAATTTAGAGAATACGTAAATCTAGTTATTAATATCATAACATATCAATCATGTCATCAGTTTATATTACAACACGTGAATTGGTAATTACGTACTTATGCAATTTCGTGCATTTTGAACTGGTACAGATGGGGTTTACTTAACGGAGGTGGACAGAGTTCTGAGACCGGGCGGGTACTGGATTCTATCGGGGCCGCCGATCCGTTGGGCAAAATATTGGAAGGGTTGGGAAAGAACCAAAGAGGATTTGAATGAAGAGCAGACTTCCATTGAGAATGTAGCCAAGAGCCTCTGCTGGAAAAAGTTGGCGGAGAAGGACGACATTGCCATTTGGCAAAAACCCACCAACCATTTGAGTTGCCAAAACAACCGCAAGTTCGGCAAGGCTCGCAATTTCTGTCCCGCCAATGATCCTGATACCGCCTGGTATGTGCTCGTTTTAGTTTTATCTTTTAAAGTTACAGATGTTACGATCTTATTGAGATTAGTGTCATATGCACGTTTTGAATGAATTTCGTTAATTTAATTAGAAAGAAAAACATAACTGAACTATTTTTCGTTAAACTCATCCATTTCTTTTGTACAAAAATGTTGAAGGTACACAAAGTTGGAGACTTGTTTAACCCCATTGCCAGAAGTTTCAGACAATGAAGAAGTTGCAGGAGGGAAGTTGGCAAACTGGCCACATAGGCTCAATGCAATCCCACCAAGGATTAGCAAGGGAACTGTGAAAGGTGTGACGGCTGACGTTTTTAAGCAAGATTCGGAGCTGTGGAAGAAGAGAGTTTCGTACTATAAATCGGTGAATAATCAGCTGGGAAACCCTGGAAGGTATAGAAATATTTTGGACATGAATGCACAGTTGGGTGGATTTGCTGCTGCCCTAGTTGATCTCCCTGTCTGGGTCATGAATGTGGTTCCGGTGGAGGTTAAGTCTAACACCCTTGGAGTCATCTATGAACGGGGATTGATCGGAACATATCAGAACTGGTAAATTCGTAACATTTTATCATACATCTTCTATGTGACATACATCTAAATTTTAAAGGCTAACACGCTTGGAGTTGTTTTAAATTCGCAGGTGTGAAGCAATGTCTACATATCCAAGAACTTATGACTTCCTTCATGCTGATTCAGTGTTTAGCCTCTACAAAGATAGGTAAAACCTAAACATTTTCCAAGTCATTTGCATATTATTTTTGTGACTAAATACCAACATGTACCAATGTGTGTCACATTATTCGATTTGCAGATGCGAAGCGGAAGACATTTTGCTGGAGATGGACAGAATTCTGAGGCCGGAGGGGAGCGTGGTCATCCGAGACGATGTTGATGTGCTGGTGAAGATCAAGAGCATCGTCGACGGAATGGAATGGGACAGCCAGATTGTAGACCACGAAGACGGTCCTCTCGAGAGGGAAAAACTGCTGTTCGCCGTGAAAAAGTATTGGACAGCTCCTGCTGCAGCTGAAGATAAACCTTCCTCCTAGCAATGGCGTTTTGTTTATCTCTGTTTTGTACTTAAAACATTCATGATTCTTTTTGTGAAGCATTTGCTCCTCCAGCTGATAGCAGCTGGATTTTCATTTAATGAAAGGTTTCTATCCAAATCTCAATTTTCTCACACTGGATACACTCTTTGCTACCCAAGGTACGTGATATGTTATCCAAAGGTCAATTTCCTAGCACCAAGTTAAACAATTATGATGCTGGTGTCAGGATTCTCTTTAGATGTCTTTCATCCGGATCCTTCAATTCTCTACGTTCTCTGATGGGTTCTGGCTCCAATTGCCGACCCACCACGCCCACATGTCGTCTTCTTGCCTCCGATTGCTCAAAACTGGAACCAAGTCCTCCTAGATAGAGAGAAGAGAGTCGGGAAGAGAGAGAGAGAGAGAGAGTGAGCAAGGGGAACAAGATGAACGTGAAAAAGAAAAGAAAAAAAAAGTTATTAATTCATGCTCGTTTGATGTTCGGTTAAACAGACACAATTGAAGGATCAAGAGGATCCGAATAAAAGGTATCTGGAGAGGATTCTATGTCAAATGCTAGATTCAAAATTTTACTATTTTATATAACATAACTTAACAGTTTGGATATGGTGCGAACACATGCTTAATACAACACATATTCAATATGAAGACATAAAAAATTATCATCGTGGATCATTAAGCGGCGCATTTGCACATTGAGCGGTGTATCACTATTTCAAGTGTTTACTACACCATCTAATTGGTCCAACACATCACCTGATATATTATTTATGAATTTTATACTTAATACGCGTTGGTATCCTAAAAAAGTAGCAAAATTTAAGAGATTTTGTCGATGTATATTTTGGGCTGTATACCATTTAAGTGGATCATGAGACATACGTGATTTTCCCCCACACGAAAATTGTTCATATAACCTATTAGTAATTAGGTGATTCATACATGAAGCCACCTCTTCCTAACCCAATTACCAACTATAAATGGACTTGATTATCTTACAAGATATTCCGTAGTTTATCATAAAGCTTATTCCTAAACCCTAATCATGGCATCCTTCAAGTCTCCTATCAACTCCTTCAGCTGCTTCCAAGCTGCTACAACCCTTGTGTTGTTGATTGCCCTGAGCCTCTCAGTGCACACTCAGAAGGCTGATGCTCAGAGCAGCAGTTGCTCGGCCGAGCTGAGCAGCCTAAATGTGTGCGCACCTTTTGTGGTGCCTGGCTCCACCAACACCAATCCGAACTCTGACTGCTGTGGCGCGCTCCAAGCCGTCCATCCTGAATGCCTTTGCAACGCTGCCAGGGTCGCCGCTCGCCTCCCCGCCCAGTGCAATCTCTCCCCCATCACTTGTGGTTAGTCAACTCAAAGTATATGTTTAACTGATCATCGTACACTAATTGCAATTTGTAGGATTAATTAATATCATCTTATGTTTAACTGATCATCGTATAAGACTTATACGTTTATCATGTTTTTTTCTTTTGCAGACACCAACTGATGTGCTACGACAATGCCGTCAAGGGAATAATGTTGAAGTTTCACCATTTTGCTTATGTTGTTTTTTTCCTTTTTTTTCTTCCCTCGAATGTATGCTCTGATCTGCGATGATGATCTGGGGATCAGAGAGAGAACTTAATGTTGTTGAATAAAATGGGAAAGATGTTTCAACTTTGTGGAACGATATGTTCTTAATAAATGGCACCAGTATATGATCGAGAACATCTGATTATAGATCTACATATAACCGTATATGCGGCACAATCGATCATTAATTTCACATAACATAAAAAATTGTTGGTATATGGTCCAGCCCATGATGAATGTTTTAGATTATTCTAGTAAGCAAGTGAGGTGGCCAGAGCATGCTAGACAATTCTAACATGTTATCAAGTTGATGGAAGAAGCTAGAGAGTACTAGCTTCCTTGGTTGCAAATGGAAAGATTCATGCACATGCTAGAGAATTCTAGCAAAGTTCAAGTTGGTGGAAGAGTCTAGAACAATGGTGAGGATTCCACCAACATATAAGATTAGTGTAGATAATTCTAGCTTAGGAAGGTAGTGGAATTATCTAGATATCTCTAGCATGATGTTTCCATGCTTCTTCAAGGTTTCATCCATGCCTATAAAAGGAGAAGGCATCCACACCATTTGTATCAACCAACCAATCAAGAGAGTAGTGAGTAGCAAAGGATCAAGTCCAAAGCTAAAGTTCCACTCCAAGAGTGAGAGTGAGAGTGTTCCACTACACATTGTGTGAGTGAAGTTTAGAGTGATAGAAAGTGTGTGTTATACTTTCTTGTATCCATCAAGCCTTGTCTTTGGCTTGGTAAGACTACTCTTGTTGTACTCATCTTTTTCATATAGTGAAGATTGATCCTTGTTTGGTGGATGTAGGCATAAATTGCCGAACCACATAAATTCTTGGTGTCCATTTTCTACTTTACCTTGTGCATTCTCTATCTTGTTGTACCGACATTCCTAACAAGTGGTATCAGAGCCCGGTTGGCTCGCACTACGAGATGGAAGGAAGTGGCACTATGATCAAACTCACCAACTCCAATTGGGTAACATGGAAGCCAAGGATGAAGGACATTCTCTATTGCAAGGATTTGCATGAGCCAATTGAAGGAGATGTCGCTAAGCCAGAGAGCATGTCCGATGCCGAGTGGAAGAAGATGAATCGCAAGGCAATTGGCACAATTAGACAATGGGTGGACGATAGTGTTTTTCACCATGTGTCTAATGAAACCAATGCTCGGGAGTTTTTGACGAAGCTTGAGTCCTTGTTCGAGAAGAAGACCTCAGCCAAGAAAGTCTTCTTGATCAAAAAGCTCATCAATGTGAAGTACAATGATGGTTTAAGTGTAGCAGAACACTTGAACAATTTCCAAAATATCATCAACCAATTGGCTACTATGAAAATGACGATTGAGGACGAGCTACAAGCGCTCTTGTTACTTGGATCCTTGCCAGACAGTTGGGAAACCTTTGTGGTGAGTATAAGTAACTCTACTTCTAATGGTGTTCTTACTCTTGATAATGTTAAAAATAGCATGCTCAATGAAGAAACAAGGAGAAAGACTTCTGGCACATATAGCAGCCAAGTATTTGTCACAGAGAACCGCGGAAGAAGCAAGAGTAGAGGACCTAGAAGTCATGGCAGGAGTCCTAGCCGATCCAAGTCGAGGTTCAGGGGTGCATGCCATCATTGTGGCAAAGAAGGTCACATGAAGAAGCATTGTCGTAAATGGAAAAATGAACAAAGGGATGGAAACAATACTGCATGTGTTGTGACTTACGGTGAAGAGCTTCTTTAATGCAGACAAGCAATGTTTTTCTGGCATAGAAGTCTATAATTGCCTTTGCCAATGACGATGGTAGTTCTGATCAAGGGGAGCCTGGTTAAGAGAAGTCTAATCAAGAGGGTTTTGGTTAATGAATAGTTCGATCAATGGGAGTTTGGTCAAGATGACCAATCCTATTTTTTGGTATTCCTCCCTTATGGACTGGAGGGGGAGATTGTTGGTATATGGTCCAGCCCATGATGAATGTTCTAGATTATTCTAGTAAGCAAATGAGGTGGCCAGAGCATGCCAGACAATTCTAACATGTTATCAAGTTGATGGAAGAAGCTAGAGAGTACTAGCTTCCTTGGTTGCAAATGGAAAGATCCATGCACATGCTAGAGAATTCTAGCAAAGTTCAAGTTGGTGGAAGAGTCTAGAAGAATGGTGAGGATTCCACCAACATACAAGATTAGTGTAAATAATTCTAGCTTAGGAAGGTAGTGGAATTATATAGATATCTCTAGCATGATGTTTCCCTGCTTCTTCAAGGTTCCATCCATGCCTATAAAAGGAGAAGGCATCCACACCATTTGTATCAACCAACCAATCAAGAGAGTAGTGAGTAGCAAAGGATCAAGTCCAAAGCTAAAGTTCCACTCCAAGAGTGAGAGTGAGAGTGTTCCACTACACATTGTGTGAGTGAAGTTTAGAGTGATAGAATGTGTGTGTCATACTTTCTTGTATCCATCAAGCCTTGTCCTTGGCTTGGTAAGACTACTCTTGTTGTACTCATCTTTTTCATATAGTGAAGATTAATCCTTGTTTCGTGAACGTAGGCATAAATTGCCAAACCACATAAATTCTTGGTGTCCATTTTCTATTTTACCTTGTGCATTCTCTATCTTGTAGTACCGACATTCCTAACAAAAAAGCTCTTTGAAATTGAAAAATTATAGTGAGGCAGCAAAGGTACCTCGGTGAAAGCAAGTCATGTTTGAGGAATTGTCAGTCTTGCGGAAGGCATCGTTCGTTACCTTATCAGATAGAGAAGGACTCAAACATTTTATTAACAGAAATATCACCATTGAGGAAAATTCAAACTCACTCTTGGTATCGATTATTATTAGCATTTGATTTCTGAGTTGATTCAATGAAACAGTAAGCACAAAAGAACACACATACTTAGAAGAGAGCTTTTCCTTAATGTTCAATGTATTTCAACTTACTCAATGAGCAAGAAACAAATTCACTCTATTACAAAATTACAAAATCATTACAACCATTCATTCCTAAGCCATCATGTAAGATGCTTACAGTTGTCATGAGCTATGACTCATTACAATCTAATCTAAATACCAATTGGAATACGATCCAAAGGTTCACATTAAATCCTACACATTGCTTATCATGAAACTATCACAGCAAATACATTTATACTCCAATACTCCATTCTAAATGTTTTGCTGATTTCACACCAAGAGCAGTTCTCAAGTATTCGAATCGATCCTTAGGAAGAGCCTTGGTAAAGATGTCTGCTAATTGCTCCTCTGTGCTGCAATAGTGTAGTTCAATTGTCCCATCTTGAATGGCATCTCTTATGAAATGATATCTCTGATTAATATGCCTTGTTTTATGATGAAACACTGGATTCTTAAACATGGCTATGGCAGAAGTATTGTCACATAGCAAATGTGTAGCCTCCACCTGTTCTTCTCCAAAATCAGATAAAATAAACCTCAACCACATTGCTTGTGTTGTAGCTTCTGCAGCACTTACATACTCGACTTTTGCAGTAGATAAAGCCACACTGCATTGTTTAACATAAGCCCAAGAAAACATTCCTGAACCTAAACTAAATGCATAGCCCGAGGTACTCTTCATGTCATCCAAGCTTCCTGCCCAATCACTATCACAGTAGCTTATCAACAAAGCAGATTTTCCTTTCACATATTCAATCCTAAAATCCAATGTGCCTTGTACATATCTCAAGACTCTTTTAGCTGTCCCCATGTGTTTTCTGGTAGGTTTATTCATGAACCTTGCCGCAAACATGATGCATACATTAGATTGGGTCTAGTAGCTGTCAGGAATAACAGACTACCAACCATTTTCCTGTACAAACTTTCATCAGCATCCTCACTCCCATCTTCCTTAGATAACTTGTCATCAATTGTAAGTGGGGTTTTCACAGCTTTACAATCTTTCAATCCAAATTTCTCAAGTAGTGACTTGGCATATTTCTTCTGATGAATAAATATACTCTTATCGGTTTGAATTATGCCCAGACCAACAAAGTGATGTAACAGTCCCAGATCTGACATCTCATATTGCTTCATCATATCCTTCTTAAATTCTTGAATCATTTCATCAGAATTCCCTGTATAGACAATGTCATATACATACAAAGATACAATAAGCACACCTGCATCACTGAACTTTGTATAGCTTCACTTTGGCTTTTCTTAAAACTAGATCGATTGAAATAATTGTCTATCTCATCGTACCAAACTCTAGGAGCTTGTTTCAGACCGTATAAGGCCTTTTTTCAACTTGTAAACCTTATCTTCTTGTCCTTGAACTTCAAATCCCTGTTGTTGATCCACATATACTTCCTCATGCAGTGTACCATTTAGAAATGCAAACTTAACATCTAATTGAAACAACTTCCATTCTTTTTGAGCTGCCAATGCAATTAGAGTCCTAATGGTATCAAGCCTTGCCACAGGTGCAAAGGTCTCGTTGAAGTCCACTCCAAGCTTTTGAGAATAGCCCTTAGCCACTAGCCGTGCCTTATTCTTCTGCACTGAACCATCCAGATTAAGCTTTGTTTTGTAGACCCATTTTACACTAATTACAGGTTTATAAAATGGCCTTTTGACCAACTCCCATGTGTCATTCTTTTCAATCATCTCAATCTCTGTGGACATAGCTTTTCTCCAAGCCTCATCTCCTGATGCTTCTTCAAAACATTCAGGTTCCATCACATAGAAATTGCATTTTTCATAGATATCATTCAAGCTTTTGAACCTTAGAGTTATAATCATACACTTGTGAACCAGTGTGATCCATTTTCTCTTCTTGTCTTGAAGAATAAGCAATAACTTGCTCATGTTGCTCCTGTAGTAATTCTGTGCATTCAAATACTATATCATTTTCAGCAGCTTCAACCTCATTCTCTTCATTTCTATAAGCTTCACTTGGAATTGAGATGGACAAAGTCTTCTTGTTACTAGATTTCCAATCCCAACAAGAGTTCTCATCAAATATTACATCTCTAGAAATAACCATTTTGTTAGTTTTAAGATTGAACAACCTGTAACCCTTCTCACAAGTTCCATAGCCAAGGAATATGCACATTACACTTGTTGCATCTAGTTTCTGCCTCATCTGTGATGGAACCTGTGCATAACATAGGGATCCAAACACTCTTAAGTGTTTTACTCCAGGCTTTCTTCCACTGTAGGCTTCAAATTGAGTCTTCTTATGCAAGGCCTTAGTAGGACATCTATTGAGAATATAGACTACAGTATTAACTGTTTCTACCCAAAACTCAAATGGAATGCCTTTCTCCAACATCATGCATTTAGCCATTTCTACAATGGTCCTATTTCTTCTCTCAGCAACACCATTCTGTTGAAGAGAATATGCCACTGTGAGTTGTCTTTCTAGACCAAGATCTTCACAGTACTGAGAAAATTCCAGATAAGTGTACTCCCATCCCCTGTCACTTCTTAATTTCTTCACTTTGAATCCACTTTGTAATTCAACAGTTGCCTTAAACCTTTTAAATATACCAAATGCTTCAGACTTGTTCCTCAGAAAATAGACCCATCCCATTTTGGTACAATCATCTGTGAAAGTGATGAAATACTTGTTTCCAGCTTTGGTAGGTGTTTGCATTGGTCCACATATATCAGTGTATATTAACTCAAATGGTAGTGCAGCTCTCCAGTTTGTTTCTTTAGGAAAAACATCTCTAGAATGCTTTCCAATGGCACATCCCTCACATACTGTGGAGTTCATTATGAGCTCGGGTAAACCAGTCACCATGTCATGCTCTTGGAGTTGCATTAGAGCGTTCATATTTAGATGCCCGAGTCTTCTATGCCATATCTCAGCTGCTTGTCTAACACTTGCCTTCATAGCAATTTGGATTCCTGGTTGCAACTTCAAAGGAAAGCTTCGATTTCCCTTCATAGGAATTTTAACAACCAGATTAGAGCATGTAAAATCTTCATAAATTCTTACTTCAATCCCCCAAACACAAGGTAATATACATGTTCCATCATCTGTCCCACGCTCAATAAATTCTTATTTAAACCAGGTACTAACATGATCTCCTTGATGTACCTTTTTCCTTGCTTAGTTGCAACCATTAACTCTCATTTTCCAACCACATTAACCAAATCCCATGTGCCCATCTCAAATTTGGCAGTAACACTTCTATCAATGTTCTCCAGTAAATTTTCTTTTCCTGTCATGTGATTACTGCAGCCACTATCAACATACCAAATGTCGTCTCCCTTTTTCACTACAGCAGACATACACACATAGAACATAGTTGGATTGCTCTCCACTTGATTAGCATAATTTACCTATTGAGTAACCTTTTTAGATCTACAATCCTTGGCAAAATGCCCTGGCTTATCATAGTTGTGGCACCTTGGTTTCCCTTTGAACCAACACTCTCCAAAATGAAGTTTATCACAGTACTTGCAAGCATTCTAGACACTATCAGAATACCCAGTAAATTTTCCTTGCTGGTGCACATATTTGTTATCCCATTTCTTACCCTTTGTCTTCCAGTTCTT
Organism: Malus sylvestris; assembly: GCF_916048215.2. Lineage (NCBI taxonomy): Eukaryota > Viridiplantae > Streptophyta > Magnoliopsida > Rosales > Rosaceae > Malus > Malus sylvestris. The sequence continues at coordinate 27,087,922 of NC_062260.1, forward strand.
TGTGGGTTTGAAGTTTTGATTGCCATTGTAATTGTTCTTCCTGAGAGCTATACTTAAACTAGCAAATGCCTTTTCAGTGTTATTTTCAGAGTGTCTTTCAATCCTTTGTTCATACCCTTTTAGAGTAGCAACTACATCCTGCACATCAACTGTCTCCAAATCCCGAGTATTCTCAATCACAGATACAATACTATCATAGGATCTAGGAAGACTAATCAATAATTTCTGCACTATTCTTTGATTTCCAATACTATCACCATAACTTTTCATTTGTGTAATGAGATCCAACAAACGCACAAGATACACAGAAAATGATTCATGTTCACCCATTCGAGTATATTCAAAATCATGCCTTAAGCTTTGAAGTTTCACAGATCTCACCTGTTTATCTCCAATAAACTTCTGCTTCGGTATATCCCAGGCCTCTTTTGCTGTCTCCAGAATGGCAATCCTTGGGAAAATTTCATCTGACACAGCTCTTTGAATAATTCCGAGAGCCTTAACATCCTTGATCATGTTCTCCTTCAGATGTTTTAGCTCAGCTGCAGTGAGTTCTTCTTCTTCTTTCTTTGCCGAAAGATTATACCCCCTTTCAACCATATCCCACAGATCGTGAGATCTGAAGATGGTCTTCATCTTTATCTGCTAGAAATCAAAATTTTCTCCATTGAAAATTGGTGCTCGAAGATCAGCATCACTCGATCCAGCCATATTAGACTTGTTATCGAGTTACCCAGAGATTTTTCAGATCATTCTTCAATCGCAGCAAACTCGATTCTCTGTCGAGTTCCTCAGCTGCGAACCTTGTCACAGATTCACGCCCAGATTGAGATCCAACCTGGCTCTGAGGCCATATTATCGTTTGATTTCTGGGTTGATTCAATGAAACAATAAGCACAAAAGAACACACATACTTAGAAGAGAGCTTTTCCTTAATGTTCAATGTATTTCAGCTTACTTAATGAGCAAGAAACAAATTCACTCTCTTACAACATTACAAAATCATCACAACCATTCATTCATAAGCCATCATATAAAATGCTTACACTTGTCATAAGTTATGACTCATTACAATCTAATCTAAATACCAATTGGAATATGATCCAAAGGTTCACATTAAATCCTACACATTGCTTATCATGAAACTATCACAACAAATACATTTATACTCCAATAATTATGAGAAAACTTTTGTCCCGCCGCATGTTCGTGAAAGTAACTCTTATTATGAATGCGTATCTCTGTCCTTGCAGAAACTGACCCTGCCAACCAAAAAAGAAGTCAAGCTTGTAGAGCAGTCACTGGATTAAGAGTCACATTTTTCTCCTTGGTTCAAGCCATTGCCCTTCCATAGAGAAGACTCTTTTCAGGCCTCACTATACAAAACCAACCTCACATATCCCACAAAAACTTTACACCAATGTATAGTACTATAGTACTACTATGTCGACCAGGTCATCATAAAAAAATACTATAAAATCTTTCTCTCAGCCGCTAGTGACTCGTGTAGTGCATTCATACGTGCTCCTCTTTCCCCCATAACGCTTTGGGTACGAAGGTTGTCGCGATTTAGGTTTATGGGTGGATTGAGTCAGAAAAAGTCCCCAAACTCGATCAATATCAAGATGTCGTGATCAGTTTGGTTGATTTTGTTAGAAAAGAATCCAAAATATTTGTGTTACTTCATCTACACTAGTTTGTATACGAATGCGTGAATTATACCAAGTACTCAGTAAATTATAGACCACTTAAAATCTTCATTTTCAAGAAGGATAATCAACTCTGCAAATATTTTCGCAAGCTCTTAATCCGTTGCTTTGTTGCTTTCCATCCCAAGCCTATGTTTGCTTAGTAAGTAAGCTTGAGTTGCGTGAAATGTTGCATTTTTAATTTTGTAATTAGCCTAACCCCACACTTTGGAAAATATATGGGAGAGAGAAGTCGGAAAAAATGTGAAAGACAGAAAGAAGATGTTTGAGTGGAGAAAATTTATATTTACATTTTTATTGGAAACTTTAACGAAAAGTTTATAGTACTGTTCACTTAAACGAAAAATCATATTTTTACATTAAAAAGTCAATCCTAGTACTATTCATTTTACATTTTATTTTGTCCTTATCGTTAAAACTCAAAGGTTTCAAGTCATTTTCATTAATTTTTATTTATTTATTAAAATTAGAATTATTCTATGATGATACGTGGATAGAAAAAAAAACAATTTGTACAAAATGGCATTACTGCCAATGATTTTCTTTTAGGGCCCGTTTGTTTAGCTTCACTAAGTTTCATTGGACTATACTGGATTAGCTTTTAGTGTAGTCCAGCGTTTATTGTGATGAGGGAGTAATATTAATGAGATTAGCTAGGACTCACCCAGACTAACAGCATCACTAACAGTTCTTAGCGAGAGTCCCCGAAAACCACAGGACTAGCTAAGGCTTGTTTCATCCTACTCCCGTTGCTCTGTTGGCGTCCTCTCTGCAACCGCAACTTCATCTTCTTTGCGACCACAACTGCATCTTCTCTGCAACCATAGCGTCCTCTCTTTGCACACATCTGCACATCTTCGCAAATCCGCTCGAATCACAAAACCCAGATTCGCTAAGATTGCAAAACCCATATTTGAATCGCAAAACCCAGACACGAATTGCAAATCCCATATTCGAATTGCAAACCCAGATTCGAATTGCAAAACCAAGTTCGTTTGAATCTTTGCAAAACCCAGATTTGATAGGAAAATTTTGGGGCCTCAAATCCAAAAGGAAATAACCAAAACCCAAGGGTGCTCTGCATACCAAATTTCTTTTGCAACTTTTGAGAGAGAGATGGAGATTCTAGATAGGGAAATTGGGGCACAATTTCTTTTTCTTTTTTTTTTTGGATCCATTTGGTGCACAATTATACATGTACAAAGTTCATTTGTTTTCGGGAGAAGGAATGCAGTTGACTAGAAAAAAGAGAAAGGAAAAAAAAAAGAATTATTTTTTATTATTTTGGTTATTAGTCTGACACTGCACCAAACGTTTCACTAAGTTAGTCCAGCTTAGTTCCTGCAGCTAATCCAGTTCGAGACAGTCCGATGCAACAAACGCAGCCTTATGGTATAAGATTAAAAGTATTTTTATTTTTTAATTGACAAATTTTTTTTGTCAATAAGTAGTTTAAATATACAATGCCAATCATTAGGCGGGCCCATCTTGATGGGCATAAACGCTTACCTTATTATTATATTTCTTTATAAGCTTACCTTATTATTATATATATTTTTATAAGATTATCCTGCCCAACGTTTCGTCCCCACCCCAAAAAATAAAAATAAGAAATAAAAACCCAGCCCAAACCTCTATCTTTGGAATTAGATTCTCTTCGGATCCTTTCATTGGGGATTCCTAGAATCAATGAATAGTAACAGTTTATTAAAGATTGTGCGATCATAATTTTATTTTTATATAAAACGAGACTGTTTTACTTTAAAAAAAATATAAAAAATATTCAATTAGGCTCTCACGATTTTTGATGAACGGTTATTGTTCATTGATTTCCCGAATCCCCAGTGAGGAGATCCGGAGGGATCTAAGGAAAAGGATTCTCTCCTGAGCATATGCTCAGGATCCTGCTGAGCAGGACACGAGGATCGTTGGATGAAAATCCAACGGTTACAATTATTATAACTTTAAAGGGATCCACCTTTTTATAGCCGTTGGATTTTCAATCCAACGGTCTTTGTGTCCTGCTCAGCAGGATCCTGAACATATGCTCAGGAGAGAATCCTTTTCCGGGATCTAATTCCCCATCTTTGTACCTTAGCCAGAGGATCTCGTTAAATCCTTTTTGTGAGGATATTGGGATTCTTCAATCACATCCGTTTATCGTACATTGTGCGATCATAAATTATTGTAAAATTTTTATTTAAAATTAAATATAAACCGTATCTAACAAAAATTAGTCGCACGATGTAAGATGAACGGATGTGATTGGAGGATCCGGATCCAGACAAAGAGGATCCGGCAAGAATCTGCTCTCGTTCCTTAGGAACACGAATAAGCACCTTCATCACTGCAATTAGAGCTCAAATCTCTCCTATTTGTTCAATATCTCACTCCAGATCCCCAAAATCCGAAACCGACCGTTAAATCTAGGGGTTTTCTCTTCAGCCTGAAGGAGGACTCTTTCTCGGGCAAGCAGATTTTGTAGCGACCCTCAGCTAAATGTCTGGCAATTTGGAAATTCAAATTCAAGTTTTCTAATCTCTTTCAGATTCTGATACTACCCACATTGGATTCGGCGTTGGAAATTTGATGGGTCACTGTCAAAATCCGAGCTTGTTGCTCCTTCTATTGCAATGGCGATTTCTATGACGAACGGAAATGCAGTTGGGTGAGCTCAATTCAGCAGCAATCACTGTGTGTAGATTTATACATGGTAAAATTTCGTTTACCCACATGCAGTTTACTTTCACTACTTCCCCTGTTTTTAGTAAATTTTATTACTTTTTTCTTAGATGCAAGCCAAGCATATGAATAATTCTTAAATGTAATCTTAAACCAAAGCATATGAATACCTCTGGTGCAAGTGTGCAACTCGATTTTTCCTTAGAGTACTAGGATCTAACGGAAGACATGACACAGAACCGAGCGTAATGGCATTCTAGGATTTATATAGCCGACCCCACTTAGTCGGAAAATGCTTTGTTGTTGTTGTTGTTGTTGTTGTTGTTGTTGAGTATCTTGTCCTGCCAACAATATTATGCAGTAAAGTCTATAGCCATACCAGTAGGAATATATGATTAGGGATGAACCAATCCGATTTTAGTTACTGGAAAAGAAAGCGGTTAATCGCCTTTATTTGCCATTCTTTTTAGTGTTTAATATTATCTATGTAGTAATGCAGGTCCATGGAAAGGGAGGATGAAGATTTTGGTAGTCTTCATGAGGGTGTCATGGATGTCGGACTTCAAACGGCAAATAGGTTGGACTTGAATGTAGAGCAAGTTTTTTGCAGCCCAAAATTTGTATCTATCAATGCTACTCAGCCTAATATTTCTTCCATAGGTGCAAACAGTATAGATTCAGTTTTAAAACTTGGTTCAGAATTCGAATCTGATGAACATGCTTACAAATCTTACAAGAACTATGCCAGGTTGGTGGGTTTTAATGTTCGAAAAGACTGGGTCAATAGGAGTAAGGTACATGGCCAGGTGGTATCGAGGAAGTTCACTTGCTCTAGAGAAGGTTATCGACAGAATGACAAAAGAGATGCTAATGTAAAGAAACGTCGCAAGGAAACAAGAACTGGTTGCTTGGCGCATGTTATTATTACTCGTCAACCTGATAGTAAATACCGGGTTACGCAATTTGAAGAACAACACAATCATGACAATATAAATCCAAGTATTGCTCAAATGTTACCACCACAAAGAGAATCCAGTGTTCCTCAAGCAGCTGACTCGGTAGAAGATTTCGGGCCACTGTCGAAATTGGCATTTGACTTGATGAGTAGACGACCTAGAATAAGGGAATCTGCTGATAGTTTTGCCTTTGATTTTGACAATCATCTTCAATCTGAAAGGACTCGAGATACGAAGGAGGGAGAGGTGGGACGTTTGCTGCATTACTTTCAAAGGCAGCACTTTGAAAACCCGTCATTTTTTTATGCAATACAGGTTGATACTGATGATAAAGTGAGTAACATATTTTGGGCTGATGATAATATGGTATCAGATTATGAACATTTTGGGGATGTGGTTTGTCTGGACTCAGTTTGCAGAACAGACACCAAGTGTCTGCCATTTGTACAGTTTATAGGTGTAAATCATCACAAACAGGTAGTTATTTTTTCTGCTGCACTTTTGTATGATGGCACTGTTCAATCCTTTGAGTGGCTATTTCAAACTTTCTTGGAGACAATGTCAGGGAAGAAACCAAAGGTCATTCATACTGATCAAGATCCAGCACTTGTTGAGGCAATAAATTCAGTCTTACCAGAAACAGACCATCGCATATGCACATGGCAAATGTGCCATAGTTCTCTCAAGCACCTTCACCATGTAGTAGAAGATACTGAGGCTTTTGCCAATGATTTCACGAGCTGTATATATGACCACAAAGATGAGGATGATTTTGTTCGTGCGTGGGGAGATATGCTGGATAATTATGGCCTTCGGAAGAATGACTGGTTAAAGTGGATGTTTAGAGAACGAGAAAAATGGGCTGTGGTATATGACAGGAATACTTTTTTTGTTGACATGAAAGGGTCACATCTGGTTGAGAGTTTATTCAATGATTTGAGAAAATACCTAAACTCTGACCCAGATGTGCTTCATTTCTTTAAGCATTTTGAAAGGGTGGTAGATGAGCAACGTTGCAAAGAAATAGAAGCTAGTGTTGAAATGAACCGTTGTATTCCAAGACTGATGGGAAATGTGATTTTGTTAAGGCATGCAAGTAATGTTTACACTCCAAGAGCATTTCAAGTATTTCAGCGAGGATACGAGAAGTCTTTAGATATTGTTGTTAATCAATGCAGTGAGAATGACTCATTGTTTGAGTACAAAACCAACATATTTGGTAAAAGTACGGAGCACACAGTTACATTCAACTCTTCTGATGACATAGTCATTTGCAGTTGTAAGAAATTTGAGTCTGTTGGGTTTCTGTGTAGCCATGCTCTTAAAGTGCTTGATCACCGCAATATAAAGGTTCTCCCCTCCAAATATATCTTGAAGAGATGGACCAAAGATGCAAGGTTAGGGAGTGCAAGAGTGAGTGATGCCATCAGTGATAACCCTAAGCTTATTGTGGGAAGCCGTTACAAAATTCTGTGCCACCGGATTCTTATGTTACCAGCCAGGGCTTCTGAATCTGAGGAGGCTTTTCAGTTTGCTGTTAGACAACTTGATCAAGTGATGGAAGGTGTGGAGAAAATCTTAACATTAAGTCCTGAGGATGCTCAAGCTTTCACTTCAAGTCGCACGGCTGCAAATGTTTCTGATACTGAACATGCAAAGATTTTTCTAGATGAGTTTGGAATCGATAATCAGGATGACAATAGAGTAAAAGGAGCCGAGGAAAAGGATGGAGCCGTTCTAGACAGAGGTCCATTAACAAATGTTAATGGCGAATACAATGCATCCATACAAAATACTGGTTCCTGCATTTCAAGTCTGCTATTGTACGCCTCACCTCAAGCTGCAACGGAAAATGCTATTATCCAGGCAAGTCCGGGCTTGCATTTATTGCAATTATATGAAATGATAAAAGTATGCGGTGGTCATGTTTAGGTTTCGTGCTCTGATATTCTATATGTAAAGCTTTGATATTTTGTGTTCATGTCTTCTTAGCTGGGTTTGATCTTTCCATGTTCATTACACAGGGTTTGTACAATTTTGAAACGAACCAGGTGGTTCAGTGCATGCACGAACAAGATAACCTGGTGATAAACCAGCAAACTGATCCTAACATGTTCTTTTCTAATGAACATGATTCACCTGGTCATTCTCAACTACTGGAGGTAGATCTTGTAGACACTTAACTGTTCATGGTTTTTTGGAGGTATCATTGTATGAGAGTTGTATACTCATTGGCATGCAGGAACCTCTGATCAATGGTGTGTACCAAGAGCCCGTATCAAGCACCCCTGAAGTGAGGCAGGTAAGTAAAGAGTAAAGGTCGAAGACTGAAATAAACCGGTTCATAGTTTGTTTCGTATAAAAAAATGACAAAGTACATGAATGTTAATTAGTTTTGGTTGATGGTTTCCTGCAGGCAATGGATCTCGATGTCCAAACTCCATCGTCGTTCCTGGTTTTTGATGGCAGGTAGAGAGCTTCGGACACTCCTCTGTTAAAATATGTATGTTCTATGTTGTATAGTGTACTCTGTAGAATCTCAAATGTCTGAAATGCCTATCTCGATGTCCAAACTCCATCATCGTTTATGGTTTTTGTTGGCAGATAGAGAGCTTCAGACGCTCCTCTGTTAAAATATGTATGTTCTATGTTGTATAGTGTACTCTGTAGAGTCTCAAATGTCTGAAATGCCTATCTCGATGTCCAAACTCCATCGTCGTTTATGGTTTTTGTTGGCAGATAGAGAGCTTCAGACGATCCTCTGTTAAAATATGTATGTTGTATATGTACTCTTATTACTCTGTAGAGTTTCAAATGGCTGAAATGCCTGTTTTTTTATTTCTAAATATAATAGATTTTGAAGAGTCTCAAATGTCTGTAGAGTCTCAAATCTCAGAATGTAGTTTTAACTGTTAGATCTTATTTTTGTGCTTTCTATCAAAGATCATCAAACAGTTAAGAAATTTGAAATACTCGATATTCTAGAGCATCATAGAAAATCTCGATGTTCAGAACAAATTTTGCATCTGAGAGTTGAGTTTGGCCCAACATTTAACAAATGGATCAATGTGCATATTGTAGCCCAACTAGAGATGTAAAACACAGGATTAAGGGCCGACATAAAAAGATGTGCTTCTCTCCTGCATGAGAGCTTTCTCTATGAGCGAGAGTTTTTCTCACTGTATGTGAGTGAGTGTTTCCTTTCTTAGTCTCCAGTTCAGCCATCGGCCTTAGCTTCGGCCGTGGCCGGTGGCAGTCCCTTTCGTTTTTCTTTTTCTGTTTCCTCCTCTCTGTTTTCAATTGGAACCGCTCTTTTGGATTAAAGGCCGACATAAAATTGAAAAACACTCCAAAAGTTCTTTGGATTGAATTTGAGAATTTTTCAAGTGTATAGACAAGATTGTCTGGTACACTAATTATCGTAGTAATAAGTCAAAAGTTTCATTTTTAATTTTTCAACTAAATGTATTATTACACTTGTTGTATCGGACTTGTACCGGTCTTTTCGCACATTGAAAAACCTCTCACATTTTAAATGCACCGGTCCCACCCATCTGCGGTACAAAACTCAACCTTTGTGCATCTTCCCCAGTGATTTCTCCAAACTCTAAAACACGTGTCCATAAATCTCTGCTTTCTTCTCTATCGCTCACTCACTTGTCACTCCAACACTGCTTGCTTCTGCTTTTGGCTTTTGGCTTTTGGCTTCTCACTCACGACCCCCTCACAAATTCCCCAACTTCGTCGTCTCATGTACTTCTTCTTCCTACTGCAATGAGAAATGGGCTTTTTCGGGCGACTCTTCGGCTGCAAACGCTTCAAAAACAACCCTTATCCGACCACCAAGCACACCAACAAGGAAAAGAGTCAAAAGACTACTACTTCTGGGTCTAACAAGCACAAGCTCGGTGCCTCCGCGTCAGCAGATGCTGCTCAAGGATGGGCGGACCTGGACGCCAACAAGCACGCGATAGCTGTAGCCGCCGCTACGGCAGCCGTCGCTGAGGCTGCTCTCGCGGCGGCTCATGCGGCGGCTGAGGTCGTTCGCCTCACTAATGGTGCTCCACCGGGGACCTCCTCGCAAGTTAGCCTGCCCGGGGCGGCGCCTTCAATCGTCCGACGACATCTCGCAGCCGTGAAGATACAGTCGGCTTTCCGGCGATACCTGGTTAGTGACTTCCCATTTTTGAAATTCTTTTCCGTTTCTGCCCCTGAGTTGTAGCTGAAATTACCTTTGGAAATGGCAATTTTTCATTTTTCCAATGGTCTTCCATTCCTTTCCTCTTTCGTAACCCAATTTCAAAAGGTTTTCTCGGGAAACAAGCTTGACCTGTCTTTGAAGTTTAAAGCTTCGTAAACATAGATTTTCTCGGAACTCTGTTTCACGAGAAATTTTTGTTCATGACAGGAACACGACATCACGTGTTTTTACAGAAATAGTATATCATTTTGTGTATCGATTACATTGAAAAGTCTTTCATGTTTGACATATCTTCCTCCATTAAGAGAATTGCTAAAAGAACTCACCCAAAGTTTGACTCTCTTACGTCTCTTGATTTTGACAAAATATTTTATAATTAGTACGAAAATTATCGATAAATTCTAAACAATGTTATTATTAGAGAATTCACGAGAGTTGCGCTGTGGACTGGAGAGTGTATTAGCATTTCTCCAAATTAAAATTTAGATATCCGCCGACACGGTTTCTGTTGATGCGTCAACTCGCTGGGTTGCTGTCGGAGCGTTCGAGCAGTGATTCTCTGTGACATCCGTAGAATTTTTTACTGTAGATCGACCAACTGTAGATTCGTACGTGTACTCCGTACTTAAATTGTTCTGGGGGATTTATTCTTTATTTCTTCCGTGAGGGTTATTATCGTCTTTTGCGCTTGTATTTGGAATGTCCAAGATGACGTGGGCGCAGCTGATTAGAGAATTAAGAACCATCCTTCGTCATCGAGTAAAGATTTTTCAATGCGACAAGTACAAGAAGTGGTACACTATATGTTAGTATGCAAATGGTAAGATATGCGTGTGAAAAAGTTAATAACTTAAAAAATAATTTTTTTTACCATTTATATAAAAACACGTGGTGTACCATTCATGTTCTCATCACAATGAAAAAAATTCCATCGTCGACGGGAAATTTTTCATTGTGATCGGAATATGAATGGCACACCACTTGTATTTATATAAGTAATGAGAAATTTTATTCTTAAAGTTATTAACTTTTTAATACACATATCTTATCATTTATATGTTGACACGTAATATATTATTTTGTGTTCCGGTGACACTAAAAATTCTCTCGCCCTCGACAATCTATGCTATTCTGCTGTTAGCCTGTTACCAATGCCAGATTACACAGGGAAGGACAAAACTGTCATTATGTAGAAATTTGACCTAGGTATGGGCTGGGATATTCTGCTGTTAGGCTGTTACCAATGCCGGATTATACGGGGAAGGACAAAACTGTCATTTTGTACAAAATTGACCTAGGTATTGGTTGGTGGGCCCATTCCATCCTTTCTGGTGACATGATGGCTTTCACTTGGAGAAAACTGCTCCCATACTTTCCGACCTTTGCTTTTTCTTATCCACTTGAGTTCGAATTCAAACTTAGTGGGATTTTGATCAAGTTGGAATTTATTCAAATTAATCTTTGATTAATTAATTGAGTAAGTAGCATAGATTAGCTGGATGAAACGGCAATTGGGATGCTGTTATTTATGGCCCCGGTTCAGACTGTTTCTGTAGGAATCACTTTTGCTTATAAGCTCTTTTGTTGGAAGCGCTTTTCTTGCTAGGTGACTAGAACACTTCCAAACGAGCCAATAACGAGAAGCGATTTTAGACTTTTAGAATCAAACATGCGTGTAAGATTAAGATGTGACTTTATTTAACGTAGATGATGAGTTTTTTGTTTTATATTCTTGTTCTTTCTTTTATTTGATTGTTTGGTAAGGATGCTTTTGTGAGTGATATCATGATTTCTTCCACAAGCCTCTACCTTTCTAAAAGTTGTATGCAAGAACTCGAGTTGAGTTGCTACTGTGTCCTACCTAATTTTCAAATTCACGGGAAATAATGTCGCGGTTAAGAAGTTAAAAAAATTGTAATTGTAATTGTAATGCGGACGTTTCATACATTCGATTTGTATTTTGTACCGTATTTTGTTGATTCGTAGTATGCTGCAATATTGATGGTCCGATTGTCCGAAACTTTGTGAAACTGTGAAAAGGCAAGAAGGGCCCTGAGAGCACTCAAATCACTGGTGAAGCTTCAAGCTTTGGTGAGAGGCCGCATTGTGAGAAAGCAATCGGCAGACATGCTCAGGCGTATGCAGACGCTGGTCCGAGTCCAAGCCCGAGCCCGTGCTAGTCAATCACTCATGCATTCTAGCAGTAAATCCTCCCCATCGTATCACCCGGTGAGCAGAATTTTCTTCTCCTCTTACCACATTCCATTTATTGATTCTTTTTATCTAGTTTAATTTGATTCAGATTTTATACTCGTATCATGAATCCGCCATTAGTGTTTTATTGATTCATCCTAAGGACAAATTTGACTACTATTCACCATGTTGAGTACAACTTTGCTTGCTGCGACGTAATTGGTGGTATTCATTTTCTTTGATGTTTACTTGCAGCAGCCAGAAAGCCCTGACAAAACTGGATACCAGCACCGCGTTTATAGCGGCAAATTTGACGGGCCCTCAATACTACAGGTATTTACTTTGATCGCTGTGTAGGATTTCATTCAGGCCTTCCTGTCTTTTATGATGTTTTAGATGTAATTATGGGATTCCTTTCAATCATATTCAACCCCTCTGAATGATGTTCAATCTTATCTTGAGACATTGTTGAACTTCCTTTCTTCGATACTTATCTCGATTTCATTTGTAAAATTTAAATGAAACTTGGATTTTAATCAAATTACTGCACACCGTTATTTTTAGAGATGCCGTTCAAATTCAAACGTAAGGGACGCCATAAATCTAGACAGAAGACGGCTGGCATCAGGTTGGTTAGACCAGTGGATGGAAGAAGGTACATGGGACAACCGCCGAGATGGTTCGCTGAGATATGAGCACTCAGATGATGTGAAGGTTGACAAAATTCTTGAAGTAGATACTTGGAAGCCTCACTTGGGTTCCCAACGTAGACCCCCAGCCTTTCAAACAGCACATCGCGTTGTGTCTTCAGATCATTACAACCCAAACTTTATGACATATGACTCTCCATCAAAACGCTCGACAAAAGGATCAAACCTCAATCCAAGTCAAGCTTCTATCAACGCTGTTTCAATGCGATATCTGAAATATCCCTTGGCAACGGATGAAGCAGCTTTTAGGACCGCCCCGAACAGCCCACAAGCATTTTCTGCCTCCTGTAGACCTGGAAGCAGTGGTAGAAGAGGTCATCACTTCACGCCAGCAAGGAGTGAGTGCTCGTGGGGCTTCTTTAATGGGTATGCCAGTCACCCTAACTACATGGCTAACACGGAATCATCCCGAGCTAAGGTCAGGTCACAAAGTGCCCCTAGGCAAAGACTTGAGTTTGAGAAATATGGTTTGACCAAGAAGTCTGTTCCGGAGTTTTGGAATGCAGGAACTCATTCAGATACGAGCTTCGCTGAAGATGGTGACCTCCGAAATAAAGCCTTTTCCAGCTCCAGCCGCCTGAATAGAGTTGGAAGCTCCAATGTGCGGTGATGTTGCGTGTCTTCTGCTTTTATCTATGTATTTCTGCGTATGGCAGCGATGTTTGTGAGTTGAATTACTTGACCTTAGATGTACAAACACTGTTCTTACTAAATCAAAGTTTGGGACTATGGATGTCCAAAGATGAACATCGTCTCCGAAACTGTGACTCTACCTTTACGGATTCAAACTCCTTTGCAACGTAATTTTGATTGTGTGCTTGTATACATATTGAACGTTTAATCTGGTATTGCTTGTAAACCCACTCGAGTCTTTAGAATAATTTCCTTTTTGTTATACCAATTGGCTGTCTTTGCAAAGCAGAGGTAAAGCTGAGTACGATATACATTTTCTCCGATCCTCACACAACGGGAAGCTTTATTGACTCAGGTGTTAGAATATGAGCATGAGTATGACCCAGGTGTTGAACTTTTAATCTGGTAGTGCTTGTAAACCCAATCGAGTCTTTAGAATAATTTCCTTTTTGTTATACCAATTGGCTGTCTTTGCAAAGCAGAGGTAGAGCTGAGTACGATATACATTTTCTCCGATCCTCGCACAACGGGAAGCTTTATTGACTCAGGTTTTAGAATATGAGCATGAGTATGACTCAGGTGTTGAACTTTTAATCTGGTATTGCTTGTAAACCCAATCGAGTCTTTAGAATAATTTCCTTTTTGTTATACCAATTGGCTATCTTTGCAAAGCAGAGGTAGAGCTGAGTACGATATACATTTTCTCCGATCCTCGCACAACGGGAAGCTTTATTGACTCAGGTGTTAGAATATGAGTATGAGTATGACTCATGTGTTGAACTTTTAATCTGGTATTGCTTATAAACCCACTCGAGTCTTTAGAATAATTTCCTTTTTGTTATACCAATTGGCTGTCTTTGCAAAGCAGAGGTAGAGCTGACTATGATATACGTTTTTTCCGATCCTCGTACAACGGTGAGCCTTATTGACTCGGGATCACCTTTTTTTTATACCAGTTGGTTGTCTTGCACCAAAGAATAACTTGATTACACCAGAGATTTTTCCTGGTCTCCCCATCTCACTCATCATGTGGGTAAGGAGTGAGGATATATCCATGTGCAAGAGAGAAGTGTTCCTTGACATTTGATATCACGTGATGGGATATATATATGATATATGATATGGACAAAGATTCTCTTCGAATCTCACTATTCTGAGTTCAAGGACTAGACAATCTAAACTACTCAATTTGAATCTGACGGTCTTCATTTACTCATTCCGCTAGTTCATCTCACACAAACCATAAGCTTCGAACGCTCTTTCACTCAAACTAAAAGATCCAAGTTTTCTAATTTTTAGACTTCAATAGAAAGGTAGAGAAAATCCAAATTCATATGATAATCTACCAAGTCATTTTCAACACAAACTTTCTTTCCAATTTTCATGCATGAATCGAATCGCACTGTACGTTCACGGAGAAAATCCTTTCACTTTATGGCTGGCATTACGAATCACTAACCCTTTCTGTCCTCTGTGGGTTTGTGAGTCTGTGACAAAATGCACCAAATGTGAATAGATCTTGATTGATACATATTGCCAACCAAATCTAATCAAATCATAATTAGCAACATTCTTTATTATAATTGGTCGTGGAATAATTTTGGACCCCGTGAACCAAAAGCTTCCCGTTTGGCTCATTATGTTCCCAATTTTTGTTTTGCTACTTTGCAAAAGGTAAGATAGTCTTGTCTTATCAGAGCACCGTTAACTAATAATTATTCGAAAAGTTTAAACTGATAAGGAATGAGCTAACAATGTATAACAAAAGACCATACTACATTTGAATAATTGACCATTTAACCTTAGTTTAGCTAGCTAAGTTTTGTTTAACATAACCACCATAGGGTGGCTGGGTTGGGGACGACTTTCAGGTCCCTTTTTCACAAGGCAAGTCATGGATTCGATTCCTGGCACTGGTGGATCACGCGATAGTGACCAGAGAAATGCTTAAATGTCTCTATGAGTCTTCCCAACCTCCGAAATGGTGGACTTTCGTAATAAAGTCACCAATTAATCTCTTTTTTATTAAAAATTAAAGTTTTGTTTAACATATTATTTCCATAATTTGTACAATCAGTAGGATCTATGTATAGAACACTAAAACCTTCACTAATACTAAAACTATCACTTATTCATACTTTCATCAACCTAAAAACCGAACCTAGCTCCCTCATCTGCAGCTGAATGCCGACTCTTTATTTTGGTCAAATTTGTGACTCACAGTATGCTGCACCATCATGTAAACATCATTAGACATCCATCCCAAACCAAAACCATCAACAAAAATTAGAGAGAAATTTGCATACACGGGATGTTATTGTGACGGTATCTCACCAAATCACTAGTTAGACATAAAAATATTTGACTAACTTGAGATACGATCACAATAACATATCGGTTGCAGAAACTTTCTTCTCGACTAGTGGCAATGTGAGACTTGCAAGTTGCAATCGGTATTAGGATCGATGTTGAAGCCCAAAGAGACTTGACAAAAGTCGGGCAAAGTGGCAATGGCATAGGCATTTGGGTTGTACGTTGCAATGAGGCCCATCAAGCATCTACATGCAAATCTCCGGTTTTCAATGGTGTCGGCAATAACCTTGAGACTGGCCATAGCATTGCAGCACGGAGACCCCGGAAACGGGTCCGGTGTCCCGTACGTGATGAACGTGTAGCACGTGGTGACAAGCGACGTCACGGAAGCACATTCTTCGGTGCTAGACACCAATGTCACCGATGAAAACAACAACGTTAGCGTCGTTCCGATCATCATCAATGTTCGGCTTCCCATTTTGCACAATTCCATCAACCTACACCTCACTGTACTAGGTTTGATGTAGCCAAAAGCACCAAATGCGTTTTTATATTGATGTGATCGTTGGGTTGGTGTAAAACAAAGAACGTGTGGATCTTCATGAATGCTGAATGAGCCATACAATTGTTGACCGAAAAAAAAGTCAAACAATTAAATTGACGCCTTAAATTGGTGTGTTGGAGCAAAACTGACAACTTGGTTTCGTGGTGTAGTTGGTTATCACGTCAGTCTAACACACTGAAGGTCTCCGGTTCGAACCCGGGCGAAGCCAAATCATTAATTTTTTTTTTCCTTTTTTTTGTTTTCAGAACAGTTTTTTTGCACAAATAATTTTGTGGGTAAATTATATTTTACCACATTAGGTTTGAGGTCTATTGCAATTTTATATAACATCTTCAAAACATTTCACTTTCATACCTCAAGTACTATTTTATTTCAAAATAATACATCCATTACATTTTTCATCCATTGATCTGTTAAAAGCTGACATGGCTGCCATATTTGTAACACCCTTGCCCCGAAATATTTGTATATTTCGGAAAAATATTTATGGTAGGCCCAACCTAAAAACATAGCTAATTTATGTTATTCTCTTGGATCAATTTCCATCTATATACTAATTCTTGAATATTTAAACACATTTATTTCGCGGCTGCATCTAACGTCTCGTTAGACTACCTACGTACCCTCAACAGGGATCAAGCCTTTCGTAGTTCAAAACTTCAAATTTTAAACCAAACCCGAAAATATTCCTTTAATTCCGCATATACCAAAATCGTAGTAATATTCAAACCACAACAATTAAATTTATAAAAACATAATTAGAATAACGAAACTCGCATAAAACACTTGTCGGCTCCTTGGCCGTGCGCCACCGCACCCGCCGCCGCGGGTGGCGGTCGACAACCCCGGTTTATCGAAAAAATCAATTATTTTTAAAAATTCTCAAAAATTACAGAAATGAAGATCTCAATGAGGAGAGAAAATTTCATACCTGCAACCAAGGCCAATTTGGCCTGGAAATGCTCCAATTTCGTCAAAACCAGTCGGAACCCTAGAATTTGGGTGTCCTCAATTCGACTCCATAGTAACTCCGACGTCCCAACCAATGAATGGGCTTTGTTCCAACTCTTAAGGGGAGTCTAATTGTGGTATTAATTTGATGGAATCATTTGAGAATTGGGGAAACAAGGTCACGAGTTCACCGTACCCACCGGTGCAGTTTTCCCAAATCCAAAGCCAAACACATAAATTTCGAGGTGTATTAGGGAGAAGGAAGGTTATGTAGGGTTTTACAATGGTTAATTTGATGTAATTTCGCCGGAAAAATGGCTAATTTCGTCGGGCAAGGGGAAAGAAACCCGACCAGGTCGGGTCCGGTCACACGGGTCAAGGGATCCCCCGCTCCCCCATTCTCTCATTTCCTCTCCCAGTTCTCTCTCCCCATTGGTCATCCTTTCCTCCCCTCCTTTTCTCCTCCCTCCTTTCTCTCCTTTATAATCCATCTCCACCGCCCATCTTTTCTGTCTTTAAATCTCGGCCACACATGTGGCCTTCCAGATTTTTCTTCAAAAATCTGGAGTTATCTTGAACTCAACTATTTTACTAAAATGCCCCCAACTTTAAACGTTAATAACTTCTTCGTTCTAACTCCGTTTCACGAACGGTTTACACCTACGCGTTCGTGAGGTCGAGCTCTATTCAAAAATATAATTTTTGACCTCGAAAGGTCTATGTATTTTAAATAATCAAGGTCCAAACTTTAAACCTCGTAACTAGTTTAATTTAAAACTAACTTACACGAATTATTATAAATTCTTGAAAAATCATATAAAAGCTCAATAATATTCTTGATTTAATTCTTCATAATCATACATCGATTTATTTTCGATTTTCTCCACATTTTCATATATTTAAAATTTTCAGGGTATTACAATATTTGTGACACGTGGCTGCCAAATTTGTGCCACATAACCAAAAAAAAAATTTATGCATTTAAAATATTATAATAATTTACCCTATTAAAAAGAGAAGGAAAAAAAACCATCTTCCTCCCCGAGCCCTTCCCCTTCCATGCAACCCAAACACCCCACGCCCTTCCCCTGGCCGACGAGATTTGAGCAATCTTCTTGCGGTACGACGACGACTAGGACTTTCCGGTCCAGTTCGCCCTTGAGCTTTTCATCTCTGAAGTCTTCTTCGAGCTTCTAATTCAAGCCCCTTCTGGTAGTGACAGTTTGTGTTCGAGAGCACTCCATAGAGGGTGGCAAAAATGGAAAATTTGGAGAGGGATCAGAGATAGTTTGGGAATAAAAGTGTGGTTGATACAATTTTTTCTGGGGTTTTTGGATGGGAGCGGGATAGGTCCAGGTGCGAAGGCAACTGGAGCGGAGCGTTGTCGTGACGGAGGTTTGGGAAAAAGTTTGAGGAGAAAGGAAGAGGGAAGGGGTTGAGGGACGTGAGGTCGCCGACGTGGTCGAATTCGAGGGATTCAAGGAGCGAGCAGTCTAAGGTTAGGTCTCTGGGGAAGTAGGGGTGGGGTGGGGTGGGTTTTTGGATGGGAGGGGAGGTGAAGAAAGTGGAGGAGAAAGAGGTGGGTCAGTGGGGGGGGGGGGAATGAGTTTCTGGGTTTTAGTTTTTTTATTTTTTTAATAGGGTAAAATATTATAATGCTTTAATGTAAAGGGTTTGGACCAACAAATATTTAACCAAAAACCATCCTAAAATGTTATTTAACCAAAATGGCTCAAAGTTTAATAAAAAATCATTCAAAACTATTGTCTACCTTTTTCGTGCCCTTATCCTTCTCTTCCTCGTCATCATCCTCATCATCTTATCTGCACCACGAACAATTTATAATGTTAGTATTTTATTCCAATCAGATCCAATAAAGACCAACGGTCTTGGTGATATACGTACATGTCAGGCGTTTGTAAATAGGAAAAAAAAAACAAAAACATAAAATTGTTTATGGAGAACATAAAACATAACACTATTTATGAAAAAAAAAATCAGATACAGTGTTTGTTTTTTCTGTGCACAAACAAACACTGTATCTGGAAAGAAAAGAACTAAAATCCAGAAACAGTGACTTAAATTCCAGAAACAGTCTATGTTTTAACCTTTGATTGTTTCTTTTCTTTCATGCATTAGTTGATTATATTTAAGAAACAAAATGCTTATTTTGCTTTGAATCCAAATACAATGAATTTCACTATTCCTTTTCTAGCTTACATTTAAGAAACAATGTATCTATTCCATTTAGATCCAGAAACAGTGACTTAGATTCCAGAAACAGTAACTTAGATTCCAGAAACAGTTTATTTTTACAGTCCAGAAACAGTGACTTGTCGTTATTATTGAATAACATGCAGATTTCAAATTTATTTTCTAGATAAACAAACGATGTACTCCATTAATGAAGAAAAATTGAAAAACAGTACTACGAATACTTTATGAATAATAACGACGATCACGTTTCAACGAAATAATACAAAATATGAATTAAATAGCATGAGGATCTATATTTTTGTTTCAAAGAAAAAGAATAAGGTCTGCAAAACAATGATGAACTCCATTAAGGACGAAAAAGAAGAAGGTCTGCAAAACAACGATGAACTGCATTTAAAATCGACAAATCATAATTTATTATAGTCAGGCAATTTTTAGTAAAACTACTTTAATATAGGCCTTGTACAGTACTAATCATTAAACAAAACTTATAACATGGTTTTTGATTAAAACTAAAACTTTTCAAGCCATTTTCATTAGCTTTCCTTATTTTAAATGCATAAAAAAATTAAAAAAAATTGCCACGTGGCACAAATTTGGCAACCACGTCAGCACAAATATGGCAACAACGTCAGCTCTTAACGGATCAATGGATAGAAAATGTAACGGATGTATTATATTGAAATAAAATAGTATTTGATGTATGAAAGTGAAATATTTTGAAGATATTGTATGAGGTTGCAATATAGCTCACACCTGAGGTGGTAAAGTGTAATTTACCCTAATTTTTTCCCCTCCATATTTAGAATTTGAAATATTAACAAGCAAGAGATCTTTTAATTCAAAACAATTTAATGGAGAATAACTGCAATTACGAACAGGACCATATGAAAAAAATTTGAATATCCAAATCCACGACAAATACATTGCAAGGAAAAACACCAGTTTCTAACCTTCGAAAACAACTAAAAGTTTACGTAAGAGTGTTAATTTTCTTCACAACGCCATCTAGATGTGGGAACACAGCTGAGGTAGTGACACCAACGGCAACGGTCATTTCCGTTCTCTCCGCGGTAGAGCATCGACAATGCAACTGTGAATCCGACGATGAGCAGAACGAGAGAAAGTATCCATAGCACATACTGGTATGCCTTGTACTTGGACTTGACGACACTGATTCTGGCAGGAACATTCGGGTTCTCCAACCACCCAAGGCGAGGGCGGGGCATCAAGATAAAGCCGGTGAGGAAACCCGTCAGAAAACCGCCAATGTGAGCAAAATTATCAACGTGTGGTAAAATTCCAATGGCGAGGTTGATGGCAACGATGACCAGAAGTGTGAGAAGGGCTGCAACCTGTGGAAGCAAAAGCAAATTAGCGAGTGCTAATAACAATTCCCGTAATAATTCCATGTTGAGGTGATTAACCTTGTTGGTATACATTGTCCAATTGGTAATTAGTTCCGAAAGCATTGCTCCAAGAAGCCCGAAGAGAGCGCCGGAGGCACCAACCGAGATGTTTTTTCGAATAAAAAGCGAAGAAAGTACGCTACCTCCAAATCCAGACAATAGGTATACAATTCCAACTCTCACTGCCAAATTACGATTATATGACATATGAGTAACTAATACTATCATTTCTACATAATCATTCTCAAACGAGCCCTCAGCTATGCCGTGCATTTAGAAGTAGGAAAATGTGAGACATACCAAACCCGAATTGTTGCTCGAGGCGGATTCCGATGAAGACGAGGCTGAGCATGTTAGCAACCAGGTGGATTATGCCAGCATGCAGCCAAATACAAGTGACAAGCCTCCATCCCTGATGTTTATGCACAACTTTTGTCCACTCTAAAGCTCCTAACTTCTCTAATCTTCATTCAAAAGTAGGAGAAATCATGTATTAGATATAATAAGGTAGCTTAACTGGAAACATAAACAACAACAGACGCCGCTATCTTATTCTATTAAATGGGATCGGCTGTATAAATCATAGTCAATATCACGGCTTACATAAACAACAACAGATAATGTCTTCTTATCCCACTAAATAGGATCTGCTATATAATATCTAGTCAACAACACCCCCTTAATTAAATGAAAACATAACATAAAAGATTGTTTGCATGAAATTAAATTCAAAACAGACCAAATAAGCTCTAAAAGTATGTGCAACTTAGTCAGTAACTCCATTGGAAGAGCCAAAAACTTCTGACAACATTAATATAAATATGCATGGTGTAAGAAGCTGACATTTTGGGATGCTTGAAATCTTGTATCCGGCCGTTAGCTTTCACAAGCTCGAGGTTGAGCATCCAATGACTACTAATTTGTACGGTTTGCCAGACCTTGCTACAACCGTTGAAGCATTTCACATATTTTCTTTGGGGTTTCTCAGCCTTGCTAAATAGGGAAATTTGCACAAACACCGCCCTCCTCACGCTTCTTAAAAAATCAATCTAAGTCATAATTTGATGGGTACGTAATATAATGTAAAGCAAAGAAAGTGTTACTGTCACTTCAAAAAGATCATTCTTCAGTCCACTCCTATAAGAACATGTTAAACTTCCAAGAGTGCAAGATGACTTTCCTCAAGTGTCAATAGCAACTCTCTAAGTGATAATCCCAATTTTCACCAAAAATCAAATCACAAATGCCCCAGATTATCAAAAGGTTTCCCAAGCTGATCTCCCAATTCAGCCAAATTATTCTCGCAACAACATGCAAAACTTGATCACCAAAATTTCAAGTGGATCCAAAAGACCAGAATTTCAACCATCAAAACATAAACACCAACAAATAAAAAACAGAAAATTGGAAAGTGGGTATGAATTTACTAAAGTAGAAAACCAGAGAAAGTAAGGTTACGTGGAAGAAGAAGGGCCGAAGAGAGGGTTCTCCTTCAACGGCTGAAACGACAACCTCCCAAGAAACCTCGCCGTGCACTTCCCCTCCGCCGCCGCATAATTGTTCTTGGGACAGTTATTGACGTACATGGCCACCAGAAACACACCGATATTCGCCACGACAATCATTGGCACCAACCAAGAAGTCCATTGGGCCTCGTCGTCATCCACCGCGTACGAGGACGACGAGTAGCTCTGCTGTCTTCCTCGGTTTTTCACTCCCCTGTTTTCCACATCTTCTGCAGGCATTTTGTTTGGTTTTTTTGCGACCAAAAAAATGGTGAGTGGTTTTTGTTTTTTGGGTTCTCTGGAACTCGCTGGGAACTGGGAATTTAATGGAGTTGTTGGGAAGGCGTTTTAATGGAGTGGGAGAGTGGAAGAACGTGGTGGGCTCGCCATTCTCTGGTTTCAAACTGCGCCAGTCTCCATCGTTGGCTGTTACATAAGCTGCTGAGCCCAACACCTGCACATGTTTTACGGCCAATAGTTGCTCTCCACATCACCAGTCACGTGCCATCGCACGTGATCACCACTGGTGAATTGGAAAGGTAGTGACGTGGCTTGAGCGGATTGGTTGTGTTGGGTGTGGGACACCATGCAACTGTGGACTCTCGTTTTCGACCGAGTGACCAATAACCGGAAGTTACCGTTTCGTTTTCGTTTCTTCAATATAAAAAGAAAAGAAACGGACGCATAACACTTTGCTTTTTTTTTATTGATTATATCGATAGTTTTACATTAAGACGATGAAGAGTTTGGTTAAGCCACATAATGAGCAATTTAATTTTATATTGAATTCATTATTCACGAAATTCGAATATAAAATATCTCACTTTCAAGCAAAAAAGAATACAATCATACGGTAGTATTGAATAAATACTTTGCTTTTAAATGTGATGGATTGCTTGTACGCGTTTTAACGTGGAAGGGATTACCTTCTGGGGTCCAATTCCAAGCAGAAACTTAATAGAGAAAAGGAAAATATCTGCAATTAAAGATTGAATTATTTTGTTTGTATCTGTCTTAAAAAAATAGTTTATCCTCTAAATCTGTGGAAAGCAAGTAATCTGGTTTGTTGTTTCATGATTTTCCTACCATTATAATTCTAAAGTTTTCCACTTTATTCCCCACCTTTAAACATGAAATAGATAGCTAGCTAGTGCCGCATGATTCTTCTTCTTTTCATTCGATGATGACATATTAGGGAAGTTCTCTAATAGTGTTATTATCGTAGTAACTTAATAATATATCAAAACTACAGACAATATACGAAGATGATGTCTCGATAAAATGAGACTATTTGCTACTGCAACTAACAGTGTTATTTGCAATTTGAGAACGATGGAGGGTGAAACAGCTAAATCAATCCGCAGGAATCATGCTAGCCCTTCTTTTTTCTTTTTCTTTTTTTTTTTTATAAATTTATGTTGGTCGATCAGAATTATGCGGTGGTGGAGTTTGTTGGGTAGATCTGAGGTTCTTTTGTTGCTTTGCTTACTTTATTTATACCCTTTTTTTTTGGGTCGAGAATTAAGCTTCGTTAATGAAAGAGAATACAATTTGTGCTAAGAAATGCCTAAACCTAAACAAAGCACAAAGTCCTATACAACAAAGCAAACATAAAATAGAAACCAAGCCCAAGAAAATAAGCCCAAAAAAAGAGAGGTACAACCCCAGCCACAAATGGAGACCCACACAAATTTGCCCATAGGCTACGAAAGAATTAAACAAAGAACAGTAAAACCCTAAGCTCCAAGAGCCAAAAACCAGTCACCACCGCCACAACCGCTACTACCTCTGCGAGGAAGACATCACACCAAATTGAAAAATGCACCCGAACCAAAAACTAGATCTGAGAGTATTACGCAAAGTCAATCCACCAAGAGCCAAAGCCTCCATAGCCACACCTGCAAGAAAAGTCACCAAAAGTAACATGAGGAGGGGGAGGGCGAAGGGGTTGTGTAAAACACCCTTGATCGTTCCACACTTTGTCCAATTTTTTCCGATAAGCCGGATTGACAATGAACTTTGAAGGTTGGGCCTTGTGTCAAGATATAGCCTAACACTCCAAGATCTAATTCCTGGTTATGAGTTGGAAAAGATGAAGGGCAGGAAGAGGGAGGTAGGAGAAAAGGGTGTGATGGGGAGGGAGGAGGGGGATGGCGGTGAGCAGCAGTTGGTTGAGGAGTCGGTACAAAACTGATACAAGAGCTCAGATAGATGAGATAGAGCTCATAAAAATACAGAGAAATAGAGAAGAAGAAAAGGTAGAAGAAAGCAAGAGAGAATGAGGACTGCCACCGACCCAAAAGCCAAAGGCTAGGGCCGGCGGCTGAGAAGGGTTTTCTTTTGGAGCTTATCTAGAGAGAGATAGTTTAAGCATATACTTTATTTATAAGGAAAACTAATGAAAAAATGTTTGAAAACTTTGAGTTTTAACGATAAGGACAAAATAAAGCGTAAAGTGAATAGTACCATGATTGACTTTTTAGTGTAAAAATGTAGTTTTTCGTTAAAATAAACAGTACCAAGAGCTTTTCATTAAAGTTCCCTTATTTATACCCTACTTCCCCACTTTTAAAAGACTAAGACTGATTAATCCAATTGATTTTACTTTTCAAGCATGCCAATCATTGTAAACCAAGTTTTACTTTAACCTTTTCAAGTAGAAGAACTACTTTTATGTAATCGTGATACTTGCAAGATCAACAAATCTTAAAATCAAGAGAAGGACTTTCATGCAATTGAACACTCTCAATCGTACGGACTTTCTGTTAAAGTTCTACATCGGTGGGTTCAAAGAAACTCAATGGGTTTAAATATGATTATCCTACTCTAACTAATACCGATGCTTTTTATGGTAAAACCCCACACTTGACGGATTGGGCAGGTGGTAAAGATGGAGACAGTATCAGTGTCGTTAAAATGAGGCGGGCTCGGCGATCAAAAAATCAAACATGGTATCAAAGCTACGGTCTGGGGCTGTGCAAGCCAACGAGCTTGTCACCCATAAGGAAACAAGTATGAACTCTTAATATAGAGATGACCACTGAATTCCATTGAAAACAAGTAGGCCCAACGTGAGCCGACCTCTGAGTTTCAATTACCGATGTGGATCTTCACGTGTGTACCACTAAATGAGGTTACATGTGAGGGGAGTGTTACCCACATCGATGGGTGCAAGAAAACCAAAGGGGTTTAAATATGATTACCCCACTCTAACTAATACCAAGACCTTTTGTGATAATATCTCACACATGACGGATTGGGCAGGTGATAAAGTTGAGGACAATATTGGTGTCGTTAGAGTTAGGGCGGGCCCGACGATCCAAAAATCCAACACTTTCATGTAATCGGGATACTTGCAGATCAACAAATCTTAAAACTAAGAGAAGGACTTTCATGCAAGACACTCGAAGCGTATCTGTTTTTTTAACTTACTGCTAAAAATGCAGACAATTTGTCACTCCTTTATTTACTTACTCAGCTGTAACAATGAAGTTCCATGAAAGAACAAAGCAGACTAGATCCAGTACAATCAATTATCAGTCATCAGAGATTATCAAGTTCAGCCCTTGGCCCGACTGCCACCAGCCTTGGGGCCCTAGGGTCCTGCACCCTTTGGCAAGTTCCCTTTGCCTTGAGACTTTTGTGACTTGGCCATTACTTCTGCCATCTGTGCCGTCTTTTCCTCCTTGGTTTTCTTAATCCTCTCCTTAATCTCACTGCAGAATTCATACATGATCAAATGCTATACATAATTATAAACTACTAATCATTGCTCCTTAATTATCAAGCCTATATTTGTTTATAAGATTGATTAATGATGACATAATTTAACATCTAAAACATATACTTACCGAAGTGCTTACCTGGGAATCAGATCGAACATATATTATGCCCTTGTTAGGGCATATCTTAGAAACACTAAAACGACATAGTTCAGTCCTAAAATCATTGCAACAATAATTACATTAATTAACGTAAATTTTTAATGGAAAATACAAATTCACTGAAACAACCAACACATTAAACCCTAATTAATACAATACATGTTTGTGGAAAAAGGAAATTACAATGCACCCAAACCTATCAAAGCTTATACTTCACCCTTTTTGTTAATATTGTTATTATTTGTCCATCATAGTTTTCTCAACAACCAACCAAATCGATCAACAAACTGCACATGCAAACGTACAGCTTCATCTAATTCTTACCCACCATCATGAATTAACATAAACCAATAACCAACACATGATCTTCATCAGCTGCTTACGCATTCATCATATAACCATAAAACCAAATGCAGATATCTCAGTTCATTCTGCTTGCATGGACATATACGTACACGAACATATATAAATATATATACGTATATAAATGTAAAAGAAATGAAAATTAATAATAATAACAGTGACACTTGAGAATGTGAGAGAAATATAAATTAATTCCCGAAAATAGTATGAGCAAATATATTATGAAATTTTCGATTCAGGTAAGGGTACAATGCTTGGCTACTCAAAAATGATAAAGAGTAAAATCAATACTCCTACTCAAATTTTTCATGTTCAAATCACAGAACCTTGTGTTTATGATCATAACCGTTCATGATATAAATCATTCTGTAAATATCATCTCCATAAAAAAATGAATTAAAACTAAGGTCGCTTAGCAAATCTATTATAGTAAATACATAGATGATTCATAATGATTTTACCAATTTCATTCATCTGTCTTTATACAGTTCGATAACTAAGCAACTTTAGTTTTAATTGATTTTTTGTATAGACGATATTTATAGAATAAATTATAATACAAATGTTTCTGATCATAAATAAGAAGTTCTATGAATCGACAAAGAGTAATTTTTAGTTGGAACTCTTAATTATTATTAGGAAAACTAATGAAAAAGACTTGAAAACTTTGAGTTTTAACGATAAAGATAAAATAAAGGGTAAAGTGAATAGTAATAGGTTTGATTTTTTAGCGTAAAAATGTGATTTTTCGTTAAAGTAAACAGTACCGTGAGTTTTTTTGTTAAAACTTCTAATATTATTTGAGTAGTCTAAGTTTTGAGCCTTGGAGTTTGACCAGTAAGCTCAGTCATACCTGGAGAGAAGAGGCCCACGTAATTATTTTGAAAAGCTAAGAATTTTATGGGCCCTCGAATTTTCTTCCGTCAAAGCAGAAACACTGGCAGGCGGTGCCAACTTTGAAACAGTAGGCTGGGCTTCAGAAGGTTCTTTTTTTTTTTTTTTTTTTTTTTGTGAACTCGAATTGTGTAAATGTGAACCCAACAGAATTCAGAGAGGAAAATAAATTATCAGTTTAATTAGCAAATCTTACTAGATTATGGTAATCTGTATTTGTGTAGCTTAATCTTAAATAAAAAGCAAATTGGTACAGATATGGGAATTTTCGTACTAAATAATTAAAAAAAATTACTTATAGTTTTTATTTGTTAGGTTTACATTGAGTGTTGAACTTAGGTTTACACCATCAATAATGGCGCCATTGAGTTAGAGTTGGTATGGACAACGCTCATAATATTTGGATACAAAATTCTTGCTTCACCATAAGTTTTTATTTTATTTTAAAGGAGAGTGAAAGACTCATAAAGGCATTTCAGCCTCTATCTGTCCACCATTGTATGATTCACCAGCGTCATGAATATGATGCACCATAAGTTCACTTGTAAAGTGATAATAGGGTTAAGATTAAATTTTTATAATAAATAGCAAAAAGTAATTATGAAAATTAGAAATGGAACTATAGTGGCATTTCAATAAATTTCGAGTGAAAGAAGAAAAAAATTGCAGTAAGATAAGAATTAAGGTACAAAAAAAAGAAAATGAAGTATTACATACACACGTGGATATGTTATCGTAAAATAGAAACCAATTAAATATAAAATAATTGTTATTCTCTTGAAGTAACAGTCTTTTAATGAAATTTCATATCTTATTTAACCTCGTTCATTCTTATCTAAGAAAATGAGAAGGTCAATTATTGCGATTAATAAGAGAAAGTTCAATGTATTCGACTAAAAATTTCAAGTTCATAATTTTTTAATTAATAAAGTAATTCGAATGGAAAAAAATAGTACGAATTGATTTTTGTAAAAGAAATTGAGTGGATTTGGGACATTGTATGCAGATCGTAATAATTGAAAGATGAAGGGTATAATTGTAAAATAAGGAAGCTATATCCGGTGATACAAAGCGGTGACGTCATACAGAAGCAAAAGTACACCAAACCCTGCAGTCTAGGTGGGCGTTTAGATTTAAGGAATCCGCAACCCTCTTTACTCAAATGACCATAACACCCTCGAAAAGCGCCCCGCCTGATTGGTCAAAACAGAGTCAATGCACCGACAGCCGATGTAGCGTACACACCGAATCAAAACCCCGCGAAAGGCAAAGTGCACAAAAACGAGAGCACCGCACGCGCGTGAAAGCAGATTTGGGCGGATTTCACGAAACCTGTGGGCCCCCCGCCACGCCCCTTCCCTTTTCTGCCTCTCTCTCTCTCTCTCTCTCTCTCTCTCCTCTATATAATAATATGCGTTTATTGAGAGCTAGAGAGAGAAAGTTTTAGAGAGAGAGAGAGAGAGAGTTTGGTGTGCATGAGCGAGGAGGGAGGAGGAGGGAGAAGGTGAGGAGGAAGGAAGCAAAAATTGAAGGCATTTGGGGTGTGAAATTTTGGTTCAATCAAGGCATAGAGTTAGAGAGAAGAAAACGGACAAACAAAAATAATTTA
This sequence comes from Malus sylvestris, assembly GCF_916048215.2. Lineage (NCBI taxonomy): Eukaryota > Viridiplantae > Streptophyta > Magnoliopsida > Rosales > Rosaceae > Malus > Malus sylvestris. The sequence goes on from NC_062260.1 coordinate 27,116,716, forward strand.
ACAAAAAAAGGTGCCATTGACTCTTTTGGATTTTAATTTTTTCTTGTCTGAGAGAAGGAAAGAGACTTGTAAGTCAGCTGCAAATCTTCAACTTCCTTTGTTTATTGCCATTAATTGTTTTATTTTATTGGTTTAATATATATTTTTGTTTCTAGACTTCAGACTTCACAGAATCACAGTTGCAGAGAAATATATATATATATATATATATATATATATATATTTTCTTCTGTTTTTGTTGTTTGTGGTCGATTATCTATTTTCCTTGTGAGCAAAGACATGATTTTTTCACTAACAATGTGAAAAATATGATTTATTGTTTGTCTTTTTTTTTGGTAATATTTGACTGTCATCTCTTCCACAGATGGCATAAGAGAGAGAGAGAGAGAGAGAGAGAGAGTGAGGGGTGTTGTGAAAATTCATTATAACATTTGGTTGGCTGTGTGACGAGCGAGGGTTTGAGTATTTTGCTCGCTGTCAAAGTTAAAAGGTTTAACCTTTTGGCCGTACTGGGTTGGTTTGCATGCCATCCAACTATATATCTGTAACTTTATAGATTGTAGAGAGAGAGAGAGAGAGAGAGAGAGAGAGAGAGAGAGAGGGAGAGGGAGAGGGAGGGCAGAGAGAGAGAGAGAGGCAGGGAGGTCCACCGAGTCTATTTTTATGCTTGGATTTGGTAATTATGTAATCCAAAAGTCGCAAGTGTAATAGTGTGAATAAGATAAGCTTTTTCTTTCTTCCCTTTCAACTTTTTGTGCTTGTTTGTTATCCTTTTCGGCTTATCCTTCTGCCATTTTAGAGACCCTTTTGGAGTTAACCATTTCCTTTGTTGGGTATTTTCCAATCCTGCCAAACAATTAGGGTTTGTTCTCATGGTATTTGGAGGAAGGAAAGAGATGGGAGAGGAAAGGGAATTGTGGTTGTGTGTGAACTGGAAATCAGAAAATAAAGGGGTTTTCTAACTTTTCTGTCCTGTTGCTCTTTTTCTATCCTTTATCGGTAAACAGATTCTAGAGAGAGAGAGAGAGCGTATGTGTGTGTATGTGATGCATGGGGGTTGACAAAGGAAGCAGATTTTTCTTCTGTTTCTACTTGGAATGCAATTCCCACTTTTTTCAGTCTTTGGTTTAATCTGGCAATTTCTTGGCTAAAAGGTCAATGATTTAGAATAAAAAAAATCAAAAGTATGTACCCTTTGTGAAAGTGATAGTGATTTCGTTTCATGGCTATGAAACCCTGCACAGCCAGCTGAGAGAGAGAGAGAGAGAGAGTCTAACTAACAGTCAATAAATTCAGAGAAAAGCTATAGAGTCTTAAAAGGGTTTCAAAGTTTCAATATTTTCAATCAGTTTTTTTCACAAATTTTGATGAGTTTGGGAGGTTTGATCAGTAGCAGTGGGGGTGGAAATAGTGGAGGTGGGAGGGCAAGAGTTGTGGCTGAAATTGCTCCACATGCCCCCTCCTTGATGCCCAGTGGCACCATTGCACACCCACGCTTCCACCCTTCTTCCCCAATCCCCAATTCAATGCAGATTTCCTCCTCTGCCCTCTCTCTCTCCATTGTATGCTGCTTTCTCTCTCTAGAAATCAATCACCTTTTCCCCTGATTCATGCTTCAAAACCCCATTGTTTGTTTTGTTTTCTGGTTTTTAGATGTTGTTGTTGATGATGTTTCTGTTTGTGTCTGTGGTCTTTTGATGGTGTTGATGATGTTCCTGTTGGTGTTTGGCTTGTGCAGCAGAAGATGGACGGTCACGGTGAACTTGGTTTCGCTGAGAATTTCGACCCCGGGATCATCGGAAGGCTGAGGGATGATGAGTACGAGAGCAGGTCGGGGAGTGATAACTTTGAGGGCGCATCTGGGGATGATCAGGACGGCGGCGGCGGCGGCGACCAACCGCCGAGGAAGAAAAAGTACCATAGGCACACTCCTAACCAAATCCAAGAACTTGAAAAGTATGTTTTTTTTCTTCTCTCAAATCCTTAATTTTGTCAAAAAGTTTTTTGTTTTTTTGGGTGTTTTGTTTGAGATTGTGGACTTGATTTGTAATAGGTTTGCTTGTCTGTTGTTGTTGTGTAGCTTTTTCAAAGAGTGTCCTCATCCGGATGAGAAGCAAAGGTCGGAGCTCAGCCGTCGTCTCGGCTTAGAGACGAAGCAAGTCAAGTTCTGGTTTCAAAACAGAAGAACTCAGATGAAGGTTATTGTCACGTTACTTGGCTACTTTGTGGTTTGTTGGTAATTTAATTTAGTATTTTGTTAGATTTGGTGTTTGATTTTGTGAATGATGGAAATGTTAATTTGTAATTTTGAATCAGACACAACTTGAACGCCACGAGAATATTATTCTCAGGCAAGAGAATGACAAGCTGAGAGCTGAGAATGGTGTGATAAAGGATGCTATGTCAAACCCGGTTTGCAACAATTGTGGTGGTCCGGCCATTCCTGGGCAAATATCGTTTGAGGAACACCAACTTAGGATTGAGAATGCTCGACTCAAGGATGAACTGAACCGCATATGTACTCTCACGAACAAGTTCTTGGGCAGGCCCATCTCCTCCTTGGGCAATGCATCCTCCGGTTTGGAACTTGGTGTTGGAAGAACTGGGATGGGTGGTATGAATGCTGTAGGCGCTGAGTTGCCGCTGGGGCTTGATTTAGGAGATGGGATTTCAAGCTCTTCCCCTATGATGCCTCTCGTTAAGACCTGTTCAGGCATGATGGGGAATGCAGTACCATTTGAGAGATCTATGTACATAGATCTTGCATTGGCAGCTATGGATGAATTGGTGAAGATGGCTCAGGTAGATAGCCCCTTGTGGATCAAAAGTTCAGATGGGACAGATATATTGAACCTTGAAGAGTATCGGGCATTTTCTTGCATTGGTATGAAACCTAGCAGCTTTGTAACTGAAGCCACTAGGGACACTTGTGTCATATTACTAAACAGCTTGGCTCTCGTTGAGACATTGATGGATGCGGTATGCTATCATACTCTTTGTTTCATGAAGCTTTTGATTATTTATCCTGGCTTATATGTTAGACTGTTAGCATGAGGATTGATAAATATTGAAGTCGTTAAGATTTGAACGTTGGAGTTCATTGATTCAGATGATATGTTTAGTCTCTTGATTAATTTTGACTATCTTCCAAAAAAATAGAATAATATTTGAAGCTGAAGTGTTTGAAACCATTTTTTTTTCTTTGAGTAGAATCGATGGGCGGAAATGTTTCAGTGTTTGGTTGCTCGAGCCTCCACCATTGATATGATATCCAACGGCATGGGTGGGACTAGAAATGGTGCTCTTCAAGTGGTATGTATCTCATTGCTCTTCTCTCTTATCCACCTTCTCTTTCTCCTGATGAAAATTTGGAACTCATTATGATCTTGTTCTGTAGATGCACGCTGAGCTTCAAATGCTATCCCCGTTGGTCCCTGTTCGTCCACTGAAGTTCCTCCGTTTCTGCAAGCAACATGCCGAGGGTGTTTGGGCCGTAGTTGATGTTTCTCTTGACATCAATCAAGAAGGTTCCAACACAAACCCGTTTTGGAACTGCCGGAGGCTTCCTTCCGGATGCATTGTGCAAGATATGCCTAGTAATTGCTCCAAGGTAATTATAGCCGATGCCCTTCTTTACTTGTTACATTTAACTTTCCATCCAATCTTATGGCTATTTATGATTATTGAGTTGGCCTTTGGCTGTCCGTATTTTCCTTGTGCGAGTTAAATATGGTTGTTGAGTTACATAATTCGAGTTTGTTGAGAACACAAGAAGGTGAAATTATTATGGGCAGTTTGATGAGATTGCTCCTATTGTAATGCACGTAGGACTTCACCTAGAAACCGGTACTCCATTAGTATTTTACTGAAGAAGATGCTTCTTCCTTTTTCTTAATGTATAGTCTTCGAATTTCGAAGCCAGGGTTGCTCATTGTCTGTATTTAATTAGCTTACTGCTGCTCTAAGAGATGAGAAAATCTAGAATGCTCCCAGTTTAATAGTAGAGAATCGTCGTATCTATTTCCGTGTCAAAAATATAAGAGCACTTTATTTGAATCCAACTTTTTAAACTCAAAACAAATTTCAAGTTTTAGGCCTCAAAAACTTGTTTGGTAGGATTATTTTCAAAAACTGAACTCAAGACTAACTCAAAAATATAGTCTATTATCTAAAAACAGAAAAAGTAAGTTTTTGGAGTTTTTAAACTTAAACTCACTCCTTTCTTTTCTCTCCCTCCTCCCCTCTCACTCCAAATCTCTCTCTATAATTCTCTCTCACCCTTCTCTTTCTTTTTTTTACCTTTTTTCGTCTGTCCTCGAATCCGCTCTCTTCATTCTCTCGATTCTTTTTCTCACTCCTCTTCCTCTCTATCTCCTCCGATCCTCTCACTTCTTTCTCTTTCCTCCAATTATCTCTTACTTTCTTTCCTCCTCTATCCTCTTTCTCTCTCAGACCCCCTCTTTTTGGATCTCTTTGTCCAGTTTAAGTTGTAAGAGTTAGAATTTTTAAATCGCAAACCAAACAAGTTTTTGAGTCTTAAAGAAAATTGTTTTCAAGAAAAATTCTTAAGAAATGTTTTGAGAAATTATAAAAAAATTTAAATAGTAAACAAGCCCTAAGATCTCCATAAATCCTTATGTGCAGGTGGAAGTAAAACCCTTGGAAGTTTCAATCTTTGTAACATAAACTAAGTATTTGATGCTTCCATTCCTATCTCTCTTTCTGTCTTCAGTGTTTTCTTTATCCTCCACGAGACAGAATGACCTGGATCCAGTTTCATTTTTTTATATATTGAATTCCATGCAATGTGATTTTCTGTACACTATTTTATCATATTGTTCGCTTCTCCACAAGCCGCAGTTTTGACTTTTACGCTTTTTGTTTTCCTCAAACTTGTTTGCTGCACATTTAGTTTATAATCCGTTTTTTGTTTCATGTCAACAAATCTCTAGGTGATATTATCTCGACCCTCATTGTCTTTCTCTGATCGGTCCTTCTCTCTCACTCTCTCTCTCCCTCTCTCCCTCTCTCTTACTCACAGACACACTTTCATGCACATGGCAATGTTTTTGGTTGTTGAAAAAATGTTTGAATTCGAACTTGGCAGTATGCGACAATTTCTTCTTTGCTAAGTGTGAAAGCTGAAAAGGGTCACTTTGGTAAATTCATGAGGTGGCTGCATGGCCTGATTGATCATAAAACAAGGAGCAGTTAAAAACTCAGTTTTTTTTCATTTTATTTTTGTAGGTGACTTGGATAGAACACACTGAATATGATGAGAATGTCGTCCACCACCTCTTCCGGGAATCACTGCGTTCGGGTATGGGCTTTGGTGCACACAGGTGGCTTGCCACTCTGCAAAGGCAATTTGAAAGCCTGGCATTCCTCATTTCGTCTGCCAACTCCAGTGAAGATCACTCAGGTCACCCCACTGCCTTCGATTACATTTCTCTAACAAATACGCGATGTCTCATATTCTGTATTCTGACAAATACGTATGTTCAACAGGGATAGGTGTCAACGGTAAGAAAAGCATGCTAAAGCTTGCACAGCGTATGGTGGATAACTTCTGTGCTGGGATTTCTGCCTCGTCTGTGCGCAAGTGGGACAAACTTTGCTTTGAAAATGTTAGTGAAGATACGAGGGTTATGGCCCGGAAGAGTATGAATGACCCCGGCGAGCCACCAGGGATTGTGTTGAGTGTTGCAACAACTGTTTGGGTTCCGGTATCAAGGCATAGGGTGTTTGAGTTTTTGCGAGACGAACAGTTTAGGAAGGAATGGGACATTCTGTCCAGCAATGTTCCAATGCAACGCATTGTCCAAATTGCGAAGGGCCAAGGAGGTGCCAATAGTGTTTCTCTTCTTCGTGCTAACGTGAGTCTTCTATTACTTTTCTACTCTCTTCCCATATAAACCAGTTCTCTTATTTTGTGTGTTATTTTCCTGATTTCAGGAGACAAATGCCAACGACAGTAACATGCTGATATTGCAAGAGACGTGGACTGACCCTTCGGGCTCACTTGTAGTGTATGCACCAGTTGACACTGAATCAATAAATGTCGTGATGCGCGGTGGAGATTCTGCTTATGTAGCTCTTCTGCCATCAGGGTTTGCAATCCTTCCCGGTGGCCCACCTGGCTATGAAGTGGTCAAATCTGAAGGCAATGGCAGTGATGGCAGCAACGGATGTTTGCTGACTGTTGCATTCCAAATTCTGGTTAGCAGCCTTCCGACGGCCAAAATCAACATGGAGTCGGTTGAGACAGTCAGCACTCTCATATCTTGCACCATTCAGAAGATAAAATCGTCTCTTCAAGCAGCATAGTGTTTGGAAGACCATGCATGCATGCATGCATGCCTACCTGCTTAGCTTTTGTTTTTGCGTTTTGCGTTTTGGAAACAGAAATATATGATACATGGGAGAACGTAAGAGGATTAGAAATGGATGTGATATATAGTGAAAGAGGTCGAGATTGAAAGGTTTTGCGAACAGGGGTTTCGAGTCAAGAACGAACCGCTTTTAAAGAATTTCTGTGTGGTAAATTGCTTAGTTGGGTTTTTGGTGTGGTTTTGAACTTGGAAGAACAATAGTTCGTTGGTTCGGGTATTGACTCTGTGGACCCGAGGGTTCGAACTTTGAAGGCAGCCTCAGCTCGGTCTGAGTTTTAAAGAAACACTGAAATTGTTGGAAGGAACCTTTCGTTTCTGCTAATGGTTATATTTTGGATTTTGGAAGACAAATTTTGCTTGGTTTGCTTTTCCTCTAGTTTTTTTTTTTTTTTTATACTCTGGTTCTCTTGTTAATTTAAATGTTGAATGCTAATCTCCTTTTGTCTAAACTGTTGGAACCCTATTGGACTCTAAACTTATCTCATTAGGGTTTTGAGTTTAGTTGAAACTGGAATCAGTTAGAGTTAATAGTTGATTAAGTCTTCTTTCCTTTAAAGTAGGACAATAAGGTTAAACATGTTGGTGAGTGGATATCCCACGTTGGAGTGTGAATGGGCGTACAGTTTTGCCAAGCAGTTTCTGTGATAGTTGGAAACGGTTGTGGTTATACGTCTATAAAATGGTTTAGTCCATGCTCAAGAGGAATACGTTCTTTTAGCAACTAGCCTTATTCTAGTGAGAACATAAGGTCCCCATTGAGTAGAAGACTCTTCCTCGATCATTTAGTAATGGCTTCATTAGATTCTCGATCATTCAGTAATGGCTTCATCAGATTTGTGTGCTCTTTCATCCCCTATATTAGGTTGTAATCTATGCATGTGACTAACGATAAATTCCAACATAAACCACCACGAAGTAACGCAGTTGTTAGTGACGAATTTCAGGTTCGTATTCCACAGACATATCCTGTGTTTGATTTCTGGTGTTGTTGAATTACACAATGATGGTCAGGAAGAGGCTAAAATGCCTACGTAAGTCTTCTCGGTCATCGAAATGGTGGAATGTCGTGGCGAAGCCACTAGCTGGTCCCCCTCTTAAGAAAAAAAATCTCCTTTTGTCTCTCTTTTACCTTAATCACCAATTGTAGAATTTTAATAAAATTACTTAGACGGACAATAAATCATGATTTATGCATGACTCATTCAAAGGCTGACCAAGTTTCAAACGAGGATAAACAAACAACTCATTACCAAACGGTATGTACTCTTTGATATGCCTCTGAGCGGTCTGTTGCACAATGTTATGTGAACAAGTTAAAAACACGTAATATTTTATTATTTGTTTGGAACGTCACAGTCTCATCGTCTAAAATAAGAACTAGGCGGAGTTTCAAACAATTGAAGGCCCAAAATAAAACCGTGGCCCAAATTTCCTAAATACTATTTTCTAGCCCAATTTTCAAAAGCAGCCCTTCAAATCCAATGCTAACATAGTTTCGCATTCGCGCCTTACAACTTCCAGTAATTCATCATTTCCCCACAACATTTCAAGCTCTCTTCCATTTAACCCCCAATAGGCCCACTAATTTCCCATTTTCCCTCGCCGGTCGTCTCCTACCTTCGCAGCATCGTCATCCCCAAAAACCCTGCGCAAAACCCTAAACCCCCAGCCACCCAAAATGCGCATATTCTTAACCTACTCATCCAATTTCTTGAACCCCAAGTCAAAAACCCTAAACCCCATCACTTTCCTCCTCTGCAATCTCACCCCGACCCGACCCAAATCGCAGTCGACCTCCATCCCCAGAAAACAAGCCAGAATCCGCGACCACGGCTACGACAACTACATGGAAATCGAAAAGAAAACCCGAAAAGTCCTCAAATTTCAGGACCTCATCCTGTCGCAGCCCAACCAAATCATCCAAGTCTCCCGCCTCGACCTCCTCGCCCGCCGCTTCGGCTTCAAGCAGCACGAGGCCGGCGTTTTCGTGCTCAAATTCCCCCACGTTTTCGAGATTTACGAGCACCCGGTTCAGCGGATCCTCTACTGCCGGTTGACCCGAAAAGCCCACCTCCAGATTGAGCAGGAGAAGCAGGCGCTGGTGGCACAAACTCCTGACGCCGTCACCCGCCTGAGAAAGCTCCTGATGATGTCCAACACCGGGCGGCTCCGCCTCGAGCATGTTCGGATTGCGAGGGCGGAGTTTGGGCTGCCGGATGATTTCGAGTACTCGGTAATTCTCAAACACCCTGAATACTTTAGATTGTTTGATGCTGAGGAAACTAGGAACAAGTACATTGAGGTTGTTGAGAAAGATTGTAGCTTATCTTCTTGTGCAATTGAGAAACTTAGGGAGATTGAGTATAGGGAGAGAGGGATTGATGCCGAGGATATAAGGTTTTCGTTTATTGTGAATTTTCCACCCGGGTTTAAGATTGGGAAGTACTATAGGATTGCCGTCTGGAAATGGCAGAGACTTCCGTATTGGTCTCCGTACGAGGATGTTTCTGGTTATGACTTGAGGTCGATTGAGGCGCAGAAGCGGATGGAGAAGAGAGCGGTCGCTGTGATTCATGAACTGCTGTCGTTGACGGTGGAGAAGAAGATCACATTGGAGAGGATTGCTCATTTTAGAATGGTGATGAATTTGCCGAATAAGTTGAAAGAGTTTCTGCTTCAGCATCAGGGGATTTTCTATATTTCAACTAGAGGGAATCACGGGAAGCTTCATACGGTGTTTCTAAGGGAGGCTTATAAGAAGGGTGAGTTGATAGAACCAAATGATTTGTATTTGGCGAGAAGGAAATTGGCTGAGTTGGTTTTGATTAGCCCTAGGAAGGCGAGAATGGACAGCGAATTGGTTAGTTACCACAGAGATTGGGAAGATGATGAGATGGGGCACATTGGAAGAGAACGCATTGTGAATGGTTTTGAGGATTTAGGAGGCGGGGATGATGTTAGGCGAGAGAGGGATGTGGAGGGTGGTACGAAATCAGATAGTGGTAGTAATTATGACTCTGATTGATGACGATGATCCATTGTGGTGAAACTATGGACAAAAAGGATTTCCATGAAGCTGATTGACTGAGATAGAACTCATATTTTGCTACTTGAATCATATGGAAGTTTCAGCGCGAAGGAGGGCAATCCACAACTGCATCATCCAACCCAAGTGTCTTTGAAACATTGCGATTGCCTGATGATGGAGGGTAGGCTGGTAGCATTTATGGTATGAAGAATTGCTTATTCGTGGACAGCACCTCATATGGAACTGACTCCTTGGATATTGGAGGGCAAAGTTCTGATGCCAGTAGCCTTTTAGGCTTCTGCACAACTTGACGGGATCCCGAAATTGAAGCTTTTGAGGTGAGTTAACTTTGGTTGTGGCTATCTTTTCACTTCCATTGCCTCTTTACCTTGTGAATTCGAAAGAAACCATTTTTGAACCATTTGAAGACATTGAACTTAAGCACGAATAAGTGGAAAAGTTTTGGTTTGGGAGAATGTCCTTGCAGGTTTCTGAAATCAACCAACACCATCACCACTGCAATGTGTTATTTTGTAAGATTTTGACTGATAATAATAGACTGCATCGGGACGGATTCTTCTGCATTCAAATGGATCCTAAAATCCGATATTTTGGGTGAATGTGTGTGTTAGGTGAACAGAAACATCGATTGTCTCCATACATGAGTTAAGCCAATTGGCCAAGGTGCTATCAATAAGCATGTCCCCTTGCATCCTAGTTCGAATGCCACGTCATAGATTGTTGTAGTTTAAATGTCAAACAAGAACCCATTGATGGTCTCATGGCCAATTGGTCCAATTGGATCCACCAGAACAGCCCATTTGGTTGGAATTTATTTGTCTTGAATTTGGACCAACCCAATTTATATTGCCCACTTGTAGTTGTAGGTAAAATATTCAACTACAATAAACAGGTACATAAATTAATACAAAGACGACGACATTGATCAATTTTACACATTTTTGTATTGTGTTACGTAGGGCAAGAAAACATAATTGTTTTTCAAAATTCGTGTTACGCTAAGCGTTGGTGTCGTTTTCGTCGTCGAGTTTGGTAATCAAAATTTTTATGTGTTCAACTTAGGAAAGGGATCCTCGCCAGATCTTTTTCTTAAGGATCCTAGGGATCCCGTGATTTCACACGTTCATCGTATATCGTGCGATCAGTTTTCGTTAGGTACTATTCATATTTATTTTTAAATTTTAAATTTTAAAATAATTTCTGACCACACGATGTACGATGAGCGGATACGATCATGGGATCCCTAATGTAAACAATACTCAACATTTTGTTGAAAGTGAAATATAACCTAGTTTTTCAAGCACTAATATTTTAAAGACACTATGCAAAGAAAGTTGTGTTTGTAAAAGCAATCATCTTCAATCTAAGGCCCATGAGAGAAACTTCTATGAGACGGGTTTACTGTCATCATGATATTCAATGCCAAGAATATAACGACGTACTGAAAAACAATAAATTTTAGCATTATGACATACTACAAGACGTTACATTAACAGTGTACTCTTGTTTTGAAAGTTCTCTCGAGAAGAGAGAGGCCCACAAGCGCAACGAGCCCACATCCAGACCAAACTTTCACCTAATTCCTTACGTACGCATCAACGTTAATTGATGGGAAAAATCTTAAGTCTTACACTCACACCTTTCTCACGTGAAAGCGATCCCCACTCCCTTGGTTATGAATGCCCTCGTCCCTCAACCGTCCGATCTCACCTGATCGATTTTTACTAACCGGCAGTCGTTGTAGTGAGTGTGTCCCACGTGTCCGTTTTCTGAAAAAATCATCTAGTTGGCATGATGTGCATTCACTTTCTCTTTTTGGTCGGGTTCTGCACGCATGATAATCGTGACCTGCGGACCACCTGATCACTTTTGCCACTTATTTTTTTTTTTTTTTTTTATCAAACGATAAATTTTGTTAAATTAAACGTAAAATTTATCACCGGTGAGTTTGAATCAATCTTCATTCTTCACAGCGAATTTCCAAAAATTTAATTGAGAAATTTGTAGGGGACCATTTGCTTTCTTTTTTACACTCATTATTAATAAGTAGACGAGTCATATATTGTTTTTTTTATTATTCTAATTTATAACTTTTACACGAAAACATTTGGTACGAAATAAACTTACAAAAACAAAGAAAAAAATAGTAAAAAACAAATGCTTGGCGTGCCCTCGTGCATCCTACCCCACATACAAATATTGTCGACATTGTAACCAATAGAAGAAATAACATCTACAAAAAAATAGCATATGCTTAAAAACTAACTTCTCTATAAACATGTTCCTTAAAATTTATTTGATACATTCTTTTTTTTTTCTTTCTTCCAACTCATAATTTACCTTAAAACTGAAAAAATCGATTGACCAAATCATTTCACGACCTCCTCAATTTATGAGTGAATCCAAGTGAGTAAACGTGTCATCGATGCTGACAATAATCGATAAGTGAGTAAACGTATCATTGATGCTGACAAAAATCAATCTAAATCTCCACTCTATATGAAGAAATTATCGATCTACATCTCGTGAACAACAGTTGTCTATGATAAACAGATTAAAAAGAAAATTATCAGATAAAATCACATTTCATATATTTTTGAGTAGGCCTAAGGCCCACCACACCTTCGTCATTCCTCCTCATCTCCATTGATTGTCTGTCAAAACCAGCACACTACTCCCCAACAAAGTCAAACCCCCAACTCCAAAATCCTCCATCTTTCCGTCCCATTTGTCGTTCTTCCACGACGGTTGACCTAAATTATCCTTTTCTTTTTCAATTTATTTTCCAAATTCCACACGCTTTCGTATTTATAGGTAGAGAGAGATAGAGGCGGAGGTTGAGAGGAAAGAAATGGGCAATTCATTCGGATGCTCTGCCTCCGGCGAACGGCTGGTTTCGGCGGCGAGAGACGGCGATGTAGTCGAGGCCAAGATGCTCTTGGATTGCAATCCTTGCCTTGCCAAATACTCCACCTTCGGCGGCCTCAACTCCCCTCTCCATTTCGCCGCCGCTAAAGGCCACAACGAGGTGCTTTTTCCGTCTTCTCTTCCTCTTTCCTTTCCTGGGTTGTTTTATTTTTATTTTTATTGGTTATGCGATTTCTGATTTGGGTTTTCTTTTCTGGGGTTGATTCAGATTGTTTCTTTGCTGCTGGAGAATGGAGCTGATGCCAATTCCAGGAATTACTGCGGGCAGGTACGAAAGTTGGTGTTTTTTCTCATTCAATTTTTTATTGTTTGTCATACAGTAATTAAATTTGTGTTTTTGGATCCCCATTAGAGTAAATTTGGCATTTGGGTATTGATCTGGTTAGAAAGGTTAGTGATTGGTTTGCTTTTTCGCATAAATCGAACCATCTTATCGAAAAAATTGAAGCTCATGGGGGATTGAACTAATTTCATGCTTAAGGTTGTTAAGGCAACAGATTTCATTCTAACGAAAGTAGATAGGGAGAACGCAGCTGGGATATTTTCCTTTATGTGCAACGGAATTGTCGTTCCGAGTTTGATACAAATGTTGATTAAGTTATTTGATTTCTGTGTTTAAAGACAGCATTGATGCAAGCGTGCCGATATGGACACTGGGAAGTTGTACAGACCCTCTTGCTCTTCAGATGCAATGTAAGTTTTGATTGTCTCTTTTTTTTTTGGTTGCTATTTAACTGGATTCTAATATTTGAGTAATTAATCTTTCATAGTGAAGCTAGATATATCAGTTATGCTTCGGAAAAAAAATTTGATTCGCGATCCAATATTTAATCATAGTATTTTTCTTTATACTAGGTTGCAAGAGCAGACTATCTTACTGGCAGGACTGCTCTTCATTTTGCTGCTGTAAATGGGCATGTAAGATGTATAAGACTAGTCGTGGCTGACTTTGTTCCAAGTGCTCCTTATGAATCTCTGACCACTCAGACAGATAGTGACAGAGGTGATAGTGCAAATGCAGTGAACAAAAATGAGCAAAGGTATGTGGTTGCTTCTGTTTTCTTTGTCAAGAAGATTTATTATGAATGTAAATTCTTTCATGATTGGAGCAATAATGGAAAACAGTAATGATATGGGATTGCTTTCCATTTCTACGGATTCAAAGCAGCTAAGTCACTAAATTCTTTTTCTGCATGAAGTTTTCTGTGCACTATGTTAATAGATGCAAACTCTGTTTAGCCCATCCAAATTCTTGCTGGAGTTATATCGCCTAGATATTTATATTTGTTTAGGTTTCAAACGAGCCGTTATCGGATAGGTTATGCTAACCGGGTGACTTAGATTGTACAGAATCATTTGATCTACACATATATTTCTTGCTATTTATCCATTCTATTCCAGTGCAGTGCTCTATCCAAACTTGTAAATAAGGTAGCAGATTGTGGTATCACTGCTCTCCATATGGCTGCATTGAATGGATATTTTGATTGCGTACAGCTCCTACTTGATCTTCAAGCAAATGTGTCTGCTGTGACGTTTCATTACGGGACTTCTATGGATTTGATAGGTTTGCTTTTTGTTTAGTAACCAGTACGTTAACCGAAGGAATATTGCTTTCCCATCCTGCTTCAAACTGAAGTGGAAGTTTATTCTTTGTAGGAGCTGGAAGTTCTCCACTGCATTATGCTGCTTGTGGGGGTAACTTAAAGTGCTGTCAGGCAAGAACTTTTTAGTTTTGATGGTGTGTGTAAATTAGTTTCTCTCTCTTGGGATTTAAACTGATGGTGTCCGTATTTTTTCAGATCCTCCTTGCAAGAGGTGCCAGCAAGACGACTTTAAACTGCACTGGGTATGGGTCTTTTGGTTTTCACAATAATGTTCAGCTACTATTGAAATGATTAATGTGAAGCATATTCTTTCAGGTGGCTTCCAGTTGATGTTGCCCGAATGTGGGGGCGCCACTGGCTTGAACCACTTCTAGCACCCAATTCTGACTCAACAATACCAGCGTTCCCCCTATCTAATTACCTATCCTTGCCTCTCATGAGCATATTGAACATAGCGAGGTAACTCTTCAACTAAGTACATCTATAGATGCTAACACATGTCAAATTTCTGGATATCTTGTGCTTGGTGTTGAGAGTTTCACCCAAAGGATGCCACAAACTCGTAGACAAATTCGAATACTTAGTTAAGAAAGTTTTACCATGTGTATTAGTGCCACCACATAGACTCAAGTTCTTTGGAATTTACTGCAGGGAATGTGGATTTAAGTCCGTGACAACATCAACCGACGACACAGATACTTGTGCTGTCTGTCTGGAAAGACCATGTTCGGTAGCTGCAGAAGGTTTGTCCCGTAGTGGTTATTTTTCATGTCTTATGTTTTCCTGATACTTTACAAACTACCTTTTCCCATAGTATAGCTGAATGAGTGTCATAGAAATTCAGTTTTTTTATGTACAAGATATACTCATCCTTTGTTTACTTGTACCTTCAGGCTGTAAGCATGAGCTTTGTGTAAGATGCGCACTCTATCTTTGCTCAACGAGCAACATACCTTCGGAAACGGTGTGCCCACCTGGGTCCATTCCATGCCCGCTTTGTAGGCACGGAATCATCTCTTTTGTCAAATTGCCTGGCTCCCCAGCAAAGGAAAATAGATTACAGATGTCACTTGGCCTTTGTACCCCTTGTATACTTCACCCTCGTGACCCAGAGCGTCTTTCTCCAGCTTGTGCACCAGAGATCCGAAAGAACCGTGTGGCTTCAGTTTCTTCGGATATGCTCTGTCCAGTCACATGCAGTCCATTTCCTTCTGTCACCATTCCTTTGTGCACGTGCAATGATGGACCATGCCCCTCATTTGAATCCCGGGAGGCAGAAACTCAAGATGAATTGCCCAGACGGCCCCAAGCAACATCAACAGACCAGGACAAGATGGAAGGGCCGAGACTTGGAAAAACAACATGCTCAAACATGTTTTGGAGCAGAAGGAGCTGCAGTAGGGAGCATCAGTGCAATGCTGAAATAAATGCTTGACGAGTTTGATGACGATGGTGTGCCTTCTCATGTGCCTCAGTCAAAAGGAATTTTGATTTCACATCAGCATTGTCGAACGCTGTTTGTTTGATCCCTTCTGGCCGTGAAGTGTATGAAATTATGCAAACCCGTGCTTGCCTCCGGTTTTTGTTCGGCGAGCTACATGGTGGATTTGGGTGTTGGCAGCACAGTGTAATGTTCTCATGTGGTATTTACGGCGGCTGTAAAATTTGTATGTTTGGAATAACCTTGATTGTAATTGAACGTGAACAAAGAAAAGAAGAAAAAAGATCATTTCGCTACATCTTTCCTTTTTATTTAACTTGGTTTTGGACCGACTCATTAGGATGTTTTTCGAAACCTTGATTTCAAATTTAAACCTAAATAGATTGTGCACCTAAATCGTAAAACTCCTCCAAATTTTGAACCAATTCCATTCTTTGAGAGAGATTGTGCACCAAACAACGACAATGCAAGCGAAATTAGTGCTCTTGCTCTTTCGCATTATGGCCCTATGGTTCATGGATGCCATTGCCCTGAGCTTTTTGTGTCCTAGTGCTCTTTAAGTTTTCAACTTGCTTTGAGCTTGTCTCGGATCTGGTCTTATGCATTTTTCATCTCTAAATCGTTTTGTCACCGTAAATTCTTCAACTATTAGTAGTCAGGACCCCATTACATTAGAACTTAGAAACGATCAATTACCTATATGCATGCCACGTCCCAATAGCACGGTGACACGTAGCTATGATGCCTAGCTACATGAGCCGTATCACCAATCAACAATCAACAGATAACCACAAAGCGACATATGGGACCTACTACTGTCCCGGAAACCTGGTACAACCTAGTAAGTTGTTGCCTATGTGCGTACAAAATAACAAACCCTAATACGTACGATCATATGCATGCCCTCTCTGCACGCTATAGGGAAGACCAGCACAGCAGGAGATACAAGTCTCCAATCTTCTTATGACATTTTTAATCTTATTTATATGCAGTAGTGATTACTCATCATCTTCTTCTAGCAGCAGTTTCTCGTTGTGCATTGAAATAGACGGCAGCCACAGGCAGCCCAAGACCGTTCTCCTGCGAGAATTTTCTGGTGTTGAAATTGTCCCTGGAAGCTGGAGCCCTCACTGTTTGTCTTCCTCTCTGCTTGAATAGCAAGAACACGTACCTGTGAATGCCTACGACCGGCTTTGGAGTTTCATACTCCACAGTTTCTTTTCCTGTTAATTATATAAAACCCAAAATATTATATTTAGCTAAGAACAAATCTTCATTTAGCCCTAAACCCTATATATATGAGTGTGTGTGTGTGTGTGTGTATCAATGTATTATTCATGTCGGCAATGACTTAGTTACTTACCAAATGAGACATCAGTGGTCCCAGGAATGTCTGTGACCATCCTGAAATATATAGTTTTGTGAAAGTTAAATAATTAAGGTACTATATATATATATATATATATATCTAAAACTATAGTATGTGAGCTTGTATGACAAGTAAAATATACAAACCAGTGGAGATGTTCTTTCAGGTATGGATCGCTGGGGCCTGGATAATCTGGGTCTGTCATTATCTTCATCAGAAGTTATCATCCGAAAAAAAGAAAAGGTTAGTTATATCACACTAGTACTATCAATGTATCATATTATCTTGCCGCAGCAAATAAGCAATCACAAATTATTGGTGAAATTAACTTACTAAGGTATAAGCAATCCTCATATCGTCACCGCCGATGTCGACGCGAGGTTTTTCAGCAATGACAGAAGGCATGAGCTCATGTCCATTAGCAACTTGCTTGTTTGGATTGTAAACTACATTCAGCTTCACACTTGGGGTGAAGATGTCAACAACCTCTCCTATCACTCTTCCTACCGTCAATGGCTCCGTCGTCCTCGACATGTATACGAAAAGAAACGGAGTGAAAAGACTGCAGAAGATGTGTTATCTTAATTTCTGCTAGAAAGTTGAAGCAATGCATTGGAAGCGAGACTACGTTGGCTTTTATAGGCACAAGAACAGTCCAGCAGGAAGCATAAATTAACTAATATTGGTTAATATTCCTTAATTAATTACTGTTCCGGAGCAAGAAGTTTATAGATTAATTGATTAAAAGCATTTATTCAGGCATCTGATGTTCCGAGTTTGATTCCCGATGTGGTCTTAAAATTTCTGTTCGGGGAAAGGGCAAGTCATATAAGCTTTCAAATTCGAGCTATCCTTTGATAGATGTGGTAAGAAGCCATTAGAAGGATGAGTACTTTGTTGAGTATGAGCAAAGAGATCCCTCTGAAAGCATAAAGTTACATATATTGCTGTCTCTCCCTGTAGAATCTAATGTCATTGCCTTACTGGGTTAATGAAAACGAAGAATATAACCTTTTTCTACTTAAAAAACATTATCTTGGGAAAATGGGAATTCATCTTTTAGAGGTGCTTAATAATTCTCTGTATGCACATCCTTTCTTTCTAACTTTAGAAATTAAGGAAATATATGTATTTTTCTCTTATCAACAAGCCTGGAAAAAGTGTTACAATTTAGAATCTCTGGCAACCAACGGTATGGGATGTTCAACGATGCAGCTGCACTCTCATCTCTCCCTTTCCAAATACTCTAGCTATGGCTGCTGATTAAGAAATTCTTTCCTCTCACAATACCACGCATGTCACATCGTTCATTGGACATGTGGTGCATTCTGTGTTGTTGGACAATAACGTTATTGAAACTAAAACCTCTTATATGAGAGAACCTCTCGTGCAGATCGCACATTCATATGGTGTTATAACTTCACATATATATTATAGTATTGGTGCATGATATATTATTATCCGTCATTGTTCTCAAGTTCAATTGATACGCATGTTACTACTTAAATGAATTTGTAATATCATTTGACAATGTGATTGTACTCTGAAAAATGCCAGTCCCTTCTTTCAGCATAACTTTATATAGTGTACATAACTTTATATAGTGTAATGCCAAAGGTCTCAAAAGACAAAAACCGAAGGAATTTGGACGATGGCAACCACTTGTCCGATGGTCTAGATGCATGAATGGGAATTAACCACTCCAAACTTGACACCTCTTTCGATTAGAAAGCCTCAAAACGCTTTCATTTTCACGCTTTTTATTCTTGCAATTGTCATGCTCACTCGCAACTTCTCCAATAATCAGAGCAAATTAGGGGCAAATCTGAGTGTTTCAATCCCCACATTTGACATGTTTCACATCTTTTGGCGAACTTCAATTTTCTAGTGAATTATGTCCACGTGTCTTCTTCTTTGACGTTGATTCCATGTGTTGGAATAGTAGGATTAGCTTCTATAGAAAACGAAAAGATCAAATCTTCTGCACCTGTTTTGTGTGTTACTTCTCTATAGCTCTTGCTAAATTTATGACAACCAACTTAAGGAGGATTAAGTTTATCAATACATGTCAATCAATGATAAAAGTTATAGAGAAGCCACATAGAAACCAAATGCAGAAGATATAAACCCTAAATTGAAAGAATAGAATCTCATTAGCCTTTAATCTCTACGAATAAAAAGTTAATTAAACACCACATTTTCCCTTTTTTAACTGTTACAAATGGAATAAATGCTCAATTTGTCACTTGAATTAATAATTAGTTGCACCAATTCTTCTTGCTCCACTTCAAATTTATTTCGAAAATGAAGTACATGCAACGCAAGGGTAATACTATGTTATTTAGTTTACAAAATTTTGTTTAAAAATTTAGTCTCCATATCACTACCAGCAATGCAAGTGCCCTCATTTCATGAATATATATGTCTTCGAGGGTACCGACGTTTTTAACGTTGTTTTATCTCGAGTTGTGTTGGAGGATTGAATTTTCTATCGAAATGAAAAACAACGTCCCAAATACGATCAGAAGTCCTAGAAAAGTCCAATGTAAACAAGTTGACCCGAAATTGGTCCGTCGACAATTGAATATTGGCGAGGTTCACAGGAGGTTGAGGGGCTTGACATACTGTTCATGATCTTCGGCCCAGGCTAGCTCTTGGGTTGGGTTGGTTGGTTGGCCTACATAACTCTAACAAACACTTGTTGAAGGGCATAAGACCGAAAGTGAGGGCTCGTGGAGTTTTATTTTGGTTCTTGATATTTCGGACATTGAATTTCATGGACACATATTTCTTTGTTTCGTTTCTTACATGTTCATAAACACATAAAAAGTCAGGAATTAAAATGATTTTATTATCAGTAAACCCAGAAGAATAATGGAATCGAAAAATTCAATTATTCGTTTCTATTATAACTAACAGAAAGAAAATAAATTGGTCTAAATTACAAGAGAAAAAAAAAATGAATTAAGCTTAGATAGTAAAACTTAAACACATTATATATTCTAGTGAGACCTCTCTAAAAGCTTCCAAAGGAAAAGCCAACTATAGCCGCCGCCCCTAGCCTTTGACTTTAGGATCAATGGCAACCCCATTTTCCCTCCCCATCGCATGCTTCTTTCTTACCTCTCCCTTGCTTCCTCTATCTTTTCCAACCCAAAAATTTAGATCTCTAAGTGTTGGTCTCTATTTTGACACAAGACTCAACCCTCATAGCCACTAATAATACGGCTTGCCAGAAAAATTGGGTGAAGTGTGGAGCGATTCACTTCGGAACATTACACCCCCTCCTTTGCCCTCCCTTTCCCTCCTCCTATTACGTTTTGTGATCTTCCTCGCATGTGTGGTTGTGAAGGTTTTGGTTCTTTGTAGTTTGTGGATTGATTATGCGCAACACTCTCATATCTAATTTTTTTGGTTCGGGTGCTCTTTTCAATTTGGGGCGATGTCTTCCTTCGCGGAGGAAGTGGCGGCGGTGACTGATGTTTGGCAGCTAGAGTTTAAAGTTTTTGTTGTTGCTTTTTTATTAGGGAACTTTAACGAAAAGCACCTGATGCTGTTCACTTTAACGAAAAATCAAATTTTTACACTAAAAAGTCAATCCTGATACTATTCACTTTATCCTTTATTTTGTCCTTATCATTAAAACTCAAAGTTTTCAAGCTCTTTTCATTAGTTTTTCTTTTTTATTATTGCCTACGGGCCTCAGGTTGTGTGGGTCTCCTTTTATGTCTTGGGTTGTAGCTCTCCTTTGTTTGGGTATGTCTTATATTTTATGTCTTTCTTTGTTTATGTATGGTTTTGTAATTTGTTTGGACTTGAGTTCATTGATCACAAATTATCATTTTCAAAAATAAAATATTTCAAAAAAAGAATTATTATTAGAATTTCAAAAAATTTATTTTGCATTCTAAATTTTTTATAATTAAAAAGAAAAATAAACTTATGAGCGTAAAATAAAATTTTAGAATGTTAATAACAGTTCACTTCGAAAAAAGAAAATAAAAAAAAAGGATTAATCCTATGAACCGTAGCCAGCCAAACCCAAATAGAAATAGTGTAATATTCTCTCATCAATAATACAAAATTAAACATCCACCTACAATCTAATAACACGTCAACGAAAACACACAGTGAGAAATCAAAACCTATTATCAATCCATCGTCCAGAACCAGAACCACTCTAGCAGGGAATCAATAAAGGACCTCCTAATCTTTCTCTCCTTCCTTTCTTTCATATTTGAACCGTTACAGTTTATTTACGTTAATATCTTATATTAATTTTTTTATAAAAACAGTAAAACAAAAAATAATATGTAAGAAAGAAAGGAGAATGAATGAGAATTCTATCAATAAAATCCGCTGTTGTCTCACAGTCACAGATACGTAAGAACTCACCTCAACAGTTAGGGGAAAAAAGCTTTTGGCAGAAGCACTGCCAGTCGCTCTGCTTTTAACCTTAAAGTGATGCCAAATTGCATAGCCATATTGATTTTTCTCATCTGCTTTTCTCACGCAAAGTCACTTCAGAAATCTTTCTCAATCTTCCATTTTTGGAATTCCTTCACGCACACCAAAAAGAAAGTTTTTCATTTTTCCATCAATCCCAACCCTTAAAATTTTCCCAAAAACTAGCAATAAATCCTTCTTGTTTCCTCTTCTAATCAGCGCACTAATCAGCTCTCTCAAAACGTGCACGTTTCAGCTCTTGTTATTACTGTTCTTGTTCGATGGACTGGTGCGGTGCAGTGCACAGTGCACAGTGCAGACTAGACATGTGGCCATCCCGAAACTTTCCGTCACTGCTTGCTGCCATTAATGGCTTGCGTACTTTCTTAAGAAACCTCGCCTTGCTAGGGTTTCAATTTTCATGCAATATATAGGTGATGTAATCTGCCTCTCATCTTCTGCGTTCTGCCGTGGCTGATCATTAACCACACCACTTCACAAAAAGTATAAAGACTAGTGATTATTTCACACAATTAGGTTATCCGATGCATTCATGCTTATTTTTGTTGCTTAATTTTCACTTGATTTAACTCTGTTTGTGTAAGTTTATTTTATGCTATTGATTTTAAACTCGAGTAAAAGAGGAGAGGGAGTGCATTAGGTAGTCGACAACCGGCATTTTATTTTTCATATTGAATCTTTATGATGTGAATCTTAAACGAAATTGCGCTGAAGTTAGGTCGTCATCCGAAAATGACACTTTGTGTGACCGGGGCACAGTGATAAATGAGCAAGATTCATTAATGTCGAGCAGCGCTCAAATGCAGTGTTAAACGAGTAAGGGTGTTGTAGAAACTTTTTTTTTTTAATAACTCTACTTAAATTTATTTGGAAGCATATGCTAATATCAACTTTTCCTAAGGGATGCAAAAAAAGTACATTGATTTTATTGGACGAGTGAGATCAAAGAAGTTAGGACATGAGGATAGGATTTGAGAGAGTAAAATGAGTTTAGGAACATGGAATATAAGAACCATAACAGAAAAATCTATAGAAGTAGTAAAATTTTCACTTGATTTAGTCAATTTAAGAAAAAACACACATACAATTGTCAAATGTTAAAAGGTGTCAGGTGTGTAGAAATCACTTACAAAGTTTAAATTATGAAATACAATTGTTTGTGTATCCAAAATATGGTCTTGTAAAAATTTATTAATTTAATATAACACGTGAAATAATAATATCACATGTAAATGTTATCTAGGCACCAAAAAGTTTCTGCATCAAACTGCAAAAAAAGAAAATTCTATGGACAAATAATGAGTGGGAAAATTTGCTTTGAAATTTTTGGTCCAAAAGAAAAAGGGAATCAAATGTTTGATACTTTTGGTGGCAGAAGATTCTGCACAAGTGATATAAGCAAAGAACATGATCTCTGAATTTTTTGCCTGAAATCTGTTGTCTGTTGGGGCACGGGCACTGGCACTGCCACCACCAACTGTGCCATACACTGCAATTATTTTCATCAAGAACTAAATGCTTCAATAGGACAAGACAGATGTAAAAGCATTCTGCCAGCCTTCTTCAGCAGACAAAAAACAAACGGAGGTGGATTGTCTACCTTTCCATTTTCATACTATTTTCATCTCTTTCTGTTTTGTGTGATCACGATTAAGACACGTTAACATTTTATATTCATATTACTTTTTGTTTTATTATTTTTATAAAAATATATATAAAATATTAACTTAGCTTAACCATGATCACATAAACAGAAAATGATGAAAAGAGTATGGAAATGAAAGGGTAGACAATCCACCTCCAAAACAAACTGATCCCTCCTCCGACCTTCCTTTTCCTTTTCATTTGGTTACTGGATTATTCCTATTTTTTTATTTTTTTTTTCAGTTTTCCACACCCCTATACTTTGTAGTTTTCAGTGAGTGCCGTAGCACAATTGAATGTTGGCTTGATCTACCGGGCTCAATATTGAAGACTGGTTATTGTTGAGTATGATCGAACGACTTGAAAAACGTCGATGCTCAATGTATGTATGGATCAAAGAAAAATTGTGTGAAAGGTTAAAAGATATAGACTTTGTTCGAATTGAGTCACTCTAGTCCTAATTTTCAAATATGAACGATATACTTGAGAATATTTGTGGTTTGTTTTAGAAAGGCAACTGGATGTATGTGTGGCTTCTTCTGGATTTATACTAAATTGTTATGATTTATAAAGTTGATTTTATGAATACTATTTATAAACTGTGGTCGACGGACTTGTTTTATGATTATCACATACGCCACATTATTATCATTCACACCCTTATATATCTTTTGGCAACCTACCAATGTTATATTTGTTGTACAGTTGTATATTTGTGACAGAGACCCCGTTGCCTTGAAAATATTATGAATTTAAGTTTAGTATTTCTTGCATGTGTTTCTCTGTACCCAGTACAATCGAACATTGCGCATTGATCTTGAATATATATCGAAATCGGAGCGTGACAAATTGAGCCGCAAGGTGAGATTATGGATAAAATGGGTGAGGTGCAGGGTGTGGCATCAAAAAAGAGAAAATTCGGGTTCTTGGTTTGCTTCCTGTGAAGGGACAGATCAGCCTCAGGCCAGTCCCCCTCCCCTCCCCCTACAAACTTTCATGTCTAATCAAATATCACTATCCCAACCCAAAGTGCAAATTAACACCCACATAATACAATGACCAAAATAACCATGCTCCATGTCAATGTCACGCCTGCCTCAGTGACTATCCACTCCAGGTCCTTTCGGTCAGTTCATTCCATAGGTTCCACACCTACCCGTAGCGTCTGGGAGCAAATTTTGGGGGTAGGGTTGCCCTTCACTTCATGTCAACTGTACTCACACAAAATTTCAACCCCTTTTCTTTTTAGGGTGAGGATCCCATCCGGATCCAAATGGTAGGGATTCTTTGGTACCTCACATCTTAGCCGTTTATTGTATATCGTACAGTCAGCTTTCATCGGATACTATTTGTGTTTAATTTTAAATAATAAAATTCAAACTATTTTTTATCGTACGATATATTATGAACGGTTAGGATATGAGGATCCTTAGAATCCCTACCATTTGGATCCGGATGGGATCCTCATCCTTTATATTTTGGCCTCATATAATTTAATTTGGTGTTATTCGATCTAACTCATAATGTACATGTTATTGATTCACCAACGCCAATAATTAAACTCATAACATACAGACATGAAATTCGTCTCTAATCACTGAGTTACTAGTTGAGAGTGACGATAGATAAATGTTCAACCTGTACCACTTGGTGATTCCAATGCAATTTACCACTGTTTCTCTAACATAGTAAATTTAGCCATTTCTTGTTCCACATAGTAAAGGGACTCTGGACTTACCAATGTTGGAAATTTAAGAAATTATTGCTCTTTTCTGGATTCAAAAAATACTTGATACTTTTAGAAAATTACATTTACTACTGGTACCTAAGTTTGGCATACAAGTATTTTTTTTCGTGTTTGTGTCGTTTGTGTTTTATATTTTTGTGTCAAATTAACGAATCATTTAAGAAATTGACATGTTTATTGATAAGAACCAATTTTTGAACAAACAAAAAATAATAATAATAAAAATTAAATTTGAATTTATCTGTAGCTCTAGGAAAAGTAGAAGTTGGGTCACATTTTATCCACTGTAAACTTGGAACTTTCTCCTTCACCTTTTGGCGTTGAGCGGCAAGGAAACCTCCTTCTCGTCTCCGAGCAAGGACACTCACACAACTCGCGTTTCCAACCTCACTCCTCTTACTTCTTTTATTTTTATTTCTCACCCAAATCGTGTGGACCCCACATTACATGCTAGCGTCTCAAAGGTACCAATATTTATAAATTTTGCCCCATCAACAATAAATACATGGTAAGATCGTACAAGTATTTATGAATTTTGCCCCATCAACAGTAAATACATGGTAAAATGGTACAAATATTTATGAATTTTGCCCCCACCAACAATAAATAAAAAGAAAACTAATGAAAAGAATTTGAAAACTTTGAGTTTTAATGATAAGGACAAAATAAAGGGTAAAGTGAATAGTACCATGATTGACTTTTTAGTATAAAAATGTGGTTTTTCGTTAAAGTGAACAGTACCGGGTGCTTTTCGTTAAAATTCCCATAAATAAATGGTAAAATTTATCAATTGTCTTCTCAACTTGTGATGTTGTTTCTATTTGTCCCTCGACTTTTAATTTGAGCTCCCTTATCTTATGAACGTGTTGATTTGCCCATAATTGTCAAATTTATCGTATTTATTAGACTTGATAGTTTCTTACATGACTCGTTACAAACGAAATGACGTGAAAATAACAGGTTTCGCGGTAACATGTTAACGAGTCGAATTATTATCGGGTGACCTATTAAGAATCCGTTAACAATTTGGACATGACACATAAACGACCAGTTTGTCAAGTCTAGACATTAGGCCTAACAATTTCTTACAAGACCGATAATCTGACATGAAACGACATGGCTCGTTAATAGGTCGGGTCGTTATTGGGTCACCTGTTAAGAATACGTTAAGATAACAAGTTTGACGCAAAATGATACGTTAAGATAATGAGTATGACACGAACACGACAAACTCAATTTATTTGCCAAGTCAAGCATTGTTATTTTTTTCCAACTCTATTTAACCAGAATAAAGCTATTAATGAACAGAATGCCATAGATGAACGTAAGGAAAATTTGATATGTTTTAAAAGATTAGAATGTCCAATATCAAAATATAAATTCTTAGAGCCCCAAAAACCCAAAATATATATATAAATTCTTAGAGGATAACCAAAATAAAGTACTAAGGGTGCGTTTGTTTGATGTTATTAAGGGCGACTGGCTTAACTGGGACTACAGTCCCATGTTTGGCGCAGATTGGGATTAAAGTAAATGAGACTAGCTGGGACTCGCTTAAACTACGGCCCTCGCTAACGCATCACTACAAATCCCGTGCTCCACCATGGGATTGCTAAGACCCCCTATAATCCTGTCTTCTGCATCATCAGCTATTGCGCGCCCCGTTGCCCAAATCAACCTCGTCGCCAACTCCAACACCTTGCCAACGCCTCATGCTGGAATTTTTCTTGCCCATTGATTTCCAATATGTTGAGAAAAAACCCAGAAACCCTAGATCCCCAAATTGAAATCTGAAATATGAACAAACAGAAATCGCAGCCCAACACGTCAAGAAGATGTTCAACTTGAAGAGATTGGGGCGTATGGAATTGAATTGATCACTTCAAAATGATGTTTAGCTGTGCTTTATCAACAACTATTCCTAGTCTAAATCTTGTCTCGAAATTGACCATAGTTATCCTGCATAACATCTACAAACAAATTACTAACACATCTTGAAGAGATTGGGGCTTTTGCAACTGAATCGCACTACATGATTGGATTCCATTGAAGAGATTGGAGACGGTGGTTGGGATTTTTGGAAGTAGAGAAAATAAAAGGTTAATATTAGTGAAGAATAAGAGCAGAGAATAGCTTTTGTGAATGCAATGAGATAAAAAAATTATAAAACTAAAATAAAAAATTATAGAAGTGAATAAAAAATAGCAAAATATTTAATCTGTCACTTTAGTTCGACACTGCACCAAATGTTTCACTAAGCTAGTCCAGCTTAGTCTAGTCTAAACCAGTCCAGCTTAGTCCTTACAGTTAGTCCAGTCCGAGACAGTCCGATGCAACAAACGCATCCTAAGTTCATTAGGCATCACTAACTCTATTAACAAATTTAAGATACTTCAGGATTATAAGACAATAGGCTAGTAGCTTAGTTAATTAAAAACAATCTTGTTTGCACTCAAATTACTTAATTCGAATTATCTTTCATACAATATCGTTTATATCTCAAAAAAGAAAAACGAGAAATGAATCGGACAAAGTAGAGTAGCATAAAAAGAAAGAACTAGTTAAACACCCATAAACCCATTTTAAATTAGAAAATTTAGTCCATACAGATCGCATTCGATTCTTGAATTTGAGGACTTATTAAACTGTAACTTGACTTAAAAGTAGATTAATTAACCTAATAATACCACTAGAAAATAAGGAAACTAATGAAAAAGGTTTTGAAAACTTTGAGTTTTAACAATAAGGACAAAATAAAGGGTAAAGTGAATAGTATCGGGATTGATCTTTTAGTGTAAAAATATGATTTTTCGTTAAAATAAACATTACCTGGAGCTTTTCGTGAAAGTTCCCTAGAAAATAATTAGCCAACAACAACAAAAAGTTATACAAAATACATTATTCTAATCGACCATTGCAATTACATCCATACATGGTGCCAAAATAGAATAAGGAAAAGAGATGGGGACATGACAAGCACAAAAAACAGAACCCCTATTTTCCGAAGCACCAGCACATTTGAAAATACTAAAGAAATGCCTAAAACGAGACAAAAAGCCGGATTCTCTGAAGCTGCCAAAGTAGGGCACTGCTGGATCTATATGCTAAGTATGGTAAACATTGTGCGGTCGAAACAGAAATTCAAGAAATATGTGGGGCACAAAAGGGGCTCATTTGCAAATTCAACAGAATCGCTGTTGGGAGAGTACAAGTCACGTGAGCGGCGTGCCTTTCTTCTCTGACCGTATTAATAACACTCTCTTCTATCTTTTATGGCCTCCTTGGCATACACTCAACTCGCAGAGAAAAGCTATGGCGTTCAAGCTTCTTCTCAACGCTGGTGAAATGACACATTAGCCCTCTCTCCACCGCCATTTTTCTCTGAAAAACACAGCTTCCGACCCCTCTTGCTTCTTCTCAAGTTGCCCTCTCATGGCGTCGAAAAAGCCTCTGTTTATAGTAATTTTCTTAGCTTTTGAGTTTCTCTTTCTACTCGCCAATGGAGTTTCCCACCAAAATGACCAAAACCCAGAAATGGAAGCCCTTCTTTCCTTCAAAACCGCCCTCGGAAACCCCACAGTTCTCTCCTCGTGGCGGCCCTCCGCCTCGCACTGCGACTGGGTCGGCGTTTCCTGCCAATTTGGCCGAGTCACCGCCCTCGCCCTTCCGTCCCTCTCCCTCAAAGGCCCTCTCCCTTCCTCCCTCTTCTCCCTTGCAAACCTTGTCGTGCTAGACCTCTCCTCCAACCTACTAAGCGGCAAAATCCCACGTCAAGTTCTCAACCTCAAACGCCTAAGCCACCTCTGCCTCACCGATAACCAGCTCTCCGGCGAAATACCCACCCAACTCGCCGAGTTAACTCAGCTAGAGACTCTGAAGCTCGGAACCAACTTTTTCGCCGGAAAAATCCCGCCAGAACTTGGAAATTTAGCACTGCTTCAAACCTTGGAGCTCTCCAACAATGGGTTCCATGGAGATATTCCTACCCAGATTGGAAACTTGACCCGGCTGCAGTTCCTGGACCTGGGCAACAATGTCCTCTCGGGTTCTCTTCCCTCTGCCCTGTTTCCAAAACTTCAATCTTTAGCTTCCATGGACGTTTCAAACAATTCATTTTCCGGCGCAATTCCACCTGAGATTGGTAGCCTGAAGGATCTCACCGAGCTCTACGTTGGCATCAACCATTTCTCCGGCCCGTTACCCCGCGAAATCGGTGAGCTTTCGCGGCTCGAAATTCTGTACGCTGCTTCCTGTTCCATAACAGGGCCGTTGCCGGAAGAGATTTCTAAGCTGGAATCGTTGACCAATATTGACCTCTCGTACAACCCGTTGAGGTGTTCGTTGCCAAAAGGCATTGGGAAGTTGCAGAAGCTGAGTATTTTGGATTTGGTCTTCACTGAGCTCAATGGCTCTATTCCTGCTGAGCTGGGGAACTGTAAAAGTTTGAGGACTTTGATGCTTTCGTTCAATTCGCTTTCGGGGACGTTGCCTGAGGAGCTCTCTGAGCTTCCGGTGATGACGTTTTCTGCCGAAAAGAACCAGCTCTCCGGCCTATTGCCTTCCTGGCTCGGAAAGTTGAAGCAAGTCGAATCGATTCTGCTTTCCAGCAATCTATTTTCCGGGAAGATTCCACCGGAGATTGGCAACTGCTCTATGCTGAGGTTACTTAGCTTGAGCAATAACATGTTGACGGGGCCGATTCCGGAAGAGCTTTGCAATGCGGGTTCGCTTTCGGAGATTGATCTCGATAGCAATTTTCTCTCGGGAACAATTGACAACACGTTTGTCAAGTGCAAGAACTTGACGCAACTCAACCTGGTGAATAATCAGATTGCCGGCGCAATCCCTGACTACCTTTCGGAGCTTCCACTCATGGTGATCGACCTTGATTCCAACAACTTCACGGGCACGATACCGAAAAGTCTTTGGAATTCGGAAAATTTGATGGAGTTCACAGCTTCGAACAATCAGCTGCGAGGTCCGATATCGAATGAGATTGGTCGGGCAGCCGTCTTGGAAAGGCTTGTTCTTAGTAACAATCAGCTGACAGGCACTCTTCCTACAGAGATTAGAAATGTCAGCAGCCTTTCTGTTCTAATATTGAGTTCGAATCTTCTGGAAGGGAACATTCCGCCTGAGCTTGGCCGGTGCACCGGTCTTACTACATTGGAGCTCGGAAACAACCTGCTCAGCGGGTCGATCCCGGCGGAGCTTGCGCAGCTGAGCCAATTGCAATGTCTGGTACTTTCTCACAACAATCTATCAGGTTCAATTCCTTCGAAAAAATCGTTGTACTTTCGACAAGTAAACATCCCGGATTTGAGCTTTGTGCAACATGTTGGAGTGTTTGATCTGTCCTACAATAGATTGTCCGGTGCAATACCGGAAGATTTGGGCGACTGTGTTGTTTTGGTGGATGTTTTGATCAGCAACAACCTGATCTCCGGTGAAATTCCAAGGTCCCTTGCTCGTTTAAGAAATCTTACAACTTTGGATTTGTCTGGGAACATGCTCAGTGGTTCAATTCCTCCAGAGTTTGGCGGTTCGCCGAAGCTTCAAGGCTTGAATCTGGCAAATAACCAGCTTACGAGCACCATACCGGGAAGCTTAGGTCGTTTGGGAAGCTTGGTGAAGCTTAATTTGACCGGTAATAAGTTGTCTGGTGCCATACCTGTGAGCTTTGGGGATTTGAAAGAGCTTACTCACTTGGATTTAAGCTCGAACGAGCTTGATGGCGAGCTTCCTTCATCGCTGTCAGGCATGCAGAATCTTGTGGGGCTGTATGTTCAGGACAACCGGCTTAATGGTGGTGTGGATAAGCTGTTCTCGAATACCATGGCTTGGAGGATCGAAAAGATGAACTTGAGCAATAATCTTTTTGATGGGGAGCTGCCCCATTCTCTTGGTAATCTGTCATACTTGACGGATTTGGATCTTCATTCAAATTCGTTTCGAGGAGAGATTCCTCCAGACCTGGGGAATCTGATGCAACTCGAGTTTTTTGATGTTTCAAATAACAAGCTCTCTGGAAGGATTCCAGATAAAATTTGCAGCCTCATCAATCTGTTTAAGGTGAACTTGGCAGAAAATAGGTTGGAAGGGCCGATTCCTAAGAGTGGTATCTGCCGGAACCTGTCAGAAAAATCGCTTGCCGGTAACAAGAAATTATGTGGGAGAAGTAAAAATTTGGATTGCCATGCCAAGAGTTTTGATAAATCAGCATTGTTGAATGCCTGGGGAGTTGCTGCTGTTGTAGTTGGAAGTGCTCTAGTCTTTATTGTTGCAGCTTATGCTGTAGTAAGATGGATCGCCCGAAGCAGCCGGCATGATCCCGAAGAAGCTGAAGAAAGCAGGTTGAGCAGTTTCATGGAACATAATCTCTATTTTCTCAGTAGCAGCAGCAGATCAAAGGAGCCTCTGAGCATCAACGTCGCCATGTTTCAGCAGCCGCTGCTCAAGCTTACTTTAGTTGACATTCTTGAAGCCACCAACAACTTCTGCAAGACAAACATAATAGGAGACGGAGGCTTTGGAACTGTGTACAAGGCCACATTGTCGGATGGGAAAACAGTCGCGGTTAAGAAGCTAAGCGAGTATAAAACTCAGGGCCATCGAGAATTCATCGCTGAAATGGAAACCCTGGGTAAGGTAAACCACCAGAATCTCGTTCCATTACTCGGGTACTGCTCTCTTGGCGAGGAGAAGCTCCTTGTTTACGAGTATATGGTAAATGGGAGCCTGGACATTTGGCTGAGAAATCGGACTGGGGATCTTGAAGTCCTAGATTGGGACAGACGTTTCAAAATCGCAATGGGTGCAGCCCGCGGCCTTGCTTTTCTTCACCATGGATTCAGCCCCCACATCATCCACAGGGACATCAAAGCCAGCAACATCTTGCTCAACGAAGACTTCGAGCCCAAAGTTGCAGACTTTGGACTCGCAAGGTTGATCAGTGCCTGTGAGACTCACATTAGTACTGATATAGCCGGAACATTTGGCTACATTCCACCGGAGTATGGACAGAGCGGGCGGTCTACCACAAAAGGAGACGTCTATAGTTTTGGCGTGATACTGCTCGAACTGGTGACAGGGAAAGAGCCAACCGGACCCGATTTCAAAGACTTGGAAGGCGGGAATCTAGTCGGGTGGGTTTTTCAGATGATGAAGAAGGCGAAGGCAGCTGATGTTCTTGATCCGGTAGTACTCGACGCGGATTCGAAGCGCAGGATGGTTCAAGTGTTGAAGATTGCCTGTGTGTGCCTCTCTGATAACCCAGCTCAGAGGCCTACGATGCTTCAAGTGTTGAAGTTTCTCAAAGAGATTAGTGATGAGTAAAATGTAGAGTTTTATGTCAAGGATGTGATGACAATGATCATGTAAACTAATTAAGGTACAATTAGTCTGCTAATCTAATCAAAAGCTGGGGTTTCTTAATAAACATCGTTTAGTTTTCGTTTGTTTGAAGAAACCATTGAAACAAAGTCATCTCTTCCATTAAAAAACCTAAATTTTATATTTCAATGCGAATCAACTCCAACTCAAATACGAGTTTCATCCCGAACTCGAAACTTTGTAGGCCTCGATCAACTAGCATTACAGTTTAGTGGCGTTACTTTGAAATTTGTAAGTACAAAGTTCGATATCCAGTTATAGTTGATTTATGGTACGCACCAAAAGTTGAATATTTTAGACACGAATTCAATGGTGAAGTTGAAAAATAAGGCGACAAAGAAATAAAATTTTGGATAGGCGAAAATTTTGCGAATCGCCAACTTTCGTCTATGTTCAACCAGTAGGTCTCGCAATCAAGATTGCCCCTTTTACTTACGCATTTTCAATCAAATCATGATCCTTTTATGTATCTAACGAGTTTGAAGTAATCAGGCGTTCTACATATTATGAATAACATTTTTCATTCCACCTAGCAAGGCTAAACACTCATGGGTGACTGATGATGAAATAGTAGAAGGGTGAAAAGAATTCCCATTATGGGGTGATGGTTAATTGTTTTTTTTTTTGGTTATTTTGATTCCGGTCCCTAATCAGACTAATTGTTAGATTGAAACCTTGTTTGTTTAAATATTTTGATTGATGTCCTTAACATCATTTAAGAGATTTAACTCATGTATTTATGCATTTAATGTCCCACAAATTATGAAATTTAAACAAATTCAAATAATATTTTTAAAATACTAAAAAAATGAATAATGGAGTAATATTGTTCTTCGCAAAATTATAGCAAAAAAATAATGTACCCATATAATTATTAATATATTTTAAAAAATAACTACTGATATATTTTAAAACATAAAATAAATACATACAATTAGCAAATAAATTAAAAAATATGGGTACAAATACAAATACAATTTTTAAAAATATGGGCACTAAAAAGAAATTAATATATGGGTACAAATTAAAAGTGAAAAGAAAATTGGCACAAATTAAAAAAAGGTTGCAAATCGAAAATGGGTACAAACTAAAAATGAAAGTATATGATAAACAATTTAGCCATAAATATAAATATACCATGTGTAACATTTCTAACAATAAATGAACATATTTAGAAATAAAAAAATATTTTATTATTGAAAATTTTAATGACATATATTAAAATCTAAGGATGTTGATAAAAATTTGAAAATGAATAATATTTTAAGGGAAATTTTATTTAAACTCATCTAACATATTTCTACATCCAACTTACTCTTTACACCCATTTGTTTTTTAACTAAACTATTAATGTTACAACCACACCCACTTTCTACTTATTAAAATGATTTCTTTAGTCTTTAATTAGTGAGTCGTGGGACCCGCCTTATTTTTATACTTCTATCATGGTTCCGGTCTCTCTTTCCCCTCTAATATCTGAATCAACTATCTCTCTCTAACTCTCAGGAACTCACACTATCTCTAAGCTCCGAGAGCTTCTCTCTAGCTTTCACCTCACTCCCCTTACAAATCAAACCCCAAAAACCATATATTTGGAATCCTTGAGACCTAACGAACTCAATGGTACCCTTGCATGCGCCATCTGAGCACCGTGGGCTTTTCTGCCATTGAAGCCGAGAGCTTCAAAGCTCTAACACGCGAACCCAGGTGAGGATTGTGTTCCTTCTTCAAATTTCTGGGTTATGCATGTTGGTTTTATGACAAAACTCAAGGGTTTTGATCTCAGTTTTTCTCTGTGCTAATAATCTAGCTCCGACGACGAACTCTGACGAGTTCGAGGTCCATCTCTTCCCAAAACCTGCTGCAGTGCGTCCAGGTGAGTTCTTAGGTATATTTGTGAAGTTTTAGAACCCCTTATTCAAGCCCTAACTCTTACCATCCCTTGTGCATGCATGTCCGGTTCCGACGACGAACTCCGGCGAGTTCGTGAGTGTGCGTTTGTGCAGTGTGTACGTTGTGCAAGTGTGTGTGCGTGAACCGTGTGTGTGTGTGTGTAAGTATGCTTGCTGTGCGTGTGTGTGTTTATATGTATGTATCTATATATATATATATATATATATATATATGCATGTTGCCTCTGTGTGTATATTTGTATATATATATGTGTGCATGCGTGGGAGTGTGTGTGTGTTTATATATGTGTGTATATATATATATATTTATGTGTAAATGTTTGGTGTGTGTGTGCCGTGTGTGTATAAGTATGGGTTGGGCTCAAGCCCAAACCACCTCTTGATCCTAACCTATCCAAATCCAAGGCCCATTTCCATTTCCTAGAATTATATTGTTGGGTAGTTTGATTAACTGTACGTTCTTGTACTTAGGGACACTTATCGCAACGTTTCTGTCTTCGCTAGTGGCGCAGCTTTTGACGGAGTATCTGTGAGTGGACCACCTTCGAAAATTGCATGTTTTATTGATAGAATTGCATAATTTAATAGCATGCCTTGCAGAATTATTGATTTGAGAAATACTTTACAGGAAGCATGATGATTTGATTATACGTGATTATATATATATGTTTTGAACTATTTCCATTATATCGTATTTTCTATAGAACCCTCATTCTGGTAGACTATCTGATCGATGACGATAGGATGCTAAGAATGTGTTTCAAATGACTTTCGAACACCTCTTCGTAGTATAAAGGATCGATGAATTTATGCTACAAAGTTGTATTTTAGAGGTGAATTATGTTTTGTGCATACCTAGTGAACACTATGCCGCCTGGGGCGAGGATCTGGTGTTGGCATTGAGGCCGGGAGAAATAATCCCTAGCGAAAGGCTGAGGGACACGGAGACAGACATTGGGCCGGGAGGGAGATATCTCTGGCTACGGGCACAGAGACTGAGGTGCAGGCATTGGGCCGGGAGTATTGTTATTCAGTGCACTCACTAGCAGCACAACTTGTGTTATGCTTCCTGACATGATTGCTGAGATAAATTTTGATATGATTTTCTGAGATTGATTTGCAGAAAGATATATGAATTGTTTTATGGCATGCTAAGGGTTTCTGAAAAGCTTATCACTTATTATTCTAGTAGTTTTCATTATTAAACTGTGGGGGTTAGTATGTTCGTAACTGTTTTCGTACTATGTATGTATATAAACTTGGTCCACTCACCCTTGTTTTGCGCCCCCATTCAGGACTTAGGTTGAAGGCACATAACCCCGGCATTAAGGTACTTCCGCAGCGGCATCTTCGAGTCCTCTCGGGGTAGGACCTACTCCTTGTTCATTCAATCTTATCTTAATTCTTGTTAGTGACTAGGTTTAGTTGTATGTTCTGAACACGTTCCTAAATTGTTAATTTATTGTTTTTAGATTCATAACCCATATTTATTTCTTATTCCTAGCTTTTGTATCAATTAATGGCTTTCGTCACCCTCGGGTGTCGGCCAGCACGTGCCTATCCTGGTATTTGGGGAATATCAGGGTCGGGGCGTGTCAATTAATATCTCTTTAAACCCAAATTTAATACCTAATATACCCTCATAAACCCAATTTAATATGTGGATTTATATTTACACCCATTGAATATCAGTGATTGTCGGTCTTTGTCCCTGTTATGCTCTGCTCTGTGAATCTATTAACTTTCCTCTGCAAACAGCTAGCCAGCCTTGGTTTTTGGGGCAATGGTTGGGTAAAGTATCAATGTGTCGTCATGATTTGCTTGTACTAGGCATGTTTTTGAATTGCAATGAAAATCATTCGCCTTCACGAATCAAGGTTCCTGCAACGTTGATCGGAACATGCTTTTCTCCGACGCCTTTTTTGTTCGACTTCATCGGATGAGATGCCAAAGCCCTCACCCCAATATCACACTCATTGATCTCATCTACATCTCTAATGCATCCATTCACCACAACACCTGCCCATCCCATGTTTTGAGCCAACTGTCCCAAGTTCCCTCCAACCAAAGCACATCTCATGCTTCCTCCGCCATCAATGACCAAAACTCTTCCCTAGCCTTTGGTTTCGAGAAGCTGTCTGACTAAGACATTGTCCTCGAACACCTTGAGTGTCGTAATGGGGCATGAGAATGCTCGGGATTGTCCGTATACCTGGAAAATTGGTGGCAGCACACGCAAACCTCCGCTTCCCACAAGAGTTGTATTCGTATCACAAATTTCAGCAGTTGCTAAGGTAGCCATATTTCGCCTGCAGATGCATACAGTCTGCATATCATCAAAAAGTTATTTTTCTCTACGAGCGGTATTATGGTTTTAGCCATAATGAACGTAGGATAAACAAAGAATAATCGTAGCGTTTAATTATAGTGTTTGGCTTTATTAATAAATTTAAGTTTTATTATTAATTTCATTTTGTACTTAATCGTAATTATACAATAGGGTAAAATAGACAATTAACATTCAAAATTTTAAATTGGGTGTAAAAAGAGGTTGCATGGGTTTAAATAAAATTTTCCTATTTTAATCAATTGAGTAGTAAAAAGAGAGATGTGAACCTAATTTCTCATTCTTTTTTTTTTCTACCAATGTCCCACAAGTTAGTGGGTACTTGATCTACGTAGATTAAAGGTGAACACTCATCATTTATAGCGAGCACCTTTAACAAGCAAGTAGCTAGCTTCCGCCTTACTTAACAGCGATACGTGAGATACGCTAGAACCAATTGTTGGTAAGAACATTTATATGAGGCATGCATAACTGATTTCATAACCATAATCTATCACAATCACATTCCACATCCCACATCCCACTTCCAACTTTTATATTCTTCGGGGTTTTTTTTTTTTTTTTGATCAAAAGTAAGTTATTCATTAAGTAAGATCGAATTCATACAAACTAAGGATAGTGTACATAATGAGGCTCGATAAAAGTCTTACCAGCCCGCACAAAAAAGAATTATCCTCAAATGAACAATTATTACACATAAACACAATTATTACATTCCAAAATAACCGTTACTCAATAAGATCTACTTGTACAATAACGATATTTAATTATGTGCGGACATTGTTCAATAAACCTCCGTTCA
Source organism: Malus sylvestris (assembly GCF_916048215.2). Lineage (NCBI taxonomy): Eukaryota > Viridiplantae > Streptophyta > Magnoliopsida > Rosales > Rosaceae > Malus > Malus sylvestris. The sequence goes on from NC_062260.1 coordinate 27,153,814, forward strand.
AGTCGAGTACAATAGACACCCGTTGCATTGGATATGGTCTTTAATTTCTTTTTTTCCTTGTGGGAAGTGGGAACGTTTGATCATCTTCCATGTACAATATTACGCAAAATCAAAGGCAGAAGATAAAAACAAAAGTACTATTTCTAAAAGCAAGAAAGAGTAGAACGTCTGAGAAACTTCTTGAAGGGAATGGAGGAGTAGGATTCTTTTTTTTTTTTTTTTTTTTTTTCTTATTTCATATTTGATCGATTACACATTAACCTTTTATATTAATTTTTTTATAAAAATATAAAAATAAAATACAAAATATAAGAGGAGAAGATAATGGAAGGAGACGGAAAGAGGAAGGTGAGAGAATCTAGTCCAGGAAATGGGCCCCTAAATGCTGACACGCACGTGAACACATTTTAACACGTGCCTCAATCTAATATCTACCGTAACTTCCTACTAATAATCGCTCACTCGGCTGAAGCCGCAAGTCGGTCTCATCCTCCTCTACGCCGTCGGCGCTGGCCTCTCTCGCGCGCTTGGCCCCTAACGCCACCCCGAAAAGCTTCAGTCTCGCCTCTTCTTCCTTTTCCTTCTCCCCCTTGACGGAAAACCTCTTCCCGGGTATCAGATCGAGCGGTTTCAGCTCCGGGAAGCCGCTTTCCCATTGGGAGCACGCGTAATTCGAGACCATGCTGAAGATACTGTTGCATAGAGACTTGACGTCTGCCAACTCCTTGGTGAGGTGCATGTTCTCCTTCCTCAGCCTCTCGTTCTCGTGCATGAGTTTCGACGGAGCTCTGTTCGGCGACGAGCTCGACGATATCACCTGCTCGTCGCCGGAATTCGACGGCGACATCATCGGTTTCGCCGCTGGAACCGCCCATGCCGACGCCACCGGCGGTGCCAGAGGCGTGCTTCTCCGACGTTGTATTTCGCAGAGAAGCCGCTTCTGGCCTCTTTGGAAGCAATCATTCGCGAATTCCCATCGGTCCAGCCCAACCTTTCGAAATCCCTGAATTCGAATACAAAACATTCAGAAATTAATAAATTCGGACCAGAAAATCGCCGGAAATTGAAGAATTTGAAACCGAAAGATGCTTACGTAGGTGTTGAGCTGGCGGACGAAGCTGGAGAAGTTGTTGTGCTTGAAGTATTTGGGGAGCAAATCTCTGGCGAAGACGGTGGGGTTCCAGACGACGAAGCTAGATCCGTCGTCGTTCCAGGAGATAACGTCGTTGATTGAGGGATCGTCGACGAGCTGATACGTCTTGATCAAAAACGGCGTCGGCAGAGCTCGCTGCAACGACTCGCCGGACGTGGACTCGCCATTCGGCTCTACCGGCGTCGGAGCCATATCAAAAGCCGCGCCTCTAACGGAAAAGGAAAATTGAAATTAAAATTTGGAGGACGATGAGAGCAAACCAAAGAGAGAGTTGGGTTGGAGAAATGGTGGTGGGAATCGGGAATGGCGGTTCTAGAAGATTCTTGGGGAATTTATAGGGTGGGAAGTTGGGAAGAGAGAGAGAGAGATGATGATGATGAGAGAGAGGGAGTGGGAAAAAAGACAGAGGAACCCACACGAAACTCTTTCACTTTCGAGAAACTTCGAGGTCAGATTTTCGAGAAATTTTTCAAGGTAACAGGAATATGAGTGGTACATTACGTGTTTTTATGTAAATAGTGAAAAATTGTATTTTTTAGCATATATATTTTATAATTAGAATAGTTATACATGATATATTATCCTGTGTTCCAAAATCATACTGAAAAACCTCTTGATTTTTCTTCGGTTGCGTGTAAGCCACTTATCAGAGGTTCGTGCGGAAATTGTATTGTGGAAAAATGCTAAATAGATTTTCTCAAAAATAACACTCTATGAAAGTGGCTGCAGTATGAACTGAGTGAAATTAAAACAGATTCAATAATCAGTAATCGGATGATTGTTCATTTAAATTAGATTTTGGAATTCAACAAATTATTCATTAACAGAAAAAAAAAAATGCAAGATCTGAATACAATCATAAATCAATTAGGAAAAATTACAATAGACAACAAAAAGGGATTTATAACTTCTCCTTTAGCATACAATGTTTTATAATGTTCATATGGAATTGACGTTAAACAATATTTTATATAGTTTCGAATATCCATTTATAACTTTCATTACGTTTACAATGCATGCAAAATCTTAAAAAATTATAAAATGTAAACCACAATCGAAATTCCATTTATGACTTTCATTACGTTTACATGGCATGCAAAATCTAAAAAAATTATAAAATGTAAACCACAATATGCACTTCAATATCTAAATTTGTAAATTGTCACATAATATTACTAATTAATCTCTGTCATAATAATATAATATATTTATGACTTTCTCGATTTATAACCTCCTTAATGTTACATAAGATTTATAAAACACTAAGTAGTCTAGCTTTATATTAATTGAAATTACAAGTATTAAGTCCAATTGGTTGAAAACATTTGTCTTTGTACCCGAGTTAATTCAATGTAGATTATCTTATTGTTTGACAATAATGATTTAAAGCATCTAAGTTTAATTATATATAAATGATCATATAACATATTCGGAAAATGATTTTTACATTCATCGTTATATTTAGCTTTTAAATTGGATAAAGCAATAAAAAATTAAATGGAGATTTGAAAAGGATTGTGAATAAGAAGAAAAAAAACACGTGGAGAACATATTTCCCCCCTTCTACACGGAATGTGATATAAAATCGTGGTCTTTTTTTTACCACTATTCATGAGGAAGTGCATCATCACTTTGTAACATGAGTATATATCAATTTAATCACAGCAAATGGTTTAATGGTAAGGAGGCGGACTGCGGTTCCTTAATAAACAAAAAATATGGGAGGTCTCAGGTTAGAGGCTCCAAGTTGGTGAGTGTGCTTGAATGTGGCAGGGTGAAATTCTCCATAACCTCTCTGGGCTCGGAAGAAATAAATAATCGTAGCCAGCTACCAGTTGTCCCTTTCAAAGAAATAAAATTAAGTCGTCGACTCATATCATAACACGAGGATTATAAACATAGTCTTGAATATTTTGATAAACAAGATAAACAAAATCTAGTCGTATGGGAGAGCAGAAAGAAGGTACTACACATTCCTAATTTTGACTGCAGATGGCCAAACTGGCGTGCAAAAATCGCAATCTTTGACTCAAATATTTACCATGCGAGACGTAGGTTAGGCTAGTTGATCATAACAATATTTCCGTCACAAAATAGTATGTCCCGGGAGGAAATCTACCCTATTCTGTGCAGATTTTAGTTTGGAATATGGTTTTCTATAACATGTAGTAAACGAGTGTGAATCAATGCAACAACAAACAAAACAGAGGAGGTCAAAGTATATACCAGATAATGCGTTTGATCCTCTCTTCCCCCTTCCCTCCGGGAGGCAGAATTACACAGGTGAGGTAATCAAAATTCCGTTACAAAGCGCAACAACGCTTTCACTCAAATTTCATGAAAAGTCCATCTCAAGGATTAGTCTTGAAGAACAGATCAAATTCTTCAAGACATATACAAAATGCAGCGCCGATAAAGAAAAATGGTCGCTGAACTGTAAATTGTCCAAACAAAGAGAATCCACCAAGCCATAAAGAGAGCCACTTCCTTCACAAGGGCAGAGCACGACGATAGACTACAAATGTATTGGTAATTTTCCGAAGAGATGCCATCAATCTGCGAAAGTCCAAGCAAGAGGAGACTCCCAAGCCAAAAACACCTCGCACTCTTCACCGCCGGTATAAACAAAAAACCCGAAAAGCATCCCATCAAAACAGCAATAAACATTTTCGCAAACCCATCAACATCCTCCAAATGGAAATCAATAAACTTGGGACTAAACGTGAAGCAAATCACATTTCCTAAAACCAATCCCGCAGCCCCTAAAAGCACACTCAGTTGCTTCTCGGACCGCCTCGAAGCGGATTTCTCATAAGCAATTTTACCATGCAAAATCAACAGCTTAGAAACACCGGCAAATCCCAGCAGAACCGGAACAAAAATCCCATTAACTAAAAACCCAGAATTTTTATCGTCCGATTCGTTATTCAAGTACAACAACTGAAGCAAAAGACATGAAATTGCAACGAAGGAGAAAGTGAAGGCATTGGAATACTCATTGAAATACAGGTGGGTTTGGAGGTGGGCCTCGTCGAGCTTGAGGCGGAAGATCTGAGCATTGTTTTCATCGAACTCGGGCTTGGATTTGACCTTGACCGCTTCCTGAGCTCGGGGTTGGATTTTGAGGGCTGCCCAGAAGCGGAATCGGGGCCGTCGGGCCGGCGGATGGCGGCGCGGACGCCGCTCTGGACGTTGTCGGGGTGGATGTAGGTGTGGAGGCCGCGGAGGAAGAAGATGGGGATTTTGAGGAAGGTGAGGAGGAGGGTGAGAGTGAGGGAGACTGAGAGTTGGAGTATTAGATTCTTGTAGGTGATCAAGAATTGGAGCATTGTTTACTTGGTTTGGGTTTTGAAGGACCAGAGGGTCCAGTTGGGACAAATGCTTGGCAGTTAGGGGGAGAGAGAGAGAGAGAGAGAGAGAGAGAGAGAATGTGGAGGTTTGAGATCTTAAGATCGATTGGATTCTAAACTTCTTCTGAGGCTGTTGAAGTCGAATGATCCTCTGCATGCTTGTTCTTGTTGCTCGATGTTCTCTATGTTGCTGTCAAGGACATACTTTGCCTTTGTGGTAATTGGGCTCCTTAGGCCATCTCCAACCGACCGGTTAAACGATCATAAAGCTAAAAATAAATCGAAATAACATGAAAATCGTCTCCAATTAAAGGCTAAGCTAAAAGGTTTGTGGGCTCCATCGGGCCCAAACCCCCAAATCAGGCTAGCGGACTTGCCATTTCCAGCCAGCGAGCCCTCCAGCTCAGTCCATTTGAATGCCAATAGCTACCTGACATCAGCTAGCAACGGCTATCTAATGTCATGCTGCCGTCAGGTTACCGTTGGAATTCGATTTTTGTTTTTGACGAATTTTAAAAAAAATCTTTTTTTTCTATAAATACTTACACAATTCCTACAACATTGAAAACTGAAGATAAGAAGTGTCACGTATATAAGAATCTTATTTAAAATTTGCACAACCAATTACATCTCGACACGTGGCACTCGAAATCCAATCTGAAAAATTATTAAGATTACATAAAGATAAAAAATTTGGAGAGTTACTTACTTTAACGACACATGTCACTTGAAATCATATCCAAAAAATTGTTGAGCTTACATAAAGATAAGAAATTTAGAGAGTTACACACGTTAGTGACACGTATTACTCGAAATCATATCCTTTTAATATGGTAGTTTAATTTAATTAACCATATTAATTTAATTAAAATAATAAATTATGTTAGTCTATGACCCTTTGGCTCCCTCGAAAGAAGATGGTTTTTTGTCAAGAGGCTATATTTGGCATATGACCCTTTGGCCCCCTCGGTTGGAGATGATATAAAATATGACCTAGCACTGTTCATTAAAATATAATTTCTTATAAGGTTATAAGGCTAAAGAGAACTCTTTTGCCCTCCATCAGTTGAAGATAATCTTAGAATAGCCCACCTTCTATCTTGAGTTAGCTTATTGATCACAAATACAAACATAACATTTTATATTTGAGTATAACCTGTGTAACATCGTTCGGGACCATACTATAAGATAATCAACTCGTTGCATGTGTAGTAGAACAAATGATGTGCTTCATTGAGCGGACCTAAGAATTTATTCTACAAGTGGAGAAATTTTTTAGTGTGATCGTTACACGGAGTGGTACACCACGTGTTGCTATATAAATGATATGATATATGTGTTAAAAAGTTAATAACTTAAAAAATAAAATTTCTCACCACTTATATAAAAACACGTGGTGTACCTCCCTTGTTCCGTCACAACTAAAAATTTCTCTTAAAAGTGAGGTTACATGGCATGTCATAATTTGCATGTTGGTGTATAAGTCGTGAATAAACCGTACAAGTGATGCAATGACTAAATTCATACATAACTCTCCATGAATTAAGAAATTCCATTTCAATGAATTATGGAAACAAGGCAATGGAAAATTATTATACAAATTAATTAATATTCATGAACATCTTACACAAATAGAGTTTGAATTATGTAATCTCCCCATTGTATATTGATCAATTCACACAACACACATCCAATGATAAAAATCTCTATCCAAGTTAAATTCACCCAACTATATACTAAAAGATTAGATTCGTCAAAGATTTGAGAATCGAGAATCGAGATTCTCTTCGAATTTAGAAGTCGTAATCAGAAAACTCAGAAATCCAGTATGTTCAAGGGAGAGATCTGAACTTCTAATTTGCTTGAGATGGACCAGTGTGTTGGTTTAACGGTCTCTATACAATTTAAAATGAGTGGTTCGTATCTAGACTCAGATATGAGAAGAGGATCTCAATTCAAGATTTGGTACTATTCTTGACCGATTTCTTATTGGACAAGAATTGTCTGCCCTCCACTTCCGGTGCCCTCCTGTTTGTGTGGTCACGTTTAAACCACGTCAACATTTTATATTACTATTCATTTTTGTCTTATTATATCTATAAAAAAACAATATAAAATGTTGACGTGACTTAACAGTAATAACACAAAACAGAAGGGCACCGAAAGTGGAAGGTAAACAATCCTTGTCCTTTCTTATTGTCCTTTTTCTCTTCTTTCCTTGAAAGGTTCCCTAACCCATCACCAAATTAATGCAACCTTTTGTCGCCAAAAAATCAATTACACCATCGCTATCGTTTCCCCCAAATAAAAGAAAACCCTAGAAATAATTAATAATTATAAGATTAACATTAGCAAGAACTAATCATATTTATAGAGAAATTTTTCATTGTGATCGGAACATAGAAGATACATCACGTATTTTTATATAAGTGGTGAGAAATTTTATTTTTTAAGTTATTAACATTTTAACATACATATCTCACCATTTATATAATGACACGTGGTGTACCATTCCGTATACCGATCACACTAAAAGGTTTTCTATATCCATGGATGGATGATCTCATTTCTTAGTTGATAGGTGCAGACAGTGCCAGCTGAGGTCCTTTGTGGTGCTCTATTTCATCTTTATCATCAACCGTTATGATCTTAATCTGTGGGACCACCTGCGGCGGGGACACGCAATTAATTAAGAAAAGATCAACCCACATACTTAATCAAATGGTATTTATGAGTTGGAATAATATTTTGTTACTCAAATATGAGTAGGAGTTTCTAATTACTTTAAAATTAATTAAAATTAAAATCGTTTAATCATCGAATAATATAATAAAGAACAAAATTAGTAAAAACATAACGAACCATTAATGTATTTGCTACAATAGATTAACTAAATGACCTTAACTTTAATTCATTTTTTTAGAGATGATTTTTATAAAGTGATTCACATATATATATATATTTAGTATATCGATATTTTTACTCTAAGGAGAGGAGGAGTTCGGCTAGGCCATACAATGGACAACCTAATTTGATATCGAATTCACCATCCACGAGATTCGAACCTAAGACCTCTCATTTCTAAATGAAAATGAATACCATCAGACCATAGTATTTAGTGACGGCATTCTATCAGTTAAATGTTTGTTAAAATGTGTGTAAAACTGTAAATAGCATTACTAATTTCAGTGTTAATTGCCAACCTGATCTTGTGATGCAATGGACGGCTGAGATGATAACATCCTCGATCTTTTATGACATCTACCGCCCATTCTGCCACCTAGACCAAATATCATTAACCGAATAAGTACTTTTTATTACCACTAAGAAAACTACTAAACGAAAATTAGCAGAATAAATCACATAGCTGCTTACTTGCACCGCATCTCAAAATATCACAAGGTATATTCGATCTGCATTTTTTTTGTAACATAAGGGGTGGCCGTGGATCACCCAAAAAATAGCTCAAATGGTTATTACAGAAAATTCGAGTCCTAGAAATTCAGCCACATCTTATTAGCAGATGACTGAGCTCTAATCTAATCAATAGTTCTCAAAATAATAATACTCAAAATCCATATTCGACTTGCATTTACAGTTTTTGTTTTTTAAACATTTTACGTTCACTATTTTGTTTAGGTGCTGTTTATATATAGAGCCATATATATATTAAACGCATATAAATTCAATTTCTATAATATTGAATTAAGAATCATTTTTGTTCCGGCTCCTAATCAATCTAATTGTTAGACTAAAATCTTGTTTGTTTAAAATTTTGATCGATGTCTTTAGCCTTATTTAAGATATTTAAGGATTTGGATCCTCGCCGGATCCTCTCCCTGTGATCCTAGGAATCAACGAACACGGACCGCTGATCAAAAATTGTGCTGCCATAATTTTTTTATTTTTTATATTTTTCACGCAAAACGATTCTGTTTTACTTTTAAAAATATAAAAAACATTTAATTGGGACCGCATGATTTTTTATCAACGGTCCGTGTTTGTTGATCTCTAGGATTCCCAGGAGGGGATCCGGCGAGGATCCAAATCCATTTAATTCATGCATTTATGCATTTAATGTTTCACAAATTATGAAATTTAAACAAATTCAAATAATATTTTTAAATACCATAAATACTTAAAAATCAATTTTAGAGTAATATTGTTCTTCACAAAAATTATAGCAAAAAAATAATGTACCTACATAATTATTAACATATTTTAAAGGATAAAATAAATATATATAATTAGCATGGGTACATTTAGCAAAATTAAAAATGGGTACAAATAAATTAAAAATATGAATACGAATACAAATACAAATAAAAGTTTAAAAATTATGAGCACAAAAAAGAATTAATAAATGAGTACAAATTAAAATTGAAAAGAAAATTGGTATAAATTAAAAAAAAAAGGTTGCAAATAAAAAATGGATACAAACTACAAAATAAAAATATATGATAAAAATTTTAGCCATGAATATAAATATAACAAATAACACGTTTCTAACACTAAATGAATATATTTAGAAATAAAAAATATTTTATTATTAAAATAATTAATGGTATTTATTAAAATCTAAGGATTTGATAAAAATTGAAAATAAATAAAATTTTAGTCAATAGAGTAGGAAAAATCAGGATGGAAAGTAATTTTTCCTTGAATTAATTACCTTGTGAAGAGTTATGGTTTTTGGAAATTCTGCTGCTGGTTTTGAGATCTAGGGTTGAGTCAGAGGTGTCCGGAAAGTACCGGTCGAGACGAGGAGGACGACGGTGATCCTTCTTCTTCTCAAACATGGCACGCACGAAGGATTCCTCCATGCTGTTCAAAAACTTGACGTGCTTCTCGTTCGTCCACGACCTACTGTTCAACAACTCCATTCTTACTAGTTCCGATCTTAATTCAGCCACCAGCCACGGAGGTTTGGAGCTAGGTTATAGCCACTGGCCGCGCTGTTGGATGATTGAAAATTTTGAAGGGGTAGGTTAGAGACCCATCGAAGCTGCAAAACTAAAACATACTATGTGTGAGTATATATTTATATATATGATATTATATATAGAGCATATGTTTTGAGATATTGTTATAGGTTTGCTTGTTTGATATTTAATATTATTTATTTTCGAAAGGGAAAATACTGTCGTGTTTCAGACACACTAAAAATCTATCTGAGTGTTTGGAGGAATAGAAAGTAACCTACTCGCTCTCCTCGGGCGACATGTGTTTGGCTCATCAAAATATCACTATTCAAATATCCCGACTCTCTCCAGAGATATTAATCGTAACAAATTTAGATTTTGTGTGTGTAGGATCTATTATTCTTTGGAAAGATATTTGGACTACTAATTAGTGGACTGCAATTCAATTAATTTATTAAAAAATTAATCGACTAAATGATATTTTTATGAGTGAAAATTCAACACGATATTCATTTTAAGATATTGGAGCAATGCTTTGAAACACGATATCTTAAAAAAAACAAATAATGAGTCTGAGAAGGAAGACTAAAATGGACAGAATTCATACAAATAACTTTAAAGATTTATGGCTCGTTTTAAAATAATTCAAACCGCTTATAAAAATGGGATTTTTTAACTTTAATCCTTTAAGAAGATTGAAATTTAAAATAAACATTGTGTTAGATTACATATTGATTATAATCCTTTGATGTGTGCATTTTATTTAATGTCTCCCATTAAATATTTAAATTTATTAACATACAAATTTTAATTTTTTTTTGACAAAAAAAAGAGTTTTTTAATTTATTAATTTTATTTAACATTCTTCAAACGTGAAAGATTCAATAAATATACATAAATGTGTGCACCGAAATGTATTATATTGAACTAATGTATTTAAATGTTAGCACCGAAATGTATGTACCGAAATGTATGCACCGAAATGTATTATATTAAATTAATGTACATAAATGTGTGTACCAAAATGTATGCATCTAAATGTTAGTATCGAAATGTATTATATTGAATTAATGTACCTAAATGTTTGTATCGAAATATTTGTACCAAAATATATGCATCGAAATGTATTATAATGAATTTAATGTACCTAAATGAAGAAGACAAAATGTATTATAATGAATTTAATGTACCTAAATGAAGAAGACAAAATGATGGGTAAAGCAAATAGTACTAGGATTAACTTTTTAGTATAAAAATATGATTTTTTTTGTTAAAATGAACCGTACCAGAAGCTTTTCGTTAAAGTTTCATAAAAAATAGATATATTAATATCTCTAGGCTTGGGAGAATTTAAAGAGTGGTCCACGTTAGCCTACCCCAAGTGCCCAACAACTAGATTATCAAAAAAATAGAATTTCCAACAAGAAAGGAGATGGAAAACGAAGGGTCGACGGGGCTAGTAACGCGAGTACGAAGCTTTTCTGCAGTCGAGGAGGTACACAGAGGGAGCACGTGGCTGAAAATATCTACAGAGAGGTTTTATTGGTAGAGCAAAATATCTAACACAACTTTATACGTTTTATATTTTTGGTCAAATGAACTTTATATGACCAACACAACTTATGGGCTCCGACAGATATTTTGGGATGATTAAAGACGGTACGACTAGGACTAGGAAGAGTTAAATTACGAAAATATCTCTACATGTCCCTTTTGAGATATGGAGTATTTTTGCGCACCATCCTAATGTTAACTTTTTTCACGTGTTTACTATAAATCTAATCATCTACCACGTGTCATTTTAGTTAATTTTTTTTCAAAGTTGAAAGGGAATTGTTATTGGTATTCCAAACTTTCTATAATTAAAAAAAAAATGCACTTATGAGAGTGCATAATGAGATTTTTGAAGTGCTAATAACAGTTTCCAATTGAAAAAGTAACATTTAATATGAAAGTTAATTAGAGTTAAGTAAAAGGATACATGTAGCTGATAATTAGGTGTATGGTGAGTATACGTCATAATTAGAATGGCGAGCAAAAATGCACCCTTTAAGATATTAACATGCTTACCATACTCCAATTGGGTCCCAAGTGGGCCTTGTTGATGTACAATCTGAGGAGCGATAATTTCAGACACGACAATTTTGAAACTAATCATTCAATAAGCATAGGACGATTACACAATTAGATATTGATTATCATGATTAGAACCCGACTAACTCTGACCCAACCCCTAGCAACGGGTTGTGAAAATTGAAAGAGAAAAAAAAAAGAACTCGATTGACGTGGTTTTTATGAATTATATGAATTTTGTATTAGAGAATGGTCGTAATCAACCCAAATATAAACACGACCATGACCCATTGCCGCCCCTAGTTCTGAATCTTCCGACCCCTTATTATTCAATATTTTGTTACATAAAGTGGTATGAAACTAAAATACAGGTGATGAAGGTCAAGGTCAAGAATTCGTTCCCATCATTAGATATATATTCTACAAAAAATAATAAACGCACATCATCTTTTTTTTTTCCCATTCATCTTTTGTTTAGTTATGTCTTTTATTTGTGTTGTCTATTCAATTCGATTATAAATAAAACGAAATGTTGTAGTTGGGAGTAGGATCGTCTTTGTAGGGATCCGAATAATCAATCAATCGTTTTCATTTATCGTACATCGTGCGATCAATTTTTGTTAGGTACAATTTATATTCAATTTAAAATTTAAAATAATTTTTAATCATACAATGTACGGTGATCGAATATAATTGATTGATCTCTGAATCCCCACAAAGAGGATCCGGAAAGGAACCTTGTCCGTGGTAGCTGGAGCTAGAAAGATAGAAAAAGTTTATTATCATTTATTATTTTAATTTACATTCTGTTGGGCCTCGAAGGCCCATAATTTCAACAGAAGAGAAAAAGAGAGCCCATGATGGGCCCACATTCATCAGGTAATCGCGGTCACTCGAGGTTGGTGTGGCGAGCTCGTACGGCTTCAGGGCTCTGACCCAAAACCTCACCCAACTTATACACCACCATCTCAAACAACACAAACAAAGCCCCCTCATACACGCTCCCCATCGGAAGCAACGGCCGAGATTTCATCACATCCCCATCACCACCTGCATCATTCGCCATCGTCTGCGCTGGCACATAGCCCACCACACTCGCGTGCTTCACGCACGATCCGGTCTCCGGCTGGGCCGTCAGCAGCAGGACTCGACCTCCGTTCGATCGAGCAACGGAGCAAAGTGCATCCACGGTGAAAAACCCACCTGGGCCGGCTGAGGCAATGAGTAGATCGGCAGCTGTGATTGGGGGAGTGGTCATGTCGAACACCATGTGGGCCGAGAGGCCTAAGTGGGAAAGGCGCATGCACAAGGCCTTCACCATTAGGCCCTCTCGGCCAACCCCATAGAGGAAGACGCGGCCGTTTCGAGCCGCTGTGGAAGAGAGCTCGGTGACCAAAAGGTCGAGGACCGGCGGGTACGGGTGGGTCGGTACGGTGAAGATAGAGGCTAAGTGGCTGCAAATTTGGAAAGCAAGCTCTGAAGCCATTGGTCTCAGCCTCAAGGGATAAGAGAGTAGTGATCAGTGTGAGCTAAATATGCGAGTGAGGTGTTGCCACTAAGTGACACGTCAGCATTTAAACAAAAATATCTCTCGTCTTTTTTTTTTTTTTTTTTTTTTTGAGTTGAGCGATATTGTCGTGAAGTTAGAATCAGTTTGCCGAGGATTAAACCCTCCTGTCATGCAAAGGCGTCGTTCCTCTCCACCACTGTGGTGTGGTAGAAGGACACTTGCTCGGACATTGTTTTATGAAAAGTAAATAAAGTTGAACTATTTACAAACAAAAAGCTTAATAAAAAGATACAAATTGCAGTCAGATGAGCATATATTCTTATCGAGAAGGAACCGAAAACTGTAATCCAAATGTCAGTGAAATGATCAAGGGAAGTCTTAGCTTTGGCTTGATCTTCTAAGCGCCATTCGCCGGAGGTACGGAAGAGTTTTTGGTTGATGAGGTACCATCTTCGTCGATATCTATTTCTTTGACACCGGCAGTTAACGAAGAGGAACCAGATTTCTTCTCCTTCTTATCCATGTCAACATTCTCATCCTCGTCCTCTTCTTCATCGTCGAGCAAAGAAGCTTTCCGCCTGAGTTCTTTTACTTTCTGGAATTCATCATAATGGGCTCTTCTGTGCTCCCTAAAACTCTTGCTTTTCTCGGAATCTGGCAAAGTCCGACAGCAAGAAGGCAGAATAGACAGCCGCAAGTCAGTACAGGATTGTTGGCAGATGAATAGTATAAATGTAACTGAGCGGTAGAAGAATTTGAAAATATGCCCGATTTTATGAACTGGGGAAATGAGAACTAGAAGAGGATTGTTGGCAGATGAATAATAAACCTCTAAATATGTTCATTGGGATCTTATATCATGTGTTTTAGGGCTGGTTTGGTATTGCTGTGCTTTGAAAGAAAGCTGCTGTGAGAATAAGCGGCTGTAAAATAAATCAGCAAAGTGTTTGGTAAACTTTTTTGTAAAAATGCTTTTGGAAAAAAAAAGCAAATAGTGGGTCTTTTCATTAAAGGAGCACCGTAGCTCCGTGTGCTTTGAAAAAAAACCAGTTTTCCAAAGCTGCAAATAGCAGCTTCACTTTTTGCCTTTAATTTCAGCTTATTCTCCCAGCAACTTCCAAAATAACCTTTTTTTTTCAGTTTACCAAACACCTAAAACCCTCACAACTTTTTTTCATGGATGCTTTTTTTTAAGCACCTCACTCCCAAACCACCCCTTACACGAAGTAAATTAATATCATCTGATGCAACTTCAATCATATCCATGTATCGATCCAGTTGTATTAGTATTCTAAGCAGTGGATGACTAAAATATGAAACTAATCAGTCAACTGTATTGAAATGTAGTGAAAAGTCGTAAGTCGTAACAAATGCTGATCAAAAGAGTTAAACTTAAGGGGAAAAAAGAAAAGGAGATGAGTGAAGACCTTCATCATCTTGTTCCATAGCATCGGCCTCATCCTCAGATGATGTCCAGCCAGTAGACCGTTGGGTGCTCTTTCTACTTGATGACGCCACATCACTCAAAGCAGTTCGTATTGCTTCTGCATGATCTGCATCACCAACACAATCATCGAAGGTACCGCCCCGCATAGGAGACAGTGATCCTGCCAAGATTATAGTGCCATCGGAAATGATAAGTTTCAACATACAAGAGACCATTTTCTTTTTTCAGGAAACAAGTATTGAGAACCTACAATGAATGAAGCTTTACCATATGAAAAGGTATAATCATCAAAACTTAGAAGATAAGTAAAAACACGGGATTCATGCATATACAGTTGACGTAAACCCACATACCATACTCATCATCGGTCATCATGGGGTGGTATGGCGTCTTCGGCTCAGTAATTTTCTGCCTTACAGGTTTATTTGCTTCAATTTCTCCAATATTAGCCTCGTCCCATCTAACTCGGCCTCTGCCACTCAATGAACAACATCTAAAATCAGTATACCCATATAAACTCCAACCATCTAATAACAAACAGAAAGTAAGCAGAATTTTACAAAAACCGAAACCATTTCCTAAAGCATGACTTGATGCAACATTTCTAAGAATTTAACGTAAACCAAACCCGAAAAGTATAACGAAAACAGCAGGAGACAGATTGAATTACTTCATTTTGCTAAGCAGCTGATTCCGCAAAAGCACACCAACAAGCAACTGATCAACTGAATCGAATTCTCTGAAACAAAATCGCGAAATTCGCTGTTAAATTCTCAAAATTAAGCATAACAACAAATCACAACCGCATACTAGGTCATCAAAACTGCATTAACGATATTGAATTATATACATACAAAAACCTAAAAACCTAAAAAAACAGAAAAATTCAATTCAATTTCTCACAAATTAATCCACGTCTAGTAAAAAAACGCACAACAAGAACAACATACAATACAGCCACAGATCAATAGCGCATTAAAACCCTAATCCACCTAATCTTTCGAAAACGAAGAAAATGAACCTTCGGAAACATGTCGACTAACAACAGTTGGTTAAACGATCGGAAAATTTCCTTTTTCCTTCATTTTCCTGCGTTTTCCGGGAAAATTTAAGCGCAAAAATCAAATTAAAAGTAGGAAAAAGAAGAGAGCAGGAAATATATATAAATTTTGATACCTTCTTACTTCCTTCGGAGAAATTGAGCGTTCGTTCGAAGCGCTGAATCGAATTTTTGTTTGCTGGTTTTATAACTTTCCCGGTTTACTAAATTACCCTAACGAATAGCATTTAATATCGATTGAAGCCATCCAAGGGCTTTCAAGAGTGTGAATATCTCGGACCGTTAAATACAAATTACAACCGCTATGATCTAACCACGTCAGCCAAAGATTTTTGGAATTTGATTCAATTATGACTTGAATTTATGAGAGAGATAACTTTTACTAGGAATTTAGCTAAATCACATAATAAATAATTTTAATTAGTTAAATTAATTTCTTGATTCATAAAAAATCGTTTCTGAGACATCTAACTTATAAGTTTAAAGAATGTAACCAAACATAAAGCAGATAACATTTGTGAGTTATAATTGACGCAACAACAACTAAAAAAAATTTGACGCAATCAAAAAACAATATTTTGTTTTTTGTTTTTATAAGAAAACAATAACAACAAAAACAGTGTGGTGAGAAGTGTTGTCTTTGCAAACTTCGTTGACTTTCTGATCTAATATCTAATATAACAAATTTATCTTTTGTTTAACAAAATCAATAAATAATTTTTTTTTTAACAAAACACTTCTGATACGGTTTATTTTAACAAAAAATCATATTTTTACTCTAAAAAAGCATCCATGATATTATTCACTCACAACATCTTTTTATCCTTTTCGTTAAGGAAATTGTTATTATGATTCCAAAAAACTCATTTGGCATTCCAAACTTTCTATAATTAGAAAAAAAAATACGTGTAAAATGAGATTTTTGAAATGCTAATAACAATTGTCTTCGTTAAAACCCAAAAATTTCAAGTTCATTACTTTTCCTTAAAAAAAAAAAAAAAACGTAAAAGGTAATTACAAATCTGGGAAATAAAAATATAAGATAGAGAGAGGGTTTGGAGCTTGAGAAGAAGAAGAAGCTGTTAATTGGGGCCCGATTGCGTACGTAGAAGAGTAGCAGCAGCTCTTCCCTCAGACTGTAAGAATTCGAGATTTTGCTTTCATAGGTGAAATTTGTTGGTTGATCTGGATTATTTTATTAAACCCGGTTCTGTCTCTGAATTTTACGGCTGAAAGGAATTGGGTCGTGTTAATTTTCAATTTTTTTAATTTTTTGGGTCAAACAGCTTTCTGGGTTGGCTTATTTTGTGAGGTTAGTTGGAGATCTCTTTTTTTCTTTTGCTATAATTTTATGCTGTTTTAATGTGTTGTTGATGTTCTTCATTTAAATAAGATGTCAATATTTTGCGAATTGGATTTGGTTGTTGTTCTGCAACTGGAAAAGTTTTTTATTTCTGTAACTTGTGTTGATTCCGGCAATGTGAGAAGTGGAATTAGAATTGTATATTTGTGACAAGATTGGAAGGCGAGCCTTGGCGCAACGGAAATGTTGCTCTTTTGTGACCGAAAGGTCAAGGGTTTGAGTCATGAAAACAGCCTATTTGCAAAGCAGGGTAGGGCTGCCTACGATAGATGTTGCCCGCAAAGCGGGAGCCTTGTTGGCTTGGGCTCGTCCTTTTATATTTGTAAAAAGATTGGCCGTTTTTATTGAGTGCGTGCAATGTGAGAAGTGGAATTAGAATTGATGAGGACAGTGAGAAAGTTAATCTGCAAAATGTGTTGAATGCGTGCGAATTCCATTCAGATTTCGGAATTTATATTTGTAACAAGATTGGCCATTTTTATTCTGTTTCAGGCGGTATTTTCGTAGGGTTGAGGAAGATAAAGTTGTTATCGGTTCCAGAGGAGGAACTTGAAGCTTGGTAGGGATAGAATAGTCAACAAATTACACTAGGCAGAGATGTTTTCGTTGTTTTACGGACTATGGAAATATATGTTCAGTAAGACGGAGTTTCATGTGCTCATTCTTGGAATCGACAAGGCTGGGAAGACGGTAATACACCTTCCTGTAATCTTTTAGTTATTGTGCTTTTCGTTGCCATTTTGACATGCTTTTATCTTTGGTCACATTAGTGGATTTTATTCTTCAAGTTTTTAACGATTTTTCAGAAACATCAGATGTAATTTTTAATCTGCTTTTTCTTTGTAGACTTTGCTTGAGAAGTTGAAGTCAATGTACTCAAACTTGGAGGGTCTCCCTCCTGATCGAATTGTTCCAACTGTGGGACTAAATATTGGTCGTATTGAAGCATCAAATACCAAACTTGTGTTCTGGGACCTAGGGGGTCAGGTATGTGAAATATATCCTTGCCATTTATCTTATTTCATCTTTCGTATTCTTTCGTTTAACATAGATTTTCACTCCTTTATTCTAAACCATAAGCTGCTAGCATCAAAATTCAGGTGTACTTTTCCTTAGAAAACATTACTAGTTTAGCAATAGTAGATTGTTATCACGTACCAGGATCGATATAGTCTCCAAGTGTTGCGAATCAGTCGCTTTCTCTAGTATAAATTTTCGTTTTTAAAATGGGCAGTCACAAGGGTTGTTTGTTTTGCTGTCAGCCTGGTCTTCGCTCAATCTGGGAGAAATATTATGAAGAAGCACATGCTGTGGTCTATGTAATTGATGCCACTTGTCCATCACGTTTTGAAGATTCAAAATCTGCATTAGGTAGGTGGTGTTCAATTGCTGAATCTTGTGAGCATATTCTGCCACGTTTGTAATTGTTGTATCCTATGATAGTATAGCTATTAAAGTTGAGGAATAACAAAATTACATGATGCACTGCCCTGATATTACTACTTTTGAAAACCAGAAAAAGTTCTTCGGCATGAGGATTTGCAAGGAGCTCCTCTATTGATTTTGGCCAACAAGCAGGTGAGAGGCTAAATTGTTCTCCGCACAAAATCACAAGCAACCTAGTGATGAATCTTTCAGAAATTTTTGGCTTGCATGTCTTATTAAAACAGAAGTTTCATAAATTTTGCATTTTCTTCAGAATGTAAACGCAGAAATCCATGTGCTTAAGTCCTTATTGGGTGACATCTATGTAGACGGGTTGTAATTTGTTGTGCATCGTCATCCCTAATATATGGAACTGTTTTCTTTTTATATTTGATGTAACCATGTGTTATTTCCTCTGCCATCTATCTTTTTCTATTGTATATGGTTTTTATTTTAAATCTTGTAATGTGAAATCTAGTTATGGCATCCGTAATGTTGATTTAAGCTGCTTTTTAATTAAGATAAAAAAAACAAGATGCTCAATAAATCTCTCCTATTTGTCACTTTGTTGAAATGTCTTTGCAATTGCAGGATGTTGCTGATTCTGTGTCAGCTGAGGAACTTGCTCGATATCTGGATCTTAAAAAGTTGGATGAAAGGGTTTTTATGTTTGAAGCTGTTTCAGCATACGATGGGTAAGTGCATCTTTTCTAGACTCCATTGCTTCACCAAATAGGCAGATAGTTAACTCTTTATTTGCTCCGAACGTGGAAAGGGTAATTTGTCACTTGATGAACCACATTTCACATTGAAAAAAAATTCTCAGCACTGAGATGCCGTAAAATACAGAATGCAATAGCTAAGCACATCGACGTTTGATTGCAGGATGGGGATTAAAGAAAGCGTCGAGTGGTTGGTGGAGGTAATGGAGAGAAGCAAGAGAACTGAAACACTGAGAGCCCGAGCAGGCCCGGCTTCTGCCTAGAATGGCATGTATGAATCGACATGCAGGTTTCTTGCCTTGCTCTGCTTCTGTACCAATTGTGTAAATAAATCAGGCTTTTTGAATTCTAATTAAATTACTACATGATTCAAAGTAAAAAACAAAAATCAAGATTTCACTTGTTGTCTTCCTCCTAGTGTGCTGCTAATTATTGTTCTGTGGATCTTGTTTTTGAATTATTGTTTCCTGCTGTATGGATCATTGAGCGAATTACGCTGTTACGAATCAAGTTGCAGAGTATGAATTTTGTGTCGATATCACCGTTGCAACTTTCTCTCATAAACGATAAGAAACAGAACCGGTAGTACACACAAAGCACGGCAAAATCTAACGATGAGAATCATCAGAAAGCTTAGAGCCTGTTTGGTATTACCTCGAGCGGCGACGATAATCCATCAGATCGACTGGGCATGCCTTCCTCTCCCAGTTCGTTTTGGTTCTCGATAAGTTGTTGGAAGTTGGAGACGAGGTTCTCTTCGTGGGCGCAAATCAGTCAATATCTGTTCATTGGCATAATAATCTCTGCTAGTTTAGCTGCAAACGGCGATTCCGGCCGTGAAAATTTGCAAATAAAAACTTGAGTTATCCCTGGTCTTTGCCTCAGGTTTATCAATGGAGTCTTCACATGTTTCCATCTTAATCATAATTAGTGAACAAACACTTTGCCAATGCAACGAAAAAATAGCTTCAATACTTCGTACTAAAGTTACAGACACTGGGGTTACACATACAGAGATGCAAACAGGCGGAAACTTCACCGAGGCGGTCTCTTCCTAAAAGATCAGCACGAGAGAAGTACAAAAGGTTAGGGGTGGCGTGGAAGGGGGTTGGTACAGAGTGTTCTAGGAGCTGTACAAGGGTTGAAGTCAGTGTCTCTGCCTCCCCTTTTGGTTTACATCTGATCCACCGGAACTGTGTAAACTTCGGCTCCTGGTGTGTCGAGGTTCAGAAAGCGCTTGTTTCTTAAGCACAGGGACCTCCGCATGACAGAACTGCTCGCACAAATCATCCGTTTGGCAGAAGTTATCTAGACCAACATTTTTCAAGGTCAAGTCGCTTGTTCCTTGAGTTTTTGATGAGCTTAGTTGCTGCTGAAAGTATTCCTCGATGTGCGGATCGTAGTCTACTGGGATTGCACCCGTGAGAGTTTTTATAGCAAATTCAATGCATGGATCGGGCCATGAACCCCCAAAAGGCAACTCAGTAGGGGATCCTGACTTCTGTCCAGCATCATCATCCTTTCCAACTTTCCCCCAGCGTTCTGGAATAAAAAGGTTGCCGCTTTCCTGCTTCCCACTGCTCTTATTGTCTATGTCCCCATGATGATCTTTTGGTGTAGTTAGTCCTCCTGAAGAATGGTCACCATCGCTCCTGGCATTGTCAAAACCTATTCCAGTGAGAGTCTCTATTGCAAATGCAATGCAAGGATCCGTGAAGAAATCGCCGAGAGGTAAGTCTGGTTGAAGTCCTGGCTTCTCTTCAGCCTTATAATCGGTTTCAAGTTTTCCTGCATGCTCTTCTGGGCTACTTCGGCTCCCCAATGGGAAAACAGAAGCACACCTTTGCTTAGCGTCACCATTAATTGCTTGTTCCACATTTTGAATATGCTTTTCTGGCTCAACCTCATGATAATCAGGCTGCTGGAATGCACAACTAGGCAAATTACCAAGGGAAGAACCTTCAGTTGTACGGTGTACTCCCTCCCCTGACTGTTTAACAGCAAATCGACGTGCTGGAGTACTTGGTTTCACTTCTGGAACTGGACCAGCTTCAACTCCAGCTAGTCTCATTGAAGCACGGCGAGGAACGATAGGCTCCATCTTGTTCTTTGATTTGCAAAGGTCAAGATGGGTCTTTTTCCCTTCATGTTTTATCAGACCAGTTTCCAGGCATTGCTTATCTGGCGGACCTCCACCTGCAGGAATTGAAATACATTCATTTTTTGTGGAATCACAGTCCTGTTCTTTTTGCTCTGAACCTTTGGATTCTGGAGGATTTAAGCTGCCCACCTCACCTGCAGCATGTCGTGAGTTCGTATCAGATAAAAGCTTATTAACTTAGCGTTGCAGAATAAAAGGTTGGCCTTGGAAATCAGTCGAACTTCCTAAATCATAACGACAAAAAGGAAAATAACTAAGTCAATTTTCAGAGTCTCAACTCCCACTCCCACATAAAAGAAAGAGGAAAGAATAAGGAATATATCTATGTGAAAGGACAATACCAAGGGATTGTAAACAAGACGTGAAATTTAAACATTACTCTGATCAGAACTGTGTTCAGGAAGGGACGGGCCTTCGGTTGTATGGCGTGTTCCCTCCCCTGACTGTTCAGTTGCAGCTCGACGGGCTCGAATACTTGTTTTCAGTTCTGGAAATGGACCAACTTCAACTCCAGCTAGTCGCTTTGAAGCACGGCGAGGCAAGATAAGCTCTTTCTTGTTCTTTGATTTGCAGAGGCCAGAACGGTTTATTTCATGTTTTTTCATCCCACTTTCCAGGCATTGGTTATCTGGCGGGTCTCCACCAGCAGGAGCTGAAATGCATTCACTTTTTGTGGAATCACCGTCTTGTTCATTTTGCTCTGAACCTTTGGCTTCTGAAGGATTTAAGCTGCCTAATTCAATGCCCACCCCACCTGCAGCATGTCACAGGTTCATGTCAGTTAAAAGATTATTAACTTAGCGTTGCAGAATAAGGGTTGGCCTAGGAAATCAATCAAACTTACCTAAATCTTCAAGACAAAAAAAAAAAAAAAAAAAAAAACTTTCTGGCAATTTTCAGTCTCGAATCCCACAAAAGATGAAAGAACAAGGAATATATCTATGAAGGATGATACCAAGAGATTGTAAATAAGACGTGAATTTGAACATTACTCTGATCAGAAGTATGTTCAGGAAGGGGCAGGCCTTCTCCGTTACATGAACAATTAAGTATCTCTCCATCCTTCGTTGTCTCGTTGAAGTTCAAACTTGCGTTGTCTAATTTCTGTTTCTTGGTTACAGCAGCAATCCAAATAAG
The DNA here is from genome assembly GCF_916048215.2 of Malus sylvestris. Lineage (NCBI taxonomy): Eukaryota > Viridiplantae > Streptophyta > Magnoliopsida > Rosales > Rosaceae > Malus > Malus sylvestris. The sequence goes on from NC_062260.1 coordinate 27,176,137, forward strand.
GAAAGACATCGATGAAAATCATAATTTTTACTCACAATCAAAATTAATGGCAGGCACAGTAACGTTTAAAATCCAGACAATCCATTTTGTAGTAACTTACAGAGGATTTTTCATCTTCCAATTCCTTATCACTGCTGCCACTCGGCTCGACATTTAACCTTCCTGGCTCCTCATTTTCAAGATAGCGATGCACATCCCTGAGAGAGCGGAATACTTTTTCACTTACAGGAGCAATATAATGCTGCACAGAGACAGAATATCATTCAACGGAGGAGTGAACTTTAGGGATGACCCATGATAAAGAGAATGAGTGGAATGAGCTTGAAACTCAAAGCTCATGGAAACTCTTAACAAGGCCATACTGCGCACGCGCACACACTCACTCGCAGAGAGAGAGAGAGAGAGAGAGAGAGAGAGAGAGAGAGAGAGAGAGAGTTCATTACCGTGTCTCTCCTAATCTTACGAGCCTTTTTTGTCATCCGGATTTCTTTGATCCATCCTGGAGGCAGTCTTTCTGCTACAGTCTTCTCAACTACAACCTAAATGCTTGAATAATTAAAGTTTCCATATCTAAATTAGTAAAAGCTGACGATGTTAAACATCTAAATGTAGATAATAAGTAGAAGTTTGAGTCAACGGACATCATCAGAAGGTCGCTTGAGAGTCTCCTCAATTTTCTGTTTGTCTTCACGACTGGTTTTGGAGGTGCTGAGATAGCGAGATACCTCCGCCCTGGAACTAAATCTATGTCCACTTGAGGATTCGTAGTAATACTGCAACAAACACAAATTACAAACACCTCTACTAAATCATCTATCGCAAAACATCGTCCAGAGAAACGAAAATAGCTTTCAAGTTGCAAGTGTAGTTCCCTATAAATACTGATGTCGAATTAAGGAACCTGAAACTTTCGAAATTCGACAGTACAAAGCTCAGAGAAGCATAGTATGTTCCACATGTAACACATTCAAAAACAGCAAGCAAAGGTGTCAGATTTAATCCTAAAATCGAACAGACCTAGGAAATGTCTGGTTCGAAGTTCATATCTAAAATGCACACCTCAACGTTACAACTAAATGTCCAAACTTTTGCGGATGTGCTCGAATCCCCTTCCCCGCAGTTTAGATTAGTTTAAAGTAGAATACCGCTCGTATCAAAAATCCAAACTTCCAATCCTCCTCCACTCTTTTACAAGCACAAAAATTGGTTCTTTACCAACTTACAGAATTAAAATTAAGCTTAAACTTAACTAACTACCAAAATTACTTAAGGATCTTGCAGTTCTACTAATTTTCCTAATCAGGGTTTGAAGTAAATAAATAAGTTAAAAGATAGAAAGGAGTGTAATTTTCAGACCTTGTCTCTTCTGCCGTTTTTTCTAACTTTGACCTCCACTGTCCATCCAGCTGGGAGCCATTCCTCGGAGTTCTGGTCCGCCATCGCCGGAGACTGATTTTCCGGGCGACCACCGCCGAAGTACGAGCCGCACTCTCTCCCCCTCTCTCTCTCCCTCTCTGAGTGAAAAGCTTGGAAGGTCTCCAGACCCACGTGTTTACGAAACTGTATTGCGAGAGGCGCAGAAGTTACAACATGGCAGTTAAAAAGCTGCAGCTTGACGAAGTTGTACTTCAAGGACGGTACTGCCCTCTGTCTTTTACTAAAAGACACTTTTGACTCCAAGTACAATGTTACTCTGAGTGGGGACGCAGAGGATTGAAGTGCGCCACGTGGAATGTGCACTTTCTGGTGACGGAGATTCAACTATTCCACCAGCAAACGGACGACCAGCTAACCTAACCTATCCATTAGCCAATGACACGTGTTGCTCGTTGGATTGCGGAAAAGGATCTTCGTCAGATCATTTTTCTGAGGATTCCGTAATTAAATATAAATAGTACTTAATAAAAACTGACCGTACGATGTACGATGAACGATTATTATCACAGAATCTCTTGGATCCCAAAAAAATGATCCGACAAGGATCCTTTTCCCTTACATTTGCTCCCAAATTCACATGCTCTAATAACGCTGAATCAAATATAATTACATATTGCGTATGGTTTCTCATTCCGTCGCATTAAAAAATCTCTTCGCCTTCTCAGCCCACCACTACCTCCATGAAACCCAGCACCCTCCTCGTTTTCTTCTCTCTCCGTTCCATTCTCCCTATCTCACTTTTCTGTACGCAAGCTTGATGCCGGAGCCAAACGGACGCCGGTGGTTCGAAGACCGTTGCTGGGCTGATCCTACTTTCTTTCTACCGAAACAAGGAAACGGAAGAAAGGCAGATTCTCCAAACTCTGCTTTAGATAGTGAACATCGTCTCTTAACAAGAAAAAAAAATGGAAATTTTGTAACATATACTAATATCTCCATTGAGCTTCCATTGTTAAAACAAAAAAAGGATACAATATGCATAAAAGTAAAGAATACAGATGAAGAAATATAACTTATTTACAACTGCAAAGTAGGCACGACCCAAAATGAAGGTTGCATGGTCTTTTCTAAAAGTTTCTTCGCCTCTCGGGTATAAGGCTGCGAAAAGCTTCGACTGTCAACATTATAAACGCAATAATCATCACTTAAGCGGTTTTTTGGGTAACTGTTGATACGATCATAATCATAGTTGAAGTATATACAATTTGGCATACATCCTGGAAAATTGGAAGCCTTAACAGATATGGAAAAGTTATCACCCAAAAAGAAAGCAAGATCACCTAGGGTTTTTGTCTCAACCCACTCACACTTATCAAAATTCAATTTAAATATCTTAACTAACGTTGTGACACGACCAGTATTAAATTCAAAACCCCTTTGAACCATCCACAATTCGTTATCATTTAAAACCACGATATACGCCTTTATTACCTCATCGAATACCATGGTATTGCCGGCAACCAATTGTTTACTGGAGATGGAGTGAGTAGTAATCTCAAAAGAAGAAAGTCTTCCCAGTTCTTCGACAGCATAAAACTTATCTCCAACATGAACAACATCTTGGAATTGGATACCGGATCCTTCATCAATGTACAACAATACATTTATCGACATCTAATATTGGGTCTGCGGAAATTGTCGCCTTAATCACAAAAGTACAGGTTATCTGAACAGGCACTCTTTCTTGCGGACGAGTGAGTGGAGGGAGATTGATGATGGAATCTTGTCTTTTTTTCCTCCCTTTGATCCATAAAAAGGGATTTATAAGGGTTACTACCAAACCCATATTCATAGCTATTAACCATCCTTTTGAAGAACCACAGAATCGCTTCTTCGAAAAATTTAGTTGCAGACCAAGGACTCTATCTTCGATGGGGTGGTATATATTCCAATCACGTTTTTTGGCAGTTTTAATGGCAGTTTGAATCAAGAGTAGTGGAGGATTATGACAACTTGAAATCTCGTCAAATTTTCTTTTATTATCTTTTGCTATGCAATACCATGACATACAAACAGCACTGAATCGAATATATTCTAATCGTGACACTAAATTCTCTAAAATTGATTCCAAAAGATAGTTAGGAAGAGATGCCCAATCTGAGAAAGAAAAAAAATTAAACAAAATCAATAAGAGAAACCATGGTTATGTTAAACACATAAAATTGCAGACATTTATATAGAAGATACAAATATATAGTATATATTAATCTCGTCTGGCAAATCACAGACAGCAAACGACTAAAAGAGTTTAGCAGATTTAGAAGAATCTAACCCTAAATACTGATATTTAATATCTAAAACTTGATTGGAAAAGAAAAGATTAAAACTATGATGTCATGATCATAACAAGGTAAATAAATGTACGAAGTAAGGGGAAATATGAAGAGAAAACACACCTGATCCCATGATTTCAGAACTGTGAAGATGTTCTTGCAGAAGATAAATTGAAGGGTACAGAGCTTCTTTTATTGTTGTTGAATATGTAAAATAATTGATTAAAAGTCCTTATTTATACATCACTGCGTGTACTCCAAAATAAACTAAGGGAATAGAACTACAAGGATTATAAGGATTAGAGACAAAATGGTATTCTATAAGGATTAGGATTTGTTATGGTTTATTGTTTTACGTATTTTCGTTTCTTGTGCTTTGCTCTCCTTAGGATTATATTTTCCCTTGCATTATTTTTGCATACCATGAAAAGTGTGTGAGGCTCCTAATTCTCATGTTTTCACTTAGTTAGGTCATATTTTGTGTGTTGCCCCACCAAGGTTTGAATCATGTTGCCAGCAGTTATCAGTGATGCACGACCTGTAAATTTCTACGTAATAACGTATGGATTTGAAAGGCTCAAATTTTCGATTTTTCTATAAGTGGTTATGTGTACATTCAAGTGTCTATGAACATTCTTGTTTTTTGGACACCTAATTTGCTCACACAATTTTCTTGGCACCCAAAATAATTCATTAAACCTTAGAGAATACTATTCTTTTACTTTTTATGAATTTACTCGAGACGCCCAAATTTCATTTTTTTGGACACTCGTTTTTCAAGCGAAATTCAAGGGTCGCAAGTTTTAGATAAGCATGGTAAAGTCAAATTCAACAGTCGTAAAGTCCATTAGACACTTAGTTATCACTCTCAAACTCCTATGGATGTTTGAAAAAACAATTGTTTTTCTTAAAGAAATTACTAAAACATTTGTGCTAATTTTTTTATATTGGGTATAAAATATAAATAAATAAGTACATATGACTCCACCAAAATAGAACAGATGGTTTGCAGCACATTGCAACCGCCAGGGAGTCGAATCTGGACTTGACCTTGAGCTGAATCCCGTGCGATCTATTTTGCTTCTTTCTTAGCGGATACTATTACTTAGTAATTAGGATTTTGCAGCCAAAAAATTCTTTAATATTGTTGTGATCAGCAACGCGGGGAATCAAGTTGAAATTCGGTGATAAATGAGCTTTTTGTTGCTTGATACTTTTATATTTGTAAATGTTGCTATCGTATTTCGTTTTCTTGATTAAAGATCCGGTGTTATTGTACTTCAGGTTGATTGATTGTGATTTATAATTCGATAATTTGAATGTATAATAACAAAGAAATTAAGTAAAAGAAATAAACTTAGTTATCTATATGAAAATGTTACCTGAAGCAACAATTGGAAATTCATAAAAGTAAAGTAAAAAACCACTTATCAAGCTTAAATCTACGATTAAGGTATAGATTGACACTAGGGCTTAGTTCTTGCCCCGTGTTCTTGAGAGCAATTGTGCTGCTCCTTATCATCCTTTTTATTATAATATAAATTCCAGCAGCTCATGCAAAAGAACTGGCCATCGAGCTCTTTCTTATGTTTATCTTCCGCGTGCTTTATAACTCCATTCTTGAGCAGAAATTCTTTGTGGCATAAATAGCAGAGGTAGTGTTCCGCTTGGACATGTTGTAGTCCTTCGTGTTTGTCGAGCTCTTCCTTATTAGTTGCTATATATTCACACTTATCACGGTTGAACGACATCTATAAAAATGCAAAAGAAAAACATGATGAAATGTAAACGTTAAGCAAAGGACAACCATACAAAAAAGAGAAGGGAAACAGAGACAAGTAAAAGAAAACCATAAACATAAACCTTTTGATAAATAGATACGAAATGCACAGATCGGAGAATAGTTAGATATCACTAATTAAGCAACTCTATCAGGTCATATAAAGGCAGATTCTGGTCTTGAAGAATGCAAAAGGAATGAGTATTCTTGCAATATGCATGACTCAGTTTGGAAGGTGAAAAATAATGTTTCTGTTGCATTGCATTAACATACAATTGTAACCCAAACCGAAACCAGAGATTTAGCTAGGTTGTATATATGTAAGTCTGTGAAACTACTGCGGGTTGAATTTTTGAAAAGCTATTTGCCCTAGCTAGCTAATTGGTACATGACAACTTGATCATTCGGTTTTCATGTGTTTAAAAGAGCCATTGAAACAGATTGATCGTCATGCTTTGTGTCTGTCTGTGATCAACAAGCAAATGAAAATAAACTAGCTATATTTTGGAGCACAAGGAGCTGTGAACGAGTACGGACCTATGTTCCAAGTCCTCTTGGTGACTATTTTTAACAGCTCAGTTACAATTTTGTTGACTAAATGACATGGAAATTGATGATTGGATTATTACTTAAGCGTTGATAAATGTGCTCATTTCTATTGGTGAAACATCATTTAGTTTGCAAATTTTGTCTATAAATTGAGTCTTCACGAAGCGAAATGTAATTGAACATCAGCTCAAGAAGATGTGAAATGTATCGAACACAAATTGAAACGAGTGAAGGGTGCACCCTGCTCAATGTGTGTTTTTAAGCATGTCTGTAGGATTGTTAAGCTTTAATATGCAACAACTTATTTTTTGTTGTTTTTTCATTTTATCAATAATAATGTCAATGTCAAAGAGTGAAAGAGTCAAGGACGCGCAAAACTTGTGGGAAGCATAGCAGAACCGGAGCATATGCTGCGTAGCTAGAATGTTACATACCCCAACAGCCACAGGGGGTTTCTTCAACTTCATGAGCTTCTGGAAAAAAATTGCGGGCTCAACTGGCTCAGTAATTGTCAGTGTGATGCTTGTAGACGTTATATTTTCTGAATTTTTTCCCCGTAAACATTGGAACTATCACGTAACTATGGATCAGCGAAGCAGATTGAACCACAGATTGAACATAATTTGCAAGTAAAAATAATTACTTACATATAACGGGTCGTGTAATGTTTGCACAGAAACTTGCAAGAAATAGCATACAAAAACAAGAGTTGGGTATTAATTTTGGGTTTGTAAGAGCATGGCAACTTTGCAAGTGTTGAAAACTAACAATTACCAACATGTAATAGCCTCCAAGAATCCAAGAGTAACAACTACACTTTCCCCTATCACGCAGGGCAATGATGTTCCTCCTTGTCGGCTTTTGCGAAAAAAAAAAATAAACAAAAACAATTTATAGTAACTTTTGCACATGAACCACCGTGTATTTGCAAAATTCTGCTACTCTCTTGTAATTGATTTCGGTAACAGAAAACTTGGAATGTCCAAAACTATGTATTATACATTATAATACAAAATAATAGAAAGTAAGACATTATACAATCCAACTCTGAATCAAAACTAATCTGTATTATGAGCAAATATCTGATCTGCTATCAAGTGAAAGCATATTGGTGCCATAAAGTTAATTGTGAAGCGGATTTGGTCCTGCAGGAACATGTCGACGAGAAACTGCATGGATCGGGCTGATCTTATTCTTCATCATCGACTCCATAGATCTTAGGAACATAGGAAAATACTTGATGTCTCTTAACTTCTGTTCTGTATCTCCATTTGAAGCTTGAGTAGTACTAATTATCGGTCGACAGCCGCAAATTTGAATCACTGCTAACAAGCAAATGACAACTAAAATTGGGATTACGTGCTTTTGAGCCTTCATGATTTGTCTGATAAGAAAAGCAGAAGAGAAATATACTTTGTTTGTGTTCTTGGTTTTTGTCAACATGTCCTTTGAACTGCTCTATTAATAAAGGAGCTGGCATTTGCCTGCAGGCTGCCTGCAGTGCCGAAAATATTCCGAAAACGCATAAATTTAAAACAGCTACCAAGTCAAAATTCGGAATCGAAATCGGTATTGTGCTGTTACGTGTACTTCCACACGTTTATCCCAAATGACAAAAGTTGACTTTCGTAGGAAGTCGGTTTCTGCAATGTAAGCTGGCCACCATGTGTAGCTCCTTTGTTAACAAGCACAGTTGACTTATCCTCCAAGCTACAACTTTGTTATTAAAAATTGAAATGGCTGGAATTGTTGACATGGCACTAGATCACTAAAAAGGCGACCTCAAACCAACAAGGCACCCCACTTTGCGGGGATCGGGTAAAATTGTTTATCATACGCAGCCTTACCCTTGTTTCAGGAATTGATATAATTAAGCAACTAGTGTAAACTGTAGAATTCAGGCCGAGAAGCAACCAAACATAATCCTTTTTTTTTTCCAGATGCCTTGATGGCTATACTTTGTTTCTAGGAGGAATTTATGGGACTGAGATATTAAAATTGTCGATCCATTCGGACTTTTTGTTGCTACGATTGCATCATTTTAAGTACAAACGATGAATTTCGACCACTTTGTAAGATTCATGCATTGCATTTGCAGCATAAATTTGAAAAAAAAAAGAGGCTTGCTTACTATAACGTTACAGACAAATTCATATGTCAGCAAGCAGGCTGCTCCAGAAAACTAACATTATAAAACAAAATAATGACACTGAGATCGCTCCAGCAGTCAACTGACATTTTTTATTTGTTTGCTCATGTATGAGATTTGACCTAATCCCTGTTATAAAATGTCTAGTACATTTTCTTAATCAACATGTGCAGTCGACTAAACACAGTGGTATTATTCAGGGTGCATGAATACTTGCATGGATTGACCAAGAAAAAAAAAAAGGAGTGGTTTGAAATTACGAGGCCGGCGGCATGAAGTTCGGAATCTTGACCAAACTTGAGGGAAGAAAATTGATCATGTAATTTGATGGCGAAAGTGTATCCGTCGATAAAAGTCCTGTGATGGTTTTTCTTAAAGAAATTGAGGTTCCACCATAAAACCAAGGGGCATTTTGATATAGATGCCTCAAATTTGAATTTTTTTTAATCAAACATCTATAACTTTTAAACTTTTGATCAAACATTCTTCTACTAATTTTTAATTAAAAATTATGATTTTTATTGTATTTAATTAACTAACTAGTTCAGAAAATAATATCACAAATATTCTAAAATCACCACAAACTTCCTATCTTATCTTATCATAATTCGTTCAAAATGAATTTTTCTTATTCAAATAATTTGTTGTTTTAAATTCTAAAAACACATAAACACCCTATTAACATACAATTATGAAATATAACATGCACATATATTAAATATAACGTACCAAACAGATATATTAAATATAACGTACCAATCATTTGGTACATTATTGGTACGTTATATAAATTTAATCTGGGTACGTATTAGTATTTTGGTACGTTATAAAATATTGCTTTTGGTACGTTATGCAATTCTTTATTTAGTATGTACCAAGTTATTAGTACGTTGTATTATCCTTATTTTGGTATGTACAAAACTTATGGTATGTTTTGTGTAAGTTGTGTAACCCAAAAAAAAAGATAACTTTTCACATTAAAACATTGCACTAAAAAATATTTTGTCAACTCTTAATAATTAATTATTGGAATAAGGACTCATTTTAAATAAAAATAAAAATGTGAAAACTCTTAGTTCACGTTTCTACTCTAAGTAGTTGTTAAAAAATTCAAATTTATTTTCAGTTGCCTGAAATTAGGTAGTCTAGTCTACATCTCAATTTTAATTATAAACGAACTATTGTTTTTTTATAATCTATACAAAATGTTGAGTTGGAAATTGGAAAAACTATATTTCATCCAATTAATCTTGAACCCCAGTAGATATAATTGAATCCTTAAATTGAGGAAGGGATGAGATTCCATAAAAATAGCAATAAATTAATGAATATTATTGAGTGCATTTTTTTACATAGAAATGGATTTAAAAGAATTTATAAAGTACTTAAATTAAGAATATACCTGGAATATAAAGTTTAATTAAAAGTAAAAGTACTTTAATCAAAAGTTGAAAGGTAACAGATGTTTAATTTAGAAAAATCTAAAATGAGACATCTAATTCTAATTAACTGTAAAACGAATTGGCAATATGGGAAGTAACACAACCTCTTATAAGTTCATGCAAGGTCCCTCTTCTTATTAATGTGGGATTCATCCTCAGCACGCCCCTTCATGTGTGGTGAATTTTTCAAGTTTAACATGTGGACGACATAAGGACTAAGAGCATCGGCAATCAGGTGACTTTCAACTTTGATTTACCTGCATTCGAAGGTTTGAGTTGTTTTCCAATCTATTTCTGTAGCGCATAATCGGACGATCATCCAAAAATTGAGTACGTAGTGATTCACCAGAGTGGTTCTGCGTTGATTAGTTCCGAAGATCATCATGTTGTGCAAGCTAAACACTGGATGTACTCAAGCTTGATTTCTGATCTATATATGCATTGAGTATGATGCAAACAAAATCACTGGATATTCGAAAAAGGTATCAACTACTTTACATCTTCGATTTACAAATTATGACACGATTACGCAACAAATTCAACTGCTAATCGCTCGGTTCAATGAAAGAACAGAAGAGAAAAGAAAATTTCTTCAAAATCTTGAGCAGGGAAGCAGATTTTCGACCTTTTCCTTCTTGTTCTTTCCAAGAACCGAGTGTATGATGTGTGAGATAAAATTGGCTCAGTTGTGAAGTGGATTTGGCCCACCAGGGACAGCTTTGTGCGCAACAACGTTTATTCCGTTCATCTTCTTGTATCCAAATCCTGCAGAAGAATGAGAACCGGCACCAAGGCGCCGCGCAAAGAGAGACGAAAACTTGGCTCTTAGTCTTGGTTCCGGATCTTCGCTGCCATGCCAGGACCAAGTGATGCGACGGCAACTCGAAACATGAACCAGTGCTATAATTACAACAAGGAACAAAATGATAGGAGAGAGTTTATGAATTCTCATGACTAAAAAACTTGAGCTAGAAGGTTTGAACTCAAAGGTTTTATTTATAAGGAAGGATCAGGCATCCTTATGAATTATTTTTTTTTCCCAATTTGTATTTTTATTTGGAAGGACATGATGAGGCAACCACTGGTAAGATAGAAGCCAAAACTAACAATCAATCAGTCATATATATATATATATATATATATATATATCTACTAATTGATAAAACTTTCTTTGTCAACTAAAAGATGATGAAAAGACAAATTAATCTTCTATCACACAAAAAAAAAATGATGGGCAATCACAAATAATGTTAAAATACTTCCAACATTAAAAATAAAATAAAAAACCAAAAAAAAAACCTCTCACTGCTCCACATTCTCTCTCTCCCTCTCTCCTTCTCATTTTCTAAAAAAATGTGTTTATATACACAAAGTGTGCAAGCAAATGTTAGTATATGTGTGTGTGTATGAGAATGCATGAACACTCATTTTCCAATCATGGTTCAGGCTCAAAGAAAAAAACAAATGAACATAAATATATATATATATATATATATATATATCTAATGAGAAAGGGCAACACATTAAACAAGAAACTAAAACCATCTTCAAATGAGATATTAAATTCTAAATGGAATGTTTCGCAATCAAATTTAAAGGTAGGAAAAAACTCTTACTGATGTATCAATTCTCCGTGGATTGACATACGAATATTTTGCTGACAAATTTGACATATGAGAAAAGGTGTTGTCAATTTTTTGTATAAAACCAAATTATTTTATTATGTGAGACCCATTAATATACCAATTATAAATCTTAAAAAAAATTCAAAAAATTCCTTTTAAAAATGAATCCTACAAATATTATTATAACAAAAAAAAAAAGTTAGGAAAAAAAAAATCTAACATGTCAAGTCATCAAATTAATATTTGACAATTATTTTAGCTATCTCTATTTAAGATGCTAAGCAAGCTAGCTGATTTATTTGATGTTAAGATATCAAGACGGACATGTATGTATTAAGCATACTACGGGAAATTTTTTAAGAAAAATTAATGAAAAATGTTTGAAAGTTTTAAGTTTTAATGATAAGAATAAAATAAAGGGTAAAGTGAATAGTATTATGATTGATTTTTTAGTGTAAAAATGTAATAATTCGTTAAAATATACAGTACCAGAAATTTTTCCGCTAAAATTCTCAAATTTTTATGATTTTACGAGGAAACAAGAGCTCTATCACCATGTATACATGTGTCTCAAGTGATGAAAGAAATATGGAACTGCTGACGTCCAAGAGTCCCTTGTTATTAAGGCAAGTCATACAAGTGAGGTAGCTAAAGGACGACGGCATTTAATAAACAGTACACCATTTTACATACAGTACCAGCGAAAAGATATGTCAATGGCCAGAAATTCAACTGCCAGCAGTAGACAGTGATAGGTAATTGTGGTCCAATAAATACGAAAGGGACCCTTTCCCGATTCATTCCACAAAATTCATCAAATTCACGTATTCGATTCTTTCAAATTTAATCTAACAGCTAAAAGCAGGGGTTTTCTTTAAAAATTATAATAATTTTAATCGTTTGATTAAATTTTTAGAGTCCATATTGATGGATTTGGTGGACGAGATCTGAAGAATATCCCTTTCCCAATAAATAAGGATGAAGATTCTCACCGGATCTTCTTTGTGAGAATCTTAGAGATCAATTTATTTTAGCCGTTCATCGTACATTGTATGGTCAATTTTCGTTATGTACTATTTGTGTTCAATTTTAAACAATATTTAAAATAATTTATTATCGCAGAATGATTGATGAACAAATAGGATGAACTGATCCAACAAATAGGATTCGGATAGGATACTGTTCCAAAAAATAAAAGGAATACAATTCTGGAATCATATAAACAACATGAATAATAGTTTTAAGTTTCGATTACTATCCTGAATTGGTAATATTTGTTTTTTAGTGGAAAAGAGAGTACGAATTTGAAGTCCATCAAGAGCTAGAAAGAAAAGGCCTGCACAACGAAAAATATGAACAAATCTGTCCTCAGATTGAAGATCAAAAAGACAAAATTTTGATTGAAGTGGCTTATGGCTGCTCCAACGGGGACACTGATTTTCGAGTGCCACGAAAAGTAGGGAACTTCAAAACAATAGGTGCATGACATGTTTATCGTACCTTAGGACATCGAAATCCACATCTAATCGTGATTAGACTCTATGTTCCAGAGCGATGCGAAAGACGGGACCTTGAGAAGAAGATAATGTGCATATGGTTGCTTGTCGTGCCGGTAGGTAATGCGTTGTACGTTCGAGATGTGGCACTGCAGGAGAAAGAAGCTGTCCTCAAAGGGACAAGGTGCTAGAGTGACAACAACAATCTTTGATTGAAAGTCTTTGATTGTTTACAATTATGTAGCATTGTGAAGTGACTGCCCGTGTTGGAGATGTTCTGAAACTTTAACCATCTAATTTCATCTCAATTTACTTGATATGATGTGAAATGCGGGCAGCCAAATTCCTCCGGCAAACAGGCCTATGTCTCAAGAAGATATTCGGCAAAACTATCTGACTAGAAAATCTGTTAAACAAAGACACCGCTAGGGGTCGGATGAACTAGAATATAATGAGTTTCCTTGCTTTTATAAGAAATGCCCTACGAGAATATAATGAGTTTCCATGCTTTTATAAGAAATGCCCTACGAGAATATAATGAGTTTCCATGCTTTTATAAGAAATGCCCTACGGATGACGTGCTTGAGCAACCCCCCCCCCCACACACAAGTTTCCCTCCATCTTCCCCCAGCGGAAGTATTGGGGCAGAAAGGCAGAAAAATAGCAGCCTATGTGCTGGAAAAAGAAATTGTTACGGACCCAAGAGGAGTGTTCCGCATGTACGAATCATCTGTATATAATTCCTTAACCGCACAAAGTACTCACAGAAGTCGAACATTGCTGATTTATTACACCACAAACTAAGCATCCACGAAGGTATGATTATAACAGGATTATCCTAGGCTATGAAAGTAGTAACTTATGTGTGTGCACAAGATTCACCAAACATGCACCAGCCAAACCCCAACATCTTTAGTACCTCCGCAGAAATGGTTTCGGCTTTGCAATTACTCTTGCTTAGCTTCAGCACTAGATGAGGTTTCCTCGGATTTAACAGCTGGACTATCGGATGGAATATCTTCAGCAGGCTTAGCAGCATCTTGATCGATGGCTTTAGCAGTTTCGCCAGTGGATTCTCCTTCAGTTGCAGGAGCGGTGCTCTTAATAGATCCGACCTTGACATACTTGCTCATGAACTTGTATTCCCAGTCCTGCAAGGCCTCGAGTTCGAATGGACCAAGACCAGAGATATCACCAGTCAGATCTTTGTCTTCAAACGACATTTTTGCAAGAGCTCTGCTAGCATCTTTCCCCGCGAACAGTGCGTAAGGCCCACCAGGTCCATAAAACATCCTGCAAAAATGGTTAAAAAATAAACAAATTCAGATCCATGAAAAGAAGACAGCACAGGCCAAGTAATACGAGCAGCTATGGAACTATTTGTTTCACATCACTTATAAAACATGGATGGTTAAGCTATGGAACTATTTGTTTCACATCACTTATATCAACGCCGTCTGATCTCACTAAACAAGTTGGTTTGGAGGAAACATGTTTTTTACCCGCAAGAACTTTCTGAGACCGGTTCACTAATTGTTCGCACTTTTAGGAACTACGAATACAACTCTGCAAAAACCAGCTTCAAAACGAAAGCATGTACAGAAAGAGCTGCAAAATGTACAAATTTTGCACAAGAAACAATTCCAAACACTTCTAATTTGCGTGGACAGAATCCTTCATCCCTTAAGCCAACACTCCTCGGAAATAAACGATGATCTTGGTAGATATTACTTTTGATCAAACCCATCGTAATTTGTAAGTAATAAAAATCACATTGTTAAGATCATAAGATTCAACATAAGCATGCTAGCAGATGACTGATAATCTTAAATTCTAACTTCAACCAAAGGACATCACACAGATAGTAACTACCAGGCCACATAAAACTTCAATCCCTGATTACACAACTTGTTGATATAATTCTACAGAATTTCCATGATCTTAGCAGCCGGAATTATATAAATACAATCGCAAAATTCCAGATGTCCAAAGTTTTAAACTTTTAACGAACCAAGTGTCCATGAATTACAAACCCAGAAGCTAAAATTACCAGATAATAAGTAGCTGATCAAATAAAAAGCACATACAATTAACAAGGCAGTAGCTAAATTAGCAAAAATTCACACAATTTGAAGCTAAAACACCCGTAGATTTAACCTTTAAGCATGAATATCAAAAACCCAGAACCCAAAAACTAAAACCCCAAATAAAAATTAATAAATCAATTAAAAAAAAACCCAAATGGTACCTGCTCTGGGACACGTCATAGATCTGACCCTTGATAGCCATGAGCAGAGGCTTCTTGGAATCAGAGCCGTCGTACTGCTTCAATTCTTCTTCGGTGATCTCGCCGAGCTGGACGGGAGGCGGCAGAGGCTGCATCTCCTCCTCCGAGCTCCTGGCCCGCTGGTGGTTGTCGGACGACCCAAACAACCCCGACGCCACATGATAGATGGCCACAAGCACAGCTAGCATAGTGAAGAAGGTCGTCGGAGAGAGGCCTGTGTAGGCCGCGATCGCCTCTTTCAGTGTTTCCCACAGTTGCAGAGACATTTTTGGGATTTTAGAGAGAGAAAGTGGGATGAGAGAGAGAGATTGAAAAGGCCATGAAATTTTTATCAACTCGGAGTCAGATGGGGGCTGTGGGGTAACGTTGTTTATTGGTTTAGTTTGGTTAATTCGTACCACTGGTCCCACAACCACTCCCACCAACTCTAATTTTCATTTTTCTGTTTTATTTTAAGAGTAAATTGCAGCAGTTGTTCTTTAATTTTGACTCAAAATGATCTATTAATTAAAAATTCATTATTATTGGTCCCTCAACTAAAAATTCATTACCATTGGTCCCTCAACTTTAATCCAACAGGAGAAATTGTCCCTCAACTTTAACCCAATTGGAAAAATTGTCCTCAACTTTAACCCAATTGTAGCAATGGTCTTTTCAACATAACTCCTTTTGACAAAATTCTGACGAACATGATGAAAATGACCATAGCAACACGTTTTGATGAATTGAAGGACCCAAATTGTAACAATAGTCATTCCAACATAACTCATTTTGACAAAATTCTGACGAAGTTGACGAAAATGACCATAACTACACATTTTGATGAGTTGAGGAACCAATGGTAATGAAATTTTAGTTAAGAGACTATTGCTCTTATTTGATTAAAGTTGAGAGACCATTGCTACAATTTATTTTTATTTTAATTTAGTTTTTTAGTAACTTACTTCTAAATTCTAATTTACCTCTATATAAAGTTCTTACTTTTTTTTTTGTTCATTATGCTGTCTATTGATTCACATTCACGCAAGAGAAATTAATCAAGTGAATGGTACGTCCAAAATATAAATGTTAAATTGACGATTTGAATAACAAATTGGTAAATGGTGTAAAAATTCGTACTTAGAATTCTTTTTATCAATCTAATAGATGGAAGTGTTACATGGATAATTCACAGAGATACAAGAGTATGCATCAATTCAGTTAAAAATAAAATGAAGCGGAAAATCAAATTTAAAAAAAATAAAAAGCGATATCATTATCACATTTAAAATCAAAATAACAAAAAATATTTCTCTCAATTAATATCATAACAAAAAATATTTCTCTCAATTAATATCACTTGTATAAAAAAAATTATAATTAACTCTTCAATATTAAAAGTAGAAAAATAGAAAACAGAGATAGAGAAGATAGACCAAAACACGTGAAAATTGAAATCATCAAGTTTTGGTCAATGATATTTTTGTATATTCTGAATTTTATAGGCAATAAAAGGGTGGGAATGAGATTAAAATAATATTAGTTTAGTCTATGATAATACACCATAACAAACGGGGCCTGATAAGTAATACTATTCACTTCAGGAGACATTAATTTATAAGTCAAATGAAAAGAAAGAGTATTACAATAACAATAACTAATTATAGTGTCAAAGCCAAAAATTGAAGCTAGCAGAGGCCTCTAAGCTGTATGAAAGAAATTGGAGAAAAAATAATATAACTAATGCGAGAAAAGTTCATTTTTGTAGGAATGGAAAATTTTATAACAATACTATTGTAAAACAATTTTTTTTTTTTTGTTAATTAGAGAAATATAATAAAGTTAGCTGGAAGGAAAAGTACATAAGTCAAATAATACAAAATATCCAACCAAAAACACACAAATAGAAAATTAAAAGTGAAAAAACTTCAGAATAGGCCCGGACCTCTCCTAGTCGTCAAGTGGCTCTGCCAGTGACATTCTATATGATAACGAGGAAGATACCATTCCAGATCCAAACAAAAGTTCGTTGAAGCATGATATCCAGAAATTTTATAAGATAAGATAAGGAGAGCGTGTTAGGCCCGTTAGAGACCACAACTCTGGCTCCAGCCACTAACCCTTCTTCATACGTACCACCTCATGAACCCTTGGTCGTTTCTGTTCCTCATGCACATGATGCACGACGAGTTGTTGTCCTGCATGTGCATGCATGTTATAAATCTTGCTGAGACTCAGAGAAATCTTCAAAACACGAGTCGGTGTCATCTCGGACCGGCTGCAAACATAAACGTAAGGTTTATCTGGGGTTTTGATGAAATGCGATTTCATCGTCGACAAATCAAGCGTGTTCCAAAACCGAGGATCACACAGCGTCGAACGCCACTCCTTGCAAACGGCGCTACAGCTAACGTTTCCGATGTCGGAAGATGAATCAGAGATGTTGGCAAAGCACTCAAAAATCTTCAACAATATGTCAACATTGAGGTCTTCCCATCTTCCCAAAGTCATAGGCGAGTCATCGCATTCCATTGTTTCTTCAAGAAATCTTTTTCGTTTCTTGATCATATCAAGCCAAGCTTAAGTCTTATAAGTTTTTATTAATCAGGCGATTAAATTGTTAATGTGAATTAGAAGGAAAGAAAAAAGTAATATAATGTGAATCCTCGGTTTTGGAAGGAAGAAATTACAGCATACAATACTGGAGTTGTATGGGTTGGGATTCTCTCCGGATTCCTTCCATCTGGATCCTTCAACTCTCTACGTTCTTCGATGGGTGCTAGCTTCAATTGCCTACCCACCACGCCCACACTATCATTTTCCGGCCTTCGGTTGCCCAAAATTGGAACCAAGTCCTACCAAATAGAGATAGAAAAGAGTCGGAGAGAGAGTGAGAAAGGGGAAGAAGATGAGAGAAAAAGCAAAAAAAATTAGTTATTTAATTTTTAGCCATTCGATGTTCATTTGAACGGACAGGATTGAAGGATCCGGAGAGGACCCTATTCCAAGTTGTATACGGTCAGACGGTTTTTGGTCCTTTGGCACATCTCGCAAGAGTCCTCGGTTTAATTAATTACAGTAATCACATTATGTACAGTATTAACACATTAATTAGAACGAAAAGAAAACCTCTTCATCATGTAGAGAGGAGACGGAGTTTTATTCGTTCACAAGGCAATACAGTCATCAAAGATTACAAAAGCAAGCTATAGTTTCTAACCCACACGAAAAGTTACAGTCACATTCTCTTGCTGTAATCAACAAGCTAGGGAGCTCACCTCATCTTCTTTCCATAGCCCTTCGTAATTATACCACCTCATGATTCCCTCGTCGTTTTTGGTCCTTTGGCACATCACGCAAGAGTCCTGCATGCATGTTAAAAATCTTTGCAACCGAGAGGCCTTCTCGAGAATAAGCGGATCGAGATTTCTGACAAGTCTCCTAGTTGCAGGAGGCGGAGGAATTTCGATTAGACGGCAATGTGAGATGTTGAGAACTTCCAGGTGTTCTAGGTGATCCAAGATGAAGATCAAAACATCCTTTAAGAGCGTCGTGCACCGGAGGCTTAGCACCTTCAGTTGTGGAAGATGTTCAACTAGTGTTGAAGCAAAGAACATATCACAAGGACCCATGATCTTCAGTTCACTGAAATTTTTGCAGTTCCTTTTAATCTCTTCCAAGAGGTACGGGGGATTCGCTATGCTAGGCATTGTTAGCGATTCAAGCTCTTTCCAGCAGCGAATGGCCTTGCAGATTCCAGTCTTTTTTATTCTGTTCCAAGCCGGCATAACCAGTCGCTTCAGCTGTGGGCACCTGTGATTAAAAGAAACCACCTCATATTCCCCCTTCCAACATTTGACATTACGCTAGCATATAAACTTTCGGGTGAATCACTCGTAAATCACAGCTTGCACTACAAAAGCATACTATCTGAAAAACAAGAAAGGAAGCCAGAACTCCAATACCCAAAATTTAATACTATTTGTGCTAATTAACATAACGTTTTCATCGATGCATATGTCCTGAAGTGAACTAAATTCAAACGAAGTTCTAATTGCGGAGATGGAACCTATAACGTAAAAGATGTAGAGTTTGCTAATATATCTTTTGAATTGGAAAGATATTGAGAAAGAATTGTTTTTGCGGAAAAATGAGTTAATAAACGCTTCCAAATGAAATATAGTACATGGTAAATTGTAAATGTTAAATGAATTAACGCTCTTATACGCGACACACGAGATTACTTTTATAGCTATGGAATGTAAACGCGGATATGCAAACATTAACGGAAGGTGGGATTAAAGTTCTAAACTACAATCATAATTGGAAAAGGTAAAAAAAACATTGAGATGCAAGTTTAATGAGTTACCTTTCAGCAGTAAACGTCAACTGATCATCGCTCACAAATAAGTTGTAATGGAAAACCAATGTCATTATGTTTCCCCGGCTGAGACTCAATGAAGTCTTCAAAATACGAGTCAGTGTCTTATCGGACGAGTCTGTCACATAGACATAAGGCTCCACTTGTGATTTGATGAAATCCGATTTCATCATCGACAAATCAAGCTTTTTCCACAGCAGAGGATCACGGCAAACCGAGCGCCACGCACTACAAACGTGAGCAATGCCCGACGTTAACTCAAAGATGTCGAAAGACTGTAAAATCCTCATTAGTAGTATGTCAGTGTTCAGGTCCTTCCATTTACTCACAGGGAGGCCACCGTCTTCCATTTCACCAGCTTCCCAACCACCTCCAAACAGCCTTACTCCGTCACAATTTCTACATAAACACGCAAACGAAATCAACACTCCAAATCTACAATTCACCAAAACAAACGGCAGCCCGACATTTACAATTCAAGGCCTGCGATTTCTAAAGAAAATAACGCTCGAATTAAACGATCGCCTTGAGGACTTGTATCGGAGTCTCACAGTCACAGATGGCAAAGTTAGACACAGATAACTGTCGAAACGAAAGAGCAAAGGATGAAATAACAGATATAACAGAGCACACATACTTTACAGCATCATGCAGATTGCAAACTGAAGAACACATATTTGTTGGCTGACTGGGGATTAATCAGAAATACTAGGTTTTAATTGATTTAATAATACTGTATTTCTGCAAAAATAAATCAATAATAACAACAAACAATCAGCCAAAGACCAGTTATTTTTTACCAAAAAAACACACAGAAATGCTGATTTCATTGGCGAATTTATCCAATTTGCAGCTGAATTAATAATTTAATGCAGAAAACAAAATTTCCATGACCAAAATCAAGAGATCAAACCTTCTTTACACTACTAGATCTCGAAGTTTCCAAATCCAATTACAAATTCGAACAATTTGGATTCATGGCTGCTTAAAAATCCAATTTTGACCAGAATTTTGATGCTTAATTGCACCAACCAGATCTATCCATATCTCAATCCATTCACTTCACAGCTCAAGCACAAACAAAAAAACAGCCAGCAGATGATATGATGATACATGCAGAGAGAGATAGAGAGAGAGAGAGGGAGAGAGAGAGAGAAACGGATTACATTAGAGTTCTGGTTCTTGAGGAGGGTGTGTCAGTCATCTGGTCTCGGTGGGTGTTGGTGGGGGTGTGTGTTGGGCGGCCACACCTGCAAATAATTGTAAGAAAAAAATGTTTCTGTTTTTATTTTTATTTTTGTGCTGGTGTTGTTTCTAAATTCTAATTATTTCCGAAAAAGAATGCCTGATTCTTCGCTGTCCAAATTACTAAAACGGGCCTATTAACTTTACAGCTACCAGTCTCCCGCCCTACCTACTAGAATGACAGAACACAACTAACTGTCTCTCTATCTATAATTATAATCTATCTACTTTCTTTTTTGGGCACGTGCTCTTCTCCCATCTCTGTGTGTATGTCTCGATGATTCCGAGAATCTTCTAATCATATTCGTTCATAGTATATAATGCAGTTAAAAATCATTAAAAAAAATTTTATTTAAAATTAAATATAAACATTATCTGATGAAAATTGATCGCATAATGTACAATTAACGAATATAATTCGTATGACTCAGCCTGCAGAGACCGCAACCTGCGGGAGTTCAGTCAAACTCAGAATACTTGGCCTCGTTCCAACGCCAACGTTGTTGTACTTTTGATTATTAATTACAGTTTTTGTATTTAAACGCCATCACCATTTAATCGAAATTAATTTTGTAGGTTAAATTTGTAAATTAAATGATATGTCATCAATAGAAAATGAATACGTTTATTAACGTTTGAGTAATAATCCAATCATTAACTTTCATGTCATTTAGTTTATAAAATTTAATCTTCTTAACAGTACTCCACTAATTAACTTCATTTTTGGGTCTGATTATTATTTATGACCTAAGATTTTTTTACGATGGAATTTATGACAATAGTTGGTTCAGGTGTTTTTTTTTTCCTTCTCTTTTTTGGATCCGATTTGGATTCTCTTTATTTTGCTCTATAAACTTTATATATTTAAAAGGAGAAAAAAAATACATTTGCGAGAAGTGCAAAATGAGATTACAAACGATGAAAGATGGAGACCGGAAATACAAAATACAAAACTTTTCACTCAAAATAATACCATCTACAAAACTGATGAATTTCGTCCTTCAGGAAGGCGCTAAGGAGATTCCAGCATTGCATCTTGCTCTTCTTGCTTTTTTGGTCTGTTGCCAGTGATTTCAGCAACCACTTTTTGTCATGCCTATTTCTTTCCCGGCTGCTTCCTACTGCCTCCAACCTGAACTTTAACTCTGTACCTCTATCAAGTGTCTTGTTCCAGACACGCTCAGGAATTCCAACTTGCGCGTTACAAGCTGTTTCCCGTACAAACTGACGAGAGGATACAATTTCTCATTTGCCAATTGAACCTCCTTTGCTTCCTCCAATATATAGTTTTGCTTGGAAGTATTTTTAAAATAAGTGAAAGTTCATTTGGTGAAATTATTACACGCATCTCATACCCAATGCCTCATTTGCTTCCTCCAATAAATAGTTTTGCTTGGAAGTATTTTTAAAATAACTGAAAGTTCATTTGGTGAAATTATTTTTGGGTTTCAACAGCACTTAAAGTGCTTTTTGCTAGTTCCAAAATATTTTTAGTGCTTTTAGTGATTTTAAAAGCACTTTTATTCGTCTTCACTTAAAAGTGAGAGATCTTAGGTTTGAATCTCGTGACGGCGAATTTGATACTAAATTAGGCTGCCCATTGTGTGACTTTGCCGAACTCTCCCTCCCCTTAGTGTAAAAATATCGATGTACGCAAAAAAAAAAAAAGCACTTCTAAAAGAAGCATGTAACTGCCAAAATATATAAAAAAAGGACAATGCTATTCACACATCCGTTTTTAACCCTAATCCCTATTACTCGAAATCTATTTATCTGCACCTTTATCTTGCTCTCTTCCTCACTACCCGCCCTTGGCCACCTCCCCAAACCACCAACATTCACCTATCCATCTCTCCTCCCCACCGGATTCATGCCACACCCTGACACCCCCGACTATTGTCCAAATCAAGGCCACAACCCCCGCGAACCTAACCACCCCAAAACCTACCTTCCCCAGCCGATTTCATATTCCCAGTCCTGCCCTCTTTTTTTTTTTTTTTTTTTTTTTTTCTCTCTATATATGCAGTATGCCCAAGCACCAACACTTCAAGTGCGTGGAAAACGAACCCAAATTAAAACGGAATGCAAAGGGATTATTTGTAGATTAGTAAGTAACGAGCATTCACTCTCGTACACCATATATCTCAAGTACAATTTCCCTTATCTTAATATTGTTTGTATATACGAATAAAAAACATACTTAATCATCTTCTGATCTTGACCCTTCGTTAGGCGGACCAATTAATAACATGGTACCACATCATAAGAAGGGAAACAATGTGTTGGAAGCATCGAACAATAATATCAGTAATATGAAGGGAATCATACATCAATAGTGTTAACGTGTCGATATTAAATAGTCATACCAACTAGTTGTTACGTGATGAATACAATAGTGATAATGTGTCCTTACTAAACGATTAGACAAGTAGTTGTTAAGTGACAGATACAAGTCTTTTTCCTATACAAAACTTTAATGGGATTCATTTTCCAAAACTACTTTTGATAATAAAATCAATTTAGATCTCTCTCTCTCTCACGCAGTTTCATACTTGTTTTTGAGCTTAAGTGAGGTTGAGAAAGTGTTGGCAAAGCACGAGGGGGGGAAGGAATCGAAGGGGATGAGGATAAAAGGCATTGCTTAGACCACGTAATGCTGAGGGGGACAAAGAGACTCTGTCCACTTTCTCCCATAAGTAAAATTGAGGCACAAAAATGTCCAACACTCCCTCCAATCCAAAGACCCTCTGGCCTCCACCTTCTCTTGATCTGCTCCTTCGCCACCAATTTTATTATATATTTTCATCCATATGCATTAAATATACACCCCCAGTCCTACTACTCATCTCTTGTAAAATCAATAAAAATTAATTCCTAAAAAAGTAGTATAAGTGTGAATAATTATTGGTTTCTATTTTGGAAATTCCATAAAACCCCTTTTTTTATTTAAAATTTAGTCTTATTAATGAGATAGAAGAGGGTTCGAAACTATTACATTACTTTAGGAAGGTGGAGTTTCAAAACCAGATTGTTTGCGTAAAAATCCAACACTCTATCCACTAGAATATTATACTACATGCCATAAAACCCCATTTCTTTCAGTTCTATATGTACATACATGATTTACAAGATCGACCAAAAAAGAAATGCATGATTTACAGGTAACTGCACATGACTCATTGATCTAGCGGAAAAAAAAAATATAAATGGCAAGATAAATTAGTAGAGAAATCTATGAAATATACGCAATGATTTGACGGTGGTTTCAAAATCTATATATGATGTCATTTCACAGATTTTCTGTTTTTGTGCAGTGGGAGAGAACACAATTCGAAGTAAAAATTTTAATTGTGTCGGGAACACAAGTAGTACACTACGTGTTTTAATAGAAGTGGTGGAAAATTTTATTTTTTAAGTTATTAACTTTTTAGCACACATATCTCATCATTTGTTTAGTGACACACGTGGTGTACCACCTCGTGTACCGGTCACACTGAAAAATATATCTCTTGCATAGAGAGATTTTTCAGTGTGACCTGTACACGGAGTGGTACACCACATGTCACTATACAAATAGTATGATATGTGTGCTAAAAAGTTAATAACTTAAAAAATAAAATTTTCCACCACTTTTATTATAACACGTGATGTACTACTTGTGTTTCTGTCATAATTAAAAATTTCTCATCTTGCATGGGACTGCATAAATATCCCATCTACTAACATATCACCTGCATGCATTAGTTGGAGAGTCAATTTCTATATAAGTGCAATGAGGCTTTAGGATTAGTTGCGGGGTCCATACTATATGAAAGTTCAACGTTTGAATCATCTATTTTTTTTTTTAATTATTAGTAATTTTCAAAAAATTTAAAATGCACTTCTCCAATTCAACTTTGGAATGATAATAAGAGATATTGGCATATGTGTGTGTATATATGTGTAGACACACACTATACAGTTGGGAAATTGAATGGCAGACATGAAGAATTGATTATATGAAACAAGTGTTGGAGAATAAGATCCGTAAAATAGTTTACAATTAACATGTATATGATTGGTGTTGGCTCTAGAGATTGAATATTAATCGAGCTCTAAAAAAGATTGACTTTGGTTCCAGAGATTGAATACGGACTGAGCTCTAAAAAAGATTGGCGTTAGTATCGGTATAATAACTTGATCGGTTCTTGATGTGGAAATTGGTTTCCCTTGTGACCTTGTCTGGGGTCACTCGTGAGAGGGCATGTTGGAGAACATATAGGATCCCACATTGGTCATATTACAAATAATATGCAATTCATATATGAAAGTTTCACTCTTAATATCACCGAAATCTTTTATGATAAACCAAACACTTAATAATAGGTGGTTAAGCTGAGACAATATTGATAATATTTGTAATGAATATGTTTGGGCTTTGAAAACTTTATCAACAAGTTGACAACAAGAAGGGAGAAAAGTAAGATTATATATAATAGCTAGCTTGCTACCCTCCCTATCTACTTACGTAGTTATCTGAAGGACTTATCCACATCCCTCTTCACTACTAGTATATGGTTTATGGCAGCCTAAAATTACGCTTCCTTACCACCACTCCACTTGATATGAATGGGAAATGAAAAGCTTCTCCTCAGGATTCCATTTCCCAGACCAACCACGAATTTCAGGAGAAAGAGAAAGCACAGAGGAAGGTAAATTACTACAACAAGAAGTAGAGAAAAGATCAGAGTTCAACAATTGTGAATGGGATTTCAGTCTCTCGACAGTTGTGTCCTCCAACGACTGCCGCGGCGCCGCATCCAACACCCTCGGTGTAATCGAGTTCGACCCATCAAACACCGTCTTAGCCACCGGCGGAATCGCCAGAAAAATCAGAGTTTACAGCCTGAAATCTCTATTGCCCAATTACGATAATCAAACTTGTGGAAGTTCAAGTGATACTATGGCGGATTTGATAGACCACGTAGATGCATGCGACTACACCATTTGCACTCCCGCCAAGCTCAGCAGCCTCCGCTGGCGGCCCGGATCCGACGGCCGGGTCATGGCCTCCGGCGACTACGACGGCGTCGTCACGGAATACGACATCAAAACAAAACTACCCATCTTCGAGCGCGACGAGCACGGCGGGCGCAGAGTCTGGAGCGTGGATTATTCGCATTCTGATCCGGTTCTCGGAGCGTCTGGCTCCGACGATGGGACACTACAGATGTGGGACCCGCGCTGCGAGGGCGGGGATTGCGTGGCGAGTGTGCAGCCCAGTGACGCGCGAAGTCCGGTCTGCTGCGTGGAGTTTGATCCGTTCGGCGGCGCGCTTCTGGCCGTTGGATGCGCGGACCGGAAGGCCTACGCCTACGATGTTCGGAAAGTGGCGGGCCCGGTTATGGTCTTCGACGGACACAGGAAAACCGTGACGTACGTGCGGTTTCTCGACAGCCGTACGGTGGTGACAGCTGCAACGGACGGGTGTTTGAAGCTGTGGGACACGGAGGATTCGCGGGCGATTGAGACGTACAAGGGGCACGCGAACAGTCGGAGCTTTGTTGGGTTATCGGTGTGGAGAAACGGAGGGCTAATTGGATGCGGGTCGGAAAATAACCGGCTTTTCGTGTACGATAAGAGGTGGGGCGAGCCCATTTGGGTCCACGAGTTTGGGGCGGTGGCTGCCGGTGGCAGTAGTGGTGGGTGCGGTGAGGAGGAAGGCGCGTTTGTGAGTAGCGTGTGCTGGCGACAAGTTGGTGAGGAGCAGTGCACGCTGGTGGCGGGTGGATCAGATGGGGTTTTGCAGGTTTTTCTGGGGAGGAGGAAGTCACTCACGTCGGATTAGAAATTGTTGAAAATTCAATTAATTGAATATTTATTTCATAAAATTTATTGAGATTGTTCCGAGAAAAATATTAGCACAAAATTAAGATGCCATTTTGTTATTGTTAAGGTTGTGTGAAATTAGTTTTCTAACATTATATTCATGCAGCTATGTATCGTCCCAAGAAATATTAAGAAGATTCTTTTAAAGTGAGATTTTTTATAGATTTTTTTTCAATTCACAGTTTAACGTTCATTCTCGTACCAATATAAAATATTTTTTTCAAAAACATGAAGTGGCATAGATGTCACGAAACTCTCACTTTTGAAAGAGTCTCCTTAATATAATCTTTTATGAGTTTTCTTGAATTATAAAGCTAATGCATAACATCCATGTAGTGCGTTTATTACATGGTGTTTATACCATACTTAGGGTCTCCGTATTTAGACCTCGTATAAATACTTGAGGGACTTAAATGTAATTATGTAATAAAGGAAGGGGCAAATATGTAGTAAGTGATGATCATTTATTCTATAAAATGACTCATCACCCTCACAATCCGACCGTGAATCTGCGAGAAATGTAAATAACATAAGATGTATTTACATAACATAAGATGTATCGTGGTTCACCCCAAGGTTTGGGCTACGTCCACACTGATATTGTATTTCTGAGGGAGAGAGAGAGCTTCTGAGGGTGAGAGGGCCTACGAATTGGCCTAAGAAATTGGTCTCCCCTAATTGTGAGGGTGAGGAGTCCTTTTATAGAATAAGGGCTCATCATTTATTACATATTTGCCCATTCCTTTATTACATAATTACATTTAAGTCCTCCGAGTATTTATACGAGGTCTAAATATGGAGGCCCTAAAATTTCTTAGGCCAATTCCTAGGCCCTCTCACCCTCAGAAGCTTTCTCTCTCCCTCAGAAATACAATATCAGTGTGAACGTAGCCCAAATCTTGGGGTGAACCACGATACATCTTGTGTTATTTACATTTCTTGCAGATTCACGGTCGGATTTACGTTGTTCCAAGACTTCCGGTTTTGTGCATTTACATTTGACGCCGTCTGTGGGAATCAACACGAAAAGCTATGTCGATTCTTTCATTTTTTTTTATCTCCACCTTGAATCTGCAAAAACCCAAGAACCCAGAAAACCTATGGAGCCACATTCTCTCTGACTCAATCTCTCTTTGCAATTGCACAGACCACGTGCCTGGCCTCCATCTCTCTTGCTTCTGATCTCTTTCACCTCTTCAAACAAAACACCACAAACTCTATCTCTCTCTCTCTCTCTTGCTACTCTACTCGTGCACTTTCCAAGCCCAAATAAGTACTCTTCTTTCACGGGCGACTTCTCAACAGCCACTGGAATAGCAACATTCATAATGATGTTGCTCAGCCAAGTTATATTCGAAAAGTATGGATGGGGAGTTGCTGCAAAGATCACACCTACAATGCTACTTCTCACTGGAGTTGGTTTTTTCTCTTTGATATTGTTCGGTGGCCCACTTTCACCAGCTGTTGCAAGCCTCGGGATGACTCATTTTCTTGTAGCAATATATGTGGGTGCTCTGCAAAACTTTTTTAGCGAGACGGCCAAGTACAACTTGTTTGACCAATGCAAAGAAATGGCATACATTCCCTTGGATGAGGACACCAAGGTTAAAGGAAAGGCGACAATTGATGTTGTCTGCAACCCAATGGGGAAGTCTGGCGGTGCTCTGATTCGGCAGTTTATGATCTTAACCTTCGGATCACTCACCAACTTAACACCTTACCTCGGGGAAGTCTGGCGGTGCTCTGATCCGGCGAACAGCAGCACGGAGAGATTGAAGATCTTTGACGACGAAAGCCATATCATCAGCTTCAGCATGGTGGGCGGGGACCACCGGCTGTCGAACTACAGGTCGGCATCAACAGAAACTCTGGTCAGACGCGATACAACTCCAGTTGCGGATGATTCATCGACTGGCTTATCTGATGCAATACCTGCTCCAGCGTGCAATGCAATGATTTTCGAAGCACTTTCTGCCTCGACAAATCCTAATGCATTGGACACTAGTGCTATTGCTAGCTTTATTGAGGGAAGAGTGAAAGGAAGTGAGTGCTAAAGGAGCAGTAACAGAATAATTAAAGCAGAAATTAAGGTGGAAAGAGACAGATAGCGTGTAATAGAAAAGAGAAAAGAAAAAGTTGAAACGGGTTGTGTTGGTGAGGAAAAGAGGAAGGCTTTCCTCCAGTACGCCACTTTCTCTGCTTTTGTGTTGGTGAGGAAAACATATTACTTTACTGAATCAAAGACTCTCACAGCTATGCAGTAAGCACTACTGTTGTGGATACAGCTATGCAGTTAACATTACCGTTGTGGATACAACTATGCAGTCAACAATTATTTCTAGAGGAAGCCATAACCTTCACCCAGATCGACAGTAGAGAGGAAAAAGATAAAGCTTCCTATTATTATTCTATCATGATTCTTTTTTGCCAGGTGAAGAGACAGAGAGAATGCGGTGGAAAAGCAAAAACATAGCATAAAAAACAAAAGCAAAGCAGAAAGCAAAAGCAAAAAAAGGAAATGGCGTTATTCCCTTGTCTGTCATCTGCCAAAAGAAAGAAAAATAAAGAGAAAGCAAAAGGGAGGCACATGGGGACACTGCAAAAGCAAGGAATAAACACCCCACCAGAATGATGTAATTTGTTTTTCTTATTTTTCAGAGGCATCTGTATAACCCCATCAGAGGGTAATAAAAAAAAAAGGCAAAGCCCAAAATAAATGGACTGGAATGTTGTGTGAATGGTGAAGGCCCATAAGCCCAAAATAGCACCAACCAGGTGATCAAAAGTACGTCCAGTACTACAAAAAATTATTCGGCACCCTGCCGCTACTATCACCAACCAGGTGATCAAAAGTACGCCCAGTACTCCAAAATTATTCGGCACCATGCCGCTACTATCACCAACCAGGTGATCAAAAGTACGCCTAGTACTCCAAAATTATTCAGCACTCTGCCGCTATTATCATCAACCAGTTGATCAAAAGTACGTCCAGTACTTCAAAATTATACATGAGCATTAGTCATGTCAATTATACATATACATTCATGAGCATTACTCATGTCAATCATAAACATTCATGAGTATTACTCATATTAATCATACATAAACATTCATGAGCATCACTCATGTCAACATTTATGAGCATCACTCATGTCAACATCTATGAGCATCACTCATGTCAATCAGCTTCAAAAACTTCATTTACAGAGCTCTAGTTTCAAAAGCTTCATTTACAGAGCTCTAGCTTCGAAAGTTTCATTTACAAAAGCTCTAGCTTCAAAAGCTTCATTTACAGAGCTTCAGCTTCAAAAGCTTTATTTACAAAAGCTCTAGCTTCAAAAGCTTCATTTACATAGCTCTAGCTTCAAAAGCTTCATTTACAGAGCTCCAGCTTCAAAGCTTCACTTGCAAAGCTTTACCTACAAAGCTTCAGTGCAGGGTATACAAATACCGCCTCCAAACAACCGCCACTTTGGCCCGTACATGGATTCAATTTGAAGTCTCTAGCCAACATACTCTATTGACCAAAGACTTGGGGGATTATATTATGTACCATATATTGGGCCTCAACTGGGCCTCATGAAAAATACTTGGGGAACTCTAGCCCATTATTCATGTATTGAGGATTGAGCCCTTATTCAATAAAAGGGACTCCCTCACCATCATTAGAGAGCATCGCCGCCTACTGAGCAACCGCCTCGTCGCGATCATCAACTCTAGCCCATACTTATGTATTAAGGAGCGAACCCTTATTATATAAAAGGGACTCCCTCACCTTCAAACACCACAAGCCGAGCCAACCAAGGTAACATAAGCCACAAGCCGAGCAGCCTCGCAACTTGTGCTATTTCTAGTTGAGCATCATTTCACTTCAAGCACCGCCTCATATCGAGTACCAGTTCAAGACAACATTTAGTTACTTCGGCCCACACATGGACTGAATTTCAAGTCTCCAGCCAAAAGACTCTCTTGACTGAAGACTTGGGGGACTATTATTTATACCATACTTAGGGCCTCCGTAGTTAGACCTCATATAAATACTTGGGGGACTTAAATGTAATTATGTAATAAAAGAATGGGCAAATATGTAATAAGTGAGGAGCCCTTATTCTATAAAAGAACTCCTCACCCTCACAATTAGGGGAGGCCAATTTCTTAGGCCAATTCATAGGCTCTCTCACCCTCAGAAGCTCTCTCTCTCTCCCTCAGAAATACAATATCAGTGTGGACGTAGCCCAAACCTTGGGGTGAACCACGATACATTTTGTGTTATTTACATTTCTTGCAGATTCACGGTCGGATTTATGTTATTCCAAGACCTCTGGTTTTGTGCATCAACACATGGCATTACTAAATTGCATGTATTTTCGTGAATTTGTTCCAAGCATTTATTTTTGTTTAAAAGTATGAAATTGATATATAGGGTAGCGTTTGGTACAAAGACGGGATGGAACGGTACAGAACAAGACGGGATGGAATGGAACGGAACGAAACAGAGGTTTCATGCTATGTTTGGTACGTATAGGATGAAATGGACAATTGTCCTGTTCCTCATTTGGTACACGCAGGACGGAATAGAACGAAGGACTAAATGACAAACTTACCCATGTTTCGTTGATTCCATCAACTCAGCCTCATGAATTTTTTGCAAAACTTGGATTTTTTTACAGCCGTATATACGAAGGTGGAGTGAAGGTAAAGCAGAGAAATTTTGCATCTCTTCGACTTCAATGGTTATGCAGAGAATAAACTTGATGCAGATCTAAGATCTCATCTGCATCCCTGCCATTCCTTCCTCTATATATTACCTTCCCATCACTTCCTTCTTCCTCCATTGGTCCATCCAGTGGCGGATATAGGAAATAATATTAGGGAGGTCAGTAAGAATAGCGCACAGCGCGCAAATTTTTTATACTAGAAATAACATGCATATTGCCATTTCATCGAGTCTTCGTAGGCCTAAAGTCATTTGAAAATGTATACTACAAACATGTTAATGTATGCAAGGGGCAGCACCTAAGGTATTCACGGACATTCATCGGGTTTTGGTAGGCTTGAAGTCAGTCAAAGGGCAAGTATGAAGCCAACTCTAATCTTTAAAAGGGCAACACTCAAGGTATCTATGGACATTCACCGAAGTTCGGAAAGTCAGCACCTAAGTTATCTATGAACGTTCATCGAAATTCGGGGGGTCAGCTGACCCCCATGCCCCTTAATGGATTCGCCAGTGGGTCCATCCTCACCCTATCACCGAAAAATTCTCAAATTCCTTCGCAAACCCAATTTCTCTTCCCCTCAAAGTTCATTCCATCTTTCAAGGAGTCTGAGATTTGGGGTTATTCTTAGACACAGATTTTACAAGGAAAATGCTTCACTGAAGCTCATCGACGCTGGTGCCCAACTCATGGATGCCACATTCCAAAGGTTCAACATTTTCCGATCAGCAACCGGAAATGGTGCTGCAAATCCCGCGGGGAAAAGGAGGCGGTGGAGGATCTGGAGATTAAGGAGGGGGAAGGGAGGCAGTGGAGGATTTAGTAGTGATGGAGGCCCGGGAGAGAAGGGATATGAAAGAGGGGGTAGCAGATTAGGTTTGTTTTTGTGATTTAGACAGTGTAATTAACGAAAAAGATATATAAGGGGCATTTTTGTTTAAAAAATTATAATTTTGTGTTCCACGGGGTAGGAACGAGTCGTTTCAGGGGAAGGATAGAACAAAAATTTAACTAAAATCCGTTTCACAGGACATTGCGTCCCACTCTTTTTGGCGCACCAAACGTAGAACGAGCGCGTTCCGTCTCATCCCATGTATCAAACGGTACCTAAAAGAATCGTCTAATCGTTTAGATATGAGATAACAGTTGAACGGGCGATTCATGAATGCAGCCGGGTTGGACGAGCCAATAACTCGAACGCGTTCGGTCTGTTTTTTGAGCAAAAGTCACAACGTTTATCTTTCTTTCTTGAAATTTTTGGCCCACATCACTCTTTCCTTCCTAGACGTCCATTTCAATCATGCAACTTGCATGAAACCCCGTCTTTTTGTCCTCAATTGCGAAGAGAAAAATTCCATTATAGGCGACCAAACGGGCGCCCCCTAATTGCTAGATCAACCTGATCTACTAGGTTTTACCTTATCCATAATAAAATAGTGAGCTGGCTTGACCAAGAGAGATTTTTCAGTGTAATCGAAACACGAGATTGGTATATCACTTATTATTATACAAATAATGAAATATGTGTATTTAAAAAATGTATAACTTAAAAAATAAAAAAATTCACTACTTATACAAAAATACGTAATGTACCATTCGTGTTTCGATCACAATAAAAAATTTCTCCTTGATAAAAAAATAAAAGAGTGAGCTGGCATTTTGCAGTGACTGCGCAGAGCAGCTTGGATTGTAGTGAGCATAAGATGGCTCACATGGTGTTTGCATGGGTGGTTGAAGACGGTCGCATCTTGCATGTTGTTCTTTGCCAATTGCCAACCAGATAGAACGATTGACAGACCAAAGGACAAATCTATGTTTGATTACAAATTATTTGACCTTTTACTCATTAATTGTACACTACTCGTTTGATCTTGTTATTTAAAGATTTGATCGTTATGGTGTACTTGTTTATAGGTACATGTCTATTTTTGTCAATATTTTGCTTCCAATTTTCCATTTTTATCATGTTATTCGAGAAACAAATATATTTGCGGATTAATTAGGTCTTTCAGCCATCTTAAATCTAATCATTGTATTTGGTTTGAGAAACGTTAGGTATAACAAAATTTATAATTCAAAAATGTGTCACCAATAAAAAATAAGTATGTTATCAACACTTAAGTAATAATTTAATCATCAACTTTCTTGTCATTCGATTTACAAAATTTGTACAAATTTAGTCTTCCTAAATTACCCATTTGGTTTTTCAATTTTTCATTGTGTGGTTTATAAATTTTAACAAGTTGTTTAATCCTTGAAAATCAAGTGCTAACAAAGGTATGTACTTTTTGCAATAAGCACTTCAAATGTTTTTTACAAGATTTACATGCATTTTTTATTTTTTACTAATGATTGGTTCTTGCAATAAGCACTCCAAATAGGAAAGAGATCATCTCCGGATCTCTTCCACCAATGCCACATGATCAAGTGATTCGGATCCTTAAAATTTGATCAAACGGCTAAAAACATGGGTCTCCTTTAAAAGTTATAATAACTTTAGCCGTTGGTTCAAATTTCAAGGGTCCAGATCACTTGATCTGGTGGCCTTGGTGGAAAAAATCCGGAGATTATCTATTTCCCTCCAAATATACCTTAACATTTTAATTAGTAAACCTGGCTCGTTTGTTAGGCTGGATGAGATTGGGCATTAGAGATATGATTGAATTAGCAAAGACTTATAAGACATAGCTTGTAACCCATGTATAAAGATAAGTTAGATAACCCACTTTATGTGAATTCATAGCCTATCAGTCCAATTCTGTCAATCTTACATTTTAATACAATAAACAACAGAGTGAACTCAAATATTTTTTAATTGCGCACAACTTATTCCTTTCAGCCCATCAAACGGGCCAAAGCTATTGTAAGTGTAACGAGTAATTATAGTTAAGGAAAAACTAATGAAAATGGCTTGAAAACTTTGAGTTTTAATGAAAAACCATACACTAACTTTATTTAATAATAATGACAAAATAAATAAATAAATAACATAACATAACATAAAAAATAAAAATCGCGAACAGTAACGTCTGTAAAGAAGCAACTGTCATTCATTGCTTCCCCGGCTGGACCAAGAAAAATCGATGGGTTTGTGATTTTTGTGTCTGTTTCAGTTGTCGCCATGATTAATATCGACTTCTGTTTTCTTCTTCTTCTCAATATCATTTGTGTAGCATGATAGCATCCCCTACCCACCCATCCAAAACTCCATCAGACCCATATTTGATCCAAGATGCTAGAAGACATTACTAGCAATAGATTACAACAAAACCAAGCTAATTTTACCTCCTCTTTTCAAAGGTTGTAGTTCGATTCCATTAGAGCAACTCTCACCGAGAACCCCTGCTTGGATTATCCTACTTCCCATTACATAATTTAACATGCAATGGTACCATAGGGATCCCCAGCTTGCGCATGTCTTGTATTTGGTGGTTTGGGGTCTCAATTAAATTGGAATTTGTCGTGATGGTGCTTGGAGTTCTTTTTGGCTATGGTGGTTTAGAGAGAAGGCAGAGAGTTCGAAAAGAGAGAGAGAGAGTTCTTGAGTGTTCACGGGGGAAAAGGAAAAAAAGAAAGAAAAGGGAAGAAAAGAGAGTGGGCCGGGTTACAAACACAATACAATGATGTAGTATTGTTAAGTTTCATAAACAGTGTAGTAAATTTCATAAACAGTGCAGTAAGTTTCATAAACAGTATCGTAAGTTTTATAAATAGTGTAAAAGTTTCATAAACAGTGTGAGGACGCATGAGTCCTTACGTCAAATTTTTTTTAATATTAAAATTATATCATTTTTATTAAAATTTAAGTTCTATTGTCATTTTTATTAAAATTTAAAGATTTTTCATTAAAATTTAAGTTTTTTTTAATTAAATAAAGTTTAGCATGATTTTTGACTTAATCCAAATACTTTTCATGAAGGCTCCCTGTAATTAATTGTCTAAAAGGGTCAAAGTCACAACATATTCCTTTTTTTCAACCCATCAAACGGGCCAGAGCTATTGCAACGAGAAATTATAATTAAATCTCTCCCCGTCTCCGCTCTCTCCCACCTCTATTTCCACCGATCGCCGTCGAAGATTACAGACGGTAGGGATTTTCAGAGAGAGAGAGTGAGAGAGAGATGGTTACGTCGGCGGTGGTGAACACGTACCCACTGTCGAGCTACACGTTCGGGACCAAAGAGCCGAAGATGGAGAAGGACACCTCCGTCGCCGATCGCCTCGCCCGTATGAAAGTCAAGTATGTTTCCCCCTTTTTTTCAATTTCCATTTTCCCCCTTTTAATTGATTCCAATAATTTTTAGATGTTAGTCCCTTTGAAGGGTTCTTTTGAGCTCTAAAACCCTAATTTTTTAATCGGCAGCTATATGAAAGAGGGAATGCGGACCAGTGTCGAAGCGATTTTACTGGTATATGCTTTGAATCAACAGCCCCTCCTCTGCACATAATTTACTGTTCATTTTGGTGGGCAAAGCTCATAATTTCCTTGTATGTGTGAAATATTTAGGAAAAAGAAAGAACTTGTTCGATTTCATATTGTATTTCTTGGTTAATTGACACAGTATTGTTAATGATCATTATTTGAGTTCCATAACATGCCCTTACACTTCTTGTTTAATTTTTTTTGGATAGTTAAGTACATTACACACAATTCTTGATAGCATAAAAGGTCGTACCCATTGCACAAGCCTTCCACTTTACGCAGGGTCTGGGAGAGGTGAATGTCGGCTAGCCTTACCCCCATTTATGGAGAGGCTGCTCCCAAATCTCGAACCCGAGACCTACCGCGCATGGGCGAAGACATTTGCCATCGCACCAAGTGCGACCTCTTACAATTCTTGATAGCATGCTTATCAGAAATTATCAAAAGGGGATTCTTTTCTGAGCTGAATGGCTCGTGGCATAATTAAATGAGGAATTCCTGCTCTGGTTCTTTAGTTTTCATCTTCGGGAATTCCGGATTTGTTTGTTTCATGGTTTCTGATAAGAGGCTCCACAAACGCTTTGCAATGTATATTAGATGTTCTTTTAACTTGTTATGTTTTCATGTTCTGGTCCTCTCATCTTCAACGTTATACAAGCCCCCAATTCAAGTTTTTATAATTGTCAATTGTATCGCTGTTGAACATGGAATTGATGCAAAGGACAAGTCTTGACAATTACATTCTTTCTCTGGGCTCAACGCATGTCTTTGCTTTGCAGGTACAGGAACATAATCATCCCCACATACTTCTCCTGCAGATTGGAAACACATTCTGCAAACTTCCTGGTGGACGACTGAAGCCAGGGGAGAATGGTATGACCTTATCTTGTATTTCGTCCTTTTCATGGTGCATGCATTTTTACGGAAGTCGATCTTGTTGAAGACGGACCTGTTTTGTTTTGTTTTCTATCTGGTGGTGGGTCTCTTTATGTTGCAGAAATTGAGGGGTTGAAAAGAAAGCTGACCAGCAAGCTTGGCGCTAATTCACCTACCCTTGTGCCAGATTGGCAGGTACGATTCTCTGATTTACTATCTCTCTGACTATATATGCGAGAGAAATGATGTTAGAAGCTTATAGGGTTATCGGAAAACACATGAGAAAATAACTTCAAAGTGAGTTGAAGTGCGAAAATGTATGAAGATGAATGGACATTCAAGGCAACCAAAAAACGCAGTATAACTACTAGACACATTGGCCTTTTATAGGTGTTTCCTTAGTGTTCAATTTCGTAAAAGTGACCTTGGTTTATGAGAACTTGTAGCATGTCAAGTTCACCATGCCTCCACTTC
The DNA here is from genome assembly GCF_916048215.2 of Malus sylvestris. NCBI lineage: Eukaryota > Viridiplantae > Streptophyta > Magnoliopsida > Rosales > Rosaceae > Malus > Malus sylvestris. The sequence continues at coordinate 27,213,136 of NC_062260.1, forward strand.
TATTTGAAATGTTGGAGCTTGAAAATTATGGTTTAGGGCATTTTTATTTTGTCAATTCTCATTTTACTTGCCTTCCCTTGTTGCAGATAGGAGAGTGCGTGGCTATCTGGTGGAGGCCAAACTTTGAAACCATAATGTACCCATATTGCCCTCCTCACATAACAAAACCCAAGGTAATCTGTCAAAACAAGTCCTGGACAGTTTCTGTTGATGACTTTGGGCTACCTATGATTACCCCTTCCTCTCTTTCCCACGCACTGATTTTTTATTTGCCCAATTTTTGGTAATGCAGGAGTGTAAGAAGCTTTTCCTTGTTCACTTATCTGAGAGGGAGTACTTCGCTGTGCCCAAAAACCTAAAACTTCTTGCTGTCCCATTGTTTGAGCTCTATGATAACGTTCAGGTATTGAGATCATATGATCATATGGAATTCTTATGCTCTCCTACATAACATTGGAATTTGGCTTGTGTTTACTGAAGTCTTAAGCCTTAAAAAACAATTGCTGCATCAGAATATTCTCAGGATGATGATTCATAAGTATTATACAATTACTTCGTTATGATTTCCCCTGCTTACCCATCTCTCTGTTTTGTAATCTAAGATGAAAACCTTAAACCTTTTGTTCCTTTCATTAAGTTAATCCTTTTTGTAAATATTATCTAAATTTTCCTGTAAACTCATGGTGTCTCGTAATTGCAGAGATATGGACCTGTTATATCAACAATCCCACAGCAGCTTTCCCGATTCCAGTTCAACATGATCAGTTAATGAAGAAGGAATTATGAAGTTACCGTGATATCACTATTCAGTATACTGAAGATCACGTCTGGACATCATTGCGTGGATACCTAAACTCAAGACCGGATATTATTCTTATAACTGAACTTAAGTTGGTTAGTATGAGATCCTTCAGTTTATCCAGATGAACGAAGCATATCTTGTGGTCTGTTTTGTTCATCTATGTTTGTTTATGATCGTATTTGCTAATGCGTTTTGCATTACTCTTGAAACTTTGTCTGAACAGTGGTTGCGCTGTGCAAGTTCTTGTTTCTTAGCTAGAAGGTTTGTTAGTTACTTTAGACACCGGGAGTCGTACAATGTTGTCTGAGTTATGTTTTCAGATTCTCAATATTTGAGATTTTGTACGATAACTTGTTCTGCTTTTCTGTAACGATGGGTAGGAGATGTATGTGCTTACTTCTTAGAATGTACCTAACTACTGTCTTAACTTTGTGTAATGGTGGGTAGGCGATGGACGCGTTCCCATAGGATTCTTATCGGTTTCATTCTGTTGGGAGCCTTGTGGCATGTAATCATCGTTGTAGAATTCGTCTTTGATCAGTAAAATTCTTCCTTTTTTCAAGAAGTGTATTATTTCTTCATATGGTTTTACGAAATGCTGCATATTTTGAGTGAATAGCTATTCTTTTTGAGGCTCACATTGGTTTGAAGTGAATCTAATTTGTTCTACCTTCTCTCTATATTTTGAGTGGCTTTCGATGTCGGGCTCCTGGGTTCCATTAGAGGCATAAACATGACTGCGTCCTGTGTTCTTCCAAATCTTCTTTTCTTCCATTTTCTCTCTTGCACTTTGAGCCTCTGGCCATTGCCCTGCCGAGGCACGCATGTTAGCCAAGAGGACATAAACCCCGGATTCGTCTGTTTCCAACTCAGTAGCCTTCTCGATCACTTCCTCTGCCAACTTAAGGTGACTAGTTTCTCTGCAACCCCCAAGCAATGTTCCCCATATAGCAATGTCGGGGTTATACGGCATTTCCTTCACCATACGTAGTGCTTCCTCCACCCGACCATTTCGGCTCAGCAAATCGATTAGGCAGCCAAAATGCTCAAGCTTTGGCACAATCCCAAATTCTTTATCCATGGAATGGAAGATTCTTTCGCCTTCTTCTACCAAGCCTCCATGGCTACAAGCGAAGAGAGCAGCGGTGAACGTGAAGTCATTCGGCTTCAACCCTTCCTTCTGCATCAATGAGTATATCTTGACGGCATCTTCTGCTCTTCCGTGGATAGCGACCGATCTAATCATAACATTCCAACAAAATACATCCCTCTTTCCTATCTTGATAAAAAGAGCAAACGCTCTGTTTATGTCCCCGCACTTCGCATACATGTCGATAAGGGCAGTCCCTGAAATGGTTCCGAAACGAGACCAATCTTCTATCAAGCTGTGTGTCCATTTTCCGAAATCTAGGGCACCCAAGTGGGAACAAGCTGACAGAACCGAAACAAATGTATATCCATCCGGAACCACACCTTCCGAATGCATTTGCACAAAAACATCCAATGCTTCTTCATATTGTCTATGCTGGTTGTAACTTGATATCATACTGTTCCAAGACACCACATTCTTGCACGGCATTGTGTTGAAAAACTTTCTTGCCGTTCTAAGGTCTCCGGCATTGGCATATACTCCGATCATCAATGTCCACGAGATGACATCCTTTTCCGGCATCCTCTCAAACAAATCACTTGCACTGCCTACATCTCTTACTTCAGCATAACCGGAAATCATAGAATTCCATGAAACGACGTCCTTGTCAGGCATATCATCGAACAACTTTCTCGCACTCTGAACATCACCACCGCTCGCATACCGTGAGATCATGCGGTTCCACAATTCTACAGGTTTCACACGCATATAATCGAACACCTTGCGGGCATCATTCAAAGACCTATAATTTACAACACCAGAGTCGCAGGAATCCAGCATTTTAACATACATATTGAAAAGGGCATTAGCAACCGCCAGATTTGACTCGAACCCATGCTTTACAATATGGCACTGCACTTGTTTTCCTTTTCCGTACCAACCCAATTTAGAGCAGGAGTTCAAGACATATGGGTAGGTGAAGTTATGGGGTTTGATTCCTCTCAGAGGCATTTCATCAAACACTGAGACGCATTGATCGAACGGACCGTTGATATCGTACCCTCTGATCATGGCGTTCTGAATCACAATGTTGTTACTGAGTTGAGGACCCAGTTGGGAAAATATGAGATTGGGATACTCCATGGATCCAAACTCGGTGCTCCGCCGGAGAAATTTTGAGAAAATTTGGATGTTTTGGTTGAGAGAGGTAGTAACAATGAGGACATGGATTTGCTTCAACTGTTTGAACGTGCATTGTGGTAATAGTTTCGAAAGAGTGAACTCTAAGGAACCTCGCATACTAATTCACTAGCTCTTTGGCTCTTGTCTGTCCTTTTAATTCCTTTTTCTTTTTCTTTTTTCTGTGGGTTCAAAGAAAAAAGCAACAGCAGCAACGATACAACATCAGTGAGTGTTTTACAAATGTGCATAAAAAACAATGAGAACCCTGCATTCGAGATTTTGTGTTCGATTTTTTCAATTCCTAATATCGCTTATGTTATAATGATGATAAGTAGAGTTGTGCATTGTTGGCAGAAGAAATTATGTTCTTCAGTATGTATCTTGTGTGACGCTCTTTTTCTTATTAAGTTTTTTCTCCTGTGATTTTCTTTAAGAAGGGTTTTTTTATTTTTTTATTTTATTTTTTATTTTTAACAAAGGCCCACTTGTTTTCTTTTTGGTTTTTTTCCTCGTACATGTTAGGCAGTGTATCTTTTGTAAGATGCAACTCTTGCTCCCAATATTTACGATGGGTTTTGAATTGTCATTTTTTTACTATCCTATGGTATCTATTATTCCGACAAAAAAATAATATCGCTTATACTAAATAAAAATCATTCTTATTTACGAATAAAAAATAGAGTATATTATTGGAGATTATAAGAGAGAATGAATAAATATGATCGGTTTTGGTCCCTAGTGACCTAGTCACCAATGTTCATTGAGTCAGATTTTCAATTTGTGATCAAAGTCTCTTCACTTTTTTCACATCACGCTTTTATAATAAATATTTTTATATATATGTGAGCAGTTGATTTGGTATTGAAAAGTAGTATTTATTCCCTAATTTATAGCCTTGTTTTATGATAATTTTTAATAAATTTTAGACGACTTATTTCTAACTAATTAACAATATTATTTAATTTTAATAGTTTTAAAATAAGATTATCTTCATCTTCAAATGCTACTCAAATGTGCTCTAGGGTTTAGCTCAACAAATATTGTTAATTTTAATATTTTTTGTTTATACTATACTTAGGGCATTCGTATTTAGATCTCGTATAAATACTCGGGGGACTCAAATATAATTATGTAATGAATGAAGGGGCAAATATGTAATAAGTGAGGAGCCCTTACTCTATAAAAGGGCATCCTCACCCTCACAAACCTGAAGCTCTGATCCTCATATACATAAGCTCTATCTCCCTCACAAACAGAGAAATACAATATCAGTGTGGACGTAGCCCAAACATTGGGGTGAACCACGATACATCTTGTGTTCTTTACTTACTTGCAGATTCACGGTTGGATTTCTGTTGTTCCAAGATCCCTCCAAATTTGTGCATCAACATTTGGCGCCGTCTGTGGGAATCAACACAAAAAACTATGTCGGTTCTCTTTCATTTTTTCATAAAATCTCACACTATCCACTGTGAATCTGCAGAAACACCAAACCAAAATCCCAGTCCAATATCTCTCTCTAGAAACCCAGAAATGGGTAAGCAGAACAGACACATACTCTATCTCTCTCTCTCTCTCTATCTCTACACATTGTTCTCGCTCACTTTCTTCTTCAACACCCTTACCTCCTCTTCATTACCCCAATCCAGCATCTGGGTTCCGTTGTCTTTTCGTTTTCCTCACCTGAGTTTCTTTTATTTCATCGTATATGCGATCCAAGTTTGAAGATTTCAGAGAGCTGAGCTCAAAATTTGTAGAGAGACGAATGATCTGTTTCTCGAGCTCGATCAGAAGGTACAAAATCCTTTAAAATCCTAGATTTTGGTACTGTCCCGTGTCGCCAACTCCTCGCAGTACTGCCTCTTGCACTCATCGGCAGACGCCGCCTCCCTCCCGCGCAGAAAAGAGTCGTTCGATGTGAATCTCCGATGTCGGAGATCTTCCGCTGGAGAACCGATGGTCCCAAAGGCCACGTCTCGGTCTACGTCGATGACGAGATGAAGCGGTTCATGGTCAGCTCCGATTTCCTGAACCACCCAGTGTTCATCGTACTCCTCAACAAGTCGGCGCAGAAGTACGGCTAGGAGCAGAATGATGTCTTCCGGATCCCTTGCCAAGTGATCGTCTTTGAGCGTGTGATCAAGGTGCTCCGCTTTAGACATGCCCCCTCACGTGACCTGCACGATCTCCTGAACTCGATCTCCAACGACCTCAGATCCTGGGAAGGAATATTGATGAAATCCGTATAAAGAATCTCAAGAAAGTTTGCACTGATTTGGTTCGTGGTGCTAAGGACAAACACATACGGGTGAAGGGACCTGTGAGGATGCCTACCAAGGTTCTGAACATTACCACCAGGAAGTCTCCGTTCCAGCAGAGAGAAGAATAGATAGATCGAGAGAGAGATGGAGGATGAGAATGCGGTGAACGTGAACGTTAGAGCAGAGATGAGGAAGCTGAGCCCTGAGCAGTTGAAGGCCGTCAAAGAACAAACCGATTTAGAAGTCAATCTTCTCCAGGACTCCCTCAATAACATCCGCACTGCCACCTCCGCCCTTCACGACCTCTCCATCCGCCTTCAGGGAAAGAAGATACTCGTCCCACTTACGGCGTCACTTTACATCCTCGGCACCCTCCACGACGCACACCAAGTCAAGGTCAGGCCAAAGATTACTGCGAACGTAAGATCAGCTTGCTCAAATCTAAATTTGACCAACTTGTCAAGTTCGGCAAGACATACCAGGAATACGTGCAGAAATTGTGCCTAAAGGATTGCATCAGACAGGGATGAGGAACATGGGTGGATAGAGAATGAGCGATGAGATCAAGAAAAGCAAAAGAAGAAAGTAGAAAGAAAAACAATCAAGTGAGTTGCGGCACAAAAGCAAAAGAGAGAGGCACAATAGGAAACAAAAGCGAAAGCAAAGCAGAAAAAACCGAGAAAAAACAGAAAGCAAAATGGAGGCTTTCCTCTGCGAGAGCACATGGGGACACTGCAAAAGCAAGGAATAAACACCCACACTGCAAAAGCAAGGAATAAACACCCTACCAGAATGATGTGATTTACCTTTCTTATTTTTGAATGATGTGATTTATTTTTCTTATCTTTCGAAGACATCTGTATAACTCCATTAGAGGGTAATAATAATAATAAAAAAAAAAAGCAAGCCCAAAATAATGGGCTAGAATGTTATGTGAAGGGTGAAGGCTCATATGCCCAAAAGAGCCAGGCCCTCTATTATCACCAACCAGATGATCAAAAGTACGCCCAGTACTCAAAAAATTATTCGATAGCCTGCCGCTATTATCACCAACCAGGTGATCAAAAGTACGCCCAGTACTCCAAAAATTATTCGGCAGTCTGCTGCTATTATCACCAACCAGGTGATTAAAAGTATGCCCAGTACTCCAAAATTATTCGGTAGCCTGCCGCTATTATCACCCACTAGGTGATCAAAAGTACGTCCAGTACTCCAAAATTATACATGAGCATCACTCATGTCAATCATACATAAACATTCATGAGTATCACTCATGTCAATCATACATAAACATTCATGACCATCATTCATGTCAACATTCATGAGCATCACTCATGTCAACATACATGAGCATCACTTATGTCAATATCCATGAGCATCACTCATGTCAATCAACATAAAAATTCATGAGCATCACTCATGTCAATCAACTTCGAAAGCTTCATTTACAGAGCTCCAGCTTCGAGAGTTCCAGCTTTGAAAGCTTCATTTACAAGAGCTCCAGCTTCAAAGCTTCACTTGCAAAGCTTCACCTACAAAGCTTCAGTGTAGGGTATACAAATATCGCCTCCGAACAACCGCCACTTCGGCCCATACATGGATTCAATTTGAAGTCTCCAGCCAACATACTCTATTGACTAAAGACTTGGGGGACTACACTATGTACCATATATTGGGCCTCCGCAACTGGGCCTCATGAAAAATACTTGGGGGACTCTAGCCCATTATTTATGTATTGAGGAGTAAACCTTTATTATATAAAAGGGACTCCCTCATTTTCATTAGAGAGTACCCATTATTCATGTATTGAGGAGCGAACCCTTATTTTATAAAAGGGACTCCCTCACCTTCATTAGAGAACATCGCCGCCAGCTGAGCAACCGTCTTGCCGCGAGCATCAACTCATAACCCATCACTTATGTATTGAGGAGCGAGCCCTTATTCTATAAAAGGGACTCCTTCACCATCATTAGAGAGCATCAAATATAGCCCATCATTTTTGTATTGAAGAGCGAGCCCTTATTCTATAAAAGGGACTCCCTCACCTTCAACGCCACAAACCGGGCCAACCAAGGCAACATAAGCCACAAACAGAGCAGCCTCGCAACATGTGCTAATTCTAGTTGAGCATCATTTCACATTGAGTACCGCCTCATATCGAGTATTCAGTTCTAGACAACATCTACTTACTTCGGCCCACACATGGACTGAATTTCAAGTCTTCAACCAAAATACCTTCTTGACTGAATACTTGGGGGACTACTGTTTGTACCATACTTAAGGCCTCCGTATTTAGACCTCGTATAAATACTCGAGGGACTTAAATGTAATTATGTAATGAATGAAGGGGCAAATATGTAATAAGTGAGGAGCCCTTACTCTATAAAAGAGCCTCCTCACCCTCACAAACCTGAAGCTCTGATCCTCACATACAGAAGCTCTATCTCCCTCACAATCCTCTCACCAATAGAGAAATACAATATCAGTGTGGACGTAGCCCAAACATTGGGGTGAACCACTATACATCTTGTGTTCTTTACTTTCTTGCAGATTCACGGTCGGATTTACGTTGTTCCAAGACTTGTGCATCAACATTTTTAAAATAAGATTATCTTCATCTTTAAATGCTACTCAAATATGCTCTAGGGTTTAGCTCAACCAAATCTGCCACAAAACCTTAGAATCAAGGTCATCCACTAGAGGCAAGTCTAGTCTCCCTTTTAAGCTTACTTTTTTGTGCAACTTTATTCTACCACTTATGGTACATATATCAAATTTGTAACCATAAATCATTATCTCATGACACTTGCCCGTATATTAGTATCGATACGTTGTTATTTTTGTTGCTGCTATCTATGAAATAATACGTACGTGGGTACATTCTTTTTCGTTGATTTGAGAATATATCCATGTGAAGTTTATTCGAAGAAATTTATACCGATGTTATTAAACATAATATCTATTTTTGTTTTTGTTTTGAAGAATGTACCTATGTTTTGGTTTGTTTTGAAGAATGTACCTATGTTTTGGGTTTGAAGAATCTACCAAATGCTTTATGATACATGGGTTTTTTATTTGATTCGATGAATGTACACATGGTTATTTTTATATATGCATGTTGTTTTTATGCAAAAACATAATTTTTCTAATTTAATATTTTTTCATGTGGTGGGGAGTATAATTTGTTTCTGAATAGTTTTAAAATCACAAATCATGCGTTTTATTCAAAATCTCATAAATACAGGCAACTACAAATCCCAATTTTAATTTAAAATAAAATAACGAACATAGAAATATATTAATACTAAAAGTTAGAGACTTCGATCAACTAAAAATGAATAAGGTTTCAATCAAACAACATTGGTAACTAGAAACTGCATCCAAAATTACCCTATAACCTATTTTTAAATAACGTGGAAACCACATATTTTTTATGAATTTTTTTATTTGAACTCATATAACCTCATTCTATACTCAACTTATGAATTGGGTGATGAAGGCAAAGGAAGTCATAGCCGTTATTCTTCTCTTTCCTTTTTTTGGTCAATATACATTGACTTTGTGCTTGGTCATATTGGTTTTGTTAACCAAAAGAAATCCTAGCAAATCTACTTTATAGAGTAATGTAATGGTAAAGATTTTGAAAAGATCAAGAGTAGGATTAACTATTATGATAAGGATTAATAAGCCCCAAGGCATCATTTCCATGTACCCATCAAACAATGTTTAGGAGTTGGTCAATGATTATTATTGTGTTTTATTTTTTTGTCATATCCTGTTGTCTTATTTGTGTTTGCCTGTGAAAAATAATCAGTTGTTTAAGCAACCAACAAACTTATTTAATGTGGAAATTAGGGAGAAGGGTAAAGCATTGAGCAACGTAGCACCAATTGCTTTGTTACAGTGTACACTTAATTAATAGATCAAATGTTGTCTTAATCTCTGTCGTTTTCACTTGTGCTAAAAGAATACTATGTAAAGACGAATTAGGGTTTTATTTCTTATGTTTAAGGGTAGATGTTATATCACTGAATCTAGGAGTCCTCTTTCGATTTGAGATTTTTATCATTCATTAGTGACCGAAGATTACAGTTCAGTAATTCTTCATTTCAATCGGACCTCCATGCATGAGAGATTGCAGACAACCCAACTGTCTTCTCTAACATGGAAGAACCAGGAAAAAGAGTTGCATCCATTGATATATGAAGATGCAGATGGATGACCAATGAGTAGTAATACAAAAAATGGAGAACTTGGTGTTTGGCCAAGTTTTCCCAATTCATAAATCTTTGACTTGATTCATGGAATTGTTAGTGTTCTTGATTTATCTGAGTTATGCAATATGGAGATAGAGAGAGGATTGAAGGATGTAAAAGGAATGAATGTTCTTCTTTTTTCTCGCAGAAATTGCAGAGAGGAATATATTTCTCTTAATAGAAAATTGAGTACACTCGTGCATTTCATGATTGTTAGCCTTAGCTGGATCCACACATATCACATTTGATCTCAGCCATACATCTAGCTAATTTCTAGGATCACTACACATGACTATTTTAGCCTTACATATTGGAACCTCACACTTGTCATTCTATAAGACTAAGTGCATACACAATTAACATTCAAGGCTTCTTATTTACTAATCAGCTCATTATTTACAATTCTACACTCCCCTTTAAGTTTTGAGCTGATTTCACTCCAAGTTTATCCCTGAGATAGCAGAATCGATCCTTAGCCAATGACTTTGTGAAGATATCTGCTAGTTGCTTATTCGTAGGACAGTAGACAAAATCAATGATTCCTTCTTGTAGAGCATCCTTGATGAAGTGATATCTTCGATCAATATATGCTTAGTTTTCTTAGTGAAACACAGGGTTCTTTGTGATAGCAATTGTAGCAGTATTGTCACACTGAAGTGGAGTTGCTTCAGTTTGAAATTCACCAAAATCTTCCAAAACAAACCTGACCCAAATGGCTTGTGCAGTTGCTTCTGATGCACTAATATACTATGCTTCTGCAGTTGAAAGTGCAACATAATTCTGTTTAACCGAGGCCCAAGAAAAAACTCCACTACCAAAAGAGAAAGCATATCCTGAGGTACTTTTACTGTCATCCAATGAACCACCCCAGTCACTATCGCAATAACCAATTAGAATTGCATTTCTTCCCTTCACATACTCTAAACCATAGTCAAGTGTTCCTTTGATATATCTGAGAACTCTTTTGGCAGTTCCATAGTGTTTGTTGGTAGGGCAATGCATGAATTTTGCAAGTAAACTAGCTGCATAGATCACATCAGGTCTTGTGGCTGTGAGATACAATAGACTTCCCACAATCTTCCTATATTGTTCTTCATTTGCTGGACCACTGCCATTATCTTTGCTAAGCTTCTTAGTTGTAACCAAAGGTGTAGCAACAGATTTACACTCACTCAAGCCAAATTTATTCAACAAAGATGTAGCATACTTTCTTTGATGAATAAAAATGCTTGTGTGTGTTTGATTGACTCCCATTCCCAGAAAATGATGCAAGAGCCGCAAATCTGTCATTTCATACTTTGTCATCATGTCTCTCTTGAATTCCTCCAACATTGGTTGATTATTCCCCGTGTACACAATATCATCTACATATAGAGACATAATTAGAATTTCTGCTTCTCCTTTGGTTTTAGTAAATAAAGTGGCCTCACTTTGACTCTTTTCAAATCCACATTGAGCAAAATAAGAGTTAATTTCACTATATCAGGCCCTTGGTGCCTATTTTAAGCCATACAAAGCTTTATGAAGCTTGTACACTTTGTCTTCACTCCCCTTGACCATAAAATCATCTGGCTGTTCTACATAAACCTTATCTTCGAGTACTCGTTTAGAAAAGCAGACTTGACATCTAGTTGGTACAGTTTCCAACTCTTTTGTGTTGCCAATGCAACTAGTGTTCGAATTGTATCAAGTCTAGCCACAGGTGCAAAGGTCTCATTATAGTCAACACCTGGTTTCTAAGCATATCCCTTGGCTACCAGCCTTGCTTTATTCTTCTGCATTGGTCCATCAAGGTTAAACTTGGTCTTGAACACCTACTTAACCTCAATTATAGGTTTATCACTTGGCCTGTCTACTAGCTCCCATGTTGCATGCTTTTCAATCATTGACAATTCATCTTTCATAGCCTTCATCCATGATTCATCTTTAGTTGCCTCATCAAACTTTTTAGGTTCCATAATGGAGAAATTGCATTGAGCTAGAACATCATCCAGGTTCCTCCATCTCAATGGAGAGTGATCAAAGGCTTGAGACTTTCTCATGCTGCTACTCACATCACTTGTTGATTCATGAGAAGATAATAAGCTTGGTGACTGAGCATAGTTTTGACCTTCAGGAGTTGCCCTTGGTGATGTATCCTTAGGCATTTCAGATAACTCATCATGATTGAGCACAGTTACATAATTCTCAGAGACCTACTTCCACTCCCAGGTTGCATTTTCATCAAATACAACATATTTCAAGAGTATAAGATTCTTAGTGAGAGGATCATACACTTTGTACCCCTTTTCACAGGTTGCATAACCTACAAATATGCCCTTGACACTCTTTGCATCTAGTTTCTATCTCAACTCATTTGATATGTGTACATAACATAAACAACCAAAGATTCTAAGATGAGCAATCCCTGGTTTTCGACCACTGAATGCTTCAAATGGAGTTATATCTTCGATAGCTCTTGTAAGACACCTATTCAGTATGTAGACAGCTGTGTGTATAGATTCTGCCCACAAATAGTAAGGTAATCCTTTATCATGAAGCATGACTTTTGCCATTTCAACTACAATTCTATTCTTTCACTCTACAACTCAATTTTGTTGTGGAGTATAAGCCATAGAGAGTTGCCTTTGAATACCTTCATCTTCACACAACTTGTTAAATTCACAGGATGTGAATTCACCCCCTATGTCACTTCTTAGGCATTTTACTCTAATACCACTTTGTAGCTCTACCATAGATTTGAATTTTCTAAAACAGTTCAATGCATCTGACTTGTATTTGAGAAAGTAAACCCACATCATTTTTGTGCAGTCATCTACAAGAAGCATAAAGTACTTATTACCAGCAATGGACTCATTTTGCATTGGCCCACATAAGTATACATGAATTAATTCTAGGGGATTGCTTGCTCTCCATGCCTGATTCTTTAGGAACCACTCTCTATGCTACTTTCCAAGCTGACAACCTTCACAAACTTCATCAACTTCTTCTAAGTATGGAAGTCCATGCACCATTTTCTTCTCTTTGAGTTGTTTTATCCCCCTTAGATGCAGATGGCCTAGCCTTTTGTGCCAGGTCCAAGTAGAGTGAGATAAACTTGTTTTCAGGGCTATATGATCATCAGGTAATAGTGCTAAAGGATAACATCTATTCATTTTCATTTCTACTTTAATTACAAGGCATTCAAGTGAAGGACCATAAAAAATACTGCACATTTTACCTCTAAACAACAAGTAATACCTATGCTCATTCATCTGTCCTACACTTAGTAAGTTCTCCTTCAACCCAGGTAGATACATTACTTCTTTGATGTATTTTCTGCCCTTACTAGTATCAATTACTAGAGTGCCCATTCCAACTATATTCATAAGCTCACCAGTTGGCATTTGTACTTTGCCTACCATATTTGTTCTTATATCAACCAGTAGCTTCTCATTTCCAGTCATGTGGTTGTTGCAATCACTGTCAATATACCATTCACCATTGACAACTGATTCAGAGATAGTGCTATTGGCATAGAATAAGTTCCCTATCACCTCTACTTGATTAACACTGTTTGCATTTTGCACTGATTTGCTTGCAGTGCACTCCCTAGCCCAGTGTCCAAACTTTTCACAGTTGTAGCATTTAGGCTTCCCCTTATATCTACACTCACCATAGTGAAATTTAGTGCATACTCTGCAATGTGGTTTTGTAACTGTCTAACCCATTGACTGTGCATTTTGTGCAGGACTAGCAGGAAATTTCTGCTGAAACTTGGGTTTTAAATCCCATTTCTTGCCCTTAGAATTCCAATTCTTCTGGAACTGAGATGGACCAGATTGAGCTCCACTTCTATTTTGCCCTATTGGACTCACTAAAATAGATGTAAATGCCTTCCCAGTGGTATCAACAATATGCAGATCAAACCGTTGTTCTTGGCTCTTTAAGATTGCAATTACCTCCTGCAATTCTACAGTCTCCAAACATTTTGTATTTTCTATAACCAAACAGATAGGATCATACAGTTTACTTAGACTAATCAGAACTTTTTGCACAAGTCTCTCATTAGAAAAAGATTCATCAAATGTTTTCATCTGATTAATCAATTCATTCAGCCTTGTAAGATAACCAGATAGAGATTCATCATCTCGCATCCTAGCATATTCAAATTCTCATCTAAGATTATGAAGTTTTACCAATCTAACCTGATCACTACCGTGGTATTCTCCATACAACAGATCCTATGCCATCTTAGCTGAATAAACGTTGGCAATCCGAGGGAAGATCTGGTAAGAGACTGCATTTTGTATGATTCCTAGAGCCTTCGTATCCTTCATGAACACAACAGTCATTTCTTCATCGACTGTATCTTCCGATGACCCGTCAGCTTCCTTCTTCTTCTTCGAGTTGGGGGTTCTAATCCCCTTTTCTACTAGATTCCATAACCCAAGAGATTTGAAAATTGTTACCATCTTAATCCTCCAGAACTCGTAGTTCTCACCGGAGAAAATTGGAGTTCTCGCCTCCGAGCTTCCAGATCCAGACATCTTTTGCCTAAATGTTGATTTCTCTTCTCAAATGATAATGGAACTCCGGCGACCTTCACCGAGCTTCGAGTGAGCTTCAATTTAGCTCAGTGACTTCACAGATTCACGCCCAGACTCAGTTGATCCAACCTGGCTCTGAGGCCATGTTAGTGTTCTTGATTTATCTAAGTTATGCAATATGGAGATAGAGAGAGGATTGAAGGATGCAAAAGGAATTAATGTTCCTCTTTTCTCTCGCAGAAAGGAATATATTTCTCTTAATAGAAAATTGAGCACTCTTGTGCATTTCATGATTGTTAGCCTTAACTGGATCCACACACATCACGTTTGATCTCAGCCACACATCTAGCTAATTTCTAGGATCACTACACATGACTATTTTAGCCTTACATATTGGAACCTCACACTTGTCATTCTATAAGACTAAGTGCATACACAATTAACATTTAAGGCTTCTTATTTACTAATCAGCTTATTACTTACAATTCTACATGAATCCATTTAGTTTTTCTGATAACCAGATTCTTTACATATTTGTCATAATTGAGTTCTCTCTTAACAATTTAAAACTTCCAACCAAACAAAAATACTTACTTTAGCAAAGTTAGAAGCATGGAAACCCTAATTTATACAGCGCCCCCTCTGTAGGCCACAGCAAAGCATCTTGATGGAAGTCAAAGTTTGGATTGATGATAAATAATTTTAGACTTTGCAGGAATATTTTTTTGATATTATTTACAGTGAAATTTTTACAACGGGATAACACGTGCATAATTAACAACTAATAAACTCCTTCGAACTAATCACATAGGTTTCACCTACTGAACATGAAAGGATCAGTCTAACCACCCAAGTGGATCTAGGATAACTTAAATCATTTTTGGCTTCTGATTCTGACAGTTTCTTTTGCCGATACAACGTTAATTCCTGATGAGGCCAAGGAACCCTATTGCTTTTTTATTGTTGGGAAAAAGCTGTTGTTATTATGATTTTAACTAATAAACTTTGTTATTAAAAGACTGATTAATAATTGGTAATGACAGCTGAAACGCGTCATATAGCTTCTGTATAGCAGTACTCATTAATACCAATCATATGAAGCTTTTAGAAAAAAGACCATCCCATTAAATCAAAGGAAAATTAATTAAAAGGGTTTAAAAATTTTGAGTTTTAATGATAAAGATAAAATAAAGGGTAAAGTGAATAGTACCAAGATTGACTTTTTAATGTAAAAATATGGTTTTTCGTTAAAGTGAACAGTACCAGATGTTTTTCGTTAAAGTTCCCTTAAATCAATGCATCTGGCCATGGATTTACATTAATATATTTTTTAGGTCATTTTAATTTATAATTTACATCAAGAAACTTATCCCACAACCCATTTTAACGACAAGGAGAAGAAGACAATAAGAAACTTATCCCTCAACCCATTTAAAATATGTGAATTGAAAAACTAATATTGTGAATACTGTAGATGATGAGTGTTGCCAATTACCTGTTCATATTCATTTGAATGTCGTTTCAACAATCATTTATCCATGAAAAAAGAAAAGAAAACATGAAGCAGTTTTAATTGAGCACATGGTGAATTTGGATGAAGTCGATATATTTTAGAAGTGCACACTACCGACCAAATTTCACCTTAATTTCAAGTAAAGCATAAGTGTTGAGATTGAAAGATGGTGAGTTATACTTGAGCAAAGTAAAAATATAAGAAACTCTGGCACAAAGAACGATATATTTATACGCGAATTATTTGTCTGACTTGAGTATAAGAGAAAAAGACTGATCAAACTGCCTTGCAATGTGAATGTGCATGTTTAAGGAGATTCAACCTAATGATCCACTTGAAATTAGGCACATAAATTAGGTCAATAGCTAGTGATTTTATTTCGTCTGAAAGAGTATATATGCAGAAAATTAGGTGCAAATGGGCACCGACACACATTTCAGTTTTTGACATGTTCCTTAGGTTAGTAGCTAGAGATACCGACACATGAGGAGAGACTTTTAAATATAAAACGACTCATACTATTAATAATATTATTCTACTATACCAAAAAAATATATATTATGATTCTCCATTTTTTTCAACACCTCCTTATAGAAGAATTACAATTAATAATCTTTGTACGATAAGTAGAATAACGATTGACAAATGGGGGAGCTGCGGTTGGCAAAACAATATTATTTTCTTATTGTGTATCTCCAAGGAAATAGAGCCATACGCAATTATTTTATTTTTTTATAACAAAACGATATTCCTAATTTCCTATCACTGTTTAAATGTAAACTATTTTATTTAAATATACGCACAATTATTATGTATTTTTATCCTTAACAAAGTGAATTGAACTTAATCACAAGTTGAGAACAATGATTGTTGTTCTTCAGCGTCTTTTTCAATTGATTCCCTTGCTTCTTACGTTATCGAATGTATTATTTTTACTTTAGCCTGTCACAATTTGAATAATTGCTTGTTGTTTTTCTTTTTATTTTCGCGTGATCAATTCATTGGTTGATGATCACAATTTGGACAAAGGAATATTATCGAATAATCCAACAGATCAAATCCTGTCTGGCCTTGGATATTTGTATCCGTTGTCCATTTCTCCCCTTTGCATTTCTTTATGTAGCCAGTTCCACTCGATGAGGTTTCAATCTTTCAAAGGAATCGATTTGTGATTAATTAAAGAGAAATGTTAAGGAGATCGACTCTCTTAAAGTAAGACTTTATGAATTTTTCGTCATCTCATGTTACACATTGTTTTATAATGTTGGCATATGAATTGTGTCAAAAATATGAGGTGACGGAGAGTCACACTTTTGAGAGAGTTTTCTTAGCATAAAGAGAAATGTTAAAGAGAATCTCTCAAAGTGAGACACTTTATGAACTCTCTGACACCTCACAATTTAATGTCAACCATGTGTCAATATTATAAAACATTGTGCCAAAAACGTGTGGTAGTAGAGAATCTACAAAAAATCTTACTTTTGACATAGTCTCCTTAATATTTTTCAAAATAAAATATAATCAAAACGAACCCATTTAACAAACCTCCTTTTCAAGGGAAAAAAAAAATTGTCGGTAGGTTAGAGAGAACAGAGAGGTGGTTAAGATAATACACAACGATAATGATTTAGAGAAATGCATGTCAACTAGTTCCCCCAATAGTATCATTAAGCTTGCCTAATAATATAAACACATAAACAATTTTACCAGTAGAGCTATTATCAATTTATTAATCAAAGTAATTAACTTCATGAAAGAAACTTTATCATTTATATCAATCTAGAAGACTTGTAGACTCTTTGTACTTTTTTTTTATGAAATCAATGCATTTTATGCTTTAACAATGCATCTTACTGTTTAGTATTACGGTCTAATGATATTCCTTTTTATTTGTAAGTGTGAGGTCTTAGATTTGAGTCTCGTAAATGGTGAATTCGCAATCAATTTATTCCCTACCTCTTAATGTAAATATATAATTTTATAAAAAAATTAAAATATAAAATCTCCTTAATTTCGTAGCTTTTCTTTGTATTCTTCCTTCGTTGAAGAAAAATGTTTTGAGAAACACTTTTGGGAGTCAACTCTGTCATGATCTCATCCCAATAAGTGACGTTTTGGAAGAGAGTAGTACTGAACATTGTTTATGGCTTTAATCTGGGTGACTCGAGCATTATATGACACCAAGCATGTTGGTCGTTTTCTTGTGTGTTTTTAACTTCAACACAGAGAGCTCTCATAAATCATATGATGCAAAGGTGGCTACACAAATCCATCGACTTAGTTTTAACGAGTAAAACACGAGAAAATCTGTATTCTAACCTATTAACCTATTAGTATAAAAAAATGTACTACCAAGAAAAGCTAAAAAATTTTCTTGTTTTACCAATTTCAGTCAAAACCCAAAAACCACCTTTGAATCAATCTCTGCAACTCTATCCAATCAGGTCGTTCTTAGGTATTTAGAAGTTATTTACGTAGGGTTAGGTTTGCAAATTGTATTCTTAGGCAGCAACTAACGACTTCTTAAAACCCTTGAAGCTTCATATGACCTCATGGTCGAATATGAACGTACAATACTAAGCATAAAATATAAATTTTTTAATTAGTATTGAAATAAAAAAATTAAAAAAAATGGCTCATGGTCGAATATGAACGTACAATAATAAGCATAAAATATACAATTTTCTAATTATTATTGAAATTAAAAAAAAGGCTCATGCTTTGTTAATTCATTTTAAATAGCAGACTTCGAACTAAACATTGCTTTAAGTACCAGAGCAAAATTGAGGTCAGCTGTTCATTCATTGCTCTGCAACCTACCTCCCCAGTTTTTTCTGTTTCTCTTACAATTTATAACATATTTACAAGCTGCAAGTTTATTCTTTGTAGAAAAATGGGCTGCAAGCCATCAGATAAGCCGAAGGCAAAGTATAGAAAGGGATTGTGGTCACCGGAAGAAGACTTAAGGCTTCGAAACTACATCCTCAAAAACGGCCATGGCTGCTGGAGCTCCGTCCCCATAAACACCGGTGAGTTTTGCATTTCCCATTTTGTTTTGCAGCCACACCCCTAAATGATCAACTCAGCCTGGTATTAGTTGTTTATGAATGCCTCAGAGCTATATTTCATTGAAGTACTTATATATAGCCCAAATGAGTACTCTTTTATTGGCATATTAGTCTAATGTTTGAGATTGATTGGGAAAAAATGACAAGAGGAAATTTAGATGAATACTATGATCAAGCCGTTTGGTTATTGTTAATTGGCAAATGTGTGTTAGGTCAGTTACGCAGTATGTCCACATTCTTGGAACCGATTTCGAGCCCGGCTCCTAGTAAAGAGGGAAAAAACCTATTATTATTTCTTAATGTAAATTTTACAATGAAAAGTGACAATGACCTCAGTTAAGAGACGTTAAGAGACGTTTTAAGAATTAATTTATTCATTTACTTTTGGGGTAAACTCTGAGATATATTATCAATCTTTTTTACTAATAGAATTATAATGGAATTGGCTTAAGCATCCCTCTCAATTTGACTGACTATTCATAAATAATAATCTATTGAATGCAGGTTTGCAAAGGAATGGAAAAAGCTGCAGATTAAGGTGGATAAATTATTTAAGGCCGGGGTTAAAGAGAGGGACATTTTGCAAACAAGAGGAGGAGACAATCTTGACCCTTCATCGTATGTTAGGCAACAAGTAAGAGAATCCCATCTTTTATTTTTATTAAAAATGAAATTATTTTCATTTGTTCAAGTGGTTCTAGTTTTTATTCAACCTTAACATTATTGAGGGCAAGCAGTAGAGGATTAGACGAGCAAAGCTACACATCAGGGTCAATGCCATAGGTGATTAATCCATATTTTTTAATGATCTCAGGTGGTCTCAAATCGCACAGCATTTGCCTGGAAGGACGGACAATGAGATAAAAAACTACTGGCATTCATATTTGAAGAAGAAAGTGGCCAAAGCAGAGGAAATGGAAGGTCAAACCAAATCCCAGTACACAAGTACTTCAAGCTCAGAAATCTTAGAGTGTTCACCATCTCCCCAAAAGCCCACAACATGTTTTAATTCGAGTCACGAATCAGTGCAAAAATCACCGCCATTAGTTTCACAGCTCGATGACTTGTCCAAAGATCAGAGCTGTCAAAGAAGCCCTTTACCAAAGATTTTGTTTGCTGAGTGGCTCTCCTTAGACCAGGTTCATGGTGGGAGCTTTGCCAACAACATCGGTGATCCCTGGGTTTTGAAGGAAGGATTTGATCATAGTACAACTTCAAATAATCTGCAAGCAGATCATGATCTAGGACATGGTTTTGTGTTGAACGATGAGGGAATATTTGGCAGTGGTTTTCATCATGGGATAAGCCATCATCATGGTTTGGGTTTGGAGATGATCAATTCGCAGTTTAAGTTCGAGGAACAGATTTCAGGACCAGGGTTTGTTGATTTTGTATCAGGGGGTGATTTGTACAGTGATTTCAACTTGCAGAATGATGCAATGTATTTTTATAAATAAAAAAAAAAGGTCGTACCCAGTGCACAAGGCTCCCGCTTTACGCAGGGTCTGGGAGAATGTACATAATTTGATTATTTTCTTCCTCTAAACTGGTATATCTTGGCAACAAAAACATTAACCTTCGTGAATGAGATCGAAGAAATAAATCGGTGAAACCCAACACGATGAATTGGAGGCTTCTTCACCCTTTCCCGATACCCCAATTAGTTTAAAATCATGAAATTTTCATCTGCATGGATTATGGTGACCCAGAGAATAACAGTGGCAACAGCAATGAGCAATGTAATTGGTGTCCATTTCAATGCAATAACCTGTTCAGAAAAATTAGCATTGGATCAAGGATGCAAAGAAATTAATTGGTTTAGTACATTATCTTTCCATTAAGTATGAGTTTCGAGTAAATGGACCTCGAGGAGCGGTGAAAACCCAATGGATGAAACAGCTTGAGGAGGAGGAGGAGGAGGAGGAGGAGTCGATGGCCTTTCCAATAGATCTGTAATTTTAAGATTTTAGAACAAAAGAGGGAAGCAGATGATGTGTTCATGCATGCCTTAGCGATGAAGGTAGCAATAAAGATGAAATGGATGTTACCTGAATGTCTCCATCTCTCTATGATTTCTGAAAGATTTTCAGTGGCAATGTCTAAATCTTGTTTCCGGTTAGCATTAAGCTTAGACAGATTAACCTGTGTTCTTGTATCGATGTATTGCTTTCTTGTACTCCCAATTACACCATCTGTAGGACTTAAAATTTGGGGTGGTTATGACCAAAATTATTATTTGTTCAATCTTCTAATTAATAATTATTAGAGCGCGATCAGTATCAAGTTTTAGCAGTGGGTGATGAAAATTACCGAATTTGACGAAGGAGTACGGTCTTATGATTTTGTCAATAAGGCTACTGTCAAACTTGTCAAATTCCTTCTGCAATTCTTGCAGGTAACAGAAAGCTAGTTTTCTTGGATATGAAGATTCACACAACGTGATGAAGGCGATTCCCTTCTCCACCAAGTAACTTCATTATAGCAAAGATTAAGTAAAAATCATATAAACACCACAACCTGTTTATGACCGTGAGATTTCTCAAAGCATTTACAGTTCATTTACCTTGATTTTTTGGGGATTTCTGTTCAAAAACGGAAAAAGAATGCAAATTGAAAAACAGAGAAGGAAAGAAGAAAAAGGATACTTGAAGCAGTGATGATCGACACGAATGGTCATCCTGGAAGGAGGCAAGGCTCCTCTGGAGATTTCTTTGAATATGAACTCTCCTTGTTGCTTGTAAAATGAAGAGTTTTCGCGCTCTTCGTTCATATAGGACGGTCCTTTGGCAAGACAAAGGCTATCACTTACCCTTCCAACAATTGTAAGCTTGACCATATCTACCATTTAGGGGAAGGAAGTTATGGAGCTTTATTTATAGAGGGATGAGAGGGGAAGGCAAATGAAAGAAATAACTTGGACATCAAGTTATTCCGTGGGGTAATGGATTTGGAAGCCATGGAAATATTCTTTTCCTTTCCCCTATTGCTCTCAATCTTTGCCAAGCGATGTTCCCTCTCCTTCCTTTTTTCATGGAAAGGAAGAATTTGAAGTTACATTCGTATCACAAATAATAATGGTCATCAAGATTCCACATTTGAACATTCATGATTCTCGAATATATGAAACAATAATCAAATTTTTTTCTTCAGAATTTCATTATTATACTTATCAATCACCTTTAATTATTAGAAAACCGCCACTGCGATATCCCACTCCAATTGAGATGTCACTATGGTAGTATCCTGAACAAAAAAATTAAATACGTGACAGTGCAAATTGAAAGCTAAAATTCATGTTGCTATATTATACATAGTGTAAGACTGCATATGATGGACGTTCCCCCACCCCCCCCCAAAAAAAAACCCCAAACCCCCCACAAAGTTGGAAGCCTTGCTGGCTAAGGGTCGTCCTTTATTATCTTATACATACGATGCGGCAGTGGTAGTATTACAAGCCTATCACACACTCTCTCTAAGTCCCAAAGCTTTTCCTAAATGTGCTTGATCATTGAGCAGATACATAGAAACACAAAATTGATCTTTTACAAAATAAATTAAGTTTATTTTTCTCCAAATTTAGGGTATATACACAAATACGAACACACACAATAACTAACAATGACCCCATTGTGTGAAGAAAAAAACAAATCTAAATAAACAAATGTACTCCAAACAAACCAAATATACAAATCATCAAATGTTTATCCATCGGACCCCGAATATTAAGTTCAACCTGGAAAGCAACCAAGGAGCTTCTTAGGAGCATACCCCGTGGCACGGTACTTCGCAGCAGTTTCCTCCGCCTTGAGAAGATCTTCCCCGCGCTTAGCTTCAATCACCGCCCTCTTTTCTTCCGCAGCCTTGTGGATTAAAGCTATCTTGTTCTTCATCTGTTCCACATACTCGGCCTTCTTCTTCTCCAATTGTTCCTGCTCTTGCACAAAGTGAAAATGTCAGAATTGGAAACAAACAGAGTGTAAAGCACCAGAGCTTTTCGTATCAGAATTCAAGCACAAAGTTAAGGTTTTAGGAAGAAATGCATGAGTTGTTACCTCGATCTTTTTCAGCTCAGCCTCCACAGTTGCCTTCTTGGTGTTTTCCCATGAACCGATGGCAGATAGTTTCTTGTGAGCTCTGATAGCGAACACATGCACTTTCAGTTCAGTATATCAAATCATATCAGAAAAACTAGATTCTTTATTGAATATTCAATATATATATATATATATATAAACACCATGCATATGTGGGTTAGGTCAGTGAACAAGGCAATGTTTCTTGATGAAATTGGGGTTTCACCGTAAAACCAATTGACAATATGAGAAGTAGCCCAAGATCATATAAGCACATAGCAAACATTGTCCCTCACCAATGTGGGACAACTCTCAATACGCTCCCGCACGTGTGGCGGATTTTCAAGCCTACACGTGGACAAGAACTGAGTGACACCATAAAACCAATTGACAATATGAGAAGTAGCCCAAGATCATATAAGCACATAGCAAACCTTGTCCCTCACCAATGTGGGATAACTCTCAATACGTCCCCGCACGTGTGGCGGATTTTCAAGCCTACACGTGGACAAGAATTGAGTGATGTGGAGCGCGTGTGGCCGTTTGACTTCACAGGAGGACAACCCGCTCTGATACTATGATGAAATTGGGATTCCACCATAAAACCAATTGGCAATATGAGGAGTAGCCCAAGATCATATAAGCACATAGCAAACCTTATCTCTCACCGATGTGGGACAACTCTCAACATGCCTAACCCCTTGTCCCAACTCTGAATCCCCCTCCCCGTGAATTATAGTAATTTAGAGTAGAATGTCATCTTGCCAAGAAACGACATATCAAACATGATGATTACTCAATTAGGCTCAATACTGAAGAAAGACCTTACTTATTCTCTGCCTTTGATTTTTCACTTTCTTCCCATGCTCTGATAAGTGACAGCTTTTTTTCTGTTGCAACTCTTGCTAGCACAGCATCTGAACAAGAAAATGATAATATGCGGATAAGTTTAACCTAGTTGATTATAATGTGTTCAAACAAGCCTGAATCAAGGGACCTCATGATCAAACCCCTAAACACTCACCCCGATCGACGGAATCCTCCTTGCTTTTCTCTTCTGCAGCAGGTTCAGAAGGCTCTGTGGGAGAAGAAAAAAAATGAATCATTCAAAACTTGATATGCAAAGAATATAATATACACAAGTAAAAGCAATGGTAAATCCATCTAATGGAAGTAGGGAGATTTCTTACTTTGAGATTTTTAAGAGACCGTTTGATGAACATTTTGTTTTTAGTTTTTATAAGGTAAATTGTGCAATTTTGTAGCTAAGTTAACACAGCCAGAACAGAAGTTGAAATTATCAAGAGAAATTGGTTAAAAATCAAATTCCAAACTCATTAAACATTAAGTATCGACAACATAGTGACAAAAAATTCACGACATAGCAATTAGATGTTGGAATCTAATCAAACTCCTGAATATGAAATATAATTGTGACCAGGTTGAAGTTATTTACAACAAAATACAGGGCAAAATTTTGGGAGACGGAAATAAACTCAGAACAATAAGAGAAGCCAAGCAAGGCCAAGAACTAGAAGCAGGACAGAATCAAATTAATAATTATAAATAAAACCACAAAATTACGTTCAATTACATGCATATATGTCAGACAAGCAATCCTAAGTCATCCAGAAAATCTGATTAATTCGTTTTCGTGGGAAAAAGAATTGATGGTCTGAGATTTTATTTTTCTCACCAACCAAACAGATAAAGTTATCAACTTTAACAAAACAACAAAAGAATATAATAAAGTGGAAAAGATTCAGAGAGAGAGAGAGGAGAGAGAAATATACTCTCAACAATAGCAAGAGCTTTGGACTCATCAGGCTCAGCCTTGTTTTCAGGAGGTGGTGGTAGAATTTCAGATTTGTCCTTGTGGGACTCAGGATCTTTTGGAGCTTCCACAACCGGCTTCTCTTCCTCCACCGGAGCCGGAGTCGGAGCAGGTGGAGGATCTGAGGGTGACTCGGGTTCTAGCTTCTTGGGTTCCTCTGCCTCTGTCATGTTGATATTGTTGCTAAAGTTGGTTTGGGAGTGGAAAAAGCCTCAAAGTTTTCTAAGGGAAGTTACTGTAGTGTTAGAGTGAGAAGATTAAACAAGCAACGGAGAGAGAGAGAGAGAGAGAGAGAGAGAGAGAGAGAGACATGTTTGGGATTGTATAGGTGGTATAGTTTATGGTTGGGATTGTATAGGTGGTAATAGTTGGAGTAAGGTAACTGCTATTTCAAAGCGCATTAGCTCATATTAGCTCATACAACCTTAGCTGGAGGGTAGGTACAAGTGGCGTATTATGAGTTGGCATACTTTGGAGTAAAAAGACGGATTGATTGTCACTTTCGAGAAATTTTGTAGTGTGCCGAGAACACGGTCTGATACAGTATCATAATACAATTGGTTGGAATTTTCTTTTTCAAGTTTTCAACCAATTATATTATTACACTTGGTGTATCGAATCTCTCCCCTTTGTCACTCTTCCATGTTCGTCCACACATATAGTATACTCGCATGAGGTGTTTACTTATAAATAATAGAAAAAAATAAGAGAAATCGGGTAACTTGAAAATATGAAAAATAATAAATGGAAATCGGATTAACTACTATCTCATTCTTGATTTTGAGTTATCTAATTACTGATTTTAAAGCAGGCTATCGTAAGCATGGGAAAATCAAGATTTATAATGGTTTCATTTCTCTTCGTACTCATTCTAAATTAGTGACACTAAGTATCAGCGTGATTGTCACATGAATCAAGAAACACATAGTGTGACATGTGTAATCAACCGATTAAGAAATAGATTCACTTGTGAAAACAATAAAATGGATGTTATACTTTTGCGGTCCTCTCTATGCAAGAGTCACAAGGTACGTAGTGTGTTTTATTGTCAAAAATCAAAATCACATTATTGTTTTCTAAAACATTGCGTGCTGTGCATGTGATTATTGTACTTTATGTATACAAGAATTATACATGTTTTCTATATGTTAAGTGACTCCTAAATAACTTAATTTAATTTAATTTAATAGTCCTCTAGGTCTAGAACGAATTGAATATGATTTTGGTCCAAAAATGGAAGCAATTAGTAACTTTTTTTTTTTGAGATAGTTTTCCGTTTGAATTCATTCAATATAATGATGAATTTCCATATTTGCACAAAGACCTTGACAACGTATCTAGATTAAGTACTAATAATGGCTTTGCCTTGGTAATTAAAGTTAATGTTCTTTATTTTGTGGGATTTTGTTTTTAATATATGAGGTATTTCTCTACATATGGGTGACAGACTAATTCCACTTTTCATGCAGTTCTAGTACTGTATGAGACGATCAACGTATTTTTGACTCATGGATCAAACGGTAGGCTAAAACAAAATTATACATATATAAAAGTTCGAATTCGAGTTGAGGCTCCAGCTCTTTACTCGTTTTCTACAAAACCAACCGATTGAAAGGTTCCCCTTGAAATTGAATTTGATTTTAATTGATTATTATTAGGGAATTTAATTGATTGTTCCAAAGGAGTACTTTGGTTCCATATATATAAGAGACAAATTTAGCAACATCGTAATTAATAGGGGAATTCATTTTTGTACGAGCAAAAGAATAACAAGAGATGATCGAAGATTCTATGGTGATATGATATCATATGTGAAAGAATCTTGGTGGGCCACGAGGTAAAAGTGACTTGCTACCATTCCCTATCAATTTACTTTCCAGCCAACCCCGTCTAAACGCCATATATTGTAACTTTTTTTAATTTCCTTTCATGTTCATCAAAGACAACATTTTTTTTTTTTGAAAGATGATAGCTTAGTGGTTAGTTGTTAGATTAGAGAGACGATGAAGTTTAAACTCACACTGAAATGCAATAACATAATTTTTTTTCATCACAGTAATAAATGACCACTTGCGTCAAATACTACTTTTTATTCATTTCATTTCCTCTATTAACTATTTTTTATCTAGAAATATCATTTTTTTTTATATAACGTCTAGAAGAATATACATATAGAAGCTTTTAATATAGTTTTTCTTAATTTAGTTGAGAGCGTTAGAGAAAGTACTTTCCTCCAATAACTTTCTCAGTCTCTCGTTTAATGATTTCAATTTTGATCAAATATGATCTTCACATTGTGGTTAGTAGTTTACTTTTAACTTGTACAGAGAGCTTAAGGGGAGGGATCCCCATTTTTTTTTTTAAATGGGGATTAGGTGTGGGGCCCACTTCACATCGAATTTCAACGATCCGAACCGTCTATTTTGTTAGTCTCGATTCATAGATCATCCTTGCAAAAAATATTAGCTAAATTGGAAATGTTTAAGACATCTAATTGGGTTCAAGGAAATAAACGAATACTTTGTTATATAAGAAAAAATGAAATTTGATCTTGATAATTAAATAGGCAAATGGTTTCGGATTGAATTGAATTTTTGCAAGGATGATCTATGAATCGAGTAGACGGTTCGGATCGTTGAAATTTGATGTGAAGTGAGTCCCACACCTAATCCCCATTTTTTTCAAAAAATGGGGATCCCTCCCCTTAAGCTCTCTGTAACTTGTAAGGTATGGCAAAAGGCCTAACGATCACAAAGGTTGGCCCAGGGCACATCCTTACGGTTGTATTGACAAGTATTGAAAATGATAAACATGTATTTGATATTGAAAATGATAAACATGTATTTGATATTGAAAATGATAAACATGTATTTGATATTGAAAATGATAAACATGTATTTGACCACAACAAATCGAGAAAAACTTATATGCAACAAGATGATATTGCTACATATCGTGTTTTAAGTTGAGTTTTTTTATTTAGGCCACAAATAAGGTCAAATTACGAACTTATACTTTTTATACGTACACGTTTGAGAAGAAAAAATTAAACTCGAAATCTCGTGTTCAAAAGTAAAAGTAATAAACCAATTTAACTCCAAACCGCTTGTTGTTCTTTTCCTTTTTTTTTATCCATACGCTTTGTTCCCTTTGGTATCGTTTGGTATGCAGACGAGACGGGAATGAACGGAATGAGACGAGACGGGACGGAACGGAGAGAGAGCAAAGATGCCCTCGGATGGAAACAAGAAGGAAGAAGAAAGAGATGAAGATGTTATAATTTTGTGTTCCACGGATGTGGAACGAGTTGTTCCAGGAGGGTGAGGCGGAACAAAAATTCACTCAAAATTCGTCCCGTGAAACAGTGCGTTCCATCCGTTTTAGATGCACTAAATGTGGGAAGGAACGCCTCATCTTACTCCGTTTCGTCCCGTTCCACATGTCAAACGGTACCTTTAGTTTAGGCTTTTTACCCCGAAAATTGTCAGTTCCAAGAACACAAACAACTCGGCAAGAAAGCGAAGTCCTGTTTGCAGTTGGAAAACGTTAAAGAACCCACTGCCACAGTGCCACGTTGTGGACCCCATTCCGACCAGTGTGTTGACGTGTCAACATCAGAAACATCACTTGTCAAACAAAATTGTCCAGCCCATAGTCTGTACATACGACTACATCTGCATGTCGTAGTCGTGTGCCGTCTGACTGAATACATGTGTAGCTTAATCTCATGGGTTGTATATAGTTTAGTGTACGGAAAACCGATTAGATTGATTAAAAACAGACAAGTGTCATTTAAAATATTAAAATAGTGCAATTATTTGTATAATCACACACTCAACTTCTCGGGTGAATCCCCGTATGCCTTATCTCCAAGCACATCTCAATTTATTTGTAATTTTTGACTTGCTAATCAACCAGTAAAAATAAACATACACGTATAGGAAGAGAAAACGTGAAATCTTTATTTGTCCACGCACATGCCAAAACACTTGGTTGGCATAGTATTGGTGCTACGAAATTTGTCAGCCTTTTTTTCAACATTGAAGTGTCCTTTACTGCGTTTTGCTTCAATTCTAACCTTACTGTCTTCTATGATTTTCGCCGAGCGAGCTTCTTTGTTCTTCAGCTTTTCCACTTCCCTTTGTCTTTGCTTCTCAACTTTTGTCTGCTCCATCATGCATGCACAAGCTCATAATTAACCACGAATAGTGATTAACTAAGAAAAGAAAATCTAGGGACGCGTTATCAATATATATATATATATATATACACACACATAAATATACGTATGTATAATGTATTGCATGACAGATTAGTATATATGTCCAACATATATTATAAATCGTTCGGTGTTTTATATATAGATTTAACATTTTGTGTATCATATCTAATGCGTTTTTTCAAGATAAAAAAGACACCAAAGGCCGTCAATAAGGACATATCTTAGTGTGGCACTTTCCCTACTTCATACGAAAGTTTTGCAAATTTTTGTGATTAATTTTAGCCCACTAATATGCTTTTGCACTACAAGTTAGTGCCATTTTCTTGTTCATTTTTCTTCTTCCAATTAAAGTTTGGGGTGTCCTTTCAAACTAAAAAAAATGATATAATTGATGAACACACAAAATTGATATATTTGTTGACACTCTAATACAGATGAGTCTTGTCATTGTATATGTGGGTCACACTTATATTAGAAAGCATAAGCCAATTTTGTGTGCTCAAATAACATCACTTGTCCAATATTCGTGATTGAATTTGTTTCCGAGAAAGAAAAAAAACCATGCATCTTGAAGACTATATATAAGAAACTTAAGAAAGCAAAAGAAAATTATTAAAAGGATCTTTGAAATGAATACATATACCTTGAGCCATTCCGATTCCCTTGATGAATCGAATTAGTCAATATTTTATACTTTACTCAATACACTTGATCGATGTAATTAGTTGCCTTCTTGTTGCTTGATTGAGAAAATTGTGAGCAATAATCTTGGCACCAAATATATATATACATAGTCGTTGGTCTTCCATAATCCACCCAACAAATTAAAACTCTTTATTGGTTTCATTACAGCACAACATAATGTGGTGTATAATGCTTATGATCGAGAAATAAAATACAACACTCGAAATCTTATAATTATTTCCATATAAATTACACCCTCTCCCAATTAATAAATAGAGGGGCATGCCAAAAGTTATGGATAAAAGTGGTCACATGCATGTCTTATTATGTATACATAAATAGCTACACATAAGATTATAGAAACCCCATGCTGCCATGCATGCTTCACAGCTTCAGTCCTTGTATCATCAAATAGAAGAATAGCTGTAGTAAACTTCTACGGGAGGTGGAGCTTCAGAAATTACCGAGAATATAACAAAGACTCCGAACAATACTGTGATGATGGTGGTGAAGTTGACGAGAAAGGCCTCGGTCCCAAATTTATCGAGTCCCGATCTCTCGAGGAATGTGAGCTTCTCTAAGAACCCTAATGAAGAATCGCCAACAGCCAGTACGTACACGATGATTCCAAACACCACATGCCATAGAATAGACTCCCTCCTCAGTGTAGGACTCCCTCCGGGGAAGAAGAAGGTCACGAACCCATATGTCCACTACCCATTCAGATCGATATGTCCAAATTTAGAGGAAAATAGAAAAATTAAAAGTATAAATAATAACCCCTAAATAGCCAGTTTCACAAGAAATATGATCACGATTGTTTAATTTGCGCATGTATGTGAGTGACTGTCAGTTGTTGATTCATATGTATATGGTTCAATAAGATTGACATGCGTACATTAACAATAAAACCACTCACACCAGCGAGGAAAATTGTCGAAAGCAAACATCGTAGGTGGTATTAGAGAATACTTGAATACCATAGAGAACGATCACCCCAATTCCAATCCAGGCGTGCAAACTGTACATATTGGCAATTCCACTCACATTGTGGTTCTTGAACGCAAGATAAATACCAATGATCCCAAGAGCCAATGCGAGAGCATGAAGAACCAAGTGTATCACTTTCTTCATCTTTTTATTGAAAGGCAGTGATTTGTAACTAACCATGGCTGCAATTTTTGGTTGTACAAATCAAGGTTCGACAGTCAGACCAAGTGAAAAACTCAATATACCGCAAGTGCGGAAATATTTTGCAAAAATCACAAACTAGTTTTAATTACCTTCTCCTCCCAAGATAATTAAGCCAAGTAACATGAGAACAGGATGGAGCTGTACCAGAAAAAAAAAAAGAAAAAAAAAGGAAATATTACGAATTTAGAATGACAACATAAAAGCAGGTGTATGATAACACAAATGAAATATCACCAATGATGTTTGAACGTTGCGTTAATGGTTTCTCTGAGTTCTGACCTTAATGACCTTTTTTCTTTTCTTCAGTAATCACTTATTGTACTATACATGCTAATTAAAAAAATTATTTGTTTTATTCTCAGGATATTTACAAGAATACCCACAAGAAATGAAGAAGGAACTACCTATTGATAAGATTCCAAACAGATGTGTTTCTATTTTTACACATGGTTGGGAGATATCCGTCGGAGTAAAAACTACTAATCTAAGCCAACTGATTCTCAAAGAGTGGAAAAAAAAGAAGCATGAGCAGTATGTATTCTAAATTCTTTATTAAATTTGTTATAAGAAATCTAACATTATATATACTTTTAATATATAGGTGGCGTATGAAAAAGGCGGTAGAAGAATTAAAACCTTCAACAACTCCTCACATCATACGCATTTGGAATAAAGTCCAAAAAATTAGGTACAACACCATTTCTTACCTATTTATGTTTAATTGCATTCTCCATATCATTCTACAAATTAATTATCTCAAATTTAAAAAATTTTAAAAAAACAATTTATGGGTGCAAGAAAAAGATTAATAGTGATCAAACAACTTTTCTAAATACAGTAACTCTTCTCTTATTTTCATATGAATGTATACTATCAATTCAAATTGCATTCAATTTTCAAATAGAAATAAAATTGCATTTTTCTATCAGTTTTACAAGCATCACACCCGTCTTAAAGTACAAAAGTTGAAGTACAAGATTAAGGTAACATTTCTTACTATTTAATTTTGTAAACATGATTACAATTAGTTACTTCAAACTTGACAATTTATTTATTTTTCAGTGTTCTAAAAGTAACTGGAGTAAAAGTATTGCTATGGGAAAATTATCGAAGTTAAATGACACACCCCGTCCCGAAGGAGGGCATGCTGGCCGTCACGTGAGAGTGACGTAACCATTTGCACAGTACGGAAGCTTTAATTATACAATTTATACGTTGATACACCCGAAGGTGAGTCCTAATTTGGTCCATTCTGTCAGAACCCCGCTGAAATCCTCGTAGTCACCACACCTTTGTGATTCCTGAACCTGGAGGGGCGCAAAACCAAAATTGAGTGGGTCAGTAAAACCATTATTTTCCAAATCCAAACATTTTTTCAAAACGTTGTAACCCCTCTCCGTAAAACCTGTATATTTTCCCAGAAATGTAAAATATAATTATACATATATATTCTCAATACTTTAATTCATTAACTCAACATTTTTTTTCTTTATCAATCATGCCATGCCATGTCTAATTCAACAGTTAAGTATGGATGCATCAACAATAATCATATCAGGTGCAAGAAAGTAATCAACCGGAGGCCCTCTAATAGCCCTGTACGGTTGAACCTAGAGCTCAAAATCTATCATTATCACTCTACCGGAGTCACCTCTGTGACCCGTCCGGCCTTCTGCACACAAGTTACGCTCTAGTGCTTCTCATAAATCATCTGTGCACATAATCTAAGGTCACCCACCAGTCGGAATCTCACTAACACTCTCGCGACTGGTCTGTCGTACCCACTCCGCGTGGACTGTACGACTAGCATCTACTTGGATCCAAGGCGAGCGTGCGATGCGGTGAATACTATAAGCACTAAACCATGGTGCAGGATTTGAGCTCAATATATATCATCATCATCATAACAGTAATTAAATACTCACCTGTGCGTCCACCGCACCATTTCATACATATGCATCATAAATCAATTCTTACCTGTGCGTCCACCGCACCAATTCATACATATGCATCATAAATCAATTCTTACATGTGCGTCCACCGCACCAATTCATACATTTGCATCATATATTAATTCATGCATGGCATTTCAACTCACATTTCTATATACTTTTCATATCAATTCTATGCATGGTATTTCACTTCCCGTTTTTCCACATAACTCATATGCATTTCATTTTAAACATATTTTCATTTCAATTCAATTTCTGGGAAACGTCAAGTATATATATATATACGGAAAACAAAACTGCCCACTCACCTGGAGTTCGTCCAACAACTCCCTAGCACCACACATCACGGCGTCACGACGATCGCCGCCTAGAATAGTAATCAAATCCAACCTCAGAATTCATATCGATAGAATATATAACTTATATAAAATACGTCACTACGTTGATCGATCCGGAAGATCTGCCACTCAGATTTTAAATCCATAACTTCCAGAGGTCCACATTATACCTCTAGGACAACATCCTAAAATTTCATTACCATCCAACGGTCGGATCTCCGTCAATTTCCAAAACTAAGTGACGGTTAACATTTTATATTATGGACTTACAATTCCAATTCCGGAAGATCCGTAACTCGGATTCCCAATCCGTAAGTTCCAATAATCCTCAAATATTACGTATTACAACGTATCAAAGTTTGGTGACGATCCAACGGTCGGATCATCAATTCACATTTTCACCAAAACTATAAAACGTTATTCGAACACCTAACCAACAATCCTTAATAACTTTCTTATACGGTGCTCAAATTGGGTATATGAATATACCACAGTGATCTACTCGACGTCACGGACGTCGACATATTTTTAATTTTTATTTTTTATTTTTACTGTAGCACCTTCTTCTTCCTTGGGTCGCCGGACTGGTTTTTCCGGCGGCCGTTTTCTGGGCAGTTTTTCAAATTGCCATAACTTTGTCATTTCTCAACGAAATCAAGTGATTCAAAAACGAAAGTTGTAGCCCTTGAAGAGACAAAGAGAATGGTACCTTGTAAAACACCTAGTTCGCCGTGGTTTGGCCGGAAACTGCCTCGAAAGCTTCGGAGGTCGCCGGAAACTGGGTATTTTTCAAATGAGTATAACTTCTTCAATACTCAACGAAATTGAGTGAAACAAAAAGGAAAGTTGTAGTACTTGACTAGACGAAGAGATTGATACCTACCTCGACGCCTAACTCGCCGGGGATTCGCCGGAAAACGCCTCGAAAGCTCCGGCCAAACTTTGAGCTTGTCGATCTCCGTGTTCTTACGTCCAAAAACTTCCAACGAAGCACTCCGAGCTTCCTTGGGACCTCACTAAGCTCGCTGTGATCTTGTTTTAGCCTAAAACGTAGTCATTTAGAAGATCATGAACAGTGCTCTTCCACGGGGAGTTTAGAATCTAGGTTTTCCGAAGTAAAACTTACCTGAAATTGGTGTCTACGTGATCGTGGAAGTTCCAGGAGTCCAAATGTGGTCTTATCTTGGACGTTTGTTTATGTTTTAGGTGGTTTTGGGTGAGGTTGAGCGTCGGAGAGGAAGAGAGAGAACTGAGAGTGAGAGAGAGTCGTGAGGGAAGAGAGAGAGTGAACTGAGAGAGAGAGACAGGGTACGGGAAAGAGGGAGAGAATTGAGGGGTGTGGGATCCTACCCAATCCCCAACTACAAAATTCTAACCTAAATTTAAATCTAAGTCTCCACTCTACTTACCAAATTTTAAGAGCTTAGATATAACGAACGTAAAAAATTATACCTTAGCCACGTATTAGGGGCATTTTCGTAATTTCACATCCTCGGAATTAAAAATTCCGGAACGGGCTGTGACAATCTTCCCTCCTTATAGAATTTCGTCCCCGAAATTCCACAACCAATCCAAACATCTACTCATACCAACCTCGGTAAATCTCTCTTATCCGATTCTCTTTCTCCCACGTAATTTTCTTCCACTGAATGATTTCCTTCACAAAACTTTTACCATTTACTCTATCTTAATTCTCAGGACCTTCTTTTTCCACTCCATATTATACTTTTCAATGGTGAACACTTCGAAAATATAAAACCATTTACCTTATATACTCGATTAGTGGCATATCCATCTCTTGATCTCTTTTGTCATTCCTGGTTACTTTTAGGTTAACTTAATCACATGAATACTTTGAGGAGACTCATCCATAGTCTCAGGGTCTACTAAAACTCATTCTTGATCGAATCTTTCTCTACCCAGAAACATTCCATTCACAAGTCATCAAAAACCGACTCACGTGACACATTTCATGGTCCTTATGGCGTTACTTCGGAAACTGCACAACCAACATACTTAAGAAACTTAGCAGTTCCGTAATCCAATTCTCTTTTCCATAAAACAAATAAGTAGTGTTGCACTGTCTGGGAAAGGTTGTTACTCAACACTGGAGTAAATGTACTAACTTGTTACTTAACAAGTATAACTTCTTCTCGATCTTCCATTCTTAATTTTTTTTTTTTTTCCGTTGGTTTTCAATCCACAAGATGATACTCTTGGCAAACGTGCCAGACATTAATCTTACTGTAGTCTTCTCACCAAGTGCTTCAGCTAGAACAAACTTTATGATCCCCCTGATCGTACAATCATGTTCATTAAGCAATACAATTCATTTTCGCTGCCTCATATCAAAATCCTTCCGAGTAATGGATATTGAAGACTTTTTGGATTCGTAAAAAAAAAAAATCTTGCATTCCCACTAAAATATAATGTCTCCATAACTTCACAGCAAGAATGGTAATCGTGACTTCCAAATCACCAGTAGGGTAATTCATCTTATGAGATTCCATTTATCGTGAAACGTATGCAATCACCCTAACATTTGCATCAACATGCCTCCAATACCATTCAAGAAACATCACTAAAAATTTATGATTACCACTATTCTCTGGGAATACCAAAATACGTGCATGAGTGAGGAAATACTTCAGTTGTTGAATCCTTTGCTCACAATTTCCTTCCCACTCATACATAACCTCTTTTCTCAACCGTCTCGTCAATGACAAAGCAATGACTGAAAAATCTTTCACAACCATCCAAGATAGCCTGGTAAGCTAAGAAATTCCAAATCTCAATTACGACTCGTGGTTGTTCCAAATTCTCAATTTCTGCTATCTTTTAAGGATTCACTTGAATACCTTAAACAGATATAACAAATCTTAGAATGCCACTTGATTCATCTAACTTTAGCATTTGCTACTTAGCATACAACCAACGTTCTCTCAATCTTTGTAACATCAACTTAAAATATCTAACATGCTCTGCTCTAGGCTTAGAGTATACCAGCACATCTTCAATGAAAATGATATCAATCTATCAAGGCATTATTGGAATACTTCATCCATCAACTCATAAAACAGCATGAGTATCCACATAGCATCACCAAACTTCATAAAGACTATAACAAGTCCAGAAAACCATCTTATGATCAACGTCACTTATAATATTCAATTGGTAGTAACCAGATCTCAATTCAATCTTTGAATCTTCGCAATTACTTCTAAGCTGGTTAAATAAACATCAGTACATTACCATGGATAACGGTTCTCAATCGTTACCCGACTCCATTGTCTATAATTAATGAACAGTCTCAGGATCCATTTTCTTTCTCATCAACAAACTGGGGCTCCTCAAAAGTATTGTACTAGGTTGAATGAAACTTTTGTCAACCAATTCTTTCAACTGAATTTCCAATTCCCTTAACTCATCATGAACCAATTTCCAATATAAATTTATACCTGGCAACAAATCAATAATGAACCTCATATCTCTGCCTGAAGACAATCCAGGTATACTTTCAGGGAAGACATCAAGAAAAGTCTAACCCTTTCGACATTATTCACACTACTCCAAACAACATCATTTAGCACCACATGAGCTAAGTATTTTTTTTTTTTTGACAGCCTTTCAAAAACAATCTCTTTGCTCTCACAGCATAAATAACGGCCTGACTCAATCCACTTTGCATACTTACAAAAGTAATCTCTGGTCATCCAGATCGATGGAAAGTAACTGGTTTCCCGTAACATTCCATCTAGTCACAACTATAAACAATCACTCTAATGGAATAAAATTAATTGACCCAATACATACTTTATTATTACTGAACATTCTAAGTAAGTACAACACTAACATAAAATAACCTACCGGTTTGCTTGCTTAACGAATCCACGAATGAGTTATTAATATTACGGTCTGCAGCCCGCAATACTGATAAATCATCGTTGTCTCGATAAGTAGGCAACCACTCACAAAGATATAACATTACTATTTTGTCACTCAATGCAAAATACATACACTCGTCTCAACTACATTTATTTACCATTCTCTAGGTAATATCATACATAATAAGAAATATATCAGCCGAAGTCAACTAGAATGACCAATACGGCTGATTCAACTCTTATCTCAATAATACGTCGGCCGGATCCACTCCGCGTGGTCGGTACGGCCGAGCCTCTAACTACCAATTTCTCATGTGTCAATCGAATCCACTTCTCATGGTCTGTACGGCTGAACATATAACTCATCAAATCTCTCTGTACTCACGGTCAATCCGACCAAACTACTAAGTCCATAAACCTGCTGAATCGATACTACGATGTCATAGAAAACTGTTGGGTACAACTGATTTTAGGGACGATTCACAATTCTGTGTCCCCTCTGTTCACATAAACACATTCATTAATTTCACACTTCCCAAAATGTTAATTTTTGTACCTGCTGCACAAGGTACATTTCCTTTACTCGAAACACCTTGTCTCAAATATCTGGGATTACCAGTATATCCATCACTTTTATTCTGACCAGCGACATTAAAAACTCAGCTGGAAGAATTAACTTTAGCTTCACTTCTTTCGAAGCTCTGAATCTTTCTATCTCCTTGATATGACGAATAATTAACTTTATCGTCTTCTTTTAATTCCCATTCATTTCTTATTCTTCTTTATTCTCGTTGATCATGTTCTCAGAGTCCTCAAGACTCAACAGCATCTCGTATATTCCTGGTAAGAAGTATAATGGATAGTGGTCACCCAAAATACCACTTCCCTTTTTGCCACCCAGCTTAAAACAACATAACACCTCCACCAAATTAACAACAATATCTGGATGGAACGAGGCAGGTCTGAAAACTTTCTATAATATCCCTCGATCATCACCTTCCTTGTCTCATATTTGTAAACTCTTGTTTACTACCATCGATCAATGCCGGAGGAATAAACTTTTCCTTAAACAAGTCCTTAAACAATTTTAAATCGGCTGTTCCTCCGGTGACAACAAATCATACTCCTGTTTCCACCAGGATACAAATTCATACCCAAAACTAGGTAGTCGTCTCAACCCCTTGTCAAAAGGAAATTTCCATTGACTTGCATAATCTGAAACATCTTTTCCAAATGGTTAAACCGTTACTTCGCTCCCTCAGGTTCATCATTTCATAAGGTGATTCAAATTCAACTCATAACCCGTCTTAAAATGTCCATTTTGATAATATACTGAATCACCATAATAATAGTTTCCCCCAAACCGCTAAATCAGGGAGACTAAATTCCTCTAACTACGTGGTTTGCTACGAGGCGGTGTAGTTCTGACAGAATTCACTATAAACTTCTCAAGATGTCCAAAATTGCAACCATGCTCTGATACCAACTGACACACCCCGTCCCGAAGGAGGGCATGCTGGCCGTCACGTGAGAGTGACGTAACCATTTGCACAGTACGGAAGCTTTAATTATACAATTTATACGTTGATACACCCGAAGGTGAGTCCTAATTTGGTCCATTCTGTCAGAACCCCGCTGAAATCCTCGTAGTCACCACACCTTTGTGATTCCTGAACCTGGAGGGGCGCAAAACCAAAATTGAGTGGGTCAGTAAAACCATTATTTTCCAAATCCAAACATTTTTTCAAAACGTTGTAACCCCTCTCCGTAAAACCTGTATATTTTCCCAGAAATGTAAAATATAATTATACATATATATTCTCAATACTTTAATTCATTAACTCAACATTTTTTTTCTTTATCAATCATGCCATGCCATGTCTAATTCAACAGTTAAGTATGGATGCATCAACAATAATCATATCAGGTGCAAGAAAGTAATCAACCGGAGGCCCTCTAATAGCCCTGTACGGTTGAACCTAGAGCTCAAAATCTATCATTATCACTCTACCGGAGTCACCTCTGTGACCCGTCCGGCCTTCTGCACACAAGTTACGCTCTAGTGCTTCTCATAAATCATCTGTGCACATAATCTAAGGTCACCCACCAGTCGGAATCTCACTAACACTCTCGCGACTGGTCTGTCGTACCCACTCCGCGTGGACTGTACGACTAGCATCTACTTGGATCCAAGGCGAGCGTGCGATGCGGTGAATACTATAAGCACTAAACCATGGTGCAGGATTTGAGCTCAATATATATCATCATCATCATAACAGTAATTAAATACTCACCTGTGCGTCCACCGCACCATTTCATACATATGCATCATAAATCAATTCTTACCTGTGCGTCCACCGCACCAATTCATACATATGCATCATAAATCAATTCTTACATGTGCGTCCACCGCACCAATTCATACATTTGCATCATATATTAATTCATGCATGGCATTTCAACTCACATTTCTATATACTTTTCATATCAATTCTATGCATGGTATTTCACTTCCCGTTTTTCCACATAACTCATATGCATTTCATTTTAAACATATTTTCATTTCAATTCAATTTCTGGGAAACGTCAAGTATATATATATATACGGAAAACAAAACTGCCCACTCACCTGGAGTTCGTCCAACAACTCCCTAGCACCACACATCACGGCGTCACGACGATCGCCGCCTAGAATAGTAATCAAATCCAACCTCAGAATTCATATCGATAGAATATATAACTTATATAAAATACGTCACTACGTTGATCGATCCGGAAGATCTGCCACTCAGATTTTAAATCCATAACTTCCAGAGGTCCACATTATACCTCTAGGACAACATCCTAAAATTTCATTACCATCCAACGGTCGGATCTCCGTCAATTTCCAAAACTAAGTGACGGTTAACATTTTATATTATGGACTTACAATTCCAATTCCGGAAGATCCGTAACTCGGATTCCCAATCCGTAAGTTCCAATAATCCTCAAATATTACGTATTACAACGTATCAAAGTTTGGTGACGATCCAACGGTCGGATCATCAATTCACATTTTCACCAAAACTATAAAACGTTATTCGAACACCTAACCAACAATCCTTAATAACTTTCTTATACGGTGCTCAAATTGGGTATATGAATATACCACAGTGATCTACTCGACGTCACGGACGTCGACATATTTTTAATTTTTATTTTTTATTTTTACTGTAGCACCTTCTTCTTCCTTGGGTCGCCGGACTGGTTTTTCCGGCGGCCGTTTTCTGGGCAGTTTTTCAAATTGCCATAACTTTGTCATTTCTCAACGAAATCAAGTGATTCAAAAACGAAAGTTGTAGCCCTTGAAGAGACAAAGAGAATGGTACCTTGTAAAACACCTAGTTCGCCGTGGTTTGGCCGGAAACTGCCTCGAAAGCTTCGGAGGTCGCCGGAAACTGGGTATTTTTCAAATGAGTATAACTTCTTCAATACTCAACGAAATTGAGTGAAACAAAAAGGAAAGTTGTAGTACTTGACTAGACGAAGAGATTGATACCTACCTCGACGCCTAACTCGCCGGGGATTCGCCGGAAAACGCCTCGAAAGCTCCGGCCAAACTTTGAGCTTGTCGATCTCCGTGTTCTTACGTCCAAAAACTTCCAACGAAGCACTCCGAGCTTCCTTGGGACCTCACTAAGCTCGCTGTGATCTTGTTTTAGCCTAAAACGTAGTCATTTAGAAGATCATGAACAGTGCTCTTCCACGGGGAGTTTAGAATCTAGGTTTTCCGAAGTAAAACTTACCTGAAATTGGTGTCTACGTGATCGTGGAAGTTCCAGGAGTCCAAATGTGGTCTTATCTTGGACGTTTGTTTATGTTTTAGGTGGTTTTGGGTGAGGTTGAGCGTCGGAGAGGAAGAGAGAGAACTGAGAGTGAGAGAGAGTCGTGAGGGAAGAGAGAGAGTGAACTGAGAGAGAGAGACAGGGTACGGGAAAGAGGGAGAGAATTGAGGGGTGTGGGATCCTACCCAATCCCCAACTACAAAATTCTAACCTAAATTTAAATCTAAGTCTCCACTCTACTTACCAAATTTTAAGAGCTTAGATATAACGAACGTAAAAAATTATACCTTAGCCACGTATTAGGGGCATTTTCGTAATTTCACATCCTCGGAATTAAAAATTCCGGAACGGGCTGTGACATAAAGGTATTTAGGTTAAATTGCTTACAATCTTTATATTTGGGATTGTGCATTATAATGCATTATTCACATCTTAATCAGTTAGACTTCTTAATTTATCATCATTGCTTGCAGATTAACCATGAAAATCTAAAGCATCAAGTGCAAGCAAATGGATGGCAAGTATGGCGGAAGGACGAAAAACTTGACAACTAGATATTCATTATTCGTGAAATCAAGAATGTCTTTATTTGTGAAGTCAAGCATTAACTAGATATTCATTATGTAAAACTAAATTATTGCTCCTATCAGTTGTGTCCATTCTTGATTTGATGAAATCCACTTTATTTTTTTTCTTCGTATTCCTACATAAACCCAAAAAAGAAAGAGAACGCAATATTTTTTTTTTTGACAAAAGAAAAGATAACATGGGGAAAAATATATGCAATAACAGTAACTTGCATATTAATATCAATGCAGAGAAGAGCTACTTAATGTTTTTATCTACTCTTTTTTTATTTACATCTACTTACTATTGTTCATGAACTTTAGATAGGAACTTGAATCCAAATATCTCATGTTGTTTGACAATTGTATGAATAACATTTAAATCATTACTTTACGCAAATTGAAAACAAAAAACATGACAACTTATTAAGACTTGCATGGTAAAGAAAAAGTTCATCTTTGCACAATACATTTAAAGTATATCTTGACAATTACAATGAAAAAAAAAAACTAACATAATACACCTTTAGGGGCGCGTAGCACCCGTGATGCAAAAATAGTATATATATATATATATATATATATAATCGTTGGTCTTCCATAATCCGGCCAACAAATTAAAACTAATTATTGGTTTCATTTACATCACAACATAATGGTGGTGTATTATGCTCATGATCGAGAAATAAAATACAACATGCGTTTTAAGATTGCTCGAAATCTTACAATTATCTCTACATAAATTACACCCTCGCCCAATTAAATAGAAATAAATAAATTGAGGCATGCCAATAATTATGGATAAAAAAAGTGGTCACATGTCTTATTATGTATGCATAAATAGCTACACATAAAATTATAGAAACCCCATGCTGCCATGAATGCTTCAGTCCTTATATATAGAAGAATGGATGTTGTCATCTTCAACGGGAGCTGGAGCTTCAGAAATTACCGAGAGTATAACGAAGATTCCGAACAGTACTGTGATGATTGCGGTGAAGTTGACAAGAAAGGCCTCGGTCCCAAACTTATCGAGTCCCGAGTTCTCGAGGAATGTGAGCTTCTCTAAGAACCCTAATGAAGCATTGCCAACAGCCAGTAAGTACACGATGATTCCAAACACCACATGCCATGGAATAGACTCACTCTTCAGTGTCGGACTTCCTCCGGGGTAGAAGAAGGTCAGGAACCCATATATCCACTGCATTCATATTGATATGTTCTAACGTAGATAAATAAAAGCCCTAAATAACCAGTTTCTTGAGAAATATTAACCATAATTGTCTGCGCATGCATGTGAGTGGTTGTCAGTTGTTGATGCATGTATATGGTTCAATAAAATTGACATGTGTACATTAACGTGTTAAAAAGTAAATTGCTTACTAATTACTTGTTAGTAAATGGTTTACTTAGTAGATTTTCTATGTCATTTTGTGAAACTGTTTTCTGTTGAGATAGCTTGAGCTCATATGCCAAGTGTAGGCCTTAGATCAGATTTCATTCTAATGGCTCACATGCCTTGTAATTGCCATGTGTCATAATCACAATGGCTTATGTATTGAATGGTGATGATGACTAATGTAAGGAATGAATGAATATATGAAAGTGGAGCACCATTCTAAACGGTTAGAATCTTGCTATTATGAAATATTCTCTCTGCGTCTCTC
Source organism: Malus sylvestris (assembly GCF_916048215.2). Taxonomy (NCBI): domain Eukaryota; kingdom Viridiplantae; phylum Streptophyta; class Magnoliopsida; order Rosales; family Rosaceae; genus Malus; species Malus sylvestris. Next base: position 27,256,075 of record NC_062260.1, read on the forward strand.
TCTAGCTTTTCTTCTCTCTTCATTCTTCTTGCTCTCTTCGAAATCCAAATGATCAGATTAATGGAAGCTTACTCAAATCTTTGTAAACCGAACTGTAATAACAGGAGAATATGCAGTACTCGAGAGAGAGAGAGAGAGATTTAGAGAGAGAAGTTGATACTTTCATATGTCATATTTCAGTTACTTCAATCTTACAATATCAAGACTATATACTATATGAAACTGCCTAAGTCACAATATAACTAACTCTAACAGCCTTCCTAATCTTTTGACAAGTGTCTTCATATTCTACCATTGGATTACTATCCTTAACAATCTTAACATGGTATCGCGAGCCTAGGTTCTATCTGGAATCGAGGCATCGGATCTGTGAGGGTTGTGCTCGGAAATCCAACGTGAAATTTCTAGCTCAGTTCATTGATTCAGGTCTCAAATGGCTGGGTTAAGTGGTGGTCATCTTTGGACTTCAATATTCAATGGTAACAACTATGAATTTTGGAAGATCCGAATGAGAACCATTTTCAAATGCATGGAATATGGGATTTGGTTGAAAAGGGTTTTGAAATTCCAGAATCGAAGGGGAAGAAGGTCGAAGCGGAAGGCTCATTAGATTCAGAGAAAACTTCTTTGAGTGATAAGCCAATGAAGGATGCTAAGGCGTTGGGTATCATTCAAAAAGCAGTTTCGGAGGATATTTTTCCTAGAATCTCAAATGAGGAGACCTCAAAGGGCGTTTGGGATATTTTACACCAGGAATTTCATGGTGATAAACAAGTGAGATCCATCAAACTACAGGGTCTACATCGTGATTTCGAGTACACAAGGATGAAGGATGATGAAACCTTGTCTGTGTATCTCACTCGTCTTCTCGAGCTGGTGAATCAAATGAAAAGGTATGAGAAAGATTTACCCAGAGAGCGTTTGGTTCATAAATTGCTTATAAGCTTGACCAAAGAATTTGATCCAGTTTGCTATATGATCAAGCAAACTAAGGACATTGAAACTATTGAGGTGCAAGAAGTTATTGCTTCTTTGAGAGGATTTTCATAACGCCTTGATAGGCATGCTCAGAATACCACTGAGAGAGCTTTTAGTAGTATGAGTGTGAATCCAAAAGGAACTCAATCAAATCCCTCTTTTGGTAACTCTAAACCAAAGAAGAACTGGAAATCGAAGGGAAAGAAATATGACCCTAAACCTCATAACTTTGTCAATCAAGGTGGCAAAAATGATCAAGGAGGAAAACCATATCAGGCTAAGGGAAAATGCAAACATTATGATAAGCTACACTATGGTGAGTGTTGGTTTAAAGGGAAGCTAAAAATGCCATGGTTGCAATCGATTTGGTCATTTTATCAAGGATTGTGATCAACCAAACAAGGCTAGAAAGCTTGTAAACTTTGCCAATCAGGTAACAGAACCTGCAACCATGTTTTATGCCTGTCATTCTGTTACTATTGGAAGAAATATGAACATATGGTATGTAGACAGTGCACGTAGTAATCATATGACCTCTCATGAATCTTTACTTATTGATGTTGATAAAAATGTGAAGTGTAGAGTTAACATGGGCACTGGAGATTTAGTGCAGTCAATAGGCAAAAGTACCCTGGTTATAGAGATGAAAGGTGTGACTAGATATATTAAAGAGGTTATGATTGTACCTGGATTGGATAAAAATTTATTGAGTGTATGGTAGATGGTAGAACATGGATATTGGCTTGTGTTTGGTGATTACATGGTTGATATATATGCAGATAGACAGATGGAAGATTTGATTGCAAGTGTTCAAATGAAAGGAAACAGATGTTTTCCCTTAAGTCTAGAATATGTTAATCCTCTTATGACTAATAGAGCAACTGTTGAAAAGTCGTCTTGGTTGTGGCATAGAAGATATGGACATCTAAACTACATCAGTTTGATGCTCTTGCAAGAGGAGGAAATGGTGCAGGGTTTACCTAGACTACAAGTCACTGAGCATGTTTGCTATGGAACTGATTCACTCTGATATCTGTGGTCCAATGCAGATCACTACTCTTGGAGGGAACACATTATTCCTTACCTTTATTGATGATCACACTAAAATGTGTTAGGTGTTCTTTTTGCAGCACAAGTCACAAGTCTTCAACATTTTCTTGGAATGAGGGTAACTCAAATTGAAGGGAGTATATTTATACATTAGAAAAAGTATGCTTTGACACTCTTGGATAAATTTGGGCTCAAAGACTGCAAGCTAGTGAGCACTCCATTGGTTACAACTGAAAATTTGAGAAGTGATGATAATAGTGAACCCGCAGATGAAAGTTTATACAGGAAAATTGTTGGGAGTCTGCTACCAAACTAGATATTATGTTCTCTGGTAGCCTACTTGCATGATTCATGCATAAACCTTCCAAGAAGCACTATGGAACTACTAAAAGGGTTCTAAGGTATATCCAGGGAACAATTGATTTTGGGATTGAATATGTGGTTGGAAAGTCTACTCTATTAATTGGCTACTGTGATAGTAACTGTAGTGGATTTGAGGAGGACATGAAAAACACCTCATGGTATGCTTTTTCATTTGGAAGTGGGGCATTTTCATGGGCCTCAGTTAAACAACACAGTGTGGCACTCTCAACTGCAGAAGTTGAGTATGTCAGCATAGCTGAAGCAACTACACATGCCATTTGGTTTAGATTTGTGCTTGAAGACTTTGGAGAAGAGCACGCCACTGCAACTCCCTTATTCTGTGATAACACCTCAGCTATAGCTATGTCTAAGAACCCTATGTTTCATCAGAGAACCAAACATATTGGCAGAAAGTTTCACTTCATTAGAGATGCAATTCAAGAATGATTGATTGATTTGATTTACTACAAGAGTGAAGAACAGATTGCAGACATCTTTACAAAGGCTCTTCCCAAAGACAGGTTCAACTACCTGAGAAGCCTACTTGGTGTGAAATCAGTTAGCAATTTAGAAGGGAGTGTTGAAAAGTAAATTGCTTACTAATTACTTGTTAGTAAATGGTTTACTTAGTAGATTTTTTATTTGTCATTTTGTGAAACTGTTTTCTGTTGAGATAGCTTAAGCTCCTATGTCAAGTGTAGGCCTTAGATCAGTTTTCATTCTAATGGCTCACATGCCTTGTAATTGCCATGTGTCATAATCACAATGGCTTATGTATTGAATGGTGATGATGACTGATGTAAGGAATGAATGAACATATGAAAGTGGAGCACCATTCTAAACGGTTAGAATGTTGCTGTTATGAAATATTCTCTCTGCTTCTCTCTCTAGCTTTTCTTCTCTCTTCATTCTTCTTGCTCTCTTCAAAATCCAAATGATCAGATTAATGGAAGCTTACTCAAATCTTAACATAACGACTAAAACCACTCACACGAGCGTGGACAATTGTCGAAAACAATCCTCGTGGTTGGGATTAGGGTATACCTGAATTCCATAGAGAACAATCACCCCAATTCCAATCCAGGAGTGCAAACTGTACAGATTGGCAATTCCACTCTCATTGTGGTTCTTGAACACAAGATAAATACCAATGATCCCAAGAGCCAATGCGAGGGTATGAAGAACCAAGTGTATCACTTTCTTCGTCTCTTTATTGAAAGGCAGTGATTTGTGACTAACAATGGCTGCAATTTTTGGTTTTACGAATCAAGGTTCGACAGTTAGACCAAATGAAAAACTCAGCACGTAAAATTTACCACAAGATCAACCATCATGCTACGAAAATATTTTGCAAAAATCACAAGCTAGTTTTAATTACCTTCACCTCCCATGATAATTATGCCAAGTAACATGAGAACAGGATGGAGCTGTACCAGAAAAACAAAAAAAACAAGGAAATTAATATTATGAATTTAGAATGACTATATAAAAGCGCAGTGAGAATAGTAAATATTTTAGTTTTTTTCTCTATCACTCTCTTCCTCTCTCCTTTGATTTCAAAAATAAAAATAAAAATAAATTTCACACACAAAGGGTGTGCCCATATGCTAGTGTAATTAATGATAATCCTCCATTCAGATATTTCCAGAAGCAGATAAATACGTGAGTTGTTTGACCTCTGTGTCACAACAAACTTGGACAGGCATGTGAATGTCCACACTCTTACACTCACATTTATTAATTTCTATCCCATTAATTCCAACTACCAACCATTTTTCTGGAAGCCAGATGCCATACGTGTTCTCATAATCTGATTTAAAAAATAATCAATTATCGTGGTCCATAAAATATATTATTAAAAAACTATTATTGACATTTCGAAAAAACAGTCATATTAGAATCATCGCATTGTGTCAAGCGTAGACGTATTTTTGGTAAGAATGGTGGGTGAACTTGTGAAAGGTACTTAACCGTTTCTAAAAATAATCAGAAAATTAGAAAGGGTTTAAGGGTCCATGCATCATTAGTTTCACCTACAATTAAGCAAAAGGCAACCCTAGCTTACTATTGTTAACAAAAGAACCAGCCTGCGTTAAGACCGGCATGTTAGAAGGAGTTGCACTTTAATTGTGTCCTATAACGCTACTAAACTCAATTAGTATATGACTAAATTGTTATTGGCGCTACAAAAACGAGTATATCAATCGAGAAGAAGCATAACTTTAGCATCAAATTAAGGCACGTATATAGAAAATCAATACAAAATAAGAAGTTATTTCTACACCTAAGAAAACCCAGAAATGGAGAGTGAGAGAGAGAGAGACGTACGTTGAAGATGAGGTTCTTGTTGGTAGCTTCCCATGCCAAACCTCCTCTGAAATGAATGGTCCAAACCAACACCAAAGCCAAAGCCGTAACCCCGAGCGTGTGTACCACAAACGTGAAGGCAACCGCCGGTACCTTTAACGCCATCTCTTTCTCTCTCCTCCTCCCCCGCCCTCCTCTTCTTAATTCTCTCTCTCTCTCTCTCTCTCTCTCTCTCTCTCTCTCTAGTCTCTACGAATTCAGTAAATATCTATATTGTCCACGGGAGGATTTTATCTTGTTTCTTGCTCTCTGTGACTCAGTCCCCTCAAACATTTCCACCAGATTATGGCATTGGCAACCCAATTGGACCGTTGGATGGGGATCATAAACGTCATGTGATGGATGCCACGTGGACCTCATACTTTGATTAAAAGGGGACCCATTCAATGAAAATCCTCTGATTCCGTCCAGCTTCATACAGGGACATATTATAACATGGGTCTCACTCTTTCAGGCTCACAGCCCTGACATTCAGCCCAACGGTTATTTGAGGCCTGAATGTGATTGCAGTTGGGCGCTAAGAAAAGCTAAAAATTCTAGGCCCAACTTGATTTGAGGCCCAAAATAACAGAGCACACGAAATGAAGCGTAAAGAAGCTCAACCAAGACCCTCCAATTGAAAGATAGTAACTTACCTAACACGTGTATTTTACAATCCAACGAGAACCAGCTCACTAATTTGGTTGTTGACACAAACTAGAGGGTCACCTATATTGAAATCTCACACAATTTGTGTGGATCCAAGTACTGGGAATCCTCTAATTTGTGTCTGCAGACGATCGGGTGTGTTGGTCCACCCGATCGAGCATAATTGATTAAGAATAGGAAGGATCATATGTGAATCTCAAAGATTTAGTTTAATAATAGGATTAGTTTAGAATAGTTAATCGAGAGACAGGTGGAGGCAACAATGTCTTCCATCTTTAATGATTTTCACCTTTATCAAGCATTCAATAATAGTCGGACTTAAATACAACCCACCCACCCACTATCCATAGTAAATAGTTTTCTATTAAAACATAAATAAACAAGGAAATAATATGTAAATGTTAATTAAAGATTATATGCGCAATTCGAGATACCGGGTGGTACACTACATGTTATTATATAAGTAAGTAAATTTTTTATTTTTCAAGTGTCCCTCCGCTATATAATGACATGTGGTGTATCACTCCATGTTATGTGCACATTGAAAATTCTACCTAATAAAAAATGTTTTTTTAACAAATTATATTATCTACACTAAGAGAAAGATTGTGAGTTTAGCCTCACAATGGATTAGTAATAATCTAGTTCAAATTCGTCTTTAACGATAATCGAATGAGATGGGTGAACCCACATATAATTTTTGAATAAACTGGATAACCACTAGAAAAAAGTTCTCCTAGAATGGCCACTTGTATTGGACATGCTACGTGGCCTTTGATTTCAAATCCTAAGCAATAAATTGCTGAATTGGTTGGTGGCTAAACGTGGTTCACAACATAGAAATCAGCTTCAAGGAAGGGAACAGAGACATCTGATGGACATATTGGACCAGTTGTAGTAGGACATATGAAAGAGGATACTAACCTAATAACACGACATTAACTTAAAAACTTAGAATAAGTGACGTCAAATGAGAACTTCAGAATAAGTAGTGTCGAGTTATTGGTTTGATGCCACCGTCGCATCGCAAGCCAATGGTCCACTACTTCAACTTTCTCAAACATTAGTACGTTATTGATTTAGAATACTCAACTCTAACATTTTGGACGAAGGTAGGTCTCTAGTCATCAAAGCATTTAGAAGCATGGTACCCAAATAACATTCATTATTGATCAATATATAGTGCCAATTGGATTTGGAAAATCAGCCTGCGAACTTCAAAGTCTGTTACGTATTAAGGTGCGAAGAATGTCAATTGAAAATGTTTTTGCCTGGTCCTGTCTATACCAGAGAAATAAAAAAGACAATTAAGAAGCTGTTATATTTTACGAAAATAAGAAACCATGTTATACAATTTCCATTTTTCAAATTTATAAGGAAGATATTGCACCAGAAGAAAAAAAAAAACTAAGTGGTAAGAAAAAAAAAAGTTAGGAACCAGAATTTTAAACATCTATTGTAAATCAACATGACGGGAGTAGATGGTTGAACTTATTTTTGAATGTTTATAGAGAATTTAACTATTAACTGTCACGTTATATTGTTTAAAATTCAAGAAATGCTCAAGAGATATTTCAAAGTTTTAAAGTGAGACTCGTCATGTACTACCAAACCCTCTGACATCTTGAATTTTTTATTATAATATGTTATAGTATTGACATGAAAATTAAGGTGCGAATAATGTCAATTGGATTGGAAATCCTTATTGATCCATATATAGTGCCAATTGATCCATATATAGTGCCAATTGGATTGGAAAATCAGCCTGCGAACTTCGAAGTCTGTTACGTAGTTATCTTGTAATTAAGGTGCAAATAATGTCAATTGAAAATGTTTTTGCGTCCTGTCTATACCAGATAAATAAAAAAGACAATTAAGAAGCTGTTATATTTTACGAAAATAAGAAATAATGTTATACAATTTCCATTTTCCAAATTTATAAGGAAGATATTGCACCAGGAAAATAAAAAAAAAAACTAAGTGGTAAGAAAAAAAAGTTAGGAACCAAAATTTTAAGCATCTATTATAAATCAACATGACGATGGTTGAACTCATTTTTTAATGTTTATAGAGAATTTAACTATTAATTGTCACGTTACATTGTTTAAAATTCAAGAAATGCTCAAGAGATATTTCAAAGTTTCAAAGTGGAACTCTTCATGTACTACCAAACCCTCTCATATCTTGAATTTTTAATATAATATGTTATAGTATTGACACGAAAATTAACGTTAAAATGTGAGATAAAGTTTATAAAAATACAAGCACAAAGTACGAGGCACGTGTTGACATGCAAGTCCTCGCCATGTGCATCCTCAATTATGATAAGAAGTATAAACTCATAGCAATTTAGCTACTGTTTTAGATAAGACAACCGACAAGGCACTTACGTAAAAGTAGCAACTTTTATTCATCTTTCGGACTTTTGCGCTGCTGAATGGGCCATCCAAGGCCATGGATGGGAGAAATTACATGTGTCGACAACAGAATTCGCTAAATTATGAGTTTCCATATAAATGTTTAATTTTTTATAAAATAATTAATCACTTATGTGATGACAGTTAACATATCAAATCGTGTTTTCGTCGTTCTGAAAAATTATGCAATTCAGATATCTTTCCTGAAACATATGATTGCATTAAAATCCGATACAGCTAATTATTTTGTTTCTCTAATCACATTTTTATTTATGGAATTCGTTTCTGAGTCGTCTTCAAAAATGGTTCTGTGGAGCGTCTAGTCTTACAGCTAGAGATTAGATTTTCACAGCCACACAGCCTTCTAGTCGTTTTCAGAATATTCATCTGTTTTCAAAAACAGTGGACTGAAAAATACCTTGCTTGTTCCTAACTTCTGCTCTAACCTCAAAGAAAACAGCATCGTCTGCTCAAAATCTCAGAATTTTTTTTTCTGAGATCTGAGAACTCAGGACTCAGAAAGCAGAAAACATGTTCAAGTCATGGAGCAAGAAGAAGAAGATAAGAGCTGTATTCCAATTGCAGTTTCAGGCAACTCAGGTATCGTTTTCAAACTCAGAAACTAAAACCATCTTCTTTCCAGTCACTTATTTCGAAATTGGTTTGCTCTGATGGATTCATACCGAAGTTTTCGAGTTTTCGAAACGAGTTCAGCTGAAATGTGATCTAGTTTTTCATACATACACATATATATATATATATATATATATATATATAATATCTATGTATATATAGACGCTATACAGGGATATGATATCACATTCGTACCTGGATTTTCTTTCCTGACCGTTTTTAATCTCAGGTGCCGAAATTGAAGAAGCCTACTTTGATGCTGTCGCTGGTGCCGGACGACGTCGGAAAGCCGACGGTGAAGCTGGGGAAAGCGGCGGTTCAGGACGGCACCTGCATTTGGGAGAATCCAGTTTTTGAGTCAATGAAGCTGATTGAGGAAGCAAAAACAGGAAAACTGAAGGAGAAGATTTATCACTTCATTGTTTCTAATGTAAGGAAGCGTTTAGTTTTCGGAGTTCTTAAGGGATTCGTTTGGTAACGTTTTAACACTGAGGGGATTGTTGCAGGGATCTTCGAAATCGGGTTATCTCGGAGAAGCTTCAATTGATTTTGCAGATATTGTGGCGGAAACTGAACCGTTAACCGTCACTCTGCCCCTTAAGTTTGCAAATTCCGGTGTAGTTTTACATGTGACAATTCACAGGATTCAGGAAGATGGTGATCAAAGGTGAGAAATGAGAATCCACACTGTCACTCTATTGCTTCTCTAGTTATGATTTGTTTCGGTTTTTCTTTCGCTGTCTCCTTCGCTTGCGCGAGTTAGACATAAGATTTAATCTGATATTCAGGGAAATCGAAGAAGGTGACGATCCAAGTCTGTCACGCCATAGCAGCGTGGGGAACCAAAACGGCAATTGGGATGCAGATGGAAGCAACCACTTACGTTCCAATGAAGTACGGTATTCCATAGCATTTTCTTTTCGATGAGGTTAACTCAGATGACCTAAAATTTATGAATCCGAGTATGGGAACCTGACTAGGTGTAGTTTACGTTGCTGCAGAATGGAGGATATGTCCAACGGGACGCTGCTAGTTCCCTGTCACCCCCTGAAGTACAAAATTCCATGCCTCACAATGGACAGGCGGGTGCCAACGTAAGGAAAACCCATACGCATCAAAAATCAAGCTTGGATTGGTCTTCAGATGGAAGCTTATTTGACTCACTAGACATTGTTGAAGACAAGCTTCCGGCAGAAAGAGTGCAAGCAGTTTCAGATGTTGATAAACTCAGAAATGAAATTACTGTTCTGAAGAGGCAGGCAGACCTATCGGAACTGGAATTGCAGTCTCTTCGGAAACAAATGGCCAAAGAGAGCAATCAAGGGCAGAATCTGTCTAAACAAATTGTTAGCCTTAAAGAGGAGAGAGATGCACTCAAAATGGAATGCGAACAACTTAAGTCCTCACAGGGACGTAGTAATGGGAAACAGACTTTCAAAAAGATGCAGCCCGAGACTGAGGATACAAGAGCACAGTTAGACGCAATGAAGCAAGAGCTTAGTTCTGAGAAGAAAGCAAGAACCAATCTTCGCTCACAACTCGCGCACACACAAGACTCAAATTCTGAGTTAGTCCTTGTCGTGAAGGATCTGAAAGATGAATTGGGAAAGAAAAATAGAGAAATATTTGATCTTTCAAGCCAGTTAGAAGCTGAAAAAAATTCCAAAATGATGGGAACATATTCTGCAGGAAGAATAAACAAAGATGATCAGGAAGTGGAATCGTTGAAGCTTGACATCAGAGAACTTCTCGGTGAAATAGACACACACCAGAAAAAGAGGGAAGAGCAGGATATGCGTATAAAACAGCTCACCTTGGACTGTGACCTTTTAAGGCAGGAAAAATATGACATCTCTAAGAAGTTAGATCGAAACCAAGAAAGAATACAAACAGAGATGGCAAATGAGCGAGCAGGTTATATGGCAACTATAAAAGAGCTTGAATCTCAGTTAGAGAGATCAGAAGAAACAATTGAGAAGCAAGCACATGAATTCTCAGAATGTTTGATGTCCATTCAGGAACTTGAGAGTGAACTTAAGTCTTTGGAGAAGGAACGCGAGATGCAGGCCAAGGGATTTGAAGAAAAACTTGAGGAAGTGATGAATGCCAAAGTTGAGCAGGAATACAGGGCCATCCAAGCCGAGGAAGAATTGAAGAAGACAAGGTCGAATAATTCTGAAACAGCCGAGCGTCATCAAGAGGAATTCAGAAAGCTTTCTGTTGAAATGACATCTAAGGTTGATGAAAATGAGAAGCAGGCCACAAAAGCGATGGCAGAGGCTAATGAACTGCGCCGGCAGAACAGAGTTTTGGAAGAGATGCTCCAGAAAGCCAACGAAGAGTTAGAGCTGATTAAGGACGAGACTGAAGTAAAATTGCAAGATCTTATCAACCAGAATGAAGTGAAAGCACAGCGTATAGAGCAGATGTCATTGGAATTAGACAATACATCAAAGCACCTTGAAAAAGTAAAGAAGCATGAGGAGGAAGAGCACGAAGCTCTCTCAATGAAAATTGAAATGCTCGAAACTGAGATAGAAAGGCTCACAGATGAGAATTCTAACTCCAGACAGGAGAAAGAGAAATTGAGAGGAAATTTGGAACAAACGAAGAAATTAATTGCAGAAAATGAGATGCTCATCCAGTGTCTGAGTGTTGAAAAGGACAATTTGGAGAAAATATTTGCTTCAGCAAAGCGGGAAACAGAGAAAACGCATGAGGAACTTACTAACATTAGATCTTTGAAAGACGAGAAGGAAACTGCAATCACTTCTCTGAACTCCGAAGTGGAAAACCTGAAGACCCAGCACAGCAAGTTGAAGGATATGTTGAAAAAGGAAGCATTGGAAAAAGAAAGCTTGAAGAAACAAATATCTCAATTACAGGCTGAGGTACAAAAGAAAGTCAGCAATTCAAAGAGAACGGTTAAGAATACCAATGGACAAAGGTAAACTCATTTTATCAAGCAAAATTTGACATCTCTGCTTATCTCAACTAAATATATCATTTTATCTGCGTACCACTTTTTTTTGTTTTTTCTGTGTTGACAATATGCATGTACATGCAAGCACAAACACAAACAGTCACCAGTAAAAGTAGAGTGCAACTTTTCGGAATAGTTATTTAACTTCATTTCACTTCACAGGAAAGTAGAAGATTGCTCGGTGAAAGAGTTGAAAGCCACCAGTGATGAGAAGAAGTATACAGATTTGATGACTGAATTGACATTACTGAAAGAAAGAAACAAATCTATGGAAAACGAACTGAAGGAAATGGAAGAAAGATATTCGGAGATAAGTCTTAGATTCGCAGAGGTTGAAGGTGAAAGGCAACAACTTGTAATGACTGTACGTAACCTCAGAAACAGTAAGAACTAGCTTCCTCTGAGGTTTTGAACCTTGGACAATGTACAGAATTGCAGCTGGATATGCTGAGCACTAGAGCAAATATCCAGGTGGAACTATTCGACTGCAGAATGTCCAAAGGTTAATAAGTAGGCTGTGAAGCAATAGACATTAATTTTTCACAAACCTGTTGTTCATCATTTTCCAATTTGAATCATGACAGAATCACCGAAGTCTGGAACCCCGAAAGATGAAGATCCAGGATTCATAACTGAGTGGAGATTTCATGAATATTGTACCATTTTCATTATATTAACACAGTTTTTGTATCACACAGGCATTACTCATTCATTTGTGCTATTTGTCTAAAGGATGTAATAGAAAACTTTATTGATTTTCTGAAACTGACTAGTTTGTGACACGAATTTCTCAAAAGAGCTTTTAAGAAAATGCTCAATCTTACCTATATAAGAGGCCAATATATTTCAACCATTTTGTCATTAATATTAATTACAGACTTGGGACTTCCAGACAGAGCTACGAAAGTACTGACTCAGAAAGAGAGATGCAAACAGAGATCATTTTATTTTCTGGCCAGGTAAACATAAAAAGAAACAAATACCATTTTTCTGTAGTAATTGGGAAGCAACCTAAAACCATGATCCTATACCATAAGCTCTGAACCAACACACCTTGCCGTTTCAAGTTTGAATCTGAAACTTTTCCTGACTCCATGACCTCCATCACTCCACGCCAGCTTAGTTGGGTTTCCACTATCATTCGTTGCAAAAGATAGTGTCTGCAGTTGATCAAGTGTAAAAGACTTCAGTACGAAACTGTCAATGATTCAATGATAGGAATACCATCTATGCATGTGATTTATAATACAAGAAAAACAGACTACCAAGATGCCAAAAGGGATATGAGACAAACCTGTCTTGCTCTTTTGTCAAGAGGTGTCCAGGCAGTAAGAGGAGGAGCTGAGTTATTTTCATTTTTGGGTGACCTTGAAGATTGTAAAGGTCGCTTCTGCCTCTTTCCTTCTGGTAATTTTCTTGGAGTGTTGCCACCTTGGTACTTGTAAAAATCAAGAATAGACTGACTTCTTCTCTTGGTAACCTTCGATACATTCCCTGGATAACCCAAATTAGGGCCGGTTAATTCACCAGGAAGGGACTGCTGACGCAACCTGCTCTTTTCCTCGATTCTGTTCAGAAACTCTATTGTCCAGGGAGTATTTTGCTGTGAACTGCCTGAGCAAAGAGCTTTTGAGAGTGGTGTTCCACCATAATGTGATATATCATTTTCGTAGATATGTAGCCCTTGCTTTCGTCCATAAGGTGATATATCATTCTAGTGAAAATGTATCCCTTGGGATTTTCCCCCAGAACTCTTCATGAAAGTCTCCTCTGAGGGCATGTTACGGTTTGTTAAGTGGAAAACATCATGTTCGAGATCTGTATCTGAGTAATTGTTGCTCCAACTTGCGAAATTTTTCTCAGGCCTTCTGCAGAACACCAAACAGTTGGAGTTGAGTTGATTTCAGCAGCTGTTGGGAAAGTAAGGCGACTGCTCGAAGCAAATGACAATTTTCTTGCAGCTTTAGACCTCTTTGTGGAATCCATTTCCAACTCAGGCATCTGAGATGAGAAGTTCATGAAGTTGCCAATAAAAGAAAAGTCCTCATCTAATACAAGACTGTCTGTTAGGTCAATAACTTCCCCTTTTAGGTCCTCATGCATAACCTCAGTGTTCTTCTTGTTATAGCAATCAAAATTCTTCATGATAGGCATATCTGATCCCCGTTTCAGACCTGACAGCTTATCCTTCAACGATGAACAGGACCTTTTTATCTCGTTTAATACCTGAGGTCCTTTGGAGATTTGAGAATCATATGGCTCGAAAACCTTAGAAGGATACATCATCATATCCATATCCAAACCCTCTTGATCAAACAAGTCATTCTGAGAGAACTTAGACTTTCGGAACTCATCAATTATTTTGGGGCTTTTTGACATACATGAATCAGTTAGCTTGGAAGCTGTTGAAGGATGCAAGATGCCGGTACTGAATTGGTTGAACGGCTCCAGGTGCAAGAATTCATTCGTTGGTAACTCATATTTGTCAGGACTACCATTGTATTTTCGCTTCTTTCTTTCCGAAACAATATTCAAATTATATCTTCCTGAGTCCGGACTTGAAGACACTGAAGAGGAGCAGTCTGTCATAATTGATTTAGAATCTGCCGGTTCACCATATTTGCATAAAGCACTAAATAGTGTGATACTTTCATCAGGAACGTGATATTTTTGGAGTACACTCATCCTGGTTTCATGGGACGATTCAAGAAACTCTTTGAGCAAGCCTCCTGAAGACAGTATTGCATGAGCTGTCAAAGCATTTACTGAAGGAAGTTTGGTAAGGAATGATTCTGCAAGACTTTCCAACTCAGGCATTCGAGGATACATAAACCTTGTCAACTTCGGGGCATGTCCCATGCAGCTCAGTACAATTTCATCAGTCAACTCAGATGAATACGAGTTGAAAAGCTGCAAATCAATTCCCAGGCATGCTGCTGCTGCATAAAGTCCATCTGAGGACTCCATTATAGTGGAGAGGAAGCTGTTTTCTCCCTCAAAGACCTGTTGGAAGAGAAATACAAGAATAAGAAGAATTTCTATCAGTTCAATGTAGAAAAAGCAAACAAAAAAAGTAAAAACTACGAATATAGTTTTGTTAACTACCATAAAGCAGCCACTGAAAGTGAAACTCAGCAACGTCAAAACATTTGTGGCAATGTTCTCAATGCACAGAGGTAAGTATGAAGAAGCTTCATCAAGAGTGGTTGCTTTCTGTCCAATGTTTTTGCAGTCATACCACACTAAACAAATTGCAGAACTGATGAGGTAAATCTGAATCATGTTCTACTAATTGTACCCCTTCTTTCTCCATTGCAAGAATTTTTTTTGTAGGTACTTCTTCTAGACACTATCACTTCCTTATCAAGATTTTGAGTGTTTACAACAATGACAATCTCAGGGAAAGAAGCCATGCTGTGCTGAAAACGCTCAGCTTCCATTGCAGATGGCATAGAAAGATTAGGTAGGGGCATACTGCTAGCTTCTTCTTCATCTGCACCTTCTTTATATGTCATATCATTCTTTTCATGACCAGGAAAAATGTCCAAGAGTTCCTCTGATTGCTGATCATTCATGTTCACAACTGGAGGAGATATAGAATAAGACTGCTCTCCCTGGGCATACACCTGGTGTTAGCATATTTGAATAGAGAGGTAAGTGAGTTGGAATTAATTAGCTATCCATAAATGAAACAAATAAATAATGAGATTAATGAGGGACGGATAAATTCAAATAATTAATGATTAAACCTTTGGAAATGTAGCATTAGCAACTGTGGTAACTGCACAATTACTGTTTCCACCTGTAGAGGCCTTCTGGGGATTCAAGAAAAAGTCGATATCATTGAATCGTGACATAGACTTGAAAAGTGAGGAAGCCCTCTCAGCACCTCTTTTATCAATCTGCTCTCCATTTTTTTTCTGTGCAAAAGTGCTGCCTGACAATTCGGCTGAAGTATCTCCAAGATGACCAGCAAGCATAGGAATACCATCAGAGGGCAACTCCTGTAATTCTTTGTTTTCTTCTGTAGTAAACTCCTCTACAGCATCATCGGAGAAAGCAAAATCATACACCTGCATTCCATCATTATAGGAGTCCCAATCAAAACAGTGCTCAGTGAATTTGTATCCTCCAAGATTTTCTGATGGGAGAAAGAAATTTGACAATTACATTTATCTTTCTCGAGAAAATGCCAATCCAAGTAAATCCTATCTGATGCAGATAGGGGCAGCAGCGGTAAGTTAGTGTTTCCTCCATAACAACATATGATGAACATATCTTTTCATGATCAGAGAGAACAGGCACGGGCAATGATTTGAATGTGTCATCGACCAGGGCTAGCTCATGACTAACAATCAAAGTATTGAAGTTTATGTCTCCACTAAACATCCAGTCACAGGTTTCTGGTTCATTTGCTGTTTGTGTACTAATGAGGACTTCAAAATGGTGAGATGAGTCCAAATCAAGAATCTGAGATTCTTCAAAAACAACCGGGCTTAGAGATTGGAAAGAAGCAACTGTGGACGCCCCTTGATATGTGACGTCTCCCTGAATCTGTGGCATTTCCACCATACTTAATAAATCCATTTCAGGAGTAATGTCAAGGGACCCGAGATCAGATAGAAGATCTAAAAGATATTATGATATCCCGTATTCCTTTGTACCCAAGAGCTCCTCGCCATTCAGCTTATCTTTTTTATCCCATTGCTGGGGCTCAATATTTTCATATACAGAAGAAAGTTCACCCCCTACAGACAAACCCATGAAAGTTGGCAGAGTTATCTCATTTGGTTCTAATACAGGGAAATTCTGATAGAAGTGCATTTGGTCCTTGTAAGAACAATCATCTTCAAACATATAAGCCTTTTGATCCGTGGAATACTCTGAATGAAAGTCTTCAACTGTATGAACTGACTCATGAACTTCCCAAAGGATACTTCACTGTAAGATTGAGCATTTCCTGAAAGAAACACATTACCACATAACAGCCCTTACACAAAATTTAATATCAGTGACTTGTTAACTATCAAGCTGACTAAGGAGAATGGAAAAACAACAAAATTTGCACCGTAAACTTGATATGTTACATGAATCCCAAAATGAAACTTAGTCAACCCAACTCCTTCCATAACTATAATTATTCCAAGATCCACCCCTTCCCCATCAAATGTCTATCCAAAGAATGACATAAGTTAAAAACCTTGGAATCGCTTTATCTAATATGATAATCAACAAAAAAGAAACTACGGTTATACTTATTACAATGTCAATATTAAAATTTACTAACACGTACAAGAAGGACAAGTCACTGGGAGGTTGGGACGTGCCAGTGTTATTTGTCATGCGTCAACTAATTAGAAAGAGTGAAGCAAATTATAACTGAATCATAAATTTATGAGAAACATACTAAATTATTCTCAGTTTCTGGAACTTCTTCTGAAAGAAACGGGAGCTCCTCTTTCTCATAAATGTAAGCATTTTCCTGCACATACGAGACAAGATATTATGGATGCAGAACCAAATTGTCCATTAGCAACTGGTTAGTAGACATTCAGTTTACCAAGAATACATCCAACTCTGGTGTTTCTAATCGGAGCACTTCCAATGGGTGTGCATCTTTCTCTGCATCTCTTCTGCCATTGTCCTTCTACAGTAACATAAGCTTGACTTCTCAGACAAGCACAAACATGATAAAAAGTTGTTAAATATGAGAATTCCATTGGCATACTTTTCGGAATGCAGTCTCCAGAGTCTCGGAGCCAAAAGTTATCTGATCCTCCAACCCCTTCTCGTTTTTGATGCCTCAGCTTTCTTCTGCAGGTCATAGCAAACAAACACGTTATACGAAAACCACTAATTACCCGAACTACTTTAGCATATAAGTTCAGTTTCAGAATTCGTAAACTTCTATCAACTTTGACATCAAAGCAAGAGCTGCCCTATGCGGTTAACTAAAGGAATAATTATAAGCTTCATACAATTCTGGATTTATTTTTGTTCTGATACATAATACGATAGCAGCCAAACAAAACCTATGATTAGATTGAATAATCAAACTCCGTAATCTATTTTTCTTTCAACAATAACAAACGCAATAATCCGATAATTCAAATTTTAATCCAAATTAAGTTCAATGATCAACTGCATTACGAATAATCAACAAATTCCTAATCTGATTCAGCACATTACCTCCGAAAACCGCAGCTCACGGCTGCCGGAATCGAAACTTCTAGAACTCGGAGACGGATCGCCGGCGTCGAAGTCCGCGACATCGAGAACGATATTCTGAGGAAGAACATCGGAGAAGAACTTGGTGAGAGCGGCCGCGACCGGAAATTGCTCGATTTGGAGCGAGACTTCGAGTTCGGAGTGGAAGCGGAGGTGGTGGAGGCCGTCGAAGGCGGTGGAGAGATTGGAGGGAGGGAGGGGAAGAATCGGGAGGTGGAGGAAGGTTAGGGATTCCAGGGCTTGGATTGGAGTGGCGATGAAGTAGTCGATGTTAAGGTAGCGTGTTCGCATTTCAGCTTCAAATTTTTGAGACGCGACGGACTGGTTTGGTTTCAGAGGAATTCAGTTTGGCGCGTTAAATTTCCGCCGTTATATTGATACGATGGGGATGTTTGAGCTAAAAGGCGCTTGGTGCGCACTATGCCACTGGAACGTGGGCACTCTATCTTGCGTTAGATGGATTATGTCCAAAACGGTCTTGGCATCCAACGGTATCTGTTTAATCACGGATAACATTATGGTGATATTTTCTCATACAACACATCTATACTTTTATCTAAGAGAATATATTTTATAAATTTTTTTGATGTTTTATTTATTTATCAATATATTGTCATCATCTAAGCTAACAAACTTCTCTTTGTCCGAAAAGGATCCTAGAGATCTTGCAATCGTGTTTGTTTATTGTATATCGTGCGGTCATTTTTCGTTAGATACTATTTATATTTGAATTTTAAATTTTAAATTTTAAATGATTTTTGACAGCACAATGTACGATGAATGGACACGATTGCGAGAGCCTTAGGATCTCCAGATTATTTTCCTTCTTTGTCAATTAAAAAAACATGAAAAGAAAATTTAATATTCTATTACAAAATAAAATTATAGACAATAATGTAATTGAACTTTCAATAGTGTACGTATCGATAGTCATTATCATGTCAATATTCATTTTTTTTCTTAAACTAAGGTCTTTTTACAGGGTAATGCTAAACAAGTCAACTATTTAACCTAAATTTTATAAACTATATGATGTAGTTGTTGATAATTAAATTCTTTTAAGTATTAATTAACGTGCTTATTTCTTTTGATGATATATCACTTAATTTACAAATTTACTCTAAAATTTGATTTACCTAACATTACTACTTACCAAAAAAATCCTCTATCCTTACCTATCTCCAACATGTCAAATGTTGTAACCCTAGCTAGCAATCAGTTATGGCAAAACTGCATGAGATTATCCATTACACAAAACCAGAAAGCCACGTATAGTGGGTAGGGGCTACGTGGCCGGTTATTCTCCTACGTGTCTCGCTCCCAGAGCGACAGAGCCATGCAAAGGTGGCAGAAGAGCCTCTGTGTTTACCGTTAAAGCCAGTCCCTCTAAACCTCCACTTTCACTGATCTGTTTTGTACACTACTGATCTGTTCTGCAAGCTTAAAGCGCAACACAATCTTTTACTCGCATTTGAATCATGGAGTCACAAATGGCTCGTCCTCACGATCACGAGGACAACCGCCACACCCAGCACCTTGTCACGCACCAAGGTAGAAACCGAGAAACCTCATTTTGGTAGAATTAGTTAAAGTACTTAACAATGTTGATTGGTTTTGTGTTTTTTGTTAATTTTATTTGTTAAATTTGGATGAAGGCGAAGAGGAGGACCACCAGGAGAAGTCGGTTCTGAAGAAGGTAAAGGAGAAGGCGAAGAAGATAAAGAACAAGCTCACAAAGCATGGCCACGAACACGAACACGACCATAATGATCTCGACAAGGAAGATGATGAAGAAGACGAAGACCCTGAAGTGCATGGTGCAACAAGTAAGTTTTTCCCTTGATTTATTTTCATCTTAATAATTTAGGGCATGGTCATGTCAGTTTGCTAGTTCGTTAATTAGAGGTGGGTTGGAGGTAGTATCTGTTGAGATCGATCTAATTTAGATTAGATTGACTATAATCGAATTGATTATCTTTATAGATTACAAAAGTTAGATCCAGATTTGATCTAAATTAGTTATAATTTCTACTTTCATGGGACATGTTGTGAATACGACGTGCAGCCATAAGGAGTGGTGCACCAGGGCAAGGAGATATTTTGAAGGTGCCAATGGTGAAATTCGGGGACACGAAAGCAGCGATTCAGGATCGCGATCCTCCCGAAGTGCCGCATTTGGAGAGGACCGATCCGATGAAGGAATATGTACCCACCGGGGGTCATTTGGGTCAAACCAGGATCCATTTGCACCACCGGGGCTTGGACGATCGCACCCCTATTTCTTCTCGTGGAGATTACCAGAAGACCAATGTCAATGTCACTGACCCAAGTCATGCTTTTGCTACAAGGAAAGAAGGGCACTTCGGTCAGTCCGGGGTAAATTTGGACCGACCGAGAGGATTGGAGGAGGATCCACATGCGCCAAAGGCCAATCCTCAAGGTTATACTCCTTCAAACTATGAGACTAAAGTCACTGATCCAACTCATGCAGGTAAACTGTAACATATATATAATCTTGTCATAAATTCTAAATTTTTTGCTAAAGCTACAAACTAATATATGAGTTTTTGCTAATTGATTAAATTTTTTATAATTTTTACATGTGAGTCATGTGACAGGCGGTGAAGAAATTGGAATTTCGCCGATTCTCCACTCGTTTAATAAGATTAACATTCATGGTGGAGATGCCAAGCCATCATCGAACTGGGGCAGTAGTTACACGGAGAAAGTTTCATCTGCCACTTCCGCTATCGCTGAAGAGGCGATATCTGCAAAAAATGCAGTTGCTTCCAAGCTTGGGTATGGAGGAGGGAACAATGATCAACACAAAGATGTTAATCCGCATGCTTATTCTCCAGCAAATGATTCGACTAATGCAGGTAACTACGCGATTAGTACTTAATTAAGTTGTCCATATGATATGGTTATAACTTATACGTTGTTGATGTGTAAGTAGGATTACACCATCATGTTGGAACAAATCAAAACCCGATCACTGGAAGCCATGATCAATTTTCTCCTGAGCACCCATCAAACCAGGGCGGTAGCTACACGGAGAAAGTTTCATCCGCCACGTCTGCCATTGCTGACAAGGCAATATCTGCTAAAAACGCCGTCGCTTCCAAGCTAGGATACGGTGTGGACACTGACCAACAGCAACATGGAGATCAGGCAGCCGTTAGGTCCGGGTCAGCTGCACCTGGGCAACAGGGTAAGGGCATTACAGCCGCAGTTACTGAGAAGATGACACCTGTCTACGAGAAGGTTGCCGGGGCAGGGAGTGCAGTGATGTCGAAACTCCCCGGCGGTGCTGGGACAGCTGGCAAAGAAGAAGTCCACCGGGGTACTGGTACCACTACTACAGGGGGTGAGTATAACAAATCCGGGCAGGACAAGGGAATTTCTGTGAAGGGCTATTTGTTTGAGAAGTTGAAGCCTGGTGAGGAGGACAGGGCACTGTCCGAGGTGATATCGGAAACCCTACACATGCATAATAAGGCAGAGCAACCTGGGAGCGGTGCCCGGCCTGTTGGGAAAGTGACCGAGAGCATGGAGGTTACCCAGCGGTTGGGGCCGGATTATGGGGATGATGACGTCCAGCAGTCTAGCTATGGGAAAGTTGTGGCGGATACCGTTAAAGGGGCTGTTGGTTCATTGCTTGGGAAAGCTGATGAAAGCGCCACTTCTCCTCAGTCCCTTGGTTCTTCAACTGGTAAAATTTGAATCTTAATCTCCCTAAGAGTACTTGGTTAATTTGAATGTGAGCAACGATTTGTTTTGGTGTTGACAGGTACAGAGGGTTTCTCTAGTTCTGGCAGTGGAGTGGCGGAGCGGCGAGGCCATGGCGGTGCCGAGCAGCGGAGACTTCAGGGGTCCAGCAACTGAAGATGGCCGTTGATGGAAGTTTGTTGGTGAATAAATGGGATATTTAGGGTTGTAGTACGTGGGGACACAGACAGTGTGTTGTAGTTTGAGGAGTTGTTTTGTGAACTTGAATGTTTGTGTGGCTTCCCAAGTCATGTGTTATATTATCATGTATCTAATGAATTAGAAAACGGAGGGTACTTTGACTTAAAAGCAGGGGGGGGATTTTAACTGTGCGCACCTTCAATTATCCTCGGCGTTTAAATTACAATTAAATTACGATCAAGTTTGGAGTTGATTTTTCTTGTAACTATTTGTTAATGCTATTGTCGTTAGGCGTTTTTGTCTTATGATTCGCAATGTTTAGCTCCGTTGCCCCACAAGAAGAAAGGTTCATTTCAATTGCGGGACTCAAACTTCTCCCCAAATGGCATGCTACTACGCATGTTTTCTTTTTACGCCATTTAGTAGCTTTGCCATGCCATTCCATTCATTTTGAGGTCCGAAAAAACTCAAAGAGACATTTCAGGCTCTCTCTGACCGCATTATGTGATTTACCAGCACTAATAATTAAGTCTATGAGATACCCGTGTAGAGTACAAACTTAGAATCGTTCCCAACCAATATACATTTTAAAAACATGACAATCTAATTTCCTCATAAGATTGCTTAAATGGTAAGGGAAAATAGAAAAAAATACATATATACCTATATAATAGGCAAATTTACTAACCAAACTACTATTAGACTTATTTTTAGCTTTGTTCCCTGTAACTTGATTTTCATCGTGGAGCTTGAATAGAGCTTGAGCCATGAGGACCATATGGAGGGCGTGGGCCAAGAAAACCTTGTGGGCCACGAGGAGCATGAGGTTGCTTCCTGAAACCTAAAAGTTATCACTTTACTTCATGAAACTCGATTTTGATCTTACTTTGTCCCTTGAAACTCAAAAGTCGTCACTTTACTCTATGTAACTTGATTTTGATCTCACTTTCCTTCATGAACTCAAAATTAAAGTGTTTTTGCTATTTTTCTTACCTTCATATTTTAGTGTGTTATGCAATATTTGTGAATTAAATTTTCTTGTTTCAATCTATTTGGCACCCTTTAATTGGATATGTAAGCTTTATACTCATGTCACATGAGTCATAAGTGGGCCTTAATTGTGCCACATAAGTAAACTTAATGATTATTTAACGAAAATATAGAAACAATCCAAAGTGGAGTGAGTATTAAGTTTTAAGAAGTAGAGTGAAAAATTTGAGTTTCAGGGGAAAAAGTGGATCGAAATCGACTTTCAAAGAGCAAAGCGCAAACTTTTGAGTTTCAGCGAACAAAATGACAAAAACGACGAAGGATGCCAGGTGGGAGGGGAAAAAAACCCTATCCATCTAGGAGCGTGGCATATAGTGTTTGGTGCTTCACGGGGCCATTCTACCCTCGAAACACCGAATCCCTCCCCGCTCCCCCTCGCTCATAGGGGTTTTTCTCCTGAGCTGCAATCTTCAATTCTTCACTCATTCGCACAGCTAAAACCTCCGGCGGGACTCGAAAGCCAAAAGCTTCAAAAGACCGGTATCGCCCTCATCAAATTGCTTAATCTCCGGTAAGTCCTCCACCACCTCTTCTCACTCTTCGAAGATTACACAACTCAATGAAGTGCTTCTGCTCGATTCATTCCGTTTCCCCCAATTTAGTCCCTCCAGTTTAATGGGCATCCTTCAATTTTTTAATACAAAGCATCTAAATTTATTTTTGCTTTCAATTCCTGCTGTATCGTTGGGTTTATCGGATTTGATAAGTGCTGCAAAGTTGCAGAGATAATGGGTACCAGTCATGAACTGTATATATCTGTTTGGTCCAAGGGTTATTCGAAAATTTTCGTGTTATGTTGTCGTAGTACGAAAGTTAAGTGACGGGTGCTTTCGCGGCGATAAGGGGGATAATGGGTATGAGTTTGTGGAGGAAACCTTGAAGACAATGTGGAAAAGTTCGGAATTTGATTCGGTTTTGGATGAGAAACATGGTGTTTGTGAATCTGAGAACCGCCCCCGGGAACATTTCTTGCTGCGACGGAGCTTTTTGGAGAATGCGAAGATTGATACCGCGAGGGTTCTTAAAGTTCTTAGAGAAGATGGACCTGGTTTTGATACTAAAGCAGCTTTGGGTGAGTTGCGTATAGAGGTTTCAGGGCTTCTTGTGAGGGAAGTTCTGTTTGAGATTTTGAAACAGATAGATTATGGGAGTAAAATGCGGTGTGCGAAGTTGGGGTATAAGTTTTTTGTGTGGTCTGGTCAGCTTGAAAATTACAAGCACACAGCAAACACATATCATTTAATGATGAAGATATTTGCTGATTGTGAAGAGTTCAAAGCAATGTGGAGGTTAGTTGATGAGATGATCGAGAAAGGGTATCCGACTACAGCACAGACGTTCAACATTTTGATACGCACTTGTGGTGAGGCAGGCTTGGCTAGGAAAGTCGTGGAAAGGTTCATCAAATCGAAGACATTTAACTATAGGCCATTTAAACACTCGTACAATGCAATTTTGCATTCCCTTCTTGTGGTGAAGCAGTACAAGTTGATTGAGTGGGTCTATCAACAGATGTTGGTGGAGGGTCACTCAGCAGATATTCTAACTTATAACGTGATGATGTGTGCAAAATATAGATTGGGGAAGTTGGATCAGTTTCACAGACTGCTTGACGAAATGGGTAGGAGTGGATTCACTCCAGATTTTCATACTTACAATATTCTTCTTCATGTACTTGGTAAGGGAGACAAACCGCTTGCCGCTCTTAATCTTTTGAATCACATGAAGGAAGAGGGTTTCAAACCAAGTGTTCTTCACTTCACAACGTTGATAGATGGGCTGAGCAGGGCTGGAAATATGGATGCCTGCAAATATTTTTTTGATGAGATGACAAAGCACGAGTGCATGCCGGATGTTGTTTGTTACACTGTAATGATCACCGGGTATATTGTGGCTGGGGAGCTTGAGAAGGCCCAAGTAGTGTTTGATGAGATGATCCCTAATGGGCAGCTTCCAAATGTATTTACATACAATGCCATGATTCGTGGACTTTGTATGGCAAGAAAGTTTGAGGAAGCGTGCTCCATGCTCAAGGTTATGGAATCCAGAGGCTGTAGCCCGAATTTCACTGTGTACAACACCCTAGTAAGTTATTTGCGAAATGCTGGAAAGCTTGCTGAAGCTCATGAAGTAATAACACGCATGACGGAGAAAGGGCAGTATACCCATCTACTTTCAAAGTTCAAGGGATATAGGAGATGTTAAAGTGGTAAAAATTCTTTGATTTGCAATATTTAGTTGCAATCTCATAAGAATAAATTTAATGATTCAGCTCGGTTAACAATATGTAGCTCCAGAGTATCTAAGTTATGTGTACCCACACCTTGTATCAGTTGTCTCTCGAGGAGAAAAGTAAAGCATTCCTTAATCATCTTCTTATCTTATTTTTCTAGTGCGAAATGATCCATATATACAAACAGCAGTTTTTAAGTGTTTTGCTTTGTTGTATGTTGCACTTATGCTGTCAATATACTGCTTACGAGAAGTGGCAACGCTCGCATTAGAACATAGATATAGTGCTGGAGGTTTCACTTAGTGTTCGAAACACACTCCCTGTGCATTCCCTCACCACCTCTCTTTCGACTTCTTGGTCTCTCTTTCCATGTCATTTTTATAATCTTTCTCAGGTTCATAAACCACCACACACACGCTCACACCCAGTGATACATTACAGTTGCACGTACGCATAGCTGCATACAAATTTCATTTCCAGTTACATGAAGCAATAGGTGGATAGATTGATAAATCAAAGCGTTGTTTTGCTCTGTGTATGTGAAAGACTAGATTCTCATGCTTGGAAACTGTAGCACCGTTCTGTTGGTAAGCAGTGAGGGTATGCAAATCAAGTGCATTGCTATCCTTATTGCATTTCTTTTCCAGGGACTCATTTGCTTTCAAGTTTCGAGTATGAGTTGCTGCAAGCACCATCTCCGTTCATTTCCCTTCACATGTATTGTTCTCGGTGGTAAGATTACGTGATTTCTAATGCTTATTAAAGCGTGTTTCTTTTTCTTGGAACTTATCAAGGATGTTTATGTTTCTATGAAATGCAATGCTAATTGTCTTCAAATATCACAACTCTGGTGTGGTTCACTTAGAGAACTGTAGGTTTTTCTTGGTCAACATATGCAGATTCCATTAATAAACCGAAGGCAAGGATCGACAGGGAGAACTGAAGTTTTTATCTGCAGATTTTCATGGCTGGTACGTATCGCTTAAGTTTGCAGTGTCAACACATAAATTAACAGGTTGTTGAACCATGTAATCTAAATTTGTGAAAATACAGACAACAACTGTAACTAAGATGCTGAACTGGAAGCTAAGCTAACATGGTTATACCTTAAATTGGGGTGTAATCCGAAATGGTGTAGCAATACCTCGTACAATTCCGCCATGGCAATACCTTTACTTCTCTCATTCCTCATGAGAAAAAAAAACGCTTGAAATTGTGGACAATTTTGTATTATTTTCATTGTCACTCTAGGGGATTGTGTAAAAGTGTTTTTAAAATGATTGAAACACTTTTAAAGAAAATATTTTTAGGTTCCAATCAAGATGCACTTGTATTTTTACTAAGAATTGGTTTAAAAAAAACATTTATACCAAAAATGCTTTTAGCTATTTTAAAAGCACTTTCAGACGAGTCTTATGACACAACGAGTACGTAGGTTTTTGTTGCTTTCCAATTCCAACACATACTGATATGACCTCTGCATATAACAGAAACCACTCTAAAAATCTCATTTTGCACTCCAAACTTTTTATAATTAGAAAGAAAAATACACTTGTGAGAAGTGTAGAATGAAATTTTTAGAGTGCTAATAATAGTTCCCTATAAAGAATATTCAGTATTTTCTGCAATCATCATATAATTATAAAATTTAACTAAAATCACCGGGAAACGGATCCTCTTCGAATCCCTTCCTCCTAATCCACCAAGTCCGGAGATCCGGACCATTGAAATTTGATTCAATGACTAAAGTTATTATAATTTTTAAAGTAGGCCCCAGTTTGTAGCCGTTTGATCAAATTTCAATGGCTTGGATCTCCGGACTTGGTGGATTAGGTGGAAGGGATTGGAGAGGATCCCTTTCCCTTTTTTAGGGGATTTTCTTATGTATAATTTTGTGCGTTTCGCATGCGGGGAAAGTATTTTATTTCCAACGCAAGAATCTATAGAACCGGCTATGGCTGGCCTCCTGCTGTTTGTAGTTATTACAGATTAAGCGTCACAGCCTAACCAAGACAAACAAATAACAACTATAAAAAGGAATTGGATCCCCTCTTGAGCAAATGGTGGGATCCTCATGATCACACAACACGGGCAATTGGATTTTGATCCAACGGCTACAATTATTATAACTTTTAAAAGGATTTCCCTGCCTGTTTGTAGCCGTTGGATCAAAATTCAATGGTCCGTTTTGTATGATCATGAGGATCCCCACCCACCATTTGTTCAAGAGGGGATCCAATTCCCTGTAAAAAGTGGCTGATTTAACCACTAAATATTTTCTATTTAGATTGTATCTCAATTGAAATACTGCTGGAAATAACAAGATTATATATCCTTTTCACCTGCCCTCTCTTTAATAAAACCAAATATCCCAATATATCTAAATTTCCCAAGGTTGCAATCAAATACAAAACTTTCAGGCACCAGTCACAGGATCTGACAATTTTTTGTACGACTCATTAACTCGACACAAAACGACATGAATTGCAGGTTCTGGGTCAACCCGTTAACAAGTCAGGTCGTTATCGAATCACTCGTTAAAAACCCGATAAGATAACGGGTATGGTATGAACAACATCTGTTTGTCAAGTCTAGACATCATGATAATTTCTTACATGACTCGTTAACTAGATATGAACGACCTGTTAATGAATTAGGTCGTTATCGGGTCACTTGTTAAAAATCCATTAAGATTTTGACACAACACAACTTGTTAAGATAACAAGTATGACACGATAGCGACCGATCACGACCCATTTGCCATGTCTAGTCATTAAACATGGTAATTTCTTGCATGACCTGTTAACTTGATACGAAGACATGTTAACGAATCAGATCGTTAATAAGTCACCTATTAAGAACTTGTAAAAAGTTTAACACGACACGACTCATTAAAATAACAAATATGATCCAAAAGAGGCACAAACACGATAAACACAAGCCGAATCGCATGAAACAGGTCTCCCATATTTACCAGCACATACTCATAATCGTATGAAACTCGTTTTACGCAGCGTGTGCAAAAAGGCATGGGGGATGACTCAACAAAATCATTCATTTCCAGCTCAACGCTAACATAAATAATATAATCCAATGCTTAATTTCAACCAAATCCATCTCAATAATTGATAAAATAAATAAAATACACTGGATTTTTGTGCAATAATCAATCACATTCGTACCAACAAGAATCATGAAATCATGTTCATGGATTTCCTTTTCAGGTGAGTGCATGGGGCGTGCCCTGGCTCAGTAGGCGCCACAAATTATGACGCCAACATATTCTTCGCACCTTTTTCCTAATTCCATCAATTGACTTGGATTTCGATGTGAGCGTAATCATATTTGATTCTGAGTTCAAATCAGAAGACACTCTCATTATAATTAAAATAGAATAGCGTTTGCATAAAAAAAAATCTTATCAACTGATGCGGATACAATCACATTTGATTTTTTACATTGAGTTCAAATCGGAAATCACTCTCACCGTAATTAAAATCAAATTAAAATAACATAAATATCGCTGCTATAAAATAAATCTTATCAAATGATGTGGACGTAATCACATTTGATTTTTTACACTAAATTTAACAAAAAACACTCCCACCATAATTAAAATCAAATTAAAATAAATCATATATAAAAAAATCTAACCTCTCTACCGAAGCCATTTGCTTAATTATTTGCTTAATATTATCAAAGTACATCCATTTGCCCCTTTTTATTTACATCCCAATCCCATGAAATTAAACAAAACATTATACATAACTATATGACAAAAAAAAAGTAAAAATAAAACACATAACTGCCATGAGGGATAAAATTTGGTAACTATATTTTACTTTTTGTCCTCCTTCTTTTCTTCTTTTTTATCCTCCTTCTTTCCATCTTTCTTCTCATCTTTCTTCTCTTCCTTGGCTGGTCCGACAGTTACTATGTCCACCTTACCAACCTTCTTCAACTTCTTCACTACGGCCACCGGATCCATCAGTCCTACCACTGTTAGCTTCTGGTCCTTTAGATCCGCGGCGATCGAATCAATCCCTGTTCACCAAATCACCCAAGAACAAAGTAAATAAGAGAAATAAAGAAAGCTTTATTTAGGTTTAGTATCAAAAGCGCTTTCGACAATGTTTACAGAAAAAGTTAGAACTATTTCTGGTTCTAATAAAAAAAAGCACTTGTTTTCAGTGAGAACGCTTGTGAAAATAAGTGCTTTTTGGATATATTTAAACAATTGAAGATGCAAACAAAACTTGAAAAAAATAAATGAATAGAAATACCAATAATATCAGCGGCAGCTTCAATGGCTTTCTGCTTTGTTTTGTCATCGGTCATGGTCAGAACCTTCAGGACCACCTTCTGCTGCAAAATTACAGAAAAAATTACAGAAAACAAAAGGAAGGGTTATGCTCTATGTTCTGAGGTGTATATGTATCTGTATCTGCATATACTTGAAGGGATTGTAATTTATAAAATTTAATCGAAAAAAAGAAAATTAAAGTTAGAAAAGCACCTGAGCCATATTGCTGAGAGAGGAGGAATGGAAGAACACAAACAAAAAGGAGAGAGAGATTGAGATTTTGTGATTTGGCCGCTTTTTTATAAAGGTTTAGTGGGCCTGGACTTGGGGTTGGGTTTGGGTCTGAATTCGGGTG
Organism: Malus sylvestris; assembly: GCF_916048215.2. NCBI lineage: Eukaryota > Viridiplantae > Streptophyta > Magnoliopsida > Rosales > Rosaceae > Malus > Malus sylvestris. The sequence continues at coordinate 27,285,592 of NC_062260.1, forward strand.
GGTCATGCATGAATGCGAGTGAGAAGTAACATCCAACAGAAATGGTTCCTTAGGTACAGTTTGGCCACTTAAGCCATCTCCAACCGATGGGTTTAGGAGGTCAGAAGTTCGAAAATAGCTCGAAAAACGTTTTCAACCGATGGCCAAGTCAAAGGGCTCGTGGGCCCCATTGAAGAAAAAATGGCCAAATGACCAACTGGCTGGCCCAAACCAGCCTGCCAGGCCCAATATGTTGACTTCATATTTACATTTTTTTTACATTTTTTTTTTACAAAAATTTAAAAATTCTATTTTTTTTCCTATAACTTTTTAAGTCATTAAATAACATTAAGTAACATGAAACAATATTAAACAACATTAAGTAACATTAAACAACATAAAAAAAATTAACAACATGGAACTTAAACAACATTTTTAAAGCATTTAACAACATAAAAATTATTGACAATCCATAACATAAAATTATTGAAGTAATTTAATTTAAGTAACCATAGTATATCAATTACAATAATAAATTATGTTTGCCCCTTGAACCCTTGGTTGAAGATGATTTTTTTTCATATGGCTATGTTTGGCCTATGGTCCTCTGGCCCCTCGATTGGAGATGGTAAAAAATACGATCATGCACTGTTCATTAAAAGATTAATTTCTTGGAGGGCTAGAGGGCTAAAACGAGTCATCTGACCCTCCTTTGGTTGAAGATGACCTTACCATTAGCAAAATAATTTTACTACATAATGTTTTCTTCTTTTTTGTAGTTGAATGAATTTAAATTTCAAGATAAAGAAACATGCAACTTGGAGCCCAAGACCTCATTACTTTCAAATGACCAATTAACTTTGTAGAAGAAAAACTACGACATTGTTTTACCTTTGAATGTACATATTTAAGTTTCATAGTATTTTCTTGCCTAAACGACTTAAAAATGGTGTACTCGTCGTTGGAAACTTAAAAGTTTTGACTTTAATATTAACCAACTTAACTTTTATTTGTGTCGCTGAAAAATCTTAATAATTACTACTTTACCAAATAGCATGTACATGAACAATTGGATATGTAACATCACTCATTAATTTGGGGCTATCGAGTTCCCTTTTCAAATTCAAACTTCTGCCCCAACGTGCCCATGAAGATGAAATGTCCAATCCAATTCCACTTTGGGGTTCTAATTAGGCTTATTTACACTAATCGCATTGGAAACTCAATCCTTCTCTTACTTTGCCCCATAAAAATCAAAATGTATCACATAACTCTTTAAATGTTTATTGTGTGTCTCATTCTACCCTCTGTCATTAAATTTTGTTAAATTTCCGTTTATTTTGCTAACATGTCATGCATGTGACTCACACATCAAACGAAAGAGGGAAATGTGGAAAAAGAAAAGAAATCTATTAACAAAAAGAAAAAGAGGTATTCATCAATTCCTCCCCTGAACTTGTGATCATTGGCCAATTTCCCCCTCAACTTTAATTTTGGCCAATTTCCCCCCTCAACTCTCATAATTAGTCAATTTGCACTCTACTGTTAATTTTTTTTTAATTTTCCATCTATTCTTTTTTTTTTCTTTCAATCTTTCTAATAACTTCCAACAAAGTACTAAAATTAACATAAACTCACCTGCATAATATAGGGTAAAATGTACAAAAACATAATACAATTAGTATGTGATATGGGTTGATTATAAGAAAAAGTTATGAATAAGGTTTAAAGCATGTAGAAGAAGAAATAATAATCCTAAACTCATGGATCAAACCTATTTCAATAAAATGTGTTATTCTTAATAAGGAGTCGAAAATTATGAATTGACTAGCCATTTTTGCATTAAAGCTCGATTCTCCACAATTTACTTGAACTTAGCTTTCACTTTTATAAAGAAAATTGTATTCACATACAAAAATGTACACATCAATCCTTTTCGTTATCAATTTTGTATAGTAAAAAATCAAATAAAATTACTCTATACTGATTTATTATGACTAATAATACTATCTATGATAAATTGTGAAATTCTAAATTTTAATCTATTTGTAATAGGATAAAGACATAGAAAAATGATTAACATACATCTTATTTAGTTTCTTACACACTCTTGTTTACTTATGATCAAATTAAAAAATTAACAGTAGGGTGCAAATTGACTAATTATGAGAGTTGAGGAGGGAAATTGGCCAAATTAAAGTTGAAGGGGGAAATTGACTAATTATGAGAGTTGAGGGGGGAAATTGGCCAAAATTAAAGTTGAGGGGAGAAATTGGCCAATAGTTACAAGTTCAGAGGGGAAATTGATGAATACCTCTAACAAAAACCATTGGCTAGGATTGTTGGAAATTCAACAAAGTGAGACAAACATTGAGTTTTATAAGGTATTGATGTAAGTCTTCTAATCATGGCATTGGAAACTTGGCACTCAAGTTGGCTGGGGCACACCTACTGGAAAAGATAATGACTTTTTTTGTTGCTCTTTTTCAAGATTCTCTTCAACGCACAACTTTTGGCTTGGTCTCAATTATCCAACTTTATTATTTCATTCCCACTCGTATCGTGAATGTTCAAACTGCAAGTAGGAAGCTCAATATGCTTCCCCAAGTGTAACGTTTGATTAATCTAACTTAAGTCCAAAACTTAATTACTTTTTGAACACATATAAGTGATTCAATTGTTTAAGTTTGAATAAGTTATCTAATTCACGAATTTCAAAAATCAAATTCATCTAATGATATAGAATATAAGTGATTAGTCTAACTTAAGTTCAAGACTTAATTACTTTGAACATATATAAGTGATTCAATTGTTTAAGTTTGAATAAGTTTTCCTATTCACGAATATCAAAAACCAAATTCATCTAATGATACCGAATGTAATCATGATGATTTAAAATTTTAAATCTAGTCTCAATTAAAATTGACTACCACTTTGACTAAATTAACTAAATCATACAAATACAACTCAATAGTTTTAAAGGGAAATGGATCATGCACACATTCTTTTTTACTTTTTTAACACTCCTATTTTTTATCGTTGAGTTGAACAATCAAGGTTTTAAAACTCTCACGTAACTCGTACACAACAGATTCTTATTTTAAAAACTAAAAATGAAATGAAAATCAAACGAATCCTAAATCTTAAACTCCATAAAAAGAAATGAACAACTCAAATTTAAACCGTGAGACAAAAAAAAGCAAGCGAAAGGAGCTCAAAAAACAAGTACAAAATTAACAAATAAAAAAAAAAGAATTAATCACATGATAGCACAAGCATGCGGATTGTCGTCGCTAAAAAGCGAAGCAATGGCCTCGTCGGATGCGACGGCGACGGAATAAACCGACGGAGTGTGGAAGAAGGTGTGGACGCCGGTGGTGGTTTGGTTCTTGTAAGTGTCATAGTAATGGTTGACAATGTAGGTGGGGTACTTGTAAAATGAGGCAAAGTGAGAGTATCCAGGGAAAGGCCATGGCTCTGCTGCTTTCCCAGCTTTCTTAATTGCCTTCACCACTTTCTTTTCCTCCAATGCATATCCCCTCACTATTATTTTCTGGATCTCCATTTCTACTTCCACCTCTTCCACGCCTGTTAAAATTGTAGATTACATTTTTTTTAAAGTAAAATACAAAATAATAAATTATAATTTAAAATGCTGAGTAGGTTCAGGTCTCACAAAAAATAATGTTTGTTTGAAAGCGCCCTTAAATTGGCTGAAAGCGTTTTTAAGAAAAAATATTTTTGAGTTGTAAAAGCACTTCAAATGCTTTTTTATATTTCGCTTGTATTTTTAATTAAAATGAAAAATTGAGGGAGATTAAGACGTTAATAAAAGAGATACTAAACCGTGATTTATATACGAAACGACTTATTATTTGCTTATAATGTATTTCCAGTTCTATTGTTCCAAATTGCAGTTAGTTTGCAGTGGAAAGAAATACATAATATGTGACTCAAAAGCTAAGAATAAAAACACCCTGTTTATTAGGTTGTGTACCTTTCAGTTTGGAGAGAGCTTTCTTCAACTTGGAAGCACATCCTTCACAATCAAGGTTTGGAACTCTCACCTCCACAATCTGCAAAATCTATACATTGTCAATATATTTTCTTATTTCCGCAGTGATGACTGTGTGTTTGCGTATGTGTGAGTTTTTACATCTAACCGCGGATATACATTAGTATCACCCTATCTCACAGTCTCACTAATAAAGTATTGAGTGAGATAAGTTGATGGTAATATATTCTCGGTTACGCTCAAGTTTTTATCCAGTATAAGAGAAAGAGAGGGAGGGGGGGATAGAGAGAGAGACTCACAGACATGGTTGTGTAGCTCCAAGTCTCCAATGAAGGTATCAAGAGACCACAACTCTAGTATTATATATGCAGGAGGAGACCCAACACACACACACACACACACACATATATATATATATATATATATATATATATATCTAGCAAGCATGAGAAAGAAGGTTCACGCGTGGAGTGGGAAAGCGTGAGTTTTGGTAGTTAGCTCAACCTCCAAAGCTAATCCTCTTCTTCTGTAATCTGTATCACTTTAACAACACAGTCTACAGTGCATTTTTCAATTGTTTTGACACGCTCCAAGGGAATGATGGACAACACTAATCAAAACCATCATTTATCTCCCCATTTGTGTATGGCATGGGATGTAGGACCTTAATACTTAAAAACCAAGTGGCCCAATCCAACAGTACTTGTTTAATTGGCTTTAATCCTCGATAATTTTCTCCGCATGACAATACATTATTGGACTGGAACGCTACAAAACCAGTAAATCAGTTCTATGTTGATCTCCTAAAAGCATCTAGGAGCCTAACATACAGGTAAAGTCTCTGTCTAAAATAGGTTCTGAACTCCCCAGTGGCTTTTGTTTTTCTGTCTCCACTGCCTACAAAGAACAGAAAACTGCATCAGCTTTAGCACTTCGAAGAGAATTTCACAGCATAACAGAACAAAACTGCTTTCGTTTTTCAACACAACTTTACAGAATCTCTAGGAATCCGCAGCTTTAAAGTTTAACTTTGGAGAAACATCAACAAAAATGAACAAAGCTCTACATACATACATACATATAGAGGATTGGTAGGCCTAGTCTGTAGGCGTTAATATGTTGGAATTGATATCTTATGATAATTTTATTCTCTTCATTCAGGTCAGTGTTATGTCTCTTCAAGATCAGAGGCTTTACCATTGCCATAATTTGTAACGCCTCTCTTCGGGAGCATAATGATCGTGACAATAGTTTTTTGAGGAAGAAAAGGTTTTTGGTGCTGGCCCTGCTGGCATCCATGGACAGATACTTACATCTTACCGGGGTATATTATGTGTAAGTATAACACTCATCACGTGACTCAAGCGAGATAATTTGTGACGTCTCAATGTTTTCAGGCTTTGCAAATTTACGAATTAACATGAACAAAAAAAAACACAAGTTGGATTATAAACACTAAGCAGCTGGTTGATATGAACTCGGAACCGATTAAGGGGAGTGATTTTTGCATCCATATTTTCACCTCTTGTACATTTTGATGAATAAATCAACAGAAAATTATTGAAAAAAAATTAACAAAAGTATACACGAGGTCAAAATAATTGCGAAAATCACTTCTCATAGTTAATTGTTTTAGCTTCAACAAATTTTTGGTTAGATGGGGGCCCAAAGTTGCAAAAAATAAGCCTGGTTCTGGTAAAGCCATCCATGTTCTATTGTCTAATTTCAAAACAACGATGATGTTACTATAATTTGATGTATGGTTTTAAGATAATGTATAAAAAGGTAACAATTTTTTGCTCTACCTCCACAAATATGAATTCAAGTCCAATTTAGAAGGGCCAAAAGGCCCATAACGCCATCTGTCTCACATCCATTTTCATTTGATGTAATAATACATCAAATATAAATTATTGTTGCTAGAATTAGAGTAAAATAAACACAATAAAACAAATAATTCAAAGTGTCGAATTGCCAACACACAACTAAAATTCCTAAAACAAATGCATGTGAACAACTACTTTTGTTTGGATTTGAAAAATCGCAATAAGAAAACAACTTTCAAGCAAACCAACTTTGTCTTCTACAAAAACTAAAAAATTTCACATAAGCTTAAGCAAGTGCATAAACAGTTCGGAAAATGATTTCTGCACAATTTTGTTTCTTCTTCTTCTGATACACTCTCGACGGTATAAAATGAAAACAAGACTATTTGGTCCCTACTCAGTTGGAAAACGTCAAATATCTACCCTACAAGTTATGGTGAAAATAAATACTCAAGACTAGTTTGTCCCTACTCATAGAGAGTTTGGTATCAAATTTTGGAGCAAGTCTTGTAAATATCCTAATGTCGGTAAAATAACAAAAAAAATAATACTTGGTTACTTAAAAGATGAATACGAGTTCTTACTCAAAATTGTTTGTTATTGATACATAGAACTTCGTGTTTATGATAGATCATTTAGTCATTAAACTGTATAAAACAGATAAATAAAATTTATAAAAGCATTACGAACCGTCAATATATTTATAATAGATTGGCTAAACGATTTTAGTTTTAAATTTTTTTTTTTTTTTTTTGCAAAGATAAGCTTTGTAATGTGATTTAATGAAAAGCACCCGGTACTGTTCACTTTAACGAAAAACCACATTTTTACACTAAAAAGTCAATCCTGGTACTATTCATTTTACCCTTTATTTTGTCCTTATCATTAAAACTCAAAGTTTTCAAGCCATTTTCATTGATTTGAACACGAAATCTTTTTAATAGTGTTCTTATCCATCATTGAATAGAGTTCTTACTCATAGCCAAGCATTGTTATAACAAAAATATGAAGCAAACAACAAAAGAGGAGCCACATGGTCATGTGAAAAAAAGTAATGTTAGGTAAACTACATTTGTAGACAAAATTTGTAAATTAAATGATGTGTCATCAATAGGAATAAACACGTTTATCAATATTTAAGTAATAATCCAACATCAATTTTCCTGTCATTTAATTAACAAAATTTTATTTATAAATTTAATCTCTTTAGCGTTACTCTGTAAAAAAATATACTTCCTGTGTTCGTATTCCTTCCCCCAACTCTCATCTATCTCTTTCATTCTTTCTTCCTTCAATTGTTTTCCCTTTTCTATACAACTTTTTTTTAACCAACTTTCCCTTTTGTCCCAGAGTATGATTCTTTCTTGTCTTTTTTTTTTCCTCTTATCTGAACGGTCACAGTTAAATTAAGTTAACATTTTATATTAATTTTTTATAAAATAAGAAAGAGAAAACAAAAAATGTGAGAGGAGAAAATAAAAAAAGATAGAAAAATTATGGAAGAGAATCATTAGTCCTTCTCAGTCTCCGATCTACAGCTAGTCGTACCAAATTTTTCTAATTACCAAAACAATCCTTTTCAATTCGGTCATTTCTTCATTTTCTTAAGCAAGTACACGATCTAGATCTCATATCATACTTTTCAATAAGAAAACAAATATATGTGAACAACTACTTTTGTTTGGAATTGAAAAATTGCAATAAGAAAACAACTTTCAAGCAAACCAACTTTGTCTTCTACAAAAACTAAAAAATTTCACATAAACTTAAGTAAGTGCATAAACAGTTCGAAAAATGATTTCTGCACAATTTTTTTTTTCTTCTTCTTATACACTCTCGACGGTATAAAATGAAAACAAGACTATTTGGTCCCTACTCAGTTGGAAAACGTCTCATATCTACCCTACAAGTTACGGTGAAAATACACGCTCAAGACTAGTTTGTCCCTACTCATAGAGTTTGGTCTCAAAATTTGGAGCAAGTCTTGTAAAAATCCTAATGTCGGTAAAATAACAAAAAAAAATAATATTTCGTTACTTAAAAGATGAATACGAGTTCTTACTCAAAATTGTTTGTTATTGATACATAGAACTTCATGTTTACGATAAATCATTTAGTCATTAAACTGTATAAAACAGATAAATAAAATTTATAAAAGCATTACGAATCGTCAATATATTTATAATAGATTGGCTAAATGATTTTAGTTTTAATTGTTTTTTTTTTGGCAAAGATAAGCTTTGTAATGTGATTCATAATATGAAAGATTATGATAATAAACATAAAACTTCATGATTTGAACACGAAATTTTTTAAATAGTGTTCTTATCCATCACTGAATAGAGTTCTTACTCATAGCCAAGCATTGTTATAAAAAAGATATGAAGCAAACAACAAAAGAGGAGCCATATGGTCACGTTACAAAGGGTTATGCTAGCTAGGCAAACTAAATCTGTAGATAAAATTTGTAAATTAAATGATGTGTCACAAATATGAATGAGTACGTTTATCAACATTGAAGTAGTAATCCATCATCAACTTTCATGTCAATTAATTTACAAAATTTTATCTATAAATTTAATCTCACTAACATTACTAGTAAGAAAGTCTACTTTGAAAAATATTAACCATTCACCTCCAAAATATTAACCATTCACCTCCTGTGTTCATATTCCTTACCCTACCTCTCATCTATCTCTTTCTTTCTTTCTTCCTTCTATTATTTTTCCTTTTTCGGTCAAACATTTTTTAACCAACTTTTCTTTTTCTCAGTCTCCGATCTACTGCTAGTCCTACAAATTTTGCTAATTACCAAACAATCCTTTTCAATTCGGTCATTTCTCCATTTTCTTAAGTAAGTTCACGATCTAGATCTCATATAAGATTCTCTGCCTCCGCCTCTCACACATCTACTTTCAGCATTAATTCAACTTCCACGCTCAATTAACCAACCAAAACTCAACCTTTTCTCATTGGCTCCCAACCAAACGCACCAACTTCATCTGCTCCATACAGCTTCAACCAGTCAAAACTAAACCCGACCCGTTTCAGGAAACAAGTTCTTCCTCCTACCCAGTTGACCAAATCCCTGGATTTTTTCCACCTGTGAAGTCAAATCTTGGTTCTCAGAGAACAAGGAGGGCGAAAGGATAATTGAGAGAGTGTTTGCGGAGAAAAGGGATGAGAGAGAACGAAAGTACGCAGAGGCACTACTTGTACACTCACTTCACTGAAGCTATCTTATATTTGCGGCCATTTATGAAGTCACCTGCGAGATTTTCCGCTGTCTTCGTCTTCCTCCTCTTCGGCGCGTTTGTCTGTACGCGCCTTATCAACTTCCCTGTAAGTCTTTTTGCTCCACACTGTTTCACACACCTGTTTCCAATATTCATTTTTTATTTCCTGGTTTTTTTATTAATAGTTTTTCTTTTATTTTTTCCAAACATTGATAATTTTATTAGTTAAAATAAACGGTCAAAAATCAAGTAATATTTTTATATTTTCTGTTAATCTAATTAATATAATATTGGATTATTTTTTAGTAGTTTAGAGTCTTTAGACTATTAAGGACCATTTTTGTATTTATAAAAATATCATTTTATAAATAAAAAAATTATTTTCGACTCACATAGTTGAATGGTACAAGAACGAAGCCTTGAAAAATCAGCAGCAACTGCTAGCGAATCACGAGCGAACACATATCCAAGTAATTGATTTTTTAATCATATCTTGAACACGTGTCCATCTGTAATTCGCAGCAAGAGCTGCTGCTGATTTTTTTAGCAGCCAAGCTTTCTCCATGGTATAAACGTAGTATCAACTGCAAATGGTAATGTCAAGAACTGGGAAAAAGGCCAGAAGGTGCGAAAGTCAAACGACGTCCGTCAAACGGCATGAATCGTTGTCGTACGTCGTGAGAATAATGTAGGGCTGCTTAACATTTGCCGTGACTGTCGGTTAACGTGCTGTTATAGCATGCACTGATGGGACGGCCCAGGGTTTGCTGCCCCTGAATCTCATGTCTCTTATGTGTCACTTTTATCATATTTTGTTTTTCAACTTAACCCTAAATTAACACTGTTAAATTTTTCATAAAATTAATTATATTACCAAAAATTAAATGTTTAAAAAACCAACGGGAAAATAATTTAGACTCCCGAGCACACACAACACACAACCCCATCACCGTTGTCGCTCCGCCTTACCGCCGGCGAAGCTTCCTTTCTCTCTCTCTTTTCAAATCCTGCACTAGATCGTGATTCCAGCATGTCAAAGAACAAATATTCTATCAAAGTTTGATATTTGGGATTCAAGGAGGATATTAAACCGATGCTTCGTCGGTGGTGAGCAATGGCAACCACCAGACCCACACCCAGATCAACCCAACTTTTAATTTCATGCTTTCTCTTCTCTTTCCCCGATTGAAAGCTGGAAGCCCCAACTTCGTTTACTAGCTTGAATTTCTCCATTATCTAAAACAAGTCAAGGGTGATGTCTCCTCTAGTTAAATCTTCATTTCATTCAAATGGATTAGGACAAAGGAGAAAAGCGAGTGGGGGATGCCTGAAGGGGTGGTTGGCTCGAAGGTGAGCTCTGGGAGATCGAGTGAGGAAGGTTGAAGATCGTTTCAGATTTTTTTTTTACTTTTTAAAGAAAATGTAATATATTTTTAATTATACGAAAAGTTAACCGTATTAGTTTGGAATGAAGTTAGAAGACACGTGTCAAATAAGAAGGGAGAAGCACGTAGGGTGGTGTCTCACCTCACTCCTGACGTCTATAAACTGGTGCACCTATACCTTTTTTTTTCTTCTTTCTTTTCAATTGACGATAAATGTGCGTCGTTAATCCAAATTGACTAATTCACCCCCAAAAGATTATTTTAATCCAATCCTAATCGTGGTGTCAACTGCACTGTTCTTAGAAAAATGGACAAATAATTATTTTGGTCCAACTAGTTTGGCAAAGTTTCACTTTGGTCTTTATAGTGTCAGTTGTTGACATTTAGTCATATACTAATGGTGACGTGGAAAAACTTCATTTGCGTAAGTTTATCTTATATTGTCGGTCTCAAACCCGAATAAAAAATAAGAAGGAGTGCGTCAGGTAGTCAACAGTCGGAATTATGTTTTTCACGTTGAATCCGTATGACTAATTGTGACATAAAAAATGTTGTTCTCGTCGTTAGATGACAAAGGAATGCATGCTTGTTGGTGTTGTGTTGGCGTAAAAAATGTTTACCTCTTTTAGGTTATTGGTTATACTGTTTGACATAAATCTTTGCTTTTGCGTCGAATGACAAACAGACTCTAGTTGATACTTCGCAAGGATCAGTAGTAACGACCGGAGCATCCCAAAAGCACCCTCCCGAAACTCCTAATATTCCCAAAAGTCCTCCACCCAAATTGGAAATCCTACTCAACTGCACTGCCTACAACCTCACACGAACTTGCCCATCAAACTACCCTACCACCTTTAGCCCAGAGCAAGATCCCGACAGTCCATCACCACCACCTACGTGTCCGGAGTACTTCCGTTGGATATACGAGGACCTAAGGCCATGGGCCCTGACCGGGATCACAAAAGACATGGTACAGAGTGCCAAGCGTACGGCCAATTTCAAGTTGGTGATCCTCAATGGCAAGGCTTACTTGGAGACATATCAGAAGTCGTTTCAGACGAGAGACGTTTTTACATTGTGGGGGATCCTACAATTGTTACGGAGGTATCCAGGGAAAGTGCCTGATTTGGAGCTCATGTTTGACTGTGTTGACTGGCCCGTCATCTTATCAAGGTTCTACAGCCAGCCCAATTCCACGGCTCCACCGCCATTGTTTCGCTACTGTGGTGATGACAGATCACTCGATATTGTCTTCCCTGATTGGTCGTTTTGGGGATGGTATGATTTCTTGACCTTTTCTTTTTCTTTTGAAATCATGTTTTTCATTGGTACAATAATTCATAACCTTAGCCCTTCATGGCTTGTGCTACAAGTTAAGTGAACATACTGCTAATCTGTTAGTAATGCTAATGAATTTATTCAATTGGGTGCACAGTGCACCCTGAGTATCAGTCCAACGAATCACAGTTGAGTGTATTGCCAAATGTAGGTTGGTGTAATTTTATTCTTATATCCGTTCAAAAATGGTACCTAGGTTCCCATTTCGTTTTGTAGGTCGGAGATCAATATAAAGCCATGGGAGCTTTTGTTAAAGGACCTAGAGGAAGGCAACAATAGGAGCAAATGGATAGACAGAGAACCGTACGCTTATTGGAAGGGAAATCCATTTGTTGCTGAAACCAGGAAAGACCTCCTCAAATGTAATGTTTCCGAGCAAACGGACTGGAATGCTCGCGTTTATGCTCAAGTACCGTCAACCATTTTCTCCTTTGTTTAATTGTTCCTATTGTACCTCTAATCTGCCTTATAGCAATAGTACCGTTAACCAATTTCTCCTTCGGTTAACAGTTCCGACAGTTGCTGCTTAGTAAAAAAATTCAGACCATATGTAGCAATAGTCAAGAATCTGACAATGTTTTTGAAAAATAAATCGCAGGATTGGTTTAAAGAATCAAGGGAAGGATACAAGCAATCAGATTTGGCAAGCCAATGCGTTCATAGGTAGAAACATCCAACTATCAGTTGGAGTTTAATTTGGCTGAAACTGCTTTAATTATTGTCAACATCTATGATCCAGTTTGGCCATTCTGTAACTAATTGCCTGACTTCTGTTTCCTCTATGCACAATCATTGCAGGTATAAGATCTACATAGAAGGATCTGCTTGGTCTGTGAGTGAAAAATACATTCTTGCATGTGATTCTGCTACCTTAATCGTTAAGCCCCGTTACTATGATTTCTTCACGAGAGGTTTGATTCCGGTGCACCACTACTGGCCCATAAAAGATGATGACAAGTGCAGATCTATTAAGTTTGCTGTTGACTGGGGCAACAGTCATAAGAAAAAGGTAATAATTTCGATTGTTAGGCTTTTTCCGCAGATTTCCATATTTGTTTACGTATTGCATTGGTTTCTTCAGGCACAATCCATTGGAAAGGAAGCAAGCAAAATGATTCAAGAGGATTTGAAGATGGACTATGTGTACGACTACATGTTTCATCTGTTAAGCGAATACTCAAAGCTCTTACAGTTCAAGCCCACCATACCTCGAAAAGCGGTTGAGCTCTGCTCGGAGGCAATGGTTTGCCAAGCGCAAGGATTAGAGAAGAAATTTATGTTGGGCTCTATGGTGAAGGGTCCAGCCGAGAGGAATCCATGCGCCATGCCTCCGCCTTATGATCCGGCGTCTCTTTTTGCATTACTTAGGAGACAAGCAAACTCAATTAAACAAGTGGAAACATGGGAGAGGAGTTACTGGGAGAATCAGAGAAAGCAATCATAGAGATAGGGTTACGTAGACTGATGTATACAGATGATTTTCCATATATATGTTCCATCCATGCAAATGGAATTCTATACAAACTAGGACAGATGGGATATTATTAAATTATGATATTTTTAGTGGAATTGAAAGAAAATTAAAAATACATATTACTGCTCACTCAGGCCAAGGCCGGCCCTGAGGAGGTACGGAAGAAGCGATCGCCTAGGGCCTCACATTCTGGAGGGCCTGATTCAAGTTGCATGCATGACATTGGCACCTAAAATATCACTCACATTTTCCAGCATCTTCTTTTTCTTGAATTAATTCAGTTTAATGTACAAATTGAATTATCTAAATTTTTGATCGTTAGATCGGATGAATTAAAGAATATCGAAAGACAAAACTTAACAATGTGGGTGTGTGCCCTAAAAAAATTCAAGCTCAACCATTCAAAATAAAACGATCTTACTATTTCGAGAAATAAGTACCACCACTTAGATCCGTGGAATTTGGTTTCCAACTACGGATTTAGAAACATGGTTTTCCACAAAACTACGAGGACTCCCAAAAACTAGTTAACAAAGATTGTAAGAGAATATACAGACATTCAGAGCCAAAAGTAATTTTTTATTTTTAAAGAAAACTTTGGCGGTATGAGGGAGCCAAAAGTACTACTTGTCATTGTACGGATCGGATAATTAACCTCGGGGATACGAGGGAGCCAAAAGTACTACTTGTCGTCGTACAGGTCCGATAATATTTTTCTGTCAACCGGGTCATAAATTTATAGCCATTTGAGTTTTCAGACAAGGGCACTATCTTTATCTTGCGGCCATTTCATGGAGTCGCCTGCAAGATTATCTGCCATCTTCGTCTTCCTCTTCGTCCTCGTCGGCGCGCTTGTTTGCACACGCTTGCTCAACTCCTCCGTAAGTAATCATATATATCACTATCTGCCACCATTGTTTCCAATATTCATCTTTTACTTTTGTTTTTATTTTATATTTTCTAATCATGAAGAACGTACAAGGCAAACGATGTTTGTCAAAATGACATTAATCAATGTTGTATGTTGCGAGAATATATGTTCCTCGGGAAATAACTTACTTCTAAAGGGTTTATACCGCTCATTTCTCTTTTTAAGAAAAAATTTGGTAAGGACATTGTCTAGTCAAAATACAACACGTGTTACAAAACTAGAGTGATGTATCCTCTTACGTTTTAACTAAGCAATGTTCTTGCCAAGTGGAGATACCCATCCCACAAGGCTTTATCTTTCTTCCCTCTTCTAAGGCTGAAGGCAATCAACCTGTTACATAGAAGTTTTTTCTAGCATATGTTGCAAGTGTATTCGTTAATGTTAACTTCATAGGTATTATTGGGCCACATATCGAGTAGAGTTGATTATTAAAACCCTTCTAAATTGCGCTCCAACTATTCGCACTCCCTGTGAGTGTGTTGTCGTATAAGATCAGTCATTACGCTCTCTTTAGGTTTATTGGTCTATATAGCATTTTACTGATGAGCTTTGTTTGCCTGTTTCTCCATTTTTAACAGACAGAGACTCTAATTAGTACTACTTCATCCCAAGTACCTATATTAACCACCAAAACTTCCCAAACATACCCTAACAAAACCGGTCAAATTCCCCAAAACCCCTCGAGCCAATTCGAAATCCCACTCAACTGCACAGCCTACAACCTCACAACTACCTGCCCTTCAAACTACCCTACCACATTCCACCCGGAGCAAGATCCTGATCGTCCGTCATCGCCCACATGTCCGGAATACTTTCGTTGGATACACGAAGACCTACGGCCATGGGCCCACACCGGGATCACACGGGACATGGTGGAGAGGGCTAATCGGACGGCCAATTTCAAGCTGGTGATTGTGAATGGCAAGGCTTACGTCGAGCAATATGAGAAGGCGTTTCAGACCAGAGATACTTTTACAATATGGGGGATCCTACAGTTGTTACGGAAGTACCCAGGGAAGGTGCCGGATCTGGAGATGATGTTTGACTGCGTTGACTGGCCCGTCATTTTGTCAGGAGATTATGACGGCCCCAACTCCACTACTCCACCGCCGTTGTTTCGCTATTGTGGGGATGACAGCACCCTTGACATTGTCTTTCCTGATTGGTCCTTTTGGGGATGGTAAGACTTCTCGACTTTTTCCTTCTTGTTTACTTAGTTTTTTTCGTTGATAATTGGTGAGATATCCCCCTCTGAACGTATTCACTCATCGTAATCTCTTATCATGTTATGTGGTCATGTAATTACATAAATGGGAGTGTGTCCTTGAGATTGTCAAGAATCAGGAATTAGGGTTTAGGTCTGATTCACGGCCCAAAGATCGTTAAAAGATGACATGTAAGTCACATTCTTACTTGTGTAGGGCTGAAATCAATATAAGGCCATGGGAGACTTTGTTAAAGAACCTAGAGGAAGGCAACAAGAGGAGCAAATGGCTAGATAGAGAACCTTATGCTTATTGGAAGGGAAATCCAACTATTGCTGAACACAGGCAAGAACTCATGACATGCAATGTTTCTGACCAGTATGATTGGTATGCTCGCCTTTATGCTCAGGTACTTTTTACCTAATTATATCCATCTCATTTTGTTACTGTTCCAGTTTTACCATTGAGACCAAAAGTACAGAATCTGACATTGTTCTTGAAAAATCAACGCAGGATTGGTCTCGCGAAGCACAGGAAGGGTTCAAGAGATCTGATTTAGCAAGCCAATGCGTTCATAGGTACAGTTTATGACTGCGTGTTTATTGAACTTTCGACATTCCTAATTGCACTACTTTGCTCATTCCATGCACGATATTGCAGGTACAAGATCTACATAGAAGGCTCTGCTTGGTCTGTGAGTGAAAAGTACATTCTTGCATGTGATTCTGTTACGTTGATAGTAAAGCCCCGTTACTACGATTTCTTCACGAGAACTTTGATGCCGCTGCACCACTACTGGCCCATAAAGTATGATGACAAGTGCAGATCTATCAAGTTTGCTGTTGATTGGGGCAACAGTCACAAGAAAAAGGTACTGTAATTCAATCATTACGATTTTTCTCCAGATTTCAACATTTATTTTTCTTAATATCATTGCTTTTCATTGTTTTCTTTAGGCGCAA
This sequence comes from Malus sylvestris, assembly GCF_916048215.2. Taxonomy (NCBI): domain Eukaryota; kingdom Viridiplantae; phylum Streptophyta; class Magnoliopsida; order Rosales; family Rosaceae; genus Malus; species Malus sylvestris. Next base: position 27,301,943 of record NC_062260.1, read on the forward strand.
GCAATTGGAAGGGCATCAAGTAAGTTAATTCAAGAGGACTTGAAGATGGACTATGTGTATGACTACATGTTTCATCTTTTAAACGAGTACGCAAACCTCTTACAATTCAAGCCTAGGATACCTCAAAAAGCGATTGAACTCTGCTCGGTGGCAATGGCTTGCCAAGCAGAAGGATTAGAAAAGAAATTTATGATGGAATCTTTGGTGAAGGGTCCTGCAGTCAGTGAACCTTGCAGCTTGCCTCCGCCTTATGATCCGGCGTCTCTTTTTGAAGTGCTTCGTAGAAAAGAAAGTTCAATCAAACAAGTAGAAACATGGGAGAAGAATTATTGGAAGGATCATGAGCAGTCATAGAGAGGGTTATATATAAACACATACACATAGATATATATGATATGTACTGGTGTATACAACTAGTTTTGAGTACCTACAACTTAACCTATCTTATGATTACTCCTTTCTAAATATTATTAGCAGAAAGATTTTCCACTACAAGAACAACAACAAAGCCTTATTCCATTAAGTGGAGTTGGTTATATGAATCCTAGAACATCAATACGTTCAGTTTTACATCAAGTCTTTTGTTAGCTCCAAGTACTTCATATCTTTTCTTAAAGTCTCTGTCGAAGTCTTCATAGGTCTTTCTCTAAACAAACATATCTCAATTTACTTTTTTCTTTTTTTTTCTTTTTAACTTGTCAACTTAATTCCAATCGTGAATTTTCGACCACGTGAATTTGTACTTTGAGATTCTGAAGCAGACATGAAACCTTGTATTGACTAAATTAAACACATTGATGCAAGAAGTTGCAAATCATAAAAGAATTCATAATATTACAATAAAGTACACGGTTGGTATTGAACCCATACAAAGAAGAAGAAAACTACAAAAACAAAACATCTTCTCAGCAAAATGGGCAAATGTAATTGTCAAGTAAGGGTTGAAGATCTGCTGCTTAAAGAGCTCGGCCTTTAATAATGTCGAGGCTCATTTCGCTCGGATCAGTTGCCTGCAACTCGACTTGAATGCCGTCAAGTTCCCTCTTGAATCGATCTCTAGAGCTTGCATACACCATCTTCATTCTCACCCTTGATATCTCAGGAGACCTAAGAAAATCAAGTTTCATGCATAACATTAGCACCTTAGAAAAGGACGCTTAATTAAGGAAACAATTAACGCAAATTGGCTCGGTCAATTGATTACCATGCAATGAAGAAAATCTTGCTTTTCTGGCAGTTCTCAGAAGTGGTGAAATCAAAATCGAAGACAGCATAGCGGCACTCATCAGCTGGCAGGGACTCCGCGAAATCCTCATATGTTTCATCTGGGCTGCCAAGTTTCTCTACCACCACTTCTTGTTTGTCAATCTTGAATACAATGAATCGGTAATTTCTCTTCGCTTTTAGCTCCCCGAACTTGAGTTTGCATTCATCACTCACGGCCATGCCAGACACCGCCTACCCCAAACCAAACCAAACAACCGTATTAAAAACCTTATACATATTACATATTTGAGGGGGAGGACGTTGCACGAGCGATATTTATATTCTAATCTAATCCAAAACTATAGGGAAGGGAAGAGCGTGCTCTGGTCAACTTGGCTACGATCATTTCTGCCAATTATGTATTGTTCACAAAAAATATTTCAAAAAGCTTTTGTTAAATCGAAGTTAGATTGAATTTGTAGCATGCGTCTTAACCTTTGTCATCAATTATTTTATTTTGAGATAGAGATGAGGACATACCATTTTGTCGTCGGAAAAGAGACGGGAGTGCAGTGCGAAATGAAGAAGAAAGCGGGAAAAGAAAGAGATAGATGGAAAGTATAGCAGCAGAGGGAGAGAGAGCCTTATTTTTTGGGGGAGAAGGGCATAAGAGACCAGAAATTTGCGGGGAAGTAGAGAGTTTTAAGGGGCAAAACAAAGGTTGAGAATTGTCTGAAGCTTCTATGGCTGATCATGTCCACATCTAATCAACTCCTTAATTATGTTATAATGTTTGATTTGGATACTTTAACATAAAAAGAAAGAAAATAAAGAGTCATTTATTTTAGGCAAGAGAACTCAAAACAAATTACGATAAATAACAACTCAAGGTTTATACATTAAGAACTACAAAAATCATTTCTGAACACCGTCGGACTATTTTAGACTACGGCAAACTCTTGATGGTGCCAATGCTCCGTGACAGAAGTGACCCGTGCCATACAAAAGAACGACTGGAAAATTGACATGATATTCTTCTTCGCTCGTGAAACATCATTATCCAACGAAATTCACTACTTTGGGTCCTTGTTTCTTCTTCTTGGATTTTACAGTACTTTCTTGTGAAAGAGATGCAGAACCAACTACATCTGCAGACTTGTGTTGTGTACCGCCACTTTTCTTCTCATCTATGAAACTGAAATCGTCCTCAAGGTCGTCTCCACTGAGAAATTTTGTAACCTTTCCTCTTGGCAGATCACTTTCTTTCCCTGAAAAATAGAAGGCACAAAATATTCAAAATCGACGAGAATACTTCGTAAAAGACCTGAAAAATACCACAACTTTTGTCATTATATAGTACTAAAATTGTGAGAGGGTGAAGGGAGGAGCCGACATCAGTTTTTTTCTAAAGTAGGTTACCCAAACCTGCCTAAGAATTAAAACCCATTATTTAAGAATATGATTGATATCGTATAATTGGACAAAAAATTCAGAATCATTTACAGAAACATGATCAAGGTGATTTTAGTTTTGCCTAATCCTGAGGGAGTCAGTATTCCCCATAAGATAATGAAATCGGAAGAGTAAGGAAAAGGTAGATATATCTTTCCAATGCCTTGGTCTAACATCAAATTGCTTAAAACTTAGACCTGGACATTTATGCCACCTTAATCTACTACTAATTTGTTAGTTAGAACATCAGATGATGAAAAAGTAAATTGAGAACTCAAGAACTCCAAGGAAAGACAAAACAAGGAATTCTAATGGAAGACTTACACGAGTGAGGAGATCTACCAGCAGACATCGAACTGTTGCTTTTGTTAGGACAATCCTTCGCCAAGTGTGTTACACCCCCACAAACTTTACAACTACCACCCTGAGAGATGAAATTCATTCATAAAGGGAAGTGTCGGATTTCATTCATGAAGTAAATTGGCTCGGATGGCTCAAACTTCAATCAATAACATCTATGTCCTGAAAGTTCCAACCCCTTTGCTATGAAAAGTCAATTAACAAATATTAATTCATTTACCTTTGGATAAATCCCATGAGTATTTTCAGGGCAGTTCTTGCTCAAGTGACCCGTCCCATTACAGATGAAGCACTTGGCAAATTTAGTTCCTCCTGCATTACCAGATAAACAAAATGAATAACAAAGCAATAACATACCCATAGAGTAAAAATGTTATTATCAAAGTGCACATGTCCCCAATATGTAATTGGATACTCAAAGTGACATTCCCACTCAACATGATATATGCTACTTGTGATGTAAAATTAAAAACTCGATAAAGACAAACAAATATGCCATTTGTAATTATCTGAGTAATGTGTACGGCCCAGTAGAACTTTGGGAAAAAATAACACATGATGAAAGACTGGTGGTGGGAGGAATTCGACAACTCATATGAGCTTTGGACAAATATCCTCTTCTAGACTTTTTCTTTCAGTGCATGCAGTTCCGAACAACATAATATATGTCAAGTTTTCAACCCTCCTAACTATTCAAGTTCATGTTTATTCAAGCTCCATTCAATGTCCCTCCATAAATTTTTTTGGATAATACATCAACAGTGAAACCAAAGATTTTAGCGCAAGGATTACTAATTTCAGTAAAGGTAAATGATTTCATCTGGAAATTGTTCAAACCTAGTGCTTGCCAATAATATATGCTACTTGTGAATCGTGATGCTATAAACCATTGCATCGCTCATGTAAACTTCAAATGCATGCTGTCATGTTTAAAAGACCAGTTGACCACCACTACACAGACACACTAAAGAACAGCCAATTAACAGCTTCCCATATGCATCATCCGAATATTAAGCCAACTTAACATAACTTAATCGATTAGAAAGATTACCGTCTTCAAGAGGGTAGGGGCAGTTAGAAAGCGAATGTCCATTTTCCCCACAATTATAACATAACTTCTCAGCCACAGAATCGTCTTTCTTGTTGAGGCAATTCTTGATGCTATGCCCACGTTGTCGACAATATAAACATATCTGCAAGAATCAGATAATCACAACGATATCAAAGCAGGAATTTCATCCACTCCACACTCCACACTCCACACTCCACACTCCACACCATAAATAACCATATTTCAAATAAAAATCCAATTCCATTAACTTCTGCAAATAACCATTCAAAAAGCCAAATTCGATTCAAGCATCCACCGCCATTTCCAATTACTAAGAGCTAAACAAAACATACCCACAAACCCATATGCATTTATAATCCATTTTTCCAGTTACACACATGAATTTCATTTCGACGTCGTATACCAAGTTTTATCAATCGGAGAAATACCCAGACAAAGAAAACTCAAACTAAATCGGAAAATTGAAAAAAGACCACACCTTGTGCTTATCCCACTGAACTTTCTCGGGGCAGAGCTTGGCGATATGTTCGGTGGATTTGCAGATGAAGCAGCTGTCGCCGGGCTTCATGCCGGGGACTCTGAGGGGGTGTTTTCTATGGGGGTTTTTGCTGGGTTTGGCTGGGTCGCTGGGTGCTTTTTTGCGCTTGAACGAGCTCTTCTTCTTGTCCTTCTTCCTGGTTGGGTCTTTGGGCGGAGTCGGCTGTTTAGCCAGTTCCGGGTGTTCTACTCGGAATTTCTTCCGAGCTTCTCTCTGTCTCTTGCTCACCATTTTTGTCTCAGACGCCGAAACGAGAGCTTTGGGGGTTCTGGAGGGTTTTGGGAGAAGCAGTAAAGGGTTCAACCGTTCGAGGGGACTAGAACGGTAACTCTTCGTATCAAGTTACTGACTTGGGCCACCGGCCCCATTGTTTGTCTTGGCCCGGTAGGGGTGATCACTAATGGACCAGGCTTTCGAACTTCAGCACGATTCTGTTGGGCTTTGGATCCGGAGAGTATCGGTATCCTATTGGGGTAGATTTTTCTTGCACATTTCGATTGAACGAGGATACTCTCCGGATCTTCTTTGTGATGATTTTAGGAATCCTTAAATCGTGTTCATTAATCGTACATCGTGTGATCAGTTTTTGTTAGATATTACTCATATTTAATTTTAAATAAAAGTATTTAAAATGATTTATGACTGCACGATGTACGATGAACAGACACGATTTGAGGATTCATAGGATCCTCACAAAAAAGATCCGAAGAGAATCCTCGTTCATTTCTATTAATTTATCTGACACCTCCTCCCCACCAAAAAAGGATCAAGAGAGAAACGGAGTAGAATTCTCTCTACTCTTATTCTCATCTACTTCCATCCCCTCCTCTCACATATTATTTTTTGTCTTATTCTTTCTATAAAAAATCAATATAAGATTTTAACGTAACTAAATCGTAACCGTTTAAATATAACGGAAAGAAAAAGAAAAAAAAATTAGTAAGGGAGATAATCCTTCTCCAAGAGAAACTGCCGAACTCAGGAACATGAATGTTGGGGTTGCTTGGAATGTGAGCAAACTAAAGGTGTGGCACTGAACCATGTCAGAGCTATAACTTTTCAGCTCTTTGCCAGTGGCCTGGACAAGGATTGTTTGCCCTCTTTGTTTTCGTACATTCTCATGCCTTTCTGTTTTGTGTGGTCATGGTTACGCCATGTTAATATTTTATATTATTTTTTTATAGATATAATAAGACAAAAATAAATAGTAATATAAAATGTTGACGTGGCTTAACCGTGATCACACAAACATAAGGGCATGAGAGGGCACGAGAACAAGGAGGGCAAACAATCCTTGTCCCTCCTCCTAAGCCAATAACCGCCCCTTGAAGTCGGCGAATAACTTTCATATAACGGAAATGTTATTGTTGCGGTCCTATAATAATCACAAATTAATCATTTATTAGTTTTGTATTTCAAACATGAAAACGCGTGTTAATGCATAATTCGCTTTAGATACAACAATTGTGGCATTCTTGTTGTAGTTCAATACATACTGTAATATATAGCCTTTTCATTATAAGTTCATATCCTCATATCATGGAGAATAGGTTGTATGTAACGGGTTTTATAGTTTCATCTCTCTACATTCTCATCGCGTAAAATAAATGAACTTGAAACAGGCTACAAGTAAGTCTCTGCAAAAATGAGTGCACATCGTGAATCTATAGCAATCAAGTGAAATTGTGATAATGTTAAAAAAAATTGGTGTTCTTTAGTAGTTGTTGCCATATCTTAGTAGCTTTAAAATCATGGAGTTTCTTAGCTTTGGTACGAAGGGTGGAATGATGGGTACACTTGATCTAGCTACTTCCATCTCATTCCATGATGATAATGATGATGACGATGACAACAACAACATTACTTATTTCTCTTAGATGGTGATCCGCACATTTCTTTTTTACCTCTCACACACTTTTCTCATTTTCCGACCATTGAATCCGTGGCGGGCCATCTGTGACCGTGCTTTCATAAAAGCACCATTGGATGGTGGTTCCTCTCTTTTCTCCTGAACCCTGAACAAAAAAAAGATATCACCATTAACTTGAATGAATTGAATAATATCAAATTACATAAATTAACAAATAATGTGTGGGATGTAAAAAATGCTATGTGGGTAGCACCACCCATTTTTCTTGTGGGCCACTTTCACTCATCAAAAGATTGAGTAAAAGTTAGGGTTGGTATAGACCATGTTTATTTTAGTCTCCAACTTAAAGGATCTCACTTCACTCGTGGGCCAAAAATATAATAATAAGAATAAGCTTGATATGTGACATCTAAACCATCTAAATAAATTCTCTTAATTTTCCATCTTCCAAATTTCCCAAAGGTTATTTAAGTGTTAATAAACAAACATACACCACACTTTATGCAATTGGTTTCATATTCAATAGATGTGAGAGTCCAAACCACGATTTATATATCGACGAATTGTTTTAAATTTTCCCAAATTGTTTTTAGCTGTTTTTTATTAATGAAAATAGAGATTCAAATTTAAGACATATTCGACTATTACAAAAAGGAAATGAGTAATATGATTAGACTATGTCTTAGGGCTAGTTTATAAGTGATTATCGATCGAAGATATGTTTTTTTCTAATATTACAAATGCTAAAACCTTATAAAAGAGATATGTTTGTGTTTGAAGGGCCACATTGTGCACCATACACTAAAAGTGAGATCATAAAAGAAGGGTGGGATCATAATACAAAAGGATAATGTGTTTTACGTTTATGACCAAATAACCACATAGTCTGATCGTTCGACCTAATAAGAATTAAGACATGATGTGAAGGAAATAAACACGGATTAGGATTCTCTCATCTCCTCTTTTCATCTCCTTCCATCCCCTCCTCTCACATTCTCTTATTTTGTCTTTCTCTTACTATAAAAAATTAATATAAGATGTTAATGTGACTTAACCATGACCGTTCAAATAAGAGGGGAGAGAAGAGGATGGGAAAAAAGAGAGGAGATAATCCTACTCTAATAAACACATGCTTGGTGATGTATCCCAAATTTTGAGAAAAAGAGATAAAAACACTTCTTAAAAAGCACCCTCACCAAATTTAAAACATAAACACACAATAAATTTCCTTTTTAGTGATTATTCTAAAATAGAATAAAAAAAAAACCAAAAGGATCTTCTCCGGATCAGTTTGGTGAGGATTTTAGGGATCCGTGAACCGTGTCAGTTCATCGTACATTATACGGTCAGTTTTTGTCAAGTACTGTTTATGTTTATTTTTAAATAAAAATATTTAAAATAATTTTTTATAATACGATGTATGATTTATGATTCCCGGAGATCCTCACAAAGAGGATCCAGCGAGAATCTTGCTAAAAAAAAAGAAATTTTAATAAAAAACTCCCGATACTATTCACTTTAACGAAAAAAGTGAATAGTATCAAGATTAATTTTTTAGTGTAAAAATATGATTTCTTATTAAAATAAACAGTACCGAGAGTTTTTTGTTAAAATTCCTTAAAAAAAAAAAAAAAAAAAAAAAAGGCTCAAAGTGCTACTCACGTGACCGACCCACTATAGTCTATTCCTGTCACGTGTCCGGGCGCGAAACTCATGTGCGACTCTGCAAGAGTTTCTCTTTTGTCTCTGCCCCCCATCCAAACCAAATCCAGCATTACCCGGTTACCCCACAATTCCGCTGGCGCGTAACCGTCATTCACCTCACAGCGCGTAGAAAACAATCTCTGCAGTCGTTTCTCAAGCGTTAAACACCCCATCCCTGCAACTACACCAGTCCCTCCATGCTCCTCAACATCGAACCGTCCATAAAAAATAGACTCAAACATACCGAACCAAATCAACTGTTGAGATTCTCCCAAGTCTCTACCGTAATTGCACAGGATCGGACCCTTCTGGCTTCCAAAACTACAGGTTCGCTTTTCAAAATTTAAATTCCCACTCAAACCAAACAGCGCCGTCAAACACGTCCGTCATCTCACCCCGCTATAAAATACCAGACGTCAGTCCCTCACTCTCCAAAACCCTTCGTCTTCTTCCCTGACCATTTCTCTCTCCCAGAATCTTCTTCTCCTCCACCAAAATGCGTGAGATTCTCCACATCCAGGGAGGCCAGTGCGGCAACCAGATCGGCGCCAAGTTCTGGGAGGTCGTCTGCGCCGAGCACGGCATCGACGCCACCGGCCGATACCAGGGCGACAACGAGCTCCAGCTCGAGCGCGTCAATGTCTACTACAACGAAGCCAGCTGTGGGAGGTTCGTCCCACGCGCCGTCCTCATGGATCTCGAGCCGGGAACCATGGACAGCGTCAGATCAGGGCCCTACGGCCAGATTTTCCGCCCTGATAACTTCGTCTTCGGCCAGTCCGGCGCCGGAAACAACTGGGCTAAGGGTCATTACACCGAAGGCGCCGAGTTGATCGACTCGGTCCTCGACGTCGTCAGGAAGGAAGCCGAGAACTGCGATTGCTTGCAAGGTATATTTCGAGTTCGATTTTTGTTGCTAGGTCATTAGATCCGTGTGCATTTTTCGAAATTTCGAGTGTTTGGATACAAGATTTTGATTAGACTCTGTTTGGATACAATTTCTTTTTTTAGTGTGTGCGAATTGTGAGTTTTATGATTTGTTTGGCTACAGGTTTTCAGGTTTGTCACTCTTTGGGAGGCGGGACTGGGTCCGGAATGGGAACTCTTCTCATTTCCAAGATCCGTGAGGAGTACCCGGACCGAATGATGCTCACATTCTCCGTGTTTCCGTCGCCGAAGGTGTCCGACACCGTCGTTGAGCCATACAATGCAACTCTCTCAGTTCACCAGCTTGTTGAAAATGCAGATGAGTGTATGGTTTTGGACAACGAAGCTCTCTACGACATTTGCTTCCGAACACTGAAGCTCACTACTCCCAGCTGTGAGTTTTCTTTTCTTTTCTTTGTATAATGTACCCTGTTGAGTCATAATCATAGTTTTTGAAGTTGAATTTGAATGTGTTTATGGTATACTCTCACGGATTAACATTTATCTGCGGGATTAGATATTGTGTATTGTATGCTTATGTCGTGTAAAATTTAATTGGAATTGTGAATTGGAGAAATAGTGGTTAATAGTAATACATGGTTTTTCGAGACTGAATTGTTCGTTTTTTCTCTGTTTGTATTTGTATTGAATGTGCTGATGATTCACTTTGTATGAAGTATTAGTCATATGCACTTTGGGCGTTTGATTATTTGTGTGTTCTTCTGTATTGACAAGATGTGGTTGAGTCCGCTTGCATTGGTATGGTTGTTCTTTTGCCGCTCCTTTTGTCTCGGGTCACTGTTTTATAAGTTATGCAATTTGACTAATTGGTCCTGCTTATAAGCACAGAAGCCTGTAGCCTTGTGCTTATAGGTGGGACGCTAATTGTTTGGCACTGCCGCACCAGTGCAATTTACGTTCACTTGTACCCTGTAGCTGTTTTTGATGCTACATTTTTCGAATGCCTTTAGAAATTGTTTTTAAAATGGCTCTATGGTTACGTTTTGTATCTTATAAATTTTTATATGTTTAGATTGTTACTTGGTCGTGTAGTTTGCAAGACAATTGAGGGCAATAGATGTTGATATTTAGTTCCTGCTGCTAAATGAAACATGCCATAATCTCTGACCAATGATTTCTTATTGGTTCAGTTGGCGACCTCAATCATCTTATTTCTGCTACCATGAGTGGCGTAACCTGCTGCCTTCGTTTTCCTGGTCAACTCAACTCAGATCTCCGCAAGCTTGCTGTTAATCTCATCCCATTCCCCCGATTGCACTTCTTCATGGTTGGGTTTGCTCCGCTCACATCCCGTGGATCCCAGCAGTACAGGGCCCTTACTGTTCCAGAGCTCACTCAACAGATGTGGGATGCAAAGAACATGATGTGCGCCGCTGATCCACGTCATGGGCGGTATTTGACTGCCTCAGCCATGTTCCGTGGCAAGATGAGCACCAAGGAAGTTGACGAACAGATGATCAATGTCCAGAACAAGAACTCGTCCTACTTTGTTGAGTGGATCCCGAACAATGTCAAGTCCACTGTTTGTGATATTCCACCAACGGGTCTGAAGATGGCTTCGACCTTCATTGGCAACTCCACATCCATTCAGGAAATGTTCAGGAGGGTGAGTGAGCAGTTCACTGCTATGTTCCGCAGAAAGGCTTTCTTGCATTGGTACACCGGAGAGGGAATGGACGAGATGGAGTTCACCGAGGCAGAGAGCAACATGAACGACCTTGTTTCGGAGTACCAGCAGTACCAGGATGCTACAGCCGATGAGGAGGGTTACGACTATGAAGAGGAAGAGGAAGTTCAGGAGGAGGCTTGATCTCGATCGCAAATGTTCTCTTTTTTGTTTGAGTTGTGTTGTGGATTTAAATTTGGTTCTGTTTGGGGTTTGGATTGCTGGATTCTGGTTCGTTCTTCGGCCATAATTCGCGTGTTTGGTTTTTTTTTTTCATTTTCCTTAGTTTTTAGATGGTAGCAGTTGAGTTGTCTGAAAATATGTTTATTGAATGTGTTAATCGAGTCTATGATATGAGGGTGGCGTTATGTAAAGATTAAGATGATTAAAAATGCATTTTTGTTTCTTTTGTCAAATTGTTAATCTTGGATTTGCCCTTAATTACTACCTTCTTATGCATTTTATTCATGAATTGATAGAAAGTTTTGGTTCGTGTTTTTAGTTTTGGTATTCAGTGCAATTTTATTTCAATTTTCGGTTTTCCGAACCCACTCTTATATTTTGGTGTCTAGAAAAATTCTCGTTTTCGATAATCAGAATAAGTAGACTATCCAAACCACTCACAAAAAGGAGCCAGCCTTTGCATTAAGATATGGGGATGTGTTATCCACACACCCCAAATTACTTCCCACACACTCCTTGTTAAATTATGTCCGTTGATCTTCTTCAATTCATCCGATCCGACGACCGAAAATTAGAAGGGTGTGTGAGAAGTAAAATGGAGTGTGTGGATATCACACCCCTAAGATATGTACCTACATGGAGTTAGTTAAATCTACTTTGTTCGACTGTTTGACACAAAAATGTCTTTTTGCCCCAGCATTATGTAGTTTCATTCGGTGTGAGAGTTGTCATAGTCATTAAGGATTCAGCCATACCAAAATCTTTCTCCATTCGCGTCAATGTTAATTTTATTGATTGCGGACAGTCGCTCAATAAACCCGTCTGCTGATGAAACTAAGCCATGGCATTTCTTAATAGGGATGTGTTATCCACACACCCTTTTTTACTTTTCACACACTCTTGTTAATTTCTGTTCGTTGATCTTCTTCAATTTATCCGATCCGACGGCTGAAAATCAAAAAGGTGTGGGAGAAGAAAAAAAGGATGTGTGGATATAACACCCCTTCTTAATAATGATGAAATGTTGAATGTGTGTGGTCGTCCTTTGAATGGAGTTTGGGTGGTTGTGAATCTGGTGATGGTGGAGTAAGTTAAAAGCCACCATACTAATGTGTGCTTTCAGTTAGATGTCTCTGTCGTTCGGGCCCCTGGCCAAGCCCTAAACCTAAACCCACCAACCAACTAATGTTTATATAGAATGAGGATCCTCTCTAGATCCACGTTGTGAGGATTCCGGGAATCCTCTAATTATGTGTGTTTATCGTATATCGTGTGATCAGTTTTTATTAGGTATTGTTTATATTCAATTTTAAATATAAAAAATTACAATAATTTATGATCGTACGAGGTATGATGAACGGACGTGATTGAATGATATCCTTAATCCTCACAAAGAGGATCCTCATTCGTTTATATATGAATGCAATTTGACAAACAAACTGATAAATCATGATACGTAATTGGCAACCATTGAGGATGATGATGGTGTATATTGTATAGTGTGTCCAAAAGCATATGATGGGGCACACTGTAATTAAGTCCGACATAACTCATTTAGCCCAGTCATTTGAAAACTTCCAGTTTCTCATCTTCTACACTTTGAAGTTATTCGAGAAAAAATTTTGTGTTCGACAATCAGATCACAAAGGAGTGCTGCCTTTGCATTAGGGTTTATACCGACTTGGAGCAGGTGGTACTTAAACATATAGGTCTCATTCTTTATGAGTGAGTTTCACAATTACCTGATTCAACCGATCGAACAAATTTTTTTTCCTTTGCTATATATCATCCGGTTTTACTTGGTGTGAGGTATGTTCTAGTCAAACAGACTTACCAAGTCTATTCTTGCTATTCGCTCCATAAATCCCCTGATGGAATGAAGCCATAAGATTTCTTTATTTCTGATGAAAAATGATAGGGTTGTAAGGAAAATGAAATGTTTGCTCTGCGTGGTCCTCTTTGAATGGAGTTTTTAGGTGGTGGTGGTGGTGTAAATAAAATGCCAACAAACTGTTGTGTGCTTTCAGTTAGATGTCTCTTTCGTCCGGATCCCTGGCAGCCAAACCCTACACCCACCAATATGTATATACGAATCCAATTTCACTCATGCGTCTCGGGTTTGAAACTTCATCTTTTCTTAAATTGATGGGAAAAAGCACACCAACCTACCAAACAAGGTAAATGTCCCTTTAATTTTGAAGGAAAACTAATAAAAAAGATTTGAAAACTTTGAGTTTTAATGATAATGACAAAATAAAGAGTAAAGTGAATAATATTATGATTGACTTTTTAGTGTAAAAATATGATTTTTCGTTAAAGTAAACACTACCAGGAACTTTTCGTTAAAGTTTCCTGACCATTTAGTTTTTGGCATCATGCTATGCAACTAATGGTACGTCCACTACTTGTCGGCCAAACATAAATATAGTGGGTTAATTTTCTTCACAACTTTAGGCCTTGGCCCTTGATGGACTATTTTTATAAGAAGTGATTTTCATATTCTAATTTTTTTATGCATTTTTTATTTTTTTTACGTAATTCTTCTAATTTTCCATCAATATTCATGTTAGCATTCAACGAGAATCATCCTATAAAAATTATCTTAAAATTTCTAATTCCGCCTTGACGCCAAATCAAGAAGCAAACATACATATAAAGGCTGTAGAAAGCATTTTTATTATTAAATCCATCCGAAAATTAAAGCATACAAAAGCTAGAACACAAGCTTTAACAACACACATAGCTCACTTAATTAATCTACATACGCAGTACTTCTGAATTCTAAGTTCCATATATTGTAATAATTTAAACAACACATAAAGATATTTTGGTGCAGAATATCGAGCCCGGCCGGAAACTCAGCCCTTGGTGTATATTCTTGATGGTGTACTTAGTAAGGAGCCTCGGCTGGGGCACCCTCCGCTGGTGTATAAGAGGTTGCGAACTTCACTGAGTTGATTGGCCCTGGTGCTGTTAATTTCGCGTTGATTGGTCCCGGCGCAACATATCCAGAGCTACGAATCTCCGACATCTCTCGACGAGCATTTGCTTCTTGTGCTTCACAAAGTTTTGGTAAAAATACACCTTCACCAGCCGCAAGATTGAAGTAAAGGTCAACAATGTTGGGGCAGTTGCCGTAGCACTGAGGGGAGCAAAGTTTTTGTGTGAATCGAGACTCCAGGAGAGAGTCTGATGAGATGCCGTAGGATTTGCGGTCAAGCCCACAAGACTTGATGCACTTCTCGCTCTCGATCCAGTCCTTCAAGTTATCGGCCTCAATTTCTGACGTTCGGCACGTGTACGCTTCCTCTCCGCTTCTTTTCACATGCTTCTCAAGCACACAGCGTTTGCCGGACGACGACACCGCGAATGCGCATGCATCGTGCTCCAGATTCTCACATGTTATTCCTCCTGCATGCATGCATCGTATTATATATTTTTTGCAAATAATTAGCTGGTTATCTCGATAATATTTGTTTTGTAACAAGTTGTTTGATAAATATTGTTGGTTTTCAACGAAAACTGAAAACTAACAACAATTACTAAATAAGTTTTCAATTTTTAACAAATAAAAAAATGAAAACTGAAAACGAATAATATCAAATGATATGGTAATGATCACAAACCAACCTAGAGTGGCTTCGACACAAACCGCAAGGGCAAGAGCCAACACTGCAAGGGTCTTCAAGCACAAGTTAGAAGCCATCAAAGAAGCTAGGGTTTCAGAAATATAAACTTTGTGCTTGAGCTACAGAGAGATGAAGAGGAGGAGAAACTTTTATTTTAATTTATGTTTTGTGTAAATGCATATGGTGCGGGGAGTCATTATATAGTTGTAGGCTTAACTGTAGCATTTAGAAAGAAAACTATATATTTTAAATTATTAATTAACAGATGGTCGTCGACTTTGAATAAGTGAAAAAATGGACACGACGAACCCTAGTTTAGATTTTAGTAGAGAGAGAGAGGACCCCACGAGAGAGGTTTCTTCATCATGACCTTAATGCCAATTTTAACGTACTAGTCAAAGTTTATGTGGCAACTTCTTTCCCGCTATCAACGGCGTAGATGCATGGTTTTATATTTATATACCAAAATACCATGTATGTATATGCCATATTTTATATCCATGTGCGTGTGTGTGTGTGTATATATATATAGTGTGCAGATAGTGCTGTACTGCAGCGGTAAAAAACAATCTTTTCTATGCAAGTTGCTACGAGTTCAATTTTAACTGATCTCCATCCTCCCTAATAATGATTTATTTAACATAACGCTATCAATCTACTTATATATAGTATGATTCATGATTGGAAATGCTAATTAGTTGAAGGCTCCGTTGTTTGAAGTTAATCAATTGATGTTGGTGATATAATTTAGGTTTTTTAGCTAAAATGGTCCCTAAGATTTGCATAACACATCACTTTAGTCCATGAGATTGAAAATCAATAGAAATGGTCCCTGAGATTGTCTACCATTTATTATTTTGGTTCTTTCATTAAAAACTCCATTAAGTGTCCCGAAGCTTTTGGCCGGAAGTTTGGGCAATTTTTAAAACTTTGTAACTGAATCGCTTATTAACCAAATTCAACTCATAATATATCAAAATAAAGATAGGGAAGTATAGAACAAGATTATATGTATTTGGAAGCCCAATGGTTGCTGGAGACGGCTGGAAAATAACCTGAAAGGTGACGAAATCGAGTGATTCAAAAATGAAAATCATACTTCTCAATGAGACAAAGAGAATGGTACCTTTCTCGATGTTTAATATGACGTGATTTTGCCAAAAAATAGCTCGAAAGTGGCTAACTCGAGATCAAGACAGACACTTTCGAGCCGTTTTCCAGAAAAACCAGGGTGAGTTAGCCATAAAAAAAGTACCATTCTCTTCATCTCATCGAGAAGTATGATTTTTATTTTTGAATCACTCAATTTCGTTGAGTATTGAAGAAGTTATGAATGTTTAAAGTTTACCAGTTTTCGGGGGGTTTCCAGTTTTCGCGCTGACCGATCACCCTTCAGGCTATTTTCCGGCCATCTTTGGCAACCATTGGACTTTCAAATATGTATAATCTTGTTATACACTTTCCTATCTTCATTTTTACATATTATGGGTCGAATTTGGTTAAGAAACAATTGAATTACGAAGTTTTGAAAATTGCCTAAACTTTCGGCCAAAAACTTCGGAACACTGAACAAAGTTTTTAATGGAATGACCAAAATAATGGATGGTGGACAATCTTATAGACCATTTCTATTGATGTTCAATCTCAGGGACCAAAGTGATATGCTACGCAAATCTTAAGAAACATTTTGGCTAAAAAGCCTATAATTTATGTTATGCTTTTCCTAGTGAAACAAACAAATTTATGCTATTTTACTTAACCTAATTTACTAATCATTCTGGTCATGTCATGGAAGACAATAATATTAATTATTTGCTCAAATAGCATCACTCGATCGACAACGACGCCTAAAAGGTAAAAGGATCCCCATGTAAAACCAATTTGATACTTTCATTTCCTTTGAGCAAATCGTTCCGACGATTGCAGTGACAAAAAGAGTACTAATTAAAACTCTTTCCGTGATGAAATAGCAGACGAATTTTTCGTTAAAAAATAATCTTTGCCGATTAATTTTGACTTTTGCCTGCTAATTAAATTGTAAACCACGTAATAATTAAGTTCGATCTATCTGCCTAACTTTCAGTTGTATCGTATAAATATATATAGTATAAACATTTCACCCTCCAATCCTTTTGTGTGGCATTTTGCTTTCATATTATTATTTTTCCCTTTTAAAAAACCCACCGTCAAATTATATGAGACAGCTTGCAACCTAAAAGCTGGTCCATGGCTATGGCGCCAGCATCATCACCACCTTACAAATACGACCATATTATATATGGATTAATTAATGAAAATTTCAAATTAATTAGGAATATGCATGCAAAGTTGTGTACGAAACTGCATGATTTTACCACGTGGTACGAATAAACGTAATGTCAGAAACATCAAATTTGATTTGATGTTGTTAATTTCTGTAACGGTATTTTTTTTTGTCCTGATAATTTCAGATGGTTCAAATTTCAAAGGCTGCAGGTCCGTGTTTTTTGGCCTGATCTTAAAACCCCTTTTTTGTCAATTCTTGGTCAGCTTGATTTTTTTTTTTTTTTCCGAAGATAGAGATAAATTAAACACGAATAGAAATGTTTACATCCTGCGCAAGAACATTAAATAAAAATTCAGGGCCCCACATGGTCCCAGACAAAGTCCTTGCCTTCCTTAAAGACAAACTTAGCCACAGAGTGAGCGGCACGATTTCGCTCCCTAGGCACAAAGCCGAACGTCACAAACGTTAGTCTTCGGGCTAGTACCTCAATATCGCCAAGAATGCATTCAAAACTACAGTTCGGGGCAATCCCCTTATTGATCATCAGAATGACAGTTTTTGCATCTGCTTCCACAAAGACATTCTCAAAACCGTAATCAGTACAAAATTGCAAACCTGTACGGATAGCATGTGCCTCAGCAGCCGCCGCGCAGTGGAAAGTGCTGGTCCCCGAGCCCCCCGCCGCATGGAGGATACCTGCGAAGTCTCTGATAACCCATCCTGCTCCGGTTCTGTAGGACGTACAGCACCAGGCCGCGTCGGTGTTGAGCTTGAAAGATCCAAACTTCGGCTTTTCCCAGAGTCTCCTACACGCGAGCAGTGGAGAATCACCCATCAACCAAATCAAGGGTACCTAAAATAGGTAACAAATTCAAATTTGTCTCATCCATACTCATTCCATAACCTCCAAAAACCTCCCAAAGCATTTCTTTTATTATGATAATTAGCCAATTAATATATTTATACCTAATTAATATATTAATTGCTAATTTAATCACCAAATAACACCCCAAAACACACTTAAAGGCCGGCCACACCCCATTCCCTATATATATATGACCATATTTCTTCTAAAAAGCTAAGTGGATACTCTTGCAAAACTCCAAAAAATCCTCTACACTTTTTCTCTCTAATTCTAACTTTGGCATCGGAGGTTCTTCGGCCAAAGCCCCCCATTCATCGTGGGCCCATGAGGTTCTTGGCCTTGACCAAAGGTGTTGATTGTTTTGTAGTTGCAATTTTGTCAAAGAATGAGAAGGCGAAAATTTGCATCCACAAATTGGTGCTTTCATTAAGAGTTGAAATCCATACTCGTAGAAGACTCTCGCATAAAAAGGTTTTTTCTCTATTTTTTAGTCCATTTGAATATTTTTCATACGTTCTTATTATTAGAATTTTTTTATTTGCAAAGGTTATTTGATAAAACGTATAAGAAAAATATAATGGCTATAAATTTAGAAAATTACATAAGTGAAAATTTCAATACTCAAGAAATGGGATCGTGGAGATCCATGAGGCAAAATGCGGTCGTAAGCAGAGTGGCACCACCACTACAAGGTTCCACCATGGCCCAAGCCATGTCATCCAAGCTTGCACGGGCCCGAGCCTAAGCATCGCATTCACATGCACCACGCATTGAGCAGCCTGCTCCCACGACCCAGCCTGCTTCCGTGATCCAGGCTGTTCCTGCAGCCCATCCTACTCCCACCAAGCAGCCCATTCCCGTGGCCCAGCCTGCTTCTGCCAGACAGCCTACTCCCTTGGCCCAACCTGCCCCCGTGACCTCCCAAGCAACCCAAGTCGGCCCAAGACTATCTCAACCATCCGGACCTACCATCCAGCTGGGGGCATTTTCACCACATTTCTTCGTGGTTTTGACATTTCCCAACTCAAATCTTGCACCCGAAGTCCACTTCCACTGCTCAAGGAGGCACATTCCTTCCAAGCTCTTCCAATCCAAATGGCGAACAACACTTGTCTCGACAAGTCATAGAGTTGACAAGTGCTCTTACACAACAGACAACCTAGGTGAATCAACTCTTGCAACGCACCGAGATCCAACGTGCCTCGGATGAGGTGTCCCGAAGTATGACAAGGGCAAACGAACCTCTCTACCAGCGTCCTGGCAAACATCCCATTAACCAGCCACGTTCCAAGCATTCTGGCAGTTTACGCTCTCCCTTGGGTCATTGGGATAGCGTATACTCTCGTCTTGCATGAAGGAGCGTGCCTTCCCAATCAAGCCCACGGACGAGTATACGTTCACGGTTAAGGTCACACTCCGATTATCAACATGGATAACCTTCCAGGCGAAATGTTCATTCACAACTAGGCTCGTAAGGAGCATTCTCCACCTCACATCGGTAACTTGAGAATGGCCCGTTCGCCTGCCAAGTACATGCCACAGGCATGGCAACCGCGACATGGACGAGTCGAGCATAGGGAAGAGCGGCCTAGACCCATAGGTCACGATTGGAGGCAGCCAAAAGTTCCACTGCCCCAACAGAGGTAAATTCAAGAAGAAGTTGAGAGACTCATAACCGAACGATTGCATAATTTCCAACATAACAAGCCTACTGACGATACGCTTCGATGAGACATGACCAACATAAGCATGTCACCATTCACGAATGAGATCGAGCAGACAGATCCACCTCGAGGGTTCACTACGCCTCACTTCATTCCGTACAAGGGAGACGAAGATCCAGACCGACATCTCAAGCACTACCGCAGTACCATGATCCTCTACAGGAACAACGATGAGCTTATGTGCAAAAATTTTGCCACAATTCTACAAGGTGAGACGCAAGACTGGTTTCACACTCTGTCGTCGCAGTCGATATGGAGTTTCAACGAACTTTCCTTTGTTTTCACTAAGGAGTATTCATCTAACCGCTCAATCAAAATAACATTCAACCATCTCTTCAGCATTGTAAAAGACCATTGGGAGACAATTGGCGACTATGTCAAGAGGTTCAAAGCGGAGAAGGCCAAGATTATTGGTTGCAACGAAGATATAGTAACGACAACATTCAGAAATGGACTTCCCACCGAACATCCTTTATTCAGAAAACTGATCATGGGAGAAGAACTGACCCTAGCAGCTTCGTATGCTTTGGCAGAAAAGCATGCACTATGGGAGAAGCCAAACAGTCTAACAAAAACGAGTCGAAAAAGAAGCACATGGAACGTTCCCCAACCAGAGAAGACTCAGCGCCTGAAACATTCACCAAATTCACAGTTCCAATCTGCCAAATTCTCTGCAAACTCAAGAACGAACCTTGGTTCGAACTACTGCCACCCATGAAAGGCGATCTTATCAGGCTAGATTATACAAAGTATTGCGCATTCCATCAAGGACTAGGCCACACTACCAACGGCTGCCTAAAGTGGAAGCAGTACCTTGAGAAGCTGACAAATGAGGGTCGATGCAATGAGTATCTTGATAGGTCAACGAAACAGCCTACCCAAGCAGGGGAAATCTTCATCACCCCCTGAACCCTGTTTGGGCTTTTCCCAATAAGTTCGAAGTCTCAAGCAGCTCGACGAACAAGGCCTTGCAAGCTAACAATTACCTAGTTTCTTATATAGTTTCTACCTTCAAGCACAGTTGATTTATTTCTTTATTCTTAATGATGATTCAAGAAGTTACTTATAAGCCTGGCTCAATTGCTGTCCACAACAACTGCTAAAAATCCTTTCTGGGTCTGTTCTCCAGTGCGAGAGAATAAACTAATTGCTCTCCAATGCGAGAGGGTAAACTAATTCCCCGACACCCATATGGGTATGCTCTCCAGTGCGAGAGGATAAACTAATTGCTCTTTAGTGTGAGAGGGTAAACCAATTCCCCGACACCCATATGGGTCTACTCTCCAGTGCGAGAGGATAAACTAATTGCTCTCCAGTGCGAGAGGGTAAACTAATTCCCCGACACCCATATGGGTTTACTCTCCAGTGCGAGATGATAAATCAATTGCTCTCTAGTGCGAGAGGGTAAACCAATCCCCGACACCCATATGGGTCTGCTCTCCATTACGAGAGGATAAACTAATTGCTCTCCAGTGCGAGAGGTAAACTAATTCCCCGACACCCATATGGGTATGCTCTCCAATGCGAGAGGATAAACTAATTGCTCTCCAGTGCGAGAGGGTAAACTAATTCCCCGACACCTATATGAGTCTGCTATCCAATGCAAGAGGATAAACTAATTGCTCTCTAGTGTGAGAGGGTAAACTAATTCCCCGACACCCATATGGGTTTGCTCTCCAGTGCAAGAAGGCTACATAGTTCAAAAGATCGAATGCTTGAAGATCAACTAAGCAACAAATGGTTAGGGGGCAGCAGCCACTTTTACACTTAACAGTTCACTCATCCGACACTTTATCTTCAGCAACTCCGATCTTAGTAGCTTCATCCGTGACTACTCCATCTATGGTAGTTGAAAAATCAAACTCAAGCATTTTCTTCATTTTCAGCAGGCAGCCCAAACAATTGCCCATTCCACGCGACTTCCTCGGCCTATGTCAGATCAATCCTTGGCTTCAATCAAGCCGAGCTGCTTAAGCAATGGCCTCTGCCACATCACCTCCTTGTTCCATGCCAAGTCGACTCCTAGCCCCGGCCAGTTGACGTGTCGCACCACCCCGACGACTGCCCCGTGGCAGCATCACCCAAAAAGAAGACAAGAAGAATTAAGTTTTTATTAGTGCAGCACGGAGAAGACGAAGAAAGCAACGAAAGACGATCTTTTGCATGTGCAAGATGTAGAAGATTGCTAGAAGAGGGGGAACAAATATCCTCTAAGCTCTCTCTTTCTCTTTTGTAGGGTAGAATAAATCACTATCCGAAGTTGATTTAATAACCCACTTAAGGTGGACTTAAATAGGCTTTGAGAGAAATTTATTTCCCTTTCCTAGAAGGATCTAATTTCATATTAAAGAGAGAATCTACATCAAAACAGGAAGCAATCCTAAGTTTCCTAGAGCAAGAAGATCTCTACACCTGCTGCACTTTCCTACGAGTAGCTTAGCAGGTGTGGGGGCATTTGTGGAGCAAAAAATAATCACAAAGCGACACGCGGATTTTTGGGTGAAGATGACAAATTTACCCTCGAGGCATACCGGGTCTCCTACACGCGAGCAGTGGAGAATCATCCATCAACCAAATCAGGAGTACCCAAAATAGGTAACAAGTTCAAATTTGTCTCATCTATCCTCATTCCATAACCTCCAAAAACCTCCCAAAACATTTATTTTATTATGATAATTAGCCATTAATATATTTATACCTAATTAATATATTAATTGGTAATTGAATCACCAAATAACACCCCAAAACACACTTAAAGGCCGGCCACACCCCATTCCCTATATATATGACCCTATTTCTTCTAAAAAGCTAAGTGGATACTCTTGCAAAACTCCCAAAAATCCTCTAAACATTTTTTCTCTCTAAATTCTAACTTCAGCATCGGAGGTTCTTTGGCCAAAGCCCCCCGCCCGTGAGGTTCCTGGCCTTGACCAAATGTGTTGATTGTTTTGTAGGTACAATTTTGTCAAAGAAGGAGAAGGCGAAAATTTGCATCCACAACGGAGAGTCCTACTTAAAGATAGTCTTCTTAATATTTCTCATGTAATATAACACATGTTTTCCTAATTTCTTGGCAATTACTGGTATTTGAAAGAAAATATTGAAAAGTAAAACGTAGACCGGCTTCTGTCAATTGAAGACTACATTACTGGAAGTCTGGAAGACCATAACACATCATATGCAACTTATTTCTTGTTCAAAGTTCTATACTAGAAAAGATACAATACTGAGTATTAATCTTTAATTTCTTTTAAAACAACAAGGTGGTGTTATTATTTTGTGTAAACAACGTTGTTGATAACTTGATATGTTCCGTTTTTAGGGTATATTCATAAATATCCGTATCATAATTTGAGATAACTTCATTTTACTGCCTCAACTTTCATGAAAATCGTATTTTACTACACTCACTTTTTTCGTCTCACTCTCATACTTAAAGTTTGTTTTTTCTCCACTTAATACTTCCGGTAGTCTTCCTGTTAATATCCTTTGTTAACCGATGACATGGCATAATTTTGAACCACCAAATATGTGCCCGGTGGAATTTGAAATTAAATAAACTTAAAAGTATGAAAGTGAGACCCAAAAAAAAAAAAGTGAACAAAATACGATTTTCACAAAACTTCATGGTATTAAAGGGGAAGTTATCCAATAATTGAAGTAATATAATAATACAACGGGAATGTGTTTCAGATACATAAAAATTAGTTCAAATATATAAAGAAAAATTACTTCCACATAATATGGAATGTTCTCCTCCGCGGTTTGCGGAGTCAAATCTTTATTTTTAACCAATGATTAATTAGAGATTGTTGTTGTTAGGTATCAACCGACTAAGATATCACTTTAGACTTTTAAGTCTGAATTCTCCTTTTTTACCTACAAATTCCATGCCCGGCCATATTTAACGACCAACTAATGAGTGAGTGTGAAACGGCGAGGGAGCCATGCTTTTCACAGCTCTTTGAATTTTTGTTAGGCTTTTTAGCTAAAATGATTTATGAGATTTGAAAATCAATAAAAATGGTCCATGAGATTCTCCAACATCCATTATTTTGGTCATTCCGTTAAAAACTCCGTTAAGTGTCCTGGAGCTCTTGACCGGAAGTTTGGGCAATTTTCAAAACTTCTTAACTCAATTGTTTCTGAATCAAATTCGACCCATAATATATCAAAATGAAGATAGGAAAGTGTAGAACAAGATTATATCTATTTGGAAGCCCAAGGTTGCCGAAGATGGCCTGAAAAGTGACTAGTCCGCGGGAAAACTCGAAAACTCGCCGGAAACTGGGTAAATTTTAAACGTTCATAACTTCTTCAATACTCAACGAAATCGAGTGATTCAAAAATGAAAATCATACTTCTCAACGAAAATGAGAGAATGATACCTTTATTGATGGCTAATTCGCCGTGGTTTGGCTGAAAAACGGCTCAAAAGTGGCTAACTCGAGACCAAGACAGCCACTTTTGAGCAGTTTTTCGGCCAAACCACCATCAATTAGCTGTCTAAAAAGGTACCATTCTCTTCGTCTCATTGAGAAGTATGATTTTAGTTTTTGAATCACTCGATTTTGTTGAGTATTGAAGAAGTTATGAATGTTTAAAGTTTACCCAGTTTCCGGCAAGTTTTCCAGTTTTCCCGCGGAACAGTCACCTTTCAGACTATTTTTCTGCCATCTCAGTAATAATTGAGCTTCCAAATAGGTATAATCTTGTTCTATACTTTCCTATCTTCATTTTGATATATTATGGGTCGAATTTGGTTAAGAAACGATTGAGTTACGAAGCCTTGAAAATTGCTCAAACTTCCGGTCAAAATCTCCGGGACACTTAACAGAGTTTTTAACGGAATGACCAAAATAATGGATGGTGGATAATCTCAAGGACCGAAGTGATGTGTTATGCAAATCTCAGAGACCATTTTTGCTAAAAAGCCTTTTTGTTACCCGGAATTAACTCCGGGAGTGGGAACAGTAGTGTGATGAGACCTAATTTACTTTTGAATTTTTAGTTAAGCGCTTTAACTAACTGAAACGATAGTTGAAATGATTGTGTTAGCCATTAAGTCGTAAGTACGAACGAGAGAAACTATCCTGCAACATAAGGTTAGCTCCTGGTGTCTACGTAATGCGGATGCAAATCTGTCGACATGATGATGCACTATTTGTGACACAAAATATTTAACATGATACACATTGATTGCTTTGGACCTCAGTCACAATTTTATTTAACAATATTTGATAATTGGTGTTTTTTTTTCTTCTCCAAAATAAGGGGCTAATTGGTGGATTTGTCATGGCAATCCACCATTCCGAGAGCCAAGAAGACTCACAAATGCATTATAAGGGGTCAGTTTGTGGCTTCGTCATAACAATCCATCATTCTGAGAGCCAAGAAGACTCACAGAGGCATTTCAACCTTCCCTTGGCCACCACTGTGTAATTCACTAGCTCTAAAAATCGAACACAAGACGTGCCATGTGGAATATGGACTTGTAATTTGTCCCTAACCACTGAACTACCGCCGTGATCGTTGATAATGGATATGAAAGACCTTTTTTCTTTTACAAAAAACAATAGCGAGATTTTATTGATGAACCAACATGGTTACAGAGGTAGGGTTGCACAAAGGGTTTATGGTTTAGGGTTTGTTTGCATGGAATCGAGGTATTGAATTGCAATTCCATGCATGCAATCTGTGAGCCTGTGACTTTTAGACATTGTCTGGGCTTCTGTTATCGAGCTCTCATTGAGATGGTGTGGGCTTCTTAACCATTTATTTTCGAGAAAATTGTAACAAATAGTCTCTCAACTAAAAATTTATAATCATTGGTTCATTAACTTATCAAAATATGTAGCTATGGTCCTTTTCGTTAACTCCGTCAAACTGAGTTATGTTGGAAGGACTATTGTTACCGTTGGGTTAAAGTTGAGGGACCATTGCTCCAATTGAGTTAAAGTTGAGGAACCATTTCTCTAGTTGGGTTAAAGTTGAAGGATCATTGCTACAATTTTTCTCATTTGGTTTTACATATTTACTCCTTGATTCAGCCTCATGTGCAAGACATGTGACTCATTTTGACGAAAGTTCTACTGAGTTGATGAAAATGACCATAGTTGCACATTTTAAGGAGTTAAGGGACCCATGGTCATGAATTTTTAGTTGATGGACCATTACTCCAATTGAGTTAAAGTTGAGAAACCATTGCTACAATTTCCTATTTCTTTCCAATGAGAGATGGTGTAGGCTTCTTGACCATTTCTTTCCAATGAGATCCAATTTCATTTTTTCAAACCTTTTTCTTTTTTAATCAATATGCATTTCTTACTCTCCGAGGAATTCTTATTCTTGAAGTCCAAAGCTTGTGATGAATATATGAAAGTATTTATCTCATGTTCTATGAATGAATTAAATTAACCATCCAATTTGGCATTTCTAGACAAACTAATATCAGAGACGACCGTGATCGCCAACATGCCAATTCTCATTCGAATTAACTTGGGAATATGATGCAGTGCACAGATTGATAGAAACGAGTCGCTAGCTAACAAGCCGACGACTGTGATAAATATTCGTTCATGAATCATGTGGGGGGTTCCTTCACACCTGCCATGTCTATGAGTACATGTGTTCATATATATATGTGTATATACATACATACATACATACATACATACATACATACATATATATATATATATATATATATATATATATATATAATTGGCCCTGATTCCAGAACGACAAAAGAAATCAGGGCAATAATTAATCATAGTGGTTCAACTATCATTGGCTTTGAGGCCCCATTGCTCATGGGGCATGAAATTATCCGACAACAATTACTGTTTAGTACTAAATTTGTCGATGAGACACAATCATGTTGGTTCTTGCCTTCAACATTTGTCTGAGAAAATATCTCGTGCAGGATTAATTCTGTTGTGTAAGAAGACTGTTCCTAATTGTAGTTCAGTGAATGTAGAACATCACAGTTTCTTGACATGATAATATGCAAGACTATGAATTTAAAAAAACAAAAATGGATAGTGAGATGGTCGATCTTTTAGCCCTGGGTGATCACAGCAGGCACATGGTGAACTGAATTGTACGGAAACTACGAAGATAATGGAACAAACTAAGAACCCTAGCTATTATTTGCAGTTAGATGGATATGTTTTTTGCAGTTATTTTCCAGTTAAACAAAACCTAGCTAGTGAGAGGTAGTTTCTGCAAACATTCATGCTTCACCCAATAACCATCTGCAAATTTAACAAGAGAATATTAAAAGTAACTAAATAATAACCAAGATGTTAATAAGTTCTCAAGAAATTCATCAAATTAATTCACAAAGTAACGAAGGTTTGCTTTCGATTTCATACCTGGATAAACCGACTTATATCACATGAGTTAGAGATTTAGAGCTGACGATGGAAACGTCCGAAGGGATCGCATGATCCGACTACACAGACGAAAACATAACCCACCATATGTCTATGCGGATGATGTTTGACATATCTGATCAATTAGATCAATGCGATCCCTTTGGAAGCCTCCACCTGCACTACTGTATTCTTCAAAACCCTAGCTCTCAGAAGAAACATGCATATGGCATATATGGTGATCCAAGTCTCAGGAACTGGTTATTTGGGTTGTTGGGTTCTTGGTCAGTTGAGTTATATACAAAAGAAAGAGGTTAGCTGTCTCTTATAAGCACAAGCTCCCTTTTTCTTCTATTCATGCGTTTCATGTGATGGAAGGTTTGCTTTCGCATGAGTCATGAGATGCTTCTTTTCCTATCTATCTAGCTACTAAATGTTAGCTAACAAGTAATGCTGGCGATCACACATTTTGTAAATTAATGCTAAACACATACGTGATCAATGATGCATACAACTAAACTAATATGACGTGTCGCCATGTAGTACAAAAATGCGATCTCGCTAATATTTTCTTTTTAAATGTTTCTTTTTAGGTTAACAAATATATGTACATATGTGGCCTACGGCATTGAATCGGTTCAAAAGTAATCAATCTCTAAACGGGGTATGTAAATTAGTTGTAAGGGGAACCGACAAGATAATATGGAATTGTATTTGCATGTTTATATAAAGCGAGTTCGGATCCTGGCCGGATCCTCTTTGTGAGGATCCTGGTGATCCGTGAATTATGTTCGTTCATCATACATCGTGCGGTTATAAATTAATTTAAATATTTTTATTTAAAAATAAACATAAACAATACTTGACAAAAACTGACCGTTCGATGTATGATGAATAAACACTATTCACGAATCTCTAGAATCTTTACCAAAATGATCCTGTTGGATATAAAGCAGGTAAAAGTTGTAACACACAGGTATTCTTCGTACAAAAAAACTCCGTATTATTCCCTCTATAGATGATGACACTTGACTTCCTCATTTATTTATTATTTTTAATTATTTTGGGCAAATATATATTGGACCTGCTTCTCTGTCCTCCCACTTCCCATACACTCTCATCCCTTTCTATTTATGAGATCACGGTTAAGTTATGTCAACATTTTATATTACTATTGTTTTTTGTCTTATTATCTCTATAAAAAAATCAATATAAAATGTTGACGTAACTTAACCGTGATCGCACAAAATAGGAGGGGATGAGAGTGTATAGGAAGTGGGAGGGCAGAGAAGCCGGGTCTATATATATATTTATACTAAAAGAACCGGTTTTAGAGTAATGCTAGATAAACCAATTTTTTAGTCAATATTTACAAACTATGTGATGCATCATCAATATGAAATAAACATGTTAATTAACATTTAATAATAATTTAATTATTAACAACCACGTCTTATAATGCGATGGAAAAGAAAATGTGTTAAGACGAAATTAAGGATCAAGGTTGCACAACTAGTACTAGCAAATGCATAGTTTAATCTGTGATGACTACCCTCTCAAGTCTCAACATTGAATATGACATATATTCGTTTTCAATCATTCATAAATAGGGAAAATAAAATATCTAAGAGACGTCATCTCAATACATCGCCTTGAAGTAAATTTGTTAAACTTTCCATCAATTCTAAAAGGTGATCGGTGATATTTTTCTTCCATACAAACGATAATGAAGAAAGAGGGAATTCGAGTAAGGATCTCGGGTATAGGTAGATGCTCCTAATAAAGTGAGCTATAAACTCTTTACAAAAGTAACAATGCTTTTAAATTTGGAAAAGGATCCCGTTGGAAAATCCTTTTTCTAGGGATCCTAGAGATTTCGTGATTTTATATTGTGCGGTTAATTTTCGTTAAGTACTATTTATATTTAATTTTAAATTTTAAATTTTAAAATAATTTTTTACTGCACAATACACGATGAACAAGTGAGATCATAAGATCCCCCAAGAAAAGATCCAGCGAAAATGCTTTCCCCTTAAATTTAACGAATCGAGGTGATGTATTTTCCGTCCAAAAAAAAAAAAGGTTGATGTTTCTCTTAACAAATATAGTATAGAGGCTGTCATTAGGCCCAAATTACGGACCACCAACTAACGGTTAAAATTTGGGCGTTCTTTATCGACCCGTTTTAGCTGAATAGGGCTCGATGGGCTTTGTTTGAATTAAAGAAACCAAAAACAAAAAACACAAAAAAATTGAGACCCTGCAACTCTCGCCTGCGCAGCTTTCTGAGTTCTGATTATTTCCCGCCCATCTTTGCCGCTCGTCAACTGAAAAAGAAGAAGATGCCGGCCACCCACTTCGGCGTCAAGTACGCCGTACACATCATCACCTCTCACTTCGGCAATCTCGTCGCTGTATTCTCTCTCTCTCTCTCGCTCTCCAAAGCGGTCACCTTTTTCCCCTATATTTTTTTTCCTAATTTTTCTGTAATTATTAGTGATTAATGTGTTTCCGGATGCAGAAAGTGTGTGAAAGTCTTCTCAAAAGAGGACCCCTAACCCTAAAAATCCTAATTGGGTTCACGGAGCTCACCCCTCAGCAAGTCAAGAACTCCCTCCTTATCCTAATCCAGCACAACTGCGTTCAGCCCTTCTCCGTAGACCAAGCAGGTGCTTCTCTCAAACCCTAACCCTAAAAATCTGACTGTTCTCTGATATTTTTGTGTCCCCTTTTGGGGTTTGATTGATTTGATCAATGTGCATGATAAAGTGTGTGACTTGGTTTGTGAATGTTTGTTGTGAATGTGATTCAGAGGGTCCGAAATTCACTCAGTATGTAGCGCTGTTCGATAACATACTCCATCGAGGGAGGTTTTCCAAATTCATGACGGTTGTTTCGCAGGAGTTTGATAAAGAGGTTAGTTTTTTGCCTCTTTGGGTTTTGACTTTGGTTTGTTGTTTTTATTTTTAAGGGATCAATTCTCAGATACTGCCTTTTGTTCATTTGTCTTGTAGTGTGAACTGGTTATTAAGGATTTGCTTGAGAATGGTAGGCTTACACTAAAACAAATAACTGAAGGTAACCCCATTTCTTGGTGTTTGATTGCATTTTTTATTGACTGTTTTTGCTTGAATTTACAACTAAGTGGGTGCATTGTGATTGAGTGTACGACTAGTATCCGTTCCCTTAAGTTGCTATGTTTTTTGTTTTGTAAATGAAGGGTTTTTGTTTTATTTTTCAAAACAGGAGAATATGCAGTTAAGGATACTGTTGAGAAAAGCTTTCTTAAACTTGTGGACGCTCGTTTTGTGGAACGCTGCCCGGCTCCTGAAGTAGTTCTTGAAGAAGCAAGTAAAGACGCTCCAAAGAAGCGAGGTCCTAAGTTTTCTAAGGTAAAGATACTCCACTCATATGCTACAAAATTAAGAAAAGAGATATTTGGTTAAGCACCTCCTTTAGTTGCACATTTTTTAGTTTGTTTTAAAAAAATTGTGTATATTTATTAAATCATTTTTGGAATTTTAACAGATTGTTGAAGTACCAGAGACAATAGAACAACGTGTTGTAGCAGCAGCAGCACCTTCAGGAGCTATGAGATTTTCAATCCTGACAGATTCTGAAACCGATGCTCATGGGGGTAGTATGAGTACCGGGGACAAGGTTGGTGTAAGTATGGTCATTTGTAGACACCAGGGATAGTTTGTTCTAATATGCGAGTTGTTAAAAGGCTTCTCTATCCAAATGTGCTATTTTCTGAACTTATAGCGCAAGCATGATGCTTTGGAGTTGGATGAAGAATTTGCTAATAATGAAATGGTTCTTTGGCGTGTTAATTTTGAGGAATTCATTCGCTGTCTAAGGCACAAGGTTGGTTTTCTTTCTGCTTTCTATTTGAATTATAATTATCCATTTATACTAATGAGAGCAGTTGTTGTAAAGCCTTATACAAGGATAGGACCGATGAAAATGGTGAAAGGTATAGAAAAGCGAAGCAAGAGGCGAAGAAAGCTGTGAGAGAAGCTAAGTTAGCGGCTTATGACGATATGTATAAGCGACTAGATACCAAAGAAGGAGAGTTGGATATCTATAAACTAGCTAGAGTAAGGGAAAAAAAGACAAGGGACCTAAACCAAGTGAGGTGCATCAAGGATGAGGATGGAAAGGTTCTTGCTACAGAGAACGCGGTTAAAGACAGATGGAAAGGTTATTTTCATAATCTTTTCAATGAAGGACATGAAAGGAGTGCTTCTTTAGGGGAGTTGAGTAACTCAGAAGAGTGTCGAAACTACTCTTTTTATCGTAGAATCCGGAAGGAAGAAGTGGTTGTAGCTTTGAAGAAGATGAAGCATAGAAAAGCAGTAGGCCCAGACGATATACCAATCGAAGTGTGGAAAGTTTTGGGAGAGACAGGTATAACATGGCTCACTGACCTTTTCAATAGGATTTTGAAAACGAAGAAGATGCCAAATGAGTGGCGAACGAGCACTTTGGTGCCTATCTACAAGAATAAGGGCGATGTACAAAATTGCATGAACTATAGGGGTATTAAGCTAATGAGTCATACAATGAAACTCTGGGAGAGAGTCATTGAGCATAGATTGAGGCAAGAGACACGGGTTTCGGACAACCAATTCGGGTTCATGCCAGGGCGCTCAACCATGGAGGCAATCTATCTCTTACGAAGATTGATGGAAAGATATAGAGATGAGAAAAAGGATTTACACATGGTCTTTATAGATTTGGAAAAAGCGTATGATAGGGTCCCAAGAGACATCCTTTGGAGGATTTTAGAGAAGAAAGGAGTACGAGTAGCATATATCCAAGCTATACAGGATATGTATGAAGGAGCAAAGACTGCCGTAAGAACTCATGAAGGACAAACCGAAAGCTTCCCCATAACTGTAGGATTACATCAAGGCTCATCCTTAAGTCCTTACCTTTTTGCGTTGGTAATGGATGAGTTAACAGGACATATTCAAGATGATATTCCTTGGTGTATGCTTTTCGCAGACGATATAGTGTTGATAGATGAAACTCAGGAAGGGGTAAATGCAAAGCTTAACCTTTGGAGAGAAGTGTTGGAATCTAAAGGTCTTCGCTTAAGCCGATCAAAGACAGAATATATGGAGTGCAAGTTCAGTGCAAATGGAGGCCAAAACGAGTTAGGGGTGAGGATCGGAGATCAAGAAATACCAAAGAGCGACCGTTTTCGTTACCTAGGATCTATCTTGCAAAAGAACGGAGAATTAGATGGAGATCTCAACCATAGAATACAAGCTGGATGGATGAAGTGGAAGAGTGCATCCGGCGTGTTGTGTGACCGCCGTATGCCATTGAAGCTCAAGGGAAAATTTTATAGGACGGCAATAAGGCCGGCGATGCTGTATGGCACAGAATGTTGGGCGGTGAAGCATCAACACGTACACAAAATGGGTGTAGCGGAGATGAGGATGCTTCGTTGGATGTGTGGGCACACGAGAAAGGATAAGATTAGGAATGAGGATATCCGGGGTAAAGTAGGAGTAGCCGAAATTGAAGGAAAGATGAGAGAAAATCGGTTACGGTGGTTTGGACATGTGCAAAGAAGGCCTACTGACGCTCCGATTAGAAGATGCGACTATGGGACAGAGGTTCAGGGCCGAAGGGGTAGAGGAAGACCTAGGAAAACTTTGGAAGAGACCCTAAGAAAAGACTTAGAGTACTTGGATCTAACGGAGGACATGACACAGGACAGAACACAATGGCGTTCTAAGATTCATATAGCCGATCCCACTCAGTGACTTGGATTTTCCAAGTCTCCAACCGAGAAGTTTTCCTCACTCGGGAAATTAAGGGAACACTACCTCAACCTACATGCTCCACTCACAAAGCTTCAACATACAAGCTTCAACAAAAGAAAATTCAAAGAACTTAGCGAAGAAGGCTTTGGTGTATTTAACACAATACATTGAAATGAAGGAAAGCTTATTTATTGATATCTCCGATAAGTTACAAATATGTACATATACTTGAGTCAAAATAAACAAACAAGAGGGAGCCTTCACAAAGGTTGCTTAGGAGAAGTCTCAGCAGTCGGTAGAGCCCCAGAAAGAGAAGGCACCGGAGGGGGATCATTCGGAGCCTCAGTACTGGACAGAACCCTAGAAGGAGGAGGCATCAGAGGTTGATCATTTGGAGCTTCATTACGCGGTACAGCCCCAGAAGACGAAGGCAATAAATGCCTTTGGAACAAACCCACAAATCTCTGATGATCAAGTAAAACCTGACCATCAGATTCCTTCATCTGGTCAAGCTTCCTCTTCATGTTTGTAGCATAGTCATGTGCGAGCCGGTGCAACTGTTTATTCTCATGCTTGAGCCCTCTAATCTCCTGTTTGAGACTCATCACTTCAGCCGCCAATGATTCAACTTGGCGGGTTCGAGCAAATAGCCGTTGGGCCATATTTGACACAGAACCTGCACACTGAACACTAAGAGCCAGAGAATCCTTAACAGCCAACTCATCAGACCGTTTGGAAAGTAGTCTGTTATCTTTGGGAGTGAGAAGGTTCCTGGCCACTACCGCAGCGGTCATATCATTCTTCATCACGGAATCCCCAACGGTAAGAGGACCAGTAGGGGAGACGAAGGATGGGCGCCATATGTTGTCTGGAGAAGGCGGGGCTGCCTCTTCAACAAGGTTCAAGTCAAAACGACGGTCGGAGGGGCCAGACATTTTCAAAGGTGTTGAAGAGAGAAGAGGTCGGACAAATCAAGATCTTAGAAGTGCAAGAATGGAGCTTCTACTGGTGGATATTCAAGTGTGCTTTGGAACTTAATGTCAGCCCCTATAAAAATCTGCACTCGATAAAGCTTCAGAAATCGAAGAGGCGCCTACTCAGAAATCGAAGAGGCGTTTACTTTCTCAAAAGCTGGGCTGCTCAGAGACCACGAGGGTCGATCTCAGAAATCGAAGAGTCGTGTGCTTTCTCAAAAGCTGGGCTGCTCAAAGACCACGAAGGCCGATCTCAGAAATCGAAGAGGCTTGCTTTCTCAAAAGCTGGGCTGCTCAGAGACCACGAGGGCCGATCTCAGAAATCGAAGAGGCACCTACTTTTCCAGCCCTGTCAGCACCTGTCACACGCACACTCAGCTTTACGGAAATTATGGGCATTCTGTCGAAGATTTCTGGCGAAGTAGAAAGCACATGAATCGTACTGTTCAATCACCCACTTCCCACACGCAACAGTAGCTCATGGGTACCACATATAACTCTGCCAAAGTTCTCTGACAAAGTTCTCTGACAAAGTTGAGACACGTGAAGCTTGCAGCTCCCACTACATCACTCTGACCAAGAAGGGTAAAAGATTAGCAAAGAAACAACACTAACAAAGTTTAGACACATAAATTTTGAAGGTCTAGCTACCATATTATTACCCACAAGGGTAAAGGAACAGTACCACTGCTGGATAATTGGAAAGTCCTGGTGTGTCAACCTCTGTGCTTCGTGGCAAGGTAGACTAGCAAACATGCCCAACCTTTACTCACATTCGAGAAAACACTCCCAACAAGATTGCTTGCTCCAAAATCGAAGAGGCACCGCCCTCCGAATCTCGAGAGCCAGACTCCTAACATGATTACTTTCTCAAAAATCGAAGAGAGGGTAAAGGAACAGTACCACTGCTGGATAATTGGAAAGTCCCTGTGTGTCAACCTCTATGCTTCGTGGCAAGGTAGACTAGCAAACATGCCCAACCTTTACTCACATTCGAGAAAACACTCCCAACAAGATTGCTTGCTCCAAAATCGAAGAGGCACCGCTCTCCGAATCTTGAGAGCCAGACTCCCAACATGATTACTTTCTCAAAAATCGAAGACACCGCTCTCCGAATCTCGAGAGCCAGACCCCCAGTAGGATTGCTTTCTCAAAAATCGAAGAGGCATCGTTCTCCGAATCTCGAGAGCCAGATCCCCGACAGGATTGCTTGTTCGAAAACCGAAGAGGCACCACTTTCCCAACTTCAAGAGCTGGATCTCCTTGGATAAAGTTTGTCTGTAATCTTCACACGCAACATCAGCTTTCTAGATACCACAGACCACTTTTTCAAAGTGCTCTGACAAAGTTAAAACTTGTGAAGCTGGCAGCTCCCACTACCGTGCTATGACCAAGCAGGGTAAAGGAATAGCATTATTACTTGATGTTAGGGAGACTCCTATAT
This sequence comes from Malus sylvestris, assembly GCF_916048215.2. Lineage (NCBI taxonomy): Eukaryota > Viridiplantae > Streptophyta > Magnoliopsida > Rosales > Rosaceae > Malus > Malus sylvestris. Next base: position 27,337,000 of record NC_062260.1, read on the forward strand.
ATGTCGACCTCCATCCCCAACGGACATGCAGACCTGCAAAAATGCTCAACCCTTCCTCTTATCTGAGAGGGCACTCCCAACGAAGCCTTTCGAAATATTCAGCTTTCTTTCCCCCCGATAATACCTCTGTAAACAAGCTATACTAGAGCAAGAATATCTCATATCATCAGGGTTAAAAGCAAGAGTATCCCATATCATGCTTTTTCCCTGTCTTTTCCTTTGGCCTTGTTCTTACCTGCAAGACAAGGAGAAAGAGAGCAATCAGTCAGCACTTGGAATCAAGCTTCCAGCCAGGAACTGACTGCCTGGAACCCCTTACCTGATTACTTACCTGGCATTGCTCTCGAGTACTCACCTTCAACATCTTATGCTTCCAGGGAAGATCCCGCATCTGCCTGAGGAACAGATAGGGCAAGTGAGAAGGATACAAGGAAGCATGTGGAGACAAGCGTAACAGCACACGTGCCGATACATCCATTACTCTGTCAAAAGCAAAAGTATCCCATATCAGCAGGGTCGAACGTACTCTAGATTTGATGGACTTGTTTTGACCCTCAAATTCTTCAGTCGGCCTTATCTCTGGAGGAAACCAGAAAACCCTCCAGCCCAGTTCAAGAATAAGCCTGTGGAAAGTTACTTCTTCAAAAGCAAAAGTATCCCATATCATCTCTTCTCATTTTTCTTCTCTTTATCCTTCATGCTGCCTGCAAGATAGGGAGAATGTGAACAATCAGCCAGAGCTCTGATTGCTTACCTTGTCTGTCACCTCTTTCAGCAGATCCCCTAGCTCGGCGACTTGGGGGACTCCTAATACATGGTTTGTATCGCGCTTGACCAAGCCTGAAACTACAAGTAAGCTTCAAGTGACATTGATACATTACCTTGTGCATCTCCACCAGTTACAGATACCACCCCTGGATGGAGGAAGAGTACTTCAAGAGAAGATGCCATATCTACCTATGAGACAGATAAGGAAAGTCAAGACGATACCACACTCCAGTACTTAGAAGTTTCGTGGTTACGAGATCATTCTCCCATAATATTTCTTAATGTCATTTGTACTAAATCATTCACTTGTACTCACTAAAGGAGAGCTTGAACCTATGTACTTGTGTAAACCCTTCACAATTAATGAGAACTCCTCTATTCCGTGGACGTAGCCAATCTGGGTGAACCACGTACATCTTGTGATTGCTTTCCTATCTCTATCCATTTATATACTTATCCACACTAATGACCGGAGCAATCTAGCGAAGATCACAAAAAGTGACCGTTTTCGCTACCTAGGATCTATCTTGCAAGAACGGAGAATTAGATGGAGATCTCAACCATAGAATACAAGCTGGATGGATGAAGTGTAAGAGTGCATCCGGCGTGTTGTGTGACCGTCGTAGGCCACTGAAGCTCAAGGGAAAATTTTATAGGACGGCAATAAGGCCAGCGATGTTTTTATGGCACAGAATGTTGGGCGGTGAAGCATCAACACGTACACAAAATGGGTGTAGCGGAGATGAGGATGCTTCATGGGATGTATGGGCACACGAGAAAGGATAAGATTGGGAATGAGGATATCCGAGGTAAAGTAGGAGTAGCCAAAATTGAAGGAAATATGAGAGAAAATCGGTTTTGGTGGTTTGGACATGTGCAAAGAAGGCCTACTGACGCTCCGGTTCGAAAATGTGACTACGAGACAGAGGTTCAGGGCCGAAGGGGTAGAGGAAGACCTAGGAAAACTTTGGAAGAGACCCTAAGAAAAGACTTGAGTACTTGGATCTAACGGAGGACATGACACAAAACCGAGCCCAATGGCGTTCTAGGATTCATATAGCCGACCCCACTTAGTGGGAAAAGGCTTTGTTGTTGTTGTTGTTGTATACTAATGAGAGCAGTTGGATTTTCTAGTTAAACAATATATGTTGAGAATGTTTTGGCATAATCTGAATTTTGTTTATGCGGATGCTTTGTATGCTCTATTGATACTAACTGGTAGAGATAGTTAGGTTTTTGTTGACTAGCAGGTCAAGAGTGAGTTAAATGTTGCCATGCTTTTTGAAAACTACATGTCAGGTTTGCATTTGAGTTCAAAGTTCAAACTTTTCTCTCTTTTGTAATTGTAAAGTAGCGTTTGGTTCATGGAAATGAACATTGGATTAGACTGAACATCCAAATGGGCATTGCTTGGTTGACAAAAAGGAATTAATTATGTAAAGGGCAATCCTCTGTGGAATGTCCAAATACTACCCGAGTTCTTTCTTTGCACTATTAATTGTGTTCCCATACTCGACCTTTATTTTGTTATGAGATGCATTCCTTTTTATTTTTATTTTACTGCATAGTCTACCTGAAGTGAAAATAAATTTTCATATTGTGGTCTAGGTTTGCGTTGAGAATGTGAGAGCACGTCTGGATGATGGAGCTGCACTTGTCTTAAGGGCAATGCTTAAGTCAACTAGAACTGCAGAAAAGAAAGTAAAGACAGAAAATTCAGGTAAACTGGAAGTTTGGATTATTGTGTGGTGGATTGGTTATTTTCAGTTCAATTTCTATCGGCCAACAAAATGTTGATTCAGAATTAGTGTGCCATTGGTGGTGGTAATGAGTTTAGAAATAACATGAAACCTTAATGATTTCTATAGGCCAAGAAAGCGTTGATTCAGAATTACTTAAAATACAAACAATTCAATGATAGTAATTGGGGAGGAGAATGACCAAGCATGAAAGCTTAATAAATGAAACCAAGGAATAGTTTCATTCATTGTTTTGCTGATTGATTTTACAGTTCCTGTATCATTTAGTACCATTTATGAGGAGGTGATAAACAGTGAAGCTGGTCGTAATTTGACATGTGATCGCGTCAAAGCTTCCCTCAGCCTGTTGTGCGATGAAAGGGATGTAGATGAGGATGAGTTGTATAGTGTTGGTACAATCCGCTTCTTCTCATACAATTGATTTCTGTTTTTTATTTTTTATTTTTTTACTTCTTTCTTATGGATAATATAGTTATAGTTTGTACTGGGTTTTCATTGACACATTTATTTCTTGTACAGACTTGAAGAAAATTCTTGAGCTGGCTCGGAATGATGAGGTTTTTTCTGATATTTTGTTCTTTTAAGATAATATGAAAATTCATTTTTAATCACCAGGACCGATGTCCAAGTACCTTCTCTTTTCTGCAGGTGGAGTCAATTGTTTTGAAAAGATTTGGGAGAGATGCTTATAAAATATTTCGGCTACTGTCCACTTCAAGTCGTGCAATTGAGACGGATAAGGTATTAACATTGTTATGAGTTCCCTTGCTGGGAACTCCGAATGTTTCCTCCATATCATTACAATTTTTTATATATTGCTCTTCTCTGAACTCTGTATGATGAATTATTCAGTTTACTACGATCGTTGGCAAAATGACCATGGAATTTAACGTGTTTGAAGCGAGTCAAGGTTTTTGTTGTTAGAATAGCACATTTGATATTTTGGTTGGTTACTCCAGTACCTTATAGATTTCAGATATGACACTCGTTGAAAAGAAGGAAACTCCCACAATTCTGTATAAGCTGTGGAAGGATGAGTACTTGCTTATGGAGGTAAAGCACTTCCCTTTTTACGTCCCACGCGCACATGCACACTCATTCACAATGTTTCATCTCGTTGCAGAGATTAGCTGTGACGGGAGCCAGACAGGCACAATTCTTGGTGTGGAAGGTAAACAAGCCCATTGTATGGAAACATGTTTTAGACGAGATGTTCCACGCTGCGCTGAATCTGACTCTTCGACTGGCATACGAGGATGAACAAATTAAAGAGGTTCGTGAAAATTTGGAACGTTTAGGTTCTAGTTTGCCCAGTTTTGGAACGGTTCGGGTTCGTAATCTGAACAACGAAGTTGTCTCATATTGCAGGTACAACTTCTCCCGGCGCACAAACGAACGGGGCCATTAGGGAAACAATGGCAACGATTTAGAAATGTGGTTTATGTTATGCACGCAACCCTTTTGAAGATTGATGATGCTATCATGCTCTTCCATGACTTCTGACCCTACACTAATTGTAACTCTTATTATTATTATTTATTAAAATAAAACATGTTCAATTTTTTATGAAAACTTAAGGAGTGTTCCTTGAAAAATCCGTTGGCAGTGTTTCTATAAACAGTTTTAAAAATATTCACGAAACTATTGATATTTCTGTTGAAATATCTGAAAAATCAAGGGTCAATATAAAAATGGATGTGAAATGCAAACTTTATTCTTTATCAGCAAGATATAAGAAAATCAATGAATACCTCAACCCGACTTGCTGCAATTTTCCTAATTTATATTGAAAGCATGTGATATTGGTTATTCATCCATATTTTTGTAAATTTCCATATCGATATTTTCACTTATATACACTGGCCATAAAACATTTTCATGATTCAAAAACATAATCAGAAACGTTTTTAGTTGTCAAAAAACACGTATCCCTTATGGAATTGTGCCAACCATGTCATGTGTAATAAAAATGACAAACCATTTCAAATTGGATCATATAAAAAAGCGAAGTTCGTGTTTCACAACTGAGTCCCAAAATGGTAGGAGCAGATTACCATTTGCAAAAGACAACTAAACTTCACCTATTTTAGCAGACTTACTGCACACTTGGATCTCTCTCACAAAATGTCTATACAAAACCTCTTTTGCCATCAGCATTCTAATGTGTAGCCTTTTCCCTAATAAGATGCAAAAGCAACCGGTTTTACTGCCGGCTTCTCACTCACACTGCTACGGACGATGTACAATCAGAAAACTCGGTCGTTATAGCCAGATTAGCGTCTCCCAATCGATCGTTGCCGCTTCGATATGCCTCCTTGGTCACCCCATAATAGACTGGTTTAGTGCTGCCTGCGGAAAATGTGATGAAGTTCCAACCAAAAGCTGAACCACCCACAATGTAGCTTCCCTGTAGTTTGAAATCAACTGGTTTCTTATTTGCGCTGAGAAGAGCCGGTCGAGTACTGTTACCTTGCACAGAATTTTGAACTGAGCACCTTGGTTGAAGCAGCTGCGGCCCTTTCCCATCTTGGTTTTCTTTCGCAGGCACGCTGTCACGTGACGGATGCTGATGTTCTGGCACAAACTTCCTCTGTGTGCCGGTATCCTTGGCCATCTGTTTGTGTAGCTCCATCAAAAGCTTCAGTTCTGCAAGTTGCATGTTTACATGGTTTTGTCAAACATGCATCCGAAACTTCCAAAAGAAATCGATCAACCCATGAAACACTGAATGAAATCGATCAACCTATCGTGCTTTCGCGCGAGCATAGCCACAATGCTAAATGCTTCAAGTTCAAACTATCCGGGTAATTACAAGTGGAGTTTCAGATGAAGGAACACTGCTTATACGAGAAACCTCGACGAAAAGTGAGTCCAAGCACAGAATGTAGGCCAAGTACTCCATGAACATATATGGAATGCAATTATATATTTATAAAAACTCACCCTTTCGAATTTCATCAGCCGCTTTACAATTCCGAAAATCCGGTGTTCGAAGAATCTGCATACAGATAAAAAATTGATCTTCCACAACATTAGTGATCCAAACATAAACAGAGAAAATCTGGAGTGGAGTTCAATCAAAATATTATACAAAACCCTCAAACATTTCTACTATTCTCTCTCTCTCTCTCTCTCTCCTCTTTTAGCGAACAAATTGTGGGCAAGAAATTGCCTAAACTTCCAAAAGAAGCAAAACCCATGAAGCAAATCAATGCATTAATTTTCTAATTCAAGAAAATCACATGATTAACAGATACCAAATGCCAAAAACACATCACACACCAACCCCACAAAGCCAAAAACCCACAAAAATATAAAAATATAAAAAAAATGTAACAGAGACCCATTAAAGCAAATACCAAAACTTGATATAAAAAACAAGAACTTTAATACATAAACTTTGTTACCTCAATAAATCGGGGACGAAGCCGATGAACGAGAGCGCAAATTTTGAAATGTGGGGAGTGATGGTGGTGGTGGTGGTGGTGGAGGTGGAGGTCCATGTTGAAATTGGTGATGGGCTTTCGTTTCTTGCGGCGAGGAGGAAGAGAGGAAGTGGTGGTGGATTTGGGTTTGGGTTTTTGTTGGGCGGAGCTCGGTGGTCGCGGGGCGCCATGTGGCCTTGCTGTTACGTGTCCCTTTGCGATTTCAACACCTTTTGGTTTTGCTACTTCCATGGATTTCTTTTCTTTCCACTCGAGATTGACGAAAGCGGTGACCCTTTCCGCAAGGTGTCGAAAAGAAAAGTGTCCTATAATTCTCATATCTTAGTTATTCACTTCGGGTAGAAATCATTTAAAATTAAATATATATAGTAATTAATAAAAATTAACCGTATTATATACGATAAAAGCATTATATACTATAAAGAGTTAGAGTGTGAGAATCTCTAACATGAACAAAGAGAATCCTCATCCGTTGTAATATTGTTGTCGTACGACAGAATTGGTTGGGCCATACGGCTGAAAGCCTGAAAATATATGAGTGCTATACCATGGGCTTTCTTATGTCCCCAAATATCGGAGAAAGCATTGGCCCATATAATGGAGAAGACTTTTCAGTTTTTTCAAAACACGCTTTTGTACATTACGTGTTATAATATAAATAGGGGTGTGCTATCCACACACCCTAAATTACTTCTCACACACCCTTTTTAATTTTTGTCCGTTGATATTCTTCCATTCATCCGATCCGACGGCCGAAAATTAGAAGGGTGTGTGAGAAGTAAAATGGGGTGTGTGGATATCACACCCCTATAAATAATTGGAAAGATAAAAATTTCAACCACTTGTATTATAATATTTTTGGTATACCGAGTTGTGTGCCTTGCACCCTGAAAAATTCCTCCATATTATGGTCCTCTCTTTTTGTTCTTTTGTTTCATAATTGGATTGAGATGAAATTAAATTATGGATGTATCATAATTCTAACTAAATACTCGATAGTATGAGGAGTTTTTTGGTGTAACTGTCACGATATCATTTAATATTATCAATCAATTCATGATATAACACGTCTTTTTGTTTATTGATTTTACACCTATAGTATGAGAATTTTTTCGGTATAAGTGTCACGATATCATTTAATATTATTAATCAATTCATGATAAAACATGTTTGTTTATTGATATAATTCATCTCCTAAAATACTTTTTGAATCATAAGTATTTTTCTCAATAAGCATTTCCAAGCTTGTGTCAATACAAAATTTGTACTTATAGAATATCGAGTCAATCCAAGTTGCTTCGCTCCTATTTATATATTTGCACGAGTGCTTTCTCCTGATCCTCGCAAAGCAAAGAACCTTATTAGTTTGAGGTTGCTTTTTAGTGTTACTATGAAACTAGCTATGGCTTTTTCCTTACCAGTTATTAGGCAATCTCCAACTAAAGGGTTCAGATGGTCGAAAATAGCTCTAAAACCGTCTCCAATCAAGAGCTAGGCCTAATGACTCATGGGCCCCATTGGACAAAAAAGAGCCATAGGGCCAGGGCCGGGCTAAAATTTTTGAATCTTGTTATCTTTTTTTTTTGGCCAAAAATTTAAAAAGAATATTTAATTAAGGCCCAAAAAGATGATTGGTTCTATGTGGGCATGTTGCTTTTATAAGCATGTTTGATTACTTAAACCTCTCCCACAGCCGATGTGGGACAAATATAATGGGTGTAGCACATGCAAGCTCAATTCTCCCCCAATGTGGGACAAATATAATGGGTGCCCCAAATATAAGCTTCCTATTAGAGATGGTAAATGTGCATTTATACATGCATGTAACTATCTCAAACTAAGTTGTACTAGTAATTGGACATTTAAATTAAAAAATAATTTAACATACAACTGCTAACCGTTGCAAGTAAATATGAAAGCGGCGCCAATTATGTCACAGCCCGTCCCGGGATTTTCTTATTAAGGACGTGAAATGACGGATTTACCCTTAGCGGGTATTAAGGTATGTGTGTGACATTATTTGGTTTAACCTTAGATATGTTTTGGAAGAAAATAAATAAGATGAGTTGGATTATTAAATTTGGTTTTTGTTAATTTTGGTTAGGGATTTAGATGATGGATGGTGTGGATTGAAAGGGGCCATCTAAACCCTTACCCTCTCTCTATCCCGTAGCTCTCTCTCTCTCCTCCATCTCGACACTCTCTCTCTCACACCCATATTGTACGGCCTCACCCAAAACCCCCCAAAACTCAGTGGATCGAAGTAAACAAGGTAAGAATCTTCATCCTCGTGATGTTTTGAGTTAATTGGTGCTAGTTTTAGGGCGTGGAACCTTCGATTTCACGTGAACCCGAACCCCCCATTTTTGGTCACTGTTCATGCACACGTGAAATGTTGTGTTTCAGGGAATTCTAAGCTTATAGTGAGCTTAGTGAGGTCCCAAGGAAGCTCGGAGTGTTTCGTTTGAAGGATTTGGACGTCGGGATCACGAGGGTTGAGTTTGGCCGGTTTTGCTTGGATTTTTCCGGTGAGATTTAGTTGTTTTTGGAGCTTAAAAATAGTGTATCGTGATTCTACATGTTTGGGGCTTCATTTTGGTATAAAATACGAAGAAAATGGTTGAGAAACGAAGAAGAACAAGGCGTTTAAAGTTTGGCCGGAAACCGGCCGCCGGAAAAACCACTCCGGCGAACCAAGGTTGGGGATGATGCGCGTGGGGGCACGTGTCCCCGTGCCTGTCCTGGCACGTGGGGGCACGTGCGGCCTCCAAAAATTTATTTAAAAATTTGTCGACGTCCGTGACGTCGAGTAGGTCGATGTGGTATATTCATATACCTAAATTGAGCATCGTATGAGAAGTTATTTTGAATTGTTGGTTATGTGTTTAAATTAACGTTTTTATAGTTGTTTCGCATATAGGTGACACTTATCTCGAGGACGAGCGCATCCAGGGACGTCACGGGGGTTACGACCCATCGACTTATCAGTGAGTGGGTAGTTTTGTTTTCGTATTACCTATATACAACTGTTTTTCCCAGAAAATGCGTTTATATGAAAATTATGATTTAAATTGCCATGCATGCAAATGTTGAGATATTTAGTTTGATAATTGATGCATATATATGTTAATTGACGCGGTGGACGCACATGTGAGTTTTTATATTATTCAGATGAGTTATTTTATAAGAATTGCATTGAAAGCTCATAACTTGCACCCTAGGTGTTAGTGCTTATATTATTATTCACCACACCGCACGCTCGTCTTGGATCCAAGTAGGTGGATGTCGTACAGACCATGTGAGGGTTCCGACATGCTAGTCGTATAGATCACTAGATGTGATTCCGACTAGTGGGTGACCTTAGTTATGCGCGCTGATGATTGATGAGAGAAGCACTAGAGCGTATTTATACACCTTTCATCGTACAGACTACTATACGTAGTTTCGAGTGATGTGCAGTGTAGTGTTGTACATGTCACAGTTGGTGACTCCGGCAGGGCCGTATAGGTCACTGTGGTGACTCCGGCTGAGTGGGATGTTGAGCTTTAGAATCAGCCGTACAGGACCATTGTAGGGTCTCCGGTTGATTTATTATTTCACCTGATTGATATTGATGCATTTCTGATTATATTTGGCATGGCGTGGCATATTATTTCTGAGATGTTATGTTGATGGATATGAGCTGAGTTTTGATGATATGTGTATATATATGTGTTTATATACTATTTTTCTGGGAAAGTATACAGGTTTTACGGTGAGGGGTTAGAAATGTTTTAAATGAAATGTTTTGGAAAATCTTTGATTTTACTGACCCACTCATCTTTGTTTTGCGCCCCTCCAGGTTCTAGTTAACGGTTGATGGCTCTCGGGGTCTTTTTCGGCATTCTGACAGACGTTCTGCATGTAGGACTCACCTACAGGTGATGTATTTTATTTTGGTCCTACTTGACTGCACTTAAACCTATGCTCTGAATTTATGTGTTTACCTTATAACTCATCCTTTTATTCTAGTAGGTGGTTCTACTAGAGATTGGTTTGAATTCCTTCATATTCTGTTATATCTTGCTTCCGTGTCGCACTTTTGGTTACGTCACGCTCACGTGACGGCCAGCACGCCTTGATCCTCTGGGTCGGGGTGTGTCAAATTACTACGACGAAGTAAGTGTTTTCACAATTTATTTTAAATATTGAATTATATTTCATTTAATTTAAGTTGTTGCAGTTTTCAAATTTAAATAATAATTTATGTTTGGCTCAATGGTCCTTTGACCTAGGGGTGGGTTAAAAAAAACCGAAAACACCGAAAACCAAACCGAACCAAACCGAATCGAACCAAACGAAAAAACCGAACCGAACCGAACCAAACCGAATTAATTAAATTAATTTTTTTATTTTATTTATTTAATTATCTATTTTGAATATTATTTTCTAAACCCAATTTGTAAGCCCAAATGTGCTAAGTCCGATGTGTTCCCAAACTTTAAGCCCAAAATATTAAAAAAAAACTTTAGAAACTCTAAATCCTAACCCTGTTTTATATATATTTTTTATAGTTCTTTTATAGTTCCTTACATCTGTCTCTGTATACTTTGATTACTTTCCTGAAATGCTCAGTTTCATTCGAATGTATACCATATACAGAACTATGTTATCCTATTTTATATATATAATCAATGGAAATATTAGATTTTTGGCTTGTTTGCTGACTAGAGGCTAGAGCTATAAATTAAGAGTGCTTGTGCTCGTTTGAAACTTGTTCCTTTCTTAAAAAAATAAGTGAATCAGTTAAGAAGGGTAGAGTAAAGACTGAAATATATGAATTCCCAAAAAGTACCAGAAAGAAGAGAAATTGAAACCGAGGAATACTGTTAAAACATTTAGTAATTACTCTCTTGATCTAAAATTCTCATCAGTTTTTCTTACCCTGACACAAACTAACAAACTTTCTTTGCCTAATTTATTATATCTCAACACTGAGTGAAACCCCAAAGAAAAAGAGTAAGCCAGTTTGCAACTTTTGTTCGATTTTTGTGTTGTGGGGTTGTTAGTTTGGACTTTGGAAGACTTGATTAATGATTCTAGTTTAACTTTAAATGTTTATTTTCATTGTCTTTGATTCTAATTGGAATGCTTATGTTATGATTGTATATGAGATGTTAAAATTTAAAATTACAATTATTTTCATTTTTTGAAAAAAAAAAAAATTGAAACCGAACCAAACCGAACTGAAAATTCGGTTCAGTTTCGGTTTTGGCAAAAAACCTAACCGATTTGAACCAAACCCATCCTTTGACCCTTGGTTGGAGATAGTTTTTTATGACAGGGCTAAAACAAACCCTATGGGTCTATGGCCCTTTGGCCATCGGTTGGAGATGGTAAGAAATATGGCCCTGCACTGTTCATTAAAAAAATTAATTTCTTGGAGAACCAAATGCTTAAAACAAACTATCTTGCCAACCTTCGGTTGAAGATGACCTTAGTGTACCAAGTCAAGGCCCCATCCGATGTCAGCTCTGCAGCCTCTGTTGGACTTAATTATTATATCAGCTTGTAGATAAATAGTTAACAGATTAAATAATGGAAAACTAACCAAAAACCCAAGAAAACTTTGCTTTTAATCATCAAGACAGAATTTTGCAAAAATGACAATCATGTCCTTCACACATATAGACAAGATTGCTCAAGCAATGCTCACAGCAAAGTTCACATGACTTCACCAAAAAATACATCCAAAAGAAGAGAAAAGAAGGCTGACACTTTCAAATTACATTGGAATGCAAAAACCAAGGTGGCAAATATTGCAGCAACCAAGACAATATGAATTCACATGACCTTTATTAAAGCAAAGACAAGTCAGCTAGATTCTAGAAACAGTGCTGACAACTTTCAGAAACAGTGTGCAGTCACTACTCAAAAAGTTGTAAATAGATGAAAAATTATTTTGTTGTTTTAGGAATTAGGTTTTGTATACAAGGGAGCTTTCTCTCCCATACAGAGGACACCTTTAGCTCAACATCTCTCAACATCTCAACACCCTACTCACTCATTCCATCTTCATACTCTCAAGCATTCGTGGTCTTCATAGCATCCTTATAAACACTTCATTGTAAACACTTTCTCGTAAACAACTATCTTTGTAAACATTCCATTTATCAATAAAAGTTCAAGTGTACATATTCAAGCAATCTCCAAGTCTTAAGTAAGCTTTCTTTACTTTCTTTAGTGTGTTTGTTAAATTAGACTTCTAGTCCAAAACAGGGAAATATTATTGTAGTTATATTATTAACCTGCAAAACTGATGATCATACTTTGTTCGAGTACTCTGTTATAGTTGAATGTTTGCCATACAAATAACTGGACATTAACCAGGGGTACATTTGAGTTTAGTCTTTAATGCCTTATACTTGTACTGTGAGTAGTCGTCATGCTGAAACATGTCGAGTTCCATGTGCAAGGTTTTATGTCTAGTTGTTATAATGGTCATCCGACTATTTAAGCGTTACGAATTTGGTATCAAAGCCAATTTTAGCATTTTAATACTATATAATAGTAAAGTACCTTGAGGACGAAAGTCATTAACACAACTGATATCACACTTGTTTATTTTGTATGAATAACATATATTATTGTCCTTGTAGACATTGTCAGCCACATCCACTAGGTATTTATTGTCTCAGAAATCTAACTATAAATAGCATAAATAGAAGATTAGCATATATATCCAAAAGAATTACTAGTACTTTAAAGAAGCAGAAGTTTTATCTTGGTTATCTTGAACATCCTTCATTTATTCGTAAATATAAAAATACAGAAGTTCAGCATAAAGTTTTAGAAGCAAAAAGAGCAACATATCAAGTTTTAGAGACCCTGAGAGAAGAAGGAGAGTTTCTAAGAAATCAATTAGCTGTAACTTTAGAGAAAGGTAGATTATAGTTTATGATAGAAATTAGTGAACCTCAAAAACGAAAAATAACCTTAGACCAAAATAGTTTAGTTTGTTATTTTCCATTGACAAAGCATAATCATATTTTGCATAGTGAAGAAAATCCACAAGCCAATAGTATTATAGATTTTATTATTAGTCAAGCAGAAAGTATAAAATCAGAAAATAATAAGTATAATCATTTGTTAAACCAGTTGTTAGAGCATTTTCAGAAAAATTCCATAAAAATAATTATACAAAATTTAGATTATATTACATCTCAGTTGGAAGATAATAATAAAAATATTCAAAGGTTTCCTAGCAAAAGAGAGATAAAAGAGTTTGTCGATCTCATAGATAGTAAGCCGAAGCAAATAGAACTTAGATCATTAGAAATAGTTGAGCATCTAAAATTAGAAGTTCAAAAAATTCAATTAGTACAAAAAGAGTTAAGTGAACAAGTAGATAAGTTGCATAATAAAATAGATAAATTATTAGTTTAATGACTAACTCTAGAACTAGCAGAAAATATATTCAAGTTTTGAAAGAAATTAGTAAGTTAGATAAAGAACCATTAGGATTAACAGATTTTTCAACACAAGTATTCTGTAGTAATATTCCCATTAGGCAAAATAATTTGATTATCCAATTAGTTTTAAGTTTGGCTGAAAAATTAGATCAAGTTGAAGAACAAATAACAGAAATAAACCAAGTTTTACATAACACATCTTTATCACTTCCACCATCTTTGCTAGATAAATTAGAAAATTTAACTTTAAGTGCAAATAATAATATTAGAAGACATAAACTAAACCATTTTGATAATAGAAAATGGAACTCTTTAGGAAAAAAAGAGAGGAAAAGAAGTAGTTAAAGCAGAAGATATTTATCCAAATGAAGAAGAAACACAAGAATTTATTCGAAGAGGTTTAGAGAGAACACAGAAAAATAAATATAACTTGTATCAATTAGGTTTATTTGAAAACAGAAGTAGAATTGTAAGTAGCATCAGTCAACATGAAGTTAGCTGTATTGATAAAGAAGTCACACTTAATCTAATTAGTAAACAATTAGTTACTCATTTGAGAAAATCACATTTTAGTCAGATTCATATAGGAACAATATTATTTGGAATAGCAAGACTAACCAAAGCACAAGTAGACACAAAAGCATTAGTATACATATATGATAATAGATGAGATAATCACCAACAAGCAGTAATAGCAACAGCTGAAGTAGACTTAAATTCAAACTTAGCAGTTATATGTTGTATTTCAAATTATGTTATGATGATTAATGAATTTAGTAAATATATTAAAGTGAGCATAAGAACAAAAAATTATAATATGAAAGGAGAGTATAAAAATTTGTGTATTAACTTAATGTATATAGGTAAAGTGTCTGATATATATAATCATAAGTTTAATTTAGAGTTTCAAAATTTAGTTCAAACATTTGGTAGTAAATATGTAAATATGATAGAAGCAAAACCCGTAGATAATAGCTTTTTAGAAGGAACTTAGTGGACATTGCTTAATTTACAAGTAACAACAAATAGACAACCAGATAAAGTACAAATATATGAAACCAGTACAGGTCAAACAACAATTAGATTTAGTAATTATAAGCAACTAGGAAAAATAGAAGAGGATGAGAATGAGATCGAAAATGAGAGTATACATATGGCTTTTGATAATTTAGATATTAATTTAGTTGAGCAAAATTTTGATCATATTGTAGATAAACTTATAGAAGATATTGATCATTTAGATGAAGAACAATATTTGGAAAAATATAAGACTTATGATTTAGGAATACATAGAATTTCAGACGAAGAGATGAAAAATTAATCTTAGAAATAGGAGTAGAACATATTTTAGGATCAAAAGAATATAATAATTTATTAGAATTGAAAGCAGAATGTAATCCAACAGAAGAAAGTAGTACATCAGGAGTAGAAAATTGAGGACACGCAAGTAGAACTAATCAATAATTTTTTAGACCAACAAATGAGCAATATAATGAAACAGAAAAAGTAGATTATATAGAAGAAAGTATGATAAAACCTAGAAAAAATAGGATTCCATATTTGAGAGGGTTAGAACAAATTAATATAGCTGGTAATGTATTAAATTTAGATAATGTAGATCCACAAGATTGGGAAAGAACGATTGAAAGATGGGAAAAAGGCTGCGTACATGCAGCATTAATGTTAGATTTTAGTAATTCACAAAATATGTTAGATTACTTTGAGCATACTTTGGATGGTTTAGTTTTTTATTATTTCCAGTCATGGAAAATCCAAAATCCATAACAGCATCAGGCAGCTAAAACACATTTCAATATTGATGGTTTTGTTACTTTGATTAAACAAGAGTTTTTAGATCATAATAGGTTAGATGGCAGAAGTGAATAAGAACAAATAAGAGCAATTAGAAATTTAGAACAATTATAAATTTTAGATTTACAGTATATAGCTGAATATACCACAAATTTCTTTAAATATTTAGAAAGAACAGGTAGAATTAGTGATATTAATTTATTAGATACTTATATGACAAAAATAAAAGGACCAATAGGTGAAAAGATTTGGAATGAATGACAAAAGCATCTAAAGAAGAATGATATTGCTATAGGACCTAGAATTCAATATGTATATGATATACTTAGACAAGAGTGTAGGCAAATAAAAGTTAAGAGACAAATTAGGAAACAATTTTACATGAGTTGTAAAAATATAGATTTGCCCCAACAGTATGGTTGCCATAAGAAAAATAAGTATAAGAAAATATACAAAAAGAAATATAAGTCATATAAACCCTACAAACATAAGAATTTCAGTATAAGACCTTCAAGAACATATATGAAAAGAAAATATATTCCAAAACAATTTAGAAAAAGAAGTGGCAGACATTGGATTAGAAAATATAAAGCACCAAAAGATAAGAGTAGTTGTAAATGTTATTCATGTGGATAAGATGGACATATTATACCTAAATGTCCAAAATTAGGTAAACAGTCAAAAGAAAAAGTACATTTGATGGAATTGTTTAAATTAGAAGAAGATGAGGATATTCAGTCAATATACAGTTTAGATGATTTAAGTGATAATGAGAATATTTATAGTATAGAGAGTATTAACATGATAGATTCAGACTCAGAAGATTCAAGTAGCACAAATAATGATCTAGAAGAGTATATGTGTGCATTCATAGAAGAACAACATGAAGAAGAATATAAATACATTAATTTAGGTTGGCAAGAAAAATGTCATAAGTGTAGTAAATTAGTTGCAAATAAATACTATAATACACATTCAATATTATGTGAAAAGTGTTAGAGTAATAGATTATTAGAAGTTAATTCAGCAGAATCACAAGAAAATATTGAAACATTTTGGAAATATTGTTCATAGTATAGAAAAACAAAAAAAATAGTTCTTTAATTACTATAAATTATGAAATAGAATTAGCAAAAGAACATAAGATACAAACAACAACTATAATAGATACATGAAGTACAAAGAGTGTCATAAGAGAATAGTTAGTACCAGAAAAATATAGACAAAAATTAGCAAAACCAGTGAGAATAACACAATTTGATGAAAGACCAGTTTACTTGACACATTGTATAAATAATGAGTTTATTAAAGTAGAAAAACAACAATTTAATTTACCATTAACATTTGTTTCACCAGTAGGATCATATCCATTCATTTTAGGTTTAAACTTTTTGAAAAGTTTACAAGGTTTTTTATTTATGAACCCTAACATAACATTTTTCAAAAGAGATATTACAATAACTGACCAAAGTAATACTGTAGAAGCATACAGAAACATAAGTATAAAAGAATCTAGTGGCCAAGATAGTCATCATTTAGAAAACTCAAAAGAAAATGATGATCATAATAACGTAGAAGAGTTTGATGAAGACGTATTTGAACATGAATACCCAATTTTAGAAGAAGAAGCCTATATAGAAATATTACAGTTAGATAGACCAAAGAGTTTAGAAAAATTGTTACAATTAGCAGAACAAACTAGGATTATAGGAGAAGACCCACAATTACATTGGAGTAAAAATAAAATACTAGCAAAACTATATATAATAAACCCATATTTAACCATTAAGACGGCTGATATGTCTTGTAGTTTAATAGATAAGTAAGAGTTTGAGCAGCAAATAAAAGAGTTGTTAAATTTAAAAGTAATTAGACCCTCTAAGTCTGGATATAGATCAGCATCATTTATTGTAAGAAAACATTCAGAACTAAAGAAAAGTAAGGCTAGAATAGTTTATAATTATAAGAGATTAAATGATAATACATATGAAGATAGTTATAAGTTATCAAATAAGGATGAGCTTATAAATAAAATTCAAGAGAGTAAATATTTTAATAAATTTGATTGTAAATCAGGTTTTTGGCAAATAAGATTAGCATAATAATTAATTGAGTAAACAACTTTTATTTGTCTAGAAGGACATTTTGAGTGGCTTGTTATGCCATTTGGACTTAAAAATGCTCATTCAATCCTTCAAAGAAAGATGGATCAAATTTTCAAGAATTATGATAATTTTTGTAGTGTTTATGTAGATGATATTTTAGTACATAGTAAAACTAAAAAAGAACATAAGAAGCATTTAGAGATAGTATTACAAGAATTTATCAATAATGGAACTGTGATTAGCAAAAATAAAATAGCATTAGAAAAACAAGATATAGAATTTTTAGGAATGTATATCAAGTCAGGTACAATACAATTACAAGATCATATAGCTAAAAAGGTGTTAGAATTTCCAAACAAATTAGAAGATAAGAAACAGTTATAAGCATTTTTAAGATTGCTAAATTATGCAAGAAATTTTATCCCTGATTTAGGAAGAAAAATAGTAGTATCACATAGTAAAACTAGCAAAACAGGACAAAAAAATTTAATAGTGAATATATAAAATTAGTTCAAAATATAAAGGAAGAAATTACTCAACTTAAACCATTAAGATTACCATTAGAAGATAGTTACAAGATAGTTGAAACATATGCTTCTTCATTAGGATGAGCAAGTATACTATACCAGAAAAAGCATAAGGAGTCACCAAGGACTGACGAACAAGTTTGTAGATGTTGGTACCATATATTGGACCTCGTATTTGGGCCTCATCCCTAAGCCCATGACGAATGTAAAAGGGGATGAAGCCCTTATTTTATAAAAGGGACTCTTCTTCACCCTCATGAAGGGGGCCTCAGATCCAGAGAGAAATAAACGGTCTCACACTTAACCCTCACAACAATAGAGGGCAATACCCTCTCAGCCAAACAGAGAGCAAAATGGCAAGGGCTGCATCTACAGAGAGCTCCATTGCCGATCTATTGTAATCCATACATTCATACAGTAAATGGAATCAACATCAGTGTGGACGTAGCCCACACATTAGGATGAACCACGATACATCTTTGTGTTCTTATGCGTTTGTGTGATTCACGGTCGGATTTACGTTGGTCCAAGATCCACCTGATTTTGTGCATCAACATTTGGCGCCATCTGTGGAAAACAACACGAAAAGTTATGTCGGTTCTCTTTCATTTTTTTCATCTCACCACCGTGAATTTGCACAAACTAAAAACCCTAAACTTCAAGCTCTTCTGCTCCCAATCCTCAACTCCAACATCGTCAGCACCACCGTCTTCCTCTCCAATCGAAACCTTTATCAATGTATTTAGGATCATACCCGACTGGGCAAACCGCACGCAAGAACGTGGAATGAGACAACGCATAACACTTTATGACCATGAGAAATGGATGCAGCACAGAAGCTCATACCGCCACCTCCGCCACTTACTTTCCAGCCTTTTGTCCAGAGTCATCCTGTCTTTGATGCCCCCGGTGATTGTTTTTACTTTCGTGGCTGTAGTGATTGCCAGCTATAATACAGCAGTTGATTGGATTTGCTTTTGGGGTTTTTCCCTTTGTTGAGGTCCTCATCTTTGCCGTACCAGCTCACAACGTCGACATTGGCGCTGTTGCTAGTGTTCAGGACAGAGGCTTCGTATTCGAGATTTGAAGAAGGAAAGAAGGCTTGGGCTGAGGTGATTACAGGGGCTAATGATTTTGCGAAACTGGTCATTTCTAGTGTTGAGAATTCGGGTGATGCACAGTAAGCGTGGGTTCAAAAAACAGAAAATCGAAAAAAATCGAAAATCAAATCGAACCGAACAAAAAAAATCGAATCGAATTGAAAAAACCAAACCGAACCGAATTCTTTTTGTTCGGTTCGGTTTTAGTGATCTAGAAACCGAACCAAACCGAACCGAACCGAACCAAATTAATTAAATTAAAATTTTTATTTAATTATTTGTTTTGGATATTATTTTCTAAACCCAATTTGTAAGTTAAAATGGGCTAAACCCAATGTGTTGCCAAACTTTAAGCTCAAAATATTAAAAAAAGGCATATAAAAACTCTAACCTATTATTTCTCCCCCATATAAAGTTTCGGAACTAAACCTTCTCCTGAAGTAACTACATCCATCTCCATAGCACTGTCTATTTCTGCCCCAGCTTTCTTTTCCAAATCTACTCTCATATAACATGTAACATAATCCATAAACATTTATTTCGGGTAGATTACTTGGGTAATTTGTGATGGAAAAGAATCCAACACACACTAAATAAATCCACCCACGCATTACTTTTACTAATCAAGTTGTCAACATGCAGTTACAAGCAAACAACCCTGATCTTTGAACAACATCATACAATTTAACTTTTCTAAGTCATTTGTACGATTTTTGTGTTGTGAGATTGTTAGTTTGGACTTTGGAAGACTTGATTGATGATTTTAGTTCAACTTTAAATGTTTATTTTCATTGTCTTTGATTCTAGTTAGAATGTTTATGTTATGATTGTGTTGGATACGTTAAAATTTAAAATTTCAATGTTTTTCATTTTTTGAAAGAAAAAAAAACAAAAAACCAAAACCGAACCGAAATCGAACCGGAAAAAACCGAACCGAAAAAAACCGAAAAAAAATGAACCGAACCAAACCAAACCGAAATTTCAGTTTGGTTTCGGTTTTAACAAAAAACCAACCGATTTAAACTGAACCCACCCCTAATGCACAGCTCCAAAAGGCACTTTTGCAGTATATTATGGCCTTCCCTGTTGCGCTGAAGTGTCATGTCATTTATGGCTCATACATTGGATGAGACCTCGAAGATTTGCTTGAAATAGATGATCTGCTAGTTGTTTTGAACTCAAAACATCGACCCAACTGCATTATTCAGTTCATCTCCCAGAGCTTCCAATTGCTACAGTTGGAGGAATCGAAGAGAAATATGTTGGTTGTTGAACACAGATCTAGAGGGAAAGGGAACTTTTCCACCTGTCATTGAAGCAATTCGTCAGAAGATCCGAGAAGCTGATAGCATTCTCTTTGCCTCACCTGAATACAATTACTTCGTCTCAGCCACCTACCCCCGTTGTCCGAGTAGTGTCCCTTCATCTCCCAATTGAACTGCTCACTCAACTCTGAACTGAGAAACTGTGGAGCTCTGGTTTCTGAAGGAAAGATATGGCAGCCAAGGGAAGTACCTGCATAAGCAGAAAGCAATTGATTCTATTAGCTATTTGCAAACACTTCTCTCTCGATCCTAAATCGTTGCCTGAAAACATCGCTGTTGATGAAGTCACGAGCTTGTACTCAACGGTACTGAAATCAGCCAAAAAAGGCGCCCCAACGCCAGTGAACGATGGAGAGGTGAATTGGGTGAGATATGCAGAGGGTTTTCCTACAGATTCCTAGCACATTCTTCTGTGATAGGTCTTTCAAATGCAGATAGGCTCATGAAATCGAATAAATTGAATGATGAAACTGCTTGGAAACTTGCTCTCCAGAAAGCTCAGTACTCTCTGCAGCACCAAGCCGTGAAAAGATCCCACCAACAATGAAACTTTCATCATGAAAAAGAGTGCATGTTCCCTGCCCACTTTCTGAAAAGGCCACAGGAAAACCAGGAAGAAGATAAGTTTTCTATTATTAATTCTATTATTCTTGTTCATATTGCCTACCATTTATTGAATCCTTCAGTATTATTAAAAACAATATTTCCTATTACATGCTAAATGCCTATCCTTATTATGGTTACACCAGTGGTCACATGTGCATGTTTGATGCTATGGTGGACACCACCTATTATTCTATAGAGGATTTCAATTTTTTTAGGATCTCTATGGTTGTCCCCGAGACTGGCTGGCCATTTGCCAAAAGAAAAAAAAATAAAAAGAGCTTTACTTTTCCTTTTCAGCAGACATCATTATGTTTTCATCATTTATTTAATATGTTATTGATATATGTTATGATGAAAGTAACCTTTATTATTTAAACGTTATGATGAAACCTTCATCATAAAGAGACAAATACAATCCACTATTCCAGAACAGCCTCACGAAGAAAAATATAATATATATATATATATATATATATTAATCATCACCTAGTGACACACATTTAACCCAAGTACCTGTGCAATATTTATTCATTGCCTAGTGATATTGTGACTGCTATTAAACTATGTCACTTATACAACATATGATTTACCACACGACTGAATAAATTATTTATTTATAGAAGGCAAATAGTACAATATTTTGCCTTGACAAACTTTGTCAATTTTGATTTATTCATTATACAGTCATACTTATACTGTCATTTATTGTCAGGAATTATTGAGCAACTAGATCCACTGATCAACATTGTTGCTGATTAAAAGAACCCAATATGTGAACATGACAAGCAGACCCGAATCATGTCAAGAATCAACTCATACTGAGTGCATGTCGACATAAAGTAGATACTTGCAATGAGGAATACCACGAGCCGAGCCGCCTTGCAAAGAGCATAGCCTCTAGCCGAGCAGCCTTGCAACGAGCATCGCCTCCAGCCAAGCAACCGTCTCGCCGCGAACATAACCTCTAGCCGAGCAGCCTCGCAACGAGCTTCGCCTCCAGCCGAGCAGTTTTGTAACGTGTGATACCTTTAGCCGAGTATTGCTTTATGTTGAGTATTACCTTGTGTTGAGTACTGGTTTAAGACATCTAGCCACTTCGACCCGTACATGGATTGGATTTGAAGTCTCCAGCCAAAAAACTCTCTTAACTGAAGACTTGGGTGACTCCTGTTGGTACCATATATTGGGCCTCGTCTTTGGGCCTCATCCCTAAGCCCATGACAAATGTAAAAAGGGAAATAACCCTTATTCTATAAAAGGAACTCTCCCTCACCCTCATGAAGGGGGCTTCAGATCCAGAGAGAAATAGAAGGTCTCACACTCCACTCTCACAACAATAGAGGCCAATACCCTCTCAACCAAACAAAGAGCAAAATGGCAAGGGCTACATCCACAGAGAGCTCATTTGCTGATCTATTGTAATCCATACAGTAAATGGAATCAACGATACATCTTTGTGTTCTTATGCGTTTGTGTGATTTACGGCTGAATTTAAGTTGGTCCAAGATCTACCAGATTTTGTGCATTAACAGTAGATATTCATCAGGAAAATTTAGTGATGTATAGTCAAGATTACCATCAACAGATTTAGAAATTTTAGGGAAAATTAATTCACTTGAAGCATTTTCTTTATTTTTACATAATGAAGTATTTACGATTAGAACAAATTGTCAAAACATAGTTTCTCATTATAATAAGATACATGCTAATAAACAGACAGCCTGAAGATGCATTAATTTTGTTGATTCAATTACAGGAAATGGTTTTAAACCAATTTTTAAATATATAAAAGGTAATGAAAATACATTAGCCGATATCTTATCAAGATTAATTTGTTGAACATGTATGGAATATCGTGGACCATCATTAGCAAATAGCACAAGGCCGCAAGGCAGAAGAGCTTCTTTCAATAGCATAATGATGCACCATCAACCTCCACCATTCAGTGGATTTCAAAATAGCATAAGCAGACCAGCATCACCACCAGTACCTACTTTCAACTTTAATGACAATATTGTTGAAGGAATCAGAAATCCTACCCTGAGATATAGGTCAAGAGCACCAGAGATTTCTGATAGGCAACATGTTCTCTTAGATAATTTTTGGAATATCCAAATCAAGCAATCATGCATGAGGTTAGGTCATAAAAAATTAATTAGAGTCTTGGAACAAGAGTTTGATAGTTTTAATTTTAATTTCCATCAAAGCTAGTATCATATTCATTCTCTTGAATACAACCTTCAAGTCATCTTTAGAGACACATGAGTCTTTACTCAGTAAGTTTACCAAAATGAACCAAGAACTCCAAGCTCTTAGAATGCAGCAGAAGGCAAGTGACACCTTGAAAAGAGAATTGAAAATAAGTTTAGAAATTGATCAGCATAATAATAAATGAAAAGAGGTTATTGAACCCATAGAACAAGAGGCTAATGAGCCCATAGAAGATATTAAGATTAAGTTCTTAGAAGAAGACATTGAAATGGAGCAGCGTCAAAATAATGAGTAGCATCAACATCTGAGTGACAAAGACAAAAAAGAAAAATATGAAAGTTTTCTTAGGAATATATCTTTAGACTTAATATTAGATGATATTTTATTAGAAGAAATTTCAAAAGCAAAACTAAAAATAATGCCAACAGATATGCAGAATGAGATCCTGAGCAGAGCATCATAGTCCACGAAAGAGTTACAATTACAATTACAATGCGCCTTGTATCAGTCCATCTTTGATCCAAAACTAGGGATGTATATTATTACAAAGATGTATCCACTATGTCTTTGTGATAATACATAAAATTGTATTTGTAAACCAGAGGTTAGCATAGTTATGACCAGGATTAACATGAGATACCTTAGACCATGGCATTTTAGTTATGAGCATCAGAAAAAGCATAATGTGGTAGAAGTTACCCCTGCCTTACTATTAGAGTTTGGTTATCTCGATAAATTATTCATTAACTGTATTTCCCAACTAGAATCATTTCCTGAAAAACTTATAAAAGTAGCAGAAGATTATCTGGAAAGGTGGAAAGAAATTTGCATAAGTTTTATTAGTAGTTATCCAGATTGGTATGTACATATCCATAAGGAGAAAGTTAGGCATATAGTCATGATTAATGAATAGTCATTTAGACTATCTACTATCTCCTCATATAGGTGGACTCCTTTATACAAAGATATTTTAAAATTTAGGGGGATCCAAATGTATGCCTTAGATGAGTTTGAAGATTTTAGGTATGATATGATATTAGTAGTAGAGGAATAAGAGATGTATATTTACAGTAAGACAATGATCAGTCATCAGCCTTATTGAAAGCCCCAAAATTTCAAAGAAGAAAGAACATAAATGTACTACAAGGTGAAAGAAGATAGAGAAAGAGATGCATAGCTAGTAGAAGACGATGAACGGTACTGGAATAATATGACAGAAGAAGAGCTGCATAACATCAACAACATGATGTAAGCATGAAGATATAGCTGTAAATTAGCATAAGTTTAATAGCATAATGTAAAATAATCTTTTCCTAGACAGAAATGTCAACATCATTATGGACCATGCTGTAATGGCATAAGAGTAAATAAGAAAAAGAGCCTGATCCATTATGGACTTTTCATACACAAAATGTCCTTTTGATTAATAATAAATAATGCCAGGCCATTTTCGTTAAAACTTCCATTAAATAATGTTTGTGGTTACATTGAAATATAGCACTAAAGAATTTTGATATAAATTATTGAAGGAACCCTAGCTGATGAGTACGTAGATTCTATAATGGCAGCTCTTTGAGTTGTAATTGATATATGCTTACTAATTAAAATAAGATTTTTTTTTAAAATAAATTGTTGTGGGCGTCATTTGTTGCACATGTCTAAAATATTTAGTCAAACAATTTTGAAATGAATTTCTTTACTTTATTTTCTTAAGGATTTGTCGTGGCGGAAGTTCATGCTTATATATAAAGTTTGTTTTTATTGCGATTTCTAGTTCGATTCTGTTCTGGCATGCTAGTACAAGTTGTCATCGGCAGTAAAGAGACAAATTTCAATGGCGAAATGCATATTAAGGGGGACTTGGATTCTCTGCCCTCCCATTTCGGTGTCCTTTTCATGCCCTCCTGTTTTGTGTGGTCACGGTTAATCCATGCTAACATTTTATATTGTTTTTTATAAAAATAATAAGACAAAAAAAAATAGTAATATAAAATATTGACGTGGCTTAACCGTGACCACACAAACAGGAGGGCACGGGGAGGGCACCGAATTGGGAGGGCAGAGAATCCAAGTCCTATTAAGGGTGACAGACTTCAGTTAATCACGCAATGAACGAATTATAATTAATTGACATTAAATTCACTATTTATAGTAGTTCAACGTAAGAGTTCTTACTTATAAATGAACATAAATAACACTAGCATCTATTATATATAAAGCAAGCATTGCGATGAACAGTGAAAAATTGGGGTTATGCATGCGACAAAAATTTTGGTGTCACCCATTTGACAAAAAAATTTCAAAACTTGTCCAAAATAATATATCAAATAATGCAAAGATAAGTTAGTAATTTGGTCATCATTAAATATAATATAAATATAAATGGGAAGAGAGAAAAAAATAAAAAAATAAAAGGAAAGAGAGAACAGAATAAACAAATGACAAAGTTGTTGGTGCCCAAGTGATGGGGAAGAAAAATATAATAAAAAAATAAGAAAAATCATGAATGTTGTGTTTAAAACATCTTAAGAGATGCATAGTGCCAGTGATAAAAAAAAAAACACAATAAAAAAATATTGAAGCAATTCACGCATATAAATACATTTAAAATGTCTACGTTGCGCGTAGCGCGCTGTGATTCAAAAAATACATTTTGCACACGGTTGTTTATTAAGTATTATTTCTCAATTTTTAAACACTTAAGAGGTGCGTAGTGTCAGTTATAAAAAAAGTCTCTTGCACGTGCATAATAATGTGATTTAATTACTTGTCAAATGATCATTTTTTTAACAAACGATGTTATTTACACTAAGGGGAGGGAGTGGGCTTCACCTCACAATGAACTAGCAATCAGTTGTTTATTAAATATTATTTTTTCTAATCTTCATGTAAATTCAATAAAATCTAAATGGAAATTGAAATACCGCTTTTATTAATATGAATTCAATTGCTTTGATTAGTTAAAAGATCGCTTTTATTAGATGTATTTTTATTCATTTCCATCTACATTAATAAATACATTTAAAACATATAAATTACAAGTAACATGTCATGATTCAAAAAATGCATTTTGCACGCGCTCACTCCTAGCTAGGACATATAAGGATCCGTCAAACATCTTAATCATTTTGCTACATTTTAACATTTTAATTTTTCGGAATACTAGATACGTCCCATTTTAATGTTACAACTTGTATGATGGCATTGTACTGTGTTGTATATCTGGCTTCACTATTAAAAATTATTGTTTGTCCGACAAAGTTTTGTCTGGCGAATTGTCTTTACCATAATGCCTCCGTTTGTTGGGCAAAAAGGGACAATATTTAGATTTTTTTAGAGGCTTTTGCCCGACGAAAAAAATTCAACAGATAAAGCTTTGGTCATCAAGTAAAGTTTTCGTGCTAAGGAAAAACATTTGCGCATAAGTTTATGTAAAGTTAGTGTAGTGATCCGTAACAGTAGTTAGTTTTATAGAAGTACTAAGTGCATTTATATCAAAATCTTAGACTATTCTGTGAAGTACTGGAGGTAAGTTCCAACACGGCTTTTAGTTTGTAATGTGGTTGGTGAATTCAGATTCAAGGCAACTACTAAATTTCTAAATTGACGATCGAGGCCAACACTTTTGGAATTAATTAAAGAGGTTGCTATAAAGTGTTTGTGTTCAATTGGCTTTTGGAAAAAGAAGCCACAGAAACCGCAAAGTTACTTCCAGACCCACTTTATTGCACAACACAAGTCTCAATAAGCACCTACGTACATATTTTGAATGTTAGAACGTTGACGTTATCACTTACGTTTTATTTGTTTAATATACTAATTAACATGGATAGTGCTACTTTTCATACAAAACCGATGCACATTTTTTAACGTGTGGGTTTTATCATTTTATGTGGATCTCACTTGTATTTGAAAATGTATAAGTAAATATGTTAAGTTTTGTGGGTGATAATTAGTATATTGGAGAGTGCTAAGGAGACAAGTGGGACTCTTCTCAAGCTCTCTGTCATCTTACAGTTTAACGTCAATTCTCATGCCAACATTATAAAACATTGTGCAAAAAATATGAGGTTGCAGAGAGTCCATGAAGAATCTCACTTCTGAGAGAGTCTCCTTAACATTTCTATTGAAAAGTATGTTAACAAATATATTAGAGATTGTGTCAATAAATGTGTCAGTTTTTCAAGTCCAAATAATTTTTTATTTATTTAGAAAACACTCCCCATGTCAGTCTAATTAATTGCCATTAGAACAAAGAAAAGTATTGGAAACTTCACAAACAAACTAGTAGTTAAAACACAGTCAACGACTCCCAACAACAAGAATACTAGTGTCTCTAATAAGGTATATAGTTAATATGAAAGCAACAAAATAATTCAAAACTTGGACTATTGTCCGTACACATAAGTCAAAATTATAAACGAGTATTAAGAATCTAATAAAATGATATTTTCAATCTTTTACTTGAAAACTGGACAAGATTAAGTATTCTCACTAATAAAGGATCAGTTCAACCTGTATTATGCTTAGCTCCATTCGTTTTGGACGTATGAGAACTCAGAACTGGTAGTTGATATTGTCTAGCTATGACTTGATAAGCAACCATTTCGCGTGAAGAATAATATAAGGCACATATTAAAACGAAAAATGAAAGAAAATAACTTATGTTAATGTTAGGGGTGATATATTATAGTAAAATTTTGTTTTTAGAGGTAAATTGACACTGTCAATTCATAGTGGATTAATTCCTCATTCTTTGCCAAATCCAATAAGTTTTAGTTGTGTCACCCTTGATCAGTATTCCACTTATCGTTAATTAATTAGTCCTCGGAAATAGCCATTTTGTACGTTTATCTCTGTTTATTTTTTATTTTTTAGATTTTAAAACGGAAAGTGTCATTGACATTTCCAAAAATTTTCATTATGCACTTTTTATAAGTGTATTTTTCTTTCTAAATATCAAAAGTTTAGAATGCACAATACAATTTTTGAAGTGTCAATAAATATTCTCTTTTAAAATAATCCATGAATTTTTTTTTAACCCTTGAGAGCATTTTTCACTATAAGAGAAATGCTAAGGAGACTCTTCCAAGTATGAGATTCTCCCATGGATACTCTGTCACCTCATGTTTAGTGCATAACATTAAACTTTAAGGTGGCATAGAGTCCATAAAGAGTCACATTTTGAGAGTCCTCTTAACAATTCTCAGTCCATAAACATTTTGAGAGTCTCCTTAACAATTCTTTTTAGTATAAAATTAAAGTGTATATATATGTATGTATGTACTTTGTTTTTTTTTTGTTTTTTGTTTTTTTGAGAGAATGTACTTTGAGTTCTTGGATGTCATGCAAATTGAGAGTTCATAAAAATTCTTGTAACATCCCACATCGTCCAGAGGAGTGGATCCTGTAAGCCTTATATGTATATTCACATCTCTACCTAGCACGAGGCATTTTGGGAGCTCGCTGGCTTTGGGTTCCATCGGAACTCATAAGTTAAGCGAGTTCGCGCGAGAGCAATCCCAGGATGGGTGACCCACTGAGAAGTTCTCATGTGAGTTCCCAAAAAAAAAATTGTGAGGGCGTGGTAGGGGCCCAAAATGGACAATATCGTGTTATGGTGGAGTCGAGCCCGGGATGTGGTGGGGGCTTGGGCCGGGATGTGACAATTTGGTATCAGAGCCAATCCCTGGCCAAAAGTGTGTTGACGAGGACGTCGAGCCCATAAGGAGGGATGGATTGTAACATCCCACATCGCATAGGGGAGTGGATCCTGTAAGCCTTATATGTATATTCACATCTCTTCCTAGCACAAGGCCTTTTGGAAGCTCACTGACTTCGGGTTCCATCGGAACTCCGAAGTTAAGCGAGTTCGCGCGAGAGCAATCCCAGGATAGGTGACCCACTGGAAAGTTCTCATGTGAGTTCCCAGAAACAAAACTGTGAGGGCGTGGTCGGGGCTCAAATCAGACAATATCGTGGTACTGTGGAGTCAAGCCCGGGATGTAGTGGGGGCCCGGGTCGGGATATGACAATTCCACTCTTGAAAGAGTCTCCTTAGAATTTTTTTTCTTTTCCAAACGTGTCAAATTCAACTTTAATTTTCTTTTTGGAAATTCAACTTTAAATATGAATTAGTAAAGGAATATGGAGATGATTAGGAAGATACTTGTACTAAAATAATCACCTTGGAATTAGTATCCGAGAGCATGTGACAGAAAACTCCATTTTTTTCTTCGTACTTCGCATGCATGATTTTTAACGTTGAAATTAATCTCTGCTGACTAATCAATTTTGTTACTTTTAAAACGTTTCATTATATAGAAAAAGAATAAGGGAAATGAAAACTGGTGATTATATGTGACATACTACAATTTTGACCGGAAATAGAATCAAGACTGGGACTCTTGCCACGATGGATGAGAACGTTCGTCCCCGCCTTGTCCTTTGAACCGTTCTAAGGCTCAGGCAAGGCTAGATAGAAGTTCATGCAGAGCACAAGTTTTTAATGTTATCCTATATTATGTACACACATATATATACATATATACAATGACGGATCTATGATTTGAATATTAGGGGTTCTAGTGTTAAATATAAGTTTTTTAGATAAGAACAGAATGTGAAACACGCAAAAGGAAGGTAACATGCATTATGGTCCGTACGTCCATCTGGCCGTGCACACTTATTACAACATTCTATAAAAGCATACATGTGATTGATATACGGTCGATGTCGTTGATATTGAAACTTACGACTCTTGATACATGGTCGATATGATCATTATTAGAACCTCAATATTTTAACGGTAACGTAGAAGTACTCTCCTAGATCCTTAACTTGTTATCAGTTTCATGATGCAAAAATTGGAAAATAGATAACATGCATTATGGGCACGATGGATAGGAAACCAATTTGGTGTTCAACAAAACAAAAGGAAGGTAACTGATTTGTGGCGGCCGGCATGCAGTCGTTACAAAATTGGCTCAAACGTGAAAACCATGCCAGTCCGTTATGTTTTGAATTTATGCAAGATCGTCCGCTGTTGAATTCAAATATGTAATTGTTGTCAAAGTCGTCAGTAAAAGTATGCATGAAACATATAATTTTTAGATAATTCCCTCCAAACTGATGCACGTTTGTTTCACAGCCTCCATACGGGGCTTCTGGTCAAATATAATTAATCCTAACGTTTGTATGCTATTGGACAAACAAATGCATTATTTTTATGTGATCTAATACGGAAATTCATGCAATGAATTCTCAGTAAAGATGAAAGTCTTGCATTAAGTGCTTAAATGATTTCCATCAATTGTATGTTACTGGACAAATGCATTATTTTCATGCCATCAAACACAGAAGTTCATGCAACCGAATTCTCAGTATAGATAAAAGTCATGCATTAAGTGCTTAAATGATTTTCATCAATTGTACGTTACTGGACAATGCATTATTGTCATGCGATTAAATGCAGAAAGTTCATGCAACCGAATTCTCAGTAAAGGTAAAAGTCTTGCATTAAGTGCTTAAACGATTTCCATCAATTGTATGCTATTCAAGAAATACATTATTTACATGCGAGTAATGTTAGGGAGACCAAATTTTTTAAACTAAATTTGCAAACTAAATGATGTGGTTGTAGATGATTGGATTATTAATTAAGTGCCGATTAACTTGCTTATTTCTTATTGGTGACACATCATTTGGTTTAAAAAATTTAATCTTCCCAACATTACTCTTTACATGCGATCAAACGCTAAAGTTTATGCAACCTGACTCCTAGTAAAGATGAACGTCTTGCATTAAGTGCTTAAACGATTTCCATCAGTTGTATGTTATTAGACAAATGCATTATTTTCATGCGATCAAACACGGAAGTTCATGCAACCAATCTCTCAGTAAAAATAAAAGTCTTGCGTTAAGTGCTCAAACGATTTCCGTCAATTGTATGCTACTGGACAAATGCATTATTTTCGTACGATCAAACACGAAAGTTGATGCAACCGAACTCTCAATAAAGATGAAAGTTTTGTATTAAGTGCTTAACGATTTCCATCAATTGATTTTGAATCGGATATGTAATCATTTTATATATGCACATTGTTAATAAACATCTGGTTTTGCGACATTATTCGATCATGTAGTTGATAGAAACCACTAAAATATTTAAATTTGAGTGTTTTTAGAATATAATATATATATACACATATATCACATGTACTTGATGGGTAATATATATTTGAGGTATACTCTTCTGTATTATTAAAAGAATCATCTTCTAATCCATTAAATGTGAGTCTCGTTTTTAAAGTATGAAACCATGGCATGTAAATCTCGAGTGGACTATTACTATAATTTACAATTCTTATATTATAAAGTAAAACATTAATCCTTAATATATATTTTGTGAGAGTAATGTTATTAAACACACAAAACTGACACATTTTTTAACATCGATTCTTTTTTTTTTTTTCCATCTTATACATATGATCAGAGTTATTTTTACGTCACTCTCTATAGATTATTGTCAGATTAATTTGATTTTATATCATTTTAATTCAATGACATAAATTTGGAGTTGCTCACTAGTTTTAAATAAATATTAAGCTTTGGAATGCGGCAACTGATAAAAAAAAATTGAAAAAGAAAAACTAATCAAAATTTCTTTCTGGTCTCCAAAGCAAGTTGTTGACTGGAACCACAGCCGTACCCTGGTGCAGGATAACAATATATGATGTTATAAAACAAAAATGAAGGAATAAGTCTTTAAAAAAATGTAGTACTATCTACAAATCCACTTTTACTTCTCGCTCATCCTTTCAAGTTTTCGGTTATCGAATTGAATAAATTAAAAAAAATTAATGATAAAAATTAACAAAAGTGTATGAAAGATAAAAATAGATGTGTAAATAACACTTTAAAAAAAAAAGTGAATAAGAAGAAGAAGGGACGGTGCTCCGACGTCCACACCATGACAGAACACTTTTCAACCGCAAGCCCAGTGCTTGTATGAATTGATGATCAAATCCATGACAAAACAAAAGGGGCTTTTCAACAAGGGCAAAAATGAAATAAACGCTCGACAACAAACGCTTTAACTTCAACAAAAGTGAATTCAAATTTTAGTGCGTATAAGAGAACATACTCTTCTAATAAACTTAACTAAATCCGTCTCTTCAAAAGTAAATATTTAATTAAAGTGTAAATGCGGACACAATGTTCTCATCAACTGCCCTAACTTACAACTAGAAAGTTATAACCATTTGGTTGCTCGCATGGAGGTGGAATGGGAATGAAGGAACTAGCTAGGAAAACCTTCACATCCATTCAAAGGAAGGTAAGGCCCGGCCCTTAAAAAAGCCACGTCATGAAAGTTTTGTAGGTCATGGTCAAAACTTCCGAGTTTGTTTTTTGGTCCAAATTAAACTCAATCAGCATATCCCCTCGCCTCCTCCTATAAATACTCCCTCCATTCTCTTCTAATACTCACAAACATACAAGCCTAGCTAATTACTACAACAACGTATTAAGAGACATACACACAGAGAGAGAGAGAGAGAGAGAGAGAGAGAGAGAGAGAGAGAGAGAGAGAGGGAGAGAGAGATGGAGACCATTGTTCTAGGTTTTGTCATCGCCATCGTCATGGCACTTCTGTATGTTTTCTGCAGATTAATATTTTCTTTCTGGGTTTTTCCAGTTCTTGCGTACAGGAAGCTCAAGAGAAATGGGTTGGATGGTCCATCTCCAAGTTTTCCATTCGGAAATCTGAGTGAGATGAAAAAGAAGATCATCAATGTTCAAAGTTCAAATATCTCCCATGACATACACTCAACTCTTTTTCCTTTTTTTACTCGCTGGCAACACTCTTTCGGTAAGTAAACTCACACGTTTAAGTGCCCGTTTGATAACCATCTCAGAAAACTTTTGCACGTTCAAATCTTCATGTCAATAAGTGATAAATGTTTGTATAAAATGATTGATTTGTGTTTGTGTATATTTGCAGGAAAGATGTTCATTTATTGGTTGGGGACGGAGCCATTTTTGTATATAGCAGATCCAGAGCTACTGAAAAAACTGTCTACGGAGGTGACAGCAAAGAACTGGGGGAAGCCTGCGGTGTTCCGACGCGATAGATCCCCGATGTTTGGTAATGGCCTACTCATGTCCGAAGGCGATGACTGGGTCCGTCACCGCCATGTTATCACTCCTGCTTTTAACCCAACAAACTTGAAGGTATATATACCCCTCTCTCTCTCTCTCTCTCTCTCTCTCTCTCTATATATATATATATATATATATCAAACATATAATGTATTAGATAGAGTACTACAGTACTGTGCAAAGCATTATATTCCACAAAATGAATATAAAACCTTAAGTAGTGAAACATTTGTTCTTGTAGTGCCTTGGCTTTTAACATTTTTTATCAAACCCACTAAATTATATGCCATGTCCAATCAATGTACAGGCAATGGCGAGCTTAATGGTGGAGACCACCAACAAAATGCTAGACAACTGGGTGACTCTCATAGATTCCGGAGCTCAAGAAATCGACGTCGAGAGAGAAATCATAGCGACCGCCGGAGAAATCATCGCCAAGACCAGCTTTGGCATCAGCGACCAAAGTGGCCGCCCAGTGTTCGAAAAACTAAGAGCCTTGCAAATGACACTCTTCAAAACGGTTCGTTTTGTGGGAGTTCCTTTCGGAAAAATGTTGCACCCTAAGAAAACCCTAGAGGCCAGAAAACTTGGGCAAGAAATTAACCAATTGTTCTTGTCACTTATTGACGAAAGGCGAAAATCCATCAGAGGGTCGACGCCGCAGCACGACCTGCTTGGCTTGTTGCTTAAACAGAGTGAACAAGGAGGCTTCACAAAGTCCTTAACCACACAAGAACTAGTGGATGAGTGCAAGACATTTTTCTTTGGAGGTCATGAGACAACTGCATTGGCAATCACATGGACAATGTTGCTTCTGGCCACTCACCAGGATTGGCAACATCAGTTGAGAGAGGAGATTAGGGAAGTGGTCGGAGATAAAGGAATTGATGTGAACATGCTTTCTGGACTAAAGAAGGTAAAACCTTTTTCTTTCTGTCCTTTTGTTTTGTCCGATAAGATGTGCTTATTCAAACACCATAAGATAGTACAGTAACACATAAAGATTTATTCATAATTCAAACATGGATATCATAAACAGAAAACACTTCTCCAATAAAAGACATACCCCCTGAACACTGTCACGACGCGTAAATAAAAAAATAGGAATTTTAACGAAACACTTTTGGTACGGTTTACTTTTAACCAAAAACCACATTTTTACATTTTCCTGTTATTATTCACTACACCTTTTTTGTCATTTTTCATTAAAACTAATTTTTTTTTTTGGACTTTTCATTAATTTTTCTTAAAAAAAAAGTCTAAGTTACTTTTTTTTTTTCTCTTTCTATATGTCACACATTTGTCTCATCATTTTATATCATGCATGCATGCATGATTATAAACTTATATATATGTGGTGCATCAGAATTTCTATAAAGATAAAGTCTAACCTTAATCATTCTATCAATATAGAATCAATGATGGTCTCCATGTAGGTCGTTAACTATCTAATCGAGTTACTTAATGGCTGCTTAATCAACCTGATTAGATAATTACTTGGTCGTCAAGCTGTGGGTACTTGTTAATTAAATAACTAAAGAAAAAAGCGGCTTTCAGATTTGGTTTGTCCAAATATGCAACTCTGAAACCCTAAATCAAAGAGACAAGAAAACAAAAGTCAGACCTATTTGGTCAAATTGTCAGTGGTCAAACAACAGAGTGATACATTTGACCACAGTCCACGCTTTTGGCACGTGGGAAGGGTATTCAATGCTCATGACATTCCCATTCGCATCCGGTTAGGGAGAGATTAACATGTCACTCTCACATACAATAATAAAGCAGCACTTTTTTTTTTTGTTTTTTTGGCGCGTGTAGATGTTTATGTATATTAATATTGATCAGATAACTCATTGGTTGTGATTAATTTAATCATTCAGATGGGATGGGTGATGAATGAAGTCTTCCGACTGTACCCTTCGGCACCAAATGCACAGAGGCAAGCCAAAGCCGACATTCAAGTGAGCGATGACTTGTCCATTCCGAGGGGAACCAATATGTGGATTGACATCGTCGGCATGCACCACGACGCGGCCCTGTGGGGCGAGGACGTCAACGAGTTCAAGCCGGAGAGGTTCAAGGACGACATCCACGGTCGGTGCAAGCACAAGATGGGGTACTTGCCCTTTGGGTTTGGAGGTAGAATGTGCATTGGTAGAAACTTGACGTTCTTGGAGTATAAGATAGTTCTAACCCTAATTCTAACTAGGTTTTCTTTTACCATCTCTCCCACTTATTGCCACTCCCCTTCTATTATGCTCTCTCTAAGGCCTTCCGATGGCCTGCCGCTAGTACTCCAGCCCCTCTAGGCACTTGGGCCCTACGATCTTATCATGTGTTCATCAACCATTTCTTAAGAGTTTCTCCTTTTGCCTTAGAGTCATTCAATTA
Organism: Malus sylvestris; assembly: GCF_916048215.2. Lineage (NCBI taxonomy): Eukaryota > Viridiplantae > Streptophyta > Magnoliopsida > Rosales > Rosaceae > Malus > Malus sylvestris. Next base: position 27,372,663 of record NC_062260.1, read on the forward strand.
ATTTTTTATTCATTAATAAATCCTTTCAAGTGGCATCTCATTGTAAGCCATATTGAATATTTGGAAATTAGTGGCTTTGTTATACTGAATAAAAAGCAAAAGAAACTAATATCATGACAATTAAATGAGCAAAGGATACGACCGAACCGGTCTTTAATTTGAAGTCCCAAGGGGATGAGTCTTTTAGGACCCGTGAGTTTTATTTCACTACGAAGACAGAAGACAAGGTATAATCACAATCATTACGTATTGAAACTTATTGGAGCATATTTAGACAATATTCGACATTCATGGGATCAAATGAGTAGGCATTTGGGACATTTTGGAATTTAAGCAAAAAACACATCTATATGCTACTAGACCACTAAGAATGAATACTCAAAAGATCAAAGCTTACTGGGTGTTAAAAGTACATAGCTTTTTCTTTTTGGAGTGTATTTGAATTGTTTTCGACATTCATGGGATCAAATGAGCGTCGTGTGATACATTTCGGAACTTGAGTAAATAAACACATATAATATGCTATTAGACTTTTGAGAATGACCACTCAAAAGATAAAAAGCTTATTAGGTGTCAGAAATACATAATTTTTCCTTTTGTATTATATTGGGACTGTTTTCAGCATTCATGAGATCAAACGAGTGTGCTTTTGACATACTTTGAAAGTTAAACAAACAAACACATCTAATATGCTACTAGACCACTAAGAATGAGTACTCAAAAGATCAAAAACTTTAGGAGAGAAAAATATTGATATTCTTACTCATGGAGTATCTAGTAAAGTGTTTTAGGACTAACTTATCAAGTTGGGAAAGTTCTATCTATGCACCAACTTGAGGGAGAATGTTGACTTTATTGTAAATATTCTAGGATTCCTATATTTTGTAGGTTTAGGATTTGTAATTAATTGTGATCTTTAGGATTTAGTTTTCCTATCTTTTGTAGATTAACTTCCTTGTATTGGACATTCCCTTCCTTTCTTGTATTGTAGATTACCTTCCTTGTAATTAATTGTAATTTTTAGGATTTACTTTCCTAGTAAAATAAGGCGTGTATGCCTGTATAGTACATAGTATATTTTATAAACTTATAAGTTGGATAAACTAGAGACATACAGAGAGAGAGAGATATGGAGATCGTTCTTCTAGTTTTCGTCATCGCCAAGGTTTCCATTCGGAAGTTTGAGTGAGATGAAAAAGAAGATCATCATCAATGTTCAAAACATACATGATACACTCAACTCTTTCTCCTTTTTTTACTCGATGGAAAAACTTTTTCGGTAAGTAAACTCACATGTTTAAGTGCCTGTTTGATAACCATCTCAAAACACATTTGCCCATATATTCATGTCAATAAATGATAAATGTTTGTATAAAATGATTGATTTGTGTTTGTGTATTGTTTGTACCATACTTAGGGCTTCCGTATTTAGACCTCGTATAAATACTCGGAGGACTCAAATGTAATTATGTAAGAGCAAATATGTAATAAGTGAGGAGCCCTTAGTTTATAAAAGGGACTCTTCACCCTCACAAACCTGAGGCCTCACATCCCCAAACAGAAGCTCTCACATTCAAAGCACAGCTTTCCCCAACTCTCTCTTTCTCTGGGGGACTCCCTCTCACACTTGTAACCCATACATACAGTTATAGAGAAATACAATCGCCATAAGTGTGGACGTAGCCCAAACATTGGGGTGAACCACGATACATCTTGTGTTCTTTACTTTCTTGCAGATTCACGGTCAGATTTACGTTGTTCCAATACCCTTCCGGTTTTGTGCATCAACATTTGGCGCCGTCTGTAGGAATCGATACAAAAAGTTGTGTTGGTTCTCTTTCATTTTTTCACCTCCATCGTGGATCTGCAAAAACCCAATACTCTATCTCTCACTCTGCTATCCTCTTACAAAAAATCACAAAAACCAATAGCACCACACTTTCTCTCTAAAGATCCTAATATTCTCTCTCTAAGCTGCTACATTTATAGCTGCATTATTCACTCCCTTTCTTCTTTGTGGGTCTCTGTAGTTTCCACTGCAGAGCAAAACCCAGATTTTAGTTTTCGGATCCAACCTTTGGAACAATGGTGGTCAAGCTTCAGTTTTCTCCCAGAGGATGAGCACTCGGTGCTCTTCTGCTGTTTCTCCTTCCAGTTTTCTTGCCCACTTTATTCACTCCATTGGCCAGTGAGGGACTGAATTTCACTCTGAGAGAGAAAGAGAGATTGAGGAGAGAGAGGGGGAAAAGGAATTTCAGATCCAAACGAATAGTTTCAGATCCAGAGACAAAAGGAAACAAAAAGCAAAGGACTTTTCTGTTTGGTTGCCAAGAAAATGGAGAAGTTCATCGACAACTTACCAGCCATGGATCCATCACTCGGTCAGTGATTCAGTTGCTCTATGTGATTCTCGCAGCTCTCAGCTCGTTTCCCAACGAACCTTTCTTCCGCGGGAGTAAGTACAGTTGACGCGCCGCTACACCGGCCGCATAGGCTCCGCTCCACTCCGGCCGTTGAAATTTCAGATCAAAGTGTGACTGGCGGCCTAGCTTATGCAGTTTGTTGTCATAAACAGAAATATGAGAAGGCAATTGTTACTAAATAAGAGATCTTGGATTATGAGTTGCATTCAGATCCTACATTTTCAAGCCATTTTGGGAACAATGTCGCAAGTTCATCGGGTAGCAATTTGAGATCAGATTTGATTGGAATGAGATTTTCACCATCACTCGTGGACAAAGTGATTGAAGAAAAGGGTAGGTCATGCCAAACCCATCTCGGAGCTCAAGCAGCTCATCCACAACCTCCAGGTCTAATATGGGCCTATCATCTCCCTCCACAACGGCTCTAGACCCGTCTTCTTTATCGCCGACCGCTCTCTCGCCCACCAGACCTTCTTCCAAAATCTGCCGCTAAAGCTGCGTTGAATACCGTACGCACCAACATCAACATTTGGTTCGGAGCCGTCGTCTTCATCGTCGACCGCTTCCTGTAAATCCTAATGCAATAGAGGGAATTATGCAGCCTACTGTAGGTCCTGATGGAAAGTAACGTGCAATCCGCTATCAAGTGGGCTTGCTGGAAAAGGGAACATAATAGAAAAAGAAAAAGATCATGATGTTGTTGAGAGAATATTTCAGAAAAAGAAAAGGGGAAGAAACGAGCAGAGAAGGAGCGGAGAGATCAAGAAAAGCAAGTGGGTGGTGTCAAAAAAGGCTGTCCAAGCAGTTGTCACTTTAGAGAAAGAATATTGCCCTTAATCATGTCATTAAGTGACATATCTAAAGCAGAAAAGCAGAAAGTAAAAGCAGAAAGCAAAAGAAGATAAAAAGAAGAAGACAAAATTGCGGTGGTGATGGCATGCATAAAAGGGAATTATGGCGTGACCCATTGAGCTAAGGGTCGGATTTATTTTTGAATGATGTGATTTATTTTTCTTATCTTTTGGAGACATCTGTATAACCCCATCAGAGGGTAATAAAAAAAAAACGGCAAGCATAAAATAATGGGTTAGAATGTTATGTGGAGGGCGAAGGCCTATATGTCAAAAAGAGTCAGGCCCTATGGCTTCAAATTTATTCGGCATCCTACCACTATTATCACCAACCAGGTGATAAAAAATATGTCCAGTACTCCAAAATTATTCGGCACCGTGCCTCTATTATCACCAACCAAGTGATCAAAAGTACGCCCAGTACTCCAAAATTATTCGGTAGCCTGCCGCTATTATCACCAACCAGGTGATCAAAAGTATGCCCAGTACTCCAAAAATTATTCGGCAGCCTGCCTTTATTATCACCAACCAGGTGATCAAAAGTACATTCAGTACTACAAAAAATTATTCGGCAGTCTGCCGCTATTATCACCAACCAGGTGATCAAAAGTACATCTTGTACTCCAAAATTATACATGAGCATCACTCATGTCAAGCATACATAAACATTCATGAGCATCATTCATGTCAATCATACATAAACATTCATGACCATCATTCATGTCAATATTCATGAGCATTACTCATGTCAATCAACATAAACATTCATGAGCATCACTTATGTCAATCAGCTTCAAAAGCTTCATTTACAGAGCTCTAGCTTCGAAAGCTTCATTTATAGAGCTCCAGCTTTCAAAGCTTCATTTACAAAAGCTCCAGCTTTAAAGCTTCACTTTCAAAGCTTCACCTACAAAGCTTCAGTACATGGTATACAAAGACCGCCTCCGAACAACCGTTCGGCCCATAAATGGATTGAATTTGAAGTCTCCAACCAACAGACTCTATTAACTGAAGACTTATGGGACTACACTATGTACCATATATTGGGCTTCCGCAACTGGGCCTCATGAAAAATACTTAGGGGACTTAGCACATTATATATGTACTGATAAGCGAACCCTTATTTTATAAAAGGGATTCTGTCACTATCATTAGAGAGCACCCATTATTCATGTATTGAGAAGCGAACCCTTATTTTATAAAAGGGACTCCCTCACTTTCATTAGAGAGCACCCATTATTCATGTATCGAGGAGTGAGCCTTTATTCTATAAAAGGGACTCCCTCAACTTCAACGCCACAAGCCGAGCCAACCAAGGCAACATAAGTCATAAGCCGAGCAGCCTTGCAACATGTGCTACTTCTAATTTAGCATCATTTCACATTGAGCACCGCCTTATATCGAGTATCAGTTCTAGATGACATTTAGTGACTTCAGCCTACACATAGACTGAATTTCAAGTCTCCAGCCAAAAGACTCTTTTGACTGAAGACTTGGGGGACTACTGTTTGTACCATACTTAGGGCCTCCGTATTTAGACCTCGTATAAATACTCGGAGGATTCAAATGTAATTATGTAGGGGCAAATATGTAATAAGTGAGGAGCCCTTAGTCTATAAAAGGGACTCCTCACCCTCAAAAACCTCAGGCCTCACATCTCCAAACAGAAGCTCTCACATTCAGAGCACAGCTCTCCCCAACTCTCTCTTTCTCTGGGGGACTCCCCCTCACACTTGTAACCCATACATACAGTTACAGAGAAATACAATCGCCATCAGTGTGGACGTAGCCCAAACATTGAGGTCAACCACGATACATCTTGTGTTCTTTACTTTCTTGCAGATTCACGGTCGGATTTACGTTGTTCCAAGACCCCTCCGATTTTGTGCATCAACATGTATATTTGTAGGAAAGACGTTCGTTTATTGGTTGGGGACTGAGCCATTTTTGTACATAGGAGATCCAGAGCTACTGAAAAAAACTGTCTACGGCGGTGACAGCAAAGAACTGGGGGAAGCCAGCGGTGTTCGGATGCGATAGAGCCCCGATGTTCGGTAATGGCCTAGTCATGTCCCAAGGGGAAGAGTGGGTTCGTCACCGCCATGTTATCACTCCTGCTTTTAACCCAACAAACTTGAAGGTATACATACACCCTCGTTCTTTCTATATATATGCATATCAAACACATAGTATATCATATACAATACTTGATATTATGCTTTGCCCTTTTTCCGGTTTATTGACATAAACAAACCGGAAATGGGCAAGCATTATACTCCACAAAAATAATATAAAACCTTGGTTAGTGAAGCAGCATTTATTCTTCTACTGCTTTGACTATTAACATACTTTTTATGAAACCCACTAAATTATATTCCATGTTCAATCAATGTTATACAGGCAATGGCGAGCTTAATCGTGGAGACCACCAACAAAATGCTAGACAATTGGAAAGATTCCGGACCTCAAGAAATCGACGTCGAGAGAGAAATCACAGCAACCGCCGGAGACATCATCGCCAAGACCAGCTTTGGCATCAGCTACCAAAGTGGCCGCCTAGTGTTCGAAAAACTAATAAGAACCTCGCAAATGACACTCTTCAAAACGAGCCGTCACGTGGGAGTTCCTTTCGGAAAAATTATGCACCCTAAGGAAACCCTAGAGGCCAGAAATCAACCAATTGTTCTTGTCAATCATTGACGAAAGGCGAAAATCCATCAAAGGGTCGACGCGCAGCGCGACCTGCTTGGCTTGTTGCTTAAGGAGAATGAACGAGGCTTCGCAACACAAGAACTTGTCGATGAGTGCAAGAATTTTTCTTTGGAAGTCATGAGACAACTGCATTGGCAATCATATGGACAATGTTGCTTCTGGCCACCCACCAGGATTGGCAACATCAGTTGAGAGAGGAGATTAGGGAAGTGGTCGGGATAAAGAAATTGAGGTGGACATGTTTTCTGGACTTAAGAAGGTAAAACTTTCCTCTGCCCCGTTTGGTGGGCTCAATGGGATAAGTTATGATCAATTAAAATGAAATTGAGTCTAGTCCGTTGTTGTGTCACAATGTGAGATGGACGAAACTGGACATGATGGGTTGTGAATTTATAATAGAGTGGATTATCTAGCATATCCTTATATATATAGGTTACAAGACATGTCTTACAAGTTCCTGCCAATCCAATCATATCCCTAGGCCCAATCCCATCAAACCCACCAAATGGGCCGTTTTTGTCTTTTTATTTTCTCCGGTAAGATGCTTTTATTCAAACACCATAACTGATTGTGCTTAATTTAATGATGCAGATGGGATGGGTGATGAATGAAGCCTTACGACTATACCCTTCATCACCAATTGCACAAAGGCAAGCCAAAGCCGGCATTCATGTGATCGACGACCTGTCCATTCCGAGTGGAACCAACATATGGATTGACATCGTCGGCATGCACCACGACCCGGCCCTTTGGGGCGAGGACGTCAACAAGTTCAAGCCGGAGAGGTTCAAGGACGACATCCACGGCGGGTGTAAGCACAAGATGGGGTACTTGCCTTTTGGGTTTGGAGGGAGGATGTGCATTGGTCGAAACTTGACTTTCTTGGAGTACAAGATAGTTCTAACCCTAATTCTAACTAGGTTATCTTTTACCATCTCTCCAACTTATAGCCACTCGCCTTCCATTGAGCTCACTCTGAGGCCTTCGTATGGCCTGCCTCTAGCACTCCAGCCCCTCTAGGCACTTGGGTTCTACGTTCTGATCACTCCTAATCCTTATTGAAAATTAGCAGCATTGATCTCTTGAATAAAAAGCAAAAGAAACAAATACACTAATAGTTCAACTTGCAAAGGATATTTGTAGTCCTTCCGTGTTAAGTTTTATTTCACTTCGAAGACAAAAGACGAGTATAATCACAAGCACTACAGATAGAAGAGAAAGTGAGAAACGATCATTTAAACGTCATACAGACTATTCTTTAAGTAGTCGAAAAACTAGCTCAATCAGTCACAGGTTCTAGCACATTTTAGTGTGATATTACTATTCGCATTTATTAGATCTCTGAGAATTGAAACGGAGTAACTCTAAAAAAGAGGTAAACTTGGTGGAAAGCGGACATGCATCCATTGCCTCTCGTGTGCCGCCAAATGTTGCCATCCAATCTCATTGAGCAAGGAAATCTTCAGGTCGTAAAACTTCTTCTTGGGAGGCTCCCATCATCTTGAATTACATCATTCAGATCCTGCACTCGTAAATATGATCAGTTAGATAAACTGTTCCTCTTTGACAATATTTCCAGGGAAATACAAACCTTGAAACTGCAAATGACTAGAGGACCAGATTGCATGTTTCCAGAGCGTTTTTTTATTTCTTTCGGGTTTTACTGGCTTGGAACTTATTATATTAATGTGTTTATTGAGCTGACATACAATTAGAATTACTCAAGCAGTTCAATCAAAAAGGCTACCAGAAAGTGCAAATGATACTGATCCTATGAGTTTATACATGGTTTTAGGTGAGATGCAGTGTGCTATTCCAAAGGTTAAGATGGGAAAGAGAAAATACCTTCAGTTCTGTTCCAAGCCTTCCAGAACGTTTCTCACGTAGTACTGAGAGTATTAACGGAAAGATTGGTTCCTTGATTGTAGGAATATGTTCTGCTTTATATTAGGATCATATCATGGAGATTATGTAGAATATTAGGCACCTTCTTGTATACTGATTATTATGAATGAATAACCAAATTCACAGAACGCTCAATTTTAAAATGGTACAAGAGCACCAATCCCGGTGACTCTAAAACCCAAATATGCTTCCGCCACAACAAGCATCCATAACACACATTCCTTCCAGCAAGCAACGCCACCACAGCAATGGCAGAATCAACTATTTCTTCCAGCAAACCAGCGACCAAACCTGTCGAGAACTCTACTGAGATCTCTGATCCATATGCACTGCATCATTTGGATCATTCGAATCGCTTGGTCGCCAAGGGATTTACCCAACGTGAGGGAATTGATTACAAAGAGACTTTTGCTCCCGTAGCCAAACTCACAACCGTGCGATACTTGCTTGTCGTTGCCGCTGTTCGCAATTGGTCCCTCCATCAACGCTACAAAAAAAATGGTCATTTGCTACCAACATTTTCCGAGGACCTATAAATACCCTCGTAAAAATTGCTATTTCTGACCAAAAATTATGCTCTGTCAGAAATATATTGACAAGAGGTTTACTATTTTCAACACCCAAAATGCCCTTGGAAAAGGGTTCATTCGCCGTCGGAAATAGCTATTTTTTGGAGGGAAAATTAGACGCCACATTTATTTACGAAGAAACTTATTTTCGTCGTTAAAGTATTATTTTTTCCAAGGGCATGTTTTAGTTGTCGGAAGTAATTGTTTATTTCCGAGGGCAACAAGTGGTCGTCGGTAGTAATTTCCCTATTTTTGATGATGATTATTTGTTCTCGGAAGTGATTGTGTATTTGCGAGAGGAAGTAGAGTCCTTAAAAAATAACCATCTATTTTGCGAGGGCAACCAATGGCTCTCGAAAATAGATATTTATTTATGAGGGCATATAGTTGTCGTTGAAAAAGATCATTGAGTAGAAAAAATATTAGATTGTGTGGTATCCACTAGTGTAAATATTTTAAATTGAAGATCAAATTAGTTCATTGTATTCTTATAGGGAGAGGAGTGTAGTTGTAAAAAAAAAATCAAAATTGAAGCTAAAATAACAGTAAAATCGTGATTTTCCGTTTATAACCGTCAAATTTTTTTTTCCCTTTACCTAATCTATGAATGTTTGTTTTTTACGATTTTTTATGTATGCTATCTCGGAGTATATACAAATAAGTTTGACGGTTGGATCGTTGAAACTAGTTTTGTAGAATGAGTGTCCCATCAAAACGATAGATTCAACATACACTTAGAGCTTATTTTATACTTCCATTAAGTATAACATAAGATTTTGTGGTATCCACTAGTGTAAATATTTTTAATTGAATATCGAATTAGTTCATTGTATCCTTATGAGGTCGAAGAGTGTAGTTGTAAAAAAATATCAATATCGGAGCTAAAATAACCGTTAAATCATGATTTTTAATTAATCACTGTCGAAAATTTAGTTTCGTTACCTAATCTCTAAATGTTTATTGTTTGCGATTTTTTACGTAGGCTACCTCAGAGTATATACAAACAAGTTTGAGGGTTGGGTCGCTGAAACTAGTTTCATATAATGCGTATCCTGCCAAAATGATAGATTGAACAAACACTATGAGTTTATTTTATACTTCTATTAAGTATAACATAAGATTTTTTGGTATCCACTAGTGTAAATATTTTAAATGGAAGATCAAATTCATTCATTGTATTCTTATATGGTCGAGGAGTGTAGCTACAAAAAGTTATCATAATAGGAGCTAAAATAACCGTTAAATCGTGATTTTTCATTTATAATCGTTTGTCCCGTTACCTAATCTTTTAATGTTCTTTGTTTGCAATTTTTGACGTATGAAATCTTAAAGTATATACAAACAAGTTTGATGGATGGATTGTTGAAACTAGTTTCATAGAATGCGTATCTCATCAAAACGATAGATTTAACAAACATTGAGAATGTATTTTATACTTCCATTAAGTATAACATAAGATTTTATAGTATCCACTTGTGTAAATATTTTAAATTATAGATCAAATTCGTTCATTGTCTTCTTATAGGGTCAATGAGTGTAATTGTAAAAAATCATCAAAATCGGAACTAAAATAATCATTAAATCGTGATTTTTCGTCTATAACAGTCGAAAAGTTTTGCCCCATTACATAATCTCTGAAATTAGTGACATATGTGATATTTGAAGTATACATAAACAATTTTGACGATTGGATCGTTGAAATTAGTTTTGTAGAACACATATCGCCTAAAACAATAAATTCAAATATAATCATACATTTGACCCAAAAAAAGAATCATATATACAATACAATTAACAAAATTTGGCGGAGGCGGGAGACTAAAATTTTGGTGGGCTGCCAAAATTTTGGCATGGACCTCTAAAAACTCAAACTCTCAATTTCCAAAGTGAGCACTTAGCGCCCTTTAACACTCTCTCGTCCTTTTCACTTCTCTCAAGCAGCTTCTCTGCCTTTCCTTTTCATAAACAAAACCCTAGCCTCCAGCCTTCATTTCGTTCATCAAAATCAACACCATCTTCTTTGTTGCTCTCTATCTCTGCCTTCATCCAAAAATTTCCATACGCTCCCACCTCTGTAAACCCGAGCCCAGTTCCACCTTTTCGAAATCAAAAGCAAAACCATCTCTGATTGCAAACCCGGCGAGTTCCTAGCGAACTCGTCCTCCCTTCTACTCTACAACAACAAACCCCTCAAAATTCGTTGATCTGAACTTAACTCCAGAAGGGAAAACCATGGCCTCCTTTGCTACACACCACAGTTGCGCCGAGTTTCGGTCGACTGCGCACCCAAGTCCGCGACTTCTTCTGTAACAGTGAGCACCTATTTTTTCTTGTAATTTTTCGTTAAGCGTAGGATGACCACCAAGTGTTTGATGAAATTTCTCAAAGGGTTATGACATTTTGGAACGCGTTTGGAAACTGGGTTATTTGCTACTTTACTTGTAAATCCAAGTTTTTCCTTGAAAATTGTATTTATCAGGAAATTCGATGAGACCACTTGCTTATTTCAGGAAATGGGGCTGTTTCTTATGCTATAAGATTTGATGTGAGTGTGATGTTAATCAGCCATTGAAATACCACAAATTTTGGTTGTAATGTTGTTTGTTGTTAGCTCTGCAGGGGATATTTGTTTTAATTTGAAATGGGTTAGAAAGACAAGGGTGGTTTGTCATCAAGCGAGGGTGGGTGTTAATAGTTTTCTAATCTGTTATTTATTAATTAATAGTTTTCTAATCTCATTTGCAGGTAATGATAACAAGAGGCAAAGACAAGGGTGAGTGTCATAAAGCGAGTCATTCCTTCTCAGAAGCACACCATCGTGGAAGGCAACAATCTGGTATTAGTCCAGCCCTATTATTTGTAATTTGGTATATTGTTCTCGTTTAACTAATTTTATCTTGCAATTCTTTAAGCAACTTTATATACAGTTTCAATCAATATTATAGCATCTTTCTTCATGAGAGAACTTCTTACAAATCCATTCTGTTGTGGTCACTCCAATCCGGTTGAGATTGTAGATGATCTCTATGATTATCTCAACAAAAATGTTCGGTCATGTTTTTGGGCTTATGCTTTTTGCTCACGACTACCATTGAGCAATTGGAATTGGCCAGTGTAATGTGGTTGATAGTCTGTAGACAGTATGCTTATTTATTAAAAGTATCTTTAATGCTTGGAAGCTCTTCTAATGCTCATATTAGTATTCAAGTTCCCTGTCTTGTGTAATGCATATTGGATGAGTTCTATTGTGTTGAAAAAAGTAATTACGTTTGAAGGATACCATTCAGACGCGAATGTAGTATATAATGTTCAAGGCTTTTTGCTATTCGATCCTTAATAGTCTCAAATCTAATTTCTTTCAATGCTTAAGGCATTTGGTCATTCGGTTCCAACGAATTACATGGATTTGGTTGCTGCTAAACATTTACTCTGTCATTGCAGGTAAAGAAACATCAAGCACAGCCAAGGTCATGAAGGTGGGATTTTCATTGTTGAAACGCTTCTACATTCTAACTCCTCAATGGTTGGTTAAGCAAACATGGAAAACTAGCGTTACAAGATGTATTATAGGATTGTAACAAGTACTTTAAATTTTTTACATTTATTTTTGGTATATGTAGTTGAATATATGGTTTCATTAATATAAAACAATTCATTCAATAAAAATTGCCATTGAAAATATTATTGAACTTATAAAAAAAATTGTATTTGTATCCTTTTGTTTTTTACCAACAAAATAGGATAATCGCCCATATATAATTCCAACGCCTCTTGACCCTCATAAATATGTTTTTATGCATATTTTTGACAATTCTTAATTGTTAGTAATGGTAATTGCGACGATTATATACTCTTGCAAATAACATTTTACTATTGGAAAAACATTTTTTGACACAATGTTTTGGTTATAAAAAAAATCATCGGAAAAAAGAGATGTCGTCGTTCAGAAAGTATATTCAACGGGCATATAAGTATTTGCGACCACATTGACATGTCGAAAATAAAATAATTTTTCCATTTCGAAAATTCATTTCCGACAGAAAGATAACTAGTAATGACAAGCCTCATGCCTTGGAAATGAAGCATTTTCGACGGTTGGTCGAGAAAAAAGTATTTCCAATGGAGCAATTTCCGACGCCCAGCGAGGGCTTTTTCCTGTAGGAAATAAGTATTTGCGACGGCAAATTACCTTTTCCGACAGCATTTGACCCTCGCTAATGACGTTTAATTTTGTAGTGCAAATGGACGTTCAAAATGCCTTCCTTCATGGCGACTTAACTGAGGAAGTTTACATGCACTTACCTCATGGGCTTCGTCGGCAGGGGGAGACTAGAATGGTTTGCCAACTCAACAAATCCCTGTATGGCCTTAAGCAGGCATCCCGGAGTTGGTTCCAGAAGTTCTCCAGTGCAATTCGCCAAGGTGGCTTCCAACAATCCATGGCCAACTACTCATTATTCACAAAGGTATCAGGTGATTCCTTTATTGTGGTACTTATCCACGTAGATGACATGATTATCGTTGTAGATGACATGATTATCACTGGCAACGACGATTCAGCCATAGCCAGTCTTAAAGCTTTCCTTCACACCCAATTTTGTATAAAGGATCTTGGCCATTTACGAAATTTCCTTGGTGTTGAGGTTGCTCGTTCAGCCACTGGGATCTCAATATCACAATGGAAGTACACATTAGATATATTCGATGAAGCATGCCTACTTGGGGCAAAACCAGTACAAACTCCCATGGAAGAGAATGTCAAGTTCTCACCAATGGATGGTGAACTGCTTAAGAATGCCTCTTACTGTCACACCCCGACCAACGAATAAAGACTATTCATGAGCTAGGGTGTGAGTCATATCTTAGCTATAGAAATAAATTCTACAACCAAGATATGGTGAAAAATAAAATGAAATTATAACGATTTTACATACATTAGATAACAAAATCTTACATAAAATTTATAAAATACGAAGCGGAAATAAAATATTAAAATACAAAATTAATTCATAACAAAAGTACCAACTAAAATAATAATTGAAATGAGTAGGTCTTGCAAAAACATAAAATATATGCAATGAGATGCATGAATGTACTCACATTCTTCTAATCCTATCAACACGTACCTAAGGCACCCAAGCCTGCATGTCCCATACCATGCTTATACTACTTGGCTCCGAGTACGTTCGAATATGAGTTAACTCCAGTTCATCCCTTAAACTCAATTTTTGTAATTAAACTCTCAGTTTCCACTTTATTATACATGCACTTCTCCCGACGCCCAATTGTATATTCAAGCCCTGCATCCTACGCCTGACATATACAAGATTTCATTATTTTTATAATCAACCAATTTGTATACTCAAGCCCTGCACCCTACGCCTGACATATACAAGGTTCATTATTTTATATTCAAGGTAAACTTCAGCCCTTGAATATCCTCATAACTTAGACACTTTACACAAATGAGCACTTGACACAACACAACTCTTTTTCTTGCTTTGCAATGCATATGTATATGTCATGTTCACATAGATATCAATACTCACATTTTATCTAACAAGCCTGCAACTTCAACATAAATCAAATTGATTAGTAACAAGAGTAATATAATCATAATCAAGGTATTAAATATCGGTAATATCGGAAATATCGATAGTCCGAAAACACGGAAATATCGACGAAAATATCGGTAAAATATCGATATCGATAAAAATTACATGGAAACCACGGAAATTGTAAGAAAAACTTGGAATTTTTTATTGAAACTTTGCAGGATGTTTATTTAGTCAATTATCTATTAGTTTATCACAAAAAATTGGAAGGAAATGCATTGCATGATGGATTTAACATTATCAAGTTGATTATATAGCGAGCTGGCAAACATTGTGAGTGTAGAAAATATGTAGTAATTAATGAAAGAAGTTTAAACACACCATAATCATTTATATATAATGAATTAGTACAATATTTTACACTTTATACATTGCATGGTAAAATACATAAGTGACTTAGTACCACATAGAGTTCCTATGAGGTTCAAAATTTTAACTATCTTTATCATCTCTATGTGTAGAGTAAGTGTATTTTAGCATATTTTCACAAAAACATAAGTGATATGGTGGTCAAGGTGTTGAAGGAGTAAAATGGGAGGGGTTTGAATCCCTTTTTAAATATAGAAATTTATCCTAAAATTTAAAAAAATCTATTTTTTATTATTTTCTGTCCCTTACCTTCTCGAACCCACAAATACACCCTTTTTCCATCTCCCTCCTACAGTCCTACCATTAACTCCTCCTCCAGAACCTTTTAGAAACAACAAAATCGAAATCCTCACCCTCTCCTCTCTCGTCTCTCCCTCTCTCTGAGCTGCTGCTTCCGGTACTGCCTGCTGCAGCAAGACCAGCATCAGACGAGATCGATCGAGTTGGCTTTCGTCTCCAATCCAACTTTTCTGTTTGGTTGGTGGGAGATCTCGTCTGCTTTCATGTCCAATCCAACTTTTCTGTTTGGTTGGTGGGAAAATCCCTACTCTCTGTTCATCCCCAAACCTTTAAATCCACGCTTTCAAGGTAATACACGCCGGCTCCTTGATTTAATTCCATTTTTTTTATTGAATTTTCCATTTCCAATACCTAGAAATCTAATTACACAAAAAATAATAGGAAGTAAAATTTCATATCTCTAGAAATTTTTGTTTTCTAATCCTCCGCGGTTTCTCGGCAACCAAACGGAGCGTTAAATCATTTTAATTAAATAAAATAACGTTTTTTATTTATTTGTTTGTTGAACGGATTTTTGGTATACCAGTTGCTATTAGAGCTCAGATCCGAGAAGCCAAAGGCCAAAAAACCATGTCCTCATTGCCGGCCGAGCAGAACGGCGACTCGGCGCCTACTGGAAGCAGTGGAGGCGGAGGAGATTCGCAAAGATCGCTTCCGACGCCGTTTTTGACCAAAACGTATTAGCTCCATTCGTCGATATCGCGATATTATCCAAAATATCGCAATATTATACAAAATATCGCGATATTATCCAAAATATCGCGATATTATCGATTTTGACGAAAACCAATCGGATATGTGTAGAAATATTGGACTCCCAAAAAAACAATAATATCGGCGAAATATCGCCGATATTATCGATTTTTTATACCATGATCATAATATTAACAAAATAATAATCTATAATGTAAATGATAAGCAATATGTTACCATTTCCTCATTTTTTTATTGTTTCAATTTCGTTTCCTCTCTCTTGTTCTCTTTCTTCCTTCACCACTTCCCCTTCCTCTTCTTTAATATAGCTGAAACTCTACATACCTAATAGGAGTTAGATTGCTGAAAAACTTCCATGAAAGTGAGCGAAAGAAACTAGAGATGTTGGTCATGCAAAGAGGTTGGCAGAGAAGGCTAGCTCAACAAAACATCAGTTGTTCGAACTGGGGTACAAGTCAGTACATAGATTTACTTGTCGTGGTTTTTGGATATATTATAGAGGAGCTGATAAGGAATAACTTTTGTGAAGGAAGTATTTTGATCTGAGCTCTAAAAAATTGGGGTTTGGTGCACATAACATGGCTGTCCAGTTTTTTTGCGGAATTAGAGACTGGGTTGATATTTCAAACATATTGGAAGATTGCACAGTTGGATTTTCCTGAAATTTTGATATATTATGGTAGAGAGAGAGACGAACAACTCTCATGAAGAAAGTACTATAATATAATCTATGGATGATGGTGTTTTAGTCTGTTAAATAGGCTGGACTAATTTCTAGTTTTTGGAAACTTTTCTTTTGATAGATGAAATTGATGGTAGTTTGATGGAGAGATTTGTTAGGTAAGGTCTCATGTATTTTTCTGGGATTTGTCTCACACTTTTTGTACATCATTCTCAAGGGAAAATAAATGGAGATTTTTGATGGTTTGGTGGAAGTACTTCTCATGTTAATGGTCTCAAAATGTAAACGCATAAACACACAAGATTTAAGTGGTTCACCAAATCGACTACATCCACTGGGGTTTGCTTTCATTGTATTTCACTATATATGAGGGACTTACAAATACAATGAAATATGGCTTAAAGCCTTAACAATATGTAAAAGAAAGGTAATTGGGTAATATGAAAGGAAGGATGGCTTTTTATTGGAGTTGTTCTTTTTCTTCTTCTTCCTCTCTCTTCTCTCTATGTCTTCCCTTTGGTGAGTGCTCCTTCCTTTATAGAGATTGTATTGCATCTTCCTCTCCAAAGAATCTCCACAAGTGTGCCAATAGAAAGAAAGCAAGTGTTGTGCCAATCATTAGACACAAAATGTGTTCCAATAGAAACACACCAATTGTTAACCTAATCATCACCATGAAATGTGTTCCAATCACAAGACAACAAATGTTGTTCTAATCCTTAGCAATGAAATGTGGAAACAACAAGTGTGAAGTTAATTATGAACTAATGAATAATATGCAAGATGTTCCTTGCACCCAAAGGCCACGTCTAAACAATTTGGAGAATGAATCCTCCCCAATTACCAACCATGATACGTGGTTCAATAGCAAAACAACAAATGTGAAGTTAATCAACATCATGCAAGGTGAATAAACACTCAAAAGCCACATTCAAAGTCTAAGGGATATGCATCCCACCCGTTCTCACCTCATTGGAAAATTTGGAATGACAGATTGAAGCATTGAAGAGAGAATATAGACAATTAATTGAAATTCCCCTAGGCTAGTGAGTAAGCACTCTAAAACAACAACAACATCTTGCCACATGCATGCCAATACATACACATACCTAGTCTATGGCTCTATATAGACTCACACCTCTCCAATGTTTAGGGGTGAGTAATCTCACTACATTAACTCAACTTGCCAACTCACTCCTATTTGGTAAAAATATCAATCCAAACTCAACACTTAGCCACAAGTATAAGCCAAAGGCTTCCCACCTCCACACCCTAATTATTAGCTTCTATTAATTACCAAATTCCACCATAACCTATCTAGAGTGGTGACTAACCCCTCCTCTTTATTCTCTCATGGTTGGCAAAACTCTACTTAGCCTTTGGGAGAAAATAAAGCCAAACTCATGCACTTAGACACATGCACGTATGCTATATAGACTTCCACTCCACATTTAGAGTGGTGAGTAATCACCAAATCATTAACTCCTAATGTTACAAACTCTCCACCTCATCTTTGAGAGAAAATAACAAAACAAAACTACTCATTTAGTCCAACCTCAAACTCTTGGCCCTTTAATCAAACCAAACTCATTTAATCTCCCTTCTCCAATTCAAACTAAAAATATCTCTAATTACATATGAACATGCAATAGCTAGTTTTTTAAATAATTTGTAGCAAAAAGGATTTTACATTGAAACTATTTTACATACCAAAAATAGGTTCTTACATAAAAATAAATCAAATAAAATCATTACGTAAAAATAATTACCCAACATACACCCGCATATATAACCTTTTTTTTTTAAATACGGGGTATTACACTTACTATTGGCGGCTAGTTGAGAGGCTCATATAGCTCACCATTACAAGGCTAGAAATCACTTACTCATTACACATTTTGAGTCAGTTCATGCAACATCCAAGAAAACGACATCTCGACGCAGTCCATCGTCTCTTACGGTATTTGAAAGGGGCACCTGGGCAATGTTTGTTCTTTCCATCCAAAGGCAACTTGTTGTTAACTGGTTTTTGTGATGCGGATTGGGCTTGTTGTTCCATAACGAGACGATTAGTGACAGGCTATTGCATATTCCTTGGAGGAACACTTGTATCGTGGAGAACTAAGAAACAAGGTACCGTTTCACGTTCCTCTGCCGAATCAGAATATCGGGCCCTGGCTTCCATAACATGTGAGCTCACATGGATGCGATATTTACTAAGAGACTTGCATGTTACACACCACAAGTCAGCTCGACTCTATTGTGATAATCAAGCGGCACTTCACATAGCTGCAAATCCGGTGTTTCATGAACGCACCAAACACATTGAGATAGACCATATTGTTCGCGAATGTGTAACATCCCACATCGCCCAGGGGAGTGATCCTTAAATGTATATTCACATCCCTACCTAGCACGAGGCCTTTTGGGAGCTCACTGGCTTCGGGTTCCGTAGGAACTCCGAAGTTAAGCGAGAAGGAGGCCAGAGCACTCCCAGGATGGGTGACCCACTGGGAAATTGCTCGTGAGTTCCCAAAAACAAAACCGTGAGGGAATGGTAAGCCCAAAGCGGACAATATCGTGCTACGGTAGTGGAACGGGCCCGGGATGTGGCGGACCCGGGCTGGGATGTGACAAATGGTATCATAGCCAATCCATGGCCGGAAGTGTGCCGACGAGGACGTCGGGCCCCTAAGGGGGTTGGATTGTAACATCCCATATCATCCAGGGGAGTGATCCTTAAATGTATATTCACATCCCTACCTAGCACGAGGCCTTTTGGGAGCTCACTGGCTTCAGGTTCCGTAGGAACTCCGAAGTTAAGAGAGAAGGAGGCCAGAGCATTCTCAGGATGGGTGACCCACTGGGAAGTTGTTCGTGAGTTCCCAAAAACAAAACCGTGAGAGAATGGTAAGCCCAAAGCGGACAATATCGTGCTACGGTAGTGGAACGGGCCCGAGATGTGGTGGACCTAGGCCGGGATGTGACAAACGAATCATGTCAGACACCATTACAACAACACATGTGTCCTCTGCCAATCAACTTGCTGGGATATCTACTAAGCCACTTGGACAAGGAATGTTTCACCCTGTACTTGGCAAGTTGGGTGTTCATGACATTCACTCTCCAACTTGAGGGGGAGTATTAACGGAAAGATTGCTTCCTTGATTGTAGGAATATGTAGATTGATTTCATGTATAAATTACCTAGTATGGATAGAAAGTCAACTGTTGTAATCCTATCTATTAGACACCTTCTTGTATACTGATTATTATGAATGAATAACCAAATTCACATAACGCTCAACTTTAAGAGAGAGAGTTCCGTATTTGGAGGACTTCACTTCAACCCATTTTTGAAGTTCTTTAAAGTTGCTTTCAAACAAATCTGAGCCTGGTTTGGAAAGATCTTCAATCTTCTCTCCCGGTTCTGCACCTTCAGCCTCTGCGGGCTTATCACTCTGCAACAATAATCGGTAAGCTTGTACTCCCCTTAATTGTTAGAGATACATAAATGAAAATTTAGGCGATAAAGGAAGTATAGTGACTTCTTGCTCAGCATTCATAGGTATGGAGAAATTATCTCAGATTAAGAATTACGTATATTCATACCCGCATGGCATTAGTAAAAGCTTTTCTACGAAAAATGGAAGGAAAAAAAAGTTCCTCACAATTTTAAAGTTCAACAATTCACATGCAAGTAAAACCCGAAAGGTCTACTGAAGAAGCTGAAACCAATGACAAAGGCAAGCCTTACGACTATGCCCTTTCGGTCATTTAAAAGCACACCAATCCTAATACATGAAACTGTATTTGGACAGGATTAGTGACATGGCAATAACGATTGGTCGAACATTTATCTTCAACTCACTATTGTTGAATTGTTGATATGACCATTATTAGAATTGTTAGGTATGGCAATAAGGATAGGTTTCAGTTTTAAACGATCATTTAAACCTCATTGCTTTTTTCTTAAAAAAGTTGCATGTTTTTTTTTTCTTTCAGGCGGAGCGTTCAAGCCAGTAGATCGAGCTTGATAGTAACTAGATTAGTGAACTTTATCTTGGTCGCACAAAAATCTGCACTAAATGCAGTATTTATTAACCTTCAAATAATTATTCCTTTAGATCTTGAAGAAGGTGCGCAAATTACCCAATCCTAATAACAAAAAAAACCCTAGATTTGGATGATTGTTGCCTCCAACACACCAATTGTGCTGCAACTTCGCAAACAAACTAGATGAACGAAAAATGGGATGAGCGAGCCACCCGCGCAAAAAGCGCTCCCATAATCCAACTTTAACATCTACCTAACACCAAAGTGTGCCGTTGAGGAGACGCACCTGATGGGCCAAGTAGCGAGATTGGCTGTGGAAGAATGACGATGGGAAGAAACATCTAAGTAAGAGAGGGGCATAGCTTTAAAAAAAATGAGACAAAAGCTCAAAGAACACCAAAAGATAAGGGCCATATTGAAATACAAAAAGGCTAATGCGATAAGAGGGAATGAAATAGTTGGGATTGGCAAGTAAGGGGAGTTTGTTAGACCCCGTTTGAACCTTAACTCATATACACAAAAACAACTGCTATTACTCAAGAACCGTCAATATCTTCAACATACTTTGCCATGCACAAGGACACATTATATAAACTGTTGCAGGACACATTATATAAACTGTTGCAGGCTAAAGACCAAACTAACTTTCTTACAAATATTACACATGGAACAGTAAAATCACATCACAAATGATGAACGTGGCATGTGATGTGGCAAGTGCTTAATAGCATCCTAACATTACCGCTCCCAAAAAATAAACTTGTCCCTCAAGGTTGGAAGTTCAACTCTAGCAAGCAATTCACAGTAATCTCCTCATGCTGAAACAATCAAAACATTAGCAGCAGCTGCATCTATGTTTTCCATATTCCTCTGCTCCCAGTATGCACCCACCTCCTCCAAATATGTGAATTTATGATTCTATCACACATTATGCTTGTGGTAGATAATAAAAAGACATTGTGGATACTAACAATATTGACCATGAGCATTGTCCGTAGTTACTTAGAATATTTATAACGTGCAACTTTGCGCGTGATTATTAACTACTATTTTATAACGGGCTAAGATTTACCCGTGGTAAAAAATTATTATTCATCACGCACTTACTATGCCTGTGGTAAATTTATACTTTTTACAACGAGCTGATAAAGCCCGTGGTAGAATTCTCGTGGTAGATGAACTGTTGTCTTGTAGTGATAAGAGATGCATGGAACTTAACAATTGGCTCCAATTCTATATCCTTCATTTATACTAACAGGCAACAGAAACAAATAGCAATTGATGAGATCCCTTTTAATTGAATGACAAAGGCATTTCTAATCAGCTTCTCTCTCTGCAAACTAGCAACTAATTCTTTACACGTGAAACCATTCCTTATTGCTGAAACCAATCCTCTACTAATTTCATATTTAAAGCTGAAACCAATCCTTATGGCCATACCTAACAATTTTAATAATGATCATATCAACAGTTCAACAATAGTCGTATGGCTTCATTCATCACCCATCCCATCTGCATCATTAAATTAACCACAATCAATTATGGTCTACTGCAGCATTTTCCACCTTCAATTCCCATTAGTACTTCTATAAAACTAACTACTGTTACGGAACTACACCAACTTTACATAAACTTATGCGCAAATGTTTTTCCTTAGCGACTCGAGCCCATTTTTTCTCTTTTATTTGTACTTTACTAATTTCTAATTAAAATAAGGATTGGTTTTAGCTTTAAAGAATAGTAACACTAAAGAGAGAGATTTTTCAGTATGACCGGCACACGAAGTGATACACCACGTGTTACTACACAAATGATGGGATATGTATGTTAAAAAGTTAATAACTTAAAAAATAAAATTTTTCACTACTTACATAAAAACACATGGTATATCATCCGTATTCCCGTCACAATAAAAAAAATTTCCACTAAAAAAAGAAATGTTCGACCAATCCTTATTAAAGCTGACACCAGTCCTTTACTAATTTCATATTTAAAGCTGAAACCAATCCTTATTGCCATACCTAAAAATTCTAATAATGATCGTATCAACAATTCAACAACAGTCGTAAGGCTTCATTCATCACCCATCCCATCTGCATTAAATTAACCACAATCAATTATGGTCAACTGTAGCATTTTCCACCTTCAATTCCCATTGGTACTTGTATAAAACTAACTACTGTTATGGATCACTACACTAACTATACATGCCAGTTGGTCGAGCATTTAGCGACTTTTTTTAAGAAAAAAGCAATAAGGTTTAATGACAAGCACTACTATAATACCCTTTTGGTCTATCATATTTAAGAAAAAAGCAACACGGTTTTAAGTAATGGTTTGTGATTTAAGTATCCATAACAGTGTAGTGAATTAATACACAACAACAGGGCCGGTCTAGAGATTTTTGAGACTCGGGGCGATGCTAAAAAATATTCTCACTTTATATAAGAAAATTATTTGTTTTCACACGTAGGACATCGATAAAATTATACTTAATTAAAAAAGCACTTCAAACTTAATAATTTAGAAACACGGAAAAACTAATTTATTTTGTATCGTGAGAAGGAAACAAAAAAAAAACTTCGGACTTATAAGTAGAAAGATATGAGTTTTGTTTTCCATCTGAACTTTTAAAGTGTTTTTGTATAAATTGTGAGGTGTTTTTTCTTATTTACTAACCTTATCAATATGGGACTAAAAAAATAATGATATTTTTGAGTCTTTAATTGATATGTATAAGTAATAAATGGGTACTAAATTAAATTTTTTTGATGACATGTCATATGATTTGCAAATTTGTTCTAAAAATTTGGTCAACGCATTACTCTTTATTGAATATTAGACTTGAATTGGAACAAATGTTTAAAAATAACAACAAACATAGCTACTAGCTACTAATTAAAAATAAATTAACAATCAAACAAAAATTCGTAAAAATTGAAAAGAATAAACATGCATT
Source organism: Malus sylvestris (assembly GCF_916048215.2). Lineage (NCBI taxonomy): Eukaryota > Viridiplantae > Streptophyta > Magnoliopsida > Rosales > Rosaceae > Malus > Malus sylvestris. The sequence continues at coordinate 27,395,817 of NC_062260.1, forward strand.
TAGCATTTCAAACTTAGGACCTCTCGTTAATTTTAAACAACAAAAACCATTGATTCTAATTAAACTTCATGATCATTTAGCCAAATTTTATATTTATACTCTTATGAAAAGAAATTTGTAAAAATTGAAAAGTAAATAAGCACACATGGTGCTTTGAACCCAAGACATACTCATTAATGTCAAAAAACTAAACCATCAGTTCGAGTTAAATTTCTTTGTTATTGAACCAAATTTTATAAATTTATACTCTTATGAAAGCATATATAAATATACCATCATAATAGTTTTGGTGCCCCCAATTATTTTGAGTCCTTAACAGTCGCCTTACCAGCATTGGGCCTGGACCAGCCCTGCACAACAATTCTAATAATTATCATATCAACAATTCCATAACAGTAGTTAGTTTTATAGAAGTACTAATGGGAATTGAAGGTGGAAAATGCTACAGTAGACCATAATTGATTGTGGTTAATTTAATGATGCAGATGGGATGGGTGATGAATGAAGTCTTACGACTATTGTTGAATTGTTGATATGATCATTATTAGATTGTGGTTAATTAATTATTAGAAGCCTTCCAGAACGTTTCTCACGTAGTACTGAGAGAGTTCCGTATTTGGAGGACTTCACTTCAACCCATTTTTGAAGTTCTTTAAAGTTGCTTTCAAACAAATCTGAGCCTGGTTTGGAAAGATCTTCAATCTTCTCTCCCCATTCTGCACCTTCAGCCTCTGTCGGCTTATCACTCTGCAACAATAATCGGTAAGCTTGCACTCCCTTTAATTGTTAGAGATACATAAATGAAAATTTAGGCGATAAATTTAAACTTACAAGGAAAAAAGACAGTATGGTGAGTTCTTGCTCAGCATTCCTAGGTTTGGAGAAATGATCTCAGATTAAAAATTAAGTATATTTATACCCGCATGGCATTCGTAAAAGCTTTTCTACGAAAAATGGAAGGAAAAAAAAAAGTTCCTCACAATTTTAAAGTTCAACAATTCACGTGCAAGTAAAACCCGAAGGCCTCGTTTGGCAGTTCGGACTGTACTGACTATTTTTGTCGGATAAGATAAATAGTCATCGGATAGTACTGACTAAATTAGTCGAACATTTGGTGTAGTATCAGACTAATGATGGTATTATTCATACTGTATCGAATATAAATTTAATGTAATTATCTAAAAACCCAAATACTTTTCAAATTCAAATTAGAAGCCCCAAATTAAGCAAAATCTAATTTTTAAAAATAAAAATAAAAAATTGCCCAGATGAAATATTGTTCAATAGTCAGGCTGCAAACAACCAAATGAACAAAAATACATAAAAATACCAAAAAAATTGCCCAGATGAAATATTGTTCAACAGGCATGATGGTAACCCACTTGGCATGGATGGCGCATAGGTTAGTGTCCTCAAACAGACCCACAAGGTAGGCCTCAGCAGCCTCTTGCAGTACCAATACCGCGTGGCTCTGGAAACACAAATCAGTCTTGAAATCCTGGGCAATTTCACGAACAAGCCTCTGGAATGACAACTTCCTGATCAAGAGCTCAATACTCTTCTGCTACTTACGGATTTCACGAAGAGCGACAGTACCAGGAGAGCAGCAGTGTGATAGTACCAGGAGAGCAGCGACAAGGAGAGTAGCGACCGGGAGAACGACGACGAGGAGAGGGAAGACGGCGAGAGGAACTGTCGTGGAAAACCAAGTGCGAGAGAGAGGAAAGGTTTATACCCAACTAATAATCCAATCCTTTTGGAAAGGCTTATTAAGAAGGTGTATACCCAACTATCCTATCCGACTGCTTAAATTAATCCAGTGACTATTTAATACGGAAGGACACCAAACGGCTGGGTTCGTACTATTAGTCCTATTCGATTCCTTATACAACATGCCAAACAAGGCCGAAAGGTCTACTGAAGAAGCTGAAACCAATGACAAAGGCAAGCCTTACGACTATACCTTTTCGGTCATTTAAAAGCACACCAAACCTAATACATGAAACTGTATTTGGACATTATTATACAGGTAGTGACATCTAGTCACACTAAAGAAGAGAATGTGAGAAACGATCATTTAAACGTCATACACTAAAGAAGAGAATGTCTGTTTCCATATAAACAGAAGAAACATAAGCAATCTACAATTCACACATATTTTGCCCTTGCAGTTAAGACGGCAAAATATATGTCCTGCATGCTACGCATTGATGAGTTGATGTGTACTATATATTATTCCCTATTCTTGGTATATTTTGGTTATTATTTTGGTGAGATTTTGATGCTTTGCTATATGTTTTTAATGTAGGACACGCGAACTTGTTCTAAGCATAAAGTAATCAAACGGTGGAATTTTTTAGTGATTCCAATTGGCGAGGGTTCGTGAATCTGTCAAGAAGGTTGTCTCAAAATTTCATAATTTTATCCCAAAGCATCTGATCATGGAGAATTAATTTATGCCCAGCTTGCAATGCTGGCAGATGGGGCTACAGAGTTTATTTGCGACTTTTGGGCTAAAAGATGATGGATTATGGCTTAAACTCTTCTTGGAACTTGAATAGGAGGTCCTAATCTTTAATTTGAGTCATTTTAGGCCTGTTTTGGATCCCTTAAGGTCCAAAAACGTGTCAATCTCTTTGCTGGACAGATTTCCTAGTCATAATATGAATGTAATTCCTAGTTATCTTTTTTGTTATTTTATTTCCTAGTTTTAATAAAACCTTTTCTATGAGGGTTTTAATTTGGAGTAGTATAAATAAGGCTTTTTAGCCATTAGGGTTTGGGGGAGAAGGCACGCATTATTTTGGAGAAAGACTTTTTACCTACAAGGTGTTTTCAATCATTTTTCTAGTTAATATATTTTCTTTAGTTTTTATAGTTGTTCGTAACTAATTTCCGTTTGCTAGGGAAAAGCCATGAGCCTTAGCATGCATATATGATTTTATTAATTTTCTTATGAATGGATGCATGCTTGCCTTGAATTATTAATTACCTTGATTAAACTATCTAATTGTCTTAGTGATTTGCGACCAATAGGGTTTTTAGACAAGTAATTTGATGCAATTTATGTTGGAACATCACCCTGAAATTGAGGAGGGCTTCTTGTGATTAGTAATTGTAAGTTCACTTAAGGCGAACATCACGCTTACATGGTTTTTCAAAGGGTTTTCACAAAACTTAATGAGTCTTGCATGTTTATATTTGATCTAAACATCACAGACGGATTGCATGTTAGATACACATTTTCGCTTGAACATCACGAGGAAAATATGTATTAGGAAAGCCTAACTTTCAAAGCATGTATGTAGAAATTCATAAGTAAATGGTAAGATTGCGTAGGATTGTTAATGGTGACGTCAAAACCCTAGTGTTTAAATTCTTTTCCAAAACCTTTGTCTTTTGCTTTCTTTACTTTGTCAATTATTTAATTATTTTTATTTAAATTCATTTTTATTATTTTAAATTCCAAAATCAATCTTAACTTTGTTCTAAATAATTAGCTAAGAATTAGTTTAAATACAAATTATTCATTCAATCCCTGTGGAAAACGACCTTGTTTAAGTTGCTATACTACGACAACCTTATACTCTTGCAAGTATTTTTATCCCTACTTTTGCAGGTGGTAAAAATCCTATCACACACCTGTTTTAGCAACTAACAAAACACAGAAAAAACGTTGTTCTAGCAGGTAAGTCATCAAGCACAGATGTTCAAACAAAAAAAACATGCAACACTCCATCACGGAAACTGTGGTTGTTCACTTTGTGATTGGACATCCTCCACACTATAGCAAAAAACATAAATAATAATGTAATAAAAGTTGCCATCATGGATGTTATGCAGGCATGCGTGTGAAAAACAAATTGTAATTTACCTATCTTTGTTTTTTTTTTTTTTTTTGCCTGAGTTTTTGTCTTGAGGGCGGCAATCGGAACTCTGTCGGCATGTTTGATTTTGGGGACAACCAGATTGTAGAATTCTCCAGCAATTCTGGCAGAATTGGTTGTGCTTGTTTTCTTGCTGCGAGGTTTTTTGCTGTGAATGAAAGCAAATTTGATAAGGATGGAGATAAATGTGATAGTTATGGAAAAGAGTGTGAAAGAGTGGTAAAAAAAGATTGGCCGACAGTTTTTGATGACCGTGCAAACATATACCGAAGAGAAGCAAGTATGGTTAATAAGATTGACACATGAGAGCATTTATCGGAAGGGAAAGTCTACCAATCAGATTTGTCTGCTTGATCAAGGAACAATGCTCTATTTGAAGTCTTGGAGGCTGCAATTGATCGAGGTTGTTGATCCAGTGGTTGGGTAGACGTCAATGGGGCGGGAGTTAATTGACTGAAAATTTGTTTTCATGCGGTGGGAGTAGGTGTTTGTGGTATGATTGAGCCGATCGTTGGGTTGGAGAGTGCCTAGTCTTGAAGCAGTCCATGAACAATGAAATATGTCTTCCCAAAGTCGCTATTTTGATTTCCAAAAGAAAGTTGAAATGTTTTTTACTCGCTGACCAAATTTTTAAGAATTGGCGGCACCACAAATTAAAGGATCCTCATATCCGTCTTGTATCACCAAAGTGTGGCAAGAAACACGAAGTATCTTATCGACGTGACTTCCTAACATGAGGAAGTTGTGCTTATTCGTGTTATCTTCCACAATAAGATTGATTTTGAACCTGTGAAAGAGGAGGATATTCTTGTGTTAGACAACCATCACTGCTAATAACATCTTGTGAGCAATCTAGAAAATGCATTAGAACCATCGGAATGCTGGGTATGCACGAATAACATCAACAGAAAGACACAAATAATTTAGATCCATATCACCCAACATCAATAGACTGTGCAAAATAAACAGTGTTTAATTGAAAGTTTTAGCTATCGAAATCTGCAACAACAAAGTATACAGTCTTTGTTCCCCAGTTTTATAAAACAAAAGCAGAAATGGAAACAATACTTTCCAAACTCTGCAAGGTAAACTCTACACTCGCAAGGGTCAAACAGTAACCAAAATATAATGGGGATGGAGACCACCCCAAAGTTATCTGTATGCATGCATTGAGATTACGAACAAAGATCAATTCAGGCAGGAGAGTGATTGCAAAAGTATATACTGGCTGGATAAACGTATGTGCCTGTGTGTATACATCAAAGTGAATTCAAGATGTCGCAGATTGAGCCATCAAGTATAAAGATATACCGAAAGACATTGTTCAGCATAGCAAAATTAACAATTCATAAACATAAAAATGGTAGTTTCATGACACATGCAAAGTCGTTCTATAAAGTTCAAAGACATACGTAACGGTAACTTTGTCACACGTTCAACATTGTTGTTGCATAAAACATCATAGGCATAAAAACATTATTATGTATAAATTTCATAACCATCAGAAATTAAAAAATGAGTTAGCAACTTAATATAACCGGCAAATGAAAAATAGATGCAAAAGAATATTACCATGGTTCGGGTAATTTGTTCATCAACCCATGTTCGTTGCACTCAAACGATTCAGACGTCTTATTTACAACTTTATGGCAGGATGGACAGGACTTGTACCACCAACCCGTGGCCAAATCGAATCCAACAACAGTCGCTTGGCATGCAAAACTTGCATTCTATTATCGAATCACAGGTTTTCAAATGATCAAACATATATAACTGTCACTTTGCAAACATGGAGTATAAACGAATAGAGAAACAAACCAAGAAGCAGCCAAGCAAGATGCACCACAATTACAAAATAAAAATAAAAATAAAAATAAAAAATAAAAAGAGGTAATTTTTGTTAACAAGTCGGTGATGAGAGACTAACCCTGTGTAATGCAGGATCAAGTAAAGCAATTCATCTATCGTTTTTGACTCAGAATTAGCACTGATGGCACACCCTGTATATGGCAAGTCTACAAAGTCTGCACAAACATGAGTAAAGTTCAACGAAGACTTTACTTTAACCATACAAAAAGGACTACGTTTGAAATTTTACCAAGCTATTATTTTTAGCAACTAAACACGATTTGCGCTCTTGGACTTTTTATAACGATCAACTTAAACTTATTTTGAGGACAGAGGTACATAAATTCTTTCGTTCTTCACCAAAATGAAACAATGATCAGCACAAGAAAATCAATCAAAATATCATGAAATGATGAGTATAGTTCAATTAGAAATGTCCTTACCATATCTTCAATAGCGTGGGAATCAATTATTTAACAGATATCCTATTGATTCCAAATCCACCAATGTTCACTAGTTGAATTGCTTAAGGACCCTGTGAAGAGTAAGCACGAATATATTTTATGTTCTAACAACAATGGATTTTGAAAGATATAGATAATCATCAACATCGATCACATTAACCACACGACAAACAAGCAAATAGAACAAAAGATCAGATGAAGATACTGTCTCTTAATCTTTCCTAGGTACGTATGTAGAGCTTTCCATTTTTGTTTACTTGGTGGGATTGCTGAAAACCGTACCCAAACTTTCACCTCTGCTTCTCACATCAGTAAGTACTGATGGAACACTGCAGCAGCATTATGGTCCGATCCCAGACAATAAAGTGGTCGCCACGGACAATGTATGTGGTGGTTGTAAATCCCAGCGCATGGATGCAGTACTACAAAGTTCCAACCCCCAAGATTGGACCTTGATGCCAGTATCATGTGATTGAGTTGTCATGTGATTGAGATGGTAAGCCGTTTAGTACACGAGGAACACAACAAACTCAATATGAAGCGAAGCCAAAGCAACTTTTTCTCTTTTATTTGTACTTTGGAAAGATAAGGTTGAAGCCATCTTTAATTGGCTTACCAATCACATGATAGAAAAGGGTATTGTTCCTCCTAGCTAGACTTGTCAAAAAAAATGCTCATGTTGCTCAGTTTAGTGAATCTGGACCACAAAATTTAACAAAAAAACTAACACTAAAGAAGAGAATGTGAGAAATGATCATTTAAACGTCATTATTACTTGGATCTTTATTACTTGCAGTTCACACATGATTGATTGAAACCTAAAGAACATATAGTAACACTAAAGAAGAGAAATGTTCGACCAACCCTTATTAAATTGTTGAACCTAATCAAGTACCAGTTGACAAAAGGAGATACCAAAAGTTAGAAGGCTGGTTAATGTACTTGGCATACACAAGACCGGACTTTGCCTACGCCTTGAGTGTAGTGAGTCAATACATGCATGATCTTGGATAGCAACATATGAATGCAGTGATGAGGATTTTGCAATATTTGAAGGGAAGCCCAAACAAAGGAATTTTGTTTAAAAGGAATAACCATCTTAGAGTTGAAGGTTATACTAATGCGGATTGGCCAGACTCAATGGACGATAGATGCTCAACATCAAGTTACTTTACATTTGTTAATGGTAACTTGGTTACATGGAAGAGTAAGAAACAAAATGTAGTTGTCCGTTCCAGTGCTGAAGCTGAATATAGAGGTATGGCCTTGTGGAAAATATGTGGAAAAAATGGTTATATGTGGAAAATATGTATTACTTAAATCATTATCATAATTAATGATGTTTGCAGCTTCTCACATATATCACTAAATTAGATTCACTACACTGTTATTCAGACACATAAGATAGTACAGTAACACATAAAGATTTATTCATAATTCAAACGTGAACATCATAAATAGAAAACGCTTCTTCAATAAAAGACATGTAAATAAAAATAAATGAGAAACTAGGTTCTCATCCCTCTTTTTGCTACTTCATTAATTAAAACCTTATTACTTTTCAATTTTTGATCAAGGTCCTTAGGTTTTAATAAACGTTATTAACTACTTCAATAACAAAAAAAACAAAAAAATTATTTCTAAGTATATTCATTTATTGTTAAAAATGTTACATAGGATATATTTATATTTATGGGTAAATTTTTAATCATATATTTTCATTTTTAGTTTGTACCAATTTTTAATTTGCAGCCCTTTTTTAATTTGTACCAATTTTATTTTTAGTTTTAATTTGTGCCCATATTAATTTTTTTTTGTGCCCATATTTTTTAAACTTTTATTTGTATTTGTACCCATATTTTTTAATTTATTTGTACCTAGTTTTAATTTTTCTAAATGTACCCATGCTAATTATATGTATTTATTTTATGTTTTAAAACATATCAATAATTATTTTTTAAAATATGTTAATAATTATGTGGGTACATTATTTTTTTGTTATAATTTTGTGAAGAACAATATTACTCTATTATTGATTTTTAAGTATTTATTATATTTTAAAAATATTATTTGAATTTGTTATATTTCATAATTTGTGGGACATTAAATGCATGAGTTAAATCTCTTAAATGATGCTAAAGATCCCAATCAAAATATTTAAACAAATAAGGTTTCAATCTAACAATTAGGCTGATTAAAGACTGGAACTAAAATGACCCTAAAAAAAAGTCAAGTTACCCTTTTTTTTATCTTTCTATATGTCACACATTTGTCTCATCATTTTATATCATATTCATGCATGCGTTGTTATGAACTCATATATATGTGGTGCATCCAAGGTCTTAAATGTCAATAATATTGGCGATATTTCACCGATATTATCGGTTTTTCACGTTAACGATATTTTAATAGGTATCCAATGGGTTTTCGTCAAAATATCGCGATATTATCGATAATATCGCGATATTTCCGAAACTATCGCGATATTTTGGAACTGTGCTAATCGGAGAAGAACGCCGGAGCTTCTATAGCTCCGGCCGACTGTAAAAGAGCACCCTAGACTCCAATCTAGGTATCAAAATGAAATAGAAGACGAGATGAATGTTTTTATAAATTTTGTTTGCCGTGAAACGGTCGAAGGTGTTCGGAAAGTTCGTCGACACCCACGGCCTCGCCGGAGATGGGTGTGCCTATTCCCGAGCCGATTTTGTCCCAAAAACCTTGCAAAAACACGATTTTCAACTTAAATTTCACATATAAGCTTCAATCTAGAATAGAAAGAGGCAAACCCGAAGCTTACCTAACCGGAGAAATTCAAGAAACTCGCCAGAGTTCCTGCGTTCGCCGAGTTGCAGAGACGAGAAGGAGAGGGAGAAAGACGAGGTTGCTGATGATAATGGGTGTCTTCCTGAAGCAGGTGCGATGGTGTGCGTGTGTGTATGTGGGTCTCGGACCCTAGGTGCAGAGAGAAATGAGAGAGACGGCGCCGACGAGGGAGGAGCAGAAGGCGATGTGGGAGAAGGATCGAGAGACCTTAGGTCTCTGTGCATGTGTGTGAGAGATATGTGTGTGTGTGTGGGAGAATGGAGAAGGGGGAGAAGGGAGATCAGAGAAGATAGAAGAGAGAAGGATCAAGAGAGAGAGACTGTATGCGTGTGTTGTGTTGTGTTGTGTGCGTGTATGGTGACGTGTCGGTGTATATGTGTGGTTGGGTCATATGACTCACACTCACCTGACAACTTTTAGAATCACTTTTTACAATTTCAGACCATAGACAAAAATAATAGTGCTTTCATAATGAAACTGTGTGCCACTGTAAGTCTGTGATATTCTTTCACATTCAAAACCGTGTGCCACTGTCTGTGATATTCTTTCACATTCTCAAAGGTGGAGTATCAGAGCCATTCAGAGCATGCAACACAAGATGAGGCAAACTTCACGCATGCAACACAGGATGAGGACCATGGCAGTAGGCGGGCAGGACCAGGAATTGGTGCCATAGGGAAGGACTATACTTGTAGAGAAAGAGGCAAGAGGATTTTGTCAAGTCAAGAAGATAACTCGTTATCTATAACTTCGGACTCTGTTGGAGTGGGAAGTAGTAACTATGGTTATACTCATAACCAACCATTTCCCTACCCTTCATATCCCATTCCTGTTGGAATGGAATCGAGCAACTCATGGAAACAATCCGAGACTTAATATTCAAATGATTTTGCTTATGGACAAGGTCAACCAATCTCAGATCCATATGGGTGGCATGTTAACAATTACATGCAAAACTATTTTGGGGATTTATCATTTGATAACTACTCTTCACAATACACTCACTCTACACATAGAGATGATGAAGATAGTGAAAATTTTGAACCTCATAGGAACTCTATGTGGTACTAAGCCACTCATGTATCTTACCATGCAATGTATAAAGTGTAAAATATTGTACTAATTCATTATATATAAATGATTATAGTGTGTTTAAACTTCTTTCATTAATTACTACATATTTTCTACACTCACAATGTTTGCCAGCTCGTTATATAATCTACTTGATAATATTAAATCCATCATGCAATGCATTTCCTTCCAATTTTTTGTGATAAACTAATAGATAATTGACTAAATAAACATCCTGCAAAATTTCAATAAAAATTTTCAAGTTTTTCTTACAATTTCCATGGTTTCCATATTATTTTTATCAATATCGATATTATCCCGATATTTCCATCGATATTTCCGTGTTTTCGGACTACCGATATTTTCGATATCATCGATATTTAATACCTTGAGTGCATCAGAATTTCTATAAAGATAAAGTCTAACCCTAATCATTCTATAAATATAGAATCAATGATGGTCTCCATGTAAGTCGTTAACTATCTAATCGAGTTAATTAATGGCCGCTTAATGAACATGATTAGATAATTACTTGGTCGTCAAGCTGTGGGTACATGTTAATTAAATAACTAAAGAAAAAAGCGGCTTCCAGATTCGGTTTGTCCAAATATGCAACTCTGAAACCCTAAAACAAAGAAAGAAAAGAAAAAAAAGGTCAGACCTATTTGGTCAAATTGTCAGCGGTCAAACAACAGAGTGATACATTTGACCACAGTCCACGCTTTTGGCACGTGGGAAAGGTACTCAATGCTCATGACATTCCCATTCGCATCCGGTTTGGGAGAGATTAACATGTCACTGCTCATGACATTCCCATTCAACAATCCTTCCCTATTTTAAGAATATATAATAAATGGTATTACAATACTTCTATTTTTTTAATTAATCACAAATATACCGATATAATCATGTATATAATAAAAGTATCTTTCGAATTAAACCTTTAATTAGTGTACGTAATTCAAAGTTATAACGAATGTGACGGTGACTTAAGTTTAAACCAACTATTCTTATGTTAAAACCAGAACCACTACACACATGACTATGTCTTATTTCCTTATAGAAACTTCTGAACTAATTAAGCACTATTATGGTATTGTGCTTCATCCTGGTTTCATGAACATTTACAAGAGAAAATCCAACTCTTGGTAGAATCAGCACCACTTCTTATGTTCATATAGGTGAGGTTCATTCCCAAGTCCCTGCTACTACAAACATAACTACAAATGACCTCATTAAGAGATAAAACTCATCCTCCTAAACGTAGCAGTCTTGCAATGATCATCTTGGAATGAGCTATATATTAATTTTCAGTGCTTTCACAACTACTTATCAATAACTTGTTATTACCCATTAAACTTTTAAACTAGTGATGTTCTAGATAAAGTTGGGTTACCATTATTGGTGGCTAATTTTCAGTTAAGGGTTTTAGCCTCATTCAACTAGATGTACTAACTACCAAACCTCTTGAAAATGCTTTCGTTAACGGATCCGCCAAGTTATTACTTGATTTAACATAAACAATATTAATAACTCCATCAGTTATTAATTGCTTGACATATTCATGTCTCAAGCTAATATGTTTAGACTTTCCATTGTATACCTTATTGTATGCTCTAGACAAAGTAGCTTCACTATCACACTATAAAGAAATGGAATGGCATTGGTTGTGGCCACAAATCTATTTCCAATAACAAATTTCTAATCAATTCCGCTTCTTTACCTGATGCCGCTAATGCTATAAATTCAAATTTCATAGTTAAATGTGCTATACATGTTTGCTTCTTCGAAGCCCAATAAATTGCTCATCCGACAATTGTAAAAATCCACCCTGATGTAGGCTTATTATCATTAGCACTTGCTATCCAACTTACATCTGAATATTCTTCAAGTACTGCTGGAAACTCATAGTAAGTTAAACTCAGGTTAATAATTCTTTTAAGATAACCAAAAATTCTATTTATTGCTTTCCAATGGACAGTTCTTGGATAACTAGTGTATCTAGAAAGTTTGCTTACTGCAAATGCGATATATGGCATGGTACAATGCATAGCATACATTAAACTTCCGATTACACTAGCATACTCAAGTTGTGCAATAGACCTACCATAATTATTAAGCAAAGCCTCACTGGGGTCATAAGGGATATTTGCTTCTTTTATTTGTAGATGCTTAAACTTAAGAAGCAATTTTTCTATATAATGTGACTAACACAAAGCGTAACCCCTATTATGCTTCTTTACTTTAATTCCCAAGATAGTATCTACTTCATTCAAGTCATTCATTTTGAATTTTGAATTTAGATACTCTTTAGTTTCAGATACACCTTTCGTGTTTGTACCAAAAATTAGCAAGTTGTCGACATATAAACATATAACAACACCATAATCATTTGTGAATTTAGAGTATATGCATTTATCATCACTGTTATGTCTAAATCCATATGATAAAATGACAATATCAAACTTTTAATGCCATTATTTTGGGACTTGACTAATTTACAAACTTTCTTTTCATTCACAGGGAGAACAAACCATTCTGGTTGTTCCATATAGACTTCTTCATCTAAATCACCATTTAAAAAAGTCGTTTTCACATCCATTTGATGCACATGCAAGTTATATAAAGATGCCAATGCAAACAATATTCTAATTGATGTGATCCTAGCTACTTGTGCATATGTATCGAAATAGTTTATTCCATTTTTCTGCTTAAAACCCTTGGCAACCAGCTTGGCTTTAAATATCTGAATAGACCCGTATGTATTGTGTTTTCTTCTAAACACCCACTTACAATCTATTGCTTTTGATCCTTGTGGCAAGTCTACTAAAATCCATGTTTGATTAGATATTAATTATTCAAATTCATTATCTATAGCCTCTTTCCAAAAGGCTGCATCTCTTGAAGTTAATGCTTCGCTTAGATTTTTAGGATCATCCTTAACATTCAACAACAACAACAACAACAACAAAGCCTTTTCCCACTAAGTGGGGTCGGCTATATGAATCCTAGAACGTCATTGCGCTCGGTTTTGTGTCATGTCCTCCGTTAGATCCAAGTACTCTAAGTCTTTTCTTAGAGTCTCTTCCAAAGTTTTCCTAGGTCTTCCTCTACCCCTTCGGCCCTTAACCTCTGTCCCGTAGTCACATCTTCGAACCGGAGCGTCAGTCGGCCTTCTTTGCACATGTCCAAATCACCGAAGCCGATTTTCTCTCATCTTTCCTACAATTTCGGCTACTCCTACTTTACCTCGGATATCCTCATTCCCAATCTTATCCTTTCTCGTGTGCCCACACATCCCACGAAGCATCCTCATCTCCGCTACACCCATTTTGTGTACGTGTTGATGCTTCACCACCCAACATTCTGTGCCATACAACATCGCTGGCCTTATTGCCGTCCTATAAAATTTTTCCTTGAGCTTCAGTGGCCTACGACGGTCACACAACACGCCGGATGCACTCTTTCCATCCAGCTCGTATTCTATGGTTGAGATCTCCATCTAATTCTCCGTTCTCTTGCAAGATAGATCCTAGGTAGCGAAAACGGTCGCTTTTTGTGATCTTCGCTAGATTGCTCCGGTCATTAGTGTGGATAAGTATATAAATAGATAGAGATAGGAAAGCAAACACAAGATGTACGTGGTTCACCCAGATTGGCTACGTCCACGGAATAGAAGAGTTCTCATTAATTGTGAAGGGTTTACACAAGTACATAGGTTCAAGCTCTCCTTTAGTGAGTACAAGTGAATGATTTAGTACAAATGACATTAGGAAATATTGTGGGAGAATGATCTCGTAATCACGAAACTTCTAAGTATCGGAGTGTGGTATCGTCTTGACTTGCCTTATCTGTCTCATAGGTAGATGTGGCATCTTCTCTGGAAGTCCTCTTCCTCCATCCAGGGGTGGTATCTTTAACTGGTGGAGATGCACAAGGTAATGTATCAATTTCACTTGAAGCTTACTTGTAGTTTCAGGCTTGGTCAAGTGCGATACAAACCATGTAGTAGGAGTCCCCCAAGTCGCCGAGCTAGGGGGTCTGCTGAAAGAGGTGACAAACAAGGTAAGCAATCAGAGCTCCGACTGATTGTTCACCTTCTCCCCATCTTGCAGCAGCATGAAGGATAAAGAGAAGAAAAATGAGAAGAGATGATATGAGATACTTTTGCTTTTGAAGAAGTAACTTTCCACATGCTTATTCTTGAACTGAGCTGGAGGGTTTTCTGGTTTCCTCCAGAGTATAAGGCCGACTGAAGAATTTGAGGGTCAAAACAAGTCCATCAAATCTAGAGTACGTTCCACCCTGCTGATATGGGATACTTTTGCTTTTGACAGAGTAATGGATGTATCAGCACGTGTGCTGTTACGCTTGTGTCCACATGCTTCCTTGTATCCTTCGCACTTGCCATATCTGTTCCTCAAGCAGATACGGAATCTTCCCTGGAAACATAAGATGTTGAAGATGAGTACTCGAGAGCAATGCCATGTAAGTAATCAGGTAAGGGGTTCCAGGCAGTCAGTTCCTGGCTGGAAGCTTGATTCCAAGTGCTGACTGATTGCTCTCTTTCTCCTTGTCTTACAGGTAAAAACAAGGCCAAAAGAAAAGACAGGGAAAAAGCATGATATGGGATACTCTTGCTTTTAACCCTGATGATATGAGATATTCTTGCTCTAGTATAGCTTGTTTGCAGAGGTATTATCGGGGGGAAAGAAAGCTGAATATTTCGAAAGGCTTCGTTGGGAGTGCCCTCTCAGATATGATAAAGGGTTGAGCATTTTTGCAGGTCTGCCTGTCCGTTGGGGATGGAGGTCGACATATATAGGAGTCTCCCTAACAACAAGTAGTAATGATATTCCTTTACCCTGCTTGGTCATAGCACGGTAGTGAGAGCTGCCAGTTTCACATGTTTTAACTCTGTCAGAGCACTTTGAAAAAGTGGTATGTGGTATCTGGCTCTCGAGATTCGGAGAACGATGTCTCTTTGATTTTTGAGAAAGCAATCATGCTGGGGGTCTGACTCTCGAAATTCGGAGAGCAGTGTCTCTTCGATTTTTGAGGAAGTAATCATGTTGGGAATCTGGCTCTCGAGATTCGGAGGGCGGTGCCTCTTCGATTTTGGAGCAAGCAATCTTGTTGGGAGTGTTGTCTCGAATGTGAGTAAAGGTTGGGCATGTTTGCTAGTCTACCTTGCCACGAAGCACAAAGGTTGACACACAGGGACTTTCCAATTATCCAGCAATGGTACTGTTCCTTTACCCTCTCTTCGATTTTGAGAAAGTAGTCATGTTGGGAGTCTGGCTCTCGAGATTCGGAGGACGGTGCCTCTTCGATTTTGGAGCAAACAATCTTGTTGGGAGTGTTTTCTCGAATGTGAGTAAAGGTTGGGCATGTTTGCTAGTCTACCTTGCCACGAAGCACAGAGGTTGACACACAGGGACTTTCCAATTATCCAGCAGTGGTACTGTTCCTTTACCCTTGTGGGTAATAATATGGTAGCTAGACCTTCAAAATTTATGTGTCTAAACTTTGTTAGTGCTGTTTCTTTGCTATTCTTTTACCTTTCTTGGTCAGAGCGATGTAGTGGGAGCTGCAAGCTTCACGTGCTCAACTTTGGCAGAGAACTTTGGCAAAGTTATCTGTGGTACCCATGAGCTATTGTTGAGTGTGGGGAGTGGGTGATTGAACAGTAAGATTCATGTGCTTTCTACTTCACCAGAAGTCTTCGACAGAATGCCCATAATTTCTGCAAAGCTGAGTGTGCGTGTAACAGGTGTTGACAAGGCTAGAAAAGTAGGTGCCTCTTCGATTTCTGAGATCGGCCCTCGTGGTCTCAGAGCAGCCCAGCTTTTGAGAAAGCGAGCGCCTCTTCGATTGATTCGGAGAACGATGCCTCATCGATTTTTGAGAAAGCAAGCATGCAGGGGGTCTGGCTCTCGAGATTCGGGGAGCAGTGTCTCTTCGATTTTTGAGAAAGTAATCATGTTGGGAGTCTGGCTCTCAAGATTCGGAGGGCGGTGCCTCTTCGATTTTGGAGCAAGCAATCTTGTTGGAAGTGTTTTCTCGAAATGTGAGTAAAGGTTGGGCATGTTTGCTAGTCTACCTTGCCACGAAGCATAGAGGTTGACACACAGGGACTTTCCAATTATCCAGCAATGGTACTGTTCCTTTACCCTCTCTTCGATTTTTAAGAAAGTAGTCATGTTGGGAGTCTGGCTCTTGAGATTCGGAGGACGGTGCCTCTTCGATTTTGGAGCAAGCAATCTTATTGGGAGTGTTTTCTCGAATGTGAGTAAAGGTTGGGCATGTTTGCTAGTCTACCTTGCCACGAAGCACAGAGGTTGACACACAGGGACTTTCCAATTATCCAGCAGTGGTACTGTTCCTTTACCCTTGTGGGTAATAATATGGCAGCTAGACCTTCAAAATTTATGGGTCTAGACTTTGTTAGTGCTGTTTCTTTGCTATTCTTTTACCCTTCTTGGTCAGAGCGATGTAGTGGGAGCTGCAAGCTTCACGTGCTCAACTTTGGCAGAGAACTTTGGCAAAGTTATCTGTGGTACCCATGAGCTATTGTTGCGTGTGGAAAGTGGGTGATTGAACAGTAAGATTCATGTGTTTTCTACTTCCCCATAAGTCTTTGACAGAATGCCCATAATTTCCGCAAAGCTGAGTGTGCGTGTGACAGATGCTGACAAGGCTGGAAAAGTAGGTGCCTCTTCGATTTTTGAGATCGGCCCTCGTGGTCTCTGGGGAGCCCAGCTTTTGAGAAAGCGAGCGCCTCTTCGATTTCGGAGATCGGCCTTCGTGGTCTTTGAGCAGCCCAACTTTTGAGAAAGCAAACGTCTCTTCGATTTCTGAGATCAACCCTCGTGATCTCTAAGCAGCCCAACTTTTGAGAAAGCAAACGCCTCTTCAATTTCTGAGCAGGCGCCTCTTCGATTTCTGAAGCTCCGTCGAGTGCAGATTTTTATAGGGGCTGGCATTAAGTTCCAAAGCACACTTGAATCTCCACCAGTAGAAGCTTCATTCTTGCACTTCTAAGATCTTGATTTGTCCGACCTCTTCTCTCTTCAACACCTTTGAAAATGTCTGGCCCCTCCGACCGTCGTTTTGACTTGAACCTTGTTGAAGAGGCAGCCCCGCCTTCTCCAGACAACATATGGCGCCCATCCTTCGTCTCCCCTACTGGTCCTCTTACCGTTGGGGATTCCGTGATGAAGAATGATATTACCGCTGCGGTGGTGGCCAGGAACCTTCTCACTCCCAAAGATAACAGACTACTTTCCAAACGGTCTGATGAGTTAGCTGTTAAGGATTCGCTGGCTCTCAGTGTTCAGTGTGCAGGTTCTGTGTCTAATATGGCCCAACGCCTATTTGCTTGAACCCACCAAGTTGAATCATTGGCGGCTGAAGTGATGAGTCTCAAACAGGAGATTAGAGGGCTCAAGCATGAGAATAAACAGTTGCACCAGCTCGCACATGACTATGCTACAAACATGAAGAGGAAGCTTGACCAGATGAAGGAAACTGATGGTCAGGTTTTACTTGATCATCAGAGATTTGTGGGTTTGTTCCAAAGGCATTTATTGCCTTCGTCTTCTGGGGCTGTACCGCGTAATGAAGCTCCAAATGATCAACCTCTGATGCCTCCTCCTTCTAGGGTTCTGTCCAGTACTGAGGCTCCAAATGATCCCCCTCCGGTGCCTTCTCTTTCTGGGGCTCTACCGACTGCTGAGACTTCTCCTAAGCAACCTTTGTGAAGGCTCCCTCTTGTGTGTTTATTTTGACTCATGTATATGTACATATTTGTAGCTTATCGGGGATATCAATAAATAAGCTTTCCTTCATTTCAACGTATTGTGTTAAATACACCAAAGCCTTCTTCGCTAAGTTCTTTGAATTTTCTTTTGTTGAAGCTTGTATGTTGAAGCTTTCTGAGTGGAGCATGTAGGTTGGGGTAGTGTTCCCTTAATTTCCCGAGTGAGGAAAACTTCTCGGTTGGAGACTTAGAAAATCCAAGTCACTGAGTGGGATCGGCTATATGAATCTTAGAACGCCATTGGCCCTAGGTCTTTTCTTAGAGTCTCTTCCAAAGTTTTCCTAGGTCTTCCTCTACCCCTTCGGCCCTGAACCTCTGTCCCATAGTCGCATCTTCTAATTGGAGCGTCAGTAGGCCTTCTTTGCACATGTCCAAACCACCGTAACCGATTTTCTCTCATCTTTCCTTCAATTTCGGCTACTCCTACTTTACCCCGGATATCCTCATTCCTAATCTTATCCTTTCTCGTGTGCCCACACATCCAACGAAGCATCCTCATCTCCGCTACACCCATTTTGTGTACGTGTTGATGTTTCACCGCCCAACATTCTGTGCCATACAGCATCGCCGGCCTTATTGCCGTCCTATAAAATTTTCCCTTGAGCTTCAGTGGCATACGGCGGTCACACAACACGCCGGATGCACTCTTCCACTTCATCCATCCAGCTTGTATTCTATGGTTGAGATCTCCATCTAATTCTCCGTTCTTTTGCAAGATAGATCCTAGGTAACGAAAACGGTCTCTCTTTGGTATTTCTTGATCTCCGATCCTCACCCCTAACTCGTTTTGGCCTCCATTTGCATTGAACTTGCACTCCATATATTCTGTCTTTGATCGGCTTAGGCGAAGACCTTTAGATTCCAACACTTCTCTCCAAAGGTTAAGCTTTGCATTTACCCCTTCCTGAGTTTCATCTATCAACACTATATCGTCTGCGAAAAGCATACACCAAGGAATATCATCTTGAATATGTCCTGTTAACTCATCCATTACCAACGCAAAAAGGTAAGGACTTAAGGAGGAGCCTTGATGTAATCCTACAGTTATGGGAAAGCTTTCGGTTTGTCCTTCATGAGTTCTTACAGCAGTCTTTGCTCCTTCATACATATCCTTTATAGCTTGGATATATGCTACTCGTACTCCTTTCTTCTCTAAAATCCTCCAAAGAATGTCTCTTGGGACCCTATCATACGCTTTTTCCAAATCTATAAAGACCATGTGTAAATCCTTTTTCCCATCTCTATATCTTTCCATCAATCTTCGTAAGAGATAGATTGCCTCCATGGTTGAGTGCCCTGGCATGAACCCGAATTGGTTGTCCGAAACCCGTGTCTCTTGCCTCAATCTATGCTCAATGACTCTCTCCCAGAGCTTCATTGTATGACTCATTAGCTTAATACCCCTATAGTTCATGCAATTTTGTACGTCACCCTTATTCTTGTAGATAGGCACCAAAGTGCTCGTTCGCCACTCATTTGGCATCTTCTTCGTTTTCAAAATCCTATTGAAAAGGTCAGTGAGCCATGTTATACCTGTCTCTCCCAAAAGTTTCCACACTTCGATTGGTATATCGTCTGGGCCTATTGCTTTTTTATGCTTCATCTTCTTCAAAGCTACAACCACTTCTTCCTTCCGGATTCGACGATAAAAAGAGTAGTTTCTACACTCTTCTGAGTTACTCAACTCCCCTAAAGAAGCACTCATTTCATGTCCTTCATTGAAAAGATTATGAAAATAACCTCTCCATCTGTCTTTAACCGCGTTCTCTGTAGCAAGAACCTTTCCATCCTCATCCTTGATGCACCTCACTTGGTTTAGGTCCCTTGTCTTCTTTTCCCTTGCTCTAGATAGTTTATAGATATCCAACTCTCCTTCTTTGGTATCTAGTCGTTTATACATATCGTCGTAAGCCGCTAACTTAGCTTCTCTGACAGCTTTCTTCGCCTCTTGCTTCGCTTTTCTATACCTTTCACCATTTTCATCGGTCCTCTCCTTGTATAAGGCTTTACAACATTCCTTCTTAGCCTTCACCTTTGTTTGTACCTCCTCATTCCACCACCAAGATTCCTTTTGGTGTGGGGCAAAGCCCTTGGACTCTCCTAATACCTCTTTTGCTACTTTTCGGATACAACTAGCCATGGAATCCCACATTTGGCTAGCTTCCCCCTCTCTATCCCACACACATTGGGTGATTACCTTCTCTTTGAAAATGGCTTGTTTTTCTTCTTTTAGATTCCACCATCTAGTCCTTGGGCACTTCCAAGTCTTGTTCTTTTGTCTTACTCTTTTGATATGTACATCCATCACCAACAAGCGATGTTGATTAGCCACGCTCTCTCCTGGTATAACTTTGCAATCCTTACAAGTTATACGATCCCCTTTCCTCATTAGAAGAAAATCTATTTGTGTTTTTGACGACCCACTCTTGTAGGTGATCACATGTTCTTCTCTCTTCTTAAAGAAGGTGTTGGCTAAGAAGAGATCATATGCCATTGCAAAATCCAAGATAGCTTCCCCATCCTCGTTTCTCTCCCCAAAACCATGGCCACCATGAAAACCTCCATAGTTGTCTGTCTCCCTGCCCACGTGTCCATTTAAATCTCCTCCTATAAATAACTTCTCCGTCTGAGCAATTCCTTGCACCAAGTCTCCAAGATCTTCCCAAAATTTCTCCTTCGAACTCGTATCCAACCCTACTTGAGGTGCGTACGCACTAATCACATTGATAAGTTCTTGTCCTATTACAATCTTGATTGCCATGATTCTATCTCCTACCCTCTTGACATCTACAACATCTTGTACCAAGGTCTTGTCCACGATGATGCCAACACCGTTTCTCGTTCTATTTGTGCCCGAATACCAAAGTTTAAACCCTGAGTTTTCTAGATCCTTTGCCTTACTACCAACCCACTTAGTTTCTTGTAGGCACATAATATTTATCCTTCTCCTCACCATAACTTCCACTACTTCCATCGATTTTCCCGTTAAGGTTCCTATATTCCACGTTCCTAAACGCATTTTGCTCTCTTGAACTCTACCCTTCTGTCCTAGCTTCTTCACCCTACCCCGTCTAATAGGATCAAAGTACTTCTTTTGTGTGTCCCGGGTAAAGTTGATAGGAGCATATGCTCCCAAACAACTTTGAGTGGAGTCGTTCGAAAAGAAGTTTCTATGGCCCCCTTGCTCATTTAACACTGCATCCGGGTGCCGATGGAGATACAGCGACCCTTGCTCACTTATCACTGTGCTCGGGCCACACAGCGCGCCACTTACGGGTGACGCCCTAGCTTTAGCGCGATTTTGTTCTGGATTCATTTTCATAAGGATTCGACGTGATCATGGAGTGCCGGCTGTCGACTACCTGACGCCCTTCCCCTCCTCCTTTATCCTTAACATTCAACAATATGGGTATTTTTTTAAGAACCTTTTTTATATTTCCTTCAACTAAAAATACAATAGATTGAAACGAAATAAAATCAGAGCCTAAAGTCTTTTCTTTTCTTACCCTTTGGCTTTTCCTTGGTTCATTAATAGTGTCAGACTGTTTTCTTTTCTCACATTGAGAATGACTAGTAGCCGGATTAGAGGAAGGTATTGATCATTCTCTTTTCTAGACATTGAGTAGTTGTTATAAAATTTATTTTCTATAAATTCGACATCTCACTCAACTACTGTATTTGAGTCTAAATTAAGCAATCTATATGCCTTTGACTTTTCTGCATATTCTACAAACATGCTTTTAATTCCTCTTGGACCCAACTTGGATCTCTTATGATCGAGTGCCTTATAAAAATCTACATAACCCCATACTCTCAGATATGACAAATTTGGTTTTCTTCCTTTCCAAATTTCATATGGTGACACATGTGTCTTTGTAGATGTAATTCTATTGTGTATAAGGCATGCAGTAAACAATGCTTCACCTCATAAATATTTTGGAGTATTAGCATTAATCATTATAGAATTAATCATTTTAGTGAGTGTCCTATTTTTGCCAAACCATTTTGTTGTGGTATATATGGTGCAATTCTTTGATGTATAACACCATGCTCTTCACAAAAAATATCAAATTCATATGAAAAATATTCACCACCTCTGTCACTACAAAGGCATTTAATTTTTCTTCCTTTTTGGTTTTCAACTTCAGCTTTATAGTTCTTAAAAAACTCAAAAGCGTCATCTTTATTAGACAATAAATAAACATAAGTGAACTTATAAAAATCATCTATAATTGTTCCTCCTCTTGTTAAAATATCATTGAATTCACATATGTCAGAAATTATTAAGTCTAATATATTTGTATTTCTTTCGGCAGTTGGAAAATATTTCTTAGTCATTTTCGCTTGAATACATATTTCACATTTATCATTATAATCATCATTGCAAGCAATTAAACCAAGTGTGCGCATGTATTTTAAAGATCTAAAATTTATATGTGCTAAACGTAAATGTCATAAATGAGAGGAAGATTCAACAATATAAGCAGAAGAATTCACTTTATTATTAATACTTAGTTTGAACATCTCATCACAAGAATACCTTTTCCCTTCCCAACAAACATCTCATTTTTCGACATTATTAACTTGTCGGACTCTAGAACAGTCTTTATACCATTCTTACATAATAAATTTGCAAACACAAGATCCTTTCTAATTTCTCAAACATACAGTACATTAAGTAACGTCAATTTCTTCCCAGAAGTAAACTGAAGTTCAACGGTTCCTTTTCCTGGAACTTTGGCGAAATTATGATTCCCCATTAAAACCTCTTGATTATCCGTTAATGCTTCATATGTCTTGAATTGTACCTTGTCATTGCACACATGTATAGTAACCCCTGAGTCGAGCCACAAATCGGAGGATTTTATTGCCGCTGCCATATTTAGTTCAGTAATCATGCCAATATGCATCATTGATACCATTGCAACAATGTTATCAATTCCAAAGTTTTCCACCATATTTGTGCTATTAGTCTTATTGGCATATTCCTCACTTGCCTTTCCATGTCTTCAATCACAAGTGTAACGTCATTTCTTTCCACAATGGTAGTAGACACCATTTGCATTCTTTTGATTGTTGTTGAAATTGGTCTTCTTAAACTTCCTTTTGTCAATTTTGACTTTGAAGTTCTTTTTATATTTGTTTCTTTTGACAATGTGAACTTTAGAGGAATCTTGATTTGCAAAATTCTTATCACGATTTCGAGTTTTCTCTTCAATTTGAATACCCTTTTGCAAATCCTCCAAACTAATATCTTCCACCATGTGTAGAAGTTTCTTTCTATAGTTATTCCATGTTTGGGGTAATTTTACCATAATAGCATCAACTATCATAGGATCCGGAATAACTATTTTAAGTTCACGAAGCTTTGAGACCAAGACCAACAATTCATGAACTTGGTCTAGGATGGGTTTGTTATCAAACATAGCGAATTCATAATATTTGAACATTAAAAATTTATCGGTACCTCTTTTCTCCGTTGTGTACTTGAGTTCACATGCTTCCCAAATTTCCTTTAGAGATTGAATGTGTGCGTACATGTCATATAAGCAATCAGATAATGTGTCCAAGATGTGTCCTTGACATACCAATTCATCTTCTTCACGCTTCTTTCGATCGACAACTATTTTGTCCAAGCCTTTGTCACTTGGTTCATGAATAGGCTCCAATTTCGGGTCCAACACATATATAACATTTAGAATAGTAAGCATGAAACACATCTTGTCCTTCCATCGGGTGAAATTTGATAAATTTGTCGAGCTTGTAGACATCTTGATTGATAATCTTCAAAGTCATGTTATCATATTTGTTCTCCATGACGAAAATAACACTTTAAGATTGTTAGAGTAAATGTAGAAATATAAAGAATAATCTGAATGATGACTTTGAGATACGACTTGAATCGTTTCCTTAAAGTGTTATTTGCCCCCACTTGAATGAGTTTGCTAAAGGGTTCTTGGCATATCACTTCCAGAATACAACAAAGTATGGAATATTCGATTAGCAAAACCGAATTATATTTCCTTAGAAATAACTAGAAAGAAATTATATGAATGTGATGGAGAAAGAAGAGAGCAAGGAATGTAGAAACAAATTTCTGAAATTGTGTGTGAAACATTATGCCACAATAGGTATTTATAGGCATTAAAACACCCATTCATCGAGTCCTTTCATTTTAGTTGAAGATATATAACCCTTCTTAATAGTGTTTACCCAAAAGACATGTCTTATATTAAGAATTTTCAGAAAATAAATTTGACTAATTACATCTTTTAATTCTACTCGTACAATTTGAGTAAGCATCATATATTTTTAACTAAAAATTGTAATCATTCAACAAGATATACAAAGGGTTGAATGAAACCCAACCTTTTGTAAAGGTTGCCGACTGTAACTTGCTGCGGGCTACAACACCACACACGTTGCACAATGCAGCACCAAATCATATATATATATATATATATATATATATATATATATATATATATATATATATATATTCTTAAAATATTCAACACTTGTTGCCACTCCCCTTCTATTTCAACCTTTTGTAAAGGTTGCCGACTGTAACTTGCTGCAAGTTGCAGCACCACACACATGCTGCACAATGCAGCACCAAATCATATATATTCTTGAAATATTTAACACTTATTGCCACTTCCCTTCTATTTTCAGAAAATAAATTTGACTAATTACAGCTTTTAATTATACTCATACAATTTGAGTAAGCATCATATCATTTAACTAAAAATTGTAACCATTCAACAAGATATACAAAATGTTGAATGAAACTCGACCTTTTGCAAAGGTTGCCGACTGTAACTTGCTGAACGCTGCAATAGCGCACACATGTTGCACAATGCAGCACCAAATCATATATATATTCTTGGAGGCCTTCCGATGGCCTGCCGCTAGTACTCCAGCCCCTCTAGGCATTTGGGCCCTACGTTCTTATCACTCCAAGTCCTTATTGTAAAAGTCTCTAATTTTCACCCTAATTTAGGAGTTATGTACGACCGTACGCATGCATGCAGCTTTCCAGGTCATAGTTTGGACCCACTTTACCCTATACAGGGGCCGGGTTCGGTGTGTGTAATCGTCCAGTCACGTGTTCATCAGTCATTTCTTAAGAGTTTCTCCTTTTGCCTTAGAGTCATTCAATTAATTTTTTTATTCATTAATAAAACCTTTCAAGTGGCATCTCATTGTAAGCCATATTGAATATTTGGAAATTAGCGGCTTGTTATACTGAATAAAAAGCAAAAGAAACAAATATCATGACAATTGAATGAGCAAACGATACGACCGAACCGGTTTTTAATTTGAAGTTCCAAGGGGATGAGTCTTTTAGGACCCGTGAGTTTAACTTCACTACGAAGACAGAAGACAAGTATAATCACAAGCATTACATATCGAAATTTATTGGAGCGTATTTGGACAGTTTTCGGCATTCATAGGATCAAACAAGTGGGCATTTGGGACGCTTTGGAATTTAAGCAAAAAAACACATCTATATGCTACTAGACCACTAAGAATGAGTACTCAAAAAATCAAAGCTTACAAGGTGTCAAAAGTACTCAACTTTTTTCTTTTTGGAGTGTATTTGGACTGTTTCGGCATTCATAGGATCAAACGAGCGTCGTGTGACACATTTCAGAACTTATGCAAATAAACACATATAATATGCTACTAGACTTTTGAGAATGAGTACAAAGGATGAAAAGCTTATTAGGTGTCAAAAGTATACAATTTTTCTTTGTGGAGCATATTTGGATTGTTTTCGACATTCATGAGATCAAACGAGCATGCGTTTGACATACTTTGAAAGTTAAACAAGTAAGCACATCTAATATGCTACCAAACCACTAAGAATAAGTACTCAAAAGATCAAAAATTTCAGGAGAGCAACAGACTGATATTCTTACTCATGGAGTATCTAGTAAAGTGTTTCAAGACTCACTTATCAAGTTGGGCATGCTCGTATCTATGCACCAACTTTAGGAGGAGTATTGATTTTCATATAAATATTCTAGGAGTCCTATGTTTGGTAGGTTTAGGATTTGTAATTAATTGTGAACTTTAGCATTTAGTTTTTCTATCTTTTGTAGATTACCGTCCTTGTATCGTTGATTAACTTCCATGTATTGTAGATTCCCTTCCTTACATTGTAGATTCCCTTCCTTCCTTGTATTGTAGATTACCTTCCTTGTAATTAAATGTAAATTTTAGGATTTACTTTCCTAGTAAAATAAGGCTTGTGTGCCAGTATTGTATATATTATAAACTCTATATATAAGATGGATAAACTAACGAGAGAGAGAGAGAGGGAGAGAGAGAGGGAGAGAGGGAGAGAGATGGAAACCATTCTTCTAGTTTTCGTCATCGCGATCGTCATGGCACTTCTGTATATTTTCTGCAGATTAATATTTTCTCTCTGGGGTTTCCCAATTCTTGCGTACAGGAAGCTCAAGAAAAATGGGTTGGATGGTCCCTCTCCAAGGTTTCCATTCGGAAATCTGAGTGAGATGAAAAAGAAGACCATCAATTTTCAAAGTTCAAATATCTCCCATGACATACACTCAACTCTTTTTCCTTTTTTTACTCGCTGGCAAAACTCTTTCGGTAAGTAAACTCACACGCTTAAGTGCCCGTTTGATAACCATCTCAAAACACATTTGCATGCCCAAATATTCATGTCAATAAATGATAAATGTTTGTATAAAATGATTGGTTTGTGTTTGTGTATATTTGCAGGAAAGACGTTCGTTTATTGGTTGGGGACTGAGCCATTTTTGTACATAGCAGATCCAGAGCTACTGAAAAAACTGTCTGCGGAGGTGACAGCAAAGAACTGGGGGAAGCCAGCGGTGTTCCGACGCGATAGAGCCCCGATGTTCGGTAATGGCCTAGTCATGTCCGAAGGGAAAGACTGGGTTCGTCACCGCCATGTTATCACTCCTGCTTTTAACCCAACAAACTTGAAGTTATACGCTCTCGCTCTTTCTATGTATATGCAGATCAAACGCATACTATATCAGATACAGTACTTGATATTATGAGTTGCCCATTTTCGCTTTGTTTATGAATTCAGGCAATGGCGAGCTTAATCGTGGAGACCACCATCAAAATGCTAGACAATTGGAAAGATTCCGGTGCTCAAGAAATCGACGTCGAGAGAGAAATCACAGCAACCGCCGGAGACATCATCGCCAAGACCGGCTTTGGCATCAGCTACCAAAGTGGCCGCCTAGTGTTCGAAAAACTAAGATCCTTGCAAATGACACTCTTCAAAACGAGCCGTCTTGTGGGAGTTCCTTTCGGAAAAATTATGCACCCTAAGGAAACCCTAAAGGCCAGAAAACTTGGGCAAGAAATCAACCAATTGTTCTTGTCAATCATTGACGAAAGGCAAAAATCCATCAAAGGGTCGACGCCGCAGTGCGACCTGCTTGGCTTGTTGCTTAAGGAGAGTGAACGAGGCTTCACAACACAAGAACTTGTGGATGAGTGCAAGACATTTTTCTTTGGAGGTCATGAGACAACTGCATTGGCAATCACATGGACAATGTTGCTTCTGGCCACCCACCAGGATTGGCAACATCAATTGAGAGAGGAGAGTAGGGAAGTGGTCGGAGATAATAAAGAAATTGATGTGGACATGCTTTCCGAACTAAAGAAGGTAAAACTTTCCTTTCCCCCGTGTGGTGGGCTCGATGGGACAAGTTATAGTCAATTAAAATAGAATTGAGTCAAGTCTGTTGTTTGTTGTGTCACAATGTGAGATTAATAGGACTGGACATGATGGGTTGTGAATTCACACTAGAGTGAATTATCTAACTTATCCTTATACATGAGTTACAAGTTATGTCTTACAAGTTCATATCCATCCAATCCTATCCCTAGGCCCAATCCCATCCAGCTCACCAAACGGGCCATTTTTGCCTTTTTATTTTGGTAAGATGCTTTTATTCAAACACCATAATTGATTGTGCTTAATTTAATTATGCAGATGGGATGGGTGATGAATGAAGCCTTACGACTATACCCTTCATCACCAAATGCACAAAGGCAAGCCAAAGCCGACATTCATGTGAGCGACAACCTGTCCATTCCGAGTGGAACAAACATGTGGATTGACATCGTCGGCATGCACCACGACCCGGCCCTGTGGGGCGAGGACGTCAACGAGTTCAAGCCGGAGAGGTTCAAGGACGACATCCACGGCGGGTGCAAGCACAAGATGGGGTACTTGCCTTTCGGGTTTGGAGGGAGAATGTGCATTGGTCGAAACTTGACTTTCTTGGAGTACAAGATAGTTCTAACCCTAATTCTAACTAGGTTTTCTTTTACCATCTCTCCAACTTATAGCCACTCGCCTTCCGTTGAGCTCACTCTGAGGCCTTCCTATGGCCTGCCTCTAGCACTCCAGCCCCTCTAGGCACTTGGATTCCACGATCTTATCACTCCTAATCCTTATTGGAGATTAGCGGCATTGATATCTCGAATGAAAAGCAAAAGAAACAAATACATTTATAGTTCAACTTGCAAAGGATATTTGTAGCCCGTCGTCCTTCCGTGCAAGTTTTATTTCACTTCGAAGACAGAAGACGAGTATAATCACAAGCACTACAGATAGAAGAGAAAGTGAGAAACGATCATTTAAACGTCATACAAACCGTCCTTTAAGTAGTCGAAAAACTAGCTCAATCAGTCACAGGGTCTAGCACATTTTAGTGTGATATTACTATTCGCATTTATTTGATCTCCGAGAATTGAAACAGAGTAACTCTAAAAAAGAGGTAAACTTGGTGGAAAGCGGACATGCATCCATTGCCTCTCGTGTGCCGCCAAATGTTGCCAGCCAATCTCATCGAGCAAGGAAATCTTCAGGTCGTATAACTTCTTCTTGGGAGGCTCCCCATCGTCTTGAATTACGTCATTCAGAACCTGCACTTGTAAATATGATCGGTTAGATAAACTGTTCCTCTTTGACAATATTTCCGGGGAAATACAAACCTTGAAACTACAAATGACTAGAGGACCAGATTGTGTGTTTATAGAGCGTTTTGAATTCTTTTCGGGTTTATTGGCTTGGAACTTATTATATTAATGTGTTTATTGAGCTGACATACAATTAGAATTACTCGAGCAGTTCAATCAAAAGGCCTACCAGAAAGTGCAGATGATACTGATCCTATGAGATATACATGGTTTTAGGTGAGATGCAGTGTGCTTTTCCAAAGGTTAAGATGGGAAAAAGAAAAATACCTTCAGTGCTGTTCCAAGCCTTCCAGAACGTTTCTCACGTAGTACTGAGAGAGTTCCGTATTTGGAGGATTTCACTTCAACCCATTTTTGAAGTTCTTTAAAGTTGCTTTCAAACAAATCTGAGCCTGGTTTCAAAGGATCTTCAATCTTCTCCCCCCCTTCTGCACCTTCAGCCTTTGCAGGCTTCTCACCCTGCAACAATAATCGGTAAGTTTGTACTCCATTAATTGTTAGAGATACATAAATGAAAATTAGGAGATACATTTAAAATAAATGCATACGAACGTTCCCACTACTGAATAAATGGGTATAAGAAACAAATGGACTGTAATACTTGAATGGAAAAGAGTGTGGTGAGTTCTCGGTCAGCATTCATAGGTATGGAGAACTGATCACATATTAAAAAGTACGTATATTCATACCCGCATGGCCATTGTAAAAGCTTTTCTATGAAAAATGGAAGAAAACAAAAGTTCCTCACAATTTTAAAGCTCAACATCCTAGAAAGAAGTAAGCTTTACGTTAACCAAACATACAACCATCTCAGGCTGACCCAACTCAAATAAAATCTGAGTCTGACCGTGTAACTTTCACATACTTTATACCAAACTTTTAAAAACAGAAGATTAAGCTTAGATGACTAAGAAAGTACTTCGAAGGAAATAACTATTCCAACCTGCAAAGATTCAATCTCTGCCAGTGCCAGTCCTTTCTGGTACAATGCCTCTGCTAATTGATCACGAGTTGTCTCCATCTTCTTTTTAATTTTCTATAACAAGAATCAGTACTAGTTATTATTAACCTATAAACAAATTTATGAAAAAAGCTTGTAAGATTTGTTGATTCTCTGAAATAATTTTGGCATCTTCACAACAGTTTCCAGAAAGACAGAATGAAAAACAAGTATGATTTAACACATAGCAAACCTCAGCCTCTTCATCATCGGGATCACTTCTTAGTGCAAAAAATTTTGCCAGCTCGTCTCTATCAACACTGTCAACCACCTCATTCGCTGCATCAATTACCTGCAAAGCAGAGGATGTGATAACTGCTGCTATTAGATCACCACATAAACAAACCCCGCAAGCATATACGTATTAGTTCACAACCTTGAACATAGAAAGGTTGTATACACCTACGGTATATACAAAGTATGAATCGGTTCATCATGTATTGAAAATGATGAAGACGGGTAATTCTTGCATGGGGATCCAATTGCCCTGATCAATTACCCTAAACCAAAACATTTGGTGAGGTATTCACCTGGCAACAAACCCCCCCAACTTCCAAAAGTGGAACCTAAATTATATTTCTTCACTTGCAAGGGATTAAAAATTTACAGAACTACATCATTCTTGGCCAAATGGTTGTACTACACTACCTCTTTTTCATGGCAGACTTTGTCCTTGTCATTGCTCCGAGAAAGTACAGCTTCCAAGATCTTTGCAAACAGTGGGGTGTATTTAGGATATTCAGACTGAAAAGAGAAACACAAGTTACATACAATGAGTGAGTTATAGATGCTACATAAACCTCAAGCATAATATGATATTTTCGACGGCTAGTCTCAACAGACTTAATCAGCAGATGCTCAATTTGAAACCAAATATATTATTAAATACATATCTATACATGCATTGACTATAAGTATAAATTAACAGGTCAAAACGTATAGTTCTGGAACAGATTTAGACTAAAAGCTCAAATGTGAGTGTCGTGTCCATGTGTAAGATAAGTTGGTGACATGGCACTCAGAAGTGAGAGGCCCACTAACCACGTTGAACGAAGCAAACTCAATATAAGAACCCTACTATATAGACAATGCCAGAAACTGAATTCAAATAATCTTCCTTTACATGTCATCAAATGACCTAAAATAGTCAATGCCTGATCATATACACCTAACTCATTTAATCTATACCATAACAATATGAGGATATGAGCTCTAACCTTAAGAGAAGACGATAACTTTTTCCACTCCAAACAATCTTCTTCAGTATCTTGCTTCAGGCTTGCAAGAACTTTAATCTTTGCATCTCGAACCTGATTAACAAAGTACAAACAATAAGCATAGTATCTCAGGTAGAAAGATTTGTGAACCTCAGAATCTGACAGGAAGACAAGGAGCTTTTATAATAAAAATGCCGAAGTAAAGAATAAAATAAGGACTCACTAGACAAATCTGTTACCAACTTTGAAAAGCCGTAAATAAGGGTAACTGTATGCACATGCTCAGTTCTAGAAGTGCCACAGAAATATCAGGTTTCTAAGTTTGGTATGAGCCACTTGAAAAAAAAAAAAGATAGCACCTTAGGAAGCTATATCTATTATTTAGTTAAGTCAGAGAATTTTACTACAAATGTCCACACAAGCGTCGGATAAAGGTGGGAATGAGTAGCATGCTTTCAACTTTTCTAATTTCAAAATCAGAAGTTACCAACAAATTTTACCCAAAGTAAACCGCATAAAGATCTGATGCATAGACAACAGTTGAAGTAACCCGCATAAAGATCTGAAGCATTGAGAACAGATGAAGCAACCTGCATAAAGATCTGATGCATCCGTAACAGATTAAGAAACTAATGTGCCTTACATACCTCTTCCTTTAACCGCTCAGAAACAGGCTTGGTGCAAGTAGAAGAACCTTTTTCTTTGTCCTCATCCATCTGTAATTGTAATGAAAACTACTTATATACACATGTTTTTGTTGGCTAAATAACTAATGAAAACAGGAGATCTAACCAAAGCTCAAGTCAGCTGGTCAGTCACATGAGAACATATATGATGTTGTCTTAGGACACTGAGGATTATATATAAAACCTTATTGGGTGGCACTATATAAGAAATCTGATAAGACACAGGGTTCTTTAGTGGATTTTTTCCCTCTCCCTTATCAACATATGACAGCTTCCCGTACGAGATAGCTCCAAGTAATACAGATCCTTGTGAAGAAAACTGCAAAACATATCACTAGCATTAAAATCATTAGCCCTTACATCAAATTAAAAAATAAATATATAAATAGAACAATACCTTTAGAAGCTTGTCTTTGGATGGTGGACCCAAATAGAATGCTTCTTTTTTCCTACCAAATATCAAGAAGTTAAATAACATTGCAAAATGGTGTCATTAAACCACAAGAACAAATTATTCAGCCGCATACCCTGGGACTAATACTGAGGACTTAAAACTACCATTTCCCATCAAAGGGCCATCAGGTTGGGAGAAGAAGCTCAACCGGATTACATCCTGGCTTGAAAAGAAATAAGAGCATTTAATAAGTAATGAAACATAGATGCATTGACCCTGGGGTATAAATAATAAATATTACAGATAATCTTCTACAATTTTGATTATAAGAGAGTTATATTATGAACAGCATATCACTATATAGAATAACTCTACCTTCTCTTCCAAATTTCTCTCGATGAACAACACCAGCTGCTTCAGTTTTTCCAAGTACTGCACATTGTCATGTCTAAGGTTGAAACACCTCGTATTAGATGATGTTTGAATAGCAGCAAGTTTTGTTAATCTAGTAGAAAATTGACTTATGCCTAATGCACCTTTCCAGTGTTAATGTCCATGGTAGCAAACAATGCCAGGTATATTCATATTAAGATAATTTCATATTAAGGAATAACTTCAACAAACTAACAAAGGAAACTGAAAGATGATTAGTGGTAGTAAAATAAGTCCTAATTGCAGGTAAATAAAAGCATGCATGGGCATGCTGGTTATGTGTTGTCTCAAAAAGAGGACAATACCTTAGATAAAGCCGTAAATTGTAATCTCCCTTGGGCAGTCTTGATTTACTTGGATATATGTCACCCATTGCATATATACGCTATGATCAGAAATGGAAGAAAGTAAGAAATTCTAATGAAAAAGTACACTCAAAGGATTCCAATGATTAAACATGTACACATGATAGTTGGGATGAGGGAAATGCATCCTCAACTTCCCTGTTGTAACAAAATTTCATATTCAACTATGACAAAAACAATGCTCAAAAGTACCTTGTTTGCATCAGAGATCATATAAAATTGAGACTCAAATTTGGTGTCATATACGCGATTGTTAAGTAATGGAACTTGAGGCTTCACTTCAGCTCCGTCTTCCAATTTGATCTTGTAGCTGCATGAACCAGAAGAGAAAGGATTTATTACTGTAAAACTCAATGCGCAGACTTCTAAGTAATGAACATCAGATCATAACTCACGTTAAAGTAAGTGCCATAATACGTTTTTCTGAAGGTAGTTTGTCACGATCTGTTGAGAGTGAACAAAGTTTAGACTCAACCGGCCGGTATGGAATTCTTATCTGCAAATTGATCTCAAGGAGAAAAGATAATATATTAGCACACAAGGGTACCAAGCAGTTAAGAAACTTGTATGACTATCATCATCTATAATAGGGGAGCAACTTCACCTTGTTTAGAATAGCAACCGGTGCAAGTGTCTCAGAAGCCAGTAGAGCTTCAGCTTCAATTCTGGTTGGCCCTTCACTTCCATCAAGCACTACTTCATCTTTATTAATGCTAATTCCATGAAACACAATCTGAAAGTTATACAAAACCCATTTGTAAGGCTCTCTAATGAAGTTCATTATAAGATGCCTCTTGCCTTTTTGTCG
The DNA here is from genome assembly GCF_916048215.2 of Malus sylvestris. NCBI lineage: Eukaryota > Viridiplantae > Streptophyta > Magnoliopsida > Rosales > Rosaceae > Malus > Malus sylvestris. The sequence continues at coordinate 27,429,638 of NC_062260.1, forward strand.
CTGAAGAAACTGCATTACTGATGAAAAAACTAAAATTAAGTGGTTATTAAAGGTTTTAGATTTATATCTAAAACAAAAGAATAGACTTTCAATGAATGATAAAAATTCAGTTGAAGAAATAGAACAAAGTCTATCGGTTGAGTGAAAAGGAAGTTTCTCTCAACTCATATTATATTGAATATCAAAAAAGTTACCTGAACTGAAACTATAAGACGTTAATGTCGAAATCAATTGAGGTACAACCTCAGAATAATAGAGAAATCTAGAAAGTTAACCACAATGCAAATTCATGCCATCATCAGTAAATGTAGAAAGCTAAAAGATTTTGGTTAGTAAACAATAAAGCATTGCAATTTTACTAGATATCCCAAGTCTAGATATTAACAGCATACCTCAAAATCCACAATAGTTGTTTCATGGCTTCCTATGCCACTTGACCAAAATTGAGCAATAGCTAATTCCATTGTTTGACCACCCACAACAGGAAATGAAAAGCTTTTGGCAGCAGGAGACGAGAATATTACAACACTCTCCCATTTAAGAGGCCTTTGCAGGGGACATAGCTGGTCATTGCAAGCATGTTAATGCAGATTTAGACCATCTGATATAAGTTTTAACTGCAAGCTGTACCTGAACAGAGTCAATAAAAAATCTTCTTGCTGTATCAAATCCTGATGTTTGCATAGTTGCTTCAACCCATGTAGCACCAAGAGGCACTTCTATAAATCTCCTTTCTATGTGGCCTAACATCAAGAAGAGGAATTGCCACCATGAAAGAATTGTACATATGATCCACACCATCCAATCAAAAACACAAGTAGCATGCTCATACCTGGCAAAAATGACATCCTAGAGAATGACAACAATGGAGGTCGACTTATCACAGCTATAGGCTTTGTTATGGTAACAGGGATTCTGAAAAGAGGACCGCGCCATGGTGCTTTACAATCAACACCATACAGTTCGAAATAGTGCAGACCTTCACTAAGGTTGGTGGGATCCACTACTATGCTGAAAATAACGAAAGAGGAACTTGTAAATGATGATGAATAAACTGACACTCAACTTGTCCAGAATCTCAAGACAGCACAAAAAACATTTATAAAGTATCATGCAAGTAGCTTATGCACATGCGGATTTGTTCCATGTGCATGCACATTTTGATACATATATATGTTCCAATGAAGGAAACTTATATCAACATAAGGCTCAAGACCTTGCCCATTCACTCTGTTTTGGGGACTAGTTCACAAGTAATTGGCTATGCCATCATTTGAGAGCAGGCAGCTCCCACAAGCTACACTCACAAGAAACTATGTTCTATTCTATATTCCAAGCCAAATACATAAGAAGTATGACGCCAAATGTAAAAGTATGACAACACACAAATATGTGCATGCAATGCAACAGCTGATTCAAGCATTCTTTTAATGGTATAGCAACCACATGTGTGAATTAGCATAGCAGAAGATCAAGTTCGTTAATTTCACAGATGAAGAAAACCAGGGGAATTCTTAAAAGAAAGAAAAAAGCAAAAACAGTAACAAGTAAATTATAGCATACATGTGGACAAATTAATATGAAAATGGCACATTGAAGTAGTGCTAACTAACTTGAAGCTACGCCCATTATGGGTAAGAAGGAGAAAATCAGGAGCCCTCAAAATAGCCTTCTCACTGGAATGTAGCTCAATACACTCTTCAAAAGGAACCAAATCTTCCAAATTACTAGCACCTTCATGAAATTTTGGTTCAACTTGCACCGTCCACTGTTAGAAACACCACATCAGCTATGTTAGAATTGGTAAATGCTATGAAAGTGGAAACAGGGACTGAAAGAAATGTTTCAAAAGTTGTTCTTAGCAAGTTTAAATAAAAAGAAGGCTTTTTAGCCAAAATTGTCCCTGAGATTTGCATAACTCCTCACTTTGGTCCCTGAGATTACAAATCAATAGAAGTGGTCCCTGAGATTGTCCAGAATCCATCATTTTGGTCATTCCGTTAAAAACTCCATTAAGTGTCCCGGAGCTCTTGGCCGGAAGTTTGGGCAATTTTCAAAGCTTCGTAACTCAATCGTTTCTTAACCAAATTTGACCCATAATATATCAAAATGAAGATATGAAAGTGTAGAATAAGATTATACCTATTTGGAAGCCCAATGGTTGCCGGAGATGGTCGGAAAATAGCCTCAAAGTTGACTGGTCCGAGGGAAAATTGGAAAACTCTCCGGAAACTGGGTAAACTTTAAACATTCATAACTTTCGAGCTGTTTTCCGGCCAAACCACGGCGAGTTAGCCGTTGAAAAAGGTAGGATTCTCTTCGTCTCGTCGAGAAGTATGACTTTCGTTTTTGAATCACTTGATTTTGTTGAGTATTGAAGAAGTTATGAACGTTTAAAGTTTACCCAGTTTCCGGTGAGTTTTCCAGTTTTCCCTCGGACCAGTCAACTTTGAGGCTATTTTCCGACCATCTCCGGCAACCATTGGGCTTCCAAATAGGTATAATCTTATTCTACACTTTCCTATCTTCATTTTGATATATTATGGGTCAAATTTGGTTAAGAAATGATTGAGTTACGAAGCTTTGAAAATTGCCCAAACTTCCGGCCAAGAACTCCGGGACACTTAATGAAGTTTTTAACAGAATGACCAAAATGATGGATGGTGGACAATCTCAGATACCACCTCTATTGATTTGAAATCTCAAGAACCAAAGTGAGGTGTTATGCAAATCTCAGGAACCATTTTGGCTAAAAAGCCTAAAAAGAAAGTAAACTTATAATAGGAAGGAGGCAAGTTGAATCAAAAGAGACATCATAAACATATCACAAAACTTGACTTTTGAGTTCAAGATAGCGTCACCACATATCAAGCTGTAGCTGGTAACACTAATTATGCAACAATTGCATAATGAAAAGAACTAACTCATAACCTCAGATTGTTAACATTCTACACATAGAAATTTGTTGCCTCTCAGGTGTAAAAATAATCTCACCTCGGTAGATTGTTGGAAAGCACTAGCCTCCCTTAAGTAGATTCCTCGTGTTGTAGAAGCTGTCATCAAATCACACAACAAAGTAAGTTTGGAGCATCAACATAACCTAAAATTAAAACAGTTCTCAAAAATGGAACTCTTGCTAAAGCCTAATGACTAGTGCATTAAAAAATGAAACCTGACTATAAAAATGAAGATCCATGATATCGGACTTAATACTAACATGCCGTAAGGGCATCAGCAAATCTAACAAAAAGTTTGACAAATTCAGCCTTTTCTGTAGGAGACGTTTCACCAATTTTTAAAATCACAAGAGAATTTTGGAGAATATTATCTATCCCATCATGCAAGATAAGAAGAATTCTCGAGCTAAATGAAGCTGAACAATTCTGGGCTTTTCAATGAAGTGTGCAGGCAGTGGGGGCATGAAACTTACTTGTTTTACCAGATTGATTTATCTTTATCTGATACCAAACACTTGGTACATCCCGGCTCTGCCTTAGATATTCATGTGCCCTGATAATCAGTAAACAAGCAGGATATCTATCAAAATTATATGCATATATCTATAGTAGGAGAGAGTGCAGGCTTAGATCAAAAGTCTAACTTGTCAACTTGCATAAGCCCTTGTCCAGTTGATAGTTTATCTTCAGGCAAACAGCCTATAGGAACAGATGTATTCTCAAGAGCCTTCCTTACACTGTATGGACTCACAGGAATACCCTCAGCCTGCAGAAATCAATAGATTTAAGAAGTTGCACCAGAAAATACATATTTGTACCAACAATGTCAAAAGAGCAGACAACAAGATTACTAATGCATAACACAAGTACCTTCATTGCACTAACAAGCAATGCAATTCCCCCACAAGCAGATGGAGATGACATTGATGTTCCATTCATGAGCATGCGTCGCTGAAGAGTCCATGTAGGAACAGGAGCAACAGCTGCACCAGGAGCACTTATACAGACACCAAGAGCTCCATCACTGGTTGGCCCGCGGCTAGACCTGCATATCAACCATAAAATCTCATGGAACCAGAAGACCACCTTAAATGAAGCCGAAAGAGGGAACTCTTGTTTAACATTGAAAGTCATAAGAAGGAAGTTAATATACCAAGTGTACTCAAGCCCTTCGCCTGGAGCTTCAACTACACAATGAGCACCAGCAGCCATTGCAGGAGAGACATATGCACCAACTCCTATAATGCTTGATGTGGTACCACCAGGTGCTCCAACAGTGCTCAATGCTGGCCCATTATTGCCAGCACTGCTCACAAATATCAGACGGTGCTTGTTCACAGCCTAGTTTAGCACCAATGGGTAGAATATAACATGTGTGAGAGCATGAAAGATAAAAGGACAAAAAAAAAAACTAAGCAGTTATCAAAGACAAAGTCACAAATTTAGAAATGATACTTCATTAACGAGGTCAACAAAACGCCCATAGTCTGGCAGCAGTGTAGGTTCTCCATAACTCATGTTGATCAAATCACATTTATGCTGCAGAAAACATTGTAAAAGCCATCATGATAATCATCTATATAAGGCATTGGAGTCTACTAGTATCACAATACTGAATCCTAAACAAGACTTGGGCAATACTAAAATTGTTGATTATCTTAGTGTTGATTATCTTAGAGTTATTAGAAAATAATAGAATTTAAAAGCACCTCCACAGCAGCAATCAAGGCTCGAGTCAACCCAGTTCCAGTCTCTATTGAACCTAAACGTGAGTCTCCAATCTTACAAGATATGACTTGTGCTCCAGGTGCAACTCCATTCAACAGGGGTTCCTAAGAACACGACATGTATCATAAGAATATTACCCTAGCATTGAAAAAAACTGCAGTAAATGTAGCCTGCATAATAGTACCTTCGGGTGGAAAGCAGTAGCGATACCAGCAACATGAGTGCCATGTGGATGGCAATCTGTTACGATACTTAGAATATTCCCTTCATCGTACACATTAGCAACAAATGTACAGGCGTCTAATTTGCTAAAAACACCATATTTTCGTTCTATCCTGTAAAAAAGTTTATATAATTAACTACTAACTAACAAATTCTATATAATAGATTCATTATCATGGCCACTGTACTGGAAACTAAAACACCAAAGACAAATAAATTTGCAACTTGAAATCAGATGAAAAATGTGGTCTTGATTACAATAAGTTTCTTTGTCTCAACTTTCTAACAAAACTTCCAATAAACCAACCCAACCATACCTATAATTAGTTAGGGGCACAAAGTTTGCAAGTTTTCCACAATCTGGGTTATCCTCAAGAGTCTGTGTGTCAAGGGCAACCCTCCATACTTCTCCATCATGCCATACAACAGCATCTATGACAGGCCCTTTGTCATCATAGCTCTAGAAGACAAAAAATTACTACCATTAAGAGTTGCATAGGAATTTATTTTTATTTTGTTAAAATAAATTTTGCACTCACATCAGCTTGCTTTTGTAGGTAATCAACTCTATTTTGCAGGTCCTCCCGAGCTCTTTTCAAGTTAACATCATCCAATTTGCTGTGTTTCTGAAAATGGTAACAGAGTAACTTACATATTTAGGAGCAACATAATGCAAGCATGCAGGAGACTACTTGTGCTAATCATGTATTTTGAGGGAAGCAGCTGGAAAGCTTTACATAGAATTGATCAGATTATGGTGACCTGTGTTAGAGATGCTTTCCAACATTAACACATGTACATTTCAAATGATAGATAGCAGTTAAATCCATCCCCTTTCTACGCAGGTACAGTATTACAACAAACTAACTTGAACAAGAGGGTTTAAATACTAATAGACTGAGAGGCCATTTCCCAGTGAAAAGAAAACAATTTTACATGAAATTGGAATAATAACCATTTTCATTTAGTTAACACCTTCAGTTGAGTTTTTGGTATGCTTACATAAAATTAACAGCACAGGATGAAGTACATAAGTCATATTTATTCCCAGTAAAGAAATTAAGAAGCATCATGTTCAAAAACCTGATCAAATTCTTGAAGATGTTTAACAGCCTTGGCAATTTCTTCTTGGTTTTGTTTATCCCATTTTTTCCTTCTTTCTCTCTGTCAGTGAAAACATAAAAGCAAAAGAGGGAAAATTTGTCATTATCATCTGAAGTGATGACAGAGACTACAAAGAAAATCCGAATAAACAAATCAATGGGTCATAATGCTCACCTTCAAGCGAGAAGTCAACGTATCCGTAAATAGCTCATATAGCAATTTATAGCCGACATGCCATTCACCGGAAGGATTTTTCCATGAAGAGTTGACAAACAGAGATGCTCCTGTATGAAACTTGGCATTAAAACCACACATGGCAATTTTGAAAACAGGGCTTAAGATGGCTGCATAAATTAGATAGTTCTTTTCTATAAGCTAAAGATGTCGGTATAAACTCCGAAACCTGGTCAATCAAACATATAAACACAGGCTACAAAGTTCAAGAAACATAAATACATGCATACACACAAATAGATCGAGAAACTAACCCGAAGCTCCACAAATACAACCATCGTCATCGGCCTTGACTACCCTCGAAGTATCAACATCACCACTCCCGGTGCTGATAAAACAGAAGGTATCAGATTAAATCAAAGGTTTTAGTAAATACCAATTATTTGCTCAGATAAATTAGTTTAATCATAGTTACCAATCAAGAACATCTAGGATTTTCGGCTTTCCGTCTGACGTAACTTGTAATCCAGAAGCAGCTGGATCCACTCCAGTATCTGATTCAAAGTTTCAGTTCAAGTTTCAACAGCTTAATTTCCTCAGCTCAGAAAGTCAATCCAATACTTTCTTTCTTCTGTCAACTAATTTCTAAACTAATTTTCGTAATTACGCCTAATCACAACTATAATCACACGCTTCTTTCTTCTTAGATGAATCAAACAGAAAATATAAGATTAGAATTAGAGCAATTCTCCTTTCTATAATTTTCTTTGCTTCCAAACAGAAATTAAGCGATTGAACTGAACAAGTTACCGAAGATAGCGATCAGGGCGCCGCGGCCGTCGTAGTTGGGATGCGCATCGATGAATCGATCGGCGCCAATCTCTTTCTTCGGCATGAGGGAGGCCAAGAACGTGGACTCGTTGAGCTTGAAATTGCTCAAAGCACCATTACTGTCCCCACCGCCTCCGCCAGCACCGCCGATTGCAGAGCAAGGCATTTCCCTCACCCTACCACCACTGCACCTTCTGCTGCTGCTGCTGCCACTCCACTCTCTCGCTCTCGGTCTTCTCGCTTTGCCGAGCTTTGTGTGCGTAATGATGGGTGAGACTAAGAAATGACGAATGATGTAAGAGTCGCGACGAGGTCAAATGCGGTAATCTGAATAAAATAACAGGATTTTGCATCTTAAATTTAATAAGGGCGGTTTGGTAATTCGGTTTGCAAAAGGCTGTGGTGATGTGGCATGGAATGATAGAAATTTTTCATTGTGACCGGAACACGAATGGTATACCACGTGTTTTATATAAGTGGTGGAAATTTTTATTTTTTAAGTAATTAACTTGTTAACACGCATATCCCACCATTTGTATAGTGACACATGGTGTATCATCCCTTGTTTTCATCACAATGAAAAATCTCTCATGGAATGCGGCGAATTGACAGTTGTAGAATCTTTATAGCTTCTCAGCTTGGATTGGGAGAAATCTTTTGTAAGATCTCACATCGTCCAGGGGTGAGGATTCTGTAAGCCTTATATGTATATTATCATCTCTACCAAGCACCATTTTGGAAGCTCACTAGTTTCGAATTCCATTGGAACTCCGAAGTTAAGCGAGTTCGTGCAAGAGCAATTCCATGATGAGTGACCCATTGGGGAGTTCTCGTGTGTTTTCCCATAAACAAAACCGTGAAGGCGTGGTCGGGGTCCAAAGCTGACAATATCGTGCTACGGTGGAGTCGAGCTCAGGATGTGATGGGGCCTGGCTGGGATGTGACATTTTTCATTGTGACCAAAACACGTGTAATATACCACATAGTTTTATAAAGGTTGTGAGAAATTTTATTTTTTAAATTATTATCTTTTTAACATATATATCTCACTATTTGTATAATGACACGTGATATATCATTATATGTACCGATCACACTGAAAAACCTCTCTTGGATTGAAAGATTTTGTGAAATTAATTTTCAAGAAATCTGGTGAAATTAATTTTCAATTAAAAAAAAAAGCAAAATTTGACGTAAGGGGAGGAATCTGATATAATTTTTGTGCATGCGTTAAATATCTATTTTCAATGCAAAAGATTCCATGCCTCGTGGGTCATTTTTCTAATAATTTTTTGTCTTGAACGGCTGAGAGTTTGCGAAACTTTCAACTTATAGCAAATGTATTGAGTTTGAAATGTCAAGCATATAAACAAATCGAAAATTTCTATTATTTTTCCATACATAAAACATATCAGACGAACAGAGAGTTTGATGAACAGCTAATAGTTTAACGCTCAAAAATAACAAAGACTTGAGCTGTAAGAGGGGGAATTTCCTTGAAATTGAGTAGAATTGAACGATAAGACATATGATATGAAAATTTTACGTATGGTTTTGTAGAGTGAGAGTAAACTTCAATTGTTCTATTTTCTTTTAATTTTCAACGGCGTGTTTACTGAATAGTAAGAACAAGTTCAAGGGCAAATTAATCACTTCATTGTACAATCCCACTAAAATCCAAAAACCATGAATAAAATGAGGGACAAAACCTGTGGAGCCAAAAATAATCACAAAATGACACGTGAATTTCGGGACAAAAGAGGACAAAAATACATTTGAGGTACAACGAGATTCCTACGCGCGAGCAGCAGGCAATCATCATCAACCAAGTCAAAAATGCCCAAAATAAGTAACAATTCGAAACATATTCCATATATTTTTTACCTCACTTTCCCTCTTTTAGCTAATCAATTAGCTATCATTCTATAACCTACAGAATATTCCACATAAATTAAGCTAATTGGCTAATTAATGAGATTATTACTTAATTAATCCATTAATTGTCAATTAAGCTATCCATTATGTCCAAAAAATACGCTAAAGGCCGGTTACCCTCTCTCCCAAGGGAACCGGCCATTTCCTTCATCTTTCCACCATATCCTTCCTTTTTTGTGACATTGATTAGTTAACCAATTAAGCCATTATTTTAAATTATACCATAAACTCCCAAAAACATTCCTTTTATTACGTTAATTAGCCAAATTAATATATTAATGGCTAATTAAATCACCAAGTAACACCAAAAATGTGCATAAAGGACCGGCCACTCTTCCTCCAAAGACGACCGCCCATGCCCTATATATTGGCTCCCATTCTCACCAAAAACCTAGGTTCACACTCTTGCTAAAATTCTAAAAAACTTTCCAAACACTTTTTCTCTCTAAATTCTAACTTTGGCATCGGAGGTTCTTCGGCCAAAGCCCCCCATTCATTGTGGGCGCGTGAGGCTCTTGCCCTTGACCCTAAGATGTTAATTGTTTTGTACGTGCAATTTTGTCCAAAAAGAAGGAAGAAGAAATTTGCATCTACAAAACCGACAACGCAGTATTAATGAACAGTAGTCATCCACCAGCTTTTAGAAGAGTATAATTTGAGCCAGATAAATGTTCAAGCCCAACAAGAATCTCGGGTCAGATAATGTTGAAGATTCAGATTTGAGCTATGGGCCTCAAGCTCTTTGGAAGGCAATTTTTTTCATCAGAAAAAAAGGGAAAATAAAAAATGAGGATGAGCACTCCACAATCATCCATTTGAACAAAAACAAAATAAAACAAGTGGTCATTTACGACAGTGATATAAAGATGTTGAGTTTTTGTATGAAGGCGTGATTTTAAATTCCGTTTATGACTAATCTAATAAAATCTATCATTTAACAAAAAACAAAAACAAAAACAAAACAAAAATAAACGAACTTATAATTTATTGGTGAATTGAATCCAATTGATATGAAAGAATATTTGCTTTTCTTTTCCCTGTTTTCGAACAAGCTATGCCATGTATGGAAAGGGATCATTTCCGGATCCCTTCCATCGAATCATCTAATTCGGACCCTTTAATCAAACGGTTAAAGTTATTATAAGGGATCTCATGTTTGTAGTCGTTTGATCAAATTTCAATGATCCAGATTGATTAATTGGATGAATTTGGTAAAAGGGAACCGGAGAAAATCCCTTTCCGCCATGTATATCACTTTGTCTCCTTTTTTGGGAAAAGCCCCTGAAGACCTTTGTGACCTAGCTAATAGCTTGTAAATCTTCTTAAAGGGCCTGCAATATATATATATATTTTTTTTCGAGTCAGATCAATGGAATTAATAAATAAATAAATAAGGTACGGGAGAATCTCGGATGCAATGTACGGTATGTATATCTTTGATCATGTGATGAATAAAACTAATATAAAATATATCCCGGTTGTATATTAGAATCTCTCTGCAATAACGCCTCAAAATCATGATAACGTTAACTACCTGAGTCGAAGGTATAAGGTTATGGCAGGTAGTGTCACAAGGATATGGGCAATCAATTTCCCTTGTTACTCTTCTGCTGAAGTACCAATCACCTACTGCTTCTGCAATCGTCTACAAAAAAAAAAAAAACCTCATCAATCCACAACCTCTACCAAAACCTTCTTGCATTCTTAGCATATGAAATGACATGGGCGACCCCAATTCGACAAGGTTTCTCGCTTTGCGAGAGTCGGGAGTACGCGACCTTACCCTTCGTTTAAATTGTAGCATATGAAATGACATGAATCTCCTTAAATTGTGGAAATATTAACATTAATACCTTATTGTGTACTCTTGGAGAATCGTCACCAAACCATGTGTCTTGAGACTCACTTTGGCAATGAGCAAAGCATGAATTGAGGAAAATCCCTCCTCTTCTGGAATATTTGTAGAACAATCCCATCGCGACAATCATATCACGCCTGAATTCTGACGATTAAGAGAAAAAGAGCGATGATTCAGCTACCGCAGAGTCCGTGATCGTGCTTTGGTTAAGGAAAATGATGCAACTTGAAGGGGGAAAAAAGGAAAGAACTGAAGAAGAACCTTGCAATGTATTTAGCTGGTCAGGATTGCATTCTGCAGGATTCAATTTGCAACGGTTCCAATGTCCGCGTGGATCAGCTAAAGGCGGAACCAGTATGTGATGGAACTGTGGACAATACGAGGTCCATTAATTGATAAGGACTGTTTATGTGCATCATGTGACGAGAGATGCAGAGAGAAAGGAGGTATGAAACATATTGCAGCTAAGTTTCACGCCTACTAATTATTTCAAAATTTATACCTGGTAAACGTCATAGGCTGAGTTCAATATGAAGAAAGGTGTTGTGATGAATTTCAGTGCATACTGTGGAAAGAAATGTTGAAATGTCTCACATCGACCGTATCAATGACAAAAGAAGAGTTTAAATATCCTAACCCCACTCTAACTAATACCGAGGCCTTTTGTGATAAAACCCCACACCTAACGGATTGCGCAGGTGGTAATTACCAAGTTGGGGACAATATCGGTGTTGTTGGAAGTGGGCCGTATGGCCCGTCTCTCTAATATTTCTATATGGTATCAGAGCCAGGGAGCGGGCCCGTACCGTACTGCCACGTGATGGGTGGGTCCCCTTGGCCCCGCGCGATGATGGTGGGTCCCTTGGCCCTGCGTGTAGGGTGAGCCCCCTTGGCTCCACGTGGTTGTCGATGTGTGGATCTCCTACGTGTGACCTGCTAATTGGGTCCCACGTGAGGGGGCGTGTTGAAATGTCCCACATCGACCGTATCAATGACAAAAGAAGAGTTTAAATATCCTAACCCAAGCAGGGTCCCACGTGAGGGGGCGTGTTGAAATGTCCCACATCGACCGTATCAATGACAAAAGAAGAGTTTAAATATCCTAACCCCACTCTAACTAATACCGAGGCCTTTTGTGATAAAACCCCACACCCTTTTGTGATAAAACCCCACACCTGACGGATTGTGCAGGTGGTAATTACCAAGTTGGGGACAATATCGGTGTTGTTGGAAGTGGGCCGTATGGCCCGTCTCTCTAATATTTCTATAAGAAACACTGCATCAAAACATAGCAAATGTTAAAAACCAGGTGATTAACATGCATTAATCGGCTAACAGCTCAACGATCAATGCTACGAAAATCTTACCAGCTCGGGATAAATGGAATTCTTGGTACCGTTCTCCTCTAGATTCTTCTCTACTCCCTGCCTTCCATATAATAAGAACATGGAAAATATAGAATAAAAAAAAATTTTGGTTTATTTCGGCATTAGAACTTGTTACCTGTAGAGTCACAAGATCTATGGTGTGGTTCAAGCTTATATCTCGTTTGCAAAAAAATGTGACGCCGAAAGTGGAAGATATAATGATACATGCATTAACTGCAAAGTACTTTGGCGTTGGAAAATTGACGTAACGAACTTACTCATCCAGAAAGAATCCGGCATCACTCAAGCATTTTACACTGGCGTTGCTTGGTAAGTATTTGGTGAAGTTGTTACAATGCAAAAATGATGCTAAACCACCAGCAGAACAACCTGATAAAAGAGCCTAGAAAACAGATGGAATGTGACAAAGTAACTGAATTCGAGTGCCTAAGTTCGTGTCAAAAATGTCAGAAGAATTTATCTGATCGATCAGTGTTACCTTACGCGCTTGTCCTAGACCTTTCGGCAGAAGATCAAGGATGATTGCTTCCCAAATCTTTTGCCCTCTGAAATAGAGCAACGATGTCTGTCACAATCATTTCACACGAGCATTACGTGCAAAGAAATGATCAGTTAAGAATGTGGGAAGGAAATAGTTGTTTAGAGATAAGTACCCCGTTATTAACAACTGCATCTCCAGCAAATGAAGCTCCATCACAATATCTAAGCTTCACTCGGTTCCAGTTGTAAAATCTGGTTCAAAATTAGAATGTAGCGATGTACATCAAGCTTAGACGCTCCCTGACGTGCATAACAGGTAGAGGGAACCAATAAAAAAAGAAAGGATCAAACTCAATGCCCATTTTTTAAAAAACAGGAGCACGACGACTAGTCCAAAGCTTAAGTAAGATAATAGGCCAATAATATCAATATGTATCAAACTTACGCGCTCACTCACATAGAGATACAAACTAGTAAGAAAAGTGAGATTGTTCGTATTCATGACATGGGAACACTGTGATGTGGCGTTTTGTAAATATGTTTAGACAAAACGTCTTTATTTCATTGGCCTCATCTTGACGGTGTTTTTGTGCCATGTAAGCCGTTCTGCATAGTCATGGGACATGCATAGGCCAATGTGCACTATGGACTATGTTTGGCATGGCCTTAAACAGTCCAACAACAAGAGGAAATGACAAAACTAGAAAGAGGCTGGAAGGATGGTCAGCTAGATCAGAAGCTACCACTGAGAAAATAGATGTCATCTCTATTTTTTTCCACGTGATCGGGACAACAGAAAAGCAAAGGATACATGGACTGTCTGCAAAAAGTGATTTTTTTTTTTTTTTAGAGACGGATTAGGCAAGATTAGTTATTCGTTAATAGTTATGTGCGAGGCACCAACTCTTTCTCGAAAAAGAAAGGAACTTTGCACCCAGTAACCCCCCACCCGTCCCCCCTCTACTAGACCTGTCTGCCTAAAAGTTAATATTATTTGGGATTAGTGGTAAATTATGAAATAAGTAATGCAGAGAGGCTCGCCCCTCTCTTAAGCTGTATGCCAAAATATATAGACCAAATTATGAAAAAGCAGCAATAGTAGTATAGCTTGTAAAAATGTGATGCCAAATATGGACCACAAGATATGAGTAAATAAAAGAAAATTATGGCATGATTGTCTGGTTATGGCAGTTCTCTTATTAAGTAAAACCACAAAATATAAGTTTAGTTGAGAAAAATTTGAATAGAATTGTCTAATTATAGCAATTTAAACATGAGTAGGACTAGTGTGAAGTCGAGTGAGACTAAAATACATAACTCTAATGCTTTCAAGAAAGACATCTTACGTGATTCGACATTCATACACAAGTTTTTGTCAACTAAATCAATGACTATTAGTTAAAGCATGCATTGAGGAATTGAAGATGATGTATATATTATACGGTAGTGTTATCCACACATGCATTTTTATTTCTCACAAACTTCTCTCAATTTTTTGTCGTCAAATTAAATGAATTAAAGAAGATCAATGATAAAAAATTAAAAAATATATATATAAAAGGTAAAAATAAATATGTGAATAACACTATACCTGGATTAAGAGATGCATTATTGCTGAGAATTCCAGAAAAGACCTTCCACTTGCTCATATAACGTGTTGATCCTCTTCGCGTGTTGGCTCTGTCCGAGCATGATTTCACATCATTGTACCACCCTCCACCCTAATCCAATTAATCAAACGGCTATGATTTAACATCATGGTTTATGATTATCAATGCAAAACTTCAAGCTTCATAAGGTTTCTCAAGTGATCACAATTATCACAAACAGTGGCGGATCTATAATTCTGAATGAGGAGGGGCCTTTTACACACTTATATATATATATATATATATATATATATATATATGAGTGTGTGTAAAAAGTTGAATTCATAACATGTTGACATATGTAATTTGTGTAATTCTCACAAAACTGAAAAAATTCTCTTAAATTCAATACTAAGAAGAAAAAAATGTAAAAAAACCCAGACAACCAAGTAAGAGGTAGGTTGTGGAAGGCTAAAGAAAATACAAAGAAGTAGAAAAAGAAGGAAAAGGGGAAGAGGTCTGCAAATAAAGAAGGTGAGTTGCTTTAGAAAATTATAGGGTGTATATTACTGTTAGGTGAGAGAATCGAACCAGAAGTGGGGTTGCTTTTTCCATTTAAAATTGCACATCTCTTTTAAAACTCCCCTACCAAACTTATCGTTTCATTAGACAGTAGAAAAGATTTAAAATCAAAACAGCTTAACGACGTCGTTTGCTTCATCTTCTTCCATGAGGTTCACACCTCAGATGAAGTCAGGATGGGCCGGGAACTACCCTAGTCCCTTGGTGGCTCCGCCCCTGATCACTAAGTAGAGACCCCAACGAACCCCTTTTCTAACAACAACTCGACTCAATACCTATACAACTGATATAACGAGAGGAAGGACTAAACTCGTAACTCGAAAATAAAAATGAATACTCTTAACTAATTGACATCGCCACACTAACTAATCATTGCGATTTGTTTCTGAATCGGCGACCGACAAAATCTGTCGTTGCTTTTAGCCAATGAAACAACGCCACTGACAAAAGTGCGGCTGAAAGCGCCCACGGGTGGTGTAAGTTGTACATTACATGGTAACGTGCACAAGACGCAAGACGAATACAACCGACGATGTCGTACTGGTTTCCCAAATTTAAACTTTCACTCTCAATTATACGCTATTAACTTTAATTATCACTAATAAAAGTTTTCTTTGAACCCATATAATTATAAAAAGAGAGTTACCTCGAACTGCAAAAGCCAGTTTCTTGCTCCGGCCCCGAATCCTCTGTGCAGGTGATACGCAGGCAAACTCCCATCCAAGCAAACTAAATAAATAAACATGTTTAAATCATTCTTTTACTACATAATTACAAGTTTTTTAGTACAAGCTCCGAGAGCGGAACCATCCCGGACAAAGGTCATGTTCACCGCGAGGCGCCGCTCGTCGGAGTAAATGCGCTGACGAGCGCACGCTAGCAGAGCCACCGTGATGGCAACCAGGACTGCATTTACATGCATCATCGTCGCCGTTATACGCTCTCTCTTCACTAACATTGATTTTTCATAGCCAAACGTGAAACTTACTGTATATATTGACTACTCTGGTGACGAAGATGAAGGTGCTTTTCGTGTTAATGGTGGAGCCGTGGAGGACCTGAAGTGGTTTTATAAGCCGATGGAGAGGCTGCTTGGTGGTACGTTACGGTCATAATTCCCAAGTTGGATTGTGTTTGTGGAGCCCACCCGCCCGACTTGTTTGTGTGATGGCCCTACTGACTAAATGCATTATGATTTTGACGGTGGATGATGAACCCGTGATGAGTGGTTTGGATTGGTTAAGAACGGTGAGAATGTGGGTTGGTTTTAAATGGAGTCTTTAATCTTGGATTGGTTAGAAGTAAGTTAGGGTGATTAACCACTTTGAATTTTGGGGGCCAATTTGTCCGTGACAAGTGTTTTCAAGTTTGCATGCCAGAATCTGTGTTTAAGTTGATTAGACGAGGAATGTTAATGAGATTCTCTAAAAAATTGAGATATTTTTTGCGTTTCATTTTTTTAGCATAATTCTTGTGTCGACATTATAAAACATTGTGTAAAAAAACATAAGGTAACATAGAGTTCATGAAAAGTCTCACTTTGAGAGAGTCTTCTTAGCAATTCTCTGATTAGAAAATTGTGTTTTGGGTTTGTATTGTAGTTCGAGTCTCGTTCTTCATGGTTTGCATACAATGATATTTGATTTAGTAAGACTACGTTCCCATTTTATTGGCAGAAATCTTGAGCTTGGATTATAGAGACGGAAGCTGGTGTTACAGAGAGAGAAGAGAAGATTTGGTGATTATATGGTGATGATTATTACCCACCATGTCTTTATTTATACAATGACTTCTTTTTTTTCATTTGTCGATGGTTCAAAATCTAAATCTTTATCCTTATTGTTATTGACAAGATAAAACAAGTTTTGGTGATCACATAAAATCGATATGAGCAAAATCGTTGATCATGGTGTTTTCTTGTGAAATAAGAAATTAGGTTAAATGGGTAAATTTTGGAACAAACTAATGAATAATTAGATCTAAGATTCTAAGATGATGATCCATCATCTATCAAGCCTCAATTATTAGAAATAATGATAATGATGACTTCACATGTGGTTTGCAACTAACATTCTCCATCTTTGCATTTATTTTTCCTTAATGTTGTTTAATTGCTTTCGATTAGGATGTGACATATTGACACTAACATTAATCCTTGAATTCAATTATCTACAAAATATTAACTACAACTGGTGGTTTAGTGGTTAATGACGAATTACAGGTCCGTACTCCACACAACACGTCTTGATTCGATTCCTAATGGTAGTCGATC
The DNA here is from genome assembly GCF_916048215.2 of Malus sylvestris. Lineage (NCBI taxonomy): Eukaryota > Viridiplantae > Streptophyta > Magnoliopsida > Rosales > Rosaceae > Malus > Malus sylvestris. The sequence continues at coordinate 27,446,758 of NC_062260.1, forward strand.
ATAAGATGATACCCAATGGGAGGCTGAAACGCCTCTGTGAGTTTTCTCGACATCCGAAAAAGTGGGCTACTGTAACAAAGCCACAAACTGATCCTTCTTCTATTTGAAAAAAAAAATTATCTGAAAAGATTGAAATATAGTTGATGTTGTACACCAAGAAAAAAAAAAGTCTAGCTATTGTATGAAATGTATATTTTTCTTCTACAGCCATAAGTTACCATACGAAGCTTATTTCTTCATTTTTTCTAAACTTCGTTACAGGGAGTTTATGGTCTAGATGATTAAGAAAATTTACTCATGACACATCTAAGATTTTTATTCGATCTCGCTCCCCTATAAAACTCGTTGCAAATAATAAAAAATAATAAGATGATTAAATGTAAACATCTTTTAAATCCGATAAAAATATTAATGAACAATTTTTTAAAATAAAATAAACAACTATTATTTTTTGTCGGAGTAAGCAACTTTTGAAAGATAATGCTATTTACACACTCATTTTTACCTATAACCATTGTTCTAAAAATCTCCGCCTAGCGCTACCTAAGTAGCTAGGCGGCTGGCCACCGCGCCGATTAATGCCTAGACGTTTGAAAATTAAGAAATGACGCCTAGACATGCTGAGGCGCCAGCCCAAACCGCTTAGGCATCTGCTTAGCCTGCTCAGACCCGCTTGGGCATCCGCCTACGTTGTGACTCATTTAGACAGAAAATAGATAACTTTCATTTTGCATTTTATTTTTCTCAATAAATTGTAAGAGACTTGTTGAATACTTAAAATGAACACATTATATGCTTGTTTCTCATGTTTTCATTATGTTCCAATACTTCATAATATATATGTCATTTTATTTTGTAGTTTATGATGAAATTACATATATTTTAAGTAAAAAAAGACACTTATTTACATGAAATATAATAGATTTACTTAAATCCACCTAATTCACCTAGGTGCCTGCTTAAGCCTTGCCTAGCCACCTAGGTGCTAGGCCCCAGTTCGCCGCTCGATTAGCGCCTAGCGTCTTTTAGAACCTTGCCTCTAACACACTCTTGTTATTTTTTTCCAATAATTTTATTTTCAATTCATTTGATCAAACAACAAAAAATTAAAAAGGCAGTATCATAAGTAAAATGATTACGTGGATAACACTATTTTTTTACAAATCTTATATTGAACACGTCGTAACCTATGAATGAATCCAAAAGACCAAAACTAGGCCCAATATGCCAATCCAGCAATCCCCGTTGTACCCCAACCAACCCAACCCAAAGATTATGTAAAGAAAATTGGAAAATACTAAAAAGATATAATTACATTAAGGCCCCTATATAAGATAAGATCAAGAATACCACCCATATTGTCATCGCCAATTGGGGATCAGTTCATAAAATAGGAAAATTTGTGGGGTGAAAATGAAAACTAGAAAACGCTTCTTACCAAGTGTAGAGCTCCGAGAAAAGAGGCTCGCTTTGCTTTAAACCAGAGAGGAACGCAAAAGTCCAAGGTTAGTCCTCTCTCAACAATCACTTTGATGAACTCCAATTTCTCATTCCAATTGGCTTAATTTTCTCAGATCTTTAGATATGATTGGATGTAAAATTGCTACGAATACCAAAATTTGGTACTTGGTTTCCTAAATTTACTCATGCTTGTGTTTTTACTTTGGGTTTTGATAAGGGGTTGTTTGGTTGATGGGAAAATGTAGGAAAGGAAATGAAAATTTGACATTTTGAGTCTCACCCTTTGTTTGGTGGCTGGGAAAATTGGGGGAAATGGAAAAGAAAATGTTAAAGATTGATACTTTTGTGTGAGATTGGAAAGATTATTGTTAAAGATTGATGCTTTTTGTGTGAGATTGGATTAGGGTCCCAATTGTGTGTGCAAAGTATCGCTGAGTTGGGATTTTGTAAGAAAGAGATGCAAAACCAAGTTTCTGAGATTTTTAAATCTTTTGCAGAAGTGGGTTAGCCCCGCCTCTGGCATCCAAGTTCGAATTCCCTCGTTGTAGGTTAGAGTAGTATAGAATATCGCCTTGTCAAAAATCTTTTCCTTCTCCCATTGATATAAATATGGTGTGCTGGATATGATTTTGAATTAGGATTCCATTACTTTAAAAGTTGGCGATAAATTCTTTAACATTTTTCTCCTTACTGTTTGGCAGGTTGCAGGGGTTTCTCTGCTCAAGTGTCAGACGGAGAAACGTTGCAACTTTGGTTCCATATGCTGTGACCTTTTGTGTTACTTTATATGCGTTGAAATCAAGTTCGAGATAAGAATTGGAATAAATTGCGTGGTTGATTAGTTATGGAGCCTCTCTGGAAGCTTTTTTATTTGCTGGAGCCTGCACCTTTTACTCTAGTTGTAACGGCAGTAGGCGTGACTTTTGGATCTGCATTTCGGGCTCTAAATTATGGGAAAGAAATGGAGAAAAACCATGATTTATCCGAAACATCAATTACGTTAGATAGGTCCCAAGCACTCATGATCCCGGTGATGAGCTCTGTAAGCTTGCTTTTGATGTTCTACTTGTTCACTTCCGTCTCACAACTCCTCACTGTATTCACAGCCGTTGCCTCCGTTTCCTCCCTGTTTTTCTTCCTATCTCCTTATGCAGCCTATTTGAAGTCACAATTTGGTCTTGCGGATCCATATGTGTCAAGGTGTTGTTCCAAGTCATTTACGCGAATCCAAGCCCTGTTATTGCTGTTATGCATTGGTACAGTTGCTGCTTGGCTTGTTTCTGGGCACTGGGTATTGAACAATTTGTTGGGCATTTCCATATGTATTGCCTTTGTGAGTCATGTTCGTCTTCCAAACATCAAAATTTGTGCAATGCTCCTTGTCTGCCTATTTGTATATGACATATTCTGGGTTTTCTTCTCTGAGAGATTTTTTGGGGCAAATGTCATGGTATCAGTGGCAACACAACAAGCCTCAAACCCAGTTCATACTGTTGCAAATAGTTTGAGTCTTCCTGGGCTGCAAATGGTAACGAAGAAGTTGGAATTGCCTGTGAAGATTGTCTTTCCTAGGAACTTATTGGGTGGAGAGATTCCTGGAGGGGCCAGAGACTTCATGATGCTTGGTCTCGGTGACATGGTATGACATCCTTCTTTCAACAATGTAACTACTGTAACATATTATAACTAATGATGGTGTTTCTCTTTTATTGCAACAATCAATATCGTGCTGCATTCATGGTTTTAATTAGAGTTTACCGTGCCAGACTAAGAATAAGGTTACATATGTTAAAAGCATTGTGGGTTAGTCCCTAAATCTAGAGTTAGTACTTTTTTAATGTTCCAGTTATGTTGATTATATTCTATTGGGTCATTAAATTAGTGGTTAATTACTTGATTTGTCTGGGCCTTCATTGTTGTTTTCCGTTCATTTTGTATGTCTACAAATTAGTTGGTTCAGACTAAGTTTCTCATAATTGCAAGCCCTTAAGATTCTGTTTTTTTTTAAGTGTATTATTGCGACATGATCATCATGCATATTCTATTCGGAGTAGTTACTCTTGCCTCAAGCAATTTGAATATTTTTTTGTTAATGTTATATTGCAGGCAATTCCTTCCATGCTGCTGGCATTAGTCCTATGTTTTGATCATCGAAGGAGCAAGGATACGGTAAATCTGTTAGATATGCATTCCTCGAAGGGGCACAAATATATTTGGTATGCCCTTCCTGGATATGCCATTGGGCTGGTTACGGCTTTAGCAGCTGGCATCTTGACAAACTCTCCTCAACCTGCGCTTCTTTATCTGGTAAGTCCTTTTGTTGGTTTTCAAGTTGATTTGTATTATTGCTATTCTCCCATGAGAGTCGATGGATCTTTCCGCTTTAATAGTCTGGTTTATTCAATAAATGGTACGTTTAGCACTAAGCTATGGTGCTCGGCAAAATTAGAGGTGTTTTTTTTGACAAAATCATATCAAATTTGCATTTGGATATGACTGAGAGCTTCCATTAGCTTCTTTGGGGTAGTTTTGGTCGTCAGAGTTCATATAAGATTTGATTGCACGGCTTGAGTCTCGACCATCTCTTTGAATATTCCCGCTTTATTGGTGAATGCAGGTGCCTTCGACGCTGGGACCAATTGTTTTCATTTCTTGGATAAGGAAGGAACTAGCGGAGCTATGGGACGGACCCTTGCCAAACATGAACGATAAAGCTCACCAGATTGAAGTATGAGCCGCTTGTCTGTGCGGCCGCTTACTAGCTCAGTGCTTGCTTGCAGAGCAAAATGAAAGTTGTACATTCCTTGGAATTGACAGTCCTCTGTTCCAACTTGAAAAAGAACTGATATAGGGAATTAGCGATCGATGTTTATTTTCCGAAACCTGATGCTTGAAACATTTCCGATCCAATTCCTTCGACTGGCTAATGAACGAAATGTATGCGTCAATCTTGTCATACCTTGTTACAGAAATCTTCTTAGAAATAAAGAGATCATATGTTTTCTTGGTAAAGCTGATCGAGCAGATGTGTGAATGGGAGAAACATGTGAAAACAGCTCAAACAGAACAACAGAGAGAGAGAAAAGCACACTTCAACAGAACCAGAAACGGCCAAAGAACTAAAAACATGTCGTTAAGAGGACATGCATATCACTGTACCTTTTATCCAGATTTTTAAAATGCTTCTATTGTGATTCAAGGGCAGTGTTAAAACTATCAAAGAAATTGTTGATATTTTTGTCGAAATATTAAAAAATCAAGAAGCGATATGGAAAGTGAGTGAAAGGCAAACTTCATCCTATATCGGCACAAGCCATTATGGATTTTGAACTTAAAAAATCACAGAATGATATTTACTGATACAATACATAGATTTTGTCAGAAGCCATTATAGTTTTGAACTTATAAATTTTTTTTCTTGAGAAAATTATCTCTAATTTCGAGTCTCGACTAAATCTAAATATGAATAATACTCACTCCATTACAAATTTCCATAATTTTCGTTGGATACAAGTAATATTGATATGTCCATCGATATTACTATACATTTGCATATCGATACACTGTTCCGGAGCTGGATATCATACCCTCCCAACTTAAGGCCCCCCCCCCCAAAAAAAAGTAATAGACAAAAAAAAAAAAAAAAAAAAAAAGTTAGAAACGACTTGTGAGGCAACCTGAAACGGTGCCGTCGAACAGCAAACATTTCAGTCGCCGCAGTTGCAGAGATTTGAAGAGAGGGAAACTCTCTGAAGAAAAATTCGAATGGGAACTTCAGTTGAGGTGACGCCGCTGTGCGGCGTATATAACGAGAATCCGCTGTCGTATATAGTTTGTAGGCAAAGGAGAGGGCATTGTGATTTCTCCCCATGTGTCCGGACATCTCTTGGGTGGTACCGTCTGGAAGATAACAAAGGATGGGGAGGATGTTATATATGCCTTGGACTTCAACCATCGAAAAGAGAAGTAATTTTCGCTCTTTTTTTTTTAACTGCCAGTGGAAATTTGGTTAATTGTATGTGTACATGATGTTTTGGAATAGAGATTGATGATTTTGAACTGCTTACTGCTGTGATTTTCATCAGGCATTTGAATGGAATTAATCAATCAGCCTTCGTACGCCCTGCTGTTCTGATAACAGATGCCTACAATGCTTTGAACAATCAGCCTTATAGACGCCAAAAGGACAAGGAATTTACAGGTCTCTTAACTACTCTTATGAACCAGGAATTGAAGTGTTTGCTTCTCTTCATTATTTCTGTTTTTCCTGTTGCAGAACATGTGTGGAACAAACAACTATCTATATGAGGTTCTTTTATTCTTTGACTGTTAGTTTCTGGATATTATATAGATACTATAAAGAAGACTCTGCGATCTGATGGGAATGTGCTGTTACCTGTTGATACTGCCGGGCGGGTTATGGAACTTGTCCAGATATTGGAATCGGTAGGGAAGATGAGTGCTGTTTCTATCCTTGTTACAACAACAGAACAGTTTTCTCTTGTCATGTATGATGCATTTATTAATTTTGGTTCTTCCCATCAATTGCAGTGTTGGACAGAGGAAAATTTGAACTATCCCATCTTCTTCCTAACATACGTTGCATCAAGCACAATCGATTACGTAAAAAGTTTCCTTGAGTGGATGAGTGATGCTATAGCAAAGTCCTTTGAGAAGACACGTGAGAATGTTTTTAATTTGAAGTAAGTGGTCTTTTCTATATATGTTCACTCTTGACTGTTTGAAATTTTGATTCACTAAGTGGAATATTGTTGTTTCTGAACGATTTACTATGTATGTTTGCGAACATTTGCAGGCGAATCAGACTTTTAGTTAACAAGAGTGAACTTGACAATGCTCCTGATGGTCCCAAGGTTTACCATATATACATTAGTATTTTATCTCTAGTTGGCCTACCCATTTGAATGACTTTGACACATTCTTCCAATACAGGTTGTTTTAGCATCCATGGCCAGTTTAGAAGCTGGTTTCTCTCATGATATATTTGTTGAATGGGCAAATGATGCCAAGAATCTTGTGCTTTTTACAGAACGAGCCCAGGTATCCTATATGGACATAACTATCATTTTCAGGCGTTAAATGTTATGATTAGCATTCTAGATTCTTTGTTTCTTTTCTTTTTTTTTGCATTAATAGGCACCATATGTTGACACCTTAAGCTGTTTATGTAGTTTGGAAGTTTAGCTCGCATGCTTCAGGCAGATCCACCTCCAAAAGCTGTTAAGGTTACCATATCCAAAAGGGTCCCTTTGGTTGGGGATGAACTAATTGCCTATGAAGAAGAGCAGAACAGAATCAGAAAGGAAGAAGCTCTAAAGGCTAGTTTGATAAAAGAGGAGGAATCAAAAGCTTTTCATGGGGCTGATGTCAACATGAGTGATCCAATGATCATGGATGCTAGCAATTCACATCCTTTGCCGGGTGGTAGGTTTGAAAACAATTTCTGTTTCCTGCCAATCTTTTGAATGATGCTTGTAAGCATCTGAAAAACTTTCTTTAAATGGACATATTCTATTTGGAATGAGCGTCAAAGCTTTTACTCATTCTTTTGACCTTTGTAATTTGAAGCTTTCTGCACAAGTTCTTTCTTCTGAGAAGCTTTTGTGATTATTTGTTGCAGCAGTAGGTCCACATGGTGGTGGATACCGGGACATGTTAATAGATGGATTTACTCCTTCAACCAGTGTTGCCCCCATGTTCCCCTTCTATGAGAATAATTCTGAGTGGGATGACTTTGGTGAAGTTATAAATCCGGATGATTATGTCATAAAAGATGAAGACATGGACCATGGAACTATGCCTGTAAGTTTTTATTGTGAATCATCATATTCTTTGGTTTCTTTCTAGTTGGATTATTGTTCTTTTAAGTCTGAGTTATTTACATTCTGACCCGGTTTGTGGGGATAAAACATGGATAAGAATGGTCTCATGTCTTAGGTGATGTTGGAAGGTTGACATGAGGTCCTCTGAAAACCATCCTTATTAAAAGTTAAAAGTTGGATGAGGAATATTGTTTAGCATTGCCCATCGTTGCCAGATTCTTGATGTGTATATAAGACTATTCCTCCATGATTCTCCCAGGCATGTTAGCTATATTGCTTGCCATCAATTTTTTTCTTCTTTTTCTGAGAAGGAACTTCCTCTGGTCCACTATGTCAAATTGAAATTGTTGTCAGTTTTTTTTTTTTTTTTTTTTTACAGAGATTTGTACATGCCATTATCCTTCATTATTAACATTTCATCTGCCTCAGGTTGGTGGTGATGTGGATGGAAAACTTGACGAAGGCTCTGCTAGTTTGATACTCGACACGAGGCCTTCAAAAGTTGTATCGACTGAATTGACGGTAAGTAGAAGTCTGCTAAATTAGTTTATAGTTTTATTAATCTTGACATCAACTTAAACTATGTTCTATTCTGGTTTCTTCTCTAATTCAGGTTCAAGTGAAGTGTTCATTGATTTATATGGACTTTGAGGGCCGGTCCGATGCGAGATCCATCAAATCAATTCTTTCCCATATGGCTCCTCTAAAGCTTGTAAGTTTACTAATTCAATCTATATAATCAGCTCCTGAAATGCAGTCGCCGTCTGTGTCTTTCAGGTTGGCCCGAGACTATTTTATAACTGTCTTTTGAATAATCATTTGATTGTCCAGAAGTGTTTTTTTTCACTTAAACATTAAATTAACCTTATGGTATGGTATGCGTTTTTATTTTTCCTGGAGGTTTTGGTTCACGGAACAGCTGAGGCCACGGAACATTTGAAGCAACATTGCTTGAAACGTGTTTGCCCGCATGTTTATGCTCCCCAAATTGAAGAAACAATTGATGTCACTTCTGACTTATGTGCTTATAAGGTAAAATCTTAGGTCGTACCCAGTGCACAAGGCTCCCGCTTTACGCAAGGTCTGGAAGAGGTGAATGCCGGCTAGCCTTACCCCCATTTATGGAGAGGCTGCTCCCAAGTCTCGAACCCAAGAGAGTTGCACCTGCATGAGAGCATCAAGATTTTACCTTATTTGATTAATTTTGCATTATTTGAAATGCAGGTGCAACTGTCTGAGAAGTTAATGAGTAACGTGCTCTTTAAAAAGGTAAGCATGAGAGCATCAAGTTTCACCTTATGTTGTCTGTATCATAATCATATCCTCCTCACCATCTTGATGTAATTTCAAACACAGCTCGGAGATTACGAAATAGCTTGGGTTGATTCTGGGGCAGGAAAGACAGAAAATGAAATGCTATCTTTACAACCCCTCTCAACCCCGCCTCCACCGCATGAATCTGTCCTTGTTGGTGACTTAAAAATGGCTAATTTCAAGCAATTTCTTTCCGACAAGGGTGTTCAGGTACCGTTTCCGTTCATTGCTTAATTTCTTGGACTATGGTCCGTCACCAAAATTCGTTCTGTGAAATAATCTCACGTTCTCAACTTCATGTTTTGAAGCCCAGAGAAAAGGTGAAGCTCTATGGAACTATTGTATTTACAACGATCTTGATCTGATTTCCTTGACAGGTTGAATTTGCTGGTGGGGCGCTGAGATGCGGTGAATATGTGACATTACGCAAAGTTGGGGATGCAAGCCATAAGGTTCGTCAGATACAGATATGCTAATAGTATTAGCACCCAAGTTTTTGGTACAACAGTTGCATTTTTGCAGATGGAAAGTCTGACTAGCGTATTTATATTTTTTATCTTTTTTGTAGGGTGGTGGTTCCGGAACCCAACAAATTGTGATCGAAGGCCCCTTATGCGAGGATTATTACAAGATTCGGGAGTATCTCTACTCACAATTTTATTTGCTTTAAGTAGAGATACATAATATCAAACGCCTTCGGATGAACTGTCATTTTTAATTTCTAGTGATTTCATGAACCACACTAAAGTTTAATTTAAATGTAGGACGTATTTTCCGTTGAAATTGTCAATTCTGTTCATGCATGATGGAAATCTTTGAAATAAATTGACAGTTCAAGTAAATCATATTCAAGGAAACAAATCATGTTTGATGAGTTAGAGACGAACGTGTTAACTTCAAATAGTACCAAGACATTACATTAGTACTCAAACAAAACATCACAAACGAATCACAGTTAAACATTATAATTTTTTTATGTGACAATATGCAAGTGAGTCGGAATAATGCGGCAAACATGGCAAGTAAATTACAATGCATTTTACTATTTTAGGCTGCTTGATTGGTTTGAGATATTTTGCATAAGGCAAGAGTTGATTTCCAGGTGTCAACGTTCGAGCAAAGGAGCTTTATCCATCTCTTTATATAATATGGAAAATAACAATTTCTTAAGCAGACGCATTTGCCCTTTGTCCGATTGCTGACGGTTGACCATGGAAACCTGGTTCCTGATCTTCATCGCCTTCTGCGTCTCCTTCCTCCTCAAACCCCTTCTTTCCCTATTCCTACCCACTTCCATCTCCAAACCCAAGCTCCCTCCCGGGCCCCGCGTCTTCCCCGTCATCGGCGGCTTCTTATTCCTCCTCGAATCCTTCTTGGAGCTCGAGCCTATCATCCGCAAACTCAAGGCCAAATACGGGCCCATCATCTCCCTCCGCCTCGGCTCCCGCCCCTCCGTCTTCATCGCCGACCGCTCCCTCGCCCACCAGGCCTTAATCCAGAACGGCGCCGTGTTTGCCGACCGCCCCCTGGCCTTGGCCACCAACAAGTACGTCACCAGCAACCAGCACAACATCAGCTCCGCCATCTACGGCCCCACTTGGCGCCTCCTCCGCCGCAACCTCACCTCCGAAATCCTTCACCCTTCCCGCATCAAATCCTACGGCAACGCCCGCAAATGGGTTCTCGATATCCTCGTCAACCGCCTCAAAACCGAGTCTCAATCCCACTCCGAAGGCGGCGCCGTCGTCAGGGTGGTCGACCACTTCCAATACGCCATGTTCTGCCTCCTGGTCTTGATGTGCTTCGGCGACAAATTGAACGAAGAGCAAATCAAAGAAATCGAGCATGTGCATCGCCAACTACTTTTGAGTTCCAGGCGGTTCAATATCCTCAATTTCAAGCCGAAATTGACGAAGATTATATTCAAAAATCGGTGGCGGCAATTCTTCAAAATCCTCGAGGAACGACGAGAAGTGCTCGTCCCTCTGATTCGAGCACGACAAAACAGGGCAAAGCAGGGCAGCAAAACCGACGACAAAGACGATGAATTTGTGTTGTCGTATACTGATACGCTGCTGGACCTCGAACTTCCCGACGGCAACGAAAAGCGGAAGCTTTCGGAGGGAGAAATGGTCAGCCTCTGCTCAGAGTTTCTGAACGGCGGCACCGACACGACTTCCACCGCGCTGCAGTGGATCATGGCCAACGTAGTGAAGTACCCGCAAGTTCAGGAGAAGCTGTTTGCGGAGATTAAAGGGGTGATGGGAGAAACGGAGGAGGAGGTGCGGGAGGAGGTCCTGCACAAGCTGCCGTATCTGAAAGCCGTGATCTTGGAGGGGCTGAGGCGCCACCCGCCGGGGCACTTTGTGCTGCCGCACGCTGTGACGCATGACGTGGTTTTGGGCGGACACGTTGTGCCCAAGAACGGGACCGTTAATTTCATGGTGGCGGATATAGGGTGGGACCCGCAAGTGTGGGAAGATCCCATGGCGTTCAAGCCGGAGAGGTTCTTGGGCAGCGGCGGAGGAGAAGAAGGGTTCGATTTGACGGGGAGCAGGGAGATTAAGATGATGCCGTTTGGGGCAGGGAGGAGGATCTGTCCTGCATCGGGATTGGCGGTGCTTCACCTGGAGTACTTTGTGGCGAATTTGGTTTGGAAGTTTCAGTGGAGGGCTGTGGAGGGAGATGACGTTGACCTGTCAGAGAAGACGGAGTTTACTGTGGTGATGAAGAATCCATTGCAAGCCCACGTAATCCCTAGAATTTAATACGTGGGAGAATTCTGTACTAATTTTTCGATGTACGTTCAACCGCTAAATCCATCAATGTATACAGGGGTGGGTTCAAAAAACCGAAAATCGAAAATCAAACTGAACCGAAACCGAAAAAATCGAACCGAATTGAAAAAACCGAACCGAATCGAATTCTTTTGGTTCGGTTTGGTTTTAGTGCTCTAGAAACCGAACTAAACCGAACCGAACCGAATTAATTAAATTAATTTTTTATTTAATTATTTGTTTTGGGTATTATTTTCTAAACCCAATTTGTAAGTTAAAATGTGCTAAACCCAATGTGTTGCCAAACTTTAAGCTCAAAATATTTTAAAAAGGCCTATAAAAACTCTAAACCCTAACATATTATTTATCTCCCATATAAGGTTCTGGAACCAAACCTCCTCCAGAAGTACCTACATCCATCTCCATAGCACTGCCTATTTCTGCCATAGCTTTCTTTTCCAAATCTACTCTCATATAACATGTAACATAATCTATAAACATTTATTTCGGGTAGATTACTTGGGTAATTTGTGATGGAAAAGAATCTAACACACACTAAATAAATCTACCCACGCATTATTTTTACTAATCAAGTTGTCAACATGCAATTACAAGCAAACAACCTTGATCTTTGAACAACATCATACAATTTAACTTTTCTAAGTCATTTGTACGATTTTTGTGAGGTTGTTAGTTTGGACTTTGGAAGACTTGATTGATGATTTTAGTTCAATTTTAAATGTTTATTTTCATTGTCTTTGATTCTAGTTAGAATGCTTATGTTATGATTGTGTTAGATATGTTAAAATTTAAAATTTCAATGTTTTTCATTTTTTGAAAAAAAAAAACAAAAAACCGAAACCGAACCGAAAAAAAACCGAACCGAAAAAAACCGAAAAAAAAATTAACCGAACCGAACCGAACCGAAATTTCGGTTTGGTTTCGGTTTTGGCAAAAAACCGAACCGATTTAAACCGAACCCACCCCTAAATGTATATGCTCTTCATTGATTATGCAATTTCGAAAATTTGGAATTTTAGTTTACCAAGTGTGATTCAAGACAGATTTTATAATTTTAATATTTAGTGAGTGATTTGAGTGAGCTGTATTTGCTACCTTGATTATACACTTCCTCCAGTTTGCATATATTCAGGCAAAAAAAGTTTTTCAATCTCATTTTCCACATCAATGACATCATGAATAGTTGTATTAGATGTGGGATACTTACTTGCACTAACTTTCAAGGTTATAAGATAGAAGACCTTCAAAAATTCCACAAACATTTCTACACCATTCCAATCTTCCTCCTTAGGTGGTCCAACCTTCCTTTTACTCGCCACTTCTTCTCCTTCATCATTAAGCACATTTTTCCTGAAATAGGTGGAGTATATATTGGCTTCATCATCTTCGGACATCCTTTCAAATGCTTTTTTAAACTTCAAGCAATATTCTAGCATTATGTATGTGCTATTCCACCTAATAGGCACATCCATAACAACTAGACCCCTAATATCCAACTTCTCATTCTCCACACATTTCTTGAAATAACTAAACCTTCGGGGACTTGATGTCACAAACCGCACGACATTTCTAAAAACATCCACACTTGTATCTAATCTTTTCAACCAAGTTGATAATATGAGCTAAGCACCTCACATGCATAAACTTGTCATTCATAATAATTTTACTATTAGGCTATTTCTGCATTTTTCGAACAACATACTCAATTGCCACCTTATTAGCCGATGCATTGTCAACTGAGATACACATTACCTTTTCAATCTCCCACTCAACCAAACATTGCTCAATCATCTTCTCTATTTCTTTGCCTTCATGACTTGAAATCAAACAAAAGTTTAGAATCCTTTTATGCATATTCCATTCATCATCCACAAAATGAGCAGTGAGCACCATGTAGTTCAAATTTTGCACACTTGTAACGCCCCGTCCCGAATTAATTCTTTAATTCCAGAAATAATATTATTAATATTGATAGGCCCAAACTAAACTCCACTTTATTTAGCAAATTTTAAATCACAAATCTTTATTTAAATAACTCATTCACATACAAAACCATCAATATTAATTAAAAATCAAAACGTATAGTTACCTTACATAATTTATGTACTAAAATTTATTTATTATACTTTATAAAAATTTCTTCATTTCCAATATGATTCATAAACATTATTATTTTATCAACCACACAATTATAATCTCAAGATATTTCCATTTTCTTTCAATTGACCAAAGTTCTCAAAATAAGAATAATTCTCAATTAAAGTGAAATTCTCGATTATTTAAGGCCGCATCTAACACTGTTAGACTGCCTACGTACCCTGTAACCGGATCAAGCCTTTCGTAGTTCACATTTCAAAAATTCAACCAAATCCCGAATATATTCAATTAACAAACGATATTAACTACTGTATTTACAACGATCTTGATCTGATTTCCTTGACATGTTGAATTTGCTGGTGGGGCGCTGAGATGCGGTGAATATGTGACATTACGCAAAGTTGGGGATGCAAGCCATAAGGTTCGTCAGATACAGATATGCTAATAGTATTAGCACCCAAGTTTTTGGTACAACAGTTGCATTTTTGCAGATGGAAAATCTGACTAGCGTATTTACATTTTTTGTCTTTTTTTGTAGGGTGGTGGTTCCGGAACCCAACAAATTGTGATCAAAGGCCCCTTATGCAAGGATTATTACAAGATTCGGGAGTATCTCTACTCACAATTTTATTTGCTTCGAGTAGAGATACATAATATCAAACGTCTTCGGATGAACAGTCATTTAGTCACGATGTTAATTTATAGTGATTTCATGAAACACACTAAAGTTTAATTTAAATGTAGGACTTATTTTCCGTTGAAGTTGTCAATTATATTCATGCATGATGGAAATCTTCGAAACAAATTGGCAGTTCAAGTAAATCATATTCAAGGAAACAAATCATGTTTGATGAGTTAGAGACGAACGTGTTAAATTCAAATAGTACAAAGACATTACATACGTACTAAAACAAAACATCACAAACGAATCACAGTTAAACATTTTAACTTGTTTACGTGACAATATGCAAGTGAGCCGGAATAATGCGGCAAACATGGCACGTAAATTACAATGCATTTTACTATTTTAGCTTCTCATCGATGCGTGATTGGTTTGGGATATTTTGCTTGAGGCAAGAGTTGATCTCCAGGTCATCGTCAACGTTCGTCAGCAAAGGAGCTTTATCCATCTCTTTATATAATATGGAAAATAACAATTTATTAAGCAGACGCATTTGCCCTTTGTCCGATTGCTGACGGACCATGGAAACCTGGTTCCTGATCCTCATCGCCTTCTGCGTCTCCTTCCTCCTCAAACCCCTTCTTTCCCTATTCCTATCCACTTCCATCTCCAAACCCAAGCTCCCTCCTGGGCCCCGCGTCTTCCCCGTCATCGGCGGCTTCTTATTCCTCCTCAAATCCTTCTCGGAGCTCGAGCCTACCATCCGCAAACTCAAGGCCAAATACGGGCCCATCACCTCCCTCCGCCTCGGCACCCGCCCCGCCGTCTTCATCGCCGACCGCTCCCTCGCCCACCAGGCCTTAATCCAGAACGGCGCCGTGTTCGCCGACCGCCCCCCGGCCTTGGCCACCAACAAGTACGTCACCAGCAACCAGCACCACATCAGCTCCGCCATCTACGGCCCCACTTGGCGCCTCCTCCGCCGCAACCTCACCTCCGAAATCCTTCACCCTTCCCGCATCAAATCCTACGGCAACGCCCGCAAATGGGTTCTCGATATCCTCGTCAACCGCCTCAAAACCGAGTCGCAATCCCACTCCGAAGGCGGCGGCGCCGTCGTCAGGGTGGTCGACCACTTCCAATATGCCATGTTCTGCCTCCTGGTTCTGATGTGCTTCGGCGACAAATTGAACGAAGAGCAAATCAAAGAAATCGAGCGTGTGCATCGCCAACTACTTATGAGTTCCGGGCGGTTCAATATCCTCAATTTCAAGCCGAAATTGACGAAGATTATCTTCAAAAATCGGTGGCGGCAATTCTTCAAAATCCTCGAGGAACGACGAGAAGTGCTTGTCCCTCTGATTCGAGCACGACAAAACAGGGCAAAGCAGGGCAGCAAAACCGACGACAAAGACGATGAATTTGTGTTGTCGTATACAGATACGCTGCTGGACCTCGAACTTCCCGACGGCAACGAAAAGCGGAAGCTTTCGGAGGGAGAAACGCTCAGCCTCTGCTCAGAGTTTCTGAACGCTGGCACCGACACGACTTCCACCGCGCTGCAGTGGATCATGGCCATTGGCCAACGTAGTGAAGTACCCGCAAGTTCAGGAGAAGCTGTTTGCGGAGATTAAAGGGGTGATGGGAGAAACGGAGGAGGAGGTACGGGAGGAGGTCCTGCACAGGCTGCCGTATCTGAAAGCCGTCATCTTGGAGGGGCTGAGGCGCCACCCGCCGGGGCACTTTGTGCTGCCGCACGCGGTCACGCATGACGTGGTTTTGGGCGGACACGTTGTGCCCAAGAACGGGACCGTTAATTTCATGGTGGCGGATATAGGGTGGGACCCGCAAGTGTGGGAAGATCCCATGGCGTTCAAGCCGGAGAGGTTCTTGGGCAGCGGCGGAGGAGAAGAAGGGTTCGATTTGACGGGGAGCAGGGAGATTAAGATGATGCCGTTTGGGGCAGGGAGGAGGATCTGTCCTGCGTCGGGATTGGCGGTGCTTCACCTGGAGTACTTTGTGGCGAATTTGGTTTGGAAGTTTCAGTGGAGGGCTGTGGAGGGAGATGACGTTTACCTGTCAGAGAAGATGGAGTTTACTGTGGTGATGAAGAATCCATTGCAAGCCCACGTAATCCCTAGAATTTAATACGTGGGAGAATTCTGTACTAATTTTTCGATGTACGTTCAACCGCTAAATCCATCAATGTATATGCTCTTCATTGATTATGCAATTTCGAAAATTTGGAATTTTAGTTTACTAGTGTGATTCAAGACAGATTTTATAATTTTAATATTTAGTGAGTGATTTGAGCGAGCTGTATTTGCTATCTTGATGTAATTGTAAACACGCATCGGAGATTACGAAGTAGCTTGGGTTGATTTTGAGGCAGGAAAGACAGAAAATGAAATGCTATCTTTACAACCCCTCTCAACCCTGCCTTCACCGCATGAATCTATCCTTATTGGTGACTTAAAAAGGGCTAATTTCAAGCAATTTCTTTCCGACAAGGGTGTTCAGTTACCATTTCCGTTCATTGCTTAATTTGTTAGATTATGTTTCATCACCAAAATTCGATATGTGAAATAATCTCACGTTCTCAACTTCTAGATAAGGTTAAATCTCTATGGAACTACCATATATACAACGATTTTGATCTGATTTCCTTGACATGTTGAATTTGCTGGTGGGGCGCTGAGATGCGGTGAATATGTGACATTACGCAAAGTTGGAGATGCAAGCCATAAGGTTGGTCATATACATATATGCTAATAGTATTTGCACCCAAATTTTTAGCACAACAGTTGCATAGCTAGAGTTCTGGTTTGCGGATGGAAAGTCTAACTAGCGTATATATAATTTGATCTTTTGTAGGGTGGTGGTTCTGGCACCCAACAAATTGTGATCGCAAGCCCTTATGTCAGGATTATTACAAGATTCAGGAGTATCTCTACTCACAATTTTGTTTGTTTTAAGACTATCTTCAACCCTTGGGGACAAGACAAAGCTTAAAAATTTAAGCCAGAAAATTTGAAGTCATAAGCCATAAACTATTTTTCTCTTTCAACACTTATGGCTTAAAATTTTAGCCCGTGATGATCAAATAATGATATTAGCCTAATTTTTTGTTTTCTGTAACTTCTTTTGAAAATAAAATTTATGTAGATTATCTTAATTTATTTTTATGAACATTTTAGTCTAAAAATATTTAAATTCTCAAATACATATGTATTTATAAAGTTCTAAGTTAAATTTGATTTAAATAATTTTCTTAAATTATTTTAGACGTTGGTTTAATTTTGGGCCGTCAAATCTTTTTTTTACTATTAGATTTGATCTCATTTGATCGTAGCCGTTAGATTATAAGTAAACAACAAAAAAATAATTGAAATATAACAGTTTGGTGGATCCAGAATAATTTAAACCAGGCTTAAATCCTGGAAGTAATCTAGCTTAGAGATATATTTTCTCTCCAGGGTTTATTTTAGCCCATGATTGGAGATGGTTTGGGAGAAGTTTTAAAACTTATGTTTTAAGCTTTATTTTATGAATTGGTGATGGTCTAAGTGAAGAGACATAATATCAAACGGGTGAACTAACATTTAATCACGATGTTAACTTCCAGTGATTCCACGAAACACACTAAAGTTATTTCAACGTAGACTTATTTTTCTTCGAAGTTGCAATGGTAAGACATTTTAAGTGAAAGTGACAATATGTGCAGCTGAGTCAAAGCCGTGGAAACCTGATTTCTTATAGGACAAGGATTGTCTGCCCTTCTAGTTGTGGTGCCCTTTCATGCACTCTTATTTTGTGCGGTCATGATTAAGCCATGTCAATATTTTATATTTTTATTGTTTTTTATCTTATTATCTCATTAAAAATTAATATAAAATATTAATATGACTTAAGCGTGACCGCACAAAATAAGAGAGGATGGAAGGGCACCACAATTAGGAGGGCAGACTGTCCTTTCTTATAAAGTATGGAAACTAACAAGAACTAACAATTAATGAGCAAACGCAGTCGCCCTCTGTCTGATTGCTTACGATTCACCATGGAAACCTGGTTCCTTATCCTCATCGCCCTCTGCGTCTCCTTCCTCCTCAGACCCCTTCTCTCTCTATTCCTACCCACTTCCATCTCCAGATCCAATCTCCCTCCCGGGCCTCGCTTCTTCCACATCATCGAAGGCTTCTTATTCCTCCTCAAATCTACCTCGGAGCTCGAGCCTATAATCCGCAAACTCCAGGCCGAATACGGGCCCATCATCTCCCTCCCCATCGGCTCCCGCTCTACCGTCTTCGTCGCCGACCGCTCCCCCGCCCACCAGGCCTTAATCCTGAACGGCGCCGTGTTCGCCGACCGCCCCCAGGCCTTGGCCACCAACAAGTGCGCCAGCAGCAACCAGCACACCATCGCCTCCGCCGTCTACGGCCCCACGTGGCGTCTCCTCCGCCGCAATATCACCTCCGAAATCCTCCACCCTTCCCGCGTTAAATCCTACGGCAGCGCCCGCAAATGGGTTCTCGACATCCTCGTCAACCGCCTCAAAACCGAGTATCAATCCCACTCCGAAGCCGCCGCCGCCGGGGTCAGGGTGGTCGACCACTTCCAATACGCCATGTTCTGCCTCCTGGTTCTGATGTGCTTCGGCGACAAATTGAACGAAGAGCAAATCAAAGAAATCGAGCACGTGCAGCGCCAACTACTTTTGAGTTCCGGGCGGTTCAATATCCTCAATTTCAAGCCGAAATTGACGAAGATTATCTTCAAAAATCGGTGGCGGCAATTCTTCAAAATCCTCGAGGAACGACGAGAAGTGCTCGTCCCTCTGATTCGAGCACGACAAAACAGGGCAAAGCAGGGCAGCAAAACCGACGACAAGGATGATGAATTTGTGTTGTCGTATACAGATACGCTGCTGGACCTCGAGCTTCCCGACGGCAACGAAAAGCGGAAGCTTTCGGAGGGAGAAATGGTTAGCCTCTGCTCAGAGTTTCTGACCGCCGGCACCGACACGACTTCCACCGCGCTGCAGTGGATCATGGCCAACGTAGTGAAGTACCCGCAAGTTCAGGATAAGCTGTTTGCGGAGATTAAAGGGGTGATGGGAGAAACGGAGGACGAGGTGCGGGAGGAGGTCCTGCACAAGCTGCCGTATCTGAAAGCCGTGATCTTGGAGGGGCTGAGGCGCCATCCACCGGCGCACTTTGTGCCGCGCGCGGTGACGCATGACGTGGTTTTGGGCGGATACGTGGTGCCCAAGAACGGGAGTGTTAGTTTCATGGTGGCGGATATAGGGTGGGACCCGCAAGTGTGGGAGGATCCCATGGCTTTCAAGCCGGAGAGGTTCTTGGGCAGCGGCGGAGAAGAAGGGTTCGATTTGAGGGGGAGCAGGGAGATTAAGATGATGCCGTTTGGGGCAGGGAGGAGGATCTGTCCAGGGTCGGGATTGGCGGTGCTTCACCTGGAGTACTTTGTGGCGAATTTGGTGTGGAAATTTGAGTGGAGAACTGTGGAGGGAGATGACGTGGACCTGTCAGAGAAGCAGGAGTTTACTATAGTGATGAAGAATCCATTGCATGCCCACGTAATCCCTAGAATTTAATACGTGTGAGAATTCTGTACTAATTATTCGGTGCATATTCAACCGTTGAATCTATCCATGTATGCTTTTCATTGATTATGTAATTTTGAAAATTTAGATTTTTAGTTTACTAGTCTGATTCAAGACGGATTTTATAACTTCAATATTTAGAGAGTGATTTGTGTGAGATGTATTTGCTACTTTTTAGCTTATAACTAATACAACTTTCAAATCTTGGGAAGACAACTTCTGTATTAGAGACTGCCCAAGAGCAAGGAGCATTTGAGCATTTGAGAATTTGATGGGATTGCCTACATAGGTACAACTCTCCTTTAATCTTTGTGTTACAGCTTGTCTAATGACTAATTCGAAATCCAAGTTACTGTAGTCTAAACAAATTCGGTGGAGTAGTGTTTTTGTTTTTACCTTTGCATATATGGAAATGAAAGAATAAATAACTCTTTGAAGACAACTTCTTTCCGACAAAGGTGTTGAGGTACCATTTCCATTCATTGCTTAATTTGTTAGACTATGCTTCATCCCCAAAATTCATCATCTGAAGTAATCTCAAGTTTTCAACTTCATGTTTTGAGCCCCAGAGAAAAGGTTAAGCTCTATGGAACTACTATATTTACAGCGATCTCGATCTGATATGCTAATAGTATTAGCACCCAAGTTTTTGTTACAACAGTTGCATTTTTGCAGATGGAAAATATGACTAGTGTATTTATATTTTTTATCTTTTTTGTAGGGTGGTGGTTCCGGCACCCAACAAATTGTGATCGAAGGCCCCTTATGCGAGGATTATTACAAGATCTGGGAGTATCTCTACTCACAATTTTATTTGCTTTAAGTAGAGATACATAATGTTAAATGCCTTCGGATGAACTGTCATTTAGTCGTGATGTTAATTTCTAGTGATTTCATGAAACACCCTAAAGTTTAATTTAAATGTATGACTTATTTTCCGTTGAAGTTGTGAATTCTATTCATGCATGATGGATCTTCGACACAAATTGGCAGTTCAAGTAAATCATATTCAAGGAAACAAATCATGTTTGATGAGTTAGAGACGAACGTGTTAACTTCAAATAGTACCAAGACATTACATACATGCTAAAACTAAACATCACAAACGAATCACAGTTAAGCAGTTTAACCTTTTTACGTGACAAAATATAGTTGAGTCGGAATAATGAGGCAAACATGACAAGTAAATTGCCATGCATTTTAGCTTTTCATCGATACAATGTTGTGTGATTGGTTTGCGATATTTTGCTCGACCCAAGAGTTGGTCTCCAGGTCAACGTCAACGTTCGTCAGCAAAGGAGCTTTATCCATCTATTTATAAAATATGGAAAATAACAATTTATTAAGCAAACTCATTTGCCCTTTGTCTGATTGCCAACGGTTGACCATGGAAACCTGGTTTGGAAGTTTCAGTGGAGGGCTGTGGAGGGAGATGACGTTGATCTGTCAGAGAAGATGGAGTTTACTGTGGTGATGAAGAATCCATTGCAATCGTGCATAATTCCTAGAACTTAATAAGTTAGTGAATTCTGTACTAATTCTTCGGTGCACCGTTAAATCCATCCATGTATGCTCTTCATTGATTATGTAATTTCGAAAATTTGGATTTTTAGTTTACTAGTGTGATTCAAGACCCTTAATAAAAGGTTTAGTATTTGAATCTAACGGAGGACATGACATATAACCAAGCGCAATGACGTTCTATGATTCATATAGCCAACCCTACTTAGTGGAAAAAGACTTTGTTGTTGTTGTTGTTGTAGTGTGATTCAAGACAGATTTTATAACTTCAATATTTAGTGAGTGATTTGAGTGAGCTGTATTTGCTATCTTGATGTAATTGTAAACACGTATCGGAGATTATGAAGTAGCTTGGGTTGATTCTGAGGCAGGAAAGACAGAAAATGAAATGCTATATTTACAACCCCTCTTAACCCCGCCTCCACCGCATGAATCTGTCCTTGTTGGTGACTTAAAAATGGCTACTTTCAAGCAATTTCTTTCCGACAAGGGTGCTTAGATACCATTTCCGTTCATTGCTTAATTTGTTGGACTATGTTTCATCACCAAAATTCGTTATATGAAATAATCTTTCTCAACTTCATGTTTTGTAGCCCATAGATAAGGTTAAATCTCTATGGAACTACCATATATACAACTAGGGGTGGGCACGGGCCGGGCCGGGCCCAATTTTGAAGGGACTGGACCGGACCTGGGTTCAAAGAAAACGGGTCAAAGATTACATTTTTTAATATAGGAACCAGACCTTACCCGGCCCGGTTGAAATGGGCCAGTTCAGGCTAGGTTCACGGGTCCCTTTTTTTTTTTTGGTTTGAAAAAAAATAATAAAATTTGCACTGATTGCAAACTGCACTGATTGCAACTGCACAGAGTCACAGACTGCATTTATGCAAATTTTGCACAAATTCACCATTATTCACATCCAATCAAAAATTCTAAATACAAAGTCCAACATTCAAGTTCATAGATTAACAATACATCCAAAATAACAATATTACATCGTCCAACATCTAAAAATCAAATCAACATACAAAATATCCGAAAGTCCAAGGCATCCACAATAAATTCCAAATTAACATCCAAAACCACATCCAACGTCCAAGTTCTAACAACAATCCTCATTGAATCTGTAAGCAAAAATAGAATATAAACATGACATTTTTAACGTCTAATATCACATTATCCTCATTGAATCATTGAAATTTAAAGTTTATTCATTTGAGTTTAAAATATTACCGCAATTCCTTTTCCTTTATTCGTTCGAGTTGTTTGAGGAGCTTCAATTTCAGGAACACTTGGTAAGATGGTTGAGCTTGTAGATATAGTATTTGCTCTTCTTCTTTTATATTCTACAACAAAGAACAAACGTTAATTGTAAACCAATTAATATAAAGTATAAATCAAGCTATGCAAAACAAAATAATTACCTTATTCACACTCTTGATAAAATTCAAGCTCAGCCGAACTTGCTTCATACTCAATGTTGCTAATTGGTTCACATCTTAACCAATTTTGGAGGCATATCAATGACTCCAATGTTTGAGGAAGGAGAGATGATCTAAAAGGGTCAATTACTCACTTTCCTCCACTAAATGCACTTTCACTGGCAACTATGGACACTTGAATTGGCAAGACATTTTTCGCTATCAAAGCAAGTGTGGGATATGTGCTCCTCCCTTTCAACTTCCACCATTTCAAAACGTCAAATTGTGAACCATATGGTACTTTCTCTACAATGTCAAGGAGATACTTATCCACCTCATGTGCAAGCGCAATATCTTCGGTGTCTTCTAGTTCATTCTCCCAATCATTTACGATTTGACTAAATATCATTAGATTTTCTGTTGGCACACTAGAAGATGATTGTTTTACCCTTGAACAAGTAGTGTCAACAAGTAAATCTTCTCTACCCTTTTGTTGTGTTATGAACCGAAAGCTTGGTAAGCATATTCATCACACATTGCCTTTAACAATGTCTTCACTTCATTACTTTTCTGTTGAATCTCTTTTTCAGGAAGCTATAATTGCTTTCCACACAAGTGCATGTAGTGCCTCAATTTGAACCTTAGGTCTAAGATAAGGGCAACTACAAATATTTGATTAAGGGAGTCAATTGAACAAAAATATTTTCAATATTTGGCTCTCCTGCTAAATGTCATATCACGTAGCACCAACTATATACTTTCTCCAGTTTGCATATATTCAGGCAAAAAAAACTTTTCAATCTCATTTTCCACAACATTGACATCATGAACAGCTGTATTAGATGTGGGATATTTACTTGCACTAACTTTCAAAGTTATAAGATAGAAGACCTTCAAAAATTCCACAAACACTTCTACACCATCCCAATCTTCCTCTTTAGGTGGTCCAACCCTCCCTTTACTCGCCACTTCTTCTCCTTCATCATTAAGCACCTTTTCCCTAAAATAGGCGGAGTATATATTGGCTTCATCATCTTCGGACATCCTTTCAAATGCTTTTTTAAACTTTAAGCAATATTCTAGCATCATGTATGTGCTATTCCATCTAGTAGGCACATCCATAACAACTAGACCCATACTATCCAACTTCTCATTCTCCACATATTTCTTGAAATAACTAAACCTTTGGGGACTTGATCTCACAAACCGCACAACATTTCTAAGAACATCCACACTTGTATCTAATCTTTTCAACCAAGTTGATAATATGAGCTAAGCACCTCACATGCATAAACTTGCCATTCATAATAATTTTACTATTATGCCATTTCTGCATTTTACGAACAATATACTCAATTGCCACCTTATTAGCCGATGCATTGTCAACTGAAATACACATTACCTTTTCAATCTCCCACTCAACCAAACATTGCTCAATCATCTTCCCTATTTCTTTGCCTTCATGACTTGAAATCAAACAAAATTTTAGAATCATTTTGTGCATATTCCATTCATCATCTACAAAATGAGCAGTTAGCACCATGTAGTTCAAATTTTACACACTTGTCCATGTATCAGTAGTCAAGCTCACTCTATGATTGTGTATCTCCCTTTTTAAATAATCTTTCATGGTATCATACATATTGAATAACTCCCTCACGATGGTTCTCCGAGATGGAACATGCAATCTAAGCTGGACTTTGCACATCATCCGCCTAAACCCTTCACTCTCCACAACACTAAAATGTACCTCCTCGATCACAATATACTCAATAATACCTTCCACACTTTCTTCTTGGCTCCACCCTTTAGCAACAAGCATGTTTTTGACATCCCCCAAAAGGTTCAGAACTGCCTAGAACCTTTTGCAACTCATTAGTTGGTTTAAATAACTTGCAATGTTTATTGATATGTTCAATGTAAGTACTAGTTCCACCCCCACTAGTATCACATGCAAAAAGGGTGTTACAATAGTTACACTTAGCCTTCAATACTTGTACCTCCACCATATCTTTCTTTCCATCCTTTTCTACTTCTTGTATTTCCGAGACGGTACACTTAGTGACATGATCCCAAACCCAAGATCTCTCAGAAGAAGATCTCTCTAGTGAAGCTATTATAGTTGGTTGTTTTGTCTTTAGAATATGTGGTGCTTTTCTTTTTCTGGAGGATGAGGGGTTTGGGGGAGGCATTGATGATTTTGCCTATGTGGGTTGTGCTTGTGGAAGACATGGTGATGTAGCCGTAGATGATGCTACATTAGTAGTAAGGGTACTTTGACTTTGAGATTGAGACATTATGTAAAAATCTGTAAAAATTAAATAATGGAAGTATATTCATTAATCAAATAAAGCTATTTCGAAATATGTACACCAATTTCATGAAATTACCACAAAATACTAATCATCTCAAGAAACCATTAAAACTTCAGAGTTCAGATCACGAATAAAACCAACTACTAAATCCATCCCCATTAAGAGAAAGAAACTAAATGAAACCAAATGAAAACAAGAGAAAGACGTGCTCAATGAAAACAAAGAGAAACCAAATGAAAGACGTGCTAAATAAATCCATCCCCATTAATACTCGATATGAAACCAAATGAAAATAGGAGAAAGAAACTATATGCTAAAAAGAGGAAGAGAGCAATTTTGAATCATGCTAAATTTGACTTACATTAGCAATATTTTAAAGAAGGGGTGTGATATCCACACACCATTTTTTACTTCTCTCACACCTTTTTGCTTTTTGGCCGTCGGATCGGATGAATTAAAGAAGATCAACGGACAGAAATTAACAAGGGTGTGTGAGAAGTAAAAATGGGTGTGTGAATAGCACACCCCTTTAAAGAAAAACTAGTTTAAAAAAAATGTGCAGATATATTAACTATTAAGTACTTACATTTGTTGGGTTCCAAAGAAAAGACTAGTGCTTTCTTCCAATCAAAAGAGTAGCCCCACTTCTCTGGTTCACTTACCTGCAGAATGATTAGGAATAATTAGGAATAAGGAGAGAATCAAACTATAAGTTCACACACATTCCCATATACTACAGAAACCAAAATCATACTAAATTTGTTTGAGAAGACATAAACCAAATCAGAGGCTGTTATGCTTCTAAAAGAACATATGAGCACTCACCTAATGCAAAACAACATCAAATGGTCCTTGATCTGAAAGTGGCTTGTTGACATCAATTGTAATGAAGAAGATTCCTTTATTCTTGCAATGAAGAACATCCCCTTACAACAATCTGTATTAGAGAACCTGTTTAATGTGCTAAACCTAAAGACAATAAGAGCACAGCCCCCAATTACTCAGAAATTACAAGGAAACAAGGTTGACATCAGAGGCAACAAAGAAGTAAGCCTACAAGACTAAAAGGAAACAAACAGCCTAGCCTGCAAAGATTCAGAGAAGTCTGGACACAAAGCCAGGAATAATTAGCACTTTAACCCTGCAGATTATGATTGACGAGTGACAACCCATCTTTGTTTACTTTTACTTTTGTTTGTTGGATTAGCTAGCACTTTAACATTCAACAGAAACTAGTATGTAAAACTTTAATGTGTTGTTCATCTGCTACACATTAGGTTAATTAATTTGTGTGTGGGTGTATGAGTGTCACCCTTCAAATTCATGCAGTAATTGCCATGGCACTAGTGCCACTGCAGCTAGGCCTTGTCCTCCACCTCCAATATATATTGAATTAATTGCACTTTCATCCAAGTACCCATACATCACTCCATACAAAATAAAAACAAAGACTTGTCACAATATCACTAATGCCGGCTTGGTTCTTAATGTTATGTTGTATTTTTAAATCCATTTGTAATTATATCCGTCCGTGAAACAATAATATAAATTGACCAAATTAAAATACAGACCATTGCCAATGTATTATGAATTAATTGCGCTTTCATCATCCAACAACTCATACATTATTCAATGAATAAAATAAATATATTAATAAAGAGGATAAGATTGAATAATAATAAACAACACTACGAACACGTATGATTGAAAGTTGTACTTTTAAACACATTTGCAATTTCATCGGTAGCATATAGAAAGAGGGGAAACTTAGTGAACTTAAAACATGTTTGAATACTAAGTGAACTAAAGCATAACAAATCCCTAAAAATTGCTTAAGTTCAAATGGGTTTTCTATCCGAAAATCAAATCTAATTTCCAAAACAGATCAATATAAGAACATCTAAAATTGAATTGTATCATCATCAACCAAATCTACACCGGCCATTGGTGAAACCAAACTCATACAATCACCAAATCACGAACTTTTTGAGATGCAATCGAAACACAAATTGACAACTGTGAACGATAAGAACTAAGAAGAACTTGACTACATTGAATCTGAGATGACAACTGAGATTGGAACATTAGAAAAAACAAACTAAAACTCACCAGAGACATGGCTGTTCCAGAAAAACGTTTTGCTTAGACTTAGATCTGAAATATGCAAAGCCAAAAAAAACCCAAACTTTGTTATCAGTGATTCAGTATTACAATGGAAAAAAAAATGGTAGATGCAAAAAGAAGAACCCTAAATGGTGGCAACAGATCAATCATCAATCTACAAATGCAATTCAAATATAAATGACACTGAATTACATGGATTAAACAAGAATTACAATCCTACAAATAAATGACACTAAATTTGCCATGAAAAGTGAAGCTCCACAATAGGTAATAACCCATGGAAAATCAAAAGAGCATGTTTGACAGAGATGCAACTGAAAATCTAAAACCCAAATCACTTCCACAGAACCTGAGACCATGCTTGCATGCATCAATCAAATCCAAATGACACGTGGGAAGATAGTCGACATTGCCTCGCATCTACGAGACCCAAAACACAACTTCCCTTCTCCCATTTGTTCACAAGTGCTCATATGGTTTCTATTCTATTTTGCGCAAGTAATAACCCAAAATTTGTTATAAGTGATTCAGTATTACAGTGGAAAAAAATTGGTATATGCGAAGAGAAAAACCCTAAATGGTGGCAACACATCAATCATCAATCTACAAATGCAATTCAAATTTTAAGAAAACCCTAAATGGTGGCAACAGGATTCAATCATCAATCTACAAATTCTAACTTAAAACCCCTAAAATCCCTACACCAGATATTCACAATTTCACATTAATAATAAAACCTAATTCAAAATTACCTAAATTTTAAAGGGATGATGGTTGGTAGTGGTACTTGACCACTGGTGGTAGCAGTGTTCGTCGACGGTGGTGATGGGGTGATGGTGGTCGCGACGGCGGATGTGGTACCATTGTGTTGGTAGCGACGACGCTGTGAGAGTGTGAGAGTTGAAGCTCGATAGTGGTGATGGGGTGATGGGGTGATGCTGGTTGTGACGGCGGAAGTGGTGCTGTTGTGTTGGTCCCGACGACGTTAAGCAATGTAAGTGAGAGTCTGAGAGTTGGAGTCGAGGGAAGGGACAGGGAATGAGTCGAGTCGAGGGAGGGAGATATTCTGAGAGACTGAGGGTGATTCTAGAACTCGGGAGGTGGAATTGGCTAAAGTAGCCCCGCTTCTCTGGTTCACTTACATGCATAATGATTAGGAATAATTAGGAATAAGGAGAGAAACAAACTATAAGTTTACACACATTCCCGTATACTACATAAACCAAAGCCATGCTAAATTTGTCGGAGAAGACAGAAACCAAATCAAAGGTTGTTATGCTTCTAAAAGAACATATGAGCACTCACCTTATGCAAAACAACATCAAATGGTCCTTGATCTGAATGTGGCTTGTTTACATCAATTGCAATGAAGAAGATCCCCTTATTCCTGCAATAAAGAAGATCCCCTTCTAACAATCTGTATTAGCAAACCTGTTTAATGTGCTAAACCTAAAGACAACAAGAGCAGAGCCCCCAATTATTGAGAAATTGCAAGGAAACAAGGTCGACAGTAAAGGCAACAAAGCAGTAAGCCTACAAGACTAAAAGGAAACAAACAGCCTAGCCTGCAAAAATTCAGATAAGTCTGGACGCAGAGCCAAGAATAATTAGCACTTTAACTTTTGTTTGTGGGATTAGCTAGCACTTTAACATTCAACACAAACTAGTATGAAAAACTTTAATGTGCAGTTCATCTGCTACACATTAAGTTAATTAATCTGTGTGTGGGTGTGTGAGTGTCACCCTTCAAATTCATGCAGTATGAGGGGGAATTCCCACGGCATTAGTGCCACTGCAGCTAGGCCTTGTCCTCCACCTCCAATATATATTGAATTAATTCCACCTTCATCCAAGTACCCATACACCACTCCATACAAAATAAAAACAAAGACTTGTCACAATATCACTAATGCCGGCTTGGTTCTTAACGTTATGTTGTATTTTTAAATCCATTTGTAATTATATCCGTCCGTGAAACAATAATATAAATTGATCAAATTAAAATACAGACCATTGCCAATATATTATGAATTAATTGCGCTTTCATCATCCAACAACTCATACATTATTCCATAAATAAAATAAATATATTAATAAAGAGGAGAAGATGGAATAATAATAAACAACACAACAAACACGTATGATTGAAAGTTGTACTTTTTAAACACATTTACCATTTCATCGGTAGTATATAGAAAGAGGGGAAACTTAGTGAACTTAAAACATGTTTGAATACTAAGTGAACTAAAGCATAACAAATCCCTAAAAATTGCTTAATTTCAAATGGGTTTTCTATCCGAAAATCAAATCTAATTTCCAAAACAGATCAATATAAGAACATCTAAAATTGAATTGTATCATCATCAACCACATCTACACCGGCCATTGGTGAAACCAAACGCTTACAATCACCGAATTACGAACTTTTTGAGATGCAATAGAAACACAAATTGACAACTGTGAATGATAAGAACTAAGAAGAACTGGACTACATTGAATCAGAGACGACAACTGAGATTGGTACATTAGAAGAAACAAACTAAAACTCACCAGAGACATGGTTGTTCCAGAAAAACGTTTCGCTTAGACTTAAATCTGAAATACGCAAAGCCAAAAAAAAACCCAAACTTTGTTATCAGTGATTCAGTATTACAGTGGAAAAAAATTGGTAGATGCGAAGAGAATAACCCTAAATGGTGCAACAGATCAATCATCAATCTACAAATGCAATTCAAATATAAATGACACTGAATTACATGGATTAAACAAGAATTACAATTTTACAAATATAAATGACACTGAATATGCCATGAAAAGTTAGGCTCCACAACAGGTAATAACCCATGGAAATTCAAAACAAGCATGTTCGACAAAGATGCAACTGAAAATCTAAAACCCGAATCACTTCCACAGAACCTGAGACCATGCTTGCGCGCATCAATCAAATCCAAATGACACGTGGGAAGATAGTCGACATTGCCTCGCATCTACTAGACCCAAAACACAACTTCCCTTATCCTCTTTGTTCACGAGTGCTCATACGGTTTCTATTCTATTTTGCGCAGGTAATAACCTAAAATTTGTTATCAGTGATTCAGTATTACAATGGAAAAAAATTGGTAGATGCGAAGAGAAGAACCCTAAATGGTGGCAACACATCAATCATCAATCTACAAATGCAATTCAAATTTTAAGAAAACCCTAAATGGTGGCAACAGGATTCAATCATCAATCTACAAATTCTAACTTAAAACCCCTAAAATCCCTACACCAGATATTCACAAATTCACATTAATAATAAAACCTAATTCAAAATTACCTAAATTTTAGAGGGATGATGGTTGGTAGTGGTACTGGACCACTGGTGGTAGCAGTGTTCCTCGACGGTGGTGATAGGGTGATGGTGGTTGCAACGACGGAGGTGATGCCATTGTGTTGGTAGCGACGGCGATGTGAGAGTCTAAGAGTTGGAGCTCGATGGTGGCTACGACGGCGGAGGTGGTGCTGTTGTATTGGTCCTGACGGCATTAAACACTGTGAGTGAGAGTCTGAGAGTTGGAGTCGAGGGAAGGGACATGGAGGGAGTCGAGTCGAGGGAATGAGAGATTCTGAGAGACTGAGGGTGATTCTGGAACTCGGGAGGTGGAATTGGCTAGGGTTGAAACTAACTGTTGAGATTGGATGGAGATATGATATTTTAAATCTCGTCTGTCCATTGTAATTACAAACAGGCCGGTCCGGGTTCTCGCATTTCTTATACTTTTAGAACTGGCCCAAACTGAAAACTTCAAAGGCCAGGCCCGGCCCGCCTCGTATCGTTCTGTTTTTACAAAATTAGGAACTGGTCCGTACCCGCCCCGACCAGCAATTCCTGTACCCATTTGCCCACCCCTTTATACAACGATCTTGATCTGATTTCTTTGACATGTTGAATTTGCTGGTGGGGCGTTGAGATGCGGTGAATATGTGACATTACGCAAAGCTGGAGATGCAAGCCATAAGGTTGGTCATATACAGATATGCTAATAGTACTAGCACCTAAATTTTGGGCACAATAGTTCCATAGCAAGAGTTATGGTTTGCGAATGGAAAGTCTGACAAGCGTATGTATAATTTGATCTTTTGTAGGGTGGGGGTTCCGGCACCCAACGAATTGTGATCAAAGACCCCTTATGTGAGGATTGTTACAAGATTCGGGAGTATCTCTACTCACAATTTTATTTGCTTTAAGATCATCTCCAATCCTTGGGGATAAAGCTTAAAATTTTAAGCCATAAGTCAGAATCTGATTTTCCTTTACAACCCTTATGGCTTAAAATTTTAGATGATCAAATAATGATTTTAGCCTAACTTTTTGTTTTTGGTAACTTTTTTTGAAAATAAAATTTATGTAGATTATCTTAATTTATTTTTATGAACATTTTAGTCTAAAAATATTTAAATTCTGATAAGTAATTAAAAATCATACAAATACATAGGTGTTTATAAAGTTTTAAGTTAAATTTGATTTAAATAATTTTCTTAATTTTGGGCCGTCAAATCTTTTTTTTTACTATTAGATTTGATCTCATTTCATCGTAGCAGTTAGATTATAAGTAAAAAAACAAAAAAAAGTTTGAAATATAACAATTTGGTGGGTTCAAAATAATTTAAGCCAGGCTTAAATCCTGGGAGGAATTTAGCTTAGAGATATATTTTCTCTCCCGGACTTATTTTAACCCATGATTGGAAATGGTTTGGGAGGGTTTTTAAAACTTATATTTTAAGCTTTATTTCATGAGTTGGTGATGGTCTAAGGGGAGAGACATAATATCTAACGCTTTCGGATGAACTAACATTTAATCGCGATATTAACTTCTAGTGATTCGAGGAAACACACTAAAGTTTAATTTCAATGCAGGCCTTATTTTTGGACCCGGTTTCTCTGCCCTCCCAATTCCCATACACTCTCATCTCTTCCTATTTTGTGCAATCACGCTTAAGCCACATCAACATTTTATATTGATTTTTTTATAGAGATAATAAGACAAAAAATAATAGTGATATAAAATATTAACGTAACTTAACTGTAATCGCATAAATAGGAGGAGACGAGAGTGTATAGGGCTAGGAGGGCAGTGTCATGGTCAGACATTTTAAGTGAAAGTGACAATATGTGCAGCTGAGTCAATGCATTGGAAACCTGGTTCCTCATCAATATGCTTATAAAGTATGGAAACTAATAATTGTTGAGCAAACGCAGTTGCTCTTTGTCTGATTGCTTACGATTCACCATGGAAACCTGGTTCCTTATCCTCATCGCCCTCTGCGTCTCCTTCCTCCTCAAACCCCTTCTCTCTCTATTCCTACCCACTTCCATCTCCAGACCCAATCTCCCTCCCGGGCCTCGCTTCTTCCACATCATCGAAGGCTTCTTATTCCTCCTCAAATCTTCCTTGGAGCTCGAGCCTATTATCCGCAAACTCCAGGCCGAATACGGGCCCATCATCTCCCTCCCCATCGGCTCCCGCTCTACCGTCTTCGTCGCCGATCGCTCCCTCGCCCACCAGGCCTTAATCCAGAACGGAGCCGTGTTCGCCGACCGCCCCCTGGCCTTGGCCACCAACAAGTGCGTCAGCAGCAACCAGCACACTATCGGCTCCGCCGTCTACGGCCCCTTGTGGCGCCTCCTACGCCGCAACCTCACCTCTGAAATCCTTCACCCTTCCCGCGTCAAATCCTACGGCAACGCCCGCAAATGGGTTCTCGACATCCTCGTCAACCGCCTCAAAACCGAGTCTCAATCCCACTCCGAAGCTGCCGCCACCGGAGTCAGGGTGGTCGACCACTTCCAATACGCCATGTTCTGCCTCCTGGTTCTGATGTGCTTCGGCGACAAATTGAACGAAGAGCAAATCAAAGAAATCAAGCGCGTGCAGCGCCAACTACTTTTGAGTTTCGGGCGGTTCAATATCCTCAATTTCAAGCCGAAATTGACGAAGATTATCTTCAAAAATCGGTGGCGGCAATTATTTAAAATCCTCGAGGAACGACGAGAAGTGCTCCTCCCTCTGATTCGAGCACGACAAAATAGGGCAAAGCAGGGCAGCAAAACCGACGACAAAGATGATGAATTTGTGTTGTCGTATACAGATACGCTGCTGGACCTCGAGCTTCCCGACGGCAACGAAAAGCGGAAGCTTTCGGAGGGAGAAATGGTCAGCCAATGCTCAGAGTTTCTGGATGCCGGCACCGACACGACTTCCACCGCGCTGCAGTGGATCATGGCCAACGTAGTGAAGTACCCGCAAGTTCAGGAGAAGCTGTTTGCCGAGATTAAAGGGGTGATGGGAGAAACGGAGGACGAGGTGCGGGAGGAGGTCCTGCACAAGCTGCCGTATCTGAAAGCCGTGATCTTGGAGGGGCTGAGGCGCCACCCGCCGGCGCACTTTGTGCCGCGCGCGGTGACGCATGACGTGGATTTGGGCGGACACGTGGTGCCCAAGAACGGGAGTGTTAGTTTCATGCTGGCGAGTATAGGGTGGGACCCGCAAGTGTGGGAGGACCCCATGGCGTTCAAGCCGGAGAGGTTCTTGGGCAGCAGTGGAGGAGAAGAAGGGTTCGATTTGAGGGGGAGCAGGGAGATTAAGATGATGCCGTTTGGGGCAGGGAGGAGGATCTGTCCAGGGTCGGGATTGGCGGTGCTTCACCTGGAGTACTTTGTGGCGAATTTGGTGTGGAAATTTGAGTGGAGAACTGTGGAGGGAGATGACGTGGACCTGTCAGAGAAGCAGGAGTTTACTATAGTGATGAAGAATCCATTGCATGCCCACGTAATCCCTAGAATTTAATACGTGTGAGAATTCTGTACTAATTATTCGGTGCATATTCAACCGTTGAATCTATCCATGTATGCTTTTCATTGATTATGTAATTTTGAAAATTTAGATTTTTAGTTTACTAGTCTGATTCAAGACGGATTTTATAACTTCAATATTTAGAGAGTGATTTGAGTGAGCTGTATTTGCTACTTTTTAGCTTATAACTAATACAACTTTCAAATCTTGGGAAGACAACTTCTGCATTTAGAGACTGCCCAAGAGCAAGGAGCATTTGAGAAATTGATGGGATTGCCTACATAGGTACAACTCTCCTTTAATCTTTGTGTTACAGCTTGTCTAATGACTAATTCGAAATCCAAGTTACCGTGGTTTGAACAAATTCGATGGAGTAGTGTTTTTATTTTTACCTTCGTATATATGGAAATGAAAGAATAAACAACTCTTTGAAGACAACTTCTTTCCGACAAAGGTGTTCAATTACCATTTCCGTTCATTGCTTAATTTGTTAGACTATGCTTCGTCCCTAAAATTCGTCATCTGAAGTAATCTCAAGTTTTCAACATCATGTTTTGAGCCCCAGAGATAAGGTTAAGCTCTATGGAACTACTATATTTACAGCGATCTCGATCTGATATGCTAAGGGTGCGTTTGTTGCGCCGGACTGTCTCGGATTGGACTAGCTGCCGGGACTAAGCTGGACTGGCTTAGACTGGACTAAGCTGGACTAACTTAGTGAAGTGTTTGGTGTAATGTCGGACTAAGAAGCAGGATAAGAAAAACAGTACTGTTCACCAGATTTGTGTTTGCTTAGACTAGGATTACAAATTTTTGCCATTGTGTAATAGAGTAATGCTACAAATCTCATGATATGGGTTAATTGGAGCATATTTTTGCCATGTATATTATGAATCTTAAAAAAAAATTGACAATTGTTTTGTTTCTATTACCTGCTAATAGAATTGGGTTTAATTTGCAAATGTAGCTTGGTTTAAACTCTATCACCCAACAGAAGAAAAATAATAGTGCCCAATACATGCAACTTCAACAAATACAAGTACATAAGAAGATCTCCATAATTTAGAAAATCCTAGTTAACATTAGCCAAAATAGATCTCCATAATTTACAAAATGGCTAGTTAACATAAGCCAAAATACTAGTGCAAAGCTAAGTTATAAGCCATAACATAAGATTGTATGATTAATAAAATACATCCATGTTAACATTAATAAAATACATCCATGTTAACATTAGCCAAAATCCTCATCCGCTTGCGTTGTCGCTTAAAAGCCTTTGGACGAACACTTTCTTGAGTTCCGGTTTGATTGCCCTGAACACTCCCACATTTTTTGGTTTATCCAAAATAAGAGACAATGCATCAATTTGATCCATAGGAGAGAGACCCATTGCTTCAAGTTCATTAGCTATGTCAGTATGATCTGCAGTACCTTGAACTAAAGCTTCAGTTACCATTTGCATCCTCTTCCCACTTTCAACATAAAAATCTTTCAGTCCACTGATAATTGCCTCGGTTCCATCACTTGAACTTCCCACAGCTCTTTTCCTCTTTCTTTGGCTATTTTCAGATGGGGTGCTTTGTTGGCTTTGTTGGTTCATTGAAGAAACAAAATTTTCACCTCCAATATCACTTTCACCAACATGATCATGACTTTGTTCCTCCACCATTTGAGCAGGGGTTTCGGCTACATTACCCGTAGCCCGATCTTTTCCAAATATATATGCAAATCTATCAAACAGTGGAAAAGGTTTGCTTCTCCATCCATCGGCTTCTTTATTTCTCTAAGATTATATCAACATAGCAAAACTAAAATTTAGCATGCGTAACAAATATAGCAGCAATAATATAACTAATGTATAAATAAAATAGGATATGAACCTGCACATAAGTTTGCCATGAGTCATCACTGTCAACTTCAACGCACTTTTTGACATCATTCCATGCAAATCCACTTGTGTTTATCATGTCAACGACCATACTATATGTTTTTTTTTCCATTTCTTCAACTTGGACTCAATATGTAGATTTGCCTTTATATTTGAATGAGGACATAAAACATTGACAGCTTTTGCTATTTCAACCAAAGTACCTTGTTTGAAAGCACCGGTGTCACACCGTTGCTTCCGAGCAACAAAATCCTCAAGAACTCCTAGTAATACTTCTTCCTCAAATGCTTCCCATTTACGCCTTCTTCCTTTTGGCTCTTGAGTAGCATTCAAAATATTTTCGTTATCCATACCTAAACAAAAAATATTTTAATGAAGGAAAATACCATACAAATAATCAATCTGCATAATATCCAATCAACTTACATAATATCCAATCAACTTGCATAATATCCAATTAATTTGCATACCATCCAATCATTGTGCTAATATCTAACAAATGCATGATAAAAAGGAATACTAAAATAAAATGTTATCATTAACACATATAGCTAGTTCGGTTGCTGGTTCCTAATTGCTCTCCACTCGTTATACATTTCCTGAGCCATATCATTCCTCTTTGCAGTCCACTGGTCAGATGTTTGAACACTACCAACATATTCACCTTCTTCTGTATTTTGTCCATCTTCTATTATTGGCAAATTCTCCATTGGATCTACAGACATCTCTTGCCTAATAAGATTGTGTAGTAGGCAACAAGCGGTAATTATTCGACCTTGTGTCCTTATCGGATAGAAAGATGGACTCCTTAGTATCGACCACCTTCCTTTTAGCAAGCCAAAACAGCGTTCAATTACATTCCTTGCCTTAGAATGATTCATGTTAAAATATTCTTCCTTATTAGAAGGTGTTCGTCCCTCCCATTCAGATAAATGATAAGGTATTCCTCTATAGGGTGCAAGGAATCCTTCACCATTTGTATAACCACCATCTACAAGGTAATAATAACCTAATGAAAAAAAAAAACAGACCTTATTAGTGTTTTGTAGTTGACAAACAGAACTAGACCTAACTTACAAAGTTGAGACTAAGTAATAGTCTTACCCGCTGGTACCTTAAAACCATTAGGCATAGTAATTGCATCATGTAGCACTCTAGAGTCTGATGCGGAACCCTCCCACCCCAGAAACACATATATGAACTGCATATCTCCTGAACACACACCTAACACATTAGTTGCGACTCGACCCTTTCTTGTTCGGTATCTTGGTTTGTCAATTTCAGGTACATGCACATCAATGTGTGTTCCATCCAATGCTCCCAAACAATTCTTAAAAAAAAAAAAAAAAAAAAAGTTTTTGTTAATTTATACAAAGGGAATGAAGAGTTAAAGCTTAGGGAAAATGAAAAAAAATTCTCATCATACCTTAAAACATCGCCACCTAGGATCTGTAGAATCAATAGGCACAGGCTGTGGGACTTTCAGTAGGATACCTTGTAATCGCAAAATTCCTTGCAATACGCTATTAAAATACCTACTTATAGTCTCTCCCGACCTATAAAATCTACCGCCAACACTACGATTCTTAGTATGATGTGCTAATATTTGTAAAGTCATACACACCTGCTCCTCTACAGACACCAAACCATCAGTTTTTACCCTCACATCTTGACGAAGTAAGTCACATAATATGTCAAAAGTCCTTCTATCCATTCTCAATTCGTTGACACATTCAGTATCAGTATTCCCTATTATACCATTCAGATAACACAAACTAATCTCTCGTCTAATAAGTGAACGGTTAGTCAATGTGGGTCGTTCAACATGTCTCTGTTTGCCACGTAGCATCATCAACACAAGAATCGTACAAATGCAAATTGTCTCCAAATAAGACATCTCTAACAATAAGATCAATAAAAGCTTCCTTCGATCCATATCTATCCAAACAAAAAAAAAACAAAAAACAAATTAAGGACATTATATATGTAATATTTACTGTTATTAAGGGTGATGGAAATGAAGTGATTATGATACGAAATGAACTAGATCAAAGTAACTAGCGAAGTCACAATCCGAGGCATCAAATATACGGGTGGTGTTGGAAAAAAAAAGTTATCATTAACCCGAGGCAACAAATATACAGGTGGCGTTGAAAAAAAAAATTATCATTAACCCGAGGCAACAAATATACAGGTGGCGTTGAAAAAAAAAAAGTTATCATTAACTCGAAGCATCATATTCAAAATGTTCTACTCTTATACATCTATAAACATGTGTCTAAGAACACTAGTATGAGGATTGCTATCATTGCTAGGCATTGCATGTGAAGAGGGAAATTAAAGGACACCTGTAATGCAGTAGCCTTAGCCTTAGCCTTCTGTTTATGCTCCTCTTCTCTGCAACCAACAACCACAAAAAATTGCAATTCAGCATCAACCCCACACAATACAAAACATTCACATTGTAATATCATGGTTATAAACCAAGTACACACACACACACTCATGGACAAATGTGCAAAATACACATACATACTCACACTCACACTCACACTAACACACACACACGAACATACACACTCTCACACACGGACATACACTCACACACACTCATGGACAAATGTGCAAAATACACATACATACTCACACTCACACTCACACTAACACACACACATGGACATACACACTCTCACACACGGACATACACTCACACACACCCTGCATACATACATACACACACACACACACACTGCATACATACATACACACACACACACACACTGCATATATACATACACACACACACACATACTCACACTGCATACACACACACACACACTGCATACATAGACACACACACACACTGCATACATACACACACACACACACACTGCATACATACACACACACACACTGCATACATACACACACACACACACGGCATACATACACACACACACACACACTGCATACATACACACACACACACTGCATACATACACACACACACACTGCATACACACACACACACTGCATACACACACACAAACATACTCACACGGACATACACACTCTTACACACGGACATACACTCACACACACCCTGCATACATACATACATACACACACACACACTGCATACATACATACACACACACACACTGCATACATAGACACACACACACACACTGCATACATAGACACAC
This sequence comes from Malus sylvestris, assembly GCF_916048215.2. NCBI lineage: Eukaryota > Viridiplantae > Streptophyta > Magnoliopsida > Rosales > Rosaceae > Malus > Malus sylvestris. The sequence goes on from NC_062260.1 coordinate 27,485,827, forward strand.
ACACACACTGCATACACACACACACACACACACTGCATACATACACACACACACACACTGCATACATACACACACACACACACACGGCATACATACACACACACACACACACACACTGCATACATACACACACACACACACACGGCATACATACACACACACACACACACTGCATACATACACACACACACTGCATACATACACACACACACACACACTGCATACATACACACACACACACACACACACTGCATACATACACACACACACACACACTGCATACATACACACACACACACACACTGCATACATACACACACACACACACGGCATACATACACACACACACACACTGGTCAGCTGCACACACTGCACTCACACGGACATACACACTCTCACACACGGACATACACTCACACACACACTGCATACATACACACACACACACACTGCATACATACACACACACACACACACTGCATACACACACACACACACACACACACACACACTGCATACATAGACACACACACACACACACTGCATACATACACACACACACACACTGCATACATACATACACACACACTGCATACACACACACACACACATACACTGCATACATAGACACACACATACACTGCATACATACACACACACACACACACACTGCATACATACACACACACACACACGGCATACATACACACACACACACACACTGCATACATACACACACACACACACTGCATACATACACACACACACACACACACACACACTGCATACATACACACACACACACACTGCATACATACACACACACACACACACTGCATACATACACACACACACACTGCATACACACACACACTGCATACACACTCACACACATACACACTCTCACACACGGACATACACTCTCACACACTGACATACACTCACACCCTGCATACATACACACACACACTGCATACACACACACACACTGCATACACACACACACACACACTGCATACACACTCACACACATACTCACACGGACATACACACTCTCACACACGGACATACACTCACACACACCCTGCATACATACATACATACACACACACACACACACTGCATACATACATACATACACACACACACACACACACAGATTACACACACACACACAGAGTATACACAAACAGAGATTACACGCACACATAGAGTATACACACACACACAGACAAACCAGAGTACACACACACATAGTATACACACACATGCACACACACACAGACACACACAGAGATTACACACACAGATTCTAATCTCAATTTGACCTAAAAATTGATTTTGAAGTTTACCAGAAAAGTTGAAATACGAAAACCCCAAATTCTAATCTGAATTTGAACTAAAAATATGAAAACCCCAAATTCTAATCTCAATTCGACGAAATCAATCGAAGATTTGAAGCTTACCAGACTGTCTCCGACCAGATGAGGGCGAGAATACGCAGAGATGAGGGTGAGGAGGACGACGACGAGGAAGCAGGGCAAGGTCGACGACGAGCGACGAGCAGGACGAAGGACGTTGGGGATCCTCGCAGAGATGAGGACGAGCAGGACGTTGGGGATCCTCGCGGTTTTCTCTCCGAGCTTACGAGTCCGCCCAAAATTGGGGTTCTTCGTTAAGAACTCGTAATGAGGCGTGTAATCCGAGCGAGTCCCACCTAAGCCCATTAAAGCTAATCCGGTTGCACACCAAACACAGGACTATAGTCTAGTCCAGTCCAAGCCTTGCTAATCCTGTCAAACAAACGTGCCCTAATAGTATTAGCACCCAAGTTTTTGGTACAACAGTTGCATTTTTGCAGATCGAAAATATGACTAGCGTATTTATATTTTTTATCTTTTTTGTAGGGTGGTGGTTTTGGCACCCAACAAATTGTGATCGAATGCCCCTTATGCGAGGATTATTACAAGATTCGGGAGCATCTCCACTCACAATTTTATTTGCTTTAAGTAGAGATACATAATATCAAACGCCTTCGGATGAACTGTCATTTAGTCGCGATGTTAATTTATAGTGATTTCACAACACTAAAAGGTACCTCTTCGATCACAATATACTCAACAATACCTTCCACACTTTCTTCTAGGCTCCACCCTTTAGCAACAAGCTTGTTTTTGACATCCTCAAAAGGTCCAGAACTGCCTAGAACCTTTGGCAACTCATCAGTTGGTTTATATGACTTGCAATGTTTATTGATATGTTTAATGTAAGCACTAGTTCCACCCCCCACTAGTAACACATGAAAAAAGGGCATTACAATGGTTACACTTAGCCTTCCATACTTGTACCTCCACCATCTCTTTCTTTCCATCTTTTTCTACTTCATGTATTTTCGAGACGGTACACTTAGTGACATGATCCCAAACCCAAGATCTCTCAGAAGAAGATCTCTCTAGTGAAGCTATTATAGTTTGTTGTCTTGTCTTTGGAATAAGTGGTGCTTTTCTTTTTTTTTGGAGGATGAGGGGTTTTGGGGAGGTATTGATGATTTTGCCTGTGTGGGTTGTGCTTGTGTTGGTTGTGGAGGACATGGTGATGTAGCCATAGATGATGCTACATTAGTACTAGGGGTACTTTAACTTTGAGATCGAGACAATATGTAAAAATTTGTAAAAATTAAATAATGGAAGTATATTCATTAATCAAATAAAGATATTTTGAAATATGCACACCAATTTCATGAAATTACCACAAAATACTAATCATCTTAAGAAACCATTAAAACTTTAGAGTTCAGATCACGAATAAAACCAACTACTAAATCCATCCCCATTAAGAGAAAGAAACTAAATAAAACCAAATGAAAACAAGAGAAAGACGTGCTAAATGAAAACAAAGAGAAACCAAATGTAAGACGTGCTAAATAAATCCATCCCCATTAATACTCGATATGAAACCAAATGAAAATAGGAGAAAGAAACTATATGCTAAAAAGAGGGATAGAGCAATTTTGAATCATGCTAAATTTGACTTACATTAGCAATATTCAAAGAAAAACTAGTTAAAAGAAAAACGTGCGGATCTATTAACTATTAAGTACTTACATTTATTGGGTTCCAAAGAAGAAGACTAGTACTTTCTTCCAATCAACAGAGTAGCCCCACTTCTCTGGTACACTTACCTGCAGAATGATTAGGAATAATTAGGAATAAAGAGATAATCAAACTATAAGTTTACACACATTCTTGTATACTACAGAAACCAAAACCATGCTAAATTTGTCTGAGAAGACAAAAACCAAATCAGAGGCTGTTATGCTTCTAAAAGAACATATGAGCAGTCACCTTATGCAAAACAACATCAAAGGGTCCTTGATCTGAAAGTGGCTTGTTTACATCAATTGCAATGAAGAAGATCCCCTTATTCCTGCAATGAAGAAGATCCCCTTACAACAATCTGCATTAACAAACCGGTTTAATGTGCTAAACCTAAGGACAACAAGAGTAGAGCCCCAAATTACTGAGAAATTGCAAGGAAACAAGGTCGACAACAGAGGCAACAAAGCAGTAAACCTACAAGACTAAAAGGAAACAAACAGCCTAGCCTGCAAAGATTCAGAGAAGTCTGGGCGCAGAGCCAGGAATAATTAGCACTTTAACCCTGCAAATTATGATTGACGAGTGACAACCCATCTTTGTTTACTTTTACTTTTGTTTGTTGGAGTAGCTAGCACTTTAACATTCAACAGAAACTAGTATGTAAAACTTTAATGTGCTGTTCGTCTGCTACACATTAAGTTAATTTATCTATGCGTGGGTGTGTGAGTGTCACCCTTCAAATTCATGCAGTATGAGGGGGAATTCCCATGGCCCTAGTGCCACTGCGGCTAGGCCTTGTCCTCCACCTCCAATATATATTGAATTAATTGCACTTTCATCCTAGTACCCATACACCACTCCATACAAAATAAAAATAAAGACTTGTCACAATATCACTAATGCCGGCTTGGTTCTTAACGTTATGTTGTATTTTTAAATCCATTTGTAATTATATCGGTCCGTGAAACAATAATATAAATTGATCAAATTAAAATACAAACCATTGCCAATATATTATGAATTAATTGCGCTTTCATCATCCAACAACTCATACATTATTCCATGAATAAAATAAATATATTAATAAAGAGGAGAAGATGGAATAATAATAAACAACACAACGAACACGTATGATTAAAAGTTGTACTTTTTAAACACATTTGTAATTTCATCGGTAGTATATAGAAAGAGGGGAAACTTAGTGAACTTAAAACAGGTTTGAATACTAAGTGAACTAAAGCAGAACAAATCCCTAAAAATTGCTTAAGTTCAAATGAGTTTTCTATCCGAAAATAAAATCTAATTTCCAAAACATATCAATATAAGAACATCTAAAATTGAATTGTATCATCTTCAACCAAATCTACATCGGCCGTTTGTGAAACCAAATGCATACAATCACCGAATTACGAACTTTTTGAGATGCAATCGAAACACAAATTGACAACTGTGAATGATAAGAACTAAGAAGAACTAGACTACATTGAATCAAAGACGACAACTGAGAGTGGAAACGTTTCGCTCAGACTTAGATCTGAAATATGCAAAGCAAAGAAAAACCCAAACCTTGTTATTAGTGATTCAATATTAGAGTGGAAAAAAATTGGTAGATGCGAAGGGAAGAACCCTAAATGGTGGCAACAGATCAATCATCAATCTACAAATGCAATTCAAATAAAAATGACACTGAATTACATGGATTAAACAAGAATTACAATCTTATAAATATAAATGACAATGAATGTGCCATGAAAAGTGAAGCTCCACAACTGGTAATAACGCATGGAAAATCAAAATAAGCATGTTCGACATAGATGCAACTGAAAATCTAAAACCTGAATCACTTCCATAGAACCTAAGACCATGCTTGCATGCATCAATCAAATCCAAATGACACGTGGGAAGATAGTCGACATTGCCTCGCATCTACTAGAACCAAAACACAACTTCCCTTCTCCCCTTTGTTCACGAGTGCTCATACGGTTTCTATTCTATTTTGCACAGGTAATAACCCAAAATTTGTTATCAATGGTTCAATATTACAGTGGAAAAAAATTGGTTGATGCAAAGAGAAGAACCTTAAATTGTGGCAACAGATCAATCATCAATCTACAAATGCAATTCAAATTTTAAGAAAACCCTAAATGGTGGCAATATGATTCAATCATCAATCTACAAATTCTAACTTAAAAAGGTCGTACCCAGTGCACAAGGCTCCCGCTTTACGCAGGGTCTGGGAGAGGTGAATGTCGGCTAGCCTTACCCCCATTTTATGGAGAGGCTGCTCCCAAGTCTCGAACCCGAGACCTACCGCTCATGGGCGAAGGCACTTGCCATCGCACCAAGTGCGACCTCTTCTACAAATTCTAACTTAAAACCCCTAAAATCCCTACACCAGATATTCACAATTTCGCATTAATAATAAATCCTAATTCAAAATTACCTACATTTTAGAGGGATGATGGTTGGTAGTGGTATTGGACCACTGGTGGTAGCGGTATTGAACCACTGGTGGTAGCAGTGTTCCTCGACGGTGGTGATGGGATGATGATGGTCGCGATGGCGGAGGTGGTGCCGTTGTGTTGGTAGCGACGAAGCTGTGAAAGTCTGAAAGTTGGAGCTCAATGGTGGTGATGGGGTGATGGTGGTCGCGACGGTGGAGGTGGTGCTGTTGTGTTAGTCCCAACGTCGTTAAGCACTGTGAGTTAGAGTCTGAGAGTTGGAGTTAAGGGAAAGGACAAGGAGGGAGTCGAGTCGAGGGAGGGAGAGATTCTGAAAGACTGAGGGTTGTTTTGGAACTCGGGAGGTGGAATTGGCTAGAGTAGCCCCACTTCTCTGGTTCATTTACCTACAGAATGATTAGGAATAATTAGGAACAATGAGAGAAACAAACTATAAGTTTACACACATTCCCGTATACTACAAAAACCAAAACCATGCTAAATTTGTCTTAGAAGACAAAAACCAAATCAAAGGCTTTTATGCTTCTAAAAGAACATATGAGCACCCACCTTATGCAAAACAACATCAAAGGGTCCTTGACCTAAAAGTGGCTTGTCTACATCAATTGCAATGAAAAAGATCCCCTTATTCCTGCAATGAAGAAGATCCCCTTACAACAATCTGTATTAGCAAACCTGTTTAATGTGCTAAACCTAAAGACAACAAGAGCAGAGCCCCCAATTACTGAGAAATTGCAAGGAAACAAGGTCGACAGTAGAGGCAACAAAGCAGTAAGCCTACAAGACTAAAAGGAAACAAATAGCCTAGCCTGCAAAGATTTAAAGAAGTCTGGGCGCAGAGTTAGGAATAATTAGCACTTTAACCCTACGGATTATGATTGACAAGTGACGACCCATCTTTGTTTACTTTTACTTTTTTTTGTTGGATTAGCTAGCACTTTAACATTCAACAGAAACTAGTATGTAAAATTTTAATGTGCTGCTTATCTGCTACACATTAAGTTAATTAATCTAGGGTTGTGATTTTCACACACCCTTAATTACCTTTCCCACACCCCTTCTTATTTTTTAATACTTAATTGATATCTTACTATTTACTCTTCCATATATACCCTTTTTACTTTTTGACCATTGAAATTTTAGAATACTTTTGTTATTTTATTTTAAACTTGCTTTTTTCTTTTTCTAACATTCAACCATATATGTCTAATCTGAGAGATCCCAAAACAAGTATAAAACACCTATTATATAAATAAAAATAAAACGATTACCTAATGATATGGCATATATGCATAAGTTACATGAATTGTACAAAATACTAGTAAGCAATCCATATACTTTAATCCCCATAATAGTAGCCTCATGCCCCAAACAATTCATCAGATATCATTACAAGCTTTCACATTCTGCCTACACTATGTTTGGCCTTTAATCTTGTGTTCAAAAGGAGATGTTACCAAAAAGATATGAAACCCATGCATTCCAACCTACAAGAAAATAAAAACGTGTTAACAAAAGGAAAGAAAATTACAAACTTAATTAGTATTTTTATGGGGAAAAATCAACAAAAATATATGTACCTTAATGTGTTCTTTACACATCTAAGCTATTATTAACAAAAAGTTTCTTTGGCAAATCATTATGCTCATCACACCTATAAACAATGAACATTAAGTTATACTTATATATAAATAATCATGACCATAGTAGACAATATTAAAAGATAAATAAAAAAAATGACATACCCGTCGAGCACGTTTATGAGCCTTCTCCACTATTTCAAACTTTGAAGGACCACGCTTTGTAGAGCTTGATTCTTTTCTATTTTTAGAACCCATTGGACGACCTTTGTGAGGTTTAACATTAGGCTCAAGAGTTAATGGAAGAGAAGTATCAATAAATTCACAAAGTTGCCTTTTGGTATCCTCTTTTTGAGTAAGAGGCAACTTTTCATACTTATCTTTAAACTCCAATAGAAGGCCGCTTATTTGATCTTGTTCATTGTCCAAGCTTACATGACGATCATTGACAAACAATCTTCTATCAATCCTCCATTGTGGATGTATGTTATTTAGTTGCAAGACTTCAATATTCATCTCTCTAATCATGTGAGCACAAGGAAGACCCATTGTCTTGAGAAAATGACCCTTACATTGAGATGGAAGATCATAAGAACTTGAGGCTTCATATTGATTATATAACTCATTCAATGCAAATCTAGATACATGAGTAACAACCTCTTTGAAGAAGGGAAGTCGAAACTTGTGTGAAACTCTAACTTTTTCACTTGAAAGTTGAGTTTTGATTTCTTGAAATTGATTTTCAATAGCAAGGCATATTTTTTCTTTTACCTCGCGAAGACCTCCAGTTGAAACTTGAAGATATTTTTTTAGCGTTGCATGTGCACCTTCGGCTCTTGAAGTAACACGGTTACCAAAGTGGGTAACTTTCTCTGACCATGCACTTACAAACTTTTCTTTGTATGGAAGCCAAGTACCAAGAATATATTTCAAAACAAATTTCTTATCCTCGTACTTAACTTCAAAACGACTCCAAGCTTCATTGAATGATGTTTCATTAGGAGATTGGATTAAAATTGTCCAAGTAGAAATGAAATCAATCCAATCAACTTCTTCCTCAAAATGAGCTTTACAATTTGCAAGTATATTTTTCTCAATATGCCACACGCACAAAAGATTGGAAGTACTCGGAAAGACAATGCGTATAGCATTCATTAATGCCAACTCCCTATCCGTTATAATCACCATAGGATGATTATCAACTCCCAAAATCTTACTAAACATTTTTAGAGCCCACACATAATCCTCTTCTTTCTCATTTTGCATGAAAACAAAACAAAAATAAAAGGATGTGTTGAAACTTGAAACTCCTATGATATCCAATAATGGCATCTTATACTTGTTGGTCTTATATGTGCAATCCATCACAAAAACATATGGGTAGCTCTTGGTCAACTCTATAGACAAGGGATGAGCAAAGATCAAATGAGTCAAGTGGCCTTCATGATCATACTCAATGTTATAAGTGAAACCACCTTCACCAAGTTCTTCTAATAATGCTTGAATAACTGGACGCCCAGCCAGACTCTCCTTCACAATCTTAGCTCTTAGATTATAGATGTTTCGAGAAACTACTTGAAGATGAGGATTGCCTTGCCGAAGCGAAGATAGAATTTGGCGTGGTGGTATACCAGCCTTACTCATTTCTTTAATTCGTAAGATTTCCTCTTGTGAAAATTGACGACAAGAAGGATGTCCACACATGTCATTTGAAAGTTCATGGTTATGCAATAAACTTTTTATCTCTAGCTTCCAAAATTCTTCACATTTCTTTTTACGCCCCCTGACTTCAAATGGACAATTTATGAGGCGAGATCCTGAGTTTTTTTTTCTTTCATCTAGTGAAGTTTTAGAGGCTCGATAATCCCCACCTCTATCACAACCAATAGCAACATATGTATTTGTCTTAGATCTTCTAATAACGGTTGCAAACCCTTGCATTAATGCTATCTTACGAACTTCCCCGATGAGGTCTTCTCGACTTTCAAAACATTTCGCCAACAAAGAGAGCATTTTATCGGGCTCATCAATCGTTGGTTGACTTCCTATATATCACAAACCAACACATTTATATATGTAGAATATATACTTTTTATCAATGGGCTAGACATTTAAGTATCAAATTTATACCAAAGCATTGTATGCATTATATCAAGTTTACACCAAAACATGGAGCCTAGGTAAAACCACAACAATTAAACCTAATACCAATTTACCATTAAGTTAAAGTGTATTGGGGACCAATAGATTCCAGTAGAAAATTAATTTCCCCAAAACCAACACAAATCAATATTCTCTATTATTTCTGTTTTTATGAGTACATAGTTGACACCAGTTTTTGTTTTGGGCAAAAGTACATTTTTGCTTCAGTTTTTATAAACCCCAACACAAACCAATAGTTAAAGTACATTTTTGCTCCAATTTTTATGAGGAATAGGTAATTTTTTGCTCCATTTGAAGTTCAAGTGTTTGGATTACAGAGTTGAGACCGAGATTTTGATTTGGGCAAAAGACACCAAGAATTTAAGTTAGAAATTTCAAACAAAAAAATATATCAATCATACTTTTTATCTCGTCTGTTCATTTTCAATCTAACGGTTCTTATCTAGATGTGTAAATAGCATGTGTACCGTGTATAGAGCATTGACCGGTGCATTCACTTAAGCATGGTAGTTTTTAATCTTTTGCTCCTTAGTCTCTGAGCATTGCCTAATTTTTCGTTATTCTTGTAAAAAAAATTCTGATGTCAAAAACATTTACAAACTTAGTTTCATGATTTTCTGTTTACTTGACGCATTTTTCTAAATTTCTTCCCCTAGATTCAATTACTTCATTGTTACATGATACATTTATCTTAAACCACCAGTATTCATTCATTCAATTATCATTTGAACCACAAATTAGGAAAAGAACAAACTAAACCTAAAAAACAAATTGAGGCAAGAAGAGAACAAAAACCCTAAATTCCAAAATCAATCTTAATAATTTGAGAAAATACTTTAGAAACTTACCATCAAAAGTGTTAAGAGGAGGAATGCATTCTGAAATTTCTTCCATGCCATCCTCCTTGCATGCCATATCCAATATCTTCTGCAACTCAATGTCCATCTGGAGCTCTTCATCTGTTATTATCAGGTCATCCATTGTGGTTTTTCACAAGAAGTAATAAAGAGGACAGGGGAACGGAAAGAGAAGAAGCAGTGGAAATTTCAGAATAAGTTTCGTTGGGCTCGGCTGAGGGAGTGAGATGCTTCGAAGAGGTGTTTGGGTTTGGGGAAAAAGCAGGAGGTGTCTGGGTTTTGGGGAAGAATCGGAAGAAAGCATGGGAAAAAGCAGGAGGTGTCTGGGTTTTGGGGAAGAATCGGAAGAAAGCATGGGAAAAAGCAGGGGAGTTTCAAGAAAAACAAAAAATAAAAAACAACTTTTAAAAATCAAAAAGTAAAAAGGGTATATATGGAAAAGTAAATAGTAAGATATCAATTAAGTATTAAAAAATAAGAAGGGGTGTGGGAAAGGTAATTAAGGGTGTGTGAAAATCACAACCCTTAATCTATGCGTGGGTGTGTGAGTGTCACCCTTCAAATTCATGCAGTATAAGGGGGGAATTCCCATGGCACTAGTGCCACCGTAGCTAGGCCTTGTCCTCCCCCTCCAATATATATTGAATTAATTGCACCTTCATCCAAGTACCCATACACCACTCCATACAAAATAAAAACAAAGACTTGTCACAAATATCACCAATGCCGGCTTGGTTCTTAACGTTATGTTGTATTTTTAAATCCAATTGTAATTATATCGGTCCGTGAAACAATAATATAAATTGATCAAATTAAAATACAGACCATTGTCAATGTATTATGAATTAATTGCGCTTTCATCATCCAACAACTCATACATTATTCAATGAATAAAATAAATATATTAATAAAGAGGAGAATATGGAATAATAATAAACAACACAACGAACACGTATGATTGAAGGTTGTACTTTTTAAACATATTTGCAATTTCATCGATAGTATATAGAAAGAGGGGAAACTTAGTGAACTTAATTTTGGGCCGTCAAATCTGTTTTTACTAATATATTTGATCTCATTTGATCGTAGCCGTTAGATTATAAGTAAAAAAACAAAAAAAAAGTTTGAAATATGATAATTTAGTGGGTTCAGAATAATTTAAGCCAAGCTTAAATCCTGGGAGGAATCTAGCTGAGAAATATATTTTCTCTCCCAGGCTTATTTTAGCCCATGATTGGAGATGGTTTGGGAGTGTTTTAAAACATATATTTTAAGTTTTATTTCATGAGTTGGTGATGGTCTAAGGGGAGAGACATAATATCTAGGATTTGGATTCTCTCATGAGCTAATGGAGAGGATCCTCCTGACCAACATATGTGGACCGTTGGATGAAAATTCAACGGCTACAAACAGAATGTTCTTTTAAAGTTATAATAATTATAGCCGTTGAATTTTCATCTAACGGTCCATATACGTTGCTTAGAAGGATCCTCTCCTTAAGCTCAGGAGAGGATCCAAATCCTAATATCTAACGCTTTCGGATAAACCGACATTTAATCACGATATTAACTTCTAGTGATTCGAGGAAACATACTAAAGCTTAATTTCAGTGCCGGCCTTATTTTTGGACCCAGCTTCTCTGCCCTTCCAGTTCTCATACACTCCCATCCCCTCCTATTTTGTTTCGTGCGGTCACAATTAATCCACGTCAATATTTTATATTGATCTTTTTATAGAGATAATAAGACAAAAAGTAATAGTGATATAAAATGTTAACATAGTTTAACTGTTATCGCAAAAATAAGAGGAGATAAGAGTGTATGAAAACTAGGAATGCAGAGAAGCCAGGTCCCTTATATTTTGTCGAACTTGTCATGGTCAGACATTTTAAGTGAAAGTGACAATATGTGCAGCTGAGTCAATGCGGTCGAAACCTGGTTCCTTATCAATCTCCTTACAAAGTATCGAAACTAATAATTATTGAGCAAACGCAATTGCCCTTTTGTCTGATTGCCGACGGTTGACCATGGAAACCTGGTTCCTGATCCTCATCGCCTTCTGCGTCTCCTTCCTCCTCAAACCCCTTCTTTCCCTATTCCTACCCACTTCCATCTCCAAACCCAAGCTCCCTCCTGGGCCCCGCGTCTTCCCCGTCATCGGCGGCTTCTTATTCCTCCTCAAATCCTTCTCGGAGCTCGAGCCTATCATCCGCAAACTCAAGGCCAAACACGGGCCCATTATCTCCCTCCGCATCGGCTCCCGCCCGGCCGTCTTCATCGCCGACCGCTCCCTCGCCCACCAGGCCTTAATCCAGAACGGCGCCGTGTTCGCCGACCGCCCCCGGGCCTCGGCCACCAACAAGTACTCCAGCAGCAACCAGCACAACATCAGCTCCGCCATCTACGGCCCCACTTGGCGCCTCCTCCGCCGCAACCTCACCTCCGAAATCCTTCACCCTTCCCGGGTCAAATCCTACGGCAACGCCCGCAAATGGGTTCTCGACATCCTCGTCAACCGCCTCAAAACCAAGTCTCAATCCCACTCCGAAGGCGCCAGCGCCGGCGTCAGGGTGGTCGACCACTTCCAATACGCCATGTTCTGCCTCCTGGTTCTGATGTGCTTCGGTGACAAATTGAACGAAGAGCAAATCAAAGAAATCGAGCGGGTGCAGCGCCAATTTCTTTTGAGTTCCGGGCGGTTCAATATCCTCAATTTCACCCCTAAATTGACGAAGATTATCTTCAAAAATCGGTGGCGGCAATTCTTCAAAATCCTCGAGGAACGACGAGAAGTGCTCGTCCCTCTGATTCGAGCAAGACAAAACAAGGCAAAGCAGGGCAGCAAAAACGACGACAATGACGATGAATTTGTGTTGTCGTATACTGATACGCTGCTGGACCTCGAGCTTCCCGACGGAAACAAAAAGCGGAAGCTTTCGGAGGGAGAAATGGTCAGCCTCTGCTCAGAGTTTCTGAACGGCGGCACCGACACGACTTCCACCGCGCTGCAGTGGATCATGGCCAACGTAGTGAAGTACCCGCAAGTTCAGGAGAAGCTGTTTGCGGAGATTAAAGGGGTTATGGGAGAAACGGAGGACGAGCTGCGGGAGGAGGTCCTGCACAAGCTGCCGTATCTGAAAGCCGTGATCTTGGAGGGGCTGAGGCGCCACCCGCCGGGCCACTTTGTGCTGCCGCACGCGGTGACGCATGACGTGGTTTTGGGCGGACACGTGGTGCCCAAGAACGGGAGTGTTAATTTCATGGTGGCGGATATAGGCTGGGACCCTCAAGTGTGGGAAGATCCCATGGCGTTCAAGCCGGAGAGGTTCTTGAGCAGCGGCGGAGGAGAAGAAGGGTTCGATTTGACGGGGAGCAGGGAGATTAAGATGATGCCGTTTGGGGCAGGGAGGAGAATCTGTCCTGCGTCGGGATTGGCGGTGCTTCACCTGGAGTACTTTGTGGCGAATTTGGTGTGGAAATTTGAGTGGAGAGCTGTGGAGGGAGATGACGTGGACCTGTCGGAGAAGCAGGAGTCTACTGTGGTGATGAAGAATCCATTGCAAGCCCACGTAATCCCTAGAATTTAATGCGTGGGAGAATTCTGTAATAATTTTTCGATATACTTTGAACTGTCAAATCCATCAATGTATGCTCTTCATTGATTATGCAATTTCGAAAATTTGGAATTTTAGTTTACTAGTGTGATACAAGACAGATTTTATAACTTCAATATTTAGTGAGTGATTTGAGTGAGCTGTACTTGCTACTTTTTAGCTTATAACTAATACAACTTTCCAATCTTGGAAGACATCTTCTGTATTTAGAGATTGCCCAATAGCAAGGAGCATTTGAGAATTTGATGGGAATGCCTACATAGTTACAACTCTCCTTTAATCTTGGTGTTACAACTTGTTTGATGACTAATTCGATATCCCAGTTATTGTGGTCTGAACAAACTCGGTGGAGTAGTGTTTTTGTTTTTACCTTCGTATATATAGAAATGGAAGAATAAACAACTTTTTGAAGACAACTTCTTTCCGACAAAGGTGTTATGGTACCATTTCTGTTCATTGCTTAATTTGTTAGACTATGCTTCGTCCTAAAAATTCGTCAACTGAAGTAATCTGAAGTTTTCAACTTCATGTTTTGAGCCTCGGAGATAAGGTTAAGCTCTATGGAACTACTATATTTACAACAATCTCGATCTGATTTCTTTGACATGTTGAATTTGTTGGTGGGACGCTGAGATGCAATGAATATGTGACATTACGCAAAGTTGGAGATGCAAGCCATAAGGTTGGTCATATACAATATGCTAATAGTATTTGCACCCACATTTTTAGCACAACAGTTCCATAGCTAGAGTTCTAGTTTGCGGACGGAAAGTCTGACTAGCGTATATATAATTTGATCTTTTGTAGGGTGGTGGTTCTGGCACCCAACAAATTGTGATTGAAGGCCCCTTATGTGAGAATTATTACAAGATTCGGGAGTATCTCTAGTCACAATTTTATGTCCTTTAAGACCATCTCCAACCTTTGGGGACAAAGCTTAAAAATTTAAGCCAGAAAATTTTAAGTCATAAGCGAGAAACTGTTTTTCTCTTCTAACCCTTATGGCTTAAAATTTTAGCCTGTGATGATCAAATAATGATTTTAGCCTAACTTTTTGTTTTCGGTAACTTTTTTTGAAAATAAAATTTACGTAGATTATCTTAATCTATTTTTATAAATATTTTAGTCTAAAAATATTTAAATTCCGATAAGTAATTAAAAATCATACAAATACATAGGTATTTATAAAGTTTTAAGTTAAATTTGATTTAAATAATTTTCTTAAATTATTTTAGATGTTGATTTAATCTTGGACGGTCAAATCTTTTTTTTACTTTTAGATTTGATCTCATTTGATCATAACCGTTAAATTATAAGTAAAAAGCAAAAGAAAAATTGAAATATAACAGTTTGGTGGATTCAAAATAATTTAAGCCAACTTTAAATCTTGGAGGAATCTAGTTTAGAGATATATTTTATTTTAGCTTATGGTTGGAGATAGTTTGGAGGTTTTAAAATTTATATTTTAAGCTTTATTTTATAAATTAGAGATGATCTAAATGGATAGACATAATATCTAATGCCTTCATATGAACTTGAATCACAATGTTAACTTCCAGTGATTCAGGAAACACACTAAAGTTTAATTTCAACGTAGGACTTATTTTTCGTCGAAGTTGTCATGGACTCATGGTCAGACATTTTAAGTGAAAGTGACAATATGTGCAGCTGAGTTAATGCCGTGGAAACTTGGTTCCTTATAATGTATGGAAACTAACAATTAATGAGCAGACGCAGTTGCCCTTTTGTCTGATTGCTTACGATTCACCATGGAAACCTGGTTCCTTGTCCTCATCGCCCTCTGCGTCTCCTTCCTCCTCAAACCCCTTCTCTCTCTATTCCTACCCACTTCCATCTCCAGACCCAATCTCCCTCCCGGGCCTCGCTTCTTCCCCATCATCGAGGGCTTCTTATTCCTCCTCAAATCTGCCTCGGAGCTCGAGCCTATTATCCGCAAACTCCAGGCCGAATACGGGCCCATCATCTCCCTCCGCATCGGCTCCCGCTCTACCGTCTTCGTCGCCGACCGCTCCCTCGCCCACCAGGCCTTAATCCAGAACGGAGCCGTGTTCGCCGACCGCCCCCGGGCCTTGGCCACCAACAAGTGTCTCAACAGCAACCAGCACACCATCGGCTCCGCCGGCTACGGTCCCTCGTGGCGTCTCCTCCGCCGCAATATCACCTCCGAAATCCTCCACCCTTCCCGCGTTAAATCCTACGGCAACGCCCGCAAATGGGTTCTCGACATCCTTGTCAACCGCCTCAAAACCGAGTCTCAATCCCACTCAGAAGACGTCGCCAGCGGCGTCAGGGTGGTCGACCATTTCCGATACGCCATGTTCTGCCTCCTGGTTCTGATGTGCTTCGGCGACAAAATGAACGAAGAGCAAATCAAAGAAATCGAGCGTGTGAACCGCCAACTACTTTTGAGTTTCGGGCGGTTCAATATCCTCAATTTCAATCCAAAATTGACGAAGATTATCTTCAAAAATCGGTAGCGGCAATTCTTCAAAATCCTCGAGGAACGACGAGAAGTGCTCGTCCGTCTGATTCGAGCACGACAAACCAGGGCGAAGCAGGGCAGCAAAACCGACGACAAAGACGATGAATTTGTGTTGTCGTATACTGATACGCTGCTGGACCTCGAACTTCCCGACGGCAACGAAAAGCGGAAGCTTTCGGAGGGAGAAATGGTCAGCCTCTGCTCAGAGTTTCTGAACGCCGGCACCGACACGACTTCCACCGCGCTGCAGTGGATCATGGCCAACGTAGTGAAGTACCCGCAAGTTCAGGAGAAGCTGTTTGCTGAGATTAAAGGGGTGATGGGAGAAACGGAGGAGGAGGTGCGGGAGGAGGTCCTACACAAGCTGCCGTATCTGAAAGCCGTGATCTTGGAGGGGCTGAGGCGCCACCCGCCGGCGCACTTTGTGCTGCCGCACGCGGTGACGCAAGACGTGGTTTTGGGCGGACACGTGGTGCCCAAGAACGGGAGTGTTAATTTCATGGTGGCGGATATAGGCTGGGACCCGCAAGTGTGGGAGGATCCCATGGCGTTCAAGCCCGAGAGGTTCTTGGGCAGCGGCGGAGAAGAAGGGTTCGATTTGACGGGGAGCAGGGAGATTAAGATGATGCCGTTTGGGGCAGGGAGGAGGATCTGTCCTGCGTCGGGATTGGCGGTGCTTCACCTGGAGTACTTTGTGGCGAATTTGGTTTGGAAGTTTCAGTGGAGGGCTGTGGAGGGAGATGACGTTGACCTGTCAGAGAAGCGGGAGTTTACTATGGTGATGAAGAATCCATTGCAAGCCCACGTAATCCCTAGAATTTAATACGTGTGAGAATTCTGAGAATTCTGTACTAATTTTTAGTACGTGTGAGAATCCTGTACTAATTTTTAGGGTAAATTACATAGTAGTCACTCATGTTTGATGTCTATTACAACCTCATACAACGTCTTTAAAACATTTCACTTTCATACATCATTCAAAATAATACATCCGTTAGATTTTCCGTCCATTAATCTGTTAAATACTGACGTGGCTGCCACATCTGTGCTGATGTGGCTGCCAAATGTGTGTCACGTGGCAAAAATAATAATTTTTTAATTTTTTTAAAAAAAACCTAAATCTTTGAAATTTAAAATAAAATAAAATAAAATAAAAAATAAAAAAATAAAAACCCAAAAGCTGAACAAAACCCCACCCCCGTGAACCCCTCTCAGCCTTCTTCTTCCCCGCTCCCATCTTCCCCCACCCCATACTTGCACCTTTGAAGGAAAAAAAAAACCCAAAGAACAACCCAGATCCCATACCCCATACGACCACCCCCCAACCCATATCCCATTACCACGCCCCCCCTGCGCGCGCGCGCGCGAAACCCAACCCAGATCCCATTACCACCCCTCCGGCGCGAAACCCATATCCCCCCCCCCCCCCCCCGAACTGCAAGGACGTCATCCTCACCTGCATCATCTTCGTCGTCGAAGACGACAACTGTGGAGCCAAAAATATTCACTAGGCGACACGTGGATTTGTGAACGAAAGAGGACAAAAATACCCTTGAGGTATATCGGGATTCCTACGCGCAAGTAGTGGGTAATCATCCTCAACCAATTCAAAAATGCTCCAGAAGAGGTAACTAATTCCAAATTATCTTATTTTAGGTAATTATTTCCAAAACTTAATTTCCCTAATATATTATTTAGTTAATTAATTATCTAAATAATATATTCTTCCCATATCTCCTAAAATCATCCCTTAATTACCAATTTGAAACATCCACTCAAACCTAAAAAATGGGATAGGGCCGGCTACCCCATTCAAAGTCTATTCCATCACCTTTTTTTCTACCTTTTCCACCTTTCCTTCCCTTTTAAATTAGCCAATCAATACCATAAATAATAAAATATCTCCTTTCATATTTAATTAGCCAATTAATTGGCTAATTAAACCTAAAATTAAACCTAAAAATCCCATAGTAACCGGCCACATTCCCTCCCATCTTTTCCCTACCTTTTTTTTTATTTTCCTCCACTTTATTACTCAAATAAAGCTAATCATTTAAGACCCCATTCATTTCTATTTTATTAGCCAATAAAGGGGCTAATAAAAAACCACAAATTGACTAAGAAAAGGGAAGGGTGTGGCCGGCCCTTCCTTGGTGAAAAATGGGGAAGCCTAATCCTATAAATAGGCTCCTATTCTCACCAAAAATTCATTCCAAACCTCTTGCAAAAATTCCAAAACACTCTAAACACTATTTCTCTCTAAATTTCTAACTTTGGCATCGGAGGTTCTTCGGCCAAAGCCCCCCCCCATTCATCGTGGGCGCGTGAGGCTTTTGGCCTTAACCTAAGGTGCTAGTTGTTTTGTAGGTGCAAAATCGTCCAAGATCGAAGAGGAGAAAATTTGCATCCACAAATTGGTGCTTTCATTGAGAGTTGTAATCCATACTCGTCGAAGACTCTCGTACAAAAAGGTTTTTTCTTTATTTTCTAGTCTATTTGAATATTTTTCATACGTTCTTATTATTAGAATTTTCTACTTGCAAAGGTTCTTTGATAAAACGTATAAGAAAAATATAATGACTAGAAATTTAGAAAATTCCGCAAGTAAAAATTCTAGTATTCAAGAAATGGGACTACGGAGATCCATGAGGCAAAATGCGACAAGAAGGGGAGCGACATCATCACCACGAGCTTCCACCATGGGAACCACCGTGATGGCTACCTCGGTAGCCACCCGCGGCGAGGTCCATGGTGCCTTCACCACGGCCGCCATGGGAACCACCACGGTGGCTACTTCGGTAGCCGCTCGTGGCGAGGTCCATGGAGCCTTCACCACAGCCGCCATGGGAACCACCACGGTGGCTACTTCGGTAGCCGCTCGTGGCGAGGTCCATGGAGCCTTCACCACAGCCGCCATGGGCACCACCACGGTGGCTACTTCGGTAGCCACTCGTGGCGAGGTCCATGGAGCCTTCACCACGGCCCGAGTCGTGCCATCCAAGTTTACGTGGACCAAAGCCCAAGCCTCGCATTCACATGCACCGCGCATTGAGCAGCCTGCTCCCGTGATCCAGCCTGCTCTTGTAGCCCAGCCTGCTCCAACGATCCAGCCTGCCCCAGTGATCCAGCCTGCCCCCGCAGCCCAGCCTGTTTTCATGGTTTCCCAAGCTGCCCAAGTCCGCCCGAGACAATCTCAACCATCCGGACCAATCATCGAGGCTGAGGCGTTTTCACCGCATTTCTCTGCAGATTTGACATTCCCCAACTCAAATCTCGCACCTGGAGTCAACCACCCTTTCATTGTTCAAGGAGGTGCATTCCATCCAAGTTCTTCCAATCCGAATGGCGAACAAAACTTGTCCCGACAAGTCATAGAATTGACGAGCGCCCTTGCACAACAAACCACCTTGGTGAATCAACTTTTACAACGTACTGAGATGCATCGCGCTCACGATGAAGTTTCCCGGAGTAGAACAAGGGTAGACAATGAGCCTTTTAAACAGCGTCCTGGAAAGCAGCCATTCAACCCATCACAAGTGGAGCATTCAGACAGTGCACACTCTCGATTGGGCCCCCGAAATAGCATATACTCCCGTCTTAGCGCGCGGATGAGCGTGCACTCTCGGTTAGGCCCACGAGCAAGTATACATTCACGGTTGGGGCCACGCTTTGATAATCAACATGGGCAACCTTCCAGGCAAAGCATTCATTCGCGATTAGGCTCACAAGGAGTATCCTCCACATCACATCGGAGCAGGCAGCCTGACAAACGGAAGGAAACGATCGTTCAATCTGGCTCTAGTTCAACCGGTAGCCTGCAAAGAAATCCCTCGCCTGCTAGGAATCTATCTCATCCATTGCAGCCACAGCGTAGACGAGCCGAGCGAGAAGAAGAGCAGCCTAGACCGGTAGAAAAAGACCAAGGGCAGCAAAAAGCTCCGCTACCCCAACAAAAGCAAATCCAAGAAGAGGTAGAAAGGCTTTTCAATGAGCGGATGCGTGATTTTCGGCGCAACAAAATGGTTGATGAGGCACTAAGGCGAGATATGACCAACATGAGCAGGTCACCTTTCGCGGATGAGATCGAGCAGGCAGAGCCTCCGCGCAAGTTTAGCATGCCACACTTCACATCTTTCAAAGGAGATGGGGATCCCGAAAGACACTTGAAGCATTACCGAAATGCGATGGTCCTTTATCGGAATAATGACGCCCTTATGTGCAAAATATTCGCCACTACTTTACAAGGCGAGGCATAAGATTGGTTTCATACCTTGCCGGCACGATCCATCCTGAATTTTGATGATCTTTCCTTGGTCTTCACCAAAGAATACTCATCTTATCGATCGATCAAGAAGAAGTCCGATCACCTGTTCAACGTAAAGAAAAACCCAAAAGAGTCGCTTCGCGATTACGTGAAGAGATTCAAAGCAGAGAAGGCGAAGATCGTCGGATGCGACAACTCGATAGCAAGTGCAGCCTTCCAAAAAGGACTACCAGCAGACCACCTACTGTTTGGAGAAATGATCATGAAAGAAGACCTAACTCTAGCAGATTCCTTTGCTCTGGCAGAAAAGCATGCGCTTTGGGACGAGGCTCGACAAGCAGAAAAGGCTCCCGAACAACCTCGAAAAGAGTTGGCAGCTACTCAAAAGAAGGATGAAAAACAACCCAACAAGGGCAGGCATGAGTTCAAGCGCAGGGACCGACCCACGACCAAAGAAGGCCCGATGACCAACAACTATTCTAAGTTCTCAATTCCGATTCATCAAATCCTTCGTGACGTCAAGAATGAACCATGGTTCAAGTTGCCGAAGCAGTCAAAAGGAGATACTTCCAAGTTGGACCACACTAAGTATTGTGCATTCCACCGAGGTCCCGGTCACACAACCAACGATTGCTACACTTGGAAGAACTACCTAGAGAAACTCGTGAAAGAAGGCAAAGTCGATAGATATTTGGACAAGCCAGCTGAGCAGCAAAAAAGGAATGCAGACGGAGATGAGGAGCCACCAACTAAGACGATTCGAATCAACGGCATTTTCGCTGAGTCCGAGCACTTAGGGGCTACTAATAACTCCAAAAAGAGGAAGATCCAGCAGGCCTTACTAATCTCACAAGTTCATGCAGTCGATACCCAACCTGGACCTATCATTGGCTTCACGGAGCAGGATGCAGAAGGAGTCGACTTCCCACACGACGATGCATTAGTAGTATCTGTCCAACTAGCCCATGCTATAGTCGACAGGATGATGGTTGACAATGGAAGTGCGGTCAACCTACTTCAACTTTCAGTCATTCAGAAGATGGGCCTGGAAAGTACAATCATACGCCGGGCAGAGGTACTTACTGGATTCAACGGACACACCTCAACTGCCATCGGTCATATCATACTTGACGTAAAAACACCGCCAGTCGTCTCAAAGCAAACATTCACGATTGTAAGCGACCCATCTCCCTACAATGGGATTCTTGGGAGACCTTGGTTGATCAAGCTGGATGCTGTCACTTCCGTCAAGTATCAAAAAATCCGATTCCGCATCCCGGAAGGAGGAGTCGGAGAGATCAAGTCTGACCAGGCTTCATCCCGACGATGCACTGTGCAAATGTTAAAAGAAACAAAGAAAAAGACCTTTACCCCCGTAGAGGTTACCGAAGTCCAAAAGGGCAAAGAAATTGCCAAATAGCAATTACAGCAGGTGGATCGAGAAGATGGCACCCAAGCAGACAGGATAGGATGGAAACCCGAAGAGGACGCCGAAGACATCATTCTTGATCCCCAGCAGCCGGAAAAGACGGCTAAAATTGGCTCACGACTAAGCCCAGACGAGAAGGAAGAACTCACAATTTTCCTTAGGAAAAACCGAGATATCTTCGCATGGTCACCATCCGACATGCCCGGTATTGATCCCAAAGTGGCCTGCCACAAGCTGCACGTCGATCCAACTGCCAAACCGGTAATTCAAAAAAGAAGACATTTCGCTCCCGAATGAGTAGCGATCATCGAGGCAGAAATCGACAAACTATTGGAGGCCGGTTTCATAGAAGAGGTAGCACACTCGGCATGGCTTGCTAATGTCGTACTAGTCATGAAGAAAGAGAAGGGCAAATGGAGGGTTTGCGTAGACTACACTGACCTCAACAAAGCATGCCCAAAAGACCATTATCCTGTCCCCCGGATTGATCTATTAGTAGATTCAACTTCTGGAAACCAGTTACTTAGTTTCTTAGACGCATACTCCGGCTACAACCAAATAGCCATGCATGAGCCCGACAAGGAGAAAACTGCGTTCGTGATAGAGCGAGGCACTTACTGCTACAAGGTCATGCCTTTTGGCCTCAAGAACGCGGGAGCCACTTACCAAAGGTTAGTAAATATGATGTTCAAAAAGCAAATTGGGGTAACCATGGAGGTCTATGTCGACGATATCATGGTAAAGGGCAAGCAGCGATCAGATCACATTCGCAATTTAGCAGAAGCTTTCAATATCCTTAGAAGGTACAAGATGAAGCTCAACCCCACCAAGTGCACGTTTGGAGTATCTTCAGGTCGATTCCTAGGGTACTTAGTAACCCAACGAGGAATTGAGGCACATCCCAAGCAAATCCAAGCAATCATAGAGATGAAATCTCCAACTACCTTGAAGGAGATCCAAAGCTTGACCGGACGAGCAGCCGCCCTCAATCGCTTCCTCTCACGATCCACCGATCGATGCAAACCCTTTTTCAAAGCTATCAAGAGGGCACAAAGAAACAAATGGGATGAAGAATGCGAAAAAGCTTTCCAAGACTTGAAGAGTTATCTCACATCACCTCCCTTACTATCCAAGCCGGAAGCAGCGGAGGATTTATATATTTATTTGGCAGTTTCCGAGGTAGCAGTGAGCTCTGCTCTCATACGAGAAGAGCTGGGGGCCCAACTGCCGGTATTCTACACTTCTAAAGCTCTTCTCGATGCAGAAACAAGATATCCGAAGATCGAAAAATTAATTTTGGCGTTAGTTGTTGCGGCTCGGAAGCTCAGACCCTACTTTCAAACTCATACAGTCATTGTTATGACTCAATATCCCTTACGATCAATATTACATGGTCCGGACGCTTCTCAACGAGTGATGAAATGGGCATTGGAACTTGGCCAATATGGTTTAGTTTTCCAACCTCGCACAGCGATAAAGGCCCAAGCCTTGGCGGATTTCGTGGCAGAATTCACACCTAGCCTAGGCAACGCAACAGTGCGGCCCAACGACGCCCCAGAAGCAGCAGAGAGTACCTTAGCCACACTTACTCCATCCAATAAAGATTTCTGGAACTTGCATGTCGACGGTGCATCCAACTATAAAGGCTCGGGAGCAGGTGTAGTTCTTGTTACTCCAGATGGCTCAATGCTCGAGCAGGCGATCACTCTAGGTTTCAAAGCATCCAATAACGAAGCAGAGTACGAGGCTCTACTAGCGGGCCTCCGAATGGCAAAAGACTTGGCGGTGAAGAAACTCGCAATTCATTCTGATTCCCAACTAATCACCAGCCAGGCTACTGGGGAATACACTGCAAAACACCCAAGGATGGCACAATACCTAGAGAAAGTACGCCAGCAGCTTGAAGCATTTCAGACTTACACTCTCACTCAAGTTCCGCGGGCAGACAATGCACATGCAGATGCACTAGCTGGTTTAGGCTCCTGGTGCGAAATATATAAGCACACAAATTAAACCCTATTTGTGACAATTGTAGTAATGATGTAAGTAGGGATCGTTCTAACCGGGGATTAACTAGGGGTGCTAAACACTTGACTCAAATAAATAAAACTAACTTTTAAAACACTAAGACAAACCAAAAGACTCAAAACAAGTTCAAAAGACTCCAAATACTTAAAAGCATAAAATAAGATAGATTTGAACGACTAAGACTTTAACAAAATATGGGGAGGGGGAATTGAGTTGTTTTTGACGAGATTAAATTAAATGGACAGATTATAATTAAGGGCAAAATGTAAATATGAATGCGATGAAAAATATGGATGATGGAATAGCTTAAGGGGTTCTTCTCCACACATGTCACACTTGCAATACAAGATCGATTCTCAGTTGGTCTTTCGATAAATTATGAAACTTAACACCCTAGGTTAATTAGGTCCGCTTAAATTAACCGTCAAGTTCTCCTTAAGTTAATGAATTGGATGGGTTTGCGCAACGCAATTCACAACATTCTCCAAAAGTCCTTTACGTGAAAAGCACAATAAAGATACAATCAAAGATCATTAAGCATCATGAAAACTATAAGTGTTGACGAGGCATTCGTTACTATGAAAAGCATGAAACTAGTGCCAAGAATTCATTTAACGCGATTGTTTATAAGCAACCTCCACTACTTGTGAATATAAGTTCATAACGATTAGGTGAAACTCACTTATATTCTAGCGTCATATTTATGCATGAAAATTAAGCGTGCACTCTCAATAAACATACATAAATAAGTTATCAATCAAATGGTTAAACAAATTGAATCCACAACTTATGAAATTCCAACCAAAGGTAATCAATTCATATTGCAAGCATAAACATAGTTTCGAATCACCCCCTAGCTAAAGGGTTTAGTTCCTCATACTTGCAATTAAACAAAAACAATTGATATTAAACATAGAGAAACAAAGTAGAATACACCTAGAATGCTCCAACAACTCCAATGGAATGGCTAGCACAACTCCAAGCACTCCTCCTTCTTTGCAAGCCTTGGAACTAATGGAAATGTGTATGAATTTCTGTTTTTCTTCCTTGAAGGCTGAATGGTGCTTATATAGAGGTTGGAAATGAAAAGAATTGCAAGGCAATGGACATGACAACTCACGGCAAAGAAGAAAGGATGCTGCCAGCTTTGTTTTTGCATGTGTGTGTGCTGTTTTTGTGCTCTTTCCACCTAGAAACAATCATTCCAAAGCCACCCAAAGTTATAAGTGGAAGACCAACCAGAAATCCACCTCATAGTGGTCCAATTTCTGCCATTCCTTGCTGTCCATTCACTACCAAAGTTGTAGAAATCTGCCAACTCCATTCCATTGCCGTGTGTGTGTGTTTGTGTTGTCATCATCACTTCCCACTCTTCCATGCTTTAATTTCTGATTCCTTGCTGCCCATGTGGTGTGTGTGTTGCTGTTTTCTTTCCTTCTTGCTGCCCATGTGGTGTTTATACTTGCACATGCATGTTCTTCATCCATTTAGCTAGCAATAAACACATTTTCTGCCATCACATGGCAGCTATGATGTTTGAAGTTGTAGGCCAACACTTTGCACACACACATGTAGATTTCTAGCCCATTGAATCATCAAATTCGTCCATCCTCATGTCTCCATGTTTGCACCATCCAATCTTGGCCCAAAAATGCTCCAAAGTGCTCCAAAATGCATCTTCTTGCATCCTTGGCCCATAGAACCTACAAACACACAAAAATGGCTTAAACTACTAACATAACTAAGAACTAAGAACATAAATGCACGAAAACAAACATACTAAGTCGCATATTTATGCTCCTATCAAATTCCCCCACACTTAGCTTTTGCTTGTCCTCGAGCAAAACAAAGAAACAAAACATAAGAACAAAACAAAACCTAAACCTTCCAACATTTACCTTAGGGATTTTCAATGCAACATGACATGCAAAAGATCATCATAACCACATATTTTGGCCTTCCCTACCCTTGAGCACATACTTAATCATAGTCACCATATACTAGTTCACATATAACCAATTAAAACGATGTTTTAAATGTAGTAACATGCCTTAGAGAATTTGCTCAATTCCTTACAAGATACACTCTTATTTTCACTCTGAATTTCTGACTACACACCCTACACTAGGTGTATGTGAGAAGATTGATGTAAACATGAAAACGAACACTCACATATGTTTAAAGCAAAGAAAGCAATTTCTGGAGTTATTAAGCATGTATAGATATGATCTCATGACTGGAATGCTACTACTTAGATGCGAGAACCAGGGATACCATATGCTCGTACCAATCCCAAACTCCACATATTGAAACACATAACACTCAAGATTGAAGTTAAGGGTTGTAACGGGGTTAGGGGTGATTGGCTAACAATGAAAGGTAAGGAAACAAACGTTTTTTAAAGCAATATAAGCAAAGTAATGAAATTGATGCTTAGAATTCCTTTTGAATGCAGCAACTAACTTTAAACACAATGGGGTTATTCATTCAACTTTTTAGGGTCGATTTCAACTTTTTGGACCCTTTCTACAACAAACAACACTTGTGAGCCTTTCCTCACTTATTTCAAACTTTTTTTTTTTTTTTTTTTTTTTTTTTAACCCGTGCCTTATTACTTTCTTTTGGCACACTAAACACAAAAATCTCATTCCCCCACACTTGTTTTCTGCATAAGGACAATCAAAAGGAATTCATTTTAAGTCATGCTTCATTATGCTTTAAAAACAAGGGTAAGGATAGTCCTAATCTAGGCTAGGTAAGGGAAATGTGGTTTAACAAAGAAAACAGGCTAAACAAGGCTCAACGGGGTTAAACTTAAACAAATATGCACGGGATAAGCTTTTTGGCTCTAGTTCACTACACAACTTCATCTTGAATATGTGTTATGCAAATCAATGTCATGCTTTGAATGGAACGGGCATAAGTTCTAGTATTTGGAACTAAATGATGAAACGCCTTCTAAATAGCAACCAGGCAAAGAATGATGAGATCATGCAACGACTTTAGAAAACAAAAATGCACAGATTAATAACTCTCCAAAGAACGTATTAGGCTCAAGTCTCTCAAGGTTGTAGTGTTAGTTTGAGTTCCTTCCTTCAAGCATGTTACAAAAACTGATTTTTTTTTTTTCTTTGTGATTACATGTGAATTCGTAAACTATAACTATAACCAAGCATAAATCAAAAGCATATCAAACTTCCATCATGTTTATAACTTTCTTTAACAGTCATGCAATTAAAAACCAAATCCTCATTATTTGTGTTGGAAGGTACCCTAAGACACAAACAAACACACAAAAACAACTCTTTTTGGCTTTTTCAAAACAATTTTTTTTTTCAAATTTTTGTCAAATTTTCGGATTTTTATGTCAAAACATACTAACATGCTTAAAAACACACTAAAAACACTTAAAACAGCAAGAAACAACATTGTAAGTGATAGGTGAATAAAATCCCACGAAAATCATGCAACAGCAACTTGTTTACCCCCCCCACACTTATATCTAACATTGTCCTCAATGTTTCAAACATAAACTCACACAAAAGCAAACAAACAAACAACGAGGAAACATGATAAACATGGCCAAGTAAAAGCAACAGAGAGGAGGGTTAAAGAACGCAAACACCTGGTTTTGGAGTCAGAAATTCCTAGGTCTTCTTTATTTCCATGGGTTGCCTCCATCACTAATGAGAACTCTAGGCATGCCAAACCTAGCAAAGATATTAGTTTTCACAAAATCTGCAACAACCTTTGAATCGTTAGTCCGGGTGGCTTTGGCTTCCACCCATTTGGAAACATAATCAACAGCTAGCAAGATATAAGTGAAACCAAAAGATGGAGGGAAAGGACCCATGAAATCTATACCCCACTGTCAGAAAACACTATAATGCAAATAAAAATAAAATAAATAAATAATAAGAAACAAAATAAAGCAATTGGACTGAAAACTTCCCTAGTTTGCAGTAAAACCAAGCGATGACCCCCCAAGCTAAAATTCTGCAATCAACTTCAAGGGTGGAAATAACCAAAAGTTCCTGCAAAGAAAAGAAATAATTCAGTTTAGTAACACAAGAAAATATAAAAAAAAAAAATTGCAAACGAAAAATTGAAAATCACGATAAAAGACAATGAATAGAACTAATAAGTGATCATTGATCGTGCTTGTTGACTTTCCACAGCTTTCCTCTTGAACGGGGTGACACTTAGCTTTTTACTTGCAAGTGATGATTTGATGATATTGTACGGCGAAGCTTTGCTCTTTGGTGATGTTGCAGTTCCTTATTTGTTCTCCAAGCAGATGTGGCAGCCTCTCTAGTTCTTCAGTTCGGACTCCTTCCGCTGGGATGATTGTGCAAGCTGCATTCTTCTCTGCTTGTTTCTTCTGCACAACGGGCAGGCACGAGGGAAAGGTGTTGGTCCTTATTTCTTTCTTCAATCTTTCCAAGTGCCCACCTCTTGCTTTCTTTCTCCTTGTCCCTAGCTGAATTGTCTCCACATGCTTCGAGGTATCATTTTCACTTCCCTTACTGTCCCCCAGGCAGATGTGGTAGACGAAGAGAAAGCATAAAATGATGAAGATGAGTACTCGAGAGCAAGGCTAGGTAAGCAATCAGGAAAGGGTTCCAGGCAGTTGGCTCCAGATTGGAAGATTGATACCAAATGCTGGCTGATTGCTCTCTTTCTCCTTGTCGGAAAACAAAGACAAGGAGAAGGACATGGAGAAAGCATGATATGAGATACTCTTGCTTTCAACCTTTATGATATGAAATACTTTTGCTTTGAATGGGTTGTTCGCAGGAGTATCCCAAGGAATGAGGAACACAGAGTGACTCGAGAGGATTCTTTGGGAATGCATTTTCGGAGATGAAGAGGTGTTGAGAGGGTGTGCTGAGAGAGTGCTTTTGCTGTGGAAGGCGAAGGTAGAAACTTATAGGACTTGTCTTCACAACCGGAACTGTTCTCTCACTTAGTGTCGGCAGCCGGTGGATGGGTGAAGAATACAAATTACGCGCTTTCTGACAAAGCTGCCCGTAATTTCCGCAAAGCTGCCAGTTGCATGTGACAAGTGCTGACTAGGCTGAGAGAGACAGATGGTTGGAATCGGCACTTCGACAGACTGCCCGTGATTTTCGCAGAGCTGAGTTTGCGTGTGACGGGTGACAACACGTCTGGACGAATTGATCTTGCGAAATCCGGGGTTCGGCTCGTGGTTTCTGAGCAAGCCCAACTTTTAAGAAATGAACGCCTCTTTTGAGAAAAGAATCCGGCTTTTGAGAACGGAAACTCCTCTTTTGAGAAAAGAATCCGGCTTTTGAGAAAGAAGCCCCGACTCTTCGATTTGCGAGAGGACGCTTCTCTGAGGAGCGCCTCTTTGATTTCTTCTTTTTATAGAGGCGTTAATTTTGTTCCACAACACACTTGAGTACCCTCCTGTAAACACTCCCATCTTGCACTTGTTTAATCTTGATCAGTCCAACTCTCTTCTTTCTTTACCACCTCTGAAAAATGTCTGGCCCTTCTGATCGTCGTTTTGACTTGAACATTGGTGAAGAGGCAGCTCCGCCTTCACCAGACAACATATGGCGGCCATCCTTCATATCCCCTACCGGTCCCCTTACCGTGGGGGATTCGATGATGAAAAATGACATGACCGCTGCGGTGGTGGCCCGAAACCTTGTCACTCCCAGAGATAACAGACTGCTCGCAAGGCGGTCTGATGAATTGGCGGTCAAGGAGTCTCTGGCTCTCAGTGTGCAGTGTGCGGGTTCCGTATCCAACATGGCCCAACGCCTATATGCCCGAACCCGTCACGTTGAATCCTTGGTGGCTGAAATACAGAGTCTCAAGCAAGAGATTAAAGGGCTCAAGCATGAGAATAAGGAATTGCACAAGCTCGCACACAGCTATGCCACCAGCATGAAGAGGAAGATTGACCAGATGCAGGACACCGATGGTCAAATTTTACTTGATCATCGGAGGTTTGTGGGTTTGTTCCAACCGCATCTGCCTTCGTCTTCTGGGGCGGCACCGCGTAGTGAAGCTCCAACTGATCAACCTCTGCTGCCTCTTCCTTCTGTGGCCCCGCCGACTGCTGAAGCCCCGCCTACTACTGAAGCACCACCCGACCAATGAATACTATTAGTTTACATCATTGTAAAATTTTAATTTTAATTTTTTTTTTTTTTGTTTTTTTATGTTTTTTTTTTTTTTGATTTTTTAATTGTTTTTTTTTTTTTTTATCATTAATTTTAAATTTTATCTTTTTTTTTTTTTTAATTGTTTTTTTTTTTATGTAAATTAATGTAAAGAGACTTTGGTTAACCTTCCCCCACACTTAAACTAAGTAATACAAACTCACAGAAATCAACCAAATAACACAACTAACTAAACAAAACAAAATGAAAGCAGTAAAGATAAGGGTGTAAAAATGCAAATCTGATTGGGTTAGCGATTCCAAAGTCTCCCTTCGTTGAATGCTTGGGTTGCCTCCCAAGAAGCGCTTGATTTAACGTCTTTAGCCGGACGCATCTTTCCTTTAAATTTCCCTCAGCTCCATTTGTGCCTAAAATCAAAGAAAGAAAAATAAATCAAATATCAAAAGTAAAATACACAAACACCAATATAAACATAAACAAAAACAAAAATAAAAGGATTAGCAAAGTTACTAATCCCCGGCAACGGCGCCAAAATTTGGTGCGAAATATATAAGCACACAAATTAAACCCTATTTGTGACAATTGTAGTAATGATGTAAGTAGGGATCGTTCTAACCGGGGATTAACTAGGGGTGCTAAACACTTGACTCAAATAAATAAAACTAACTTTTAAAACACTAAGACAAACCAAAAGACTCAAAACAAGTTCAAAAGACTCCAAATACTTAAAAGCATAAAATAAGATAGATTTGAACGACTAAGACTTTAACAAAATATGGGGAGGGGGAATTGAGTTGTTTTTGACGAGATTAAATTAAATGGACAGATTATAATTAAGGGCAAAATGTAAATATGAATGCGATGAAAAATATGGATGATGGAATAGCTTAAGGGGTTCTTCTCCACACATGTCACACTTGCAATACAAGATCGATTCTCAGTTGGTCTTTCGATAAATTATGAAACTTAACACCCTAGGTTAATTAGGTCCGCTTAAATTAACCGTCAAGTTCTCCTTAAGTTAATGAATTGGATGGGTTTGCGCAACGCAATTCACAACATTCTCCAAAAGTCCTTTACGTGAAAAGCACAATAAAGATACAATCAAAGATCATTAAGCATCATGAAAACTATAAGTGTTGACGAGGCATTCGTTACTATGAAAAGCATGAAACTAGTGCCAAGAATTCATTTAACGCGATTGTTTATAAGCAACCTCCACTACTTGTGAATATAAGTTCATAACGATTAGGTGAAACTCACTTATATTCTAGCGTCATATTTATGCATGAAAATTAAGCGTGCACTCTCAATAAACATACATAAATAAGTTATCAATCAAATGGTTAAACAAATTGAATCCACAACTTATGAAATTCCAACCAAAGGTAATCAATTCATATTGCAAGCATAAACATAGTTTCGAATCACCCCCTAGCTAAAGGGTTTAGTTCCTCATACTTGCAATTAAACAAAAACAATTGATATTAAACATAGAGAAACAAAGTAGAATACACCTAGAATGCTCCAACAACTCCAATGGAATGGCTAGCACAACTCCAAGCACTCCTCCTTCTTTGCAAGCCTTGGAACTAATGGAAATGTGTATGAATTTCTGTTTTTCTTCCTTGAAGGCTGAATGGTGCTTATATAGAGGTTGGAAATGAAAAGAATTGCAAGGCAATGGACATGACAACTCACGGCAAAGAAGAAAGGATGCTGCCAGCTTTGTTTTTGCATGTGTGTGTGCTGTTTTTGTGCTCTTTCCACCTAGAAACAATCATTCCAAAGCCACCCAAAGTTATAAGTGGAAGACCAACCAGAAATCCACCTCATAGTGGTCCAATTTCTGCCATTCCTTGCTGTCCATTCACTACCAAAGTTGTAGAAATCTGCCAACTCCATTCCATTGCCGTGTGTGTGTGTTTGTGTTGTCATCATCACTTCCCACTCTTCCATGCTTTAATTTCTGATTCCTTGCTGCCCATGTGGTGTGTGTGTTGCTGTTTTCTTTCCTTCTTGCTGCCCATGTGGTGTTTATACTTGCACATGCATGTTCTTCATCCATTTAGCTAGCAATAAACACATTTTCTGCCATCACATGGCAGCTATGATGTTTGAAGTTGTAGGCCAACACTTTGCACACACACATGTAGATTTCTAGCCCATTGAATCATCAAATTCGTCCATCCTCATGTCTCCATGTTTGCACCATCCAATCTTGGCCCAAAAATGCTCCAAAGTGCTCCAAAATGCATCTTCTTGCATCCTTGGCCCATAGAACCTACAAACACACAAAAATGGCTTAAACTACTAACATAACTAAGAACTAAGAACATAAATGCACGAAAACAAACATACTAAGTCGCATATTTATGCTCCTATCAGCTCCGCCCTTGACCACCAATTCAAACGCTCTATTCCGGTGGAATATCTAGACAAGCCAAGCATAGAGATGGAGTCGATAGCCGAAGTGTCACAGGTTAGTGTAACTCCCACTTGGCAAAGTTCAATTATAGACTACTTGGTCAACGACACATTACCCACAGAAAGATTGGAGTCAAGGAAGCTTCAAATTAAGTCGGCACGCTACTATATGTGGAATGGCATTCTCGTCCGAAGATCCTACACCGGACCACATCTCCGCTGCCTGGCACCTCCCGATGACTTGAAGGTTCTAAGCTCAATCCACGAAGGCGTTTGTGGGAATCACTCTGGAGGTCGATCCTTAGCCCAAAAGGCTCTTAACGCAGGCTATTACTGGCCTACCATGCACCAAGATGCTAAGGAGTTAGTACAAAAATGCGACCGTTGCCAACGCTACAAACCAGTACCAGCACTACCCGCCAGTGAGCTACACCCGCAAACGAGTCCTTGGCCATTCATGCAGTGGGCAATCGACCTGGTAGGGCCTATGCCGCCTGCTACGGGGGGCAGATGCATGATGATCGTGGCAACCGACTATTTCACCAAATGGGTAGAAGCAGAACCCATGACAACCACGACTCAGACGGATATAGAGCGCTTTATATGGAGGAACATCATTTGCCGATTTGGCATCCCTCAGTCCATCGTCACTGACAACGGTCCTCAATTTGTGGGAAAAGATTTGGCAAAGTTCTTCCAAAAATACGGCATCAAACAACACATGTCCACACCAAGATATCCTCAAGGCAATGGGCAGGCTGAAGCATCCAACAAGACGATTCTCGACTGCCTCAAGAAATCCCTCACCGACAAAAAGGGAAAATGGCCAGATGAGCTCCCAGGATGTTTATGGGCATATCGCACCACCAAAAGACGAGCAACCGGTGAAACTCCTTTCTCTTTGGCGTTTGGTTCGGAGGCAATCATACCTCCCAACATCATCGTGCCAAGCATCAACACTCTATTGCTAAACGTTGAGCGGAACAGTAAAGAAATGGCCACAGATTTAGATCTGGCAGAAGAAAGGCGCGAACAAACCATCACCCGCATCGCAGCCTACCAGCAGCAGCTCATTTCCAGCTACAACAAAAGGGCCAAGATCCGGCAGTTCCAACCTGGAGACCTAGTCCTAAGAAAAGCTTTCATCACTGCCCGCAGAGAAGGCTCGAAAAAAATGGACCCCATCTGGGAAGGTCCTTACAAGATCAACAGAGTCGGCGGCAAAGGCAGTTATACTCTTGCTACCATGAATGATAAAGAGATCGAGAAGCAATGGAACGCCTACAATTTGAGGAAATACCATGTGTGACTTCACACTATATCAAGACCCGAAGACTCGAGCATCTCAACGGTCACCACCTCGTAAACCGAGGACTATCCAATCATCATGCAGTTTTTGCAACCAAGTTATTCGCTCATTTTATTTTTCAATAAAGAATTCAAAAGTAATTTGTAATTTGGCTTTAATATATGTCTACAACAACTTATTTCTTTCTGCATTTCAAAAGAAAATTACACCCCCCAAGGGACCAACTGTGCTCTCCAAGGAGGGAGGATAAACTCAACACTCCGAATATCCAGACGTGGATGAGCTTGGCTGCCCTAGAATGACTAGGTGCATGATGGCTTGCGCCGGGATTCCTAGAAGTAGCCACAATGGTCTGTTTCAAGGCTTAGCTAGTTGAAGGATTATGGGTCTATCGGCTTAATCCGCAGGGAACCGGGCCCTAGATACGGAGGGGGCACATTATGCAGCACACCCAATGGGCGGCTGCCCTGGAAACCTAAAGCTGCTACCGAGTGCACTAAGGTAGCCTACGGATTTCCAGAAGACTGCCTACGGCTTGCCCTTCGAGCAGTAGAACCACGCTAGACTTATGCAACCGCACATTATTGTGAAAGGTTAAACAAGTTAGCGTGCACACACGAAGATTTTATCCACTACCGACATGCTACGTAGTTGATAAGCTTCACCTCTGTCAAACGCAGAATAACTTATACCAAATCCTAAAGTGTTGTGATACTTGCTACACGGCCTACGGAATTGGAAAAATCCAAGGTTGAATAACCAAGTGGTTACGCGGATTCGTCTGCTTCTGTAAGTAAGGCATCCGGCTGCCAACCCTATGGTTAATAACTTTGCAGAAGTTTCTACATCAACACCTACGGTTGCATAGGCTATGTGGGCCTGTCTACTTATAGAAAAGTAGCACGCCTGCCACTGGCTTATAAGGTCTAAAGGTTAAAAAAAAAAATGGGAAAAGCAAAAGAAGCGAGTTTATTAAATTTTATAGCAAAATTGATAAACAACAAGCAAATACCAAAAGAGTTCAAGCAAAAGCAACAAAGGAAAGAAAAGGAAACCCTAAAAGCTACCTAGAAGACTACTCTTCGGTAGTTTGGACATCTCCCAACTGCTCGGTTGTTACACCTTCAGCAGCCTTGGTGTTCTCAGCAGCGGCATCCTCCGGACCTTTACCCTCGACTGTTCCAGCCTGGGTATCAACTCCTCCAGCTATTTCACCGATAGAAGACTCAAAGGTAAAATCGAGCAAGTCTTCTGGGGAAATAGAGAAGGTCTCGAAGTCTTTACCGGAAAACTCAAAGTCAGACGGCCGCCCATAGAGATGATCTACATAGCCCAGCTTGTAGAAATCAGATTGGTTCTGAATAAGCGAAGCCTCGAAACCATTTTTCTCACTCTTCAACTGCTCATTCTCCTCAAACAGGCAAGCACGAACTCGCTGCAACTCCTCAATTTCTTTCTTAAGATTGTCGTTGGTCTTCAAAACACCTTGAAGTTCCGACACTTGAGGCTCAAGCCTGTCAGCAACCTCTTTGAAGTGGATCGCTTGGTTGTAAGTAGCAATCAATTCTTCATCCTTTGCATAAGCAGCGGAGCGAAGTTCAGATATGGAGCGTTCAAGATCTCGAATCTGAGGTATGTAACGCTCGATTTCCTTCTCTGCACTTTCATTCTTTGTTTGGACCGCATCAAACCTAGTCTTCAAATCCATGATCTCCTGGTGAGCGGCCTCAAGCTGCTGAGAAGTGGGGTCAGAAGTATGAGATTCCTTCAAAGCAGCAAGCTCAGATTCCAATTTTTTGATTTTTTCAACCGAGGAATAAGCTTCGGCAGCCATAGTTCTTGCCATCTCTTTAGCAGCCTTGGTGTCCTCTTGGTCAAGGAACATAGACTCGGCTGCCAGAATTGTTGTTTTCTGCATCATGGCTAGCAGAGCAGTCTTCCTATACTCGGGTGTATGCTTTGCAAAAAGACTCGGACCAACAATCTCTTTGACGCCATCAACAAACTGGGCGCATACATCCATGTCTTCAAGAAGATCTGGTTTCAAAAGAGCACAAAT
Source organism: Malus sylvestris (assembly GCF_916048215.2). Classification (NCBI taxonomy): domain Eukaryota; kingdom Viridiplantae; phylum Streptophyta; class Magnoliopsida; order Rosales; family Rosaceae; genus Malus; species Malus sylvestris. The sequence goes on from NC_062260.1 coordinate 27,521,774, forward strand.
CTTAGCAGCCTCCTCAGAAACGGCCTTGGCGGATTCTTCAAGCCTGCCTGAGCGAGCAGCTTCATTCTTATCAGCAGACGAGATGGTTGCAGCAGCGGAAGAAGCAGTATTCGGCGCCACTTTAGCAGACAGGGGCACCTTATCACTCTTCATAGTAGCAAGTCTCTTCAAGGGTAAGTCAGGTTTAGTCCCGGACGGACGTTTTGGCACAAACTTCGGTACCAAAGGCACGGAAGAACTTTTACGCTGAGCAATTTTTTCAGCAATCGAGCTAGCAGCCTTCGAAGCAATAGGCGTTACTGGCACAAATGTAGCAGTTCGTTCTTTCTCGCCCTTAGAGGAAGTCAGGTCAATCACAATCTTGGGAGCAGCCGGAGAATCCCCACGAGCAGTCTTCATTTTCTTCTCAGCAGGTATCTCTTGAGCAGGCGGGGAATGTTTCTTTTTCCCACCTTCATTGGTAGTAGGCTCCACCACAGTGATAGGACGAGCCATCGCGTCTGCCTTGATCCGTTTTATTTCTTCTTCTGGGGGTAGTCCACCTTTTTCCCTACGAAGAGGACTAAGCAGCCAACGCCACTCACGATACTCGGAAGGAATACCCAGAGCGACATGCACTTTTTTCATATCTGGAGAAACCCTAGGAGTTGAGCCAAATTCCGAATCTACAAAAAAAAAGAAAAAAAAAAAACAGAAGACAATCAGAAAATTGAAGAATGATTTGGCACTAAAGCAAAGCAGCCGAAAAGACTAAGCAGTCTGCTTACCAGATATGAAGACCGTTGATACACGCAGCTCGGGAGAAGAATCAGATTCCCATTCTCCACTTATCTCCAAAGTCTCTTTGGCCCAATCATGATCTCCTTTACTCGAATTATCAAAAAGCTTATGACGGATTCGCAGTTGTCCAACTCCATCAATACGACCTATGTCAAAGAAATACCAAAATTCGTTGGTGGTTAGTCCCAAGTCAAAGAATTGGTTCAAATTGTGGAACCCCACCATCACTCGGACCGCATTCGGGGAACATTGGGCAGGCGCACATTTCATAGAGCAAAGCACTTCTTGGAAGAAACGCGGTATAGGGAAAGTAAACCCTAACACAAAATAGTAAGGATGGAACTTGATAGTTCTCCGAGTTCCACTGCATGGTTCTCGGCTGCTACCATCTTTAACTCGTCTCACACGCACTCCCGACGGAATGGCATGCCAATACGTTTCAAGAAAATCTCTAAACAAATTGTCGGAGCTAATCTTGATGTGAGCAGCTTTGAAGTAGCCAATCTTGCTCAAAGACCCGCCTTGACGGTACAGCGGGGGCACACCATCATCATTCTTACGGCTCGAGGAAGACATGCTTGAAAATTCTACAAAAGTACAAGGAAGATTTGTTAGAGAGTTGTTAAAAAAAAAAAAAAAAAAAGAAAAGAAACAGCTCTCGGCAGCAAAAAAAAAAAAAAAAAAAAAAAAAAAAAAAAAAAAAAAACAAGAATTAGGCTTAAAGCCGCAGGACCAGCAAACCTGCCAGGCCCCACGGCCTGGCTTGCTTCAACGCCCAGCAAGAAAAAAAAATATATATTTGCATGGCATTACCATGCCATGGTTCACCAGATCAACCTATAACAAGTCTCTGATTCCCATCAGGCCAAGAATCAAGATCCAAAGATTCCAGAAAATCAAGAAGACAAGAAAAATAATTTTTTCTTACTTGGAAGCAACGAAGAGCGATCCTTTACACGGGCAAGACGTAGAAGATTGCTAGAGGAGGGGGAACAAATATCCTCTAAGCTCTCTTTTTCTCTTGTAAGGATGAATAAGTTTCACTCTAAAAGTTGATTTAACAATCCACTTAAGGTGGACTTAAATAAGCTTTGGGGAAATTTATTTCCTTTTCCTAGAAGGATTTAATTTCCTATTGAAAGAAAGAATCAACAACAAAATAGGAAACAGTTCAGAATTTCCTAAAGCAAGAAAATCTCTACACCTATTGCCCTTTTCTGCAAACAGCTCAACAGGTGTGGGGGCATTTGTGGAGCCAAAAATATTCACTAGGCGACACGTGGATTTGTGAACGAAAGAGGACAAAAATACCCTTGAGGTATATCGGGATTCCTACGCGCAAGTAGTGGGTAATCATCCTCAACCAATTCAAAAATGCTCCAGAAGAGGTAACTAATTCCAAATTATCTTATTTTAGGTAATTATTTCCAAAACTTAATTTCCCTAATATATTATTTAGTTAATTAATTATCTAAATAATATATTCTTCCCATATCTCCTAAAATCATCCCTTAATTACCAATTTGAAACATCCACTCAAACCTAAAAAATGGGATAGGGCCGGCTACCCCATTCAAAGTCTATTCCATCACCTTTTTTTCTACCTTTTCCACCTTTCCTTCCCTTTTAAATTAGCCAATCAATACCATAAATAATAAAATATCTCCTTTCATATTTAATTAGCCAATTAATTGGCTAATTAAACCTAAAATTAAACCTAAAAATCCCATAGTAACCGGCCACATTCCCTCCCATCTTTTCCCTACCTTTTTTTTTATTTTCCTCCACTTTATTACTCAAATAAAGCTAATCATTTAAGACCCCATTCATTTCTATTTTATTAGCCAATAAAGGGGCTAATAAAAAACCACAAATTGACTAAGAAAAGGGAAGGGTGTGGCCGGCCCTTCCTTGGTGAAAAATGGGGAAGCCTAATCCTATAAATAGGCTCCTATTCTCACCAAAAATTCATTCCAAACCTCTTGCAAAAATTCCAAAACACTCTAAACACTATTTCTCTCTAAATTTCTAACTTTGGCATCGGAGGTTCTTCGGCCAAAGCCCCCCCCCATTCATCGTGGGCGCGTGAGGCTTTTGGCCTTAACCTAAGGTGCTAGTTGTTTTGTAGGTGCAAAATCGTCCAAGATCGAAGAGGAGAAAATTTGCATCCACAACAACGAGCAGGAGCAGCAGGGCGACGATGAGATATCCCGGTCGACGGCGAGATCGGGTGGTGACGAAAGACCTCCATGAGGAGCAGAGGGATTAGAGAGAGAGATATGCAGTGGTGATGGGGAAAGGGCGGCGTTGATCTGGGAAAAGAGAAGGAAGGGGAGGTGAAGAGAGTGAAGAAGAGGGAGAAATGGGTCGGGGATTTATGGGTTTCTGTTTTTCTGTTTTTTGTTTTTCAAATAGAATTGGGGGTTTCAGGAAGGTGAGGGGTGGGGTGGGGGATTGTAGTGGAGGTGGAGGTGGAGGTGGGCGTGGGTAGGTTGGGGGGCTGCAGGGATGGATGGGTTTCAAGGTTTTTTTTTATTTTTTTTATAATAATTTAGAAGATTCAGATTTTTTTTTAAATTAAAAAAAAAAATTTACCACGTGGCACACATTTGGCAGCCACGTGGCACAAATGTGGCAGCTACGTCAGCACTTAACGGATCAATGGACGGAAAATCTAACGGATGTATTATTTTGAAATAAAATGGTACATGATGTATGAAAATGAAATGTTTTAAAGACGTTGTATGGGATTGTAATAGATCTCAAACCTGAGAGGCTACTATGTAATTTACCCTAATTTTTATTACGTGTGAAAAATTTATACTAATTTTTCGGCGCATGCTGAACCGTTAAATCTATTAGCGTATGATTATGTAATTTGGAAAATTTGGATTTTTAGTTTACTAGTGTGATTCAAGACAGATTTTATAACTTCAATATTTAGTAAGTGATTTGAGTGAGCTGTATTTGCTAGTTTTTAGCTTATAACTAATACAACTTTCAAATCTTGGAAGACATCTTCTTTATTTAGAGATTGCCCAAGAGCAAGGAGCATTTGAGAATCGATGGGAATGACTACACTACACAGGTACAACTCTCCTTTAATCTTGGCGTCACAGCTTTACTGATGGCTATTTCGAAATCCAAGTTACTGTATTTTGAACAAATTCGGTGGAGTAGTGTTTTTGTTTTTACCTTCGAATGTATGGAAATAGAAGAATAAACAACTCTTTGAAGACAACTTCTTTTCGACAAAGGTGTTCAGTTACCATTTTCGTTCACTGCTTAATTTGTTATACTATGCTTCGTCCCCAAAATTCGTCATCTGAAGTAATCTCAAGTTTTCAACTTCATGATTGGATTTGATGGTGGGGCGTTGAGATGCAGTGAATATGTGACATTAAAGTTGGGGATGCAAGCCATACGGTTGGTCAGATACAGATATGCTAATAGTATTAGCAACCAAATTTTTGCTGCAACAGTTCCATTTTTTCAGATGGAAAGTCTGACTAGCGTATTTATAATTTGATCTTTTGTAGGGTGGTGGTTCCGGCACCCAACAAATTGTGATCGAAGGCTCCTTATGTGATGATTATTACAAGATTCGGGAATATCTCTACTCACTATTTTATTTGCTTTAAGTAGAGATACATAATATCTAACGCCTTTGGGTGAACCATCATTTGATGCGGTGTTAATTTCCAGTGATTTTAGGGTACACAGTAAAGTTTAATTTAAATATAAGACTTATTTTCCGTTGAAGTTGTCATTTTGTTCATGCAAGATGGAAATCTTTTTCAGGAATCAGGAAACAAAGCATGTTTGAAGGGTTAGACACCCAATTGTCATGTTGTCCTCTTATACCAAGTCCCACACGGGTTAAATTCAAATAGCACCAAGACATTAATGCGGATGAAGCTTTTAACGGAAAAGATTTTTTTTTTTTTTAAATGAGGATTAGTTGTGGGGCCCATATCATATCAAAGTTTAACGATCCGAATAGTTTATTTTTCAAGTTACACCTCTTAGATCATCTTTGCAAAATATTAGTTAAATCGAAAATATTTTGATATCTAATTGAGTTCAAATAAATTGACGAACCCTTTTGTCTATAAGAAACAATGAAATTTCAATGAGATAATTAAATAGGCAAGTGGTTTCGGATTGAATTGAATTTTGCAAGGATGATGTATGAATCGAGACTTACAAAATAGACGGCACGAATCGTTAAATTTCAATGTAGAGTGGATCCCACAACTAATCCTTATTTCTTAAAAAAAAAACGATGATACATCCCTTAAATGGCATGTACCTACGAAAACAAAACATAACAAACAAATTACAGTTAGACATTTCAACTTTTTCACATGACAATATGCAGTTGAGTTTGGATAATGCCGCAAAACTGGCAAGTAAATTACACAATGCCATGCATTTTAGCTTCTTAACGAAGGGTAATGTTAGAGAGACTAAATTGGAAAACAAAATTTGCAAACTAAGGGGGGTGTAGTCATAATAGGATTTGATAGGATTTTAATAGACTTTAAAATCAAGGTGTAGTCAATTACAATTTTAAAAGATTTAGAAATCATGGTGTAGTCAAAGTAAGATTTAAGAGGATTTTAAAGAATACATCCATATCCAATGGTAGTCAATTAAGATTTTAAAGAATACATATAAATCCAGAGTTAGTGAGAATGCAAAAAATTTGATAGGATTTGAATGGGAGGGGATTTTGATGGATTTAAAGGTGGATCGTATATATACCAAATGCTATCAAGAATCCTACCATCCCCCATCTGATTTCTTTTCACGTCGGCAAACAGAAAAGAACCTCCCAACCCCTTCATCTTCATCTATACCTTCCTCTTCGGAACACATCTCATCGTCCTCTTCGACTTCGAATTCATCGTCTTCATTCTCATCTATCATGGATTTTTTTTTTCTTTCAAATTCTACTTGTAAACAACTATTGGGTTCTGGCAAGTTCTCTATTTTCTCAGAAAAGGAATAGTATTCCTCCATTTTTTGCCCTACCTGAGATCCGATGGTTCAATATTTTTTTAACATATCGCTGGAATCAGTTTTTTTCTCCCATGTTCTCCTCGCACGAAACCGATTTTCAATGGAAAATTGCCTCAAATCGCCAAAATTATCTCCATTACCCCAAACCCACATAACTTGCAGAAGCTCAATGAGTTCGGCGCTGGGGAAGTGGAGCTTGCCGAAAATTAATGAAATGTGGTTTCTAATGTTATGCTTGGTAGGTACTTGAAGGGCAGGAAGCTAGAGTGTGCATTGAAGTTTTGGAAAATGATGAGCATGGGATTGAAAATGAATGGAACTACCATGGTGAATATTTTTGCTACTTGCAGCTTGTGGTCAGTCTGGTAGACTGAGAAGGAAGGTTAGACACACTACTACAAAAGAGGCTATCACTGGCGAAGCAAAAACCGACAAGAACTTCAATTTCTGTTAGAAATTTGGTAAAAATCCGACATAAAACCATGCAATGTTGGATTGGAATAGCGACATCATTGCTAGCATCACGAAAGGGCTTCAATGTCAGCTTGTCAGCTTAATCCGCCATGAAGCAGCGTCGGTTAAAAGTGATATCGAACTTTACGTCGGTTAAAAACGACGTGCTATTCTAACATGATGGCGGTCATAGTCAACATCAAGTAGCAATTAAACTATAAAATATCCAACCCACTGTCAGTTTTAACCAACATCAGCTAACAATTAAATAAATAAAATATGCAAACTTATTTGCTTTCGTTTTCAATTAATAAATATATAAAAAGATCTGACTTTGCTTTCGTTTTCAATTAATAGTAATTAAAAAAATTATATAAAAATAATAATAAATTTCATTTATGGGCCAAAACAAATTCTTGCCTCTTCCGTTTTCAATGAACCATACTAATGGTCTTAACATGCTTCTTCCGCCTTATTTATATGTCAATGAAAACAATTTTAAGCAAACTTCATATTAAAAATAAAATTTCTAAGAACTATATATTAAATTGAAAATTAATAACATTTCTTAAAAATGTACAACACATACAAATTCTTGCCGCACTTTATTCCAGTATGCCACCAACTCAACCCATTGTGCAGCATTCACATCAGGAGGAGGGTGGCTGCACACCACGGCTGCTCTCTTAGTATAATACGGTTTTTAAAACTTATTTCTATACTCTTTGTGCGTATGCTCTGCAACCTAAAGATCATGTAGCGGATCATAGGCATTTTTGCTATATCTTCATCTTCAAAAAAAATATTCCCTACATCCATAAAAAAATCAAGCTAATTAATAATTATTATAATCATTGACTTATTCTTCTATTTTCAAATTTAAAAAAAAAAAATATATATATATATATATATGCCTTTATCCTATTCCAGAAAACTTCCTTATCTTGTTCCTTAATCTTACGTCAATCACTCATCAACGGGAGATTTTTGTAATCTCTAACCTCCCACTACATATTTTGAAAAGGCACTAGAAATATCACTAATGCATTTTCTAGACGAATCAAACGAACAAAGTTGTTTTGTCCATTTGGGAATTGAGGGTCCGCGCCTCTGTTGAGATGTTCCTTATTCATACAAAAAAAAAACAATTAAAAGCCAATAAACAAAAGTAAATTTTCAATTTAAGCATAATACTAGTTTAAACACAAAACAAAAACTGAAATTAATAATAATTCAAAAATGAACTAGCTTCGAACTCTTCCTCTTCGAAATGGAGTTCCTCATAATGTTGATCTTCACTTTGTTGATCTATAGCAAAAGTTAGTGGAAGGAGAATGAGTAAGGCTGAAATGGAGGAAAGAGAGGGAGTAAGGACGCACGAGCGCAAAACTAAAGAAGTAAACGAGATAAAGCGAAATGAAAGCACGGAAGTAATAGGGAAGAAATGGGTTTAAATATGGATAATAAGTTGGCGTCGGTTAAGACCGATAGTGGTTGTAAATGACGTCGAAATATGTACACTTTGCGTCGGTAAAAACCAACATCTACTCTGACACACTAACTAAAATGCACGTGGCGTCGAAATATTTGGACTTCACGTCGATTAAAACCAACACTAAGTCTAACACGACTTAAATGCACGTAGTCTGACACACTTGACTGAAAGGCAACTGGCGTCGAAATAGGAAAAAATTGTGTCGGTTAAAACCGACGTGAGCCTGACAGACTTGACAATGATTGCAAGTGGCGTTGAAATAAGAAAATTTTACGTCGGTTCAAACCGACGTTGAGCCTAACAGACATGACAGTGATTGCAAGTTGCATGGAAATAAAAAAAGTTGCATCGGTCAAAACCGACGTGAGCCTGACAAACTTGATTGTGATTGCAAGTGGCGTCGAAACAAACGTGAAAATTCCCGCCCAAAATATTTCAATTTAACACGGGGGAGAGTATATAAAGGTCATCAATCTATCACTTATAACTGACACTGGATTTCAAAATATTTAAAAAACTTAAAATATATGTTGGTCAGAACCGACGCAGGCTTTAAAATATTTAAAAACAATCACTAGTGTCGGCTAGAAGCGACACCTACTCCAACACCAACTTTATGTCGCTTAAAATTGACACAGTTTTTTTTAATGCAACACCAGTATTTAAAAATTATTAAAATCTATGTCAGTTATAAGCGACATTAACGAGCTAGGGTGTGAGCCATATCTTAGCTATAGAAATAAATTCTACAACCAAGATATGGTGAAAAATTAAATTAAATTATAAAGACTACACATACATTAGATAACAAAATCTTACAAAAAAATTATCAAATATGCAGAGGAATAACTATAGTGCACAAATTAATTCACAACAAAATAATAATTAAATTGTAACAATTCTTTCAAATGCATGAAATATATGCAAATGGAATGGATGAATGTACTTACTCCCTTCTAATCCCGTCAACACATACCTAAAGCACCCAAGCATGCACGTCTCATACCATGCTTATACCATTTGGCTCCGAATACCTTATAATATGAGTTAACTCCCGTTCATCCCTTAACCCAATTTTTGTAATTAAACTCTCAGTTTCCACTTTATTAAACATGCATTCCCCCTGACGCCTGACATATACAAGATTTCATTATTTTATAATAAATCAATTTGTATACTCAAGCCCTGCACCCTACGCCTGACATATACAAGGTTCATTATTTTATATTCAAGGCAAACTTCAGCCCTTGAATAGCCTCACAACGCAAACACTTTACAAACTCAACACAACTCTTTTTCTTGTTTTGCAATGCATATGTATATGCCATGTTCACAGAGATATCAATACTCACATTTTCTTTAACAAGCCTGTAAGTTTCAACATAAATCAAATTGATTAGTAACAAGAGTAATATAATCATAATATTAACAAAATAATAATCTTTAATGTAAATGATAAGCAATATATTACCATTTCTTCATTTTGTCGATCCTCCTTTTCCATTATGTTTCTATTTAATAACTCAGTGTTTAAATGGTTTGCTCAACTCAAATTTATTGCAATTAGACAAAGGAACACGGAGATTTAAGTGGCTCACCAATTTGGCTACGTCCACTAGGGTTGCATATGCATTTATGTTTTCACTATGTAAGAGAGATTTACAAAAAAAAAAAAACAATGAAGATGGCCTAGAGCCTTTACATAAGGTAAAAGAAAAGGATGGTGGGAAGAGTGGTATATGAAGAAGATGAGGTTTTGTTTCTTTTTCCCCGTGTGTTGTTGATGATGTTGTGTGTTGTTCTTCTCCCCGTTTCTCTCCTCCCTTTGCTTTTATGGATGAAGAAATGGAATCCTCCATTAAGCCTTAATGACATGTTTCACTTTGTTTTGCAATACTTGGACATCTTGTAATTGGAAGCAATCATTCCCATGCATGTGGACAAATACTCAAAAACCACGTTCAAAGTCTAAGGATTATGAATCCCACATCTCCAATTTTGGAGGGGATGAATCATCACCAAAGATTTAACTCTTACATTCCTAATTATTACAAACTTGCCAACTCACTCTCATGTAAACTTCCACCTCTTCACCCTAATCATTAACTTCTATTAATTATCACCTCCACCTCATCCTTGGGAGAAAAATGAATCAAGCAAAAACTACTCAAATAATCCCACCTTAAGCTCGGCTATAGCAATGATAATTGCCATTAGCAAGTAAAAACAACTTTTAAGGCCTACCAAAAACAATCTAATACATGTATAAGTTACCTACAAAATTACAAAACTACAATGAGGATGGCAAACACTAGAAACCTCTCTAGTTAGAGAAATTTGAGTTTAAAAGTACAAGCTAGGCTTAGATATATTCTTGTAGTGAAGGAATCCCTACTAACTTACATGTCGAAAATACAAGTTCTTGTACCTATAATATATAAAATGAAATTAAAAAAAATCATTACATTTGAAATAGATATAAGTACTTGCACACACATTTATATAACCATTTATTTATTTTTAAATACGGGGTATTACAAGACCCATAAGTGAACACACATTGGAACATTGGAGTTGTTTGAGTCACAACAACTGCATGATTTCATTAAAAATGATCTGACAGCTCTGCGTGTGATTTTCAATTTTTTCAAAATCCTAATATGTCACAGCCCGTTCCGAGATTATATAAATATTGGGGACTTGAAATGACAGAATTACCCTTAGAGGGTATTAAGGTATGTATGTGTGTATGTTGGACATATTTCCTTCATTCCTAAACTTTTGGAAACAAATTATTAAGTGGGATTTAAAATGTTGGATTGTTTGTGTGGTTAGGGAACTAGGAAGAGAAATGAATGGTCATGATTTGTGAGGGAACACGCACACATTTCCTTCTCTCTCACTCACCCTGTGTCTCTCTCTCTCTCTCTCTCCTCCTTTACGGATCTCTCTCACTCTCTTTCTCTCGAATTGTACGGCCACACCCAAGGACTCTCTAAACATCACGGATTGAAGCTAACAAGGTATGGTTCTTCATCATTTTGACGTTCTGAGTTGAATGGTACTAGTTTTAGGAAGTGAAACCCTCAAAATCATCGTGAAACCCTAACCCCAAAATTGTGCACTGTTCATGCACACGTAAAATCTTGCATTTCAGGAAATTCTAATCTTATAGTAAGCTTAGTGAGGTCCCAAGGAATTTCGGAGTGCTTCGTTTGAAGGTTTTGGACGTCAGGATCGTCGGGTTCGAAGTTGGCCGAATTGGAGGATTTTCCCGACGAAATTTCAGAGGTTTTTAAAGGTATAGATCCCTTCCCCTCTTAATTTAGAGCTCGTAGGTGAAAATTTCATGAAAAATGGTGAAGAAACGAGTGAGAAAGGTCGAGTTGCAGGTTTCCGGCGCCGGCGACACTGTGCTGGCGACGCGAGGAAGAAGAAGCGCGCGTGGGGGCGCGTAGGTCCGTGCCACCCACGGCGCGTGGGGCTGCGTGGAAAACCCAAAAATTTTTCTAAAAATTTGTCGACGTCTATGACGTCGAGTAGGTCGATGTGGTATATTCACATACCCAAATTGAGCACCGTATGAGAAGTTATTTCGAATTGTTGATTATGTGTTTTAATTAACGTTTCTATAGTTGTTTTGCATATAGGTGACACCTATCCCGAGGACGAGCGCATCCAAGGACGTCACGGGGGTTACGACCAATCGACTTACCAGTGAGTGGGCAGTTTTTGTTTTCGTATTACCTATATACTATTGATTTTTTTCCCATAAAATGAATTTATATGAAAATACGTTTTAAAATGCCATGCATGCATATTATGAGATATTTGAATTGATAATTGATGCATATATATATATATATATGAATTGATGTTGTGGACGCACAGGTGAGTGTTACATTATTCATACGATTTATTTTATGTGAATTGCATTGAAAGCTCATAACTTGCACCCTTGGTGTTAGTGCTTATATTATTCACTGCACCGCACGCTCGCCTTGGATCCAAGTAGGTGAATGTCATACATACCATGTGAGGGTTCCGACATGCTAGTCGTATAGATCGCTAGAGGTGATTCCGACTAGTGGGTAACCTTAGTTTATGCGTGCCGATGATTGATGAGAGAAGCACTAGAGCATATTCTTACACCTTTCCATCGTACAGACTACCTTACGTAGTTCCGAGTGACGTGCAGAGTAGGGCCGTATAGGTCACTGTGGTGACTCCGGCTAGGGGGAATACTGAGCTATAGAATTAGCCGTACAAGACCATTGTAGGGTCTCCGGTTATTTCATTATATCACCTGTCATATTGATGCATCCATATTTTTAATCATTGACATTATTGCTTGGCATAATTACTGGATTTTGATAAACTTGATGCTTTGAGCAATTTGAGTAAATATTATGCTACTATGTTATTTTTTGGGAAAGTATACAGGTTTTACAGAGAGGGGTTAGAAATGTTTTAAATGAAATGTTTTGGAAAATCTTTGGTTTTACTGACCCACTCAACTTTGTTTTGCGCCCCTCCAGGTTCTAGTTAGCAGTTGGTGGCTCACGAGGTCCTTTTCGGCGTTCTGATAGACGTCCTGCATGTAGGACTCACCTGCGGGTGTTGTACTTTTAATTATAGTCCTACTTGACTGCACCTAGTATCTACGCTCTGAAATTGTGTGTTTTACTTTGTAACCTCACTCTAGTATGCTAGTTGGTTATTACTGCTAGTGGTTGGTTTAAATTCCTTCATATTTCTCATATCTTTTGTTTCCGTGTCGCACTTTTGGCTACGTCACGCTCACGTGACGGCCAGCACGTCTTGATTCTAGGATTGGGGTGTGTCATAATAAATCTATGGAAGAAATCTATACAAATCCACAAAAATCATAATGAAAATCCATATAAATCTTCTAAAATCCATAGAGAATTATAAAGTCTATTAAAATCCTTTGAAATCTATCACTAAAAAAAATTCATTAAAATTCTCTGAAATCCAAATTGACTACACCCCTAAATGATGTGTCACAAATATAAATGAGTACGTTTATCAACGCTTAAATAATAAACTAATTAACAACTTCTATGTTTTTGTTTTCAAAATTTTATTTGATAAATTTAATTTCTATAGCGTTACTCTTTAACAAAACAATATGTGATTGCCCGGCCCATGACTAGATTTCGAAGTCAATGTCAACGTTCGTCAGCAATTACATCACTCCAAAATTTCTGAAAAATCGAAGTATGAGTTTTCTTGCTCCACGAGGACAGAAAGGGATCCTTCCATCTGAGCCAACCAGGCATAAAATCTAAATCTTTAAAATTTAATCTTACGATTAAAATTATTATAATTTTTAATATTTTTTTTTATTTTTAATCGTTATATCAAATTTTAAGTGTTTATATTTTTTGCTTAGTTAGAAGGAATCTGAAGATTATCCTTTCCCACCCTACATTATCCAACTCTCTATAAAATATAGAAAATAATAATTTATTAAGCAAAGGCATTTGCCCATCGTCTGATTGCTGACGATTCACCATGGAAACCTGGTTCCTTATCCTCACCGCCCTCTGCGTCTCCTTCCTCCTCAAAGCCCTTCTTTCTCTATTCCTACCCACTTCCATCTCCAAACCCAAGCCCCCTCCTGGGCCCCGCTACATCCCCATCATCAGCACCTTGTTATTCCTCCTCAAATCCTTCTCGGAGCTCGAGCCTATCATCCGCAAACTACAGGCCAAACACGGGCCCATCATCTCCCTCCGCTTCGGCTCCCGCTCCGCCGTCTTCATCGGCGACCGCTCCCTCGCCCACCAAGCCTTAATCCAGAACGGTGCCGTGTTCGCCGACCGCCCCCGGGCCTTGGCCACCAACGAGTACGTCAGCAGCAACCAGCACAACATCAGCTCCGCCCGATACGGCCCCACTTGGCGCCTCCTCCGCCGCAACCTCACTTCCGAAATCCTCCACCCTTCCCGCGTCAAATCATACGGCAACGCCCGCAAATGGGTTCTCGACATCCTAGTCAACCGCCTCAAAACCGAGTCTCAATCCCAGTCCGAATGCGGCGGCGGCGGTGGTGTCAGGGTGGTCGACCACTTCCAATACGCCATGTTCTGCCTCCTGGTTCTGATGTGCTTCGGTGACAAATTGAACGAAGAGCAAATCAAAGAAATCGAGCGCGTTCAGCGCCAACAACTTTTGAGTTTCGGGCGGTTCAACATCCTCAATTTCAAGCCGAAATTGACCAAGATTCTCTTAAAAAATCGGTGGCGGCAATTCTTCAAAATCCTCGAGGAACAACGAGAAGTGCTCGTCCCTCTGATTCGAGCACGACAAAACAGGGCAAAACAGGGCAGCAAAAACGATGACAAAGACGATGAATTTGTGTTGTCGTACACTGATACGCTGCTGGACCTCGAGCTTCCCGACGGCAACGAAAAGCGGAAGCTTTCGGAGGGAGAAATGGTCAGCCTCTGCTCAGAGTTTCTGAACGCCGGCACCGACACGACTTCCACCGCACTGCAGTGGATCATGGCCAACGTAGTCAAGTACCCACAAGTTCAGGAGAAGCTGTTTGCGGAGATTAAAGGGGTTATGGGGGAAACGGAGGAGGAGGTGCGGGAGGAGGTCCTGCATAAGCTGCTGTATCTGAAAGCCGTGATCTTGGAGGGGCTGAGGCGCCACCCGCCGGGGCACTTTGTGCTGCCGCACGCGGTGACCCATGACGTGGTTTTGGGCGGACACCTGGTGCCCAAGACGGGGAGTGTTAATTTCATGGTGGCGGATATAGGGTGGGACCCGCAAGTGTGGGAGGACCCCATGGCGTTCAAGCCGGAGAGGTTCTTGGGCAGCGGCGGAGAAGAAGAAGGGTTCGATTTGATGGGGAGTAGGGAGATTAAGATGATGCCGTTTGGGGCAGGGAGGAGGTCCTGTCCTGGGTCTGGATTGGCGGTGCTTCACCTGGAGTACTTTGTGGCGAATTTGGTGTGGAAATTCGAGTGGAGAGCTATGGACGGAGATGACGTGGACCTGTCTGAGAAGCAGGAGTTTACTATGGTGATGAAGAATCCATTGCAAGCCAACTTAATCCCAAGAAGTTGATGTGTGCGAGAATTCTGTTTTAATTCTTCGACGCATGTTTAGCTGTTAAACTCGTATGATCTTCATTGATTATCTAATCTCGAATATTTGGGTTTTTAGTTTGCTTATGTGATCCAACGCAGATTTTATAATTGAATATAAACATATCCTGATAAAAATTAATTATACGATTTACGATGAACGGATGTGATTTAAAGATTTCCGAAATGATCTTGCGAGAATCCTCCCTTCTGTATTTGGTGAGTGACTTGGGTGAGCTGTGCTGCTGCCATGAGTATAAGCCATGTGCTGCTGACATATAATCCATGTGCTGCTGACATGGTGAAAGGACTATTCTAAATGAAACCCATGAAGTCCTGTCGAAGATGGGCAGAAGAATATTGCATGATCTCACATTATTTATTGCATGCGTGTACTATTGTTTATGGCATGCGGGTGTATGTAAAACTGTATAAAAACCATACTGCAATAATGCAGATTTAAAGAAAGCCAAACCATACTCCTTGATGAGTTTATGCAGTTCACAGTTTTCGAACCCTAGCTTAAACTCTTTCATGGTATCAAAGAGCTAAAGTCTAGCGACAATAATTTTTTTTCCCCGTTCTCCCATGGCTTCTCAATCTTCCTCTCCCATTCCCTTTCCTAATGTCTCCAATTTTCTCACGATCAAACTTGATCGTACCAACTACCCTCTCTGGCAAGCCCAAATGCTACCTCTCCTCCGCAGTCGAAATCTGGTTTCCTTTGTTGATGGAACTAGTAAGTGTCCCCCAGCATTGCTGACAGATGAGGATGGAAACATCACTGACAAAGTCAACCCTGATTTCGACACTTGGATACAACAGGATGCAACTGTTATGTCATGGATCAACTCCTCCGTCCATCCTACCGTGCTTGCTGCTTTAATTGGGAAAACCAGCTCCCACTCTGCCTGGACAACACTACGTGATCGTTATGCTTCTCAGTCCACCGGTCGCCTTCTCCAGCTTCGTAGTGAGTTGATGAATACTCACCGAGGTGATTCTTCCATTTCTGAATTTTTGGATAAAATTAATTGTCTCGCAGATACCCTCTCTCTCTCTGGTGCTCCCGTTTCCGACTCCGACATCGTTGCCATCATCCTCAACAACGTTGGTCCGGCCTATGAAAGTACCGTTGCTTCCGCTCAAGCCCGTGATGAGGCTATTACCTACAGTGCTTTGGAAGCCCTCCTCCTTGGCGCTGAAAGACGACAGCAAATACATTCCGCGTTTGGTACTGACAGTGGGCTCACTGTCCTTGCCGCCGCTCGCAATGGCAACCGCGCACCTGCATCTTCTCGAGGACGAGGATCCTCTACTGGCTTCCGTGGTCGTAGTAACTTCAATACTGGTCGCGGCTCTACCAATCGCCACTACAGCTCCTCACCCTCTCACCAAGGTTCCTACTATCACCAAGGGTCCAACTCTCACCAAGTATCCCACTCCCGCCCACATGATGGGATTCTTGGCACCTCTCCTTCCCAAGGTACTTTTACTACAAGCCGGATTCAATGCCAAATATGTAATCGTTATGGTCATTCTGCGATTGACTGCTTCAACCGCCTAAATATGTCTTATGAGGGACGTGTCCCTGCACCACGTCTTCAAGCCTTTGCTGCTCGTGCTCCTCCTGCTTCTGCAACAGCACCTGCCATACAGGAATGGCTGTTTGACTCCGGGGCCAATGCTCACATCACCAATAATCTAGCTACTGTTGCGCATCCTCATCCTTATACTGGCATGGACCAAGTCAATGGAGTTGTTGGTGGCACAGGTTTGCAAATTTCACACATAGGCAACACTTCCATTCGTACACCTACCTCTACTTTCACATTACCTAATACACTACTATGCCCTAATGCATCAACCAATATTATTTCTATCCATCGTTTTACTACCGATAATAACTGTTCTCTAACCTTATATCCCAACTCATACTGTGTTCAGGAACTCCACACGGGGAGGATGCTTTTACAAGGCCCGAGTAGGAATGGATTCTACCCTTTTTCTGGTGTTTCATCTTCCATTAAAGGCGTGTCTGCATTTTTAGGAACTAGAGTGTCCAATTCAATTTGGCACTCTAGGTTAGGTCATCCATCTTCTCATATTTTGCAAAATTTGGTTTCTAGGAACAAATTGCCTATTAAGGGCGTTGTAACTAGTGAGTTATGTCACTCATGTCCCATGGGCAAGAGTCACAAGTTACCTTTTCCATTGTCTGTCTCTAGGTCTTCATCTCCTTTACAATTGGTTCATTCCGATGTATGGACTTCACCTTCTTTTTCTATCAATGGTTTTAAATATTATGTCGTGTTTATTGATGATTTTTCTCGCTACTCTTGGCTATATCCCTTAAAATTAAAATCTGATGTTTTTCTCACTTTTGTGTCCTTTAAGAAATTGGTTGAAAACATGTTCCACACTACAATTAAATCCTTTCAAACTGATGGAGGAGGGGAGTACGTAAACAACAAATTCAAAATTTTTTTGACTCAACATGGCATTCTACATCGTTTTACATGTCCACATCATCCTGAACAAAATGGAATTTCCGAACGTAAACACCGTCATATCGTTGAAACTGGTCTCACTCTTCTTGCTCATTCCTCCTTACCAACTTCTTTTTGGGATGATGCTTTCCATACAGCAAACTATTTGATCAATCGTTTACCCACTAAAGTTCTCCATGATGAGTCTCCCTTTCAAAAACTGTTTCAAAAATCTCCTCAATATGATTTTCTTAAAGTTTTTGGGTGTGCATGTTTTCCATTTCTTCGTCCTTATAATACTAACAAGCTGCAATTTCGCTCCAAACGTTGCATTTTCTTAGGTTATTCATTAAATCAACAAGGTTATAGGTGTTTAGATACGTCCACAGGTCGCATTTTTTTGTCACGCCATGTCCTATTTGATGAAACCAATTTTCCATACAAAGAATCCATTTCTACAACGTCCTCATCCTCCCAATCGTCTATGGTACTGAACATTGACCCCTCTTCTTTCCATTATCCCTCTAGGAACCCCATTTTCCCAACTGTACCACCAAACCCACATCCGTCCAACTTATTCCCCATATTATCTCACCCACCTAACCCTAGTCCTATTCCCTGCCCTTTACCACCACATCCGCACCATCACATGCATCCCACTATACCATCCCCCCAACCTAACCCTATTTCCTCTAATTTCCCACCAAATCCGCACCTCCCTGCCCCTTCTTCCATTCCATCCCCTACGACTGCAATGGGTGTTGCTCCTGTCTCACCTTCCTCTCAGAGACAAATTCAACCTGTTCACTCCATGGTTACACGCTCAAAGGATGGCATTCAGAAGCCAAACCCCAAGTATGCTCTTGTTTCTGATGTGACTAATGAACTTGTTGAGCCCTCTTGTTTTACACAGGCAAATAAGTCTCCCGAATGGCGTATGGCAATGGCAGAAGAGTTCAATGCTCTACAAAGCACAGGAACGTGGTCCCTAGTTCCTTCTCATCCCTCCATGAATGTCCTACCAAATAAATGGGTCTACCGTATTAAACGGAAATCTGACGGTTCCATTGAAAGATTTAAAGCACGTCTTGTTGCCAATGGTTTCCATCAACAAGAAGGGCTTGATTACAGTGAGACGTTTAGTCCCGTCGTCACTCATGCTACCATCAGGATCATTCTCTCCG
Organism: Malus sylvestris; assembly: GCF_916048215.2. NCBI lineage: Eukaryota > Viridiplantae > Streptophyta > Magnoliopsida > Rosales > Rosaceae > Malus > Malus sylvestris. The sequence continues at coordinate 27,540,321 of NC_062260.1, forward strand.
TGGCTCTTCATTTTAACTGGCCAATTCGCCAACTTGACGTCAAAAATGCGTTCCTTCATGGCTCTTTAAATGAAGAAGTCTACATGCGCCAACCTTCTGGTTTTGTCGATCCGCAGTTTCCGTCACATGTATGCCGTCTTCGCCGGTCCTTATACGGCTTAAAACAGGCTCCACGTGCCTGGTTTCAGTGCTTCTCTCACCATCTGGAGGAGCTCGGCTTTCAAGCCTCCATGGCAGATTCTTCGCTGTTCATTTTCTGCAATGGAACTAATGTCATTTACTTGCTCATTTACGTTGATGACATCCTCGTCACCGGTAATAATCCAGCTCACATCTCCACCTTGATTCATCAATTGGGTCGAAAATTCTCCATGAAGGACCTTGGTCCCTTGCATTATTTTTTGGGAATGGAAATTACGAGAACGCCAACGGCCATGTACTTAACACAGTCAAAATATATCCTGGACCTCCTCAAACGAACTCAGATGGCTGACGCCAAACCCTTGTCTACTCCAGCCCTCCCTGGCCGCAAGCTTAGTTTGTATGAGGGCGAGCCCTTGGCGGATGGAACAACCTTTCGAAGTATTGTTGGGGCTCTCCAATATCTCTTATTCACACGTCCGGACATTGCTTTCGCTGTGAATCAAGTCTGCCAGTATATGCATTCGCCCACCACTACACATTGGGTTGCCGTCAAACGCATTCTTCGCTATTTGAAAGCCACTCATGATCGCGGTCTCGTTTATAAACCCAGTTTTTTTGTCCCTCACAGCATTTGCCGATGCTGACTACGCTGGTGACCCTGATGATCGTCGCTCCACTGGTGGTCATTGCATATTTCTAGGGGATAACTTGGTCTCCTGGAGTTCTAAAAAGCAGCGCGGCGTGTCTCGCTCAAGTACGGAGGCCGAGTATCGCCAAATGGCCTACACAGCTGCCACCTTATCTTGGTTCAGACACATTTTTTGTGATCTTCGTCTTCCTCTCACTCCACCAAAATTGTGGTGTGACAATATCAGTGCACTGGCAGTGGCTTCCAATCCCGTTTATCAGGCTCGTATGCGTCATGTGGAAGTTGATTATCATTATGTTCGAGAGAAAGTCACTAGAAATGAACTTGTTGTGGGATATGTTTCATCTACTGACCAACTTGCCGATCTCTTAACAAAGGGCTTGTCCACCGCACGGTTCAGTTATCTTCTTTCCAAGCTTCCTGTTCGTCCGCGCCCACTCAGCTTGCGGGGGCGTGATAAACCAAATATTCAGTTCAAACTACCTGAGTATAAGCCATGTGCTGCTGACATATAATCCATGTGCTGCTGACATGGTGAAAGGACTATTCTAAATGAAACCCATGAAGTCCTGTCGAAGATGGGCAGAAGAATATTGCATGATCTCACATTATTTATTGCATGCGTGTACTATTGTTTATGGCATGCGGGTGTATGTAAAACTGTATAAAAACCATACTGCAATAATGCAGATTTAAAGAAAGCCAAACCATACTCCTTGATGAGTTTATGCAGTTCACAGTTTTCGAACCCTAGCTTAAACTCTTTCACTGTCCTGGGTCTGGATTGGCGGTGCTTCACCTGGAGTACTTTGTGGCGAATTTGGTGTGGAAATTCGAGTGGAGAGCTATGGACGGAGATGACGTGGACCTGTCTGAGAAGCAGGAGTTTACTATGGTGATGAAGAATCCATTGCAAGCCAACTTAATCCCAAGAAGTTGATGTGTGCGAGAATTCTGTTTTAATTCTTCGACGCATGTTTAGCTGTTAAACTCGTATGATCTTCATTGATTATCTAATCTCGAATATTTGGGTTTTTAGTTTGCTTATGTGATCCAACGCAGATTTTATAATTGAATATAAACATATCCTGATAAAAATTAATTATACGATTTACGATGAACGGATGTGATTTAAAGATTTCCGAAATGATCTTGCGAGAATCCTCCCTTCTGTATTTGGTGAGTGACTTGGGTGAGCTGTCATTGCTCCTTGCTAGTCACTTCTCAAATCTCTTCCTCTTCTTTTACTGTTTATTTAGAGACCGCCCAACAGCAAAGAGTATTTGAGAATTGATGAGAAGCCTACATAGGTACAAGTCTCATTTAATCTTGGTGTTACAGCTTAGCTGATGGTTAATTTGAAATCCAAGTTAATTGCGGGTCTGAATAAATTGGATGGAGTAGTGTTTTTGTTTTCAACTGTTCATATATATGGAAATGGAGGAATAAGCAACTCTTTGAAGCCAACTTCGCGAGCGCAAGGCTGCGGAGGAATGGTATGACGCCTCTCATTGTGTGTGCTCTAATGTTCTTAAGATGCAAGTGTCTTTGGCTTGGGATCCACCCACTCCACTGCAGGGAGGGTGAGGCTTAATGTTTACGGTTTTCGGATCGATGCTCCTAGAAATATAGATAGATGAGGAGTTTTTTGAGATAACATCGGTGATTGCCTTGGAAGGTTTTTTGTCAACTTGGGCAAGGGGCAAGCGATCGATGCTGATGTTTGGGGGCTAAATTTTGGACTAAAACTTCCAGTTGACAATAGTATATAAAGATTGTGCGGAGATGAATTCCGCTTTAGTGGTTAATTACAACTGATACCAATTTCATTCCCTTGGAAACATCAGTGCAGACAACTTATGACACGTATAACTGAATGTGAGTTAGTGCATGTCTACCAATAGAAGAACATGATGACAAATAAAATTGTCAACTGGAGCTATGTTATGGATCTTGAGTACCATAACATAGCTTCAGTTGACAATTTTATTTACTTTTGTATTTACTTTTGGCTTCACTCGATTGAATTCAATCAATGGATTACAATTCGAAAATAGAAGGTTAGGCAAAGCAACGAGTGGAGAAGAACCCGTTAATTTATCAGATGTTCATAATGAGGTTGAAGGGATTTTTAATGATATTTCAGTATTGTAATATTTTCGATATTTTAACTGTGAAATTTTTAGTTAAAAATATAAAAATAAAAATTTAAAGATTAAAAAGCTAGTATCTTATACTCTATAACACATTAGTTTGTCGAAAAAAGTAGTAGAAAGATGAGATATAATTTGCAACAACATCGAATTATTTTGCGTATTAATTAACGAAAATGTTGCAAAACCTTTAGATGTGATTTTACTGTTTATTAGGTCTCGGACAATTGTAATGCCTTCATCATCCCATTTGAAACTCATAGGTATTGATAACCCACGGAATAACTCATTGGACACGACAAATGTCGAACTGTTGTCAGCTCTTTGAACAGAGATTTGTATATACCATTATGCTTCATCATATTAACATTTCACCAGCTGCCTCAGGTTGGTGGTGATATAAGGATGGAAAACTTGATGAAGGCGCTGCTAGTTTGATACTCGACATGAGGCCTTCAAAAGTCGTATCGACTGAATTGGTCGTAAGTAGAAGTCTGCTAAATTAGTTTATAGTTTTATCAATCTTGACGTCAACTGAGACTATGTTCCATCTCTAATTCAGGTTCATGAAGTGTGCATTGTTCGGGCACTCAACAAATTGTGATCGAAGGCCCCTTGTGTGAGGATTATTACAAGATTCGGGAGTATATATCTCAACTCCGTTCGAGTGAAATTTCGATAAAATCAAGGGAGAGACTGAGAGCATGCGAGCAAAAATGGAGGGATATGAAGAAGTTTAGGTATGTTGAATGGTTTATGGATTTGCAGAGATAGAGAAATGAGAGATGGAGGAACTTGGTGGGTTTCAGTTTGGAATCGAAGAAGGGAGAAGGCTCTAGAAGGTTTCAAAATGACGAAGCGAGAGGGCCGAAGGGAAATTGCCAAGTTTGTTTGAAATAGGCTCTAGAAGTTTTCATTGTATTATAGGAATGAGCCCATTCATTCATCCAAATTGGTGGGTTTCTAATCCCCCAGCAATGCCCAACCATTGTATAATAGAAAAGGGTCGGTCTCGGGCCCCGTGGGTCTGAAGATTTGGAATTGCCCCATCCTGGATATATCACCTTCCCGTCCCGCCCCGTTCCGCCCCGCCTCATTTACTCTCTAAAAAATTTGGACCCGCCGCATACCCGGCCCGAACCTTGATTACCCACCCTGACCCACGAGTTCTCTACCTGTTTCGCCACCCCTACCTTGAACTATCTCCTCCGTAAAAATTAGGTTCTTGAATTATTTTTTTCGGCAAAAGAAGTCCCTAAATTCATTACAAATTGCTAATTTCATCTCTATTATTATATTCAAAGGTATTTTATCCAATGTTTCGTCAACTTAAGTCACTTGACACATTTTAAAATGTAATACCGTCATTTTCTCACCTATAAGCCCTTACCATTTCATAATCTAATGTCTAATTTACCCTTCAAAGTTAACTCCACATACAATTCTTTGTGAAATTTACCAATCTACCCTCTAATATGCATCATATGCAAGTAACGTAACTTAAAATTGACAGAAAATTGAATATAGTAGATTCGAATCTAATATTAGAGATATGATTGACAGATTTTTATAATTCAATGACTGATTTTTCTAAAAAATTAGTTTAGGGACCTAATTTTTACTTAGACGATAATTCAGAATTAAATTAGCAATTCACCCCATTGTATATAACAACTTGAGATGAACTGTCACCTAATCACAATGTTAATTTTCAGTGAATTCACGAAGCACAATAACGTTTTATTTGAATGTGACTTATTTTCGGCTGAAGTTGTCAATCTGTTCACGTATTTCATGAAAGAAACAGAACATGTTTGATGAGTGAGAGGCCCGTGCGTGTTAACGTAAAATAGTACCAAAGACATTACATCCGTACGTAAACAAAACATTGCATGCGAATTACCTTTTTCACGTGGTAACATATATGTGGTTGAGTTCGGATTCTCCTAAAAATTAGGTCAAACACTAAGGACTATGTTTTCTGACACATTGAGAATATTAGCAGAAAATAAAACTAATGGATCACAAAAGGGATTCTGTTCGTTCCTCTTAATTCATTAAGTTTAAAGATTTAGATTGTTAAAACTTAATTCAACAGGAATTTATTATAACTTTTAAAGTGAGTTCTTATTTATAGCTGTTGGATCAAATTTTAACGATTCGGATCCTGAACTTGATGAATTAGAAAAAAGAGATCCGGATCATTTTCCAATAGATAATTATCCAACAGCTTTGATGATCTCCGCATCAGTACAGTGTTCGTCAGCAAATCAATAATTCGTCGGTATTTTCTTCGTCACCACGCTATTTTCATCTCTTTTCTTGCTCACCAGGATTTCTTCATCTCTTTATATAGTTGTGGAAAATTAATAATTTATTGTCTGATTGCTTACAGTTCACCATGGAAACCTGGTTCCTTATCCTCATTGCCCTCTGCGTCTCCTTCCTCCTCAAACCCCTTCTTTCTCTATTCCTACCCACTTCCGTCTCCAAACCCAAGCTCCCTCCCGGTCCCCGCTCCATCCCCATCATCGGCGGCTTCTTGTGGATCCTGAAACCCTTCTTGGAGATCGAGCTTATCATCCGCAAACTCCAGGTCCAATACGGGCCCATCATCTCCTTCTCCATCGGCTCCCGCTCCACCGTCTTCATCGCCGACCGCTCCCTCGCCCACCAGGCCTTCATCCAGAACGGCGCCGTATTCGCTGACCGACCTGGGGCCTTGGTCACCAACAAGTACACTACCAGTAACCAGCACACAATCGCCTCCGCCGGATACGGCACTACGTGGCGCCTCCTCCGCCGCAACCTCACCTCCGAAATCCTCCACCCTTCCCGCGTCAAATCCTACGGCAACGCCCGCAAATGGGTTCTTGACATCCTCGTCAACCGCCTCAAAACCATGTCTCAATCCCACTCCGAAGGTGGCGTCGTCGGTAGTGTTAGGGTGGTCGACCACTTCCAATACGCCCTGTTCTGCCTCCTCGTTCTAATGTGCTTCGGCGACAAATTGAACGAAGAGCAAATCAAAGAAATCGAGCGGGTGCAGCGCCAACAACATTTGAGTTTCCGGCGGTTCAACATCCTCAATTTCAAGCCGAAATTGACGAAGATTTTCCTAAAAAATCGGTGGCGGGAATTCTTCAAAATCCTCGAGGAACAACGAGAAGTGCTCGTCCCTCTGATTCGAGCACGACAAAACAAGGCAAAGCAGGGCAGGAAAAACGACGACAAAGACGATGAATCGGTGTTGTCGTATACCGATACGCTGCTGGACCTCGAGCTTCCCGACGGCAAAGAGAAGCGGAAGCTTTCGGAGGACGAAATGGTCAACCTCTGCTCGGAGTTTCTCAACGCCGGCACCGACACTACTTCCACCGCGCTGCAGTGGGTCATGGCTAACATAGTAAAGTATCCGCAAGTTCAGGAGAAGCTGTTTTCAGAGATTAAACGGGTTATGGGAGAAACGAAGGAGGAGGTGCGAGAGGAGGTCCTGCACAAGCTGCCGTATCTGAAAGCCGTGATCTTGGAGGGGCTGAGGCGCCACCCACCGGGGCACGTTTTGTTTCCGCACTCGGTGACGCATGACGTGGTTTTGGGAGGACACCTGGTGCCCAAAAACGGGACAGTCAATGTCATGGTGGCGGATATAGGGTGGAACGCGCAAGTGTGGGAGGACCCCATGGCTTTCAAGCCGGAGAGGTTCTTGGGCAGCAGCGGCGGAGAAGAAGGGTTCGATTTGACGGGAAGCAGGGAGATTAAGATGATGCCGTTTGGGGTGGGGAGGAGGTCCTGTCCTGGGGCGGGGTTGGCGGTGCTTCATCTGGAGTACTTTGTGGCGAATTTGGTTTGGAAGTTTCAGTGGAGGGCTGTGGAGGGAGATGACGTTGACCTGTCAGAGAAGCAGGAGTTTACTGTGGTAATGAAGAATCCATTGCAAGCCCACGTAATCCCAAGAATTTAGTGTGTGTGAGAATTCTGGCATAATTCTTCGACGCATGTTCATGTCAGGAATTAGTTTAATTAACTATCTATTAATGTTTAATTATCTGCAAATAAGTAGTCAATTCAGATTGTCTACAGATAATTAGGAGGTATCTCGTTTATTAATCATGGGATTAATTGTTGCATGGTTTAGCTATTTTTATTATTTCTACGTGTATTTATGTTGAAGTTTCGGTCAAGGAATAAACATCAACCAATTTTCATATTCTCGAGCTTTCAATTCTAGTCATTAGTTTCCGACAGTCCAGTCGTTAAATTTACCAATTTATTCTTTACATTGATCAAGTAATCTTGAAATCTTGGGTTTTTGGTTCACTTTTGTAATTAAAGACAGATTTTATAATTAACTTTTGTATTTAGTTTGTGAGTGATTTGAGTCACTCTTCAAATCTCCTCCTCTTTTTTACTCTTTTATCGTATGACTAATACGATTTTCAAGAGCTTCCAAAGCCGTCTTCTTGTTTAGTTTAAACTCTCTTTTTTTCGACGATTGAAATTGACAAAGTTAGACTAGTTGTTGCTTAGTGTTTCTTCTCTTTTTCTTCCATGTTACCGGAAAATAAAAATACAACTTCCATTGATTTAAGTACATTTGGTGAAGAAAACAGTTTTAATAACAAACGGAGGATCACACAATTTTTTGGTATTCTTCAACACACGCATAGAAGTATAGAATCGCAAAGTGTTAGGTGAATCACAGTATTATTTACTAAGACGAGAGATTTTGCTTAGCCACATAATAAAATAACAAGAACAATTTAACATAGAACTCACCATCATGTTTTGGTCTCTGGATTGATGATTGCACGTGCTAAAATTCCAGTACTTCAATTCACAATAGGGTAGGGTTAGTCAACCTCCTTCCTTCGACCTTATATAATACTATGGAGATAAATTTAGAGATTAAGTTTGCAAACTAAATAATGTGTCATTAATAAAAATAAATACGTTTATCAACGTTTAAGTAATAAATCAATCGTCAACTTCCATGTTTCTTAATTTTTAAAATTTTATCTACAAATTCAGTTTCTCTAACATTACTCTATATAATAAAGGTAAAAGAGAGAAAATCATTGAGTTTTGGAGATGAGGACAATCTAGCAGGGAAATTTGCTTTTTTGTGAGGTAAATTGCTTTTGCAAAGGTAGAGTGTGTGTGTGGTAAATAAGAATCATGTTTTTTTATGGAAAAACATGTTCATAAACAATCACGCGAGGTATCGTGTTCAATAATATATTGTCGTTTTTAAAATTTTTCTTTGCAATGCAATATTAGATTACAACGTGTTGCCCTCTACAATTTACATAGACTTGACACCACCACCACGATGATACAAAAGTTGTATAGCCGTACCATAAAATTCTCCTCAACAAATCAAAATGAAGAAATAGTTGTCCTTCAATATTACGATGCAGTGATATTCTTCATAGTTGTCATTTAGTATTACGGTGTAGTAATATTTTTCTTTAATTATAAGTGAAAGGTTTTAGGTTTGATTCTCACAAAATACGAATTTGAACCATATTATTGCTAACTTATTGTGATGCTAAACTCACCTTCTCCCCTAATGTAGATGAGATCGTTTGTTTAAAAAAAAAAATTATGGGAAAGAGATAACACTTCTCTAGTTTTTTTTTTTTTTTTGTCTCAAACGATAATTTTTGTTAAATAAGATGTTAAATTATCTACCGACCAACTTTGAATTCACATCGTCGTACAATGACCCAACGACTTTCTCCTAACGTATTAAAAGGCCACTTTGCAATTACACTTCCCTTGTTGAGTCCGTCAATAGATCATAAAATTAAAATACGACCCAAAAAATTAAAAAGACAATAAACTTAAAATATTATGAAAATCAAAGAGTGTCTGTCTCTTCCTTCCTCCTCAAATCCAAAACCTTCGAAATCACACCCATTTCTCTGCAATTCAATCTTCTCTCTCTGCAATTCAAGCTCGTAAAAACCCTAATTTCAACTTCCCATACCGAAGCTTTCCTCTCTCTCTCTCTCTCTCTCTCTCTCTCTCTCTCTCTCTATGTGTTTCAATTGGGTGTAATTTCCCCCAATCCGACACCAGCAGCAGTGAATTTCCATGGCGACTGTGACTGCAACGTGCTCTCCGAGCTCCCTCCAGATTCGCTTAGCTTTCAATTGCGGCAATTGCTGTAAACCCTCCTCCGTTCTCGTACGGTGGCGACTGGGGAAGCTCGATCATCGGGCTCGAGTGCTCTGCGTTGCTCAAGGCAGTGAGAGGTCCGGGAGTGGATTGGAGCCCCGTCGCAATGGGGGTTCGTGGGTCGGGTCGAACTCGATCGCTGACGGGTTTAAAGGGTGGTCCGATTCGGATAATGGGGAAGAGTCATTGGACTCGCAGAGGAAGAAATGGTTTGGAGGTCATAATTGTTCGACTCTATTGGATTGACGTTTTCTTATCAGTTATGCTTTGTCTGGCTGCTAACATTTGTGGAGTAGTTTGCTCTCAGGGACTGTGGGAGCTGGAGTTGCCGGAGTCGTTCTTGTTGCGGGGCTTACTTTTGCAGCATTGTCTTTTGGAAAACGAAACAATTTGAGTAAGTTGCTGCCTTATTTCTTTCGATAATCGGCAAGCTTTGAATTGGACTGGAAATTCAGTGGTGTTAATGGAAATGGAAGTGTTTTGTATATTCTTGCTTTGTTTTGGTTTTGTGGAAGATCATGTGTTTTAGGGAACAAGTTTGCCTTGAGTTGTAATCGACGTATTTTTAGTTTTTGGCTAAATGTTAAAACATATGTGGATGTGTTCAGGCCCAAAACAACAGATGGAGCCATTAACGACGCAGCAGGAGCGGTCTTTGACTTATGATGATGACAATGAGAGGAGTACAGAAGATGTGGATGATCAAAGCAATGTGAAGCATGATGCTAATAGTAGTCCGGAAGAAAGGACAGGTACTAATGAGGATTCTTCTTCATCTCCAGAAATTGATGAGTCTCCCAGTGAAATTAGAGTTGGTAATGATTATGATATAGGGGGCTTGTCAGGACAAGATTTTGAAAAAACATCCAGAGGTACTGAGGTGGTTAATAGTGCTTCCGATAAAGGAGATACGCCACATGAATCAACTTCTGATGACAAGTCAGTTGAGCCTGACGGCAATGATTCAATTCGTGCCTCTGGGCTTGAGGATTTTGACAGAAGCCTCGCTGTAGGTATAGGAGATTTGGCTTCTGAACTTAAAGAGAACCTAGAGAGTGTCAAACCAACCAACTTGCAAGCCTCTGAAACTAATCGGTCAAACCCTAGCATTGAACCCCAGGATGGAATACTGGGGACAAGTGAAAACCAAACTGCCACTTTTGAGTCTTCTACTTTTATTGCCGATGCACAGGAACTTAATCAACCGATAGCTCTGGATACATCGGTTAGGACACAATCAAGCACAATTTTAGAACCTCAGGTTTCATCTGAAGATAACATAGGGCCTGTAACCCCATCTTCAACCGAAGAAAACCTTGACCTCAGCAAAACACCGCAGGTTTTAGCTGAGGGAATTAGTTCATCCCTCGAAGGGAATACCATAGCTGAAAGTGAGCCGTCTAGAAGCAAATCACAATTACCAACTGCTGGGAATTCCTTCTCTTCTGCTGGAATACCTGCTCCAACTGTGGTTTCTGCAGCTCTACAGGTGGTTCCTGGAAAGGTTTTGGTTCCGGCAGTTGTTGATCAGGTCCAGGGGCAGGCATTAGCAGCGCTGCAAGTGTTAAAGGTACTGACATTGTCATGTTTTGCTTTTAATTTCCTTATCCCAAAGTTATTGGAGGATTTTTTTTTATTTATTAATTCCAACTGTTACTGTATTTGATTCCTTAGATTCGACAAATTTTGAAATGGAAATCTTTGACTCAAATATCAACGTTGTTCTCATTAGTTTATAGTTTTGTTTGTAAGATGTTGAGCCAGTTTGTAATCTGTAATTTGAATATGACAATGGCTTTCAGGTCATAGAGGCTGATGTTCAACCTGGTGATTTGTGTACACGGCGTGAATATGCCCGTTGGTTGGTTTTTGCAAGTAGTGCTCTTTCAAGGTATACCTCCTTCGTCTCTGTGATATAAATCTTGGCAACATATTTTCTGTTTTGCAATTTGTGATGCATAGTATAGGTCTACACTTTTTGACATATTTTCTTGGGGTTAACTGTAGGAACTCAATCTCTAAAATATATCCTGCTATGTATATTGAGAATGTTACTGAGCTTGCATTTGATGATATTACACCTGAAGACCCTGATTTCCCATCCATTCAAGGTTTGAGCATGTTAGATTTTTTTGCTATAGCCTAAGAGACAGTGTGAATAGGCTTTGTGTGTTTATTATTTCCTTGCATCCATTCAGGTTTGGCTGAAGCAGGACTTATCTCAAGCAAGCTGTCAAGAAATGATATGTTTTCTTCCTTGGATGAAAATGAAAGTTCATTTTACTTCTCTCCTGAAAGGTAGTATATTCGATTCCTTGTAACATAGTGTCCTCTTTAGTGTGTTGTTTCCTTAAAATCACTTGGCGTTATTGGATTTGTGTGTAGTTCCAAATACGCGGGGTTTACCTCCTCCAAACCAATTATCCTGGCCGTTCACAATTGAAAATTTGACAACTACATCATTGCATGGTCTCTTTACTTTTGGAAATTAGTTGCTCTAGTTGTGAGGGCGTACAGTTTTTTTTTCTCTCCAGTAACTTATCTGTATTTATTTAATATGTTTCTCTGCTCACATTTAAATGTATCTTCGATTTACTGAATTGAGGCTAAATTACTTAGTTTATGGTTTTTCTTATTTAGTGGGTTAAGGCTTTGTTGTTGTTGTTTGTGTGGTTTTTCTTATTTGCCTTCTTTTTTAATGTAATTTCTTGCTGCAGCCCTCTATCACGCCAGGATCTTGTAAGTTGGAAGATGGCCCTAGAGAAAAGACATCTCCCAAAAGCCGACAAGGAGGTTGTTAACAATATAAGTTTGTTTTCAGTTTTGTTGTTTTTGAGCTACTCTTGTGCTTGTAGGCCTCAATCGTTAGTTCTATATTTATTATTTTTCATTTGGACAGGTCCTCTACCAAATTTCTGGTTTTATAGACGCTGATAAGATACATCCAGATGCATGTCCTGCACTTGTTGCTGACCTATCTGGGGAACAGGGTATTATTGCTCTTGCATTTGGTGAGTCATGACTCGTAACTATATTTCTAATTTTAACAGAATTTTATGGGTTTGATAGTCCACATTTCCTTCTTTTTTGTTTTAAAGGTTACACCAGACTCTTCCAGCCGGATAAGCCAGTAACAAAAGCCCAGGCTGCTATTGCCCTTGCAACTGGAGAGTATTCAGACTCGGTGAGTGAGGAGCTTGCACGTATTGAAGCAGAATCTATAGCAGAAAATGCTGTGGAGGCACATAATGCTTTAGTGGCCGAAGTTGAAAGGGATGTGAACGCAAATTTTGAGAAGGATCTTTCCATGGAGAGGGAAAAAATTGATGCTGTGGAGAAAATGGCTGAAGAAGCAAGACGTGAATTGGAAAGGTTAAGATCCGAGAGAGCGGAAGATAATATTGCCTTGATGAAAGAACGTGCAGCTGTTGAATCAGAAATGGAAGTTCTGTCCAAGTTAAGGCATGAGGTGGAGGAACAGTTGCAGAGCCTAATGAGTAACAAAGCAGAGATATCCTATGAAAAAGAAAGAATTAGCAAACTTAGGACTGAAGCAGAAACCGAAAGCCAGGAGATTGCACGCCTACAGCATGATCTAGAGGTTGAACGGAAAGCCTTGTCCATGGCCAGGTATTTAGCTTCCAAGTCTTATGTATCTGTTTTGTTATTTTCACGCAACATTCTAAGACTTTAATCTTTGTAATCCAGGGCTTGGGCTGAAGATGAGGCAAAAAGAGCAAGAGAACATGCTAAAGTACTCGAGGAGGCTAGAGATCGCTGGGAGAGGCAGGGCATCAAGGTAGTTGTTGACAATGACCTCCGAGAAGATACCTTGGGTGAGGCTACATGGCTCGAGGCTGGCAAGCAGTTCTCGGTTGAAGGAGCTGTCAGCAGGGCGGAGAATTTGATGCATAAGCTTAAGGCACTAGCAACAAATATAAAAGGGAAATCCCGAGATATAATCGATCAGATCATCCAAAAGATAGCCTTGCTCATATCCAATTTGAGGGAGTGGATCCCCAAGGCAGGAAAAGGGGCTGCAGAACTAAAAGACGCCGCCATTTCAAAGGCCAGTAGATCAGCCCAAGAGTTGCAGCAAAGCACATCGGAGTTTAGCTTGGCCGTCAAAGAAGGTGCCAAGCGTGTCGCTGAAGATTGTAGGGAAGGAGTGGGGAAACTCACTCAGAAGTTTAAGACGTGACCGCGATCTCTTAACGATAAATTTTGGACGTCGGGCTGTTGTGTTGTCAGAAATGTAAAACAGTTTTGAGAATTTGTCGATGAAGGGCACAATCCATCTCCTAGGAGAATCTATTTATACCATTGATGATTAGCTAGGAAGCGTTTTGTAATAAGTACAATTACACATCTGAACTGTAATAAAATTGCCCCGTTACACTTCGAACGTAATGGTTAAATCCAAGAACAATGTAAATTATCATATCGTTTGGCTGGTGAAAACTAAATAACATAATAGTTTGCATTTGAGACCGTTGTATATGTAAATATGGTTGGTTTTTTTAGCCAAAATGGTTCTTTAAGATTGACATAACTTCTCACTTTGGTCTCTGAGATTTAAAATCGATAAAAATAGTTCCCGACATCCGACATCCGTCGTTGCCAAACATTTTGGTCATTTCAAATCAACTCCTTCACTTAAAGTGGTGATTTTTTCAATTTAATTTTTATATAAATACCAATTAACCGTAGAGAATGTCATCACAATACGTAAAGAACTTTGACGGCGGTAAAAAAAGTAGATGGACCACCGAGCACGTGAGACATGATATTCACGTGAGAGAAGGGTAGAGGAAAGAAATAACAGTGATGATTGGCCTTTACCGCGCACCTTCATCATGTTTCCACCCACTCCCATCTCTTCTCCAAGTAATCAAGAAACCCCAATGGGCATTGACTTGCAGGTACGACCTCCCTTCACACTCCCCCTTCGCTATTTCCTTCAAAATTCAATTTAATTTAGTACCAAATTTGTACATATAAGCAAAAACCACGCTTTAATTTTCATCTGAAAACGAAGTCTATGCTGGCAAATCTTTTGAAAATTATCGTGTCTTTGCCGTGAGATTCCAGTATTTGATCGAAACCGAAATATTGGTTTCTGGGTATCTGTTACGTTCTTTCTCTCTGCTTTTTCCTTTTTTTTTTTGGGTGTTTGCTGGATGTGGAAATTGTGATCGTTTCAGCTGCTGAAGATTTTTTATCAGTGCATCAAAATTCAGTAATGGTTGAGACCCAGTTGACCCAATCGAGCTTTTTGTCGAGTTTCAGCTTCTGGGTATGAAAAGATAGCAGCTTTGGTTCCATTTTTCAAGTATTCAATTTTGTGTAATTTGGGGTCAAATTATATAACATTGTGTTTGATTTGATGTGCTTCTACTGATAGTTCTTGTGAACATTAGTAAATGAATACCTGTATTGCGTTTGCGAAAATCCGATTAATGCTGTTGAAATGTCCTTGGGCATTGGTGTATTGTGAATTCTGAGTTTTGATGTGTCATGGTATGTTTAGATTGTAGGACTCAATGTCAATCCTATGGGGGTGTCCTATCCTTGAGTGTGTTTATTGTCTGGCATGTACCCGCTGGGCGTGGAAGCGATGCCTCCACACAGCGGGTCATGACAGTGAGACTTGGGGCATTTCCACTGCTGAAGAATTTGAGCCTGTTCCTCGCCTTTGCCGCTACATTCTTGCTGTTTACGAAGATGACCTTCGATGCCCTCTTTGGGAACCACCCGGTGGGTATGGAATTAACCCAGATTGTTTAATCTTGAAAAAGACATATGAACATACCGGAGGTCTAGCTCCTCCGTATATATTGTATCTTGATCATGATCATGCCGATATAGTTCTTGCCTTCAGAGGCCTTAACTTGGCAAGAGAGAGTGACTATGCAGTTCTGATGGATAATAAGCTGGGTAAGAGGAAATTTGATGGCGGGTATGTTCACAACGGGCTATTGAAGGCTGCTCAATGGGTCATGGATGCAGAATGTGAAATGTTGAAAGATCTGGTGGAGAAGTATCCAAAATATACTTTGACTTTCACAGGACACTCCCTAGGGTCAGGTGTAGCAGCATTGTTAACAATGTTGGTAGTGAAGAACATGGATAGGTTGGGGGACATTGATCGGAAGAGGGTTAGGGGCTATGCTATTGCACCGGCGAGGTGTATGTCATTGAACTTAGCAGTCAGATATGCGGATGTCATCAATTCTGTTGTGCTTCAGGCAAGTTTTTAGTCCCTCTCTTTGTTCTTATTTTTTAAATAAGCTTAAATGAGTATACATTTTATTGTGCTCCTGCAGCCTTAGATTTTATACTTATTAGCATCTTCTCTCTCATTGTTGTGTAAAATTTTCATCCCAAAATATTTTTCTGTGTTGGCGATGCGTGGAAGCTTGTTCATTTAGAAACTAAATAGCAAAATATTGCATCCACCACTATAATCTTTAAGTAGTAGTTCCGTCAATCCTTTTCGTAGGTTTGATTGTGGTCATTATGCTGGACCAGGATGACTTTTTACCGCGGACCGCTACACCGTTGGAAGACATTTTCAAGTCACTTTTCTGGTATAGATGGCTCTGATCACTCTTTTCAACCGTTGTTTGTTCACAGCCGAAGGCAAACTAATATGTTGAGAATTAATTAGGTGATAAATCAAAATTTTGGACTTTAATTTATCTGGATTAAAGTTGGATTTGATTTTTGAAACAGTTTGCCGTGCATATTGTCCCTACGATGCATGAGGGACACATGTATACCTGAGGAAAAAATGCTCAAAGATCCAAGGAGGCTCTATGCACCTGGCCGCCTCTATCACATTGTTGAGAGAAAGCCTTTTAGGTATTGTCTGGCATAGACTTATTTGATCCATACCATAAATTACCAAGAACAAGTTTTCACTTCTGTTCTTGCTTTTGTCAATGTGCGGTCGTCGTGCAATATGTAAAATTCTTTTGTAATCCTACAGGAAATATTTTAGACGTATATCCAGCCTTACTAACCACTGTATCTTTCTAATATGGATGTTATACAGTGGTACCTGGTATCAGCGGGATTTGCCACATCCACGTTGAACCAAAGATACAGCAGTTTCATAGATATTTTGCTGAGCAGGGAGTAACTTTTGATGTTATGTTGTTAAAAGATCTCCCATCTATATAATTTTGTTTGCAGGTGTGGAAGATTTCCGCCCGTTGTCAAGACAGCAGTTCCGGTGGATGGGAGATTTGAGCACATCGTTCTTTCTTGTAATGCCACTTCTGACCACGCCATCATTTGGATAGAGAGAGAAGCCCAGAGGGCTCTAGATGTAAGTTTTTAGCTCAAGTCTCAAGCAGATCATAAAGCTTAAAAAATCGTTGCCCGGTGTCTGAACCTCTGCTCTTGTTTCCCCTCCCTTCAGTTATTATTGGAGAAAGATCAGATCATGGAGATTCCGTCGAAGCAAAAAATGGAGCGGCAGGAGACGGTGGCCAAAGAGCACTCGGAAGAGCACAAGGCTGCATTACAGAGGGCTGTCACATTGGCCGTGCCTCATGCATATTCACCGTCTCCGTATGGAACTTTTGACGAGAAGGACGAGGAAGATCACCCGAATGGATCAAGCGGGGAGTCTTCGGTTGGTTCGACGAAGAAAAGCAAGTCATTCACGGCGCGGTTTTTCGTGAGAAAAGAATGAACAGAAGGGAGTGATTGTTGTTGTTATTAACTTATTACTGTTGTTTGATAAGTAGTGATCGATCATTACAGTAATTGTTTCGGTTACAAACATAGAGAAAAGAATAAATTTGCGACAAACTATAAATTCATTGATTCATAGGAAAACTAATGAAAATGACTTGAAAACTTTGAGTTTTAACGATAAAGACAAAATGAAGGGTAAAGTGAATAGTACCAGGATTGACCTTTTAGTGTAAAAATATGATTTTTCGTTAAAATGAACGTTATCAGGAGTTTTTCGTTAAAGTTCCCTTGATTCATTATGTGCTTTTTTTCTCAACCCAAAAGTTGTGGTTTTCTACGATGCCTAATTACATGAAAAGTTTAAATTTTGAGATTTAGGTAGTACAAAAATTAAATCATATTCATCTAATAACAATTAACGTAGTCGTTGAGCGTGTTTAAACAAAATGCACTCATGCATATGAAGCACTATATTTACAACAAATAGCAAGCGAGAAACTAGTCACAAAAGGTGTCAGTCATTGTAACGGTATCTCAAACCAATCACGATGTGTAATTAATTTGAGATGCTGACATGATGACTTGTTATAGGAAAGGTGGAGTCTTGTTTGGTAAAATATTGTTTTTAAGTAGAAATTGACTGCTTCAAAGTGTTGTACATTTAACAGAAAAGAAAAAAAGAAAGGCTTTAGTGCAGCTGAAGCAAGTAGTACCTCTCTCTCAGACTCTCAGGACAGGAGGTTCAGCTTCAATGGCTTCCCTTGCCTCGATCGTCCTTCTCCTGGCGGCGACGTCTTCCTTCTCCTGGCGGCGACGTCTTCCTTCGCCAGCTCTTCTGCCGAACGAAATGTAAGAACTTCATCTCAACTTTCATTTCACAAGCTCCATTTTGTTTCAGTAGCAGGAAGGAACTGAGGAGGAAGGAAACCAACCAAGAAACTGTAGTACATTTTGGCCACTCAGTTCGTTCCAACCGAATTGACCCGTCACGCGTTGTCCAACTATCCTGGCAACCAAGATCAGGTACATTGATGAATTTCTTATCGATGAACTGGCTGTTGTTGCTGTGGCCTTCGGTTCCTGAACTGGCTGACTTGATCTACCTTAGACATGTAGTGCTTTTCTTTGTCGTTCAGAGAGTAGCAAGGTCCGGTCTTGTTAAATTTCAGGTAGACGGACCATGGACCCACTCCAACAACACTGATACTGTCCCTACTTGATCACCTACTCAATCCGTCAGGTATGGGTTTCAGATAGACGGGTCATAGGCCCACTTCAACAACACCGATACTGTTCCCACTTGGTGTAGGTATAGGTGTAAGTTAGAGTGAGATAATTCTAGGGCTTTTTCTCAAGCCTTCGGCCACCGCCGATGTGGGACAGAGGAATTCTAACAGGCTGATTGTGGAAGGAGCAGCAACATACCGAGACCCGTTAAGGGGAACGCGATTTTGTTTTTCTCTCCTCATCCGAATGCATCGCCGGACAAGGGCAGTCCACATACCAGATGTCCTGTACTTGAAAGGGCAATGTGGTGTGCCACAAAATTCCTTCATGCAAAAGCCATTGCCTGGGAGGAGATCCTTTAGAAGCTTAAGCTTTTTAAGCAAGTTCGAAAGTGCTTGTGGGAAAAGCTAGTGATTTTGGATAATAAAAAACGCTTTGAACAGACGTTTGGTGGATAAAGTTAAAACTGCTTATCATTTTGGAAGTAGGTGCTACTTCTAGTCTAGAAAGTAATTTGGGAAGCACTTGACGTGCTTGTAATATAAGTGCTTTCAGCGGAAGTGCTTTCTAGACCAAAGCTTCAAACGATCTAAAGATAATGAATTATTACAAAAAAAAACCCAGATGGGTAAATGTTCAGATTACCAGAAACACTCAAAATTCCAACAAAAATTACAGACAAAATTCGAACCTGATGATCTACTGTACGGATTCAGGAGATTGATTTGGTTTCTTCAAAGAACATGAAGATTTGAAGGCCTCGATCTGCGACTGGCACTTGACGTAGTCGCCTTTGTTCTCCTCCAAGCATTTCTTCAGGGCCTCGACGTCGCACGCCGACGTTATCTTCTTCCTCTCGCCGTACTGTGTTTCCACCGCCCTCGATTCCATCGTTTCCGACGACTTCGATCCGATCGGTTGAAATTGAAGAATTTGTGAAACAAAAATGAAATTGCGTCCAAGAAAAGGAATGCGAACTCACTAAAACGCGGCGTTTGCTGTTTTCATTCTTTTTTACTCCTTATATTTTACACCCCCAAATTCTACGGATCATTCAAAATGGGCCTTGATGCTTCCTTTGGTTTTGGGCACAGCTCACCATTTTTCGGATTGAAGAAAATTTTCATTGTGACGAGAACACGGATGATACATTACGTGTTTTTATGTAAGTGATGAGAATTTTTTTTTTAAGTTATTAACCTTTTAAAACATATATCCCACAATTTGCATAGTGACACGTGATGTACCACCCCGTGTGCCGGTTACATTGAAAAATCTCTCTTTGAATTGCAACATGCACACTCTTGGTCGAATGTTGTAACAAATCAAGACGGGACGAATGGGAGCACATGGTGGCCGGGACAGTTTGAGACGAGCCTAGAGAAATTGGAATAAGACTTAGCTGCTGACATTTTCAGCAGGAGGTCCTGCTTACATCCAATCCCGGGTGGACATGTGTCCAAATTTTGATTTTTTTTAATCAAAACTTGGACACATGTCCACCCGAGATTGGATGTAAGTAAGACCTCCTGCTGAAATTTCAGCAACGAAGTAGCATCCAAGAAATTGTGTATCAGATTTCTAAGATCTTATTGTTGATAACATTACTAAAAGACGAGATAGAGACAAAAGTTGAAATGGGTCAACCTGTAAAGATCGATGATGTTTTATATATATATATTTAGTTTCGGTTCGGTTCAGGATTTCCGAACTATTGAATAGGTAATACTGAATCCTGTATCAAATGGTTTCGGATCGGTTCGGTATGACGTCTTGGAAATTTGGGGAATTTTGATCTGGGATTTTTTTAGTTTGGGATCAGAATTTTTTCGGTTTGGGAAAATTTTTCCAACCCTAATTGTAGCCGATTCGTTAGATGCATGTATTGTATTGTACCAATTCGACCCCGAAAGACGAAGTTAATATTAATTCAGTTTTTTGAGTTTGCCGCTGGAGGTTTTGGGCTGTTAATTAACATGTATAGGTGGGTACTGGATTGTTCTGTGTTGGCCCAATTAATGATTCGATTCGTATCCTTTTCGGGAAGGAGCGTGTAAGCGCGCCACGTCAGTAAAATTTGAATTCCCTCCCAAAAATTTTAACGGCTATTTTGCTGGCACTTGCCAAAATTATAAGAAAATCATAAATAAATAAAAAAACCAGAACCAAATCAAGGGATAATTCGTACTGCTCTCTCTCTCTCTCTCTCCATCTTCAATTCTACGATGGCGTCGTCTTTGTGCGACAACCCTGACCGCACCAAGACCCCAACGCGCTCCAAACCATCTCGGAAGGTCCGATTTGTAGCGAAAGTCAGGGGATTTATGGACGCAGAGGCCGAGTTTTCGAAGGGGGACTCTTGGATCTCCGTGAACAAGCCCAATGGAGAGGGTTCGGAGAGTGTCACTCTCTCTTTCAAAGAGCAGCAGCCTACAAGGTAACGTCGATTTCTGTATTGAATTCCTACTGATTCTTACTCTTTTGGGTTTTGTTACGAAATGAAAATTGTTAATTTTTGTGACGTGATTAAGTGTAAGGTCACAAGTTTTATCATCTACTTTGTGTTGTAGTCGTAAAGAATCGTATGAATTGGATTACTTCTACGACCAACACGAAGACAATGGCGTAATCTTTTCGCGAGAGGTGAAGCCTCTAATACCTGGAGTTCTTGGTGGTTGTAATGCCACTGTTGTTACATTGGGAGCAAGAGGCAGTGGAAAGACTTGCTTAATTCAGGTGGGGTGTATTTCTCCCCAATTTCCCCCCCAAGTTTTAGTCTTTTAACTATTTTTTTCTTTCGAAATAGCATGTATAGTGATGAGATGAACCACTTGATTTTGAAGGGTTCTGCTGAGAAACCAGGTTTGGCAGCTCTAGCAATGGCTGAAATTTTTTTGGCCGCGGAGAAAGATGGAAATTCCGTTAATATATCATCTTACGAGGTCTATCAGGACCATGTGTATGATATCTTGGATCCAGAACGACGACTAGTTTTGGTACAGGGTGATGCTCAAGGGAAAATTCGGCTTAAAGGACTTTCTCGGGTAAGTTATTTGTTGTTTGTTTTCAATCGAGATAGCAAGAGCGGCTTTCTATTGTGCATTGTTCATGAGTCATGACATATCTGTTCATACCTTTCCAGGTTCCCGTGAAATCGGTTTCAGAATTCTACAATTTATATGTAAGTGGGTGTGCTTCCTGTAAACGAGCACAAAAAGTAGCTACTGAACTTCCTCGTCGCGGCCACAAGGGCTTGATAGTGCATGTATCATCTCCTAGTGAAAGTTCAGATGCCCTTCATGTGGGAAAATTGAATTTTGTTGACTTGGCAGGTTGTATGTCTTTTTAACAACAGGCCAAACATGTTTCAGCCTCTTTTTTTCTTCTCGTTTGTTGTTTGTTTGACAATGTTATATAGGAAATAACTTTATTCAATCTGCCCTTAATAGGTTATGAGGGAACCCGTAGGAAAAGTGTCGATGGCCTTAATCTTGTGGAGACTAGTAAAATTCACAAGTCAATATATGCCATGTTGAATGTTGTTCATGCTCTACGCGCTTCTGGAAATCATGTACCTTACCGGGAAAGCAAACTCACACATTTATTGCAAGACTCCCTGAGTGGAGCGCATAGAGTTCTGATGGTCACTTGCTTGGTAAGAGTTGTTCGTTTGGTTGCAAGTTTTCTTTTTCTGGTTTATTGTTGTCTGGGAGCTTTGGTTGTCTTTTGACCTTAATTCTTTCTTTTTCAATGTAGAAACCAACATTTTGTCAAGATTCCATGTACATGGTAAGCCTGATGTCTCGATCTTGTCAAAATAATAATGGGGCTGTCATGGAGTCTACAAAGAAGACTAAATGTTTGACAAGATCAGCGGTGGTTCCATCACGTAAGGGCCATATACCGCAGACCATTGTGGGTACAACAAAGAAACAAACCATTTCCAGAGCGCCTCTTTCTGAAAAGAAGATCAATTGCAGTATGACTCCCGTATTGAAAGGAAGGTATGTTATGAAGGTTTCCCTTTGTACACTAAGTTATAGCTGAATCATTTGTTCCCTTTCCAGTAATGACTGTAGTTTCTGAAATATGTGCTATTTTTTTCTTTTTAAAGGAAGCTATTTGATGAAAAAAATAAATTGACCAAATCGAAGAAGGTACATGATCTCTTACTTTGTGCCGAGCATTTCATATATCCTGGATATTTTTGATTTAGTGAAAAGATGGAAAAAACACCACCTTATATGCTAGAGTACACATTTTTATGGGAAGCATTTTGCAAATTGAAGTAATCCGATTCCGAATATGGTTTTTCAACCTGAGTTTACCTTATTAATTTTAATGCAGGGAAGTTCAATCTCAGATATCGCATCGACCTCAGAAACTTCTGTAGATAAAGAGGTAAGGGTCTTTTATATTGTACTTTTGATTTTGTCTATATTTAGAATTTCAAGAAGTGAGAACACTTTTGGGGGAGTAATCTTGTATTCTTATTTATAGGCATTGCATCGTATTTTTGCAGGAAATGTCCGTTTCAAGTGTTACGGAAGTAGCAGAACCTTCAGTGGTATGTAACTCATCCTTCACAGTACTCCTGTATTGTATAATTTGTATTGCTATAGACAATCATTTGGAATCTTCGATTGACGTCACTGATGGTCTATGCAGGAGAATACGTTGTCAGATGCACTGAAACCCCTGGAACTTACTTCTATGGGTGAAAAGGTAACGTAGAAGTCTAGAAAAATATAGTAGGAGGATTTTGTTTTTATAAGATGTAAATGTTAAAGGTGTGATGGGTGTCAACTGACATTTTGCAGGATAATTTATCATCAGATGCTCCAAAGCATGCAGAATGCATTTTAATGGCAAAAAAGGTAATGGAAAGTTTCAACACAAAAGCATCATGAGTTGGAATTGTGGAGTACCTTCTTGATGGATTGTTCATATTGTTTCCAGGATGTTTCTTTTAATTCTGATGCTCGTACTGAGAAACATACTCCGGGTGTCAACAGCCGAGATGACTTCTCTTTACTTGAAGAAGGTTGGTTTCTTATGGTTTGAATCGGCAAACCTCATCTGCAAGATATTGGATGCAAATTGACCTAACAAATCCTAATTTGGTCTTTCAATTGACAGGTCATCATGTTGAAAAGGAAGGCAAGAACTCAGATGTCAATGATGAAAAATCGCCGCCAATAAGTTCAAGATTACAAGAATTATCAAACAATCTGAAAAACCTTCTTTCTGCAACTCCTGTGTGCAAAAAGATATCAGATGCATCAAAAACCGACTGTTCTGCAACTCCCTTGTGCATAAAGATGCGAGAGGAGAATGATGCTTCATCCAACAATGTAGAACCGAAAACTCCGGCTAATAAGGGTACGAAAGACAATAGATGTGAGGTTACAAATGTCAACAGCCCTTGGGAAGCGCTTAGTGTGCGTAATTCTGAAGTGAAGGTATGATCTATACCTTATCTTCATTCTGTTCATGTCTTCAATTTCGTTCCAAGTTCTAATGTTATACCGTCATTGCAGCATTCTCTTGTTCAAGAATATCTCGGCTTCTTAAATACAGCCAACAAGTAAGTATATATGCTTTTCGATCAGTAGTGTGCTTCGTATCCTTACTCTACAAGCCTAATCTTTTCTTCATTTTTACTCCTTATAGGGAAGAATTGAAAAGATTAAAGGTGAGGATCGGAACCTCTTTTTTATTATCATCGCTGTTCTCTAGCGTTTTTCGTTCTCAACTTATTTGAAATTTTACGTTTAGGGGATTGGTGAGAAGCGAGCAACCTACATCATGGAACTGCGCGATGAATCTCCGAAGCCCTTCAAGAATGTAAGTATTCTCAAATCCCACATCAGAGATTTTAAAGGAAAACAAAACTAGTAGAGGGGATGTAGTTATATAATGCTTTTAAGTTGGTTTCTAATCCGATGTTGTTTTCTTTGTTTTCAGCTTGATGATTTAGAAGAGATCGGACTTTCGGCTAAGCAGGTATATCTCGTCGATTTTGAGACTTGTATGGATCATTTGCTTAACATATGGAAGTATCGATGTGTTCGATTTGACGCTGGAATTTGTGTTTTGTTGCACAGATTAAGGGATTGATGAAGAAGGAATTTGGAGGGCTATTCAATTAGCGAATCTAAAATTCGGAGACGTCGGAGAATTTCTCTCCTCCTTGTAATTTATTTCCGTTTGGTCAGTTCTGTATCACAAGAACAGATATTGTCTTGTTGGCTGGCATTGGCAAACATATTGCCTTAAACCTTCATGTAATTCGTTTATCGTGTAATACTTTGTACTCTGTTTTCTTGATTCCGCAACGAAATTTCTAAGAGACAGAAAAGGAGGAAACACTGCACATTGTAATCGTACTCGAGCAATTGTTTCTTTACATCTAAAAAATAAACGAAGAAACAAATTCAAACAAATACAACTGAATTGATCCGAAAAGTAACTGATTTATCACCCGCTATAGTGAAGCAAGGCTTGCATTTCAGGTAGGAATCGTCTTACAGGCTTAATACTGTTTTGTGCATTGTTAGAAGCTTTCAGGAGTCGCCATGGCCAACATATGTGTCTCACCCTTCGGTTATTGCGCTCTCTGCTCTCTGCTTCTTCTACTTGCTTTGTTAGTTCTTCTATACGTGCCCGTAGTCCTGATGCCCTGCTATCGGCCAGCTGCAGGGACCTCTCTGCTGCTGCCTGCGCAGCCATAGCGGTCGCTGCAAGTTCTTCTTTCATCTTCAGTTTGCCATTTGATATGTCGAGAGCCGCCTTTGTCTTCTCCAATTCTTGCTTCAGAATGGCGATCTAACGAAATAGCATACCAAAGTGTGAGAGACTAAATTCAAGAACACCAGATAAGGAAATAAAGCGTAGAACTAAATCTTAGTAAACACGCAGTAGCAATTAGTAATGGGGAATAGAAATTTACCACTTTCTCACGTTCTCCAATCTCAGTTTTCCCAGCTTCAACTTCTAGCTCGCAAGCTTCTCTCCATCTAGCAACCTCTGCTTCACTTTCCTTTATTTCGATCATGAGTTCTTCAACCTACGACAATAAAATGACAAAAACAATTCAGCAAGAAGGTGAATACACATTAGGACCGCAAAGCAAACAAACAACGGATTTTTGTTATAGCCCATTACATTTTGAGTTAAAACCCTCTCTCTATTCTCTAACTCCTTGATGTACTGCGTGTTTTCCGAAATTTGTTGAGCTTGTTTTTCCGCGAGACTCTGCAAGCGCTCAGTGTCTGACCTGGCATAGAATTGATAATAAGTAATCGACAACTAAATCAACGATGCTCAACGTAAACAGTATGGCTATAGTACAAGTATGGTTAGAGAAGTGCTTTCAGAAACTCATATTCATAAAAAGCTTGAACTATTGACAACTTTTCATCACATAACATCAGGAATCATACTCAAACAGTTAACATTTCCCTGAACTAAACAATGTTCTCCTTTTTTTCTGAACCGTTTGTAAGAACTAAGAACTGCCATCATTTCGAAATCCAAATTCAGGTAAATAACACCGAAACAAAGCTTATATCTTCGATAGCTAACCTACCTCACAATCAAAATACCAATGCAAATTCAAATACGAACATAATTCAATGACGAACTACCTAGATTCATCCAGAGATCTTCTCAACTGAGTGATCTCAAGCCGCAGGTTCTTCATGATCTTCTCTACAGTCGAGGCCTGATACGAATAATCAAACACGAAAATACCAACGAGAAATCATAAATTAGCTCAAACAATCCATGACCGAAACAACGAAAAATTGAACTCACCAGACTGATGACCCCCTCTTCACAGTCACTGCCATCCGATTTACTTCCTGCAGTAGACCCTGCACCGTCCAGCTTATCCCCGGAACTCTCCGGCGACTGCTCATTGCCCCCACTTCCCATTATAAACCCAAACCCAACTCTCTGCAAAATAGGCACCCGCTTCTGCTCGCTTCCCTTCAACCTCTTCACCACCGCCTCCTTCTCCGCCAGAGCAACCCTTAGCAGGCTGCTGATATCTCTGTTCTCCTCCGTCAGACTCACCACGCTATTCTCCAACTCCTTCTTCTCCTTCTTCCTCAGCTCTTTATACTCACTCACCTGCGCCTCCGCCGAAGCTGTCAGCCGCGCAACCGCCGCAATCTCCTCATAAACCGCCCTCCACTCTGGGTCGGATTCCGATTCCGCACCGGTCCCCTCAGCTTCTTCAGTTCCATTCCCTACCTTTTCGTCGCCGACGCAGTCGATTATTCCGATTATACCCTCCTTGATCGATCGGAGCGAATCCAAGCACTTAAGCAAAAACCCATCTCTCTCTTTTCTCTCAAGCTCCAATCTTTCAATCGTCTCCCGACAAACTCGCACCTCGTTTTCAATCACCTCCTTCAATTTCAGCTCCTCCTCCAATTTCGAGTCAAACCCATCTTCCTTTTCTCTCAGACAACCTTCGAGCTTCTGAATTTCGTCGCGAAGCGACTCTCTCTCGCCGGAAATTTCTCCGACGACTTTGGTTAGCTCGTTGTTGCGAGCCAGGGCATCGTCTCTCTGCTGCCGGATGAGATCAGAGTCTTCATCCATCGCCACGGACTTCGATAGCAGGGCTTGGTGTGACTGGCGGAGGGACTCGAGCTCGGCGAGAAGACCATCTCCGGATGCGGAGGTTTCTGGGTTGTTCGGCGGATCTGGGCCGTTCACCTGGGTTTCTGGGAGTGTTTCTGTAGGGTTTTCCATGGTCCATAGAGCAGACGATAACTATGGATCGTCATGAAGTGCGTGACTGAGAGAGTTAAAGTTTCAGAACTACCAGTCAAAGAAGCGTAGATGGAGAAGGAGAGAAGCAAGTTTGTGCGAGTTTGCGTTTTGGCGCGGGACACTTTCTGATGGGCCAGAAAGGTTTGGGCTTTTCTCTGAAACTGGGCTGTTGCAATTGGGCTTTCTGTTGAGTTGACTTTTTTGCCCATGTGTTGGTCCGGATTTATCGCTACTTCCGTTGAATTGGACGAGTCCGGATCCTCTCCGGATCCCCAAAAACTGAGCACCCTGAGAAATCAATCAGGATCGTTGAAATTTAATCTAACGGCTATAATTATTATAACTTTAAATGAGCCTCCTGTTTGTAATCGTTGGATTAAATTTTAACGGTCCAAGATCATTGCTTAGATTGCTCAGTTTTTGAGGATCCGGTTCCGAATTGGAACCCGACGAATTGTAATAAGTTTATATGCACCAAAGGAAACGACACTTTCTAAAAACCAGTTTAAAAGTTAGTCATTTTTTCTTAAAATAACAAAACACGTAAAATAGGGGGTTGAATATTCCCAAATGACCCCTATCAAGCCTTAACTTAATAAAAGGACATTAAACCTGAATATTATAAGGGCCAATTTAGAAGTACATTTAAAATTATGAAAGCGTTTTTAGAGAAAATATTTTTAGTAAGTGCTCTTTGTCAATGGCGGAGCCACATTAAGGGCTACCCTGGGCTATAGCCCATGTAGCTTTATGTGAAAAATAAAATTTTGCATGTAATTTTTATTAATTTTCGAATGTAACCCATTATATATTTAGTCTTTGATCCGAATTTCTCGGTTTAGTTATATAATACATTTTACAAACAATCTCTTTTTCTTACATCATTTTTCTCATCGCTTCTTGTACATGTACAAGTTTGGATTTGTTTGAATTTTCACCTGTAACTGTTTAATAGCGAAAATTCTTGGCTCACATTGTGAAAATTTTCTTCAGCTAGCTGGTAATGTGAAAAATACAATATAAAGTTTCTTTGTTTATATATTTAGATCTTTAAGCTAGCTCACCCGATAAAAAATTTCTAGCTCTGCCATTGCTTTATACAAGAAGCACTAGTTATGTGTTTTTTTCAGATAAGCGTCCTAAGTGTTTTTTTAGGATTTACTTACTTTTTTACTAAGTTGGTTCTAAATACATTTTTACCACAAAGCGTTTTCAACCATTTTAAAATCACTTGCAAACAAACCCTAATACTTTAAAGTGGTTTTGCTGCCTAAAATATTTGATGTGTTGTTGCAGGTTGGACTTGGAGTCCTTATAAAATGTCTGATTTTTCATACCTGTTTTTATTGTATTATAATCAGGAGATGTTGAGTGCTTGATGTTATTGGCTTTTGCCTAATCCGTATTAACGTGCTAATCAAACGCGTGTATGGCGTAATGAAGGCAAGTCTTTTTCTTCCCTCGTAATCCTACTCACATGGACAAGACGAACGTCCAAAAGGAATAGGAATGTGATATCCACATACTCATTTTTATTTTTTTACATGTTTTTTTAGTTTACAACCGTCAGATCGGATAAATTGAAAAATGTCAAAAGACATAAATTAACAAAAGATATATGAGAAGTAAAAAAACGTGTGTAGATAGCATAACACAAAGAATAAAAAGATCGTAATTGCCATGCAAGTGCACTATAATTTAATTTTATTAAATTATCTCGTTGGTTTGACTTTTTTCTACTATTTGTCTATTAATCTAGAAAGATTGACATATTCCTACTTAATTTTCCCTTTTATGTTCTTACGTGCAAAAAATGTCCAAGTTTGCACGAATTCAAACTACTTTATAGTAAATAGATATTTGTTTTAATTATGAACTTTGATTTTCTTTTGGTATATTTAATCAAATGACGCGAAAAAAAATGTGCAAAAAAGATGCACATAAATTTTTATTTATTTTTTGCTATTTTTGGGTATTGCTGAATTATTTTTCTATAGTGCCAATTATTTCAAATTTTTTATGACAGAATGATATACTTTTTGTTTTCTAACAAAGTGGTATTCTTTTTTTTTTTTTTTTTTTTAAAGCAAAGATTTCATTGAAAGATAGTGGCTACAAACCAATTGCAACAAATAAGTCCAATAAAATTTGGGATAGTCAAATCCCAAACAACAAAAGGACATAATAGTAAAAATAAAAACAAACCTAATTCCTATTCCGCACAGGCAGAAATCCGCCGCTACTGTCGACACTACCACCTTGGCAACGGCCACATGGGCAGCTGCCGACGCCAGCCAGAGAAAAGAGTCGACGACAGGAAGATGGAACTCCGAGTTTGTGTGAGAGAGAAGAAAAAAAAGAGCGGTTGCTAGGGTTTGCGACGGTATTCTTAATTATCTTATATTTTTACAAACTAGTGTAAATAGCAAACACTTTGTTCAAACCAATTTACCTAACACATGTCTACTTACTTCAATCTTAAGCATCGAGTCCATTGACAAAAACTTTCCTTTATTCCATTAACTTTTCTACTTTAACTTTATATAAAAGGACACATTTATTAATTTTTCCTCCAAAAAAAAAATAAAAAAATAAAGGTGTAAGAATCTCAGCCCAACCCAAATAAGTAAAGCCGTTTTTGTCACGAAGCAGGCAAGACTAATCCTCCCACCGTACAAATTACCGCGTCTTTACGGGCTACAGTCACTCGGTCATGACTGAGTTTTGACTCACCGAGTTCAAAATCCCCCAAACCCGGGATTCGGAATTCCACGAGACTCGGTGGCGGTACTGTTCCGATGGGGAGCGTTGGAGAGGTCGGAGAAGGGCGGGTGTTGTCGGATGTGGAGGAGACTATATTTGTTGCTGTGGGGAAGGACGTGAAGCAGAGCGAAACGACGCTGGCTTGGGCGGTGAAGAACTTCGCCGGGAAGAGGATTTGCCTGCTACATGTTCACAAACCTTCTCTTCTACTGTCGATGTGTGAGTTCTTTACTCTGAAAGTTGAATTCGATCAATGTCTTTAGTGTTTTTGAGAAATTGACCTTAAATTGTGTTTGGCTGCTGAGAAAATCGAAAAGAAAATTTGAACTTCGAGGCAATTGTTTTCAATTTAGAGTTATAATTGTGATTTTTGGTACTATTTGCAGCAGAAGGGATCGGTTCTGCTAGTAAATTGAAACAAGGAGCAGTTAAGGTGTTACAGGTAGCTGAGAGGACGAAATTACGAAAGCTTCTAGATCAATACCGAATGATTCTCACCGGAGCGGGGGTAACGGCTCGCTTTTCATTGTTTTCATAGTTGTTTTGATAATCTACACTATAGATCGTGCACATTAGTATTCGAAATCTGAATTTCAAGTATAGGGAGAGCGTTATTTTCGTCTTAGGGTGCTTTCTTATGAATGCAGGTGGAGGCAAATGAATTATGGATGGAGATGGGAAATGTCGAAGAGGGGATTGTCGAAATAGTTGCTCGGCACCATATTAGATGGCTTGTCATGGGGGCAGCTGCAGATGAACATTATTCTGAGTATGCATCAGTGAATATACTTTTAATGATAATTTTTTTCTTTAGTCATGCTACTGTGTCGTTCTAGGATTCATACAGCTGACCCCACTTAGTGGCATTCTAGGAAGAAAACAATGCAAATGAATTATGAACGCAGTGGCGTTCTAGGATTCATACAGCCGACCCACTCAGTGAGACAAGGCTTTGTTGTAGTAGTCATGCTACTTTGTCGTTCCTAGTGCTATGTGGGTAAAATCAAAGAAACATATTCTATTGCTGGTAAATCTAATTTAATGATGAAGGGCGTGTGATCGGTAATGAGTTGAAAGACTTGTGAACATGCATATCATTTATGTTGACTGACTCATCCTTGCTGGGATTGCAGGAGATTGGCTGAGATAAAGTCCAGGAAAGCATTTTTCGTATGCCAAAAGGCAGCTAGTTCCTGTCATATTTGGTTTGTTTGTAAGGGGTACCTCATATATACAAGGTTTGGCACCTTTCACACCAACTCATGCATCGGCGGGTTTAAGTTTTTCTTAATGTATTGGCAGACTGGCTCATAACTGTTGTTTTCACCCAAGTAGCTTTCCCTGTTAAGTTCAAACTGTCAATTTTGTAACTTTGTTGCGTTGTCCTTATACGTACTATATTTAATTGCCACTTATATGAAGCACGTGAAAACAGGGGAGACAGAGAAGATGAATCTGAAATAGAAATTGCCCCTCCTCTGCTGCTGACGAATTGGGCTTTTGGAACAGAGCAACCAGAACACTTCAGATCAGAATCAACTGATTCGCTGAGAAATCTGGTAGCCTCACTACCCAGACTGTTTTTTTCTCCAATGAGAAATTCTGTTTGACTTTTCGCTCTAATGTGAGGTGGTACTAGACAAGTAACTTTGTTACAGAGCTCTGCAGATGCTGAGGAAGATACCAGCGAGTTGGAAGAAATATCAGGGAGGTCGACCCCGTTGATGATAGATGCGGTGAGAAAATTCATTCATTGGCACCCTTTGTATGCAAGTACATGGATGATTTTCATTACACATCATTTACTGCTTTGCTGAAATTGTACAAAATTCTTCCTAGAAAACCGCTTAGGTGTGCATGTTTATAGTTTCTGTTTTATGTCCTGAGTTTTGAGTTATGGGGAACATATTGGGGCAGATAAAGAGCTTCTTTTGTGCTCTGTCAGGCTTTAGTTGTGGCAAAAACTTCTTTTCAAGTCAGTGTGTGCTGTACTTTTCAAACCA
Organism: Malus sylvestris; assembly: GCF_916048215.2. Lineage (NCBI taxonomy): Eukaryota > Viridiplantae > Streptophyta > Magnoliopsida > Rosales > Rosaceae > Malus > Malus sylvestris. The sequence goes on from NC_062260.1 coordinate 27,571,937, forward strand.
TTTGATTAGTCTTTAATTGCTTATCTTTACAGGAGGGAGAAGAAAATGGTGAAAGTTATCATAGCGTAGAACAAGCCATTGTGGATGCTAAGAACTTAAAACTGAAGGAATTTGAAGAGACAACTAGGCGGTGGAAAGAGGAAGATGATGCGGTGGAGGCTAAATGCAAGGTAAAATTTGGAATGGCATGAATTGCTCATGAGTTAAACTGATCTCATTTATTAGCCTGATCGTTTTCTAGATTGAATGCGTCAAACTTTGACCTTTTGGGTTTCTTTAGATGCTGGTATTTGTCTGCATGTGGTGTGCATTTGTGCAAGCATGCATATTTTGGTGATTTATGCATACCTACTAATAGCAGATACTGTCTCTCATTCTTCACCACAAAGTTTGTGTTGTCCATGCCTTCTTACAGGCCAAAGCATTTGAAAGTTTATGCACTAAGGAGATGAGCCAAAGAAAAGAGATGGAAGAAATGCTTGCTAGATTAAAGCAAGAAATAGACAGGGTGAAGGATGAGAGTGAGGAATCTATAAGACAACTCCCAATGGTTGAGGACAAGAAGTTAGTGCTGGAGAAACAACTAGAAGCGTCACAAAGTGAGGTCAAGGAGTTAGAGGAGAAAATCATCTCAGCTGCGGGGCTCTTGATAAGTTTCAGGGAAAAACGGGATAAAATGAAGATAGAGCATAGAAATGCAATGAGAAAAGTCAGACAGCTAGAGACAATGATAAATGGGGAAGCTGCAAGCTTTGATCAGGCAGAATTCCCTATCTTCTCTTTTATGGAGATCAACGAGGCAACTCACAACTTTGATCCGTCCTGGAAGATTAAAGAAGGAAGGCGCGGAAGTGTTTATAAAGGGATTCTTCGCCACATGCATGTTGCTATTAAGATGTTGCCTTCTTATGGTTCTAAAACTCAATTGGACTTCGAACATGAGGTAAATCTTATGTTATGTTTTCTACAGTATTTATGTGTTATTAGAAAACCAGTGAAACAGTTGTGAATTCATTATTTCGGTTCAATTCCATCAGGTAGAGGTCTTGAGCAGAGTGCGGCATCCAAACTTAGTAACACTAATTGGAACCTGTCCAGAATCCAGGTCAGTTGTATATGAGTACCTAAAGAATGGCTGCCTTGAAGACCTCCTTGCCTGCAAAGACAACACTCCGCCTCTTCCATGGCAAATTCGAACGTCCATTGCTACAGAGATATGCTCTGCCCTCATATTCCTTCACTCAAATATCCCCTGTCTTGTCCATGGGAACGTGAAACCCAGTAACATTCTCTTTGAAGCGAACTTTGTGAGCAAACTTATAAATTTGGGCATCAACTCTTTGATCCCACAGAACGAAAACCCGACCAACTTCACCAAAATACGTAGTGACCCAAATGGAGCTCATGTGTATATGGATCCAGAGTATCTTGAAACTGGAAAACTCACACCAGAATCAGATGTTTACTCATTCGGGATTATACTGTTGCAACTTTTAACTGCAAGTCCGCTTTCAGGAATAGTGAAGGATGTGAAATATGCATTAGAAAATGACAACTTCAAAGCATTGCTGGACGTTTCAGCCGGAGATTGGCCACTAGAGCAAGCAAAAGAGATGGCTTACATAGCACTGAGGTGCTGCGAGAACAAGCGCTTGGATCGGCTAGACCTATTGGTTGCCCACGAGGCAATGAGAGCTTCATACGCTGCCTCAGCAACGTGCTTGGTTTCCAAGAAGCTTATTCGGACACCATCCCATTTCGTCTGCCCCATTCTGCAGGTAACTTACGTCCATCGGACTCGAATTCCAATTTCTGTAGAATCACTAACTGAACACGATATGCGTTAATTTGCATTTGCAGGAAGTCATGCAAGATCCACACATTGCAGCAGATGGTTTCACATACGAAGAAGAAGCAATACGGGGATGGCTGAAAAGCGGCCACAACACGTCGCCGATGACAAATCTTGAGCTCGAACACTGCAATCTGGTCCCCAATTATGCCCTCCAGTATGCAATTCAACAGTGGCAACTACAGTTGTAAAAATTACTCGCATCTTTACTTCTTTTACTGTTTGTATACACAGTGATTATACCTGCCTGTAGCATCATTATCTTTAGAAAATGATTTTAGGCCAAAATTAATTACTGATTATACTTCAGAACCATGGAAATCGGAAGCTCGTAGTCTAATGATACTTTTTTATTATTTTCTCAACAGAGGAAAATGTTACAGGTTCGAATCTCGTTTATGCCTTTTGATTAAAAACTAACACAACATGAAAACTATAAGAAAGAAGAATCCTTATTTTGGTTACACGATCTAACTTAACTATAACTTATTTATTCGCTGCCATCATAATTTAACTAACTCCAAGGGCTCCAATGTCGTAATTTATCATTGACAAGGTTCTAAAAGTCGTTAGGCGCTAGTCGGGCGGCGGGTTGGGGCCTAGCGCTTAGGCGGCTAGGCGGGAGCCTAGGCGGACTAGGCGGATTTAAGTAAATCTATCATATTTCAGGTAAATAAGTGTCTGCTTCTACTTGAAATATATATAATTTCATCATAAACTACAAAATAGAATGCATATATATCAAGAAGTATTGGAACATAATGAAAACATGTGAAATAAGGATATAATGTTTGTTCATTCAAGTATGCAACAAGTCTCTTACAATTTATTGGAAAAAAATAAAATGCAAAATGAAAGTTATGTATTTTCTGTCTAAGTGAGTTGCAACCTAGGCCGGTCTAGGCGGGTGCCTAGGCGGGCTAGGTGGGTGCCTAGGTGGTCTAGGCGGTGGGCTGGGGCCTAGGCATTAATCGGGGCGGTGGGTTGGGGCCTAGCGCCTAGGCGGCGCTAGGCGGGGATTTTTAGAACAGTGATCATTGGTGTAAAAGAAATTCCTACTGTCATTCTACGAAAAAAATGGGAACAATATTTTTCAATTTTTGGTAGGAATAATGGAATAATTATATGGCTATTAGCAGGAAAGTGATTTTCGCGGTCTTGTTTTGTTAGTTTTTTATTTTTATTTTACGGTGTCAAATTAGGTTTGTTGTCTGATTGCACTCACAAAAATACCCGGATGTACTCTGGTGGTCAAACCCGACTCTACGCATCACACTCCATTTGTGAGATAGCTGCCGCACTAAAGTTTCGCTTTAAAATAAAGTGTGAAGATCACTATTCTCGATAATCTCAAGTTTTATCTTTCGAGCGAGACTGTGAAAATCACTATTTTCAATAATCTCAAGTCGAAAAAACAAGTAAAAAATCTGAAGTCCAATCTTTGTTGATGGGCTGGAAGCCCAATGTTATAATGAACTGAATTCTCCCAGTGAACCAACTTAGGGGTGTATTCAATTGGGATTTTGAGGGATTTTAATTCTTTTAATGAATCTAGTTGTATTTAATTAGGATTTTAAGTGATTATCTGAAATTTAATATGTATTCAATCAAGATTTTAAGATAGTTTATTAAAATCCTTAGAAATCCGGGTGTATTCAATTAGAATTTTAAAGAAGTTTATAACATTTCAGGTGTATTAAATTAGAATTTGAATTTAAAGAATTTGGAAAAGTTGAGGAATTAGAGGGAATTAGAGAGATTTTGTAGTGTATTTTAAGCATTCACAAATCTCACATCTTTCTATGAGATTTCGAGGGAATTGAATTAAAATTTTACATAGAATCTCTACAAATTCGTTAAACTCCATAAAAATCTATGAATTTATAAATTCATTAAAATCTCTCGAATTCCCAATTGAATACATCCCCTTAAAGAGAAATTTTTTATTATAACGGGAATACAAGTGATACACCACGTATTTTTATAAAAGTGGTGAAATTTTTTATTTTTTAAGTTATTAACTTTTTAGTACACATATCTCACTATTTATATGGTAACACGTGATGTACCATCTCGCGTACGGATCATATTGAAAATTTTCTTCAACTTAAGGGTTAAGGCTATCAATCTCTCAATTCCAAATGCTACCCCTTTTCACTCTCTCCCTCAGCGCGTGAAACAAACCCTACCATCCTCCTATCCTATGTCGTAATCTCAAATTTTATTTATTTAATATAAGAAAAATTAATGAAAAAAGATTGAAAACTTTGAGTTTTAATTATAAGGACAAAATAAATGGTAAAGTAAATAATAATATGTTTAACTTTTTAGTGTAAAAATATGATTTTTCGTTAAAATGAACATAACCTTAGAATTTTCTTTAAAATTCCATTTAATATATTTATTTTCATTTATTTTATTTTATTTTTTCCTTTTACTGCAAAGGGTTCCCTTCCTTCTCTTCCATCTCTCGCCTTTATATTTTCTCCTTACGAACTCTCTCACTGTCTCCGTTCACCTTCGGCTTGTCAATTTCTTGCATTTTCTCGGCGATTTTCCTTCCCGCCAAACACTCCGAATCTCCCTCCCGCCTGCTCCGATTCCCGCAGATATCCCGACGTCCTCCCTGTTCTTGAACCGATCTCTGCTCGCGCCTCCACTGGTACGTAAACCGATTACTCCCTCACTTCCTTCTCACCCATATATATACACACACACATTTATACGTATAATATCATATATCGATCACAGATCACGTGTTTCCATACCTTTCCGAGCTTCTCCGAATTCTTGCTTTTTGAGTCTTGATTTTTTTTTTTTTCAATTGAATTGTTTCTCTGTATGATAGCTGGAAAAACTCTGTATCTGTGCAATGAACGAGAGAAAACCTAGAGATTTCGAATTATGTGTGTATACATTTATGTATGTATTTGTGGTGTATGTGAAATCGTTAATGATGGAATTTCAACTTAGCTAAGTGAGGTTTACAGTCGTCTCTGATCAAGTTTGATTATGCATGTTTATGATTTTAAGTTCCGGAATGCCGATTATTTGAGATTTATTGAAGTTTCCTTTCCTTTTAACATTGGTTTCGATTTCCCCTCATATGTTCATTCGCCTACTCTTGATTTCATTTCGATTTCGTTGTATGATTATGTTTCTATAACGAGGTATATGGATATATGTTCGTTGGATGCGGAGGCGGAGGCATTTTTCGCTATGCATTCTTTCTGGTGGATCTGTAATCCAGAATATGTTTAGGATATAGAATTTTGTAGGTTTTCACATTTTTTGTTACTTCCTATCTTGTAATGGTAGATTTTTCATCAGTTTTCATGTTATTCTTCATTGTTTAAACTATGGGTCTTTTCGTGGTTGTTTATGTGGTGAAAATAATTAAGTTACTCGAACTTTGTTTGTTGGCTGGATGTTCTAATTCCTCTTTGCATTACTAAGTTCGGTACAACACATGTCATATGATTGTGGCTTCTTTAATAATATCGCACATTGTCGGACTTATTAGATACATAACTTGTTTGGAAATAAATCTATTTAGCTGTCATGCAGATGAAACAGGATGCTTTTGTTCCCTGAGCTTGCATTCTATTGCTACATCCACTTTAGATGTGGTGTATTCGTGCCTCAATCCAGTTCAATTGAATGTCATTTAGTCATTAGATGTTTACCTTGTTTTTATTTGTCCTACATTTTTTGCAGAGACATCTGGTGGATTTGTATTTCTGATGTCAATTGCAAAACCTACGACCTCAGACTCTCTGTATGCTATGAAATCAGAGGAGGAAAATGATTCCCTTGACACTATCATTGGACAAGTTGCGAAAGAGCCATCTATTTCTTTCTCAAGGGCCGGGGATAGCCCAGTCCCGTGGATTCAGCTACTTCATGCCTTAGATCAACAAGGTACTGGAAACTAATTTGTATAAATACAACTTTGTTTGATTATAGAAGTAGTGAACCATTAGATTGAGCTTTGTGCCATACCTAATGGGGAGTATCCTGAGTTTGTTTTGCCTTTCTTGGTCCACTGCTACGGCCAATGGCGGTTTTAATATTCATATTATATGTCATAAGAAGGCAGTTTGGTTATAAGTGTTTGATGACACATGTTACTTCTGGCAGAACTTCCAGGTTGGCCCCTGCACTCTCCTATTAAAGTGCAGATGCAAAAGTGTGACAAATGCCCACGAGAGTTTTGCTCATCCATCAACTACAGAAGACACATACGTGTACGCCATCGGTTGAAAAAGCTTGATAAGGTGTCCCATCTATTTTAAACTGTTATAAATTTGTCTATTGTTTTTCTGTGTGTTGCGACTGTGAGCATCTTTTGCCGTCCATCGTGTTCAAAATACTTATTTTGTTTAAATCTTGTAGGATTCTTCTAAAAATAGGGAGCTTCTACGTGAATTTTGGGACAAGGTACAATTTATTCTTTGAATACTTTACGTTAGGGATACCTTCTTCTTAGTGTATGTGCAGCTTAATCCTTACATGGTTTGGTGTTTGTCTAGCTCTCGCCAGAAGAGGCAAAAGAAGCTGTATCATTCAATAATGTGACTTTGGAGGTATTTTCTGTTACTTGCCTGTGTTTTTATGGCATGCATCATAAGTTATAATCATGTACCGCGGTATGCATGTGGTGTAATTTAAGTGACAAATTTTCCCCCTCTTATGCCTAGATTGATCACAGATGAACCAAAGTAGGACAGTAATGTGTTTTTATCCCAACTGATCATAGTTTTGAATTGACCAAGATTTGTTCTTTGCGCCTTCCTCCAGTTAATTTCTAGTGGGCTTCATTTTTTCCAAAGTCATTATATTTTTTGTTAAATTGTTACTTAAGTGCAATCATTTGAAAGGAACTGTTTTTAAAAGAGATCTCCTAATTTAATATATTTTCTAGGAAGTTCCAGGGTCTTCAATTATAAAGGCATTGACAATACTTATAAGGAAACCGGGATTTTCTTCTTTGCCTCACGTTTGTTTGAAGGCTGGTCCTGCCCTTCTGGTAAGACATTATGCTTTTTCTTGTGTATGAGTTTTTATTGTAATGAACTGCCACATTGCCTGTTCAGTGGATATGATATGTTTGATTCTTTTCTTTTTATCCAGGATATTGTTCAAGCTAGACCTTCCAGATTTCCCATATCATCCCAGGAGTTATTCTCTATCCTCGATGATGCAAGTGAAAAGACGTTTCTGTGTGGGACAGCCATATCAATGCAGAGATATGTTTTTGATGGAGAGGCTGGGAAAATTGGCCTTGAATCAAAAAACTTAGTTGCTTGTACAAGCTTCCTGGTGGAACAGATATTGGTAAGTTTCTGGTTTCTTTTCCATCTTTTAATATGGTTGATTTTACTCTCTTTTTCGCGTTTAAATTCGTGGTGATTTTTTGCTCAGTTGAAAGCCTGGCATGCTGACAAGGATGCGGAAGCTTTGAGGTTACAGAAGTTGCTAGTGGAGGAAGAAGAAGCTGCTCAAAGAAGGTACACAACAAGCCTTTCTATTTGATTTTCAGCACATTTCAGTTTTTCAATTGTGTCGGTGGGAAGATTTTCAGTGCCTCTTTAAACTCGGCACTCTGTAGAGTATAGACCAGCATGACTGGGTAATCTGTTGCCTGTTGTTTTTTTATCAGTTGCATAATCTATTCGGTCTTATTTTCTGAATAACTGTAGGCAAGAAGAGCTCTTGGAAAGGAAAAGGCAGAAGAAGCTTAGGCAGAAAGAACAGAAGGAAAAGGATCAAGGACATGGGGAGAAGGTTGATGTTAAGGAGAACATTGATGAAACTCTGGAGGCTGTGCCACTCGTAGAAACATCTAGTCCTTCAGCAACATTTGATTCTGACACGGCCAGTTCGGATGTGCTGGATCATGTCTGCTTATCACTTGAACCATTCCATTTCTCAAATACGGATGAAAATGCAGATCTCGAATCTCAGACTGGAGTTAGCGTTGGACATGTTGATTCGGCGAGTGGACCAAATGTTGAACGGCGGGTGGTGCAAGGAAATGGTAGTCGGCGTGCAGTTGCTCGATGGCACATGTCTCCAAAATCACAGCGGTGTGTGCCCAATGGATTTCATGGAGGCCATAGTTCTCAAACAGCGAAGCATTCATCCATACACCACCACGGTAACCACAGGGATGTAAGGGCTGCTTCCAGTGGCAATAGAGTATGGAGTCGAAAGCCCAAACCAGAATATGATGGGGGGAGTTTGAAAGCTGGAGTACAGGAAGAAGCATCTGAACCAGATCAAATCAAGAACCATGAGGTTTTGATTGGTTCTATACCAGTCAATCTTGGAAATTTTTGCCAGGAAAGTAATAATCTGGCTGGTGTTCATGATGACTGTCTTTCGGAGAAAGGTCAAATGCTAAAGGACAATCTTCAGGATAAAACCAATAAACCTGATCTGGTACAGAGTGGCACAAACCGGTCAACAGTGAAGCTTTGGAGGCCAGTGAGCCGGAATGGAACAAAAGGTCCTACGCCAATTCAGAATGGCAGCAAAGAATCTGACATAAATGTGGTAGCTGAAAAGGGCAACAGCCAAAGCCCTTACAGTGAAAATTGTAAAAGATCGTGTGTTGTGGATGGCCATAATGATGGAAACGGGAACGGCTCTACTCACCCCGATGAAACACAAAGCCTGGGCTTCTGTAGCCGTGCGGCAGAAGATTTTCTTGCACAGAGTGAGTTCAGCTCCATTTTGTATCTTGTTCTATTTTCTCTTTTGTACAAGCAGCTCCCGGTTAAAGTTAATTAACCCTGAAATACAATACAATAAGGACACGTCTTGTTTGTGCAGGATGGAAGGAGGCTATTGCTGCAGATCATGTGGAATTGGTTCTATTCCAAGACTCCGAACCTCCCAGATGCCCAGACAATCAAAATGACGGTGAAGTAGGAGCGAATCATTTGTTGAAGTCTAAACACAGCATTCTTGGCAATGCGGAAAACAGGCTTGTAGATGGGGAGGCATTTGATTTGCCAACTGCTGGAGCTGCTAAAGTCAGGCGCAGGACGAAGCATGACAAGGGTGTGAAGGTTAAGTACATTCCGAAACATAGCACAGTTGCCTAGTAATAGAGGGTAAAGAGATCGTTTTTCTTCTTTTTTTTGGGGGTTATACAGCATGCACAGTTTAGCCAATGATTGTATTCTTAGCAGCAGAAGGGTCCAGTTTTACCAGCGGTCTTCTGTCAGAAAATCGAAGAAAAAGTTTTGGAAGATAAGTTTTTTTTTTGGTTATAGTTCCCTCTTCTCTTTGTCATAGCAGATTGATTAGAGTAAGATTTTTCTTCTCTTTGGCAGAAGTTTCTGTAATGAATTTGGTTCTTTGGTTTGAGCCGTCATTGTCCGTTGCTATGCATTGTTTGTACCGTCTTGATGACATCATCAATGAGCCCGACAGACCAAACGAGTTGGTTTCTGGACAGGCGTTTCGTTTGTGAAGGTTGCATTTGTGATGTCGTTTCAGGTTACAGTATTTGAAGTTGTAAAGGGTGATATTTTTTGATCAAATTCGATTGTGTAAACTTTCCAATCGACTGAATTTCCTCTATTTTCGGGCTAGCACATGGGCTACAGGTGACCAATTTCCATGGGCCAAGCCACTTGGCCCGGAAGATTGCGCCTCCACGGCCCCTCTTCCTGCACACCTATTAATCTTGGTTTTTGGTTTTCAGCTTAACGAGAAATCATATTAGTCACCACCAAGTAATCACAATGTCACGTGTTAATCTAACTATACATGATCTTGTGTTATTGAACCGAGACGTTACAGTAGTCGTGTATCCGGTCCAACAATATCCTTCTGGTACTAATGTATATTACAACAAATTTTGTTTTTATGATTAACAGTGCTGGCATGCTCAAGATTTTCTTTTTCATTACGTTGAAAATCGATTTTACTATATAGACGTTTATAACCTCCTCCTCCATTCCATGTAATTATAATCTTTACCATAACATTGCCATTCATAAATCAAATTATTTCGTGGATTGGATTTCACTTGACTGTCTACGGCTGAGCCACTTTGACTTGGACAAAAGTATTTAAGATATAAAATCATGTCCACTCCCTCTCCTGTCACCAAAACCTGTTTCCTGAAATCCCTATTAGACTGCCACCTGTCCGCCCTCCCCACCTTATGCTTTACCCTATCTTCTTCCTTTTCTCCCCATCTCTTCCTCTTTAACGCTCTGTCTAATCTTCTCCACTCTCTCACAACTCTCTCTCTCATCAACTCTGCTTTCTCTGCAACCAAACCCTAACCCTAACCCTACTCGGTTTAATCAACAGAAACACAGAAAAAAAATGTCAGGTGGGGTTGGTCCAACCTGCAGTGACATCAGCCTCCCCAAAGAACAAGAGCATGAATTCAAAGAACACAACGACGAAACCTCCTCAAAACTCAGCTCCCACCAAAAGTCCCCAACTTCACACTCCACCGCCACCGCCTCTCCGCGCAAAGCCGGTGGCGGTCTGTTCTCCTTCCGGCAGCTCAACGCCCTCGCCGTCGTCGTCGTCCTCTCCGCCAGCGGCATGGTAAGCCCCCAAGACTTCGCCTTCGTCGTCTTCTCCGTGATCTACATGCACTTCATCTCCAAAGTTGCTTTCCCCATCCTCGGTTCCTCCAGAGACCCCACGGTTTTCAACCCCCAAAACAAAGTCCTCCGCCTCTACGTCCTAACCGGCGCTATCATCGGCCTCCTGCTCCCCATTGCCTACATTTTGGAGGGAATTTTCGAAGGCGATAAACAAGGCATCAGCGCCGCTTCCCCGCACGTTTTTCTCCTTGCCAGTCAGGTGTTCATGGAAGGAATGGCTTTTGCCGACCGGTTTTCGACTCCCATACGTGTTTTCGTGCCGGTTTTCTACAATTCCAGGCGGATTTTCACCATTGTGGAGTGGCTGAAGAGCGAGTTTTCTAAGGAGCATGAGGAGTACGGTGGATCTGCAAAAAGATTGTATGTGGGGAGAGGGCTTGCTATTGCTAATATGGCGTTTTGGTGCTTCAATTTATTTGGGTTCTTGCTGCCTGTCTATCTTCCTAGGGCTTTCAAGAAGTACTACTCCGCCCATAAACTGAAAGATTATTGATCTTCAGTGTACTAATTTCTTCTTCTTTGTTTTCCTTTTCGTTTCTTAATGTCCAAAAGAAAAATAAATGAATAAAAGATCTGCATATAATGTGAATTTGATTAGAGAAGAATCTGAATTTAATGAATACTACTTGTCTCTTTCTTTTTAAAAATGGGGAACATCTATGACTTCGACACGGCAGTCCACCCATTTAGGGTCAGAAGACGACATTTCAGACTTCTCCTAATCATTATCTTGTGGTTCATCAGCGTCAGAAATCGAACTTACAACGTGCTGTTTGGAATATTCTTTTAATCACTATCGTGAAATTCACTAACATCAGAAATCGAACTCAGAACATTTTGGAATACAGGCCTGAAATTTGTTCTAACCACTTGAAAAGGGCATTGGTGCGTAAATGTTTTTTATAACGTCACCAAAAGAAGAAAAACCATGCATCAATTTCTAAGGTCTCCTGTTCACAACCTTATATATGAGAAACTGATTTCACGAAGTCGTTTCATGAAACGAGTGCATGCAAGTTTTTCACAATCATTGAATCCGCTCCGTGAACCTAAGATGATATATGGCTTTCCAACATATTCAAAACGACCATATTGTACAAGGTTTTTGAAATAACCTTTATTTTTCATTTCAATTTCATTACATCAACTGAAAGCACTTGCAACTTCTTGCAAGACTCTCCAAAAGCCAAATGGGGCCTGTATATGAAATGAAAAAGAAAAGGTACATCTGCAAAATTCGGCATCGTTTCAAGAAAGTCCAGGAGGCGGCCGCCATCGATGGCGGCTCAAGGAAAAAAACAGAGCAAAGTCTGCTCCTCATGAATAACCACAAAAGAGAACATAAACCAATGAGGAAAACTATGCTCCCTAATGTAGCCTCTGAGTTCCTCATTCTTTTTTTTTTTTTTGACATCTGTTCGCTTCCTTTCTTCGAAATGGTAGATGCCCACAGAACGAAAAATGCATTTGGTGATGGAAAAATCAAACAAATATACTCACATGCCGGCAACACCAAAAACACTGCTCTCTCTCTTCTAAGCTTGTGCAGCAGCGAACCCCATCGGTAGCATCTGTTCCAATCACTCAAGCTGCTGGACATTCTGATTAAATAGCGCTCTCTAGTAGATCATTATCTCCTGTCCAAACCTGCAAATCACCCGGTAACTTTGTCAGTCTAACCAATTTGCACTCAATCTAGTCTCCCACTCACTCAATCACTCTTGATATCAGAGGATGTATTGGGACATACTTGTACATCCACGTGCAGAGCCATTGCCGTTTATATTTATTGGTGCAAGTCTCCTCTCTTGACCTAAAGATAAAATTTCCTGCATCCTTTCTGGCCAATCCGAATTTAATCTTCGTGCAAAATCCTCCACTTCCCTACATAAAGCATACAATATAAAGGAATATAAGACAAACAGTCTTGCAATAATCATAAAAATCTGTAGATTCGACTGAGTAACCGTGGAAGGGGATATTTAACAGGGGCAGAGAATAATTTCCGTGTATGTTGAGACAATGGTTATCATAATTCATATAGACAGTTAAATATTAGCATTGTGATCATTCTTTTTAATATGCTCTACAAATATTACCTGTCAAGCTCTTCCTTCATGGCAGGATCTAAATCATCATCCAAATCACCATCATCAAAGTCAAGCTTTGGTGAAAAGGTAACAGATGTAGAATCTTGCAACTTTGAAGAACTGGGAGACAACAACTCAACATTGATTGTGTCACCATCGTGGGAAGCAGAAGAAAGTGTATCCAAGTCCTAGAAATGTAGACAAAGACAGAGAATTCACAAACAAGTTCTAACACATGCAGGAAAAATTCACTAGCATACTAATACACGAACATACACAAGTGTGTGCTGTGGTGAGCGAGAGAGAAGAACCAACCTTATTATGTCCATTTACATTGGTTGAAGAATCTTTTGGATGATCTTTTCTTCTTCGATTCTTCTTTTTATTCTTATTGGTCTTAATCCCCTTTGCTTCTGCATAGTGTATCAGATTCTAGTAGGTTGAGAGTAGATAACGATTAACAACATAGGTCTATCAAATACAACTTTCATTTGACAAGAGATAGTAGTACAGAGAGTAAAAAATCTTGAATACTTCATTAAGTATCCATGATACTGAATCTACTGACAGAAGTACCTATTAAAAACTATGTAACTGAATCCACTGATTGAAGTACCTATCAAAAACTATGTAAACCCAAAAAAAATTCTGCTCCTTGTCCATGGAGCAAAAGTAGGGATGCCGATAACGTTCAACAGAGTGGTCCTTTGGAAGCAAAATCAATTAAAAAAAAATTATCTATTAAGAATTTGAGAGCCAACCATACTACAACTTCAAACAGCAAAAGTTAGAAAAAAAATCAATGTGTGAGAACAAAGGCAGAAAACCAGGATAAAGAGAAATAATTTCTGAATCATACGTCTATTTCCACCATTTATAAATGTCAAGAGATCGTCAACTGAACGCTCATCGACACGCTCCTCCTCAGCCTCAACATTCTGAAACAAATAAATAACTTTCTATTAATGCGATCATATATGCACAGGCTTTAATGCTTCAAGCCTCCAACTGCATCATTACATGTGTGTACTTTGCACAGAACTCAAGTAATAAACATTGTGACATATAAATTTACCACATGTATTGCATTAAACATATGGTAAAGGCTTCAAACTCTTCAAGTAAAAGTAAGCACCTTCAGTTTCTCTCTCTCTTTTAATTCTTTCCTCTTTCTAGCATATAACCGATTGAGAAGCCGGATACGTGGATCATCAGTTATGTTTCTCAGAGGTTCCAACTTCTCCTCCTGGATTGAACCATTTATACATGAAAACCATGGATGGAAGAAAAAAAGCCAATAACTTTCGATAGTAACAAACCTCTGTGAGGTCATCAGGTAAATGAAATGTCTCACGTATCTCCTCGGGTGTTTTTCCTTCAATAATTCGAGCAAGTGCTCGGCTGGTGAGATCAACCAAAGGCTTCAATTGGAGGCTGTCAGCAGCAGATGTCAACTCGCATAACTTTTTTGTATCCATTCGAATAAATTTCTCATCAAAAGTTTTGCGCTCCTACACATGATAACAATACTATCAAACACATAAATTACTTCTGACTTCACCATATACATGATGAAGATGGATAAAAGACTATCAAAACCACCCCTTTTTGGGCCACATAAGGGGTAACAATACTTTCTCCAAGTTTTTTACATAAGCTTCTCACTGTTGATTGCCAATTGGAAATTAACATCATGTATGAACAGAAAAACAAACTACAAGTGGTAGAATCATATATCAGACCTTATTAGAGCGACCGGGTACTTGATGAAACCGACAGTAGTCAAGTATTAAGCCCAAAATGGCAGGATTAACTCGTTGAGGAAGTGATATAGCATAGTTTTTGGAAGATCCCATTCCTGTTTGCAATATTTCCCGGCATATCATCGGACAGAACATGGCAACCTCTTCTTCTACTTGTTGGATTGAGCCGTCGGCAGTTTGAAGCCAGATGTAAGATTTCATCTATTTGCACAAACATAAGGAAAATTTAGGAGGGATTCAAAAGAGAAACACAACTAGTACTCCTATATCAATCTTAGCTTGAACTACAACATATACAACCCACAGAACCAATAACCCTAGGTGCAGCAGTCCTAGTCACTAGCTTATATTTCATTTCTACACTGCTGAACCCTTCAATAATTAAAATACAAATTTCCTAACATGAAATACCACTTGAAGACAAAACTTATTCCGACCATTATGCACAAGCCCTGGCTACCAAAGAAACTACAATTCTCCATAGATTCCACCAAGAGTTCATCCAGAAACAAACTAATTCTTTTACTATGAATCTATACTATACCTATACATTTCCCATCATACTCAAGTGACAAAGGATCCTTAAATATACATGTGCTGCTGAAATCATAAACTGTGAAAACAAAATGTAAATAATCTAACCTATCTAAATTACGATTTGTAATTCATCACACAATGAAGTAGCATACCTCAGGTTTGACAACCGCCATGACACCTTCTGACATTTGACAGTGACACCACAACTAACTTTCAGAAGAGGTGAACCAGAAACCACCTTTTACCTCCACTAAAACAAGGAGTTACAGGGAAAATGGACCTTTTCCTTATTCAAAAGCTTGACTTGATTAACTAAGCACAAAATAGTTGTCAGTGCTTCCCAAAATGATACGATCTTGAATCCCAACAAAATGTGTATTAGCATTCTTATTTGGAGAGCTTTATCAAATATTTTTCCTGTATTCAAGGTAAAACACAATAAGATATGGGGAACAAACAAGAGATGATAGGCCTCAAATTTCAAGACAACCGTTCTCATTAAATATTTATTCTAATTCAACTATAACAGTTAACAGCGGTAACTGTAATATAACAAGAAAATGAGGAAGTATATTTATGGAGGATTTCACTGAAGCTTCTCAATATCTTTGTGCGCACAAATGGGAAAGAAAAATGAGAAAAGATTACAATGCATGAGTGATATTGACGAGCAGATAGACTGGTTGTTACCTAAGGGAGCAGATCGGCTTGGCCACGACAGTATGTTCCAATTGTATTGGTTTTCACTTGTTCTTATTCTTTATACCCTTAAATTCTCATACAACATACAAATTATGAATAGCCCATCTAGAACCATCTAGGAGGTTGGGAAAGTTGAGAAAAACTAAGTTTCACACTAGCAGCACAAAGCTCAATACTCCACACCAGACGAACATATTAAAGATTCAATGATAGATACAATACAAAATAGCACGTAATATGCATAAACCAGCAGTCAGAACTCAATGTAGCATTCGAGTCTGCCAAAAGAAACAACGGGGCAATATGTGCAAAGGACACAACTTGGAAGCCCATCTATTGAGTTCTTCAATCTCCATGACCCCAAATGAAATAAGGACGAAAAGAGAAAAGTGTAATGCAACCAATTAGTTGAGTAATTAAGCAAAAAAAAAATTGAAAAGGTTAAAAAAACAGTTGGGTTAGCTGGCCAATAAGATGTGATATTACAAACCATGTCAAACGGTTGCTAGGAAACCGAAAAGCCGAATTCCGGGACATTCAAACGACATTTCAGATTATAGACCATGCCAAATGGTTTTCAGAATCCAACCCAGTTTTCATTTCCCATCAAGTAAAAATCTTTAACTTCCATTGTTGATAATTCCACCTCACAACTAACAAAATCCTTATCAACAGTACTAATTCTATATAAATTAAATTTAGGGTTTATTCACATGAAAAAAAAATCAAACCACAATCCCATCAAAAAACAATCAATCGATTTCACAATCCTGAATTGGGGAAAACACAATTAGCAAAAGTTGCATGCATAAATCAATACCATATGAAAATTTTCAATTGGAGAAAGGGCGGTGAGCGTACCTCAACTACGAGCTGAAATGCATGGAAAATTTGGAGATGTGGGAAATTTGGGGGTGGGGAGCTAGGGTTTCTGGAAGGCTTTCTGCTCTGTTCTTTCTGTGTGTTCCTGTATCATTTCTCTTCTAGCTATCACGATTTGGAGTCCGTCTGTGGGCGGTTGTGTCCGGCACGTGACTCTATCGAAGGGGAGGCGCCCTCGCACGTGCTGATAGTTAGGGTTTCGGACTTTTGGGTGGAGGAGGGGATTGGCCCGGTTGGCGTTTGAGCGGGTCGGGTTGTGAGATGTCCAGTACGACGTGGGTTGGGCGAGGTTTTGGTGAAATGGGCCACGACAAGCAGCAAATATGGGCCACTCAACGGCCCACAATGATGTTTCTCCTTGTGCCCACTCAATTTTTGCGGATGTTTTTTTGTTGAATTATGTAAAGTCTTGCACCGAAAATTTGACAGAATTAAATACAATTTATGTTAAATAATTTTACTATTATTTTTTTTTGAAATATTTTGTGAAAAAACATTATACATGTCTTGTTATGTAGATCTTAAAATGTAAGTTGTGGAAAAGTACATCTCTTTAAAATTTGACATGGTATCAGTGTTGGCCGATAACTGATCTAGATTTATTCTGAGCAGAAAAACCTGGAGTTTGGAATCGAAAATAGACTCGTCCAATCTTCAGTTTGGTTTGTTGGTCTAAATTTTTTACAAGAACTAGAACGAACCAAACCGAATAAATCTTATTAGTTTGGTTTTCAATTTTAAAGATGATTTGGTACGAATTGAACCATGTCCAGCATACTAAAAATGTCACGGTGTCAAACAATATCAACAAGCTATGTCAATAAATAACAACCATGTATAACGCATTGAAGTTTGCTTGAAAAAGATTAAACTCAAACTACAAGATAAACCCAAATAAACAAATCATCAACAATAAAATTCATTTCGATCTTATCACTTTGGTGTAATCAATGTGCTTAAATGCATGTTGAAGAAACGGTACATATCCAATAACACTATTATTTACCAAATTGGTGAATAAGGTGGTGATGATATCTTTGGTATTTTTTTTTTTAAGAAACGATATTATCTACTAAAAATGTGAGGGAGCGGGCTTAGTCTCATAATGTGCGCAATAATGTGATTCAATTTTGTCTATGATGAGAATCGAACCTAAAACATCTTTGATAATTACATTAACCTTTCCAAACTTTGTGATCATCCAAAATTAAGGACATAACAGGCTAAAGAGGCTCCACCGAGGCACAGCGCACGCAACCACCACCAAAGCAAAGAAAAGAACGAAAAAGATTAAACTCAAATTACAAGATAAACCCAAATAAACAAATCATCAACAACAAAATTCATTTTGATCTTATCACTTTAGTGTAATCAATGTGCTTAAATGCATGTTGAAGAAACGGTACATACCCAATAACACTATTATTTACCAAATTGGTGAATAAGGAGGTGATGCTACCTTTGGTATTTTTTTTTTTTAATAAACGATATTATCTACTAAAGAGGTATGAGAGCGGACTTAGCTTCACAATGGGCTAGCAATGAATAGTTCAAATTCGTCTTTGACGAGAATCGAACCTAATACCTCTGACTTACAAGGAAAGAAGAAATATCTTTGATAATTAAATTGACCTTTTCAAACTTTGTGATCATCCAAAATTAAGGAGGGGGACATAACAGGCTAAAGAGGCTCCACCGAGGCACCCCGCAAGCAACCACCACCAAAGCAAAGAAAAGAACTTAACCAAAACTGTCAATAAAAAGTCACACATTCTCATCTCTTTGCGGGCAGAGACAGAGAGGATGTGGTTCTTTAGAGGAAAAGGGCCATCAGGGTTCTCGTCATCTTCGACAGCAGAAGAAGTTACTCAAGGGGTTGATGCCACAGGTCTCACCGCCATTGTTACAGGTGAGGGAATTTCCATTTTCTTCTACGTTTTTGGTAATACGTAGATTTTTCTTAACTGCTATTTTGCCTTTGCGTCGAAGGTTGAATTTGATTGGATAACTTAATAGAATTCTGCATGGTGGTTAATTTAATATGTAGTTTTGTATTGTGGGGTCCATTTCTTGCTCCATGTTATTCGACTGTTATCAACAATCTCATCTTTTGCACCAAAATTTGAACTTTTCAATCAATTTGCTTTGGTTTTTGAACACTGGGATTAACCTGCAGTTTTCATTAAATAATCCAATATTATAGTATGATTACTGGGTTTGTTTTGACACCAAGCCTTGGCGAAACGAAAATGTTGCTCTTTTATAACTGAAATGTCATGGGTTGGAGTCGTGAAAATAGCATATTCGCAAAGCAATAATAAGAAGCAATAATAAGACTACGTATATAGATGTTCCGCCAAGTTCCGGATCCTCGTAAAGTGAAAAGTCTTGTTGGTTTGGGTTCCCCTTTATTGGGTTTGTTTTGCCTTTAGGATATATACATGTGTATATATGCTAAAGGATGCACAGCTGTTAAAAGTTATTCCGCGTTCTTATGGTAAAATTTTCTTTGGCTCTGCATATTTTTGTTGCAGGAGCATCGAGTGGCATTGGCACCGAAACTGCACGCGTTCTTGCACTGCGCGGTGCCCATGTGGTTATGGCAGTGAGGAATGTGGCTGCCGGTAAAGATGTAAGAGAAGCAATAGTGAAGCAAATTCCCACTGCCAAAGTTGATGCCATGGAATTGGATCTCACTTCCTTATCATCCGTGAGAAAATTCGCATCGGATTTCAATTCCTCCGGCCTTCCTCTCAACATCCTAATGTAAGAAAACGGATAGAAAATTGCAGAAGTTGTTCTTTCACATTGTCTCATCATGTCCAATAGAACTCCTGTGTGTCTCTTGAGCAAGCTTAGTTGGTAACTGTACTTGTTTTATCATTAAGTAACAATGCAGGAGTTATGGCAACCCCTTTCTTGCTTTCTAAGGACAAAATCGAACTCCAGTTCGCGACAAACCACGTAGGTATGTTGCATTTGTTAGACCGTAAATCTGACTGCGAATGTATTGTGAGTTTTAAGCTGTCCTAATTCGCTGAACGTTTTGTGATTTTGCAGGTCATTTTCTTTTGACAAACCTTTTGTTGGGTAATATGAAGAAAACAGCACGCAAAAGCAGCAAGCAAGGGAGAATTGTAAATGTGTCCTCAGAAGCTCACCGCTATCCATATCCTGAAGGAATTCGTTTTGATAAGATTAACGACCAAGCAGGGTAACATTGAGACAATCCTTGTCTTTCGAGATTGTATATTTGTGCGCTGCGTTTCCCTTTTTCTTCGCAGCATACGCTGAATGGAGAGTTCAATATAAGTTTAATCTGAGTTTGTGACTGCCTATCTGCAGGTACAGAAGCTATCTTGCATATGGCCAATCAAAGCTTGCTAACATTTTGCATGCTAACGAGCTTGCAAGACGTTTAAAGGTGTATCATCTTCTCCCAGGACCTGAGTAAAATGAATTCGACAATAGTTCAATGATATCGGAGTTGATGAATGGCCTCTTGAAATCGCATTGCAAACTTTCAAGCAATTTTCATACGATTAATATCATACTTCTTTCTCTAATCCATGAACGCTGTTATTTGTGATTGTTTCTTCAACACAGGAAGAAGGGGCAGATATAACAGCAAACTCACTTCACCCTGGTGTAATTGCTACCAATCTTTTCCGTTATAACAGCGCTATTAACGGTAATCCCTTCACTAAATGTGAGTTTAAAGCTGATGTTCGGATACATTTCACGCTGTAGAAGGCAAGTATGTGCTTAGTTTCAGATGTTTGGTCTTCTGGTTTGGTGCAGGGCTTGTTAACGGGATTGGTAGAGCTTTGCTTAAAAATGTTCAGCAGGTAAGTTACCTCTGGTTGAACTTGCAGGGCAAATAAATGACAGTGAAACTAAATCGAAGTGTGATGAATCTCAAAAACTCTCCTTCAAATGTAGAATCCCGTTGTTTATAAACTTTGTCGATTGCAGGGAGCAGCAACGACGTGCTACCTGGCACTGCATCCGCAAGTCAAGGGGGTGACCGGCGAATATTTTGCCGATAGTAACCTATCCAAGACAACGCAGCATGGGCAGGACGTCGAGATGGGAAAGAAGCTATGGGATTTCACCATGAATTTGACTAAATGAGAGAGAGAGAGAGAGAGAGAGAGCCCCTTTGAGGCTGAAAAGTTTACAAAGTGAATGATAGTCTCCAATAATGTTGTAAATCAAAAGTTGAAGAGTATTGCTTGAAGGTGAATAAACTCCCTTTCTGCTTGAAACCTTGTGGTTTTGATTCGAGAATGCTTTTTGTTTGATATATTTGTATCAAGTTCAGAAATTTCATATTGAAAACAAAAATCCCGTCGTTCAGGAAGAATTGCTCAGATACCGGTAAGTGAGGCTTTTTTAGGTCGTGTTATAAATCCACTGGCTCAACCTATTGATGGTCGGGGTGAAATTTCATCTGCTGAATCTCGATTAATTAAGTCTCCCGCTCCCGGAAGGACGGATGACAAATTCAAGACATTCGTTACGAAAAGACCCGAAAAATTGAAGAGGGATAAGAGAGAACCGAGCAGTTAGATTTCTTCATTTCAGTTGAGTGATGATGTACAGTGCATACATGATGACGATACAACAAAACAGGTAGTACAAGACAGAATTATACAATGTTACACATGAGCCCACAATAAATCAGTGCAGAAAACAGAACGTGCAGGCTTCAAAAATCTCCGGCTGACTATTCCGTTAACAAGTCCGGTCCCCGGCTAGTCGCCAATCTTCTGTACAGCAGTTTCAGACCCAAAAAATTGTTCCAAAGCTAAATAGTATTTGCCTCTTAGCCTTTCTTTTCTCTATATGAACATCTCAGAAAATATACAAATTCTTGCTGCCTTGAGTTTCTTCCTTACCAGGGGAACTGCAATGGATCGGACCATCAGAAGCCATCCTCGTCGACCAAAATCAAGCATATTTCATAGCTCCAATCAGTCATGCACTCAAACTTCCTACAAGTCTAAACCGCATCACGTTCTATGTACTACAAGAGTGTTATGTTGTCAGGATGTGAGCTCGATATGCATAATTCCGGAATCATTCCCGTCTCATGGCTTAGCTTACCGGATGTTATGAGCCTGAACACTAAGCCATGCAAAAAGAGTTGTCTGCTTCCAGCCACTAACTTTCCGGAGCTTCAACATTATTCCACGGTTCTTATTGTACAAAACATACTCTCCTTCGCAGTCCAACATGATGGATGGGTTGATCCAGTATATCCAAAATGGTCTGATTAACTTGTGAGCTTGAACTGATTGGTGGGTCCATCAAAATAAGTTAGACACCACTTGTGCGGTTCGGCAAAGGAGAGTTGGGGCTTAAATCCAGTTTCAGGTTCATTTTAACATGATCCTTAAGGAGCTGGCGAGACACCCGATCAGCTAAAACCGACTGTCCATCATACTGCTCCACTTTGGCAGGCCTTACAAACTGCTTTCCCAGAACATCATTTTCACAAGGCATCAGTTCTGGGAAGATATGAGCGCCTGGCTGCTTCCCTCGAAACATGTCAGGACATGAATCATGATAGGAGGAGGGCCCATTGACATAGAGACCATTCGAGGGTTTTGAAATGCCTCCAAAACCCTCTTGCAAGTTGATGGGCTGGTTCATGTGAATAAATGGAACGGCACCACTGCCACCTGTGAGAGGCGTGGATGAGCCCGAAGTAGTCCGTGGGCTAGATATAGGGGAAGGTGACATTCTTCCATTTAGGTGTGGTGGTGACCTTGAGTGCAATAGAGGGCTTCCAATGGGTGAGACAGGGCATGATATATTCCTTGGAATATGGATCTCACTGCAGTTTAGGCAAATAAAGATCAAACCAAAATCTTAATGTCAAAATGTTGTTGTACGCATCAACAAAGAGAAACATAAAGATAGATGGATATACAAATGTGTGTGTGTGTGAGCAAGAGAGAGAGAGAGAGAGATTGACCTGGTATGGTTATTAGTTTTTGAATGTCTAGATGAATGAATTGCAAGCCTATCTGAATCCAAGTTGGAGAAATTCCTCCCTTGCCCAATACCCTAACAATGATCAATAAAACACAACAGATAAAATAAGAGGCGAGAAGAGGACCCGTGCATGTAACAGCTGCTTCATCAAAGTCCAATCAAGGATATCATAAATGTGTTTATACTTGATGACACACAACACTAGGGAAGATTTTCAATCCATATATACAGACACTAAAACAGAGAGATTTCAACATCTGTATTGTCTTGTCTCTAGATATAGGGACTGGGTTGGGTTGTAATGTGAACTAATGGTACTGACAACCTTACTATTTCATTGTAACTGATTATCACGAGTTCTTTGCGCACATTGAGGAAATAACAGGTAACGAACCTGATAGCATGCACTATGCTCAAACATAAATAAAAAAATGATTACAAAACTACCAACACCATAAGACACCAATTTTACATCTGTGGTAAAAATGGAATTCATACCAGTGTTTTCACTCCATTTGTAATCCCAGAGGGTGGATCAGAAGGCTCAAGGCCCAACATAGATCTTTCCAAAGGCGCAGCATATTTCACATAAGGATGCTCCAAAAGCTGGGCAGCTGTAGGACGATGGAGTGGATTTCTCTGTAAGCATTGCCTTATGAAATCCTTTCCATCATCCAAGAGGCTATCTGGAATTGCTGGAAGTTCCTTGCTATTCCCAATCTTAAACATGGCAGCAACCTTTTAACCACAAAAAGGACAATATTACACAATGCAAAGAATACTTGAATTAGCCTATATGATCTCAATCTCAAATTCTTATAACCCCCTGCCCTACATCCAATAAATAAATAAATGTACACAAGCATTCGTTTGTAGACCTAAATTATTACCCCTTCATACTGGCTCCAAGGTGGTTTTGTTGTAGCCATTTCCAAAACAGTGCACCCAAGACTCCATATATCTACAGCAAGGTTGGCACCACTTGAGTTCTTTATAACCTGGGCAAGCAACCGAAATGAAGACTTAAGTAAAACCATCAAGAAGCATGCCATGGAGGAGAAAATATACGAAAACTAGAAGCAACCTAACCTCAGGTGCCATCCAGTAAGGGCTTCCCTTAAATGATAATGGACATGACTGCCCAGTGATCTGCAAAGCACACAAGATAAGTATGACTGTGCTTTACATGCATTTAGATTAGGAGAGAAGGGAAACAGAATTGTTTTTGCAATAGTTGGTTATGGTTTGCATTATCATGTCATATTCTTTAAATCATATCAAGATTAAGTATGCATGCGTTTACATGCTTAGCCATCCCAAAGTCTGCCAACTTGACACGTCCATTTGGGTCTACAAGTATATTTGCCCCTTTAATATCCCTGTACATGAAAGATGCTTAATGTTCAGTAAATACATCGTGATAGTATATTTAGACGGTTGAATTTATGCTTCAAAGTACTTGACAAAGAATAGCTAACGAATTTCACCTGTGGACAGTGTTTTTAGCATGTAAATACGCCAGCCCCGACAAGATTTGCTTAGTATAACTACGAATTGCTAGTTCGCCAAATTGCCCATAGTCTTGGAGAAGTTTATATATGGATCCACCAGATACATACTCCAAATATATATATAGCTTGTCATCAACCTGTAATAGGAATGAATATCAGCATAGATTATAGTGGTTGCTTGAATCTTCAAGTAAAAGTTACTTTTGACCCATAATATTGCACAACTACTCAATATGCAGAGATTAAGCTTCAGACTCATAACTAAGAAATGTGTTATCGACAAACATGACAAATGAAAATCGGTATTTAAATGCATACAATGAATAATCCAACATGGACAAAAGACTTACTGATTCAGACCCATAATATTGCACAATATTGGGGTGCCGTAAACGGCTCAATAAAGCAATTTCCTGTCAAAACGTCGCAACATAAAAGTCAAATAAATGAAGGAAAGCATATAACTTGTCCAAGGAAGGAACTTGAAAACTAAAACAACAGGATGATACCTGATTTAATTGCTTAGCGCTTTCCTTAGACTTTGCATCATCAGAAAATAATGTGACCTCCTTCATCGCACACATTTCACCACTTTCACTGAACAAGTCGGTAATGTAAAATCAGATAGGCATAAACTTCACATGCAAGCAACCTATGAGAGAAACTAATTTACAAGCTACATGTGAGATAAATGGATTTTTTTTTCCTACACTTGGCCAAACCATCAAGCAAGTTTGAAGGCAGGACTTTGAAGTTTTATAATGTAGAGTATTAACTGCTACGTACTTAGATATATGATTGCTTGGTTGAGAGAGAGAGAGAGAGAGAGAGAGAGACAGATTTGGGTATCTACCTATTAAAACCAACATAAACATGTCCAAAAGTCCCTCTACCCAGCAGCTTTCCCTTTTTCCAGCGTGAACCAGGGCTTGGTGGGTTCTCTGCCCTTCCTGGGCTTCGTGGCACAGAAGGAGATGTTGCTGCTGAATTTGAATGAGAAAAAGGGGAAGCATTCACAGGGGGAAGAGGCAAACGGTGACTTTGTTGTTTCCCATCATCAGCCCAGCTTGTCTGTGTCTCATTGGGAGTCCCTCCTGCTTTAGGATGGATAGGCGTAACAGCACCACTATGAATTCTTGAGCCTGGGCCTGGGCTTGTCATTCTGGGACTAGGTACCGGAGAATACTCAGGGCTACCCCTGCTTTGCTGCCAAAACAACTGTCCAGACATATCTCCTCCCATTGAATTATGTCCAGAATTGTGACCCGAACCTGGACTGGAGCAGTGGCCAGAGCCAAGTAGAGTGACATCTGGATAAGGCTTTGCAGCCCAGAAAGCAGAGTTCACCACTTGCTCAGTGCCAAATGCTCTCATTGGGCTTCTAGAAGGACTTGACATTGAGCTGTCAGGAGCACTGCAGACAGCTCCATTATAAGGAACTTGTAGGTTTGGCACATGGCTGCCTAGATGCCTACGCTTAGGCGATGTGGGGGAAACATGATTATTGAAAGAAATGTTAGCTGATTTTTTTGGCTCTCTTGAGTGTACTGGAGCAACATTGAATGACTGATCCTTGAGCATCACACTTCATAAAAAGTGCAGAAAATTGTCAGGGATGAGCAAGCTAAAGGAATTACAAGTAAATCATTGACATTCATGCATATAAAAAATCATGCATACTAGTACCATAATTGCACGTGCAATAAATGAAAGCTCACCTGCAAGGGCTGCCAGAAGCTGTTCTAGTGCCATTGTCATCAGTTGCCTGAGGGCTACGATGGCATGATGAGTCAGCTGGATCGTCACTATCAACAGAGCTCTCACTAAAGACTGAATCAGTGACCATGTCTCCATCTACATCTGTACGATTTGACCTACTGCCGATGCATGCAGGTCTCGGCAGAGGTAGAAACGATAATGGCTTAGAGCCTTTTTCCGATCTTGGTTTTGTTGATATACTAATTCCAGAATCTGTACGAGCAACATGAGCAACATGTAGACCAGGAAGCGGAAGTGGTTGAGCATTAGTCCTTTCAGCAAAACTTTGACATCTGGAAACATTTTTTGAGGGCGAAGGAGATATTGATTCTATAGGGGATTGACATCCTTTTTCCGAAATAGTATCATTGCAATTTCTTCGAGACCCTCCTGATCTACTATTCAATCTACTCTCTGAAGAAAAATTAAATTTCCGATGTAAAGAGTCAATAAAACTTTCCTTTCCTGCCTTCTTCTTTGCTTCTTTGGATGACGACTTCCCCCACCATGAAGGCATATTTCTCATAATAGGTTTACAGAATCCAAGGGAAAGTACTTCAAAGCTAGTTCATTCCAGCAGTATAACTTAATTGTATAACACCATTACATGGGGTTACCAATCAGTTACACGAGTTCAATTCAGCACATAATTAAAACCTGCAGGGATAAAGGCTGCATGTCAGTAACTCTATTTCAAGGATCTCTAAGTTAAGTTAATGGCACAAAAGATATGCTGCAAAACAACCAGAATTAAGTAAAGGACACTAGCACCTAAATCGTAAAGGTCTGAAATTTGGTAGACCATAGGAATATGCCTGTATCACATACTCGCGCCATACTCACAAAACCGCTTCAAACGACACTTAGTGAACTCAACACATGTGAATCATTAGATTTTACAGTGCAACATAATATCCATGAACTAAGTTAAATTAGCTCTCACCCACCTCTTTCCAATCCCCAAACTTTAACCTTTGTTTGGTTCCCGGGAAAACGCAGCAAAGAGCAAAATGAAACCCATAATTTTGAATCCAAACCTTGATAAATTGGGTCATGTAAAAGCAACACAAAGACTCTGACTTCAACATGCACAACGGACCTACTGCCTCAAATTTCAAAACCCAGAACCCAAAATAACGGCAACAACATTCAAATTTTCCCTTTCGCTTTCTTTCTCCAATTTTCTCGGGAACCAAACAAAAAGTTTCGATCCCAAATTGCTCACTACCACGAGCTCGCAACACAGATCTACTTGCAACTTAAACACTCACACAGAATCAACAAACAACTAAATAACTCAACAAATCAGTAATTTACTAAATTTACATAACAAACAAAACGATACTCACTGAAATTTTTCAGGAGCTGCAAAATCCGAGCTGAACCCGCTCGGAATCTGGCACGAATCTCGACGATAATTTGATGGAGTTCTTCTGATTGCACAGTGAAATGCTCGGAAAAAACAAAATCCCTAGAAATCAACGACGTAAAGAGGATTGGATTATGAGGATTTTGTGTGTTTTGTTGCAATTGAAAGGAAGAAGAGAATCGACGCTTCCAGGGGGAGAGAGAGAGAGAGAGTATATTTTTTTCTGAGCTTAAAAGACATTAATAAGTTGTCTAGAGCTGCTGATTTTTCATTTTTTATATTTATTTTGCTTTTAAAACCCACTGAGAATTCATCTATCTGTTTTATTATAATTCAATAACTGAACGATATTTTATTAGTTTTTTAGTCAGTAAGATTTTTGTTGAGTAATTTATAATATGAACGATTAATTATAATTTTAAATTTTGTAACCAGTCACAAACTATTTTTAAAAATAACTCCTTCTTATATGTTGAATAGCCAAGTTAATTTCTAGGGTAAATTACATAGTAGCCTCTCAGGTTTGAGGTCTATTACAACCTCATACAACATCTTTAAAATATTTCATTTTCATACCTCAAATACTATTTTATTTCAAAATAATAAAACCGTTACATTTTCCATCAATTGATCTGTTAAGCACTGACGTGGCTACCACATTTGTGCCACGTGGCTGCCAAATGTGTGCCACATGGTAAAAAAATAATTTTTTATTTTCTTTTTTTTAAAAACCTGAATTAAAAAAAAAAAAAAAAAAAAAAAAAACTTGAAAACGCAGAAACCCGCCCCACCCCTCTTCTTCCTCTATCTGTTTCTTCTTCTCCGCCCAACACAGAAAAACACCAACCACTCTTTCTTTTCTCCCTCTCTGCTCTCTGCTATCCTTTTTCACCTTTTCTTCAGCCTTCCTCCCCTCTCTCTCTTCTCGGTGCGGCATCGTTCCGTGGTTTGAGATTAACCCATTCAAAAATCAGAACTTTGACCGCATTCGTAAGCACCCCAAACCCACCAACCAAGCACTGAAAAAATTCAAAATTTGAATACATACCTCGTTGTCAGAGCCGACGAGCCCACTCAGCGATGCGTCGGGAGCACTGGGTCCGGGTTTTTTCGGGGGGAGAGGGGAGAGGTTTCGGATATGGGTTTGTTTGGGGGGGGAAGTTTTCTGGGTTTGGTTGCAGATTTTTTGGGGGTGGATGTTTCCAGGTTTGCTTGCGGCGCGCCGGGGGGGGGGGGGGGGGTATGTGGGTTTGTATGCAGAGAGTAGAAAGGGAGAAAAGAAAGAGTGGTTGGTGTTTTTCTGTGTTAGGCGGAGAAGAAGAAACAGATAGAGCGAAAATAGGGGTGGGGTGGGTTTCTGCGTTTTCAAGTTTTTTTTAGTTTTTTTTTTATTTTATTCAGGTTTTTTTTTTTTAAATAAAAAAAAAAATTTGCAACATGGCACACATTTGGCAACCACGTGGCACAAATGTGGCAGTCATGTCAGCACTTAACGGATTCATGGATGGAAAATGTAACGGATGTATTATTTTGAAATAAAATAGTACTTGAGGTATGGAAGTGAAATGTTTTAAAGATGTTGTATAAGGTTGTAATAGACCTCAAACCTGAGGGACTACTATATAATTTACCCTAATTTCTATATTATGTACTTTACCACATTCGTTTAATTTAATTTCTCCCACCATTTTTTTCCTTCTACTCCAACAAGATGAAAAATATATCAAGTAATGGATTGTGTTGACGAATAAGGCGTTTTTTTATCCTAGTGTATTTCATGTTCGAAATCTCTTTCTTTTTAATGTAAATTAGAGTAAAAATATCGAGAGTAAAACTAAATAATGAAAGATTATTTGGTGCCTTTCTTTCCTTACTATCATTTCTACACACGTCTTACAATTTTTTAATACATAATGTGTAATTTCAAGAACAACGACAAAACGAATGAGAGAAAGGCCTTTTGCATGCGCCTTAATTAATAATTCATTATTTTTACTTTAGATTAAGAAATTACAAGATGAGTGCAGAAATGTGAGTTTTTATTATTGGTGTTATTCTACGTTAAAAATGAAAATTAGGTTAGATTGCCTAATTATATGCTCATGTTAGCATGATTTATTTTACACCTACAATAATGATTAGCACCAAAATATTTTCTGTTTTTTTTTTAAACAAATGCAACATAATATCGGTAGATTTATTTTTATTCCTGCTATCATACCAAAAAATATATATGATGAGTGTCCACTAAAAGGCATTTTAATTGCTCAAAGAAATCATTTCGTATTTGTAATAATTGTATTAATAAAAAATTGTGTGGCAATCAAAATTTTTTCAGTGTGATGAATACCATCACGTTATACTATTAGTTTATTTCACTTATATTATAATATATGCATTTATTTAATAAATATTATATTATAAATCTATAAGTAGTGTAACAGATAAATTAATATTACTACGTCACGGTATGCGATTGTCACTGTAAAATCCAACCTTTTATGTTTTATCAAAATATTATGGAAAAGGTAAATTCATTCTAGGGACAACTTGATTGTATGTGCCTAAAAAACAAAGAACAGACAACTTGATTGATACCCAACTTTTAATTATAAAGTAGTGCCGTATCTTTCCCTTTTTTATTCATCATAAAAGCATACTTATGCCATCTCAATTCAAATTATATGATTACAACTCACAAGTAATAATATCGACGCTTTGTAGCTCAGTTGATTAAGAGTATGCATCATTATACTCGAGGTTTCGTATTCGAATTTCTCTCTCCGTAGTTAGTAGGATACAACTTACAAGTAATAAGATCAATTAGACTACAAGTGTCATGTAACTGAGTTGGTTAAGAGCTTAAGAGTGTTTGCCCCCTTACACTCGAGGTTCCGTGTTTGAATCTCATTTCCCGTAGTTTGATGTAGATTATCCTATCTTTTGTCAAAAAATAGAAAACCAATTATACTTAGTGAAATACATATTGTTTGATTTTTAGATGAGACGATAGTATCTTTATTAGAACGTTAAAAATATGAAAAATTAAAAGAGAGTATTTTGGATTTAAATCTGAAAGGTCTTCAAATTACAAAACTCGAACGCAAAAAATAAGGACAATTTTTTGCCAATCTAATTGTCACCATATCGACTATACGTGAGCTTAAAATACACAATGTTATCGGATTTTATTAAGCGGTAATTTTGTTTTGTATCTCTTTTTTATTTTGTTGGTATGTACTCATTGAAGACATTGTTTGGGTATGGCATAATGGCAGCAGAATGAAATGAGCTTGGGTTTGTAATCATATCATACCATCATTCTGTTGGAACCAAATATTAGCAGTTCTTAATATGTGCAATCAGAATAAAATGAATTGAACAATGCTATTGATTGGTAGGTTGAACGGCTAGGATCAATTGATCCTGAGGCTTCAGAGACACTGGTCCGAAAAAGGATCTGAATCCGTCCTCCACCATCCACGCCGTCAACGACTGGATGTTCGTGGTGGTCTCCTCGAGTTTCATGGGATTGGTTAGGGTACTTATACGTCTTGCATGCTTGCATGTGGCTCTCTTTCTCTCTCTCACTTCCCACACCATGAAGCTCTCTCCCCACTCCACCATCCCAGTAAATCCTCAAATCATGCACCAGTTTACAGAACATGCCACATACCCCACAACAACACCACCGCCACCAACAACAAATTCTCCGTGGCATTTTAATCCTCTGCATATGGATGATGGAATCAGTACCATCAATTCACGAAACGACGACAACAGCAGCACTGTTTACAAGAAACACAGAACAGGCTGAGGAAGAAGGAGGAGGAGAGAGAGAGTTTAATTTTGCAGCGACTGCTTCGTTGAAGAGATTGTGTGCCAAATATTCCCCCAAAAGCTTCAGCTGCCTCGCCGAAGACGGAGAGCATTGTGCGTTGGTGGATGGAGCCGACGATAGCTAAGTTTGTGAGGCCATGGATTTAATATTTCTCCATGCAAATAAGACGTTCTAGGTGAGTTTTTATTTAACATAGGGTTCGCTTTTAAAATATGTGGTTAGCATTTATTAGAAGAGTGATGTCACTCAAAGTATGCATTAATTACAAGAAAACATTTCTCTTCTTATCGGACACTTTATGTCATGATGACATTCACTATTTTCGAGTCGAGTCTCCATACGATATACAAACATTTCAAATTTCGCAAGCTTGAAATTGTGAATGTGAAAGTTTGATCCTAGGTGAATTGGTTCACGAGATATATGAGGGGAGGGGTCTCTTTGTTTGTTTTCGTAATGCGTGATAATTATTGGATGAATAGGTTGTTTTGTTTTTGTTTTCACAAAGCATTTTAGTCACATTTTGAGGAGGAGAGATCCGGTCGCATTTGTCACACTTTCGTAATCTATTCGCCAAAAACACGGTACGTGAATTAAGGAATTAATATAATATATATTGTGGAAAATAATACTAAATTAGTTTCTCAGAATTGATTATTATTGGAGGAAAATTGTGGACATCTATCTTATATTATAAATAGGCAAACAAACAAAAAAGAGAACTTTTGCTAGAAATCGAAGTGCAACACTTTTTATTTTCTTAACTGTATCAGATAATGAATGTAGAAAAGAGGAGAGAAGATTTGTGTTATCACTTTCTGCTTTTAATCTTATGTGTTGTAGTGGTATGATACAAGAATATCTCTATATATAGAGATTTTGATTTGACATCTCTTTAAATGTACGAAGAAAACTTACACACCAAAATAGTAAAAACTAAACTTCTACTATTTAATTCTACTATTTCGACTTCCATTCTTCAATTTTTCATAGACTTACTTTACGTCGGCATTCAGCCATTCACGCTCATTTCACACCATCTTGTATTTTGTACCAATTTATTTGCCAAACACGAGGCAAGAGGTTGATGTGCAGATGAAAGATGGCCAACCTGCACACAAGGGGAGATGTACCAAGCTACTCAGGCTAAAATTTGTGGGGCCATGGATCGCACGTATCATGTTGTCACAATCCCTTTCTTATGTCATGATTTGGCTTTGCTTTATGTTGGGACGAAGTCGGACGGAAGGTTATACTGTTACGTGATGATATTAATTTATGTGTTATAATATAAGCAAATGATATAGTTTTATAGGAATTATAAAAAAAAGTGGATTGATAAGTAGATGATACCAATAGATTAATAAAAATACGTAGCAGTATGACAGTCGCACTAAAAACTGCCTTCAGGGTGTGAGGTGGATATAATTTAAAAACTTTCACAACTCATTCATCAACGTTACTTGAATCATACTTATGAAACGGCTTCTAAGTTCCAAGTTATGATAGCCGCCAAGACAATACAAAATAGCCTTCTCATTCTTCTTTAGCTAAAATCATTATATACAAAAAATTGTTGGTTTAGTATTTTCTTTAGTTTAGCACTACAAAAACCATCATACACTATTAAGTTGGCTGCTTATCCAAAAGCAAGAGGGTTCCGGGCAACGGTGCTCACCCAAGCTAATAGGAGCCACGCCTTCTTCTCCTCCGCGGCAGAGATTAGGGCCGCCGACGCTGCCATCCGCCCTCCAAGCGACAAAACTATCCACAACACAAAAGAAAAAGAAAAAAAAAATGCATGTTAAGTGTCTGCTGAAAGTATGAGAATATTTAGGTTCTTGTAGATTGCAAAGAGAAATAATATCAACATACATACCATTTGGTACATTTGAAGCCAAATTTGACAGCACAAGTATGGTGACTGCAAGAACTATCCCGGTAGCACGATCAATTTGCGCATGCAGCGCCATGAAGTCCCAAAGATCGCTTGGAATGCCTGTCTTGTTAAATCCTTTGACGGTTATAAACATTACGCAGAAGAAAATCAAGAGTGAATAGGACACCTGATAAAAAAAACAAGAGAGAAATTTATGAACATTTGCAGTCTTGTGGTCCAGATGTTCCTTCCCTTCCAACGACTACATAGGAAATGCATCTGTTTGTCTTTTAAGTTGTGAGTGTCAAAGAATATGTCCTCACGGTTTCTTGACATACAAGTAACTTGATCAATCCGAGTTAATAGTTGAGAAAATTATGGAGCCCTTATTTGGTTTAGTTTATGAGTCCTTATTTAGTGCAATTAATCATGAAGACCTTAATTAGTTGACAAAGAATTCGTTACCATTTAGTACTATAATAAAATCCTAATTGATTTGGAATATCCCTTCTAGTGCAAAACCCTATTTCTGTGCACAAGGACTCTTGGCTGCTAGATTGTAGAAGTTCCTCCTTGAAACCCTAGCAATCATGGCTTCTTCTTCCTCCACTTTGGAAGATAAGTTTATTTCCCTTTAATTGTTTGATTGGTTTATTGTAATTCTATTTGTTATATCTGTGATCCTAGTGCAAAACCCTATTTCTGTGCACAATGTGCCTGGGGAAAACCGACGAGAACTTACATCCCCTCTGGAACAGGTTCCGGAGCTGGATAGACCACAACCTCCAGAACATACATAGAAGAATCAAAGCATTCACACACACTACCACAAGCATTGCAGGGAGAATTCCAATCACAAATGTCCCGAAATAAATCTTACTCCGAATAGCTATAACAAGGTTTTGAGGATTGTCAATCGGGGTTGCTGCAAACCCAATGTTTGCACTCGAGGCAAGGGCGAGTAGGATAGGATGAGGCGGGAGGTTATGTTGTCTTGTAACTTTCAAAATAAAACTCGGTTAAAACCGCACAAGAGGTGTTATTGGTGAAGAAAGCGCTCGAAACGGTAGAAATCAAACAGATTCGACAGAGCAAGTCCCTTGCTCCTCGAGTTTTCCATATGAGCAACCTGCCCAAATACTTGAACATATCCGCTCTTTCGAGATAGATACAACCATTGTCCCGAACAGAAAACCAATGATTGGGAGATCAATAGCAGCTATGCTTGATCAGGAGTTAAGACTCGGAAAACAGCCATAAACATTGCCCCGAGGAGGGACTCTGCTGTCCTCCCGATTGGCAAGAAAGGGACAGCCGGAAACACTGCCAATATCCAAAAGACTGCAAACGCAATCGAGCCAAGAACCACTTTGAGAATAAGCCATGACCATTTTTCCAACTTCAGAGCTTATGTGCTCCCTCCCATGCACTCAAATTCAAATCTTCACCGTTTAGATTAGTGTAAAGTAGAATTTCGCTTGTATCACAAGAAGCTAAAGATCTTCACATGGACTCTAAGGCTGCGTCCGTTAGAAATGGAGGACAACTTCCAAATTTTGTCTAAATTGAAGGTAAAAGATTGATGGTTCATTTGGTTGTGCTTTTAAAATAACTGAAAAACGCTTTTAGAGAAAAAAAATTTGGGTTCCAAAACACTTGAAGTGCTTTCTGCAAGAAGCACTAGTTATGTGTATTTTCCAGAAAGTACTTTTAGTGCTTTTCCAGGATTTGCTTACATTTTTACTAAGGATTGGTTCCAAGAACATTTTCATCAAAAACGCTTTCAATCATTTTGAAAGCACATTCAAACCAGATATGAGTAGTGATGATCAAAGTTATCCCTTCTAATCCTACTACTATTGTTGTGGGATTAGACTGAAAAACTTTCATTCATGAGTAATTAATCTTCTACCTTCGAAGTTGCTATCCATTTCTTTCCGAAGTATCCTATCCAAGTCAATCCTCTTAACAAAAGCAGCCTAAAGCTCAATCATTCACAAGAACCAAGCCAAGATTGAAACTTTCAATCTGTTTAATAGCAATGGCTCAATAGAAATTTACAAAGATACATCAGGAAAAAAAATAGAAATTTACAAAGAAATTCACAATGAACATGTTCGAACATGTACGATATTCAGATGGATGAACGAAACAATTATTAGCTAAGATCAGTGCATGTAACATGTTTTGGTTTTGTCTACTACGAAAGCATCAAACTATCACTGTTGTAACTTGTAAGCCAAGAGAGAGAAACAAACAAAGAAGAAAAACCAAATCGAATGAAAGATTAAGATGCCATTAAAAATTACTCAAATCATGTGACACATTTTATTAGATTATTAAATTCATTTAATCAAAAAAATAATAAAGGAGAGGAATCCGTTACATCACTTTTTTTACATAATTTTTATACATGTTTGGAGGCGACAACAACCAAGTAAGGCTCGATTAATAAAGTTGTGCAACGAGACTATTTCTTTAGCAAATGCATTAGCGACAAAATTAGATTCATAATAAATATGTTTGAACATGTACGATACTCAGATGAATCAACGACAAAACTGTTAACTAAGTGCAATACATGTAACATGTTTTGGTTTTGTCTACTATGAAAACATCAAACTCAATTATAATATTGGAAGCCAAGAGAGAGAAACAAACAAAGAAGAAAATCAAATCGAATGATATATTAAGATGCAATTACAAAATAATCAAATCATGTGACACATTTTGTTAAACTACTAACGTCATATTACCAAAATAAATAAATAAATTATTAACATAATCTTCACATGCAATGCATTGAACCATTTATAGTCTATTTTTGAGCCCACTACGTGGCGGAAAAGGTCAAAAATGACCTTCCTGGAATGAGTTGTCCTCATGAGTAGTTTTTTTTTCTTTCATGTGTTGGTTTTGCTAACTTATAACCCGTGCTTTTTAAAAAAATTAATTTTTTTTTTAGAGACGAATTAGGGGAGATTGCCAAAATAAACAAATTGTCAAGGGAAGATTTGCTGAAAATTGTTTTTAGTAAACATAGGATGTACTTGTGTCCAATGTCAATCGATTGTTGGTGATCTCAAGTCACGCCGTGCTTAAATTTGATCAGAAATTTGTCGAAAAAGTCGGAGTAAGTCAACAGGAAACTCTAACTTTTAGGGTAGAAAGTTTTCTTCAAATTCGAACGGGACTCTTGCATGAAAAGCTCAAATGTTGGCGTAAAGGATAACGGTGTTGTGGTTCGTGGTTTTTGAGCAAGAAGAATGGCGGCAGCGGTTTAAATGTCTGAGAGAGAGAGAATTCGAGAGAAGAAGAATGGGATATCAACTTGCCACCCGTCGTACTTATTTTAGTATAGACTATAAAGTAATTTATGCTCATAAGCATTTTTTACAAAAGCACTTCTAGTAAAAGCATGACGAGAATTTTAGTTAAAATGATCAACAATGAACTCTATAAAGCACCAAAAAATGCTTTTAGAATCCATAATCAGTTCAAGGCATATATGATATTTCTTTGGAAACGGCTAAAAATGCCATCTAACAATCAAAGGCGATTTTCATTACATTTGACAAACGAACTTAAAAGCGTTTATGGGGTAAACAAGTTTTGAAAAAACACGTAACCAAAAAACTAAAAAAGCGTTTTCTACAGAAACAGTCTCAAATGAACCATCAGTTAATTATGTCAATTAAGCACTACAAGAACCTATTGGTGTGCAATTAGCCACACTACAATATGCACCTCTATCCACCTGATGGCGATGAGGTTTGGAGTTGGAGCCATAAAATTTTCCAACATGACATGTTGCCCTAATCCTTGCTTTGTTGTTTTATCATGTCTCCTGGTTTGTTGGTCACAGCCTGTTCCTAGTTTGCATTTCTGCCCTGTTTGGGCAAGTGGGTAGGACAAAGACTTGAGCTTTGGCCATTACCTATAGGACATTTTTAATTAAATGCTTATCCTTTTAATCCACCATAACAATTGTTTGTTGCCACCAACTTGAATGGTTGCATCCAATCCACTACCCCTACAATGTTAGACCAGTGAAGCTCATGCCCTACATATTCGAGGCACTTCATGCTCTCCATCCCCTTCCATTCATTCCGAGTTTGAACCTGGTTCCGGCTTTGAAACCGATTTCCGTTGTCGGATTCACAACTGGTTTAGGGCAAAGAAATCGACGTTCGAAGATCAAATGCATTAGATTTCCGGCAAGGCTCGTAAAGTATGAGCTTTCGGAGCCTTTTCCGGATAGACTGTTACGCATCTTCAAGTGCGAATACTCAAAATGGCGTAATTCGACCTTTTTATTACACATGAACAAAATATAGTCAACAACACAACATCTACATAAGTGAATTATATCCTCTGTATTAACATCAAAGTACAAAAAATGTTCTAAAGAATGCTCTTTGAGCACTCACACTAACAATTCTACAATCTATTTCCCCCCTCAATTCTCTGTTTTCGGCCGTAAGAAACTCTCACCTCTGCAATCCATTCGTCGTCAACAATGTGATCCCCGGTTTACCAAAGCTATACACATCCGAAAAGGCCATGTTGAACCATTGCTATGTCATCCAACTCCTGGTTGTAGAATCGGAAAGAAAGTCCAGTCATTACAAGGCTTAGATTCCTTAGCAGCAACATTTTTGTTAGCCCACCATTCCGAGCCAATGTTGGTCTTACTCGAAACTTCATCTTTTGTGTTATCAAAATTAAACTCCTTTGTCGAACCAAGTGTGATGGATCTTTGCTTCCGGTAACCTTGATCTTCCCCTTCTCCTGAAGTATTTTCAGGAATTCTACTCAAACTTTCCTCAACATTAAACTCATGGTGATTGTTGGAATCTGTTGATAACGCTTCTTTTTCAATTGCGTATTCTGCTGCTATATCATTTGAAGATTCCGTTGCAGTTCTTAATGCTTTATTTGCAAGACAGCATGCAACATCTTCACCAGTCAATTCAAATGACACCCTGTGATCAAATACAGTTCCACCATTGTGACATCCACTCTCTGAGTTGGCCAGGGATGCCACATCAGAAATCTGGTACTCCACAAGGAAACCGTCTCTAGAGGCTGGCCCCGTACAATCAGGCGTCAAACATCCAGAACCCAACCTGGAACCAACTCCCACACCATTGGGGGTCAAACATCCAGAACCTAGCCTTGAACCTAGCTCATAGCCATCTGGTGTTAATGTTCCAGAACCTAGCCTGGAACCTAGCCCCGCACCATCTGGTGTCAATGATCCAGAACCTAGCCTTGAACCCCACTTATGAGTGGTAAAATGCTCAAAACCATAAAGCTTCGGAGCTTCCCCCATGCGAAACTCAAGCATAGGGTGTCTGTCCGGAAAAGGAGAAGATGTTCCAGAATTTGATATTGCTGATCCAGGTGATATGAGATGACCACCTGGACTTCCTGGATATTGTTGGTAAGGCTGGTATTCGTATTGGGACAGTGGAAACTTCTGGTTGTTACTACTATTTCTACGTTGTCGGTCCAGTGAAGACGACAGAAGTTGAGCAAATGGAACTTCAGGGGATGAAGGTGTAGTCGGCTGAACGGATTCAGGAGGGGGAGTGAATGGAGCCGTAGATGGTTCGGTGTTGAATGTAGAGAATACAGGTGGTGACACTAACTGTGTCTCGTATGCATAAGGGCCTATGGAAAACATGGATGCAGGTTCACAAGAAGAGTAGGCATTGGCAGAAAGGGAAGTGAGGGACAGATATCCAGCAGGTGATTGGGTAGCGGATGGTGGATCGGATGCGAGGAAAGATGCAGGAGAAGATGGAGGGGCAATGAATGGTAATACAATTGTGGTGGAGATTGTTTGGTTACCAATGGTAGAAACTGCAGCTCCTGGCACTACAGGCTCTGGAACGAGGACAGCATGACCAATTCGCTTGTTATTTTTATGTGACCCGAAGCACCAATATAGGCTCCAGCAGCTTCCCCATCTTCTTTTCTGTAGTCAAATGGTAAAAGATTGTCAATGACTCAGTTTCAAAATTAACACCAAAAAAATGCACGAAAGACACCAGAAGAAACTACTCTTCAAAATTTAACACCACAAAGATTTGAATTCACTCTCAATCCACAAACGAACATCTCTAAGATACTGACTGGTAAAAGAACTTCACGTACAATCTTCGAAATGAATGAAAGTGTTTTATGTAATTACTTATACACCATTCTACATCACATAGCAACTGAATCAAAGTTGGCAACTGAAATTGAAATTTACAATTAAGGGTTTAAAGCTATTCTGGTGTACTGGCACTCTAAAAGCCAATTCTATAAAAGCCACCAGGCGACATCCTCCATAGCAACCGCGACAAGAAGGAAAAGTTGTTAGGATGGGAAATAGGTCCCCTTCCCGGCTGGATTTCTTCGCCGAAACTCCAAACTTTCTAAACTATGAAATGTTCACCAGATACAACAACAACAACAACAAAGCCTTAATCCCACTAAGTGAGGTGGGTGTGAAATTCTATGAATCCTAAAACGCCACTATGCTCGGTTGTGCGCTTCTGCTAGGTGCTATCTAGCAAAATCTGGAACTACAGCAAAACATACATACCAAAATACTAGCAATTGAAATAAAACGAAGTCACCATATAGCAATACAAACACAATAAAGTCTCCATTAAACTAAAATTAAAATAAAATTTTACACCTTTATACTAATCCATCATTCAATTATATGAGTTCAATCAAATTTAAGAATTTCAAGGATTATTTGCACTAGAAAAACACTCAAAGATTCTTACTTTCCACTTTTTTGGATGGAAAGTAAATTTAAGAACGCAAGATCCAACTGCCCATATCTGTGTGATTTTGAATTCCCACAGTTTCTCAGCAACCAAACAGAGTATTATGAGTATAACAAGGACCCAAAAATCAGAACAAATTAACAGATTGAGAGAAGAGAAGAACACACATGCATAAAGATATGTAAGCAGTAGAGAGAGAGAGAGTTACAGAGACGGTCGTGGGCTGGGCGCGAGCTTCGGCGGAGACGATGGCGGTGGCGGCGGCGTTGATAGTGTCAACGCTGCTATTCATGACTGCTTCTGTGATCCCACAAAGCTCGTTGCTTTGCTTCTGGAGCTAAATTCCTCAGCTTTTTTTTTTATCTCAAACAAACAACTCCGGCGAAGATTGACCAATTGGGTTTCGAATTCCGAGCTACGAGGCCGGAGAACGACAGTTTTTCCGGCGATAATCAACGGTCATGGCGGATTCGATCTGGTAATGAACGTTTCTTGAAGCTGAATGAATGAATGAATGAAAAATGTGGACTTCTATTGTATATGCATACTCTCTCTCTAGAAATGGGACCCACACAATTTTTTTATTTTTTTTATTTTCTAACAAAATCCATGTGGCCACTAAAGCGATGAGAAGGTGCGTTGCCCTTAAACTACGGTATGAGTTCGAAAATTTATCGTTTGAAAAAAAAAATTTCAATCTCGAATTATTGTATTGCTGCATTATTTAATTTATTTGGTTACCAAATAATTACAATTATATGGATGGGCGATGTTGATGGCGATTAACCAAGGAAAAAAGAAATTAGCTGCACGTGGGCTTGCCGCTTGATGCATTATTCTAATTTTTGTTATGAAATTATCAAAAATAAAATAAATTTTCATATGTGTTTTATTTATTAAATTAACATGTTGTGTATAATCTAATAAGCACAAATCTGAATTATTCATAGATCCAGCAAAACTGCATCCAATATTTCTGTTAAAAAACAAATAGTATATTAATGACGCAAGCATAGCATGCAACCACCCCACTCTTCCATACACTATTATACTTCATCTTTTTCTCAACTATTATTATGAGATTCACTCGACCGGAAACACATGCACATACGTCTATATAATTATACAAGTGGAAAAATATTTGAAAAAAAAAATCTTTATTCCACTTGTATAATGATATACAATGTATGTACTGATGTCCCAATACGCTAAAAATCTCTCATCACAATGATGTTACATGTTTTTATTTTCATAAGGGAATTATTATTAGCACACCAAAATTCTCATTTTGCACTTCAAACTTTCTATATTTATAAAGAAAAATATATTTGTAAGTAGTGTAGAATAAGATTTTTGAAATGTCAATAACAATTCTCATTCATAAATGCAACAACTTAATCTTTTCTTGGGAGGTCTCTATTGTCTATGATAAAATATTTTTGTTCGTTCTATATCTCTAATCACTACGACGTACCTAAGAATCTCTCCTAATTTGATAATTATCGATACAATCGATTCCACTGGTTCTTTGTGACATATTTTTCAAACATCTCTACATGTTGATAGATTCTCTTCATTGAAATGAAGACGAACTTGTTCCACAAGTTACATTTATTTAATGTTGACAAGTACGTTCACACAAGAAAAACTAATACTAACTTAATGCGGATAATTTGTCCGTAACACGGTCTGATACTTTAAATCTACGATATTTGATATACCGAGCTGTTTTTCTGACACATTAAAAAAACTTTTCTTGTTGTGGCCATGGCTTTCACAAATTAATGATTAGAATCTTACAAGTTGGGGTTAATTAATTGGATACGAGATTGGACAAGCCAGCTGTCATCTCTCTCTCTCTCACACTCATTTTTTAATTATCTATATAATTTGTTTAGTCAAACACATATAATTAGTTAATAACAAAGATTCTATTATACGAAAACTAATGAAAATGATTTGAAAATTTTAAGTTTTAACGATAAAAACAAAATAAAGGGTAAAGTGAATAATATTAGGATTGACATTTTAGTGTAAAAAATATGATTTTTCGTTAAAATAAATAGTACTTGGAGCTTTTCGTTAAAATTCATTTTTATTATTGATAACTAGCATTTGTCTACGTACTTTGTGTGTATTAACACATTTTTTTAGAAAACGAGAAGGAGTGAGGGAGAGAGAGAACGTGGCGGAGTGAAAAGTTTTTGTTTTCAGTTTTTTATTTTATTTTAATATGTAAGGTATTTTAACATATCTTGTAGGTGATACTTCAATAAAAATCAGTAAAATTTGGACTTGTGAAATTACATTATTGACAATCATTTTTTTGTGTGATAAAAGACTAATT
This sequence comes from Malus sylvestris, assembly GCF_916048215.2. Classification (NCBI taxonomy): domain Eukaryota; kingdom Viridiplantae; phylum Streptophyta; class Magnoliopsida; order Rosales; family Rosaceae; genus Malus; species Malus sylvestris. The sequence continues at coordinate 27,613,904 of NC_062260.1, forward strand.
TATCTTTTCACTCTCTTTTAATTGATAAAAATGATTGTAATTTTCAAATCCAACGGGAAAATGGAATTTGACGTAATTGGCCTTTGACGTGGCTCTAATTCACCAAGTATGTCCCACCAAGGTAATGATTCGGCGGTGATTTCAATGGGGAAGCAGGAAAGTTACTGGCGGCGGTGGTGTGACCGCGTGAGATTCTCGTGACTCGTAATATTCTCGATATCTGCTTTTCACGTTGCGGGACTCCTCTCGTGACCGCATTCAGTTGCCATCTCCACAACCCAACAGAAAAAACCGTAAATTCGGTAACTTTTCAAGTTAAAATATAGATTTACTTTTAACTACGAACTCTATGAAATTTCGTTTTGATCTCACTTTATTAATGTAACTAAAAAATTATTACTTTATTTTTCGAAATTCAAAATTCGTTACATTTTAACTTATGAAGTTTCTGTTCTCCTTACAACTTGTAGGTGGTCTTTTAAAACATATGTGGGATCCAACACCTAATAAGACCATGTTACCTGGCGCATCCAAATCAAACTCAGATAAAAAATTAATAGATTTAAAGCAATATTGAGCGAACTTTGAGTTTTATGGAGACAATTTTCAAGCTTTAGGGGGTAAACTGGGATCAACTCAAGGGGCAAAATGAAACGAACTTTGAGTTTTAGGAAGTAGTGTGGTAACTTTTGAGTCAGAATGAGCAAAATGAGACTAAAATCGAATCCTATGGGCGTAGCTAAAAATAAGTTTAAAATATAATACAATATTTTTAGTGGGCCTGATTAGGAAGAATGGGATCCAGTCTGGAGCTTTAGTTTGGAGTTTGTGGACCGAGAGAGTCTCGTTCAAATAAAAATAAAGAAATTAGGAGTGTTTAGGTTTTTAGTTCATAAAATAGGCTAGTAAAATGGGCTAATAAGAACTATATAATTGAAATTGTATGCCCAAACTCTAAATACAGAGATTCGAAGTGAAATTTGAACAAAAAAAATTCCAACCGGAAAGGAAAATATAACTAGGCAAAGTATTAGGGGAGTGTATTCAATTAAGAAATTGAGAGATTTTAATGGATTTTCATGGAGTTTAATTGATTTTCATAAGAAGATGTAAGATTTGTGAATGCTTAAAATACACTACGAAATCTCTCCAATTCGCTCTAATTTTTCAACTTTCTCAAATTCTTTAAAATCAATTTATAATTGAATACACCTGAAATGTTATAAACTTCTTTAAAATCATAATTGAATACACTCAGATTTTTAAGGATTTTAATAAACTATCTTAAAATTCTAATTGGATACACCTTAAATTTCAAATAATCACTTAAAATCATGATTGAATAACCCTAGATTCATTAAAAGAATTAAATCCCTCAAAATCCTAATAGAATACATTCTAAATTTTTAATTATATTTTCCACTAAGATAAAGCCTTTTGTCAAAGATGTTCACATGTGGGCAATGGGTATTTGTGCGCACCCCACGTGCGTAAGATAGCGACATGCACATACACTAAATTAAACTTGCACGGGTGGGCGGTTCTCTGTTTTATCGTCATCATCCATCCATGATCCATCCCATTCAATCCTTTTGCTTTCTGACCCCAATCCCTTTTTATTGTTATTTACCTTTTTACCTTTTTACTTTTGAACTATTAAATTTCATGTTACCTTGTCACACACACACACATTCAGATTCTGTTCTTGAAATTTATGATGAAATTCACTTTTCTAGACATCACTTTGGTGACTTCTATAAACAAAAGTTAAAAGTTGTACATCAAAAGGCCACCAATTCCAAATTAATTTGATGGTGTGGTTATTGAATCAGAACGATACATTAGTTATTTATATATAAAATAAATTTATTTTTAAGACCACAAATTAGTATTCCAGATGGTGCTCGGATACTCATAAGAATTTCGAATTGAGCCTAGATATTGTACTGGGGAAAGAGATCATCTCCGGACCCCTTCCAACAAATTCACTAAATCACCTAATTCGGGTATTTGAAATTTGATCCAACAAGTTATTATAATTTTTAAATGGACCCTATGTTTGTAGCCGTTGGATCAAATTTTAAGGGTCCGGATTGATTAATTTGGTGAATTTGGTAGAAGAGATCCGGAGGATCCCTTTTACCAGGCCTAGTTGCCTCTAAGGGCGTGTTTACGTATCCGTAATCGCAATGAGAATGTGGAATTGAATTCCGATTACGGTTTACTAAACATGGAGGAATAAAAAAAGCAGTGGGACCCACATAAATTTTGGAATTCAATTCCTTGTGTGGGTGGAATTTGATTCCCTAGATATAGGTGGTAATCCAATTCCTGATTGTTTGGGTAATTGGAATGATACTTTTGTTCCCTTTATGCCCTCACTTACTTTTTCTATTTCCAGGACTATCCTTTATAAACCTATTAAAGTATATAAAATATTTGATTTGGGACAAGGACATTTTAGTAATGATACAGGTTTGTATTCCGATTTTGCTGAATTAGTAAACAGTTTTATGGAATTCTATTATGATTCAAGAACATTTAAGTAAGCAGCTTCAATAGAAATCCGATTATGACTTCTCCTCATTCCAACTCCTCCTCAATTCAATTCATTCTATTTTCATTACCGTTACGTAAACGCGCCATAAAAGTGAATCCATTTAGGGAACAACTAGGTCTCCCTAGGTCTTGAGATCCTACCAAAAACGGAAGAAAAAAAAAAGCTTCGAACCAACTTACCAAGTGTTTGCTAAAATACACACTCGACATATCTTGACAGGGCACATCAAATGTTGCTGGACTAACCTTTATAGCATAGCTCAACAGATGTCGACATGCTTACACGAGACACGAGTCTCAACGCGACACGACTCAGAAGCCTAATTCAATGCTTTCCATGCTGGCCCCACCAAACGAGACTAAATTATACCATACAGGTTTAGTTACATTTAAAGTGAATAATGTGATAATTCTATGTTTCTAGATCCACCACCCATGTAACCAAATATTGGAAAAGGGCAGGGGTCCACAAGGGTGGGGCAGCTACTAGATATTTCACAAAAATGAACCTCTCATGGGGTGGCTAGGTGGTGTGGATATGGCCCTACAAGCCAAAAGCTAAACCAGCACACCACGTGTTCGACTTATCGAGTAGGTGGGGGTTCGATCGCATGCTTTTAATATACAAACACATGCATAACATATTATATGTATATAAAAGATTTATATGAAGATCCTCCTTCATAAATTATACCCATTTGCAAAATTCTCTCGTCGGAATAATTCAAGATCATAATGCTTTAGGAGTATGGATGAAGGTCATTCATTGTTGTGGGATTTAATGCATGAATCTCTTGCGGATAGTGTTTGAAATTTATTTGATACGGTCAAAATATTAAGAAAATATGAAAAGACGAAAGTCTAAACTTTATAAATTATTGCAGAAACTCTTAAATTTGGTTAAAATCGACATATTTTATCAATATTTCCGACATATCGATAAGGTTTTAAAAAACGCTAGACTCTAGTTGGGCAGCGGGCAGGGGCCTAGCGCCTAGGTGAAGCCTAGACGGATTTATGTAAATTTATTATATATCTTGTAAATAAGTGTCTATTTACACTTAAAAAAAAACTATACTTGCAGATAATAGAAGAATGATAAAATGCGAAAATAGAAGTAGAAGAATACACAAAATAAATCCATCCAACAAGTTCAATATTTAAAAAACAGTAAGCATATAATCATTATGAGGAGTATTCTTGGATGATATACTAAATTCTTCTTGTTCATGATCTTTGCATTGAATTGGACATAGACTAAATTATTTAACGTTGTTGTATCTAGTTTTTTTCTTCTTGTTTTTTTTTTTTTTTGTATGTATCCCCTAAAAAGTTCTCCAATTAATTTCACAATTTGATGAACTTGTAGTCAATCCATCCTTTGCAAATTAGGTACACCATTTCCATAAGTAAACCATCATGAAACTAAAAAATAAAAAAGCACACAATTACTTTAAAAAAAAATCAAATCCGCCTAGGAGCCGCCTAGGACCGCCTAGCCCGCCTAGCCCGCCTAGCTCCAGACCGATTTTTCGAAACGATTTGCCTTAAATTGCGGCGGGTCTTCACTGCCTAAGCCGATTTTTAGAACACTGCATATCGGTTAGATATCAACAAACTACCATATGACATTTCTTAAAGTTTAATTTTAAATGACCACGTTTTTCCATCGGAGTTAACCGATATGGATACGGATATCGACATATCCATCGATATTTCAACAAATTTGTATATTACCGGTACCGATATTTTAAACACCGCTTACAAATATGTTTTAGTTGGGTTGATTAAGAAATTATGTTGCTTGGATTGTAGTAGAATAAGGTGAGCCATCTTAAGAAGTGACTTAACTTATAAAAAGATGTCGCTGCTGCAAGGCGAGGGAGTGACTTGTTTGGTCTCACTGCGCCTCACACTCGGAATTCGATCAACTTCTGGATAAATTAAAGAAGCTTAGAGTATAAAGGTCGTACCCAGTGCACAAGGCTCCCGCTTTACGTAGGGTCTGGGAGAGGTGAATGTCGGCTAGCTTAGAGTATCCGATTGAAAAATCATTCAACCCATATACCAACGTTTACTTCTGCAATTAAGGTCTTGTGTTCGAATCTTCCCTCACCCGCTGTCCCTCCCTTGTAACTGAAAAAACAGATAACATCAATCATTTGGGTCAAAGAAGAGCCAACCAACAACATTTGGGCAGTGTTAAACTGGCCCAACAAAAAGTATAGATCAAGCCCACGGTTCAAGGCCCACCCAGAAATGCTGAAAACTGAAAACACATCTAATACTTCTGGTTGGTATAATTTTGGACCGTCACCAGAGCTCATGACTCCAAAACTATCAAAAGTCTCGAACTGATGGCCATGGCGTCCACCGTCGCTGCTGGTTCTACTGCATTTGTGTGCTCGCCGTCATCCGCCGCCAGAGGCACAAAAGCAGCCGCCTTCCGCCCCAAAGACCCGAAATTTCAGCTCTGTTCAGTGGTTCGGCCGCTGGGTCTCAGCCCTTTCTCGCCATGGATTGGATTGAAGCATCTGGGCGTCTCATTCGCACCGAAGTCTTTGAAATTAGGTAACTTTTCAGCATTTGGGTTCGTGGGTTTTTCTTGGATTTTGCAATTTGTTTGCTGTTTTGGTTAATCAGTCCAGCTCGTTTGTGATTTGACGGTGCAGAGAGGAAGAGAAGGTGTAAGGGTATGGTGGTTTATGCATCTCTGTTTGGTGTTGGAGCTCCTGAGGCTCTGGTTATCGGAGTAGTGGCTTTGCTGGTTTTTGGTCCCAAAGGACTTGCTGAGGTGAGTGGTATGTTGTATTGTAGCTGGAAGTTTGGGTCTGAAATGGTTTTGTAGAATACACTTCTACTCATTAGTGCTTTCATCCGAAGTGCTTATGCTGGAAGCATAATAATGTTTAATCCAAGATTTTCCTGAAAATGCTTTTGGAAGCACTTCACAAGTAAGCACTTGATAGGTGCTTCCCTCAGGAAACACTACAAATGCTTCCATAAACCAGAAATACTTCTTAACTTTTCTGCCGTCAAAAGCGCTTTTGACCTTCCCAGAAGTAATCCCAAACAAGCCCTTAATTTCTCACGCGGATGCATGTATTCTCAGTTTAAGTAGCGGGGATAGAGGGGTGTGGAGGGTTAGGGCCTGATTGGTATATGAACCCCGAACCCCCCACAGAATTGTTGTTGATCAAAACTCGTTGATTGAAGTAATGATGGGGTCGTGAGGTTAGGATGACAAGCTTTAGAAAAAGAATTGATAACCTTAGTGTTGACAGTTTAGCAGATCTTTTGGCATTCCTGAGTAACGGTTATCTTCGTGCAGGTTGCTCGGACATTAGGAAAGACTTTACGTGCTTTTCAACCCACCATTAAAGAACTTCAGGTAGGTAATATTAACTTCATTTGAAATGTATGTTTATGCCTCTTATGAGAAGGATGTCAATGTTGCATGTACGTGCATCTGCAGGAAGTTTCGAGGGATTTCAAGAGCACCCTTGAAAAGGAGATCGGTCTTGATGACATTTCTAGTTCATCAATAGATGCATTCAATGGCAAGAAAATGGATACTACTTCAACCCCTTCATCAACTACCATGACTGAAGATTCCAAAACCACGGACGAAGATTCCAAAACTCTAGACATTTCAAGTTTATCATCAATAGATGCATACAATGCCAGAATAATGAGCAAGAAATCAACTTCTTCATCAACTGCCACAGCTGAAGATTCCAAGACCACGGCTGACCCCAGTAAGCGATTAATGTGTTTTTCAAATTGCCATTAGATCATCTGACACATTATGGAAGTTTAGTGAAAATTTATGAGGTTTAGGATATGAACTAATGGTAGGAAAAATGAAAAATCCAAGTAACTAGAGCTGGGAAATGTAGAGCCAGTTCCATCTCCCATGATATTTCTTTCACATGCATCTTCATATGTGCTACATCTGATTCGTATAGAGGACAATATTCACCGTTTAGCCATTTTTTTTTATCAGATTCATGTTTTCGCTGTATGATTCAGTGCATGTAGTTTCTTGTCTCTTTATTAAATCCTGACCTGTCAATTATCTAATGCAGATGGGGCTCCGTCACCACCCAGAGCATACACCACAGAAGAGTACTTAAAGATCACAGAGGAGCAGCTAGCAGCTGCCCAAAAGAAGGCGCAGGTATCTGCTCCAGCAGAAAGTCAGCTTGAACCTCAGACTCCGTCTCAAGGTTAGTCATCGTTAAGTCTCTCACTTCATAACATTGTTGAATGCCTACATCTCTATCTCGCTCTTGTTAACATTGTTGTATGCATACATTGGTAACAGCTACAGCTGAAGAAACTACTGCAAAAACGCCTTCACCCCAACCACCTCAAACTGTTGAAGAAACTGCCGCTAGAACGCCTTCGCCCCAACAACCTCAAAGTGAGACATAAGAACAACTTACAGTTGATTGACGGATGCTTGCCAATTTTTCATAACTCTCAAATTTGTCAAATTCGAGACATGAAGCTTGACGGAGGATGAATGGAGCTGAGAAATCCCACTTTTGTTGTTCCTTCTCAATTTTTGTTGATGGAAATAGAGTTTAAGTCCATAGAATTTCTGTGTAATTGAGTACAAAAAGGTGCCTGTAATCTCATCTAAGAGCATGATTTTGACCTAGTACTGATGCAGAAACGCCATCTTTTTAGAAAGTGACATTTCGGTTCGTTTAGGGTTTGTACCGCGGTGTCTTCGACTTCAAAGATTATAAATTTTGAGCAACTTTATTCAAGATGAAAGGGAAACAGATGAACAATAACGAAGATGGACGCATACCAACGGCGCATTTTCTTTCCATTTATATAAGAGGGAAAAAGAATTACAATACAAATAAAAAGAAATATCACTCATCGTTTCGTTACAATAAATTCATGTGCCTGTGAGACTCAAAATCTAGAAACTCTCCATTTGGCTGTCCGGAGTATCCATACATATCATAAACCTTATCATCTGACGGCATACTATTGCCGTCTCGCCCTTTAAAACCCTCCATTGGTGGAGGCCCCCAAGGAGCTGGAGTTGAGGGATTAGAACTTGAAGCTTCTTGGTTTACACCAAGAGCAATTGGATTTTGCGGTGAGTTTCCGGCAGGTCTTCTGTTGGAGGAATTTGCCGGTGTAAGAGAAATGGATGATGAATTCTGCTGCTGCAATTGCTGCTGGTTTTTCATCGGTGACTTGGGCCGAAGGGCCTCTATGTCTGGAGTTGTCACCACAAGATGAGGTGCCTCTGGAGGTGGGTTTCGTCCACCCCCTCCTTGCCAAACCTTCCCGTCCTTGTCAGCAAAGTTCTTGGTATATCCCTGGACAATTCATGAAACAGATTTTGATGTCGACAAGGGAACAAGATCGATGCGGTGGTATAATTAACCGACTTTAAACCCACTTCTGGGCATGTATGGTTATTCATATTCCAATGAATAACTCATGATTTGATAAACACCAAGAATTTGAGCTAAGCTATTTTACCTCGATATTAAAATTCGATGAGGATAGTCCTTTACCAACAGTCAGCCAGCCGGACCGAATGTTGTGGTCTTCACCAAAGAGCTCAAGCCTTCTACGGCCAAGGGCAAAATGCTCAATAATCCTGTACATATCCTCAGGCTTTTGGGTTGAACCTGCAATTCCGAAGGCATAGTTTAGCATCCTAGGTTCTCATTTTCATTGCTCTAGATGCAAAATGGGTTGGTATCACAAGAACCAAGAATGATGTAGTTGATAATGCCATTTCTATCTCCCCCATTCCTCATTTTGTTTAATTGTACGAGGGTACGACTATTTTTTATGTGTTTACACCTAGAGTAAAATTTCGCTACAGAGATGATTGTGTCACCATTCATGCATGCCACTACTATTTTAACAAAACTCGCTTAATATCTAAAACATAACAGAAATAGCAAGAAAAGTAAATTCCTCAAAGGCAACGGATCAACAGTTGCAAAGAATACTAAGTTATTTTGCTTATATGTCGTTATATGTATATCAACCAACAGCATAAAACATCTAACTAATTTTAGACACAAGGGGCAAACTCAATAGCAGACTAAGTTATTGCCACCAGCTCATACACATCATACGACTTGATCACAGAAACATTGAGACACCCACACCATTCTTCAGCTTTAAACCATGATTCACAGATAGCAATAAAACTCAGCGTTCTTGATGTGGTTACTAACCGTACGGGGGTTCCTCGGCTATTATCACATCTGTATCAATGTTGGCGTGGATTATGTGGCCATCAGTGCTGCGACGAACGGTGCCTTTTATTCCCATTAAGCAATGTTCCTTCATTGTATTGGCAACAGAACAAACTATTTAAAACCAATTAACGTACCACAAAGCATTTTCAACAAGGGGGGGAGGGCAGTTAATAAGATGAAGGTGTACACAAGAAAAATTACACCAACCTTTGAGTGCTGAAACAAAGTATGAGCATCGTGGCGCAAACCAGGAGTTGCATTAGTTTTGTTTGTCTTCACCCAACATATATCTTCACACCTACGAAAGCCCCACTGCAGGACCACATTGATTAGATGTAGATAATCACAATTTGTTTACACAAACATATTATCCAACATCATATTACAGCAATAAAGGCAACCACACGTTGTGTTTAGAATCGAATAAAAAATTCTGGATTAAATACCTTTTTTAGACATTGACGACCCTGCTCAAGACCCATGCCATCACCCACCCAAAGAAAAATGAAAGAAGGCGTGTCTGCTATTGCCTGAGAGAACAAAAGACTAAAGTTCAACTATTGAGTCAAATGTAAGAGGAAGCACATAAAGGCAAGAATTAAACCTTTATGGCATATGAATTAAATTCTAAGTGTCTAATACAGTAAAGTACATATAAATGTATGTGCAGCTTATAGAATATTAAAATGCTAATATTTAATCATATGAAGCACCTGTTGATAACTGATTTATGATTTACCACTATGAAGTTAAAATTAAGCAGCAAGTTTGCCATAAGCTCGTAGGGATGCCTATTTCTAGTCTTTTGTCAGGGAAAAAAATGTGATTTGCAGATATACTACCTCAATCTTAAGATTCATTATTTCTTCAAACGTCCAATACTCTGTGTGGTCAGCAACACCAGGAGCACGATGAACGTATTCCTCCCAAGGTGGATCCACGAGAATGACATCAAACTTGGTTCCAAAGAACTCTGGGGATAGCTCAAACTCTTTCAGGTCACCCTTGTAATACATGGGATGTGAAGCAGAATTAGCCACAATCTCATCCTTTTTCTGTATAAGCTCCCTCAGCTTGGGGTAATCCTCCACAACATTTGTAAGCTCTAGCTCCCTGATGAAATTCTGGGGTCGCATACCAGTATCGACAAAATTTTGCGAGTAATCATTCTGCTCTCCTCTTGAAGGAGCTTTACCAGGAGGTCCACTACTTTTATGAGGAACCCAACCACCTTGATTTTTATCAGCTGGAGTTCCTCGACCCATTGGTCCTGCAGAATTAAAACCAGGGCCAGATATGTTTGGAGGAACTCCTCTTCCATGGCCAGATTGGTTAAAAAACATGGCAGGGTTTGTCGGAGTACTCATATTAGGAGGAAATCTTGGGCCTGATGATCCAGGAGGGACCGAGGAGAGACCAGGTGGGACACCTAACATATTCACGTCAACTCCCCGAGCCCCAGGCCACACAGGAGGAGAAAATGGTGGAATGAAGACACCAGGGGACATCGGTGGACCTGGAGCAGGTGACATGCTAGGTGTAAGTGGCTGCATGGGTCCAGGTGGTGGCATTCCAAGAGGGCCAAACGGCGATCCCATTATTGGAAGTGGGATTCCTACCGGTTGGCTATCTCTTCCAGTAAGCCTACCCCTTCCTCCTCTACCTACTCTACCCCCTTTCATCCCTTGTGAAGCATTTCTATTGAAGGAACCTGGCTCTGCATTTCCATATGGAGGCTGTGAGCCACCACCAGAACTTTGGCCACCAGCACCACGCCCAGGCATAGAACCTTTCTGTCCTCGACCTTTGCCTCCGTAGGCATCAGAGTCCTCCCTCCATGAATTCTGATCTCGCAAGGAGTTAATATCATCTGAATATCTTTCCTTTGAATCTTCTCTAGGTGGTCCAGATCCATACATATCACTCCTCCTTGTCCTGTCATCCTGCAGATATGCCCACTCTTCATCACTTGGTGCTGATTTCCCATCAGATTGCTGACCAGCTTCGGTCCTCCTAGCAAAGTTGGATGCTGAGTCTGCTCTTCCATAATCTATAGGCTTAGTTTGGATCTCAATCACATCGTAATTTTCATTTGAAATTCCAAAATTTGATGAGGTCTTCACAGCTTCACCACGGCTTCCATCTTTCCTATTACCAGACCGACCGTGAGGCCTTTCATTGTCAGTCCTCTCACGACCATGTCGCGGCAGCTCCCACTCTCTACCATGATCATAACTCATGTCCCCATTTTTGGAGTCTTTTTCACTACTACTGGGTTGCCTTCGTTTCCAGTTCTCTTTGGAACCTTCTCGGTCCCTACTCTTGTCAGTCCAGCTTTCATCTCTCCCTTTTGATCGATCATCTCTATAACCATCTTTATCCAGTTCCTTCCGCTTGAGATTAAAACTCCTGTCATAATCCATTTCAAAGTATTCTGAATCCTGATAACGCCTCCCACTCCGCTCAGGTGTCCTCGTTCTGGTGGTACTTCCTACTTCTCTAGGACCCTTGTCTTTCGTCACCGCATTTGCTTCATCTGCATTCAAAGACCGCTCCTTGCTTTCAGCAACATCCCGACCAGTTGGAGTTCTCTGCTGTCTATGCTTTTCAGTTTTCTCCCTGCCTGATCTATCTTCACGAGTGACAGGACTATCCCTGTTGTCTTCTTCCAGTGTTTCTGGCCTGGTTTTGCTCTTACTCTTTTCCACATCAGGTTTTCTCTCTTCCCTGTTAGATTTGGTAGCCCTATCACTGTTTGAATCCACGCCCCGGATTCTACTCTCGCTGGGTTCATTTCTTGCAGAGACACTCTTTTCTTTAGAACTCTCATACTTAGGATCAGAAGGCTTGCTGCTTCTTGAATCGGATTTATCATAATGACTTTCTTCTGCCTTTCTCCCACCTTCTGAATCATCCCATCTTCTTCTCGAGGTCTTCACCTGTTCAGAAGAACCATGTGTCCTCTCGCGGCTGCTCTCCTTACTCTCCGAATGCCTGGAATCTCTACCAAGTGTCTTTTCAAGCTCTTCGTCATGGGGTCTTTCCTCTTTACTCTTACTTTTACTCTGAGAATCCTCATGCTGTGTAAGCTTTGTGCTCATTTTCCTTCTCTCACTTTCTTCAGCTCGAACTGACCCTCTACCTCCCAACTTATCTCCGCCATCTTGCCTGTTCTCTAATTCCCCGTCCTGATACCAACTGCTCAACTTTTCCAAACTGCTCTCTTCTTGCTTTTTCTTCATCTGCTTAGAACGCGACTCTTTTCTTGAGTCATAATCATCTTCATCACTATCTGCAATGCTAGAGCCACCTGATCTCCTTCGGCCCTCACTTCTGTCCCCATAACTTCTCCTTCTTCCACTGCTCTCTATTCCTCCCGTGTCTTCTCCATTACCGGACTTTCTTGATCGGCTTGACCTGTGCTTCCTCTTATCACTGCCCTCCCACTCTTCATCGTCTCCAGCCCTATCACGCCTCAAATCTGAGCTATCCTCCACCTCTCGTTTCACATGACTCCGACTACGTTCAGGAGAATCCATCAAAACACACTCTAAGAACCAAAAACCCAAGTCAACAGCTTATAATTCCAAGTGTTTAGCACAATCCCAACAACACAATCAAAATAAAACTGGAAGTTCGTCCACCTAAAACCCTAAATTCTCAGGGGTTTGACGCTCACATTGTAATCCAATCACACAAATCACCAAACATCAAATACAGTAGAAACTAGGGTTTCGGAATCTCAAATTTCGTAAAATCTGAATCGGACTTACCTGAGAAAGAATCCGCCGTCCGTTAAACCTCGACGCCGGTCGCAAATTCACAAGTCTGCAAATCTTCCCCTTGGACGTATGATTATATTACTGCGACGCTCTCAAATTTTGGAGGGAGGAAGACAATGATACGTTGGCCGGTGGGTGAAGTGGGCGATGGGAAGAGAGAGCGAGACCAGAGGAAGGGAGAGAGTATTTTTCCGTAAAGCGCCGCCGAGAAATTTTTAGTTGTCACATAAACGGATGATATGCGGTGTAAAATTTTAATTTTTAAGTTATTAATTTTTTAATATATATATTTTATTATTTATATAGGAACACGTATGTATTATTTTGTGTGACGATCATACTGAAAAATTTCTCTGAGTCACCGGTTCGACAGCTACTCTAATCCAACCAGTCGCCTACTGTCAAAGATATGCGGCTCGGTTATGCATAATCGTAATAGAAGTTGTTGGATATTTGAATAAAATTTTAATTATTTATATTTTGATATATCCAACCATATTTTTTATTAAAAAAAAAAACTGAAAGGATAAACTGAGGATTAGTTTGGAATTATTGTGCTGGAAAAAAAAAACGATGTTTTCATAAGCAGGGATAGAGTTGCTTCTGATTTTTGCTGTTTGAAATATGATTTTGACAAAAAAATACTTTTTCTTTTCATTTACCAAATACAATTTTAATCTCAATTTTAAAAATAATTTCAGCAATGCTAAACTAATCCCGAAAATTCACTTGTTAATTGGCAGATAAATATAAAACTTAGGTGCATCCTAAGAATTCACTATATTTGATAAGTAATAATTCACTATATTTACTGCTATGCAGAAAGGAAGAAATTAAATAATAAAGTATTGTAAAAGTTATAATTATTTTTTATACTTTTTCATATTTAATTTAAGCCACGAATAAACAATAGTTTGTATGGGAACAATTAATTTTGACATAAACAAATTGAACCGATTTGGTTTGAGTCTGACACTAAACAAGTGTAATTTTAAACTACTTACAGAACTAAACTATAATTTGGTTTTTCTTAGTAAAGTGATTAGTTATTTCAACCGTTTTATCTTTCATTTTGCCAACCGATTATGAGCTCATTTTAATGTGCTTTTAAAATAACTGAAAGTGCTTTTAGAAAAATATTTTTGGGTTTCAAAAGCACTTAAAGTGTTTTCTGCAAGAAGCACTAGTTATGTGCTTCTTCTAAGAAGCACTTTAAGTGTTTTTTCAGGATTTACTTGCATTTTTACTAATGATTAATTATAAAAATATTTTTACAAAAAACTCTTTCAATCATTTCAAAAACACATCCAAATAAGTTCCATACTAGTATTAGTTGAATTATCGCACTTTATGTGAGAGAGACAAGAAAATAGTATACAAATTGATAAAAGAGTGAGATCTTGCGGCTGGGACTTAACAACCTCATTACCCCGATTTGATTGCCCAAAACACATTTGATCTCGTCGGTGAAAACCCACTAAGAGTTTCAATCAACCCCTCAATCCCTTTTACGAAAGCAACAAAAGGGGTAACATGTAGAATGATAAGACAGAGGAGACCATATCTGAATTTGAAAGATCGCCGTTCAATTGATATGCGTCTCCTCGTGAGACAACGAGTTATTTCTTCCGTTAAAAAGACAGAGGAGAATACGAGCGTTCAATTGATATGCGCCTTTTCGTGAGACAATGAGTTATTTCTCTCACTAAAAAAATAAAAGATAAAAAAAAAAAAAAGTAATATCACATGGTAAGTCACAAACTCACGATAGTACCACAAGAGATCAGAAGGCTCCTTACATAATTCTCATTTTTATTTTTTATTTTTTGGGTAAAATGGGATCCTCCTCTTAAGACCATCTCCAACCCTTGGCTAAAAGCCAAATTCCTTCCCAAATTACCCCCCCAAACACTCTCCAACCCATGCTAAAATTTTAGGCTAAATGCCAAATGCTATTTCTGGGCCAAATACCCCCCAGCTTTCCCCCCGGGCTAAATGCGAAATGTTTATCGGAATTTAAATTTTTTTAGATTAAAATGTTCATAAAATTAATTTACAATAATCTACATATTTTTTTTTTTTTTTTAAATTGATTTAAGAAAAAAATTTAGGCTAATTTCATTCTTTAATAATTCCGGGCTAAAATTTTAGGGTAGAAGGGTTGGAGCAGAAAAGATGTTTCTGGGCTAAAAGCTAAATTTTTCGGGCTAAAAAATTTGACTTTTAGCCCAAGGGTTGAAGATGGTCTAAAGAGCATTTGACATTAGATTTACATTGGAATTGGAAAAGTAAACTTTTTATAATTAAAATTTAATATCCAAACGAAAAATAAAATAAAAAGGAGAATTTAAGTTAAAAGACCAGCAAATAACTCACTCTCTCCCACACAAATCTAAATAAAAATTGATCCATATGTGAGTCCAGTAATTATTAAAAGCCTGCCCCAACTAAACCCACACACGAACCAATTAATTAATCTTAATCCCGTAGTTACCACTACTAATTAAACTGCCTTCAAATTATCTTAACCCAAATCCCAAGCTTAATTAACTAGTTGTCAATGACCAGAAAGCCCTTGTCCTGTTCCAGCTTCTCCATCGTCGGAGCCTCCAAGCTGATCTCCACATCGATGCTCCTCCCGCCGCTCTTCCCCTGGTACAAATAAACCATCCCGTCGAACCGGTTGTTCGACCCGCTTCTCACCCCCTCGGGTTTTCCCCACCCGAAATCCACCTCATAGACCTGGAACCTCGGCGAGCTCCCCACCGCCACGCAGTTCACTCCCGCGTCCTTGAACTCGAAAATCTTCGGCGAGCTCTCCCAGTCGGTGTTCCTCTGATCGATCGCTTTCGCGTTGTGCCCCTCGATCGCCTTCTGGATGATCGATGCGCCGAACTCCGGCAGGTTCGCCGACAGAAGTCCGGCGGCCGTGACGGTGAACACGGCCTGGATTAGGTTCCCGAAGTAGGCGTCGGGCATGGGCGGGTCGACCCGTTTGCGGCAGTCGGCGAAGACGGTGAACACCGTGTAGTCTTCGGGTTTTAGTTGGCGGGCTTGGGTGACGTGGCGCCAGATGTGGACGGAGAGGGACTGGAATGTGGAGAACGGTTTTGAGCCGTCGGATGGCTGGTTTTCGTTGACCGTTGACTTGATCTTGTCGATCGCTGCTTCAGAGAATTTGAAGACTCTCTCTCTTAGGTTGGGCTCCGTTTTTCCGTTGGCGGGAACGTCGCCGTTTGATGCCGGCGGGGAGAGATCGAGCTTCACTCGCGTGTTTCGGGCCTGGGTCCGGTCCAGGAATGGTTGGGTCGAAATGGATTTGGATCCGTTGCAGATCTCGGCCCATGAGCTCATGAAGTGCCACGTGGACGTACCGTCCAGTATTGCATGGTTGAAGGCGCACCCTATTGCCAGTCCATCTTTCAGCTTGGTTAACTGCCAAATCAATGATGGAAAAGATTAATCATGGTAAATACTAAATTAAGTGTTTTTTTGGAAAAAACACTTTTAATGCTTCTTGCAAGAAGAACTTCCAAACCAGCCGTAAAACATCGCATTCAAAACCTAACAGTGGCGTGAAACACTAGCCATTTGGATGAGAAAGCATTTATTTACCTCCCCAGAGAAATCAGAAATTAAATAGATGCCAACTACCAAAATAAATACATTTCATGTCACATAAAATAGCATGTAATTAAAAGGTTCAAATTATTATGGTATTTTTTCTTGAAAAAAACCTTCAACTCCAACCACCCCATATACCCCACTTTCAAATTGATTGATTTTTCAGTTTGTCTGGTATATAGGACGAAACATTTCATGTCATTATATAGTTTGAGAATTTTTTTTTTCTCTTATTGTCTAATGACCATGACTTGTGTTGCTCTGCCATATATTCCGGGCTGAAAAATCTCTCTAAATTGACATCAAAAAGTATTTATCGGGTCCCTTGATTTTAATAACTTCATCACGCCAAGCTGTTGATTATTTTTTTTCCCTAAAGATTAATTAGATACTGAGATTAACCACAATAGTAATGCATTATTTAACAAGATATTTGGACAGCTGACCACATTTAAGCAAGATTACGTAGCTTAATTAGCATTGATTAATTACCTGGACTGCTAGCAAAGGCCTGTGAACGCCCTCCAAGTTCAAGACCCCGTTGTAGGGGATGAAGTCCTTCAAAGCGCTGGTGCCTTCCTCAACTGCCAGATCAGTTATGCTGATCTCCTCCGCCGCCGCCTCGGCTACCTCCACACCCTCCATCTCATCACCATACTCAACCCTAAACACTCCCTCCTCGTCCTTGCCGAGCTTCCCGGCTAGCTGGTAAAACTCCACCAGAACCACCTCCAAACCCTCCTTCAGTTTCTTCACCATTTCCTCGAACTCACCCCCCTTGTAGAAAAGGAGCTTTTGGTTGTAGTAAAATGCGAGGTAGGGTAGGTCAAATGTGACCAGCTGACATTGTTGGTTGCCTATCTTCTTGTTGGGCTTCACATGGGTTTTTCCGGTGACTTTCACCTTCGAAATCTCCGCCATTGTTGGTGGTGATGGGGAGGAGCAGAATCTAACAATGGAGGAGGAGGGCGAGGAGGGTTTGAAGATGGAAGGGTGTGTGGGTGGATAAATGGGATTTCGGAGATCGATACTTATAAAGTAGTTGCTTGGTGTAGTTGGGGTGCAATTATGGGACCCATGGTAGATCGAGATTTGTGACCTACGATCATTTTAAAGTAAATGTCAAATTTTAAACATAAAATTTAAATTTAAAAGCTTATATGGTAATTTGACATCATTTAAAATTTTAATCTCTACCTGATATGTTAAATTGAACTATTATTTTGTTACATTATTTTCTCTTTATAATTTTATTTTATATTTATATTTTACAAATATAAATAACTTCTACAATTTCAGCAAAAAAATATAAATAAATAATGAATGTGTTCGTTTGAAAACCTCACAATCTCCGAACAAGCAGCTGCCCGCCGTCCCTTCCCAAAAACCTTGCAGAGTGACGGAGATGTCGAACTGCTCTTTGTTGGAAAAGTAAAATCCACTTCGTCTCCAGGCCTAAGCCTCCTAACTTTACACGTTGATAAACCTGAAACTTCACCGCTGCCCACAACCCACCACTGGCTCCCAGCCGAGCTCTCGCACCGTGCAACCGCGACTTCTTCAACCACGTCGTTCCCCAATTTGCTTCAAATTTACGACCTCGGAGCTCAAAATTTGGGGATTCTTCCGAAAAGCTGGTGGTCTTTCCTTCAATTTGAAACTGGGCGTGTCGAAGATTATGTTGATTGCGGCGGTGACGTCGTTGTTGGCCATGTGGAGGGCTCTAATGATGTCCACGTCGGAGTCTCCCGAGTCGACGACTGGGAGGACTCTGCAAATGGTTAGAGACGACTGGGTGGGCTGGTATTCTATATTATGCTACATCAGATTTTGCTTCTCGGTTGGAAAATTTTGTTGCTGTCCTTTATGATTGTTAAAGCTGATTTAGATATTTTGACAGCTTCTAAAGATGTTCTAAAAATGCTTCTCTCTTTTAACCCACTTGGTGGAAAAGATTTTTTAATGTGTCGAAAACACTATCTGGTACACTAAATATAGTAATACAATCGGCTGAAAACTTATAAATAAAAACTACAATCAATTGTATTATTACACTTAGTATATTAGACCGTGTTCTTACCGTACTAAAAACGGTAAATTATGCAGTGGGGGTAAACTGAGCAGTGGAGAGTGGGTTGTGTAATTAACTAGAGACACTTTGAAAGTGATCCCTAGCTATCAATATTCTTTGACTGAAACCTTATTAGTTTTTAGTTTTTTATCGAAGTCTCTGACATTAATGTAATAATGCAAGTTACTATATTTTTAAAATTAAAAATTAAAAATTGAAATTTGTAATTGTTTATATTAATGAGATTTTAAATAAAACCCATAATTTGTGGGATTAAAAATAATAAAATATAAATTATACTCTCTATTCTATTGTGTGTGTGTCTATATACATACATATATATATATATATATGGGTACATTCACCAAAATTAACAAAAAAAAGTTATTGTACCAAAACATGGGTACATTATTCAAAACCACATAAAAAAAATTATATCAAGCTTAATAATATTAGTAAATTTCTTCGACCAAACTTGACATGGATACATTCTCAAATCAACGAAAAATAATGTACCCATATAAGTTTAAAAATGGATTAAAATTTTTGAATGAATTTTATATTAAAAAAGGGTACATTTTACATATAACAAATTGATATATTTAAGAATGGGTACATTTAAGATTAAAAAAAATTAAAAAATTATATGAATGGGTACATTTAAGATTAAATAATTGAGAATCTTTTTATAAACCAAAAAAAAAAGAACTAATAGGTACAAACTTAATCTAATTTTATTTTTTATTATTTTGGAAATGTTTGAATTGAAAATTAATTAGGAGTTTAATAGAGCTGTGAGTATTAAACCCTAATTTAATTACTAATTTTATATTAAAAAATTATGTAATAAACATGTAAATTCATTATCATATTAATGCTAGAGACTTCAATCAAAATTTGAAAAATAATAAGATCATAGTCAATGAACATTAGGAACTAGGGACCGGATACTAATTTTTTAATTTAACTATATCATTAATCATATAATCATGCAACACATAAACTTGGTTAAAGGAAAACGCTAAATCAATCGAGATGAACTATCTCGAAGTTAATTTTGAGAGAAAATCATACAAGCGCGACACGACAATTAGTGTTTGTGTAAAGTCTTGTTGGATCGGATTCATACCAATTTGGCAATTAACACAATAAAATTATGGTTTACTGGTATTTTTCTTTAGTTGTAAGTGAGATCTTAGATTCGAATCTCGTAAATAGTAATTTTTTATGTCGATTTGTACTTCAATATATCATTTTATCCACACACAACAGGTTAGTATTTATTCACAACACATGCTTTCAAAAACACAATATCTTTATAGTCTAACTATATCAACATGTTAAATTATTTGAAATGAGATAAGTAAATAGGAACGATACAATATATGCATGAACGTATCCTTCTACAAACTCAATCATGATATAAGTCAACATAATCTAATTTCCTAGGTATATATTTGTATGATTTCCTAATGTTAAGGGGATTCTCTCAAAAGCAAGACTCTCTATGAACACTCTATCACCTCACAATTTAATGTAATTTCCGTACATATGTTATAAAATGTTGTTGAAAATACGAGGAAAGCTAAGGAGTCCCACTTTTAAGAAAGTTCCGTTAGCATTTCTTTGAAAATATTTATTGAAAATGACTCCCCGTGTACCCTTTTCGGCTCTCTAACCTTAGACCAACCTATACGCAAAAAAAGTATATGAAAGCATTACGAAGTCTTTCATAAATTTGTTGGGGATTGTTGAGATCTAACAAGAACAAGTGTGACTATTAATTTGAGCACCTTCATTAGAGCCCTAATTAGTGAACCCTATTTTTTGTAGTTGTGTGATTAAGTATTAATGAATTGTACAAATTAACCAAGTTATTAATGAATTGTACAAATTAACCCGATCTTAGATAAATTTATATGGTAAGCAAATGGAAACTTACCTAAGATCGGATTACGCTTTTGTTAAATTTATCTGATTCATTACGTGAATTTTAGAGAATTCAAAGAAATTATATGAATGACCCAATAATATTACCACACTGTGGTTTATAATTAATTAGATTAATACATTTTCAGAAGTAATCCCAAATTTATATTTTTCTTTTTCTGGAAAATTACTGCAAAAGATAATGATCTCCACTTATGCAAGTAGTTCACTTTCCACTCGGAGGGGGGGGGGGGGGCGGTGGGTGTTGGTTGGGCATTCAATGACCGCCAGTTCAGCTCTGGCAATCATGTTTCAAGAGGACCATAAGGGAAATGCGACGGGGATCTGAAAGTAAGACTTTATGACTCTATAATATCTCACGTTTAACGTTAATTATTATGCTAATATAATAAAATATTATACTAAAACATGAGGTGATAAAGAGTTTACGAAAAATCACTTTTGAGAGTCTTCTTAATATTGCTCTGACCGTAAACGTACCATACTTAATGAAAAAAAAGGCCATGTTAGAACCAATATTTTTGATGACTCGGGATCCACTGCGAAGCCACTGACACACTGACACGGTAAAATTTTAAGTGTAATCGGAGGATATATCTTTCATTGCGTAGTTACACATTATGTGATGGAAGCAACCGAGAGTATGAGTTACACTCCCAGATATATGACGGAATCTCTCTACTCCACACATATTATATTTTGATGCCTGTATTTATTGGTTTCTAATAGTCTTCAAACTTGAAAGTGACTACATGACACCCAAGTCAAGAATAGAATTTTCATTGTGTGGAAAAGGAACCAGATCCCCTCTTGAGCAATAGGTGGGATCCTCCTGATTGGATCATCTGGACCATTGAAATTTGATCCAAAGGCTACAATAATTACAACTTTTAGAGGGCCCCCTGTTTGTAGTAGTTGGATCAAATTTTAATAGTCCAGATTGCCCGGTCAAAGGCTCCCAACCCTATGCTCAAGAAGGGATCTGGTTCCGTGTGGAAAATACGATTGGGTACACAAATTTTCATAATAGCATGACGACTATTATGCTTAACACAACGAAGATGGTTGAGCCGACTCGAAGTTTTTTCGAGTTGGAGCTTGGCTCAAGCCTACCATAAAAGTAAGAGGTTGATTAGGTGATTAGGGAGCGATGTAAGATCCGAGTAACCATGGGTTGATCCGGATCCAATAAATGCTCCACGAAGAGCCGATAGGATGGGAGCCGAGCTGCGGTAGTCGACTCCATCGGCTTGCACGTAAACTTGGTGGATTCACTATTGGATAACGCGACGACACGTATCCAAAAGTGGAGGTAGGATTCCGGTGCGGAAGGCATTAACGTATTCTTCTGTTACATCCATTCCCATTGAAGTAGTTGATGCCATAGGCCTAGATTCTCAATCAAAATAGTAAACCAAAATTGTAATAGGAACTTTGAAATGATTAATTATTTGTGTTTGATGTGCTAATAATAATTCCCGAAAGATTACCAATACATGGATGCATGTACTCATTTTTTTCCCCATTTTACCTCGTTAAAATGTGGATTTGAATGACGTAATAAGTTTGTGACTCGAGTGATTAAAAACGTTTATCTGTGCACTCAGAGTCATGTTTTCGAACATACCTCCTTGATATTTGCTTGTACGAAATGCTGCAAACAACGTTGGCAAATTACATGAAGGAAAGGGAAGTGAGAAAGGAGAGGATTTTATACAGCCCAAAACTATTTTCGTTTTGGTTATTGCTTGTAAGAAACGTAGGTGAGGTGATAAGGGTGTGTAGACCTTCAATCCGGGCCTTGTAGTGCATGTGAAGGCTCATAAGAATTGTTTGGAAGCTTAGCAACAACAATAATATTGTGTACAATTTTCTTCTAATCCTTGCTCTTATAACAATTAGTGTCCTCCTTCCAATCTTTACTCAAATTATTTGGCATGTACGTAATTTTTTTATTTTTCTTCTATCAATGGAGACAAAAATACGTACTTGAGATTACGGGTGGATTCGAAAAACCGAAAACCGAAAAAAAGGGATTGAATATTGAATCGAAACCAAAATATTGAACGGGAAATAAAAGAACATAAACGAAAACTATTGGTCCGATTTCAATTTTGGTGGTTCAAAATGGAACATAAATGAATCAATCTGAACTGAATGAATATAAATTAATATTTCATGTATTTTTTTATGTAGGGGGTTAATTTTCCAACCCATATTCCAATTCAACTATTAGCCTCATTTCAATTCAAGGTTAAGGAAACCTAACTTAAAAGCCCAAACATGTTGAAAGCCTTATTCCCTATATTTTTTTTCTTCTTCATTTTCTCTTCAATTTCTAGACTAAAAAGAAAAAGATTTTTTTTTGAAAAAAAATAAATGAACCGAACCAAAAAAATCAAATTTATCTGAAGTACAAATTGCGAACCTAACCAAACCGAATAATAATATTTATAGTTTGATTTTTTATTTTGACAAAAAACCAAACCAAATAAATTCGAACCTACTTCTACTTAAAGAGACATATTTCAGCATTTTGAGGATATATTTATTACTCGACTAAGACTTAGCTAATAATTAAGATTAAAATGATTGGTTTTTTTTTTTTTGGGACAAAGGTAATTTTCATTACCAAGAGAGCACAAGTACAACCAAAGGGGCCCAATAACACAACAAACACAAAACAAAAAGTGAACCCCAAACACAAAACAAAAGCCCAACCCAAAAGAAGAGCCCAAAAACAGAAAAACAACAACCCTAAAAGACTACCATCCAGCATCCCATGGCAGAGATCTCACCAAACACAACCCTAAAGAAGAGGGCTCCATCTTCCTCCACCAAGCACCACACATATCGAAACCACTGTCACCAAGGAAAAAAGCTAGTAGGAAAGAATTTTCCCCCAGCAACAAAGCCGAAAACGACATACAAGTGGAAGGTGGTGGTGTGTACACCGCATGAGCCAAAGCTTTGCACACCTTCCGAGAAAGCCGCAAAACGCGGGTTTAAGAAATGGTTGTAGAATCAGACATGTGTGAGAACGATGGATGAATGAAGCAAATGGAAAGGTAAGAAAATGGCTAGATTAGAGTCATGGAGGTGGAAAAACTTGAGGAAAAATAAGAAAAAGGAAGGTTGGAAGTGGGACTATCAGATTGAGACCGAAGAAAGGTTAGATCGGAGGACTTAGGGGATGGATTACAAGAAAAACGAGTCGAAAAACATGCATGGAGAAAGCCAGTCTCACAGAAAAGGGAAGAGAGACAAAAAAATGAAGAAGAATAAGGAAGGCCACTGACCCTGGTCACTGCTAGGGTTGGCGGCAGAGCGAGATGACGGAATTGGGAGCACTCACACACCGGTGAGAAAGTCTCTCACACAGAGAAAAGGTCTCTCACGCGGAGAGAAGATTAAAATGATTGGTTTAGGACGTGCCAAGCATTCTGATGCCATGGTGAACCAATCAGAGGTGACTAAGAAAGGAGGAAGCCAAATATTCCGGATATATTATTTTGGGTAAATTACATAGTAGCCCCTCAGGTTTGAGGTCTATTGCAATCTTATATAACATCTTTAAAACATTTCACTTTCATACCTCAAGTACTATTTTATTTCAATTTCATACAACCGTTACATTTTCCATCCATGGATTTGTTAAATGTTGACGTGGCTACCACATATATGCCACGTGGCAAATAAAATAATTTTTTTAATTTTTTTTAAAAACCTGTATGCCACATATCTTTTTGTTTTTTTTTTCTTTTTCTTCTTCTTCCTCCTCCTCCTTCTTCTATTTTTTTCTTCCTTCTTCTTCTTCTGGGTTGCAGGGGGTTCGATCATTCTTTTTTTTTTCTTCTTCTTCTTCTTCCTCTTCCTCCTCTTTCTTCTTTTTATTCCTCCTTCTTCTTCTGGGTTGCAGGGGTTCGGTCCTTTTTTATTTATTTTTTTATTTTTTTCTTCTTTTTCCTCCTTCTTTTTCTGGGTTGCAGGGGTTCGGTCTCTTTTTTTTTTTTTCTTCTTCTTCTTCCAATTTCAAGTTTTTAAAAAAAATTTTAAAAATTATTTTATTTGCCACGTGGCAGACATTTGACAGCCACATGGCATATATGTGGCAGCCACGTCAGCATTTAACAGATTCATGGATAGAAAATGTAACGGTTGTATGAAATTGAAATAAAATAGTATTTGAGGTATGAAAGTGAAATGTTTTAAAGATGTTGTATAAGATTGCAATAGACCTCAAACCTGAGGGGTTACTATGTAATTTGCCCTATTATTTTTGTTTTAAAAAGAAAAATTTCGTTGTTAAAAAAAAGAAAAGAAAAAAGAAGTAAAATTCCATACCGCATAAAAAGAGGAAAAAAAAGAATATTCCATACCAACATCCACCGCCCTATATATGCCTAGATGCCAATCTTATGCCCTATTTTAGCGTGTTGAGTCCTCGTAGGGTGTCTATATTGTGACAAGAGAACATATCTTGTTCTCTTAATACAAGCCGACTCTAAATAAACGGTAACATATACTAAAAATTGTATCAGCGATGTGATTAATAACTTTTACATTGATAACAACATAGTAAAAAACTTGAATTAATCAACACTCGAAACAAGTTCCGCTCCATTTAAACCCAATCAGACGTTACATCGGCCATTTTTTTAAAAAGTTGGGAACGCGATTCGTTACACCAAATATCATAATACAAATTAAATGAAATTTTTTTCCCCAAATAATTGTATTATTATATTTGATATATCGATTAATATTCTCGGCACACTAAAAATCTCTCTTTTGCGAGAATAGTTAATGATGGACTGCCCTATTGAATTTGCACCTTGATTTGATTCATTTCTTTCTGTTTGTGCTGCATATATGCACAACGCATCCATATTATCTAGATGCTCTGACTGATCCTGTTATTGAAGATTCAATAACACGTTTCTCACACGCATGTTAAAAAAATGCACAATTATCCTGACGCACTCGCTTACCCTGTCACGCACATTTTGTCGCATTTTCGAATTGGACTGCCTTTATGTCCCATTCGATTTAGATAATTTTAATTTAAACCACATATTATTTCCATTCCATTTTTCTCAATGCAAAAAAAAAAAAAAAACATGCAATTAATTAAAAAGCATGGCCCATGCATGCAAGCCACGCCTCAACTATCGAAACATCGGAAAACAACAAAACAACCTAGAAGTCGTCGCCGTCGTCGCCGTCGTACACATCATCCTCCACTTTCTCAGCCACGTCATCCGCAATTTTGTCCTCCACGTAATCAAACCCCTCCGCCAATGCCAGCCCACCCACCGCCCCAGCCACCGCGCCTACCGCCAGTCCCGTCCCCATCCCCCCAAACTTGCTCTTCTTCTCCTCCTGCCCGTACGCCCCCTGCCCGTAGCCCTGCCCCGGCTGTCCGTAACTCCCTTGTCCCATCTGACCGTAGGGAGCGGGCTGACCGTACGGCGGCGCTGGAGCACTGTATTGGTTATACGGATACCCAGAAGGCGGAGGCGCCGCGTAGTAAGGATTTTGCGGCGGCGGAGGTGCAGGTACGCCGTACGGTGCCCCATAAGCCGTTGGCGGAGCGGGATATTCCCGAGAGCCAGCTGGCGGCGGGACACCATAAGGAGGAGCGTTGTACGGTTCCGGCGCACGATAGCGTGGCTCCCTGATCGTAACCTTAACGTCAACTTTCCCCTGGGGCCTACCGGATGGTCGCTTGAGCTGGAGTGTGCGGCTGGCGGGCTCGTCGAAGCCCACGTCATCGATGACATCCCGGAGCTTGAGCCGGGCCGACCCAATCAAGGGCTTGGTATCCGGGTCAGATCCGGCGTGCACGATGTCGATGTTGAGAGTGGTGTCGCCGTCAACGGGGCCCGGTAAGGGGATGGTGAGGGTCTCGTCCCAGTAGGGTGACGTGTCGCCCTCCTCATCGACGTGGGAGGAGCATTTGTTCTTGGGGTCCACCCAAACGACGGCGTAGGGCTTCAAGGCGCCGTTTCGCCAGTTGACGTTCTTGAGGTCGCGGGCAGAGGTGAGCTTCAGTTGGACTTCGTGACCGGACGCCATTGATCGGAGATAGAGTTTTTTCGGAAGTGTTTTGCGGGTTGCGTATCGGAATGGAGGGTCGTATTTATAGGTTGTAAAGGGCAGAATATTTCAGAGGCGAAAGTACCATTCTGCCCTTGTGAATGGTTATTACCGTTTATAGTGGGAGGGTATTTGGTAAACGACAAAATGAGGGTAGGTTTAAGTAATTATCCGGGGGAGAATATAATTAGCTTAGGGACTAAGCACATCTGAGGAGGAAAATGACTATTTTTGGAGAAATTTTTAGTTGTGACGGGAACACGGATGATACACCAAGTGTTTTTATGTAAGTGGTGGAAAATTATAATTTTTAAGTTATTAACCTTTAAACACGCATAACCCACCATTTATATAGGAACACGTGGTGTACTACCTTGTGTGACAATCACACTGAAAAATCTCTCATATTTTTGGCAGGGCTATCTGAGGCAGTGTTGTTTGGATACAAATTAAATGCTTTTGCTTAGCAACCTTTTCACTTACTTTTTCATTTTAATTCACGTCATTTGAATTCTGTTAGCGCTTAAAATTAAAAATTTAATACCACGAGATTTGTCTGTGACCGTAATAGAAACTGATACCAAATAGTCATGTAATGAAATTAAATAAACGTTCGTACGTTATTGGATTGAAACATCGACTAAGTAGTTAGGATTTCATGTGGTACTCTGAAATATATAATACTCCAAGCTCTTTAACCGTTAAATTTTTAATTAAAATATACAAAATAGAAGATTTAATAATTAAAGAAAAAGACTTGAGATATAAGATGCTCTGTAGCATCGTAAAACTTTTACTGAGCAGAGGCAAAGTTGAGTGATGACATTTGGTGGATAGGATGTCTTTTGTCGAGAATTTTCCAGATGCTTCAAGACTTCACATTGACTCAGATAGCCTTCCAGATGTTTCATTTAATTGGGCCCCATCTTTGCTCAGCCCAAACCAGTATTCAGCCCACCCGAACGAAAAAGCTTACAGTCAAGTCGAATCGTGGGCCGAACAAGTTAATATCGAAAAATTGCTTGGCCCATTTAATAATTACCGCGGTTACGCACAGTAACTCTATCACTAGACGCAGCTGGGCGCCTGGGACGGTAATTTCCAACATCAAAACCCTAAACCCTAAAACGCAGACGTTATAAAAGAGCCTTCAGGCTCTCTCGGAAGCTCACTGCGCCTCTCTCAAATTTTCTGATAAACCCTAGCAACCAGGTTCCTTCCCGCAGCTCTCTCTACACTTGCAGCGATGGCTCCTCCTCGAGGTAATGGGGAAAAAGAGATTAACCCCTATTGATATTTATCGTTTGTTTCTTTATAATTTGTATGAAAGTATGCATTTTTATTTGGGTTTTCGGATATCTGGATATTCTGATTTTTTGTTCTTTATTTTCTGCTGAAAAAATTGTCGATTTTTGATCTTGGGTTTATTTTTTTTCCGACAAAATCGCATGAAAGTTTATTTCTTTAGTATTTACCTTCGTTTTTATGCGCAGTTTCTGTGTTGTTTTTACTTTGTGTTTAAGGTTGTTGTTGTTTAGATGTTTTAGCAGAAGTTAAAGTAATTTGTGTTTTGGTTAATTTGATTTCGAAAAATCTTTTGAAATTTCAGTGCTTTACTGTTCTGCGTAGATTTGATGGGTACTTTCTATGTGGTTTTACTTTTTGTGTTTAAGATTCTTGTTAGATTTGGAAGGAGTCCTTAGAAGTTGTTGTGTTTTGTGCAGGTCGTGGCGGTAGTGGTGGATTCAGGGGTGGCAGAGGTGACAGAGGTGGAAGAAGTGGAGGTAGGTCTGGTGGTGGTGGGGGTAGAGGCTTTGACAGAGGTGGTAGTGGCTTTAAGCCCCGTGGTGGACGTAGTGATCGTGGAGGCGGTCGTGGAAGAGGACGTGGTGGGAGAGGTGGAATGAAGGGTGGTAACAAAGTTGTGGTTGAGCCTCACAGACACGAAGGTGTTTTCATTGGTAAGGGTAAGGAAGATGCTCTTGTTACCAAGAATCTTGTTCCCGGTGAAGCTGTCTACAATGAGAAAAGGATTTCTGTTCAGGTGTGTTTCGTCCATTTGCTGAACTTATTATAATATCTGCTCTGTATCCGCTTAAACAAGGATTTAAGCGTTTGTACCTTCAAAAGTATCCGTTTAATTAAGTATCTAGACTAATTGCTTGTGATGTTTATTGTATTTCATATTATTGTGGTTTGTGAATATAGTCAATAGTCACCTTCTAAATGTGTTTTCCTTCTTTCAGAATGAGGATGGAACAAAGGTTGAATATAGAATTTGGAACCCTTTCCGTTCCAAGTTGGCTGCAGCCATTCTCGGTGGCGTTGATAATATATGGATTGTAAGTCTTGATTTCATGTTTTATTGCTTTTTGTTTGATCTTTGTTGTCCATCTTTGATTGTTTATATCTCTTTGTTTCTGTGTGTTTAATGTAGAAACCTGGTGCTAAAGTTCTCTACCTCGGGGCTGCTTCTGGTACAACAGTCTCTCATGTGTCTGACATTGTTGGTCCTGTAAGTGTTCTTTCTGATATTGGTTCTTCAAGCTCTTTATTTCCCTCCGACCATAGGTTCTTAGAACTAAACTGCCTGTTGTTTTTGTAGACTGGAGTTGTCTATGCAGTTGAGTTCTCTCATAGAAGTGGCAGAGACTTGGTAAATATGGCGAAGAAGCGCACAAATGTCATACCCATTATTGAAGATGCCAGGCATCCAGCTAAATACCGTATGCTTGTTGGCATGGTTGATGTGATATTCTCTGATGTTGCACAACCTGATCAGGTTTGTTTCTTGCCCTTCATGTCTTTGCTAGTAAAAGAATCTCTTTTTTGCCTATAGTCTTTTTCTTATGGGTTATTAAATATCAAGATTTTCAAAGCGATTACCCGAGTTTGAATTTGTGTTATTTGAAAATCATAACCACTTTGTCATTTTCTTATATTCTTTCGCATATGATGAGATATACTCGGATTCCCCTTCACGACAGCATGAATGATGTGAACTCGAGTTTCTGATGCGTACATTGTTCTGTATTGAAATCAAACTCGTTATTTTCTCTTGTTCTGTAAATTCTGTTAGTATTTGTTTATGCTTTTCATTCTTTCAAGTTCTAACGTCTTTTGTTGTACTCATTCTGATTCTGGTTCTCTATACTGGATATTTTTTTGTGCAATAAAACTTTTAGATGTTATAATTTGGTTTTTTTTTCCCTAATTTTATCTGTAGTGTCATTTTTCATAATTGTATTTCTAAAAGTTTTTTTCCTTCCTGCAATATATTGAGCATGTGACGAACAACTCGGATTCCCCTTCAAGACAATTATGGGTGATGCAAAGACCGAGTTTCTGATGCTCCTACATATTTGATTTTTGTAATTCAGTTTTTTTTTTTTTCCTAATGATTTCACCTCACCTCTCCCCTTTTCTCCTCTACTCTTTCATTCTCTGGTGTTGCTGGTAGCCTTAATACCAATGTTTCCGACTGTGTTGGCGTTGGTGTATTTGGCAGAAGTCCTTGAAGGCATGGCCATAATTAACCTCTCAAATGTTAATTGCTTCTGAATCATGTTCACTCTGTCAAATTACCTCTGCAGGCTAGGATTGTTGCATTGAATGCATCATATTTTCTGAAAGCTGGAGGCCACTTCGTTATCTCAATCAAGGTTTGTTTTCAGAATTTAGGGTAGACCTTATAAGACATGAGGTCCCTTTTGCTTGTGGCGTAAATTAGATGGTTGGAAATTTTCCTTTTGGCCCGCTCATGGTTTGGTAACTAAAATCTGTTTTTCAGGCCAACTGCATTGATTCAACATCACCTGCGGAAGCAGTGTTCCAATCAGAGGTCAAGAAGCTTCAGGCAGAGCAGTTTAAGCCTGCAGAACAAGTCACACTTGAACCTTTTGAGCGCGACCATGCTTGCGTGGTTGGAGGCTATCGTATGCCAAAGAAGTCGAAAGCTGGTGACGCCTAGAAGTTGTCCAGCATCCTATCCATGATCTGCCTTTCTTGAGGAGGAAGAATGATCTAGTTATAAGTTTTAGAAATGTAAACGTGACGGTGTTCTTCCCTTTTATTTTACCCGGTTACTGGTTAGAAGTTCTAGAAATTGTCCTTCTATGTAGTAGTTCTGAACCGGTGAAACGTTGTAGACATTTTAGTTTTTATATAAGAGTTTAATTTCGTTTGATTATTTAGTGCATTTCATTACTTTTAAAGTTCACAATTGTTGAAGAGAAAAAAAAAAAACTTGAACAGAGCAGAACAAGTACACCTAATTGTGAAATCGAGTCGACCTCGAAGCAAAGCTCTGGTTGGCATTCGATTCAAATGAGTTTATACGACGTGAAGGTTAAACCCTTGCAGATTGCAACTGCAACTGCAGGGTTTCCCGCAATCGCGTCACTGCGGCTGTTGCTCCGGTTGCATGCTTGTAGGGATGCCAGGTCAGCTTTCTCAGCTCTTTCTGCGGCTGTTGCTCCGGCTGCATACTCGTAGGGATGCCAGGTCTGCTTTCCAAGCCTCTTTCTTGAGCGTTCTTTCGAATGCTTTACCTCCGTTCATAGCATGACATGATCAGTTTTGTTGTCTGTACTGCGAAACAAACTATTGCACTGTGTCTCCACCCGATCCCCCTCTTATTTTTTCGATCCCCCTCTTATTTTTTCCGAACAGTTATCCGTTCGTGTTGGATATATTCACCGTCTTTATTACATTTTATCTTGACGGGAAAACATTTTGTACCCGTTTAAGCTGCTCCTACGGTTGGGATAGTCTGTCCCGTTGGCTAGACGACATTTAGTTTGTTTACCTGGACAAATAATAACGTCATAACCAAATAAAGCATGGAAAGAATCTGCAAGATGTCGTGTGCGTTAGTAGATGTCGAGTACTCGTTGAAAGGGTGAATACAAGCTAAGCTTCAATCTGTTGAGTACATAGGGCATCTTGTAAAGGGGGGGGGGGGTGGAATATTGTGTGTTGAGACTGAACTGAAGCATATTGAGAGCTTTGAGCAGTCATCACTATAGTGTCGAACAACCCACAAGAGCTTTTCGATCTGTTGATCAATTGAGTTTTTAAGTCCTGGACATGAATCGAGAATGGATCTCAAACTCCTACTGAATTTGAATCGATGAAGAGGTCGAATTCTCAAGTCATTTGAGGTGAGTAAAGAAATTTACGAGTTTTTATCTACCTTATCAGTCTGATATTAATTACAAAATGAATACATTAGATTTTTCATTGAGCTGGTCATTCGATTATGGTGTCTGAATGATCCGATTAACTTACATGATATGCGATGCCTTTTTGAGTTTCGCCTCACCTGCAAGGGCAGGAGGCCGATAGGTTTGACAGCCAGATTCCGGCATTTAAGAGAGTAATTTGATGGGTGAGTTCGTTCTTGGTAAATCATATTTAGAAAATTGATGATGAAAACGAGTTTGTAGCTAGAGTTCCGCCCCTACTTCCTCGAAAATCTTGAAAGAGTATCCGGAAATTTGTTTTTGGGTACTACTTTTCTCTCTTACGAGTTATGTATCGTAACTTACGTGCTATTCTATATCCCTGTGAATCTAGGAACTTTTATTGCTTGATTTTACCTCACGCTCAGGCATGGTTTGTCCAAGTCGATAACTGAACCCACTTTTTGAATATCTTGTATGAATTTGTGTATGGTTTTACTTTCTTGCTGTTTCAGTCTCGGGGGCACAGTACCACCTAGTTCTTACCGACTGAGATGGATAGAGATTTGCAATCCCTTCGGGATACCTTTGCTACATTGCAGATTCTACTTGAAGCCCCTGCGGGAGCAGAACAAATTGACCTCAATGCACCTAGAGAAACAAACGGGCCAATCTTCGATACCCCCTTTTATATTGGAGATTCTGGCTCCTCCTGCTTATCAAGTAACTTGTCTTTGCACGATACTATGGGTGATCTGCTGTCTGCAGAAGGTAGGGAAGCACACATGCGTGGCAGGAAAAGGCGTAAGAATGTTGGAAACTTTACAGACAAGCTACCTGGTTTGAATGGGAATACGGAGGATATGCTGGTTGGACAGAGAAGGGAAGTGGTTAGCAGGAGGAGAGCAAATGCTGTAAAGATTACAGGCTGGCAAACAGATTTGAATGTGAATGTCAGTGATGATCCACATTCGGACATTAAACTCTGTCAATGAATCGATATGTTATAAGTTTTCTAATATACCTTCTTCTGTTTCTGTCAGTCCTGCGACTTAGGGGAAAGACAAATGCCTGTCCAACATGACTCTCGCAGGGACTATCAACAATCTGGAAAGCGGTTA
Source organism: Malus sylvestris (assembly GCF_916048215.2). Classification (NCBI taxonomy): domain Eukaryota; kingdom Viridiplantae; phylum Streptophyta; class Magnoliopsida; order Rosales; family Rosaceae; genus Malus; species Malus sylvestris. The sequence continues at coordinate 27,646,544 of NC_062260.1, forward strand.
CTTTACTGTGAAGGCGGCCAAAATGACGGTGTTATACCAAATCCTCTGAGTTTGAATAGAGCATTAGGAAATGTGACGGGTGCTGCAACTGTTGCTGTTGAATATTCTGCAGAACGCAGCGTTCTAAACACAAACAGGCCTGCTTCCTCCGGGGCAAGGATGTCTCACACTATACAAACGAAGGTATGTTGATTTGGCTGGAGGGCTAATTCTTCTTGAATCTCTCTTTAAATGGATTGTTTTGAAGCTCTACAACTCCATTTCTTTGTAACAGCCTCCATAAATAGTCTCTTGTGTTTTCGTTCTTGTTAGAAATCGATTATTGTTCATTTTCGGTTTAAGCCTTATTTGCATCTACATCATACTTCCGGAAGTAAGATTGTTTGGAAGAAGTGAAAAATGAAATGTAATTAGTGAGACTATTATGTTTTGAATATATGCTTTGCAGTGCCAGGAGGCACTTAACATGATCAAGAGACTGATAGACGAAAAAGGCCACGAAATCATGCCTTTTTCGTTGAGCGCATGGAGGCAGATCGTGAGCTCCGCTCACAGGATGAATGTATCCGGAACTGATATCCTGAATTTTCAAAAAATTTATCAACGGCTGGATCAAAGAGACTACTATGGAGTTCTTGATTTTGCGGCGGATGTCCAGTTAACGTTTAAATGTGTAGCAGATCAGTATCCGCTCTATTCCCCGGTAACATTTACTTCTCTTTTCTCAGTTTTCCCTTTGAATCTCTGCTCTTAAATTAATCCAAATGATAAGAATAAAAACACAGGGTTAGAAACCGAAACTTGTACTGAGAAGCATACACGATTGTTTTAAAGGAAAATTAATGAAAATGCCTTGAAAACTTTGAGTTTTAACGATAAGGATAAAATAAAGGGTAAAGTGAATAATATCAAGATTGACTTTTTAGTGTAAAAATATGATTTTTCGTTAAAGTGAACAGTACCGAGAGCTTTTCGTTAAAGTTCCCTTGTTTTAACTGCAGATACGAATGAAGTGCAGAAAGTCGGAAGTGTTGTTTTTCGACATCATGAAGAGAATGTTCCCGGATACAGATTTCCATCAGCTGCAAAACCAAGTTCAAAATCTTGCCTAGCTAGGATCCTTGTCAACTCTGTGCGGAGAGAGCCGGGCCTGGTGAAAGGGCAATCAACTGACAGAAACAAGGACAAAGCAAACAATGACAAAACGAGAGTGAAAATCACTAACCCTTTCTTTTATTCATGTGCGAGATCTCCTACCGCAGCTGTTGTTCCGACCTAGGTTTCTTGCACTGTACGGCATCAAGGAGGCCTGTGGGGTGGGGACTGGGGGGTGTTTACTTAGAATGTTAGCTGGGTCAACACTGATTGTTAGTTGAGTCAAAACAGACTGACTGATAATTGCTAGGAGAAAGACAAATCAGTTGTCAAACATTTCAAGCTTGTTCGATACAGAAATCAACGTACTTTTCACTCAGAAACTACAAAGATTTGCAGTCTTAAATCGATTGTTCGTTACGTAAAACCAATCAAAGCCGACGTGTTCTTAACGTCGACTACTAATTGATTGGGTTTGAAGGGTTCGAATTTTGCACCAAGGAACTTGCATAGACCATGTCAGATGCCTCCATGTTCTAGAAGACAACGAGCTACTGCATGTACGTTGGCGCCAAGAATGCAAGAACAAGACAGGGTGGTCCACATTTATCTTACGAATTCGTTCACTTTGACTTGTTCCCACTGCCGTTCTATTTTTAGTAAATTGAAACTGAACTTATCTTAATCCTAACTCATTATTGTACTCTCGTTCACATGCTTAAAACAATTACATTTTGATATTCGTAAAGTCGACAACCCTTTTATTTTTGTTTGATAAAAGTGAAGAGTGGTAGAATTTGAAACCTTCACTCACAAAGCCAAAAAAAGGGAAAAATAAAATGATAAAAGAGAAGTAAATACATAAAATGATAAGAAAAAGAAATGTCAGAAGTGGGATTTGAACCCACGCCCTCGTTAGAGGACCAGAACTTGAGTCTGGCGCCTTAGACCACTCGGCCATCCTGACCTTGCTGTTAGCTGAACTTAACAATAATTTAACCTAATGTGATTTTAGAAAACCTAGATAACCGAATTTTGATGATTAATGAAAAAAAAAGTTACATCTAATTAGGAGGAAATAAACCGAATCCCTTATAATATAAAAAATGAAGATAAGAAATACATGAAAAAGAGAAGGGGACATAAACCTTACTCTTTTAGAAACGAAAACAATAAAAATTCAAGGAAAGAGGGGGGACAGGAAACCTATTCCCTCTAAAGTCGAACCTAATAGTATAAACCTACACAACAAATCTTGCAACAACACAAGGTTAAGAAGAAAAAAAAAAGAAAGTAAGACAAACATGTATGTAGAGATGCAATGAAAGAAGTTTAAGAACATTTCACATACGGAAAAAAACCTCCGTATTTTCTAATGGGAGAAGGGTATCAAAAGAATAGTGCAACTAAAATTAATAAGAACATAACTAGTGAATAACCGAAGGAATATTTTTTTTCCAGTTAAGCTCTTTTTTTGGTCGAATTTTTCCAATTAAGCTCTTGAAGTATGTTTTTTTTTAACTAATTTACTCATTTTATTTACCATATGAGCATATTCGTCTTTTTCATTTTTGTTTCCAAAAAAAGAAAAAAGTCTCTTACATTTGTGGTCAGATTGCTTTTTGAAGCTTGGATTTATCGACAGAACCGACAAAAATTTTTGGATTTTTCTGTATAGTAGCTGCAATTATTCAGTTACAAATAGACAGCTGAAAGCTAGATTTTTGTAGTCAATTTCCTCTCATCACTCTTTCAATTATTTACAGTAGAGTTTTGGTGCATTGATGCTATAATTACTACTATTCTATCATATAACACGGTAATGTGTTCGTCGCCTTGTACCCACCTTTGAAATTTGAACTTTCTTGTCGTATACTATAGAGTAGTTTAGTATATCGCTTTTTCAAAATACACGTTCTTTTTAATCTGCTATTCACTTAGGTACTCGAAATATCTTCAAATGATGTTAACTTTTAGATACGACTATTTCTCAGGTTTAGTATATAGATAATATTGATGATGGAAAGACAAAAAAACAGAACCCTTAAAATTTTATGGGAATTCAGATTAACTTATTGAACTCACAATTGGCAAGTAAAAAACATATTTTCCTCTGGCAGGTAATTTCCTGCCTAGAGAGTTACCAAGTTTGGTTTAAAAATTCCAACGCAAAAAGTTACAAGTAAGCAAGGGTGCTTAATTAGGAGATTTTAGGTGCTCAGGAGAAACCATGATCTGAATTTCTTTATACACTAACACCATCTATCTTCTCGTCGCCGTAGTTCTGCCCGGCCCACTTCTTCATCCGGTCCGTTGTTTGTTCAACCTGCCACGAAAAGTTACGATTCAGGTGCTTTTCTAGAAAAACGCTTCTACAATCTAGAAGCGGTGTTAGAAAGCGCTTTTAACCCTTCCGGGTAGAAATCTCACAACACGGACTTGGTATAGATGCCTACGAGAGAATTTAACTTACCTCCTTAGTCCAGTTGGTTCTGTAAAGTATAATCACAAGCATCAATGTTTGAAGAGCAGTCCCGCATATCATGCCTCCCCAAATTCCCTACAATGGTGAACAGATTTTGGGACTATGATTGTCGAAGACATTCGAGGGAAAAAAAACCCGAGCTAGCTAAGGTTCGAATGGCTAAAGAACCGATCAGATTACAACATTTAGCAGTGGAATTGAAACCAAAATGTTTTACCTTCACTCCCCAATCTGCTACATAGCCAAGAACGATACCGAGTGGAAGCCCGAAGATGTAGTAAGAACCCAAGTTTATATAAGCCACCAGTCCCTGCCATCCGCCTCCGATGGCAACACCTGAAAGCACGAATCCGGAATAAAAGATTACAAGGGGAAGGGGTCAGAGATGGAGTTGAACATACATGGTGGACTGCTGAAAAAGGCTAAGAGACCGTATGATAACCATTTCGTTTTCAATTCTTAATTTTTTTTGTCAAACTAAAAACTGAAGACTAAAATGGTTATCAAACAGGTTCTAAGTAACTCAATTGTTACCCGAAATAACTGGTTGGACGCTATTGAGAATCATAGTCACTCCGAGAAGAACTGCTAGATTGGAAACAGAATGTTGCAATTCCTTGCTGGTTGTGAACAGGACAGCAAAGTAGTCTTTGGTTATCAAGATCAGAATCATGCAAATGATTCCGAAGAGCAGAGACTGACCAACCGTCACGTAGACTGCATATTTAGCTGTTCTTGGACGTCCCAATCCAAGTTCGTTGGAGACTCGAACACTGAAAATGCGCGAAACAAAAATTAAAATCAGGTCCAGGACATCTTTAATTAATGCCTCAAAAGTGTTTCTTGTGTTACAAGATTGCACATATGAATCTTGGGCACTTACCTTATAGCAGCATTGATGCCAATGAACAACATTGCTTCCAAACCGTTGAAATTTAAGCTGAAACATCAATTGATCAAGTAAAAAAACTGAATAAAGTATCAGAATTCGAGTGGAGAAATGAACGAAAACCCTTGGTAAAAACTGACGAGGGCGAGTTGTGGCCTTACCAAATAGTGAGCGAATCAATAGCAAGCACGGCATTATTAAGGTGGCCTGTAACAAGAGTTATACTCATCATATACCAAATCTCCAGGCAAAGCATCACGGCCGACTCAAGTGATAGCCGGACAAACGCCCATATGTCTTTGAACGCCAACCAAGAAAACCCTGTCCACCCTTCCTTGCACCAGTTCATTATGTAAATATTTTGAGCAATCACAGTTTCCCAACCTGTCAAGCTAAACGCAATGCCTATACCATATATACCCCAATCGAACACGTAAACGAATAGAAAAAGCCATCCAATGTGTACAACAAGCGCGATGAATCCAATCCACATAAGCACGAGAACTTTGCTTTGAGACTGAAGGAACTTCTGGGCAGGGAAGTTGAAGGCAAGTGAGAACAACTGCGGTATGCAATATCTAGTGAATGATCCGGCAAGATTAGCCACGTCATCTTCCTGCCCAAGAAGCTTTAAAATCGGGCCGGAGAAGACATAGAGTGGCGTGAGTATAACACAGCTCGTGAACAGAATGATCCATGATCTTTGCATGTAAACGCCGAGCATGTGCACACGTCCGGCCCCGAAAGCTTGGCCACAAAGCGTCTCTAATGCACTCCCCATGCCAAGCTACAAATATTTGTACATAATATGCATTAGCCGGTGTGAACATGTAAACATTTTGCAATTACGCTTGATGCATAATGAAGCTTTTTCTGAGTAGTGATTTTCACACTTCCGTTTTTTTGTTTCGCACTCCTCTCCTTGTTTATATTTCTCGTGCGACAATCACTTTTGTTTACGCAGTTAGAAACAACAGTGCAATGACATGATAAGATATGAGAAGGGAAGAACGACTACATTTTCTTTCTTTTTTTGGTAATGATAAAAAGAAGGTGCCTCAATTTACAGAGGGGGGCGTGAAAAAAGGTGAGAAAAAAAAAGGCCAAACCAAAAGCACTGGGAACTCCAAAACTAAAAGGGCAGTACCAATAATAGCAAAAAACAAAAGTAACTGTACCCTAAGGTTTCATAATTGGATGAATTTACACTTTTTGTCGTTATGATTTATTTTATTTTATTTTATTTTTCGTAATACTAGTGAGACTAAATTTGTAGATAAAATATACAAACTAAATGATGTGTTAACAATAAAAAATGGACACGTTTATCAAACCAATCATTAACTATCATGTCATTAATTGTCTATAATTTTAATCTCTTGAACGTTATCACTTTCATTTTCTTGTTTCACGGAAATGAACAAGATTACCCTTTTAATTAAATTTACATATTAAAAAATAATTTAACTAGTTTTATGATATTTAAATATAAAACCGTTGAATTATATTTTTTCAAAGAAATTGATTTACCCAGTTTTGTATCATATATTTTCCTCTCACTCTCACGCACACAACCTTTCATCTTTTACTAGATTTTCTCAACTGTGAAAAGAATACGAGATACTTAAAATTTAAGTAAGAAATACCAACAAAATATATATGAAAAATACTAGGGAAACTATGTTTTATATTTAATATATGATAAAATTATTACTAGATAATGATTAAATAATTGTGACATTGAAAAAGAAACAACGTACCTAACAGTATTTAAGAAAAGAAGAAAAGTAATGCAGAAAAATGCAAAAGCAAAGGGTCAAGTTAAAATTAAACAGAAAAAAACACGGGCAGCTAGAAATTTCAACCAGAGAAACACATATAAAAATATATCATAAATCTAAAGATTATCTATTTTTTTTTCTTTTTTTTTTCTGAAATAAAAGTTTAAAAACATAAAACGACACCCGCATTGGATGTTTCCGAAATGCGAAAAAATAAGCGCAGACCTGAGTTTACGGTCTTCTACATCCAAGTTAATTAATGTTTCTCCCCGTCAATTAAATTAATTTAGAATCGAATACCGAATTTAAAATTAATTAATATATAAATGAAAACTGAAAATTATGAAAAGGAAATTACCATGAAACCGAATGAGAAGGTGCTGATGACGGAGAGAGAGATGGAGACGGCGGAGAGCTCTAGGTTTCCGAGATGGCCGACAAACATGGTGGAAGCAGTGTTGGTTCCATAGTTGCAGATGATAGTGAAGGCGATGGGCCCTGCAATCTTCCACAGCTTCTTGGTTTCAGTCCACGCCACCGACCGAGCATCCTTGAAGCTCCTCACCGGCTCGTAGTCATGGAACTCGCCGTCTTTCACTCCGTGAAGCAGTGGCGTCTCCATTTGCGTATGTGGTTGTTGCAGGGACGCGTGTGCGGCCCTGAAGAATTTGGAGGTGGCTGCCCACCGGAGAAGATGGCTGTTTTGTGTTTTTTGGCTTTTGGTTTGGTTTAGGTTTGGTAGTGGAAAATGGAAGTGCAAAGTTTTGAGGTTTCTGTGTTACTTTTATAAACTTGAGAGCTGCACGCTTTACATGTTGCTCTGGTTTTGACTTTTACTCTTTACTTTGACACTACAACAACTTTTTTCTTTGGAAAAAATGTGAAACAATTTTTTTGTTCTTCTAGATAGAGATATTTTTCAATGAAACGCTTTATGTTATTATATAAATAGAGATAAGTTGTTTTTATAAGTATTTTTTTACTTATACTTTGGATGCGGTCCCTAGCTATCAATATTCTTTGATCAAAACCTTGTTAGTTTTTAGTTTTTGATTGAGGTTCCTAACATTAATGTAATAATGTAAGTTACTATATTTTTTAAATTAAAAATTAAAAATTGAAATTTGTAATTGTTTATATTAATGAGATTTTAAATAAAACCCATAATTTATGGGATTAAAAATAATAAAATATAAATTATACTCTCTATTATATTGTGTGTGTGTACATATATGTATGGGTACATTAACCAAAATTAACAAAAAAGGTTATTGTACCAAAACATGGATACATTCTCAAATCAACGAAAAAGAATGTACCCATATAAGTTTAAACTTGGATTAAAAAATTAGGGTACATTTTACATATAACAAATTGATATATTTGAGAATGGGTACATTTAAGATTAAAAAAACTGAAAAATTATATGAATGGGTACATTTAAGATTAAAAATTGAGAATCTTTATATATATATATATATATATATATATATATATATATATATATATATATATAAACTAATAGGTACAAACTTAATTTAATTTAATTTTTTATTATTTTGGAAATGTTTGAATTGAAAATTAATTAGAAGTTTAATAGAGGTGTGAGTATTAAACCCTAAATTAATTACTAATTTTTATATTAAAAAATTATATAATAAACATGTAAATTCATTATTACATTAATGCTAGAGACTTAAATCAAAATTTGATAACTAATAAGGTCTTAGTTAATAAACAGTAAGAACTAATGATCGGATACTAATTTTTCCTAATTACAATTTACCATAACAAAAACATGTGCTCTCGTATTGCACTCCTAGATAATTATTATGTTTACATTCATTCAATTGTAATTGACAAATTTTTATTTATTAATATTTTTTTTTAACAAACGATATTATCTACATGAATGTAATATTTTATAATGTTAGCCATTTTATGTTGTTTAATGAATTTTTATTGATTATTAGAATCATATTGTTTGCCATTTTATGTTTTTAGTATAATATTTTATAAAATATTAACATGATAATTAACGTTAAATTGTGAAGTGACAAAGAAATCATATAGAGTCTCACTATGAGAAAATGTCCTTAACATTTATCCTAAATTTTTATTGTTACTATTGTTATATTATTATACCATCAGATAAGATATTGCTTAAATCCAATACTTCGAGATACGTTTGCTTTATCTATATACAGAGCCTCCCCAAATCTAAACTACTGAGATTTCGTTTATCTATATACAGAGCCTCCCAAAATCTAAACTACTGAGATTTCGTTTAAAATAATTAAAGATAAAAATATCTCTTGGTGAATGTAAAACATACATACATATAAATATATATACACACACATACATGTATATATATATATATATATACAGGCCCTTTAAGGGAAGAGATCCCTATTTTTCAAAATATATACATACACACACGTACATGTATACACACACATACATGTATGTGTATATATATATATATATATACACATGCCCTTTAAGGGAAGGGATTCCTATTTTTCAAAAAAATACGGACACCCTCTTGACCATTGAATTTGACTTTAATGAAATTATGTGGCTGAAATTAAATCACAGGCTACAGAATCTCAATCACAGAATTTCATTAAAGTCAAATCTAACGGTAAAGAGGATGTCCTCATTTTTTTTGAAAACTGGGGATCCCTTCCCTTTTCATATATATATATATATTAATAGAACTCTAGTTGTCAACTAAAAGAGGGTGAAAGACTATTTAGTGTTCTATCACAACAAAAAAGTTTAAAATTTTTTTCTGTTTTTAATTTAAGCATCACCTCACTCCCTCTCTCCCAACTCCCACCTTCTCTCTCACTCTCTTTCTCTCTCATTCAATTTTTAAAATAAAAATAAAAAATTTCACACACACTTTGTGTGTGGGCATATACTAGTATAATCTATCGAAGCTATCTAATCAAGTTTTATGTGCAGATTTTTTATGTTGGCATGCCTAATAACCCCCTTCCTTGTAAAATTCGACAACATAACCCACTAATGTTATCGTTTGTAAAACAAATGGAGATTTAATCAAATTAATCAGCTACCTAATGTTTCAATGGGTTAGGTCTCCGCAGACCATGTCATATACTATTTAATTTATAATTTGGTTAATGGAGAAAAGTTTCAATGTGATAGGAACACCGTTCGGTACGTCAAGTGTTATAATACAAGTATTCAACCCTTATATTTATAACATTTGATGTAAGCGTCTATGTTTTTGGCACACTAAAAACCTCTTACGGTTACTGGTGTTCATTTTTCTCCATCTTAATTGGTCATGCATGGGTAACGTTGACATGTGGTTAACTTCTTATTAGTGCATGCGACAAGTACTCACAAATTAGTTTCCATATATAATTTGTGAGACATTAGCTCCACCAAGTCAATTTTTGGGTTGAAAAAATAATCCCAAGTAAAATTACATCACTTACCATATAATATGATTGTGGCCTAAAGAGCTAAAACTTGAAACTAATCAGGCACGTCTCATGACCTAAATATGTCACATAACAATATTCCTTCTTGGTAATCGTCATTAGATTTTGACTAATCATGAATTAACCTTCAGACCAACTAATTTTTCATCTCATGGTACTCATGATCTTAATATTAGAAGAGTTTTCAAGTTCGAATCTTCACACTCTCGATAATAAAACATAAAAACTCAAACCAATGTCGACCACAAATATTTGAGTCGAATAATCCATCACACAATCACCTAATGTAGTAAGTGAACCATAAAGTTATTGTCATTTGTGTATTATCTTTCACTTATATTAAAAAAAAAAAAAAAATAGCGTGAGCTCACGCCCTACGTACTCCCCCTACCTACCAATCGTTCGTAAGACTTCAAGTTTTCATCTCAAAGAATGGACTGTTAGGAATAAATTGGACTACCAATACCATCACAATCCATGATGCGATGCGATGCAACGTAGTTACTCTTTGTACCAGTTGTGAATGGTCCACGTATACGTAGGTTGGTTTTATAATTTGCACAAGATCGCTAGCATTACCTTCGGTCTTCGACTCGGTGGAGTTTCAGAGGTAAAAAAGGGAGGACAAGGTTGGTAGTATCATCGGTGCTTACTAGTCCACGCCTCCCCTGCTAAAACACTGTTTATTTGCTGACAGATACTGGTTATTAAGTTATTAATTTGAATCAGTTACGCCAACCATTGTTTAGCTAAGTTGTGTGGTGTGATGGTGTTGAATGAAGTTCCGTTTGATATTTTATTCAGGACGTCATTTTTCACGATTATATTTGTATGAGTTTCAGTTTAATGTATCGTCTTCGTATCAAAGTATAAGATATTTGCTGATTGACATATGGGTTATAATGCTTAATCATTCCTTCTTAATTTGAATCAGCTACACCTAGCGCTATAATATGTATTTCTGTTTATTTTTTATTACAAGTGATATTATAACATACTCTAAGCTACATTAAAAAAAGAGAATTGTTTGAACCTGAGACGAAGTGAATTGAAAAGAATTTTTTATCCAACAGAGCCATCTACCATTTGCCTCCGTCTCTCATCGTTGGAAACATTGTTTTAAAATTTTGAGCTGAACAACTTGAGAATTCCTAGCCATTAATGGATGATTTTATTCCAGAAAATTAAGGAATATTGTTATACAACCAACGTACTCTTTTGGACCAACTTATGTTAGAATTTGTTGTAGCCATTACTGCCAATGCCAATAGTCATAAGAAATAAAATTCGATTTCCGCGAAACATAATAGTCGTTGTTCAGAAGGTAATCGAACACTTGACTTCAAATTTATGAATAAATATGTACTACTAAACTCACTGTTCTAAAAATTCTTCCCTAATGCCGTCTAGACCCTGCCTAGGCCTAAGCGCTAGGTGGCTGGCCACCGCCCCGATTAGTTCCTAGGCATTTGAAAATTAAGAAAGTTCGCCTAGACTCGCATAGGCGTCCTCCTCGTCTACCACCTAGCCCGCCTAAACCTGCCTAGGCATCGTTTAGGTCTCAACTCTCACTTAGATAGAAAATCGACAACTTTCATTTTGCATTTTATTTTTTTAATAAATGTAAGAGACTTGTTGAATACTTATTATATACTTGCTCTCATATTTTCAATATATTCTAATACTTTATAACTTATATGTCATTTTATTTTGCAATTTATGTATACAATTACGTGTTTTTTAAGTAGAAATATGCACTTGTTTTTACAATATATATAATAAATTTACTTAAATCTGTCTGGTCCACCTAAACGCTAGGTCCCAGTCCGTTGCCCGACTAGCGCCTAACGTCTTTTAAAACCTTGCTTAAACTATAAACTCCTTACTGCAAAGAATAAAAAGTATCGATAAAATAAAACCCTCAAAATCACCCTCGACTCAAAATAAGATTGGTTTTCTTTCAAATTTTTATTGTTGCTTCAATATCTCAATTTTAATAATGACACCGTTATTTTGTTTTCCCTGAAAAGTTATTTTGATTTTTGGGTCCACTTTGTGAAATCTACATTCTGATATTGTGACCCTACATCTGTTATTTTCTCACCCTTTGAGTCAGATCCTGCACGGGCTGTAATATTGTTGTAATTAGGAGGCAAAAGGAAAGAACATAATGAACATTTCCGCTGCCAATAGAATCGAAACCTTTTGGTGAAGATCGTTATAAAAAATAAAAATAAAAAATAAATAGAAGATTTTACACCCATTGTCATGTGCATGCAATTAAATTATAAATTAAATTAGTAGTAGCCGCATAGATTCTTTGGACCATGTTTGTTCAAGATTCAGCCCAATACGCATAGTGCTAGTGGATTTTACACACTCAGGAGTCAAGAAACAAACAAGAAGATTTTGTTATTGTGGGAAAGTTCATAGTTTCTCGTAGTACTGGTAACCGCATAATGTCTTCAAGGTGAACGACTTGGGATCAACGAAACAAGGTAAGCTAAGTCGGATGAAAAATAGAGTTGACCTAAAGAAAGGGATTGGCTCTCGAGAAATGGAGACAGATGTCTTAGCTCGGAATCTGTGTGCCGTCTCATCGTGACCTTTTCGTTCTTTTTGGTCGGACTAAATGAGGGAGTGGAGGCAGAAAGCCTCAACTTTGACCACAATGAGAAGTGAATGTTGAAGAAGTACATAAAACATTGGCACATAAAGCCTCACTCTGCCCAAAATATACTAGAGGTGGGCGCGGTGCGGTTCGGTGCGGTTTCGAGTGAAACCACAACCGAAACCAAAACTTTTTGCGGTGTGGTGCGGTTTTGAAGCCAAAACCGAAATGAAACCAAACCGTTTGGTTCGGTTCGGTGCGGTTTTAAACGGTTTCGGTTTGATTTTTGAGAAAAAAATGTACAATTTAAAATATACACCTATTTATGCATAAGATGGTCTTATTTTCCTCATATATTAATTAATGAATATGCAGCAAAATTGCAACAAAAACAGCAACAATGCAGCAAAAAACAGTGGCAAAACTGCAAAAAAAATGCAGCAAAAAACAGCACCAAAACTGCATAAAAAATGCAGCAAAACAACAGAAAACAGCACCAAAACTGCAACAAAAAACTCAGCAAAGCTGCACCAAATCTGCACCAAAACTGCAGAAAATCTGCACCAAAACTGGAGCAAAAAATTGCAACAAAACTGCACCGAAGATGAGTTTTAAGAAGATGAGTTAAGGAGATGAAGATGTGTTTCAACCTTCAAGAGTCGAAGTGCAAAACTAGATGATAATGATAGTCTAGTAACCTAGTTGAACTAATTAAAAATTTAAAATATAACATTTATTTATTAATTTTATTATATGGTGTGGTTTCGGTTTCGGTGCGGTTTTGAAAACCCAAAACCGAAACCAAACCGTTTTCTTTGCCGCGGTTCGGTTTCGAAACCGAAACCGTTTCAAAATCGCAAAACCAAACCGTTCGGTGCGGTTTGATTCGATTCGTGTTTCGATTTCGGTTTTCGGTTCCAAGTGCCCACCCCTAAAATATACCGATACAAAAGCATGAGTACAATGCAACGCAGTCACTCTTTGTACCAGTTGTGAATGGTCCATGTACGTAGGTTTTATAATTACACAAGAATCTGCCAGCATTACCTTCGAGTCTTCGATCGACTTAGTAGATTTTCACTGGGAAAAAGGAAAAACAAGGTTGGTAGTATCATTGGTGCTTAGTTCTCCACGTCTCCTCTGTTTATTAATTTGAATCAATTACACTAACCATTGTTTAGCGAAGTTGGTGGTGCGATGGTGTGGAATGAACTTCCATTTGATCTTATTCAGGACGTCATCTTTCACAACTATATTTGTAAGCGCCATAATTTTTTTTTTTGTTTTCCTCACATTACTTTTGAAATTATACGCAATATTATTACTCAAGATAATTAGATGAATTTTATTTTAAACACATGGAGAGTATAAAATCACAGAGTAGACTGGTAAAGCCATTGCCTTTCAGATTCCGAAAGGAAAATCTCTATTCTGTTATGTCGTACCGCCGAGGGTTTTTATTTTTTTTATTTTTATTATTATTTTTTTTAAAGAAGGATTGTTTGAACCTAAAACACAATAGATTGAAGAGAATTTTTTTTATCCAACTAGCAATCTACCACTTTCTTTCGTGGACCATCATTAGAAACATTGTTTTAAAAGTTTGGGCTGAGTAATATTGTTATGAGAAATTCTAAAAAGACTCTCTTAAAAGTGGGACTATCCATATACTTTCTACATTTCATGTTTTGACATAATATTTTATAGGGTTAAACTCTGTTTACTACTCTTATGTTTCGTGGTTTTCAACATTTAGTACATCAAGTTTTTTTTGTCCCAGAGTCATACCTAAAGTGTTAATTTTAAGACAGTCTCATACATCCGTTAGTCAAACTGTTAATTCTCCCGTTAAGTGATGACGTGGCGCCCATATGGACAATGATTGGATGCCACGCGTCATTAAAAATATTAAAATAATTAATTAAATAAAAGTTAAAAAAAAACCATCCCTTCTCCTCTCCCCCCCCCCAAACCCAGAAGAAGAAGAAGGAAAAAAAAAAGAATCTGCAACCCAGAAAAAGAAGAAGAAAAAAAAACTCATCCCTTCTTCCCACGCACCCCCAACCCAGAAGAAGAAGGTAGGTGGGTCGCTGGGGGGGGGGGGACGAACTGGGTTTGGGCTGTTGTTATTTTTCTTCTTCTGGATTGCAGATTCGGCTTTTTTTTTTTCTTCTTCTTCTTCTTTTCTTTTTTTTTGGGTTGGGGGAGGGGGGGGAGAAGGGATGTTTTTTTTTTAACTTTTATTTAATTAACTATTTTAATACTTTTAATGACATGTGTTGTCCAGTTATTGTCCAGATTGGCGCCACGTCATCACTTAACGGGAGAATTAACAGTTTGACTAACGGATGTATGAGACTGTCCCAAAATTAACATTTTAGGTATGACTCTGGAACGAAAAAAACTTGATGTACTAAATGTTGAAAACCACGAAACATGAGGATAGTAAACAGAGTTTAACCCTATTTTATAAATTAACTTTACACTATGAGATGACTAGTCCATAAAAAGTTTCACTTTGAAAACCTCCTTACAATTTCTCGTTAGTTATACAACGTCCTACCTTGTACTCTTTTGGCCCAACTTATTAATGAATGTTATAATTCGTTGTAATGTTAGTTATACAACGGCCTACCCTGTACTCTTTTGGCCCAACTTATTAATGAATGTTATAATTCGTTGTAACCACTTCTGCCAAAGCCAATAGTCATAAGAAACAGAGTTCGTCTTTTGCGAAACACAATAGCCACTGTTCACGAGGGAATCAAACACATGACTTCAAATTCTTGAATCAAACACATGATCTGAAATTGTGACCCTACGTCTATTATTTTCTCACCCTTGAGTCATAAATCCTACACGAGCTGTAGTATTGTTGTAATTAGGGATCAAAAGGTGTTGAAGAATATAATGAACGATTCCACTGCTAAAGGCATCGAAATCATTTGTTTAAGATCTCACACCTGTTGTTATGTGCATGCAATTAAGTTATAAATTTGAGTAGTAGTGGCTCGTTGAATCACCTCTAGGATCTTATCAAAAAGCTTTAAAACACATCAAAACCTACACAATGTCCTTGGGGGTAGTAAAGTACATAGTTTCTCGTTGTATTGGTAACTGCATAAGGTCTTCAAGGTGAACGGGTTATGGTCAATGAAATAATGTAAGCAGGAGAACTCGGATAAAAAACAGATTTGTAACTTAGAAGAAGGATTGGCCTCTCAGAAATGAAGATGGAGGTCTCAGTTCGTAAACTGTTGGCCGCCTCATCGTGACCTTTTTGTTCTTTTTGGTCAGACTAGATGATGGACTGAAGGCAGAACGCCTCAACTTCGACCATAATAAGAATTGAATGTTGAAGAAGTACATTAAACATTGGCACATACCCTAAATATACAGATACGAAAGAGATACAAAAGCACGAGTTTTCTTTCATTTTATGCAGCAATGTGCATCAAGGATCTATGCTAATTTCATGATATATTTTTATATATCTTGTCAGTTTTTATTTCTTGGCTTCCCCACGTCTTTATGCGCTTTGTTGTTTGCTCCACCTGCATTATAAATAAGAAATTCAGTTACGAATTTGAAATAGTTTAGTTGGTTAGGGTAGTGTGTTAGTCTCATTCCATCCGAGTTCGTATCCCTTCTAGATAAATTAGAGTATGATAGAATATCGTTATATACTGATGAGTACCTCTCTGTCCCAGTTAATTCTACAAGTCAGAATCAGCAGGAAGAAGATCTGAAGAGCATTTCCACTCATCATCCCACCCCAAAGTCCCTATGCAGCACATAAAATTAGATTGAAAACCAAAGAGTAATTAATTAGACTGAAATGAAAATAATTAAATAAGGGTAGGATTGCTTATTACCACAGCTCCAAGATTTGCTTTGAAGCCAAGAAAGATGGCTAACGGGAGCCCAACCAAATAACTACCAAAATTTATATAAGCCACCATCACTTGCCATCCACAGCCAATAGCAACTCCTACCAAAAAAAAAAAATGATTACCAATTAGGGCTACAAATTAAGTTAATTAAGGAGACTAATTAGCTAATTAGGGAGACTCATTGGAAGGTTAAAACTTGTTGAAGTGATTATACCTGTTAAGACTTGTGTAGCACTGGTAATTAAGAAGCATGGTTACACCAAGAAGGTATGCTAAACGAGCAACGGCGAGCTGCATCTCTCCACTGCTGGTGAAAATCATGGCACTGTAGTCTCTGCTTATGAAGATAGCAACCATGGCTAAAACCCCGACGATGAGAACTTGCAAGACTGCAACGCAGACGGAGTATTTGGCTGCTCTCGGGCGCCCCATCCCAAGTTCGTTCGAGACTCGTGTGCTATGTGCAGATGGTAGATCATTAACAATGTGATACTAATTAGAAACACCAGAAAAAATGGAAAGCACATTACTTGACAAATAACATAGCAGCATGTATTTACCTTATAGCAGCATTTATTCCAAGCAACAACATAACTTCCCAATTCCAAAAATTCATGCTGAAAGAAAAGAAAAATGAAGCAATGAGCACCTCTTGTCACTCGTTTAAGTCGTTTACAAGGTATTCTAATAATGTTGGATAGTGGCCAAATTAGTGGCCAAGTGGACAACAAGCCAACTCTCCTTTCGGCTATTAAACAAACCAAAAGAATGAAGGACATAATGATGTGGGAACATCATTAGGAGGTTTTCCTTTATGATGTGGCCACATGAGTGGAAATTATGATGTTTGTTCCTTTTGTTTATATTAAGGCATTTGGTTATGCCTTTGGTTTTGGGGGTTGGGAACGGCAGATTAGAGAGAAGAAGAGGTGGGTTACTGTTTTCTATCCTCCATTTGTTTGTAATCCCCACGTATCCGTATCCCAGCGTGTCAGATATGGGATACGTTGGTCTTCCCCCGTGTCCATGCATCATAGACAGCAACAACGTAAATAAGCAGCAATAAAACCGGTTACAAAATTATAATTGAAAATATAACCAGACCGACACCAAACTGACCGTAAAAGGTTAATTGTGTGTACTGTGCTTACCAGGAAACCAAAAGGGATGATGAAAATGACACTGAGGGAGAGAGAGACAGCAGAGAGCTCGACATCTCCGAGATGACCGACAAAGACGGTGGTTATGTGGACTGAATCAGGTATTGAAAAAGAGAAGTGTAGGCCACCGGAGCTGCAATTCTCCAGAGCTTCACAGCCTCTTTCCTAGAGACCTCCATAGCCTCCCCAAAGCTCCTCACTGGAGCATAATCAGCAGCTGCTGCCGCCTCTGCATTGATTTTCAGCAATGGTGTTTCCATTGAGAGATTCAAAGGGGTTACTACCGCTGATGCTTAGCTCCAACAAGTTATATTTGGAGTTGTGGGGTTATTCTCTCACGTGATTTTTGTTTTAATATCTATGATTTTATTTAACTAATTTTTTTGTTTTTACAAACAATATTCTACATTAAACTAATTTAAGTTGTATAAAACGGTTTGCACTGAGTATAAGAGAACACATCCATCCAAACCAACATGACTACGCCCACTTCCACAAAGCCTAAGCAACAAAGATAAAGCTAAATCAGATGGGGAGACGGCCAATCAAGTCACAAAAGCAATTTACATAAAATAACTTTACCGCCGAGAGCATCAAGCTACTGCATAAAGCACCTGTCTATTTTTGGCTCCGAGTGTTTGAAGCGTAGTGTTAGTACAAAAATTTCACAACGTGTGGTCTGAATTTGAAAGAGTAGTGAAATCGATACCTAAATATTTCAGCAGGTCCTACAAGCATAACTGTCTATATACTGTGCCTTCCTCTAGATCCTAAAATATCTAATTTTCAATGAAAAAGAAAATTGTAGAAATGGTCGCTCAACTTTAACTCAACCAGTGGAATAAACCCTTAACTAAAAATCTATAACCATTGATTCCTTAACTCGTCACAACATAATTTCGTCAAAATTAGAAGGATTAAAGTTAAGGGATCATTGCTCCAATTGTGTTAAAGTTGAGGGACAATTTCTCTGATTGGGTTAAAGTCGATGGACCATTGCTATAGTTTTTCTCATTTGGTTTTCCATATTTGCCTCTTGAGTCAACCTCACGTGGGTGACAAGTAACTCATTTTGAAGAAAGTTCTAATGGAGTTGACGGAAATGATCATAGGTGCATATTTTGATGAGTTAAGGGATCAATGGTCCCTGATTTTTAGTTGAGGGACTATTACTCTAATTGAGACCATTACTACAATTTTCTCTTATTAATATAATCCAGTGGGGATATTTATTGACCACAAAAAAAAAACAATCCCTCGGGGTATTTGTCTTTGTAATGAAGATCATATACGTTTAGCTCCACTCTCGGTTTTGATGTCTTGCCCACCCCACTTATGGACGCGATTTTTTGCTTGCTCCACCTGCAATTTAATTACGATTCCAATCAATAAGGAACTTCAGGATATACAATGCAATGCAGAAACCAAAGTTGAAGAGATTTGAAATAAAGAATTGATTAATTACCTCTTTGTTCCAATTAGTTTTGTAAAATATAATTAGCAGAAGTATGGTTTGGAGAGCAGTTCCACATATCATGCCTCCCCATAGTCCCTACAATATTAATCAAATAACTCATCAAGTACTCGTTGTGGGAGTTGCCAAATTATCTTAGACATCATTGAAAGAAGAAAAATAATATTTATTTACCATGACTCCCCAATTTGCAACATGGCAAAGAAGGTATCCAAGAGGAATTCCAAAAATGTAGTAACAACCCAAGTTTAGATAGGCAACCATTGTCTGCCATCCACCTCCAATTGCAACACCTTCAAGAACAAGCAAGTCAACAAATGCATCAAAATATGCTTGCATGCGCACATGCAACACATATATCATAGATTTTATGTGCATGATGATCCATTTTGGTTATTATATAGTATATATAACATGCATAACGAGATACCTGATATTACTAGTTGGACACTGTTGAGCACCATAGTTATACCGAGAAGGTATGCCAACTTAGCAACCGCTTGTTGCAACTCCTGGTCACTTGTGAAAAGCACAGCGAAATCATCTCTAGTCATTAAGACAATAATCATGAAAAGAATTCCGATCAATAGTGATTGAAATACTGTCACATAGATAGAGTATTTTGTTGCTCTGGGACGTCCTGACCCAAGTTCATTAGAGACACGAACACTGCAGAAGAAGATAAAGTTATTATAGACACTGTAAATAATCAATGACAAGTGCAAGATAAATATCAGAAAACTAATAGTCTAATGCATTACGTGCCTTATTGAAATATTTATTCCAACGAACAACATTGCTTCCCACCCATTGATGTTCATGCTGTGGAGACCCAAAAAAGAAAGAATGCTATTAGAAATCAAAAGCTATCATATACCATAAAAAGAGAACTTACCTGCACTAGATACGTGCATTGTCATGTGTTTTAACTTTCACACATAGCAATATGCATTATTACCCTGTGCAGTTAAGTAACATCTATTTATGAAAAGAGTATAGGTAGTTAACTAAAAAATTTAAAATATTAATTACCAAATAGAAAGAGAACCAATGGCTATAACTGCATTAGAAAGACTGCCGGTGAGAATTAGTATACTCATCATGTACCAAATCTCAAGGCAGAGCATGACTGCGGAGGCAAGAGAAAGTCTTACAAATTCCCAAATGTCCTTGAAAGCGAGCCATGAAAATCCAGTCCAACCCTCTTTGCACCAACCCATAATATACACAACTTGAGCAATTGCCATCCCCCATCTTGTAATGTTAAATGACACAGCTGCGCCCAATGTGCCCCAATCAAACTCATACATGAAAAGCCCTAGCATTCCAATGTGTATAACCAGACCTAAAAATGCAATCCATGCCAGCACCTTTACTTTTCTCTGAGCTTGGAGGAACTTCTGAGCTGGGAAATATATGGCAAGTGAGAATATTTGAGGGATTATTTGGAGTGTGAATTTTCCGGCTAGGTTCGCTATGTCATCTTCTTGGCCTAGCCACTTTAAAATCGGCACGGCGAAGATGTAAACCGGCAAAAGGAAGAGGGTGGTTACAAATAGAATTATCCATGATCGTTGCAGGTAGATCCCAAGCATATGAACCTGTCCAGCGCCAAACGCCTGTCCACACAATGTCTCCAGGGCACTCCCCATCCCAAGCTAAAATTTCATTTCAGACAAATAAGTTTTTTGTATTCGGTACATTGATAATTTGACAATATCACATACATGGTATAGTACTATTTTCAATAAAATCACATGTATACGATATAGTACTATTTTCATTGTTAGATTTTAGTCATTGGGAAGTTTCAAATACGTCAACGTTTTTTGTACCATGTGTTTCAACAAAAGCTACCTAATTATTACGATAAGTTCTAACAAACAGTCTAACAATATAATATGTCAAATATCGCGTGTTTGAGAGAAGGGGAATTACAAAGGGAAGGAGATTAAGTACCATCAATCCATCAGTGAATGTGGAAATGACAGCCAGAGAAATCGAGATGGCGGAGAGCTGGATAGTTCCGAGATGACCGGCAAAGAGCAGGATGACTGCGTTAGTCCCATACATACAGATGATAGTGATCACTGACGAAACGCCTATTTGCCACAGCTTTACCGTCTCTATCCAAAACATACGCTGGAACGCATCAAAGCTCCTCACCGGTGCGTAGTCTTCGTTCCCGCCTTCATAAAGAGGAGGTCTATTGCTCAACTCATCGGCGCCGGCAGCAGCTGTGTGAAGCAGCGGCTCCTCCATTTGTTAATTAGGTTTGAGATTTGAGTTTGAGAGATTTGGTACCTTAGTTTGTAAATGTGTTCTGTAAATAACATATTTGGTCAGAATAAATCTTTCATCGACAGAATGTAAAATATAAATAGCTTTCCTTGTACAACAAGAAGACTAGAAATGCAACAAAGGAAAGTAACAAATACAAATCAATCATATAACTCCTTCCTATCTAATTACATTGACTTTCTAACAATTTCTAGTTACCAATGCTTTTCTTTATCGTTCCGCTCTTCAGGGTGTTAAAAAGTCACACACACAGGGATTACTCACTTTCTATAGCAGCCCAGAAATGTCTCACTTTCTATAGCAGCCCAGAAATGTTACAGAAAGTGTTGCAAAGCATTTTCTCTAATGCTATACTAGGCCATGCTATAGAAAGAATAAAACTTTCTATAGCATTTTTCAATTGTTATAGAAAAATGCTATGAAATGTTTTTTTTATAGTATTTATTAAATGCTATAAAATAACATCTGTAGCATTTTAAAAATGTTATAATCCCACTTGATAATATTTAAAAAAATGCAATGACAAAATTTACTATAGCAATTCCAAAATGCTATGAAAAGTTTACAATAGCATTTTTCAAATGTTGTCATAGCTTTTATTGCATTCTTGTACTATCCATAGCATTTGGCAGTATTTAGGAAACATCTATAGGGAGTTATGGAATCATTGTACAATCACATATCATTTCAGAAACACTTACTAAATCAAGGAATCTTTTTTTATTCCTAATTACCAAAGTAATAACACTATTCAATTATTTACAATTATATGATATCTCAATTTTTTACAAAGAGAATTGAACTAAACAAATACAACCATATTCTAAATTTTTCATCTCTGCTTTTAACCATTGCAGCAGCTTCACTTTCATTTCTCACTCACTGTAATAGTAGAGATCAAAGTCACTTAATGATGAAAATCCCTCAAAATAGACTACACATATAATCAGCATAAACAGACATATCTTCACTAAGCAGAAACTGAACAAAAAAGAAGAAACAACTAGAGCAAAATTCCCAAATATGACCAAATCCGATTGCAAGCAGCAACATTTGATACAATCTAATAATGTCAATAAAGAGTCATTATTCCTAGCAACATTTGATAGAAACCTGATCATTATAACTTATAACCAAAGTTTGTATATAGATATGCGAACATATATGTGGAATTAGAACAAGCAAGTTCTGGTGATTACATACCTCTAAAACTATCGTGAACGTAGCCCAATTATGGGTGAGCCACTATATATCTTCAAGCTTATATTATAATCCTCTGCACTTCATATCGTTCATCCCATTGTATCTTCTATGCATCCTCTAAGTTAACCCTATCAATTTTTAGCGTTAACACGGTGCAATGTACAATACTTTTACGTAATATAATTTTTTTTTTTGGAACAAACGATAGTATCTACTTTAAGTGGTGGGGGATTGGGTTAAGCCTCACAATGAACTTGTAATAATGTGGTTCAAATTCATCTTTGGCGAGAATCGAACCTAATACCTATCACTTTCAAGTGAAGAGGAATACTACTAGACCGTAGTGTAAACTAATTAGAGCTGCACACTTAGTTTATCACATGCTTAAAGGATTGAAGTCATAAGAGATTGGGACAGACTAAACTTGTAAAGCTATCAGGGAATGTATTTGATCGAATATAAAGTTGGAAGTAATCCTAGTATGAATAGGTTTAACTATTCTGATATGATAACTTTGGTTTGTGGTGATAAGGATATTTGTTTATACAATTTGATTAGGATTACATGATGGGAAGTAACCTAATCACTACCACCATTAAGGATATATAATAGAGGTCCCTGCATTCACACTGATTACGCAAAATAGAGAGAACAAGCCCCATTGTTTGTTAATTGCATACAGTAGTGTTGAGTGTAGAAGAGCTCTAGTTTTTCTGCTACAATGATTTCACAAGGTTAGTGGTTAATTATATTTGTGATTTGCTTATTTCCACTATTAACTATATTACACGTAGTGCTAGATGGCTTATGTAATATAATATTAGAGGAAAAGAAAAATCTGAGAATAAAATGAAAGCAATTGAAGTTGACTATTTAGATTCAGAGGGAAGGAGTAGGTGAGGTTTAGATTTTGAAACCCTTTCAATTAAACTAAAAAAAATAGAGGGTATAGCAACAAAGTGGTGACTTAGGAAAGGAAATATCTTGAGGTGGTTGACCTAAATAACGGTAGAGGAATCGTTTAAGATCCTAGTGCTGGTGGTTGATCAATTGAACAAGTCTAACTTAACGGTCCTAATGAGGATGAAAAGTAATTACAGTTGAATATCAGAGTGCGCAACGAACAAGACTAACAAATAATATGAATTTTATTAAAAGAACGAGAATGCCGAAACGGCTACAAAACCCTAAGAGACTACATTGTGGCTAACTTGCTCTCAAACTAAATTACAAGCTCTATTTATAGAGCAATAGACCTAAGAAACCCTAATGCGTAAATGCCAAAAATACCCGACTATAAAATCAAATCAAATCTCTAATTAATTTTCTAAATAAACCTAATAAATTCCAACACCCCCCGTCAAACTTATGGCGGTATACGACATGAGTTTGCCAACAGACGATGTGGATGCAAGCTTTGTTATGCTAACTTCCGATGCCAATTTCAATACGAAATTCCATCGGTGCAATTGCAAGATTTCAATGCCAATGCCAGTGCAAGATTCCAATGCCAGTGCAAGATTTCCATGCCAATGCCAGTGCAAGATTCGATGCCGATGCCGAACAAACAAACAACAAATCCAACCAAATTTTTTTTTTTTTCCTTTTGCCCGCATGGGCCTAAAGCAACAACAAACAATTTTTTTTCTTTCCTTTCTCTTTTTGCTTTTTTTTTTATATTTTCTATCCTTTCCTTCCTCCCCATTTTTCTTTCTCTTTTCTTCCATGCGAACAAGCAGCAAGATCCTTTCTATCTTCCTTTTTTTTTTCTATTTTTTTTTTCTCTTTTCTTCTGGGCAAACAAGTGCAACATTGATCTCAATCAAGCAGAGACTAATCAGCGTGCAGCAGCAGGTTCAAATTGGTCTGGGCGGTGGCTGGTGAGGTATGCAGGCGATGTTGGGTGCGGAGGGGGTTCTGACCAGGCAACCATCAGACTACGACCTTTTTTTTTTTTTTTTTCAAACTAAACCAACGACAATCTAAACAACGAAGAAGACGGACAAACAAACTGATACGAAAATGACAAGACAAACAAACTAACTAGCTGCCAAGAACAGATTCAACCCAAAGGATCAAACCTGTTCTAATACCAAGTTGAATATCAGAGTGCGCAACGAACAAGACTAACAAATAATATGAATTTTATTAAAAGAACGAGAATGCCGAAACGGCTACAAAACCCTAAGAGACTACATTGTGGCTAACTTGCTCTCAAACTAAATTACAAGCTCTATTTATAGAGCAATAGACCTAAGAAACCCTAATGCGTAAATGCCAAAAATACCCGACTATAAAATCAAATCAAATCTCTAATTAATTTTCTAAATAAACCTAATAAATTCCAACAATTACGCGGTTAAAGGACGATGTATTATAAGTGAAAAGCTGTAGGGTTTATAGGTGATGAGCCTTAATATTTAGTGAATAATTCCTGAACTGTCATTAACATTTCAAAAAAGTCGTTAAGAATTGCAAAAGGGAAGTGCATGATAAGTTAACTGTATTGAGGTGACAATACCGTTTTTATTATTTATGGTTCGTGCCAATTATTAGTTATAAAGAACTTTGTCGGTGCTTGATTGTCACTGGCAATGGAGTGTTGTTATTAACTTACACGTTAGATTTATTAATGTGACTTCTATTTGTACCATACTTGATCAATCCTAAAATTACTGAGCACCGGTTAACGTTATACCGTCAATGACCTAGAAGAGTTTCTCTCTAACCAGGAGGCCAATCACAGCGCGACATGTGTCGACATCAGAAGCCAATCATAACGCGACACGTGTCAACATCATAAGCCAATCACAACACGACACGTGTCAATGTCAGAATGAAACTATAAACTCTCTTCTATAAATAGAGATCAGTCTCTCACAATATTTCCTAATGTCATTTGTACTAAATCATTCACTAGTACTCACTAAAGAAGAGCTTGAACCTATGTACTTGTGTAAACCTTTTACAATTAATGAGAACTATTCTACTCCATTGACGTAGCCAATCTGGGTGAACCACGTACATCTTGTGTCTGCTTCCCTAACTCTATCCATTTACATACTTATCCACACTAGTGACCGGAGCAGTCTAACGAAGGTCACAAACTTAACACTTTCTGTTGTACCAAAGTCCTCACTGATTTTGTGCATCAACAACTTCTATGTCACATTTTTACAAATTAAGGGCATGCTTAGATCTCAAAGTAGGTAGGATAACATAAACAAAACACACACACACACACACAGAGACACACACAACAGCCATCCAAGCTCCCCCGCCCATGCAACCCCGACAAACACCAACCTCCTGCACCCAACACCCCGCCGCTGGCAGAAATCACCACCCATTCTTACCACCAGCTCAGCCTTCCTCCACTTGTTTTCTCCTCAGTCCTCACCAAAACAGTGTCATCATTAAATGGAGCAAATAATTTAATATACCCCATAAAAAGAAAAGGGAACTTCAAGTACTTTCAGCTCCGTTGGCAGTTTTGATGTCCTGCCCTCCCCACTTCCGGACACGATTTGTTGCTTTCTCCACCTGCAATTTGAAATACAGCCCATGACATGAAGTTGCCAAAGTTGAAGAGATTTGAAATATAAGTATTGATTAATTACCTCGTTGTTCCAGTTTGTTTTGTAAAGTATAATTAGCAGAAGTATGGTTTAGAGAGCAGTTCCACATATCATGCCCCCCCCCCCCCCCCCAAAGTCCCTACAACATCAATCACATAACTCATCAAGTACTTGGTGTCGAAGTTGCCAAATTAACTTGGCAACATTGAAAGAAAATAAATAATATTAAATTTACCGTGACTCCTAAATTTGCAACATGGCAAAGAACGTATCCAAGAGGAAGTCCAAAAATGTAGTAACAACCCAAGTTTATATAAGCAACCGTTGCCTGCCATCCACCTCCAATTGCAACACCTTCAAGAGCATGATCAAAACATGGCATCATATCATGTTTGCGCAATCACACACTATAAAATTTTGCACACATAACGTTTGTTCTTTGTTATATATATTACGTATAAGATGCATAATACACAGTGACTTGTCAAATAGATACCTGATATTACTGGTTGGACACTATTGAGCACCATAGTTATACCAAGAAGGTATGCAAGCTTAGCGACCGCTTGTTGCAGCTCCTTGTCACTTGTGAAAATTACGGCAAAATCGTCTTTGGTTATTAAAATAATAATCATGAAAAGAAGCCCAAGCAAGAGAGATTGAGATACCGTCACATAAACGGCGTATTTGACTGTTCTAGGACGTCTTAATCCAAGCTCATTGGAGACACGAACACTATATAAGTAAAGAAAGTTGTTATAAATAATCCAAAATAATTAGAGAAAATTGCAGGGTAAATACCAGAGAACTACTAGTCCAATGTTTTACCTTATTGCAGCATTTATTCCAACGAACAACATTGTTTCCCACCCGTTGATGTTCATGCTAAGAAAACCCAAAAGTGGAAAATAAATGCTATTAGAAATCAAAAGCTCATGTAACATGTAAAGGGGAAAACACCAGATACATTATTGTACTAAACCAATAACACATTGTCACATATCTAAATGATTTTAAATGACATTACATTATTGACTTAAAATATTGTTAAAGTGTCATACCCGCCGTAAGTCACAAAAAGAGTAAAGATTTTTTTTTTTTTTTGAACAAAACAAAATGGGTAAAGTTAATTATTTGAAAAAGGAAAAAAGTGAAGTGTTAATTACCAAATTGAAAGAGAACCAACGGCTATAACTGCATCAGAAAGACCGCCCGTGAGAATGAGTATACTCATCATGTACCAAATTTCCAGGCAGAGCATGACTGCAGAGGCAAGAGAAAGTCTCACAAATGCCCAAATCTCATTGAATGCCAGCCATGAAAATCCAGTCCAACCCTCCTTGCACGAACCCATAATATACACGGCTTGTGCAATTGAAATCCCCCATCTTGTGAGGTTAAATGACACAGCTGCCCCCATTGTGCCCCAATCAAACACATACATGAAGAGCGCTAGCATTCCAATGTGTATGAGCAGGGCCAACACTGCAATCCATGCCAGCACCTTCACCTTCCTCTGAGCCTGGAGGAACTTTTGAGCTGGGAAATTTATGGCAAGTGAGAACAATTGAGGGATTATTTGGAGTGTGAATTTTCCGGCTTCATTCGCTATGTCGTCTTCTTGGCCTAGCCACTTTAGAATTGGTGTGGCGAAGATGTAAGTCGGCAAGAGTAAGAAGGCGGTTACGAATAGAATTATACATGATCGTTGCATGTAGATCCCAAGCATGTGAACTTGTCCAGCACCAAATGCTTGTCCACACAGGGTCTCCAGAGCACTCCCCATCCCAAGCTAGCAAATCATTTCACAACGAACAAATAAGATTTCGTATTCACTAATAATCTGACAACATAACATATATGTTTGTCCACATGTATCATATATGTTGTATACTACTATTTTGACGTGTATCATATTTTTCAACAAAATTTACCTTTAGAACAATAGTTATGATGAACGATCTACTAGCATACTATGCTTACTTTAAGTCAGGAGGAATTAAGGGGAAGAAGATTAATTAAGTACCATGAATCCGTAAGTGAATGTGGATATGACAGAGAAAGAAATGGAGATGGCAGAGAGCTCAATAGTTCCGAGATGACCGCGGGTGGCTGGGTCGAGCAGCGGCTCCTCCATTTAGTTAGGCGTAAGATATTTAAGTTTGAGAGTTTGGTAAATATTTGTATGTGGTTTATAGTAACTTTACTTTGTTGCTCCTCTCTACAGGGTGTTTTACAGTCACACAAACATGCACTATCGATCATGCTTCGCTTATATAGGGTCACTTAAATACTGTTTAGAAAGTACGTCGAAAGTTTTAAATAAGGGATACTTTAGATGCGGTCCCTAATCCTTAACATTATTTGACTAAAACCTTAATGATATTCAAAGTTTGATCAAAATCCCTTAACTTTGTACACCTCATTATATTACAATTAATATTTTTATTTTTATAGTTTTGACATTAATTGATTGATATTTTATGAGATTTATAATCCTATAAATTTAAAATCCCTCATTATAATACTATTAGAAACGGTTACAATAAAATAATTCAAACATTTTGATTGAATAAATGGATAAAAACTATGTAAAAATAAGAAATAATAAATGGCAAAAGAATGTATCCATAGTGTTAAAAAAATTGGTACATTTCACATATAACAAAGTGGTACATTAATAAAGAAGAATGGGTACATTATAAATAAATTAGAGTACAGATAAAAGATTAAAAATTATAAGTACAAATGAATTTTTAAAAAATATAGGCGCTAAAATAAATTAATACATGGGTACAAAATAAAACTAAAAAGAAAATACTACAAATTTAAAAAAATGTTGCAAATTAAAAGTGGGTACAAACTATAAATATAAATATATGATACAAAGTTTTGGCATAAAACATAAATATACCATATGTAATTTTTCTATCATTGATTAAATATACAATGTCACGTGACGGTATACACATGAGTACAAACACAAATAAAACTTTAAAAAATATGGGCACAAAAAGAAAATAATATATAGGTACAAATTAAAAATGAAAAAAAAAATTGGTACAAATTAAAAATAGGTACAAACTAAAAATAAAAATATATGAAAAAAAATTTAGCCATAAATATACTAATTGTAACATTTTTAATACTAAAATAATATATTTAAAAATAAATATATTTTATTATTCAAATAATTAATGATGTTATTAATATCCAAGGACCTTAATTAAAAATTGAAAATGAATAGGATTTTAGTCAATGGAATAGTAAAAAGAAGGATGTGAACCTAATTTCTCTTTTAAATAATTACTTAATAATTGACTTATGCACTTCAATTTTTCACTCAACTACTCATTTGACACTCCACCACAAAATCTCGAAATCTGAATGGTTTATGTTTTAGGTCTTAATTAAATATCTTTCAAAATATGATGTTGACCACTCATTCATTTACACTCCACAATTTGATCTCATAATCTAAATCGTTTTTATTCTACTTCTAAGTGTCCAACAATCGCCTTACCCTACCATATATATTCTCAAACTAAAAGCTTGCGTTCAAATATGATACGTTCTCAAACTAACAGCTTGTGGCCAAATTAGAATTATCTTTTGTTAAACTAAACCATAGCCTATATTAACGGACAGGAAACACTTGAGGATGGAACAAGAAAATGAAAATAAAAGTGGATGGTAGTGTGGAACAAAGAGATGAGTCAAAAGCAAGGATCATGTGGCGGGGGTCATGTGGGGGTGGGGGTGGGGAGGGGGAGATGAATCCTTCAAGGTCTAACCTAACAGTCCTAACCCATGCATGAGAACGACGACTAGGTTGGAATTTATTGTTGGATTTTTAACACAAATAATCCTTGAAATTGACCATTATCATCAAAATAGTCTTTAAAATTAAAAATCAATCAATGTAGTCTTTGAAAATAGGTGTCGCAAATTAATGTGGTCCTTCCATCACAGTTCTGTTAAAAATCCCATTAATTGCTGATGTGGCACATAAAGGGGCCTAACAAGATTTACGGATTTTTATCAGAAATGATCCCTAAAATTGATCTACATCATCCAGATTATCTCTGAAATTGAAAATCAATCAATGTAGTCCTTGAAAATAGGTGTCGCAAATCAATGTGATCATTCCGCTACAATTTTGTAAAAAAATTGTTATGTGCTGATGTGGGTTTAATAATTAATTTAAAAAGTTGTCTAAGTACCTTTTTGCACAATAGAATTATTTTTTTTTCCTTATTGTAAGGCCTACTCCGAAGAGTGATCCCTTACATAAATTCTCAAAGGCACAAGGCTTAACCAAGGCCTAAGAGGGGGTATGGAAATAGTTTTCAATCAACAATAGACGCACCTTGGTTATAATCTCATTATCTCAAGGCAAACTTTGTCGTTCTTTGCATCGCCAAACCACCAAGGAAGTGCTGAACAAGCTCTCCAAGATTAAGGTTGTGATGATGTTGATCACCTAAATGTTAACGATGATGTCCCATAAGTCGTTGCCAATCAGCCAAGCCATCACCAAACGTGATCTCGACCCAAGTTCAATTCAGTGAAGGGTGTTGAAGTGTGTAAAGATATGTGTATTGAGATTTTTTTTTTCTTTTCCAAAGAATAGAGAGAATGAGGTAGAGATGTGGACTGGGATCAGAGATGATTGCAGGACTGGATTTTTTTATTGACAATTTTTTTATTAACTATTAAATTATTCAGCCTATTTGTAATTTTTTTTAATTTAATTAGACTTGTATGGTCAATTTATGTGCCATATCAGTACATAACAGAATTGTGATAGAATGACTATATTGATTTGAGACACTTACTTGCGGGACTACATTGATTAATTTTCAATTTCAGAGACCATTTTGATGTCGCGGGTCAATTTCAGGGACCATTTGTGAGAAGAAAAAAAAAGGACTTACGGGGCCAATTTATGTGCTACATAAGCACTTAACAGAATTTTTAACAGAATTGTGATGAAATGACTACATTGATTTGTGACACCTATTTTCAAGGACTATATTATTGATTTTCAATTTCAGGGACCATCTTAATGGCGAGAGTCAATTTCAGAGACCATTTGTGATAAATAAATTAATTAATTAAAAAAAATAAAGCCCCTTTATTGTTTGATTTTTTTGAAAAATTAGTACCTGGTCCCTAGTTACTAATGTTTATTGATTGAAACCTTATTAGTTTTCAGATTTTGATCCAAGTCTCTAGCATTAATGTAATAATGAATTTACATGTCAGTTACATAATTTTTTTAAATAAAAATTAGTAATTGATTTAGGATTTAGGATTTTAATACTCACTCCTTTATTAAACTACTAACTAATTTTCAATTCAAAACATTTCCATAATATATAAAAATTAGAATAAGTTTGTACCATTAGTTTTTGTATAGAAATGTTTTCAATTTCTTATATGTACCCATTCATGTAATTTTTCAAAAAAAATTTATCTTAAAAATGTACCCATTCTTAAATATATCAATTTCTTATATGTAAAATGTACCATTTTTTTATATAAAATCTATTCAATTTTTTTTCTAATCCATTTTTAAACTTGTATGATTACATTCTTTTTCTTTGATTTGAGAAAGTATCAATGTGAAGTTTAATCGAAGAAATTTACTAATGTTATTAAGGCTAATATCTTCTTCTTTTTTTGTGGTTTTGAAGAATGTACCCATGTTTTGGTACAATAATTTTTTATATATTAATATTTTTAATCCCACAAATTATGGGTTTTTATTTAAAATATCATTAATATAAACAACTATAAATTTCAATTTTTAATTTAAAAAAAATATAGTAACATATAAAGAAATAAATTATCACATTAATTTTAGGAACTTCGATAAAAATTTGAAAACCAACAAGGTTTCAGTAAAAAAAATATTGATAGTTAGGGACAATATCCAAGGTCTCCCTTGATTTTAATTATGTTTTATGATCTCATGATCCATTATATTATGGCAGCATTTTTTATCATCATTCTCAAGTGATGATAATGTTTACTACCTTATTTATTATCGTTAAATGATTTAAATTTGAGATTTGTGTCTATCAACTACACAAATTTAAAATTTTAAACTCGTCTAACGGTGATACATACTGTGATAGCATCACTATCACTTGAGGATGGTGAACAAAAATATTTTCTTACATTAAATATAATGTGCTTTAGCCATTTTGGCACGTGAGTAGTTCTGAATCATTAATGTACACCAGAGGGTTGGGATTTGGAAATTCGACCGGCTAATGTCTGAGTTTACAAATTAAGGGCATGCTGAAATCTCAACGTAGTTCTGAATAAACAAAACGCATACGCGCACACAACAGCCATCCAAGCTTCCCCGCCCATGCAACCCCGACATACACCCACCTCCTTTCACCCCACACCCGCCGCCGGCGCAATCACCTCTCATTCTTGCAACCGACTGAGCCTTCCTCGTTCACTTGTTTTCTCCCCATAAAAAGAAAAGGGAATTTCAAGTACTTTAAGCTCCGTTGGCATTTTTGATGTCTTGCCCTCCCCACTTCTGGACACGATTCGTTGCTTGCTCCACCTGCAATTTGATTTCAATATGAATCATTAAGGAAATTTAGAACAGAGGAAACAAAATTATAACTAAAATATGTTTCTTTTTACATTTTATTAAGTTTTTTCAATTCTCATATGAATAAGCAATGAAATGAAGTAACCAAAGTTGAAGAGATTTGAAACTGTTACCTCTTTGTTCCAGTTTGTTTTGTAAAGTATAATTAGCAGAATGATGGTTTGGAGAGCAGTTCCACATATCATGCCCTCCCAAAGTCCCTACAATATTAATCAAATAACTCATCAAGTACTTGGTGTCGGAGTTGCCAAATTAACTTGGCATCATTGAAAGAAAAGAAATAATATAATTACCGCGACTCCTAAATTTGCAACATGGCAAAGAACGTATCCAAGAGGAAGTCCAAAGATGTAGTAACAACCCAAGTTTATATAAGCTACCATTGCCTGCCATCCACCACCAATTGCAACACCTACAAGAACAAGAAATCGTGGCATCATCATATCATGCTTGCGCAATCACACGCAATATCGATTTTGAGAATATAACGTTTGTTCTTTGTTATATATATTACGATAACATGCATGTAACACGTATATAGTGACTTGTCAAATAGATACCTGATATTACTGGTTGAACACTATTGAGCACCATAGTTATACCAAGGAGGTATGCAAGCTTAGCGACTGCTTGTTGCAACACTTTGTCACTTGTGAAAATTACGGCAAAATAATCTTTGGTTATTAAAATTATAACCATGAAAAGAAGCCCAATTAAGAGAGACTGAGATACTGTCACATAAACGGCGTATTTGGCTGCTCTGGGACGTCTTAACCCAAGTTCATTGGAGACGCGAACACTATATAAAAAAGAACGGTATCATAAATAATCCAAAATAGTCAAGGATTATTGCAAGGTAAACACCAGCGAACTACTTGTCCAATGTTTCACCTTATTGCGGCGTTTAGTCCAATAAACAACATTCCTTCCCACCCGTTGATGTTCATGCTAAGGAACAAAAAAATGCTATTAGAAATCAAAAGCTCATGTTCCATGAAAAGGGAAATACATTAGATACATCGTTGTAGCGGTATTTCAAGCCAATAATGAATTGTCATGTGTCTACATTTTTTAAAGGGGTTTTATAACTTTAATCCTTTAAGAAGATTGAAATTTAAAATAAACCTAGTTAGTTAGATTACATTTGATTATAATTCCTTGATGTGTCCTTAACTCAAAATAATTAATGTGCATTTTATTTAATGACTCCCATTAAAATTTTGAATGTATTAATATACAAATTTTAATTTTTTTTTTTTACCAAAAAGAGTTTTTTAATTTATTAATTTTATTTAACATTCTTCAAATTTGAAAGACTCAATTAATGTATCGAAATATGTGTACCGAAATATATTATATTGAATTAATGTATTTCATGTTAGTACCGAAATGTATTATATTAAATTAATGTACCTAAATGTATGTACCGAAATGTACCTAATATTTGTATCAAAATATGTGTGTACCTAAATATATGCACCGAAATGTATTATAATGAATTTAATGTACCTAAATAAAGAAGACAAAGTACATCGAAATATATTGTATAACAAAAATTAATTTATCTATATGTTTACAACAAAATATATTAAAATAAATCAAATGAAAATGAAAATTATAATGAAATAAAATTAATACATTAAAAATTAGAAAGAAAAAGAGAAATAATTAAAAAATCAAAATATAATTAATAAATGAGGTTATTAATGTATCACGGGACTAAAATTAGATTTTAATCTCACTTATGATTTTAATATAAAAATCATCTTTGCCA
Organism: Malus sylvestris; assembly: GCF_916048215.2. Classification (NCBI taxonomy): domain Eukaryota; kingdom Viridiplantae; phylum Streptophyta; class Magnoliopsida; order Rosales; family Rosaceae; genus Malus; species Malus sylvestris. The sequence goes on from NC_062260.1 coordinate 27,680,907, forward strand.
ATGATTAAAATAAAATTTTCTATTTTTTAAATGACATTGCATCATTGACTTAGAATATTATTCGAATGGCAGACCAGCCTTAGGTAACAAAAAGGGTAAAGTTACTAATTAAAAAGGGAAGAATTGAGATGTTAATTACCAAATAGAAAGAGAATCAACGGCTATAACTGCATCAGAAAGACCACCTGTGAGAAGGAGTATACTCATCATGTACCAAATTTCCAGGCAGAGCATGACTGCAGAGGCAAGAGAAAGTCTCACAAATGCCCAAATCTCATTGAATGCCAGCCATGAAAATCCAGTCCAACCCTCCTTACACCAACCCATAATATAGACAACTTGAGCAATTGAAATCCCCCATCTTGTGATGTTAAATGACACAGCTGCCCCCGATGTGCCCCAATCAAACACATATATGAAGAGCGCTAGCATTCCAATGTGTATGAGCAGGGCCAACACTGCAATCCATGCCAGCACCTTCACCTTCCTCTGAGCCTGGAGGAACTTTTGAGCTGGGAAATTTATGGCAAGTGAGAACAATTGAGGGATGATTTGGAGTGTGAATTTTCCGGCTTCATTTGCTATGTCGTCTTCTTGGCCTAACCACTTTAGAACCGGTGTGGCAAAGATGTAAATCGGCAACAGTAAGAAGGAGGTTACGAATAGAATTATACATGATCGTTGCATGTAGATACCAAGCATGTGAACTTGTCCAGCACCAAATGCTTGTCCACACAGGGTTTCCAGAGCACTCCCCATCCCAAGCTAGCAAATCATTTCACACCAACAAATAAGATTTCGTATTCGATAACAAAATAATATATATGCTTGTCCACTTATATATGGTATATGTGGTATATACTACTATTTTGACGGGTATCATATGTTTCAATAAAACTTCACTCTAATCAAAACAATAGTTATGATGAACGGTCTACTTGTTTACGACATGAGGAATTAAGAGAAGAAGATTAATTAAGTACCATGAATCCATAAGTGAAGGTGGAAATGACAGAAAGAGAAATGGAGATGGCGGAAAGCTCAATAGTTCCGAGATGACCGGCAAAGAGCACGATGACTGAGTTAGTCCCATACATACACATGATAGTGATAACTGCCGAACCGCCTATTTGCCACAGCTTCACCGTCTCTATCCAAAACATTTGCCGCAACTCACCAAAGCTCCTCACCGGCGCATAGTCTTCGCTCTCACCTTCGTACATAAGCTGCTTATTGCTATACTCGGTGGTGCCGCCGGCGGCTGTGTCGAGCAGCGGCTCCTCCATTTAGTTAGGCGTAAGATTTAAGTTTTGAGAGTGGTTCCTGTTTGTATATGTGGTTTATAGTAGCTTTTCTATATTGATCCTCTCTCCAGGGTGTTTAAGGTCACGCATGTTGGGTGTTTAAGGTCACACAAACATGCCGTATCAATCCCTTATATAACGTTTAGAAAGTACATAGCCGAATTTTAAATAATTAATTATTAATAAATAACTCCAGTACTTTAATTTTTTAGTCACACAATTAATTAGTAAGTTTATACGGCATCAACCACTCATTTGAGACTCTACCACAAAATCTCGGGATCTAAACGGTTGATGTTCAAGGCCTTCAATTAGACGTCATTCATTGTACGACCTTAATTTAATTTCATAATTAATCTGAATATTCTCAAGCCAACAGCTTGTGTCCAAATCAGAGTTAGACTTTTCTCAAACTGAACCATCGCCTGCAGCGTGGGGTACCTTCATGGAATGTGATGTTAGCAGACAGGAAAATCTGAAAAGACAAGAAAAGGAGAGCAAAAGTCGATTAGAGTGGCAAAATAGAGATGAGACAAAAGCAAAGTCTCATGAGGCGTGCGGGAGAACGGAAGATGAATTCTTCAAGGTCTAACCTAACAGTCCTAACCCATGCATGAGATCGACGACTAGGGTGGAATTCATTGTTTGATTTTAATTCGTTTATGGACGGATCTAGGAAATAATGTTTGGGGGGTCAATAAGGATAGCGCGCGCAGCGCGAAATTTTTTTTTAGCCTCGTTTGGTACTTCGGACTGTACTGACTATTTCAGTCGGATAGGATAAATAGTCGTCGGATAGTACTGACTAAATTAATCGGGCGTTTGGTGCAGTGTCGGATTAATCTGTGCATGGAACAATAATAAATTTTTTTAATAATTTTTAACAAAATAATTGGTGTTAAAATGAAAAAAAAAAGGAGAATACTAAAAAAGAATTTAAAAAAAAAAGAATAATGTGTGCACCAACAAAAAAAAATGAAGGAAGATAAAAAATAAAAAAAAACGCAGGTCGTCTTCCTTTCTTCGTCGTCTTTCCCACCTGCAGTAAACCATGTTGATGAACCTTCCAATCCTGTAAACCCAACCTCCTAATTTCTCATACCACTACTTAAAAGCTCCACAATGGTAAAATAAAAAGAAAATTAAGATCAAATCTGATGAAGATTTACACTTTGATTAAAACCCTCAACTCAGAAGAACAAAAGGCTCAGATGGACATGAAAAAAAGGAGTAAAAGCTTCGTAATGAAACTAACGAGGTGCACACAACGAAACTCTACACAGAACCTGCAACCGAAGTCTTTTTCTTCTCGCGCGCGCGCCCTTCCTTCTTCTTCAACCTGCAACCGAAGTCTTTTTCTTCTTTCAGACATTTCATCGAACACGTGGTGTGCAGCTTCAAGAGGTCGCACCAGCAGCTCCAAGGGGTCGCACCAGCAGCTCTAAGGGACCTCTAAGGTTATTTCCATGGCTTCCAAGGGGTCGTGCGACCCCATTGACCCCCCTGTGGCTCCGCCCCTGTTTATGGATATCATGATCCATTATATTATAGGTGTATTTTTATCATCTTTCTTAAATAGTGGTAATATTTAACATTTTATTTATCAGAATTTAAATTTTAAAATTTGTATATATCCACTATACAACTCATCCAATTGTAATAAATAGAATGATGAACATCACTATTACTTGAGAGTAATAAGTAGAAATATTCTCAATATATTGTGGAGCCATCTTCACACGTAAGTAATTCCGAATTAATGAACACCAGAGGGTTGGGTTTTTGAAAGTCAACCGGCTAATGTCTGAGTTTACAACAAATGGTCCTACCTACAAAACTCCATTGAGTGCTTGGAAGAGTTCGCCTTTTGGAGTTATTTGGGTGTCGAAGCTGGTTTGCTCCAATTGTCTAATATATATATATATACGGGTTAGGATTTGGGGCACACGTTTTTAACTCACACTTTGACACCCATTTTGTAGGGTCATTTAATAATGTATTTTAACAATTTGAATCATCAATATTTTTGTACATTAGATTTTTTACACAAAAAATTAGACAAATCCAAAATCATTAAGACATTCATTTGTAATGAATAAAATATAGACGAATAAGGTTCTACAAACCAACACTAAATTTAAACTAATGGTTATACGACTTCGGATTTGGGTGATTTATGGTAGAGATGATATTTGACATAACATAAAAAATAAATGGTTGGATTGTTGAAATACAATACAAAATAGACCACACAAAAACGGGTGTAAAAATCTGTGTCAAAAATGTGTATCATCGAACCCTAACTCTAATACATATATGCAAAAATTAGGTTACAACTTACAATCCATGTGATGACATTTTCTTGACTGAAATCTTGTGTCTTTAAATTTTTTATTGAAGTCCTTTGACTTATTTCCACATCAATATTTAATATTATTTTCTTATAATAAGAAATTAATTGTGTTATCATTTTAACCACTTAGTATTACGGTCTGGTGGTATTCCTCTTCATTTGCAAGTGAGAGGTCTTCAATTTGAATCTCGTAGATGGCGAATTCGATATCAGATTAGGTTGCCCATTGTGTGACTTCACCGAACTCCCCCTCCGTGTAAAATATATAATTATACTAAAAAAATTTGGGTGTTATCATTCTAAATTAATTACTTTTTAATACAATTAAATTCTTAATCATTTGTTTATTTTTTGTATCCATTGAAAAAGAAATTAAAATAAGTGGGATAAATATATTTTATATAATGTACCTATAAGTGGGCACAATGTTTTTCTATTCATATTATGTACCATGCATTTTTATAAGTGGGTATAGTTTTTTATGCTTATATTATGTATCCATATTACTTACCGATATGTTTTTTTCTGTTATAAAATGTACTCATATGCCAATAAATTAGTTTGGGTACATTGTTTGGCATTTTATTAATATGTACGTAGAATGTTATTTTATTATACTTGCATTGCTTTTTTATTCATTTAATCAATCAAAATTTTGTAAAATAAATTTCAATTTTTTGGCTCTACCTTTTTTTATTATAGCCATTAATTGTGGAGTTTTAAATATCATAACGTCTCCCGTTCCGAATATTTAATTTTCAACGATATGAAATGACAGTTATACCCTTGGACGTGAGTATTGTGGTGTGTGTTATGCATATTAAAGGGGTTCAAACTTGCATTATTCCTCTATTATTGGACCCAATGAGAACTAAGTGTTTCTCTTAGTTTAGATCGGTGACTTTTGGACGACACACACACACCCACCTTTTCTCTCTCTCCTTCCCGTGCTCTCACTCTCTCTCTCCCTTCTTCGTACGGACCAACCCAGAAACCCTCTCAAACCTTGTAGATCGAAGGTTTTAAGATCATCATTGTGTTCGTGAGGACCATACGAGTTCAAATATACCATTTTCAGGTAAGGGAACCTTCGATTTCACATGGAAATCCTAGCTCCGATTTTGCCATTGTTCATGCATATGTGAAATCTTGTGTTTCAGGGAATTTGAAGTTTATATGAAGCTTAAGGAGGTCCTCACGAGTCTCGAGGTACTCGTTGGAAGGAATTTGACGTCGAAGGGCTGAGATCGACGTATATCTAAGTAAGCTGAACTATCGAGCTTTCTCGAGGAAAACCTAGTAGATTTTAAGCCTTGAAACTTGTATAATGTGATTATACATGCTATTAGCTTCATTTAGGTACCATTTTTTGTGGAAAATGGTGAAGAAACGAAGGAGAATAGTGGTTTTAAAGTTTTACCCAGAAACCGACGACTCGCGCGGAGAAGAAATGAGTATCTTCCTTCAAGGTTGATGGAATAAGCTAACGTCGTCAGTCATCTTTAACAGTTACTGTTGGGTTTTAACGGAATATTCCTGACGCTGTTGACTAATGTAGTCAGTATGCTTGTCACGTGGCCGCGCGTGGGGGCGCGTAGGGCTGTGCCCTTGCCGGCGCGTGGCGGATCGTGAGGGGTCCAAAATTATTCTAAAATTTTGGGGATGATCCTGAAGTTATGTAGGTCACTGTGTTATATTTAAATACCAAAATTGAGCATCATATGAGAAGTTATTAGCTAGTTTTGTGAATGTGCTCTAAAATAACGTTTTTATAGTTAATTTGCATGTAGGTGAGACTTATCCCAAGGACGAGCGCATTCAAGGACGGCTCGAGGGCTACGATCCTTCAACATACCAGTGAGTGGGCTTTTGGTTTTCAGTATATATTTATATACTTTATATTTTCCCAGAAATATGTGTTTAAATGAAAGTATACCCTGAATGCCATGCATATAAATGATATTTTCGTATATGAATTAGTATATGATGCTTTATATATATATATATATATATATATATATATATATATATATATGAAAGTATACCTTGAATGCCATGCATATATATAAATGTTGATGCACAAAACCGGAGGTCTTAGAACAACGTAAATCCGACCGTGAATCTGCAAGAAATGTAAAGAACATAAGATGTATCGTGGTTCACCCCAAGGTTTGGGCTACATCCACACTGATTGTATTGTATTTCTCTGATAAGTGAGGGAGAGAGAGAGCTCTGAAAGTGAGAGCGTTGAGAGCGTGAGGAGCCTTAGGAATTGGCATCTTCTAATTGTGAGGATGAGGGATCTTTTTATAGAATAAGGATTCCTCACTTATTACATATTTGCCCTTTCCTTTACCACATAATTACATTTAAGTCCCTCAAGTATTTATACGAAGTCTAAATACGAGGCCTTAAATATGGTATAAACAGTAATCCCCCAAGTCTTCAGTCAAGAGAGTCTTTTGGCTGGAGACTTGAAATTCAATCCATGTGTAGGCCGAAGTAACTAGATGTTGTCTTGAACTGATGCTCGATATGAGGCAGTGCTCAATCTAAAATGATGCTCAACTAGAAGTAACGCACGATGCGAGGTTGCTCGGCTCGTGGCTTATGTTGCCTTGGTTGGCTCGGTTTGTGGCGTTTGAAGGTGAGGGAGTCTCTTTTATAGAATAAGGGCTCGCTCCTCAATACATGAATGATGGGCTAAAGTCGATGCTCTTTAATGATGGTGAGGGAGTCCCTTTTATAGAATAAGGGTTCGCTCCTCAGTACATGAATAATTGGTACTCTCTAATGAAAGTGAGGGAGTCCTTTTTATAGAATAAGGGCTCGTTCCTTAATACATAAATAATGGGCTAAGTCACCCAAGTATTTTTCATAAGGCCCAATATGTGGTACACAGTGTAATCCCCCAAGTCTTCGGTCAATAGAGTCTGTTGGCTGGAGACTTCAAATTGAATCCATGTATGGGCCGAAGTGGCGGTTGTTCGGATGCGGTATTTGTATACCCTGCACTGAAGTTGTGTAGGTGAAGCTTTGCAAGTGAAGCTTTGAAGCTATAGCTTTGTAAATGAAGCTTTTGAAGCTGATTGACATGAGTAATGCTCATGAATGTTTATGTTGATTGACATGAGTGATGCTCATGGATGTTGACATGAGTGATGCTCATGGATGTTGACATGAGTGATGCTCATGAATGTTTATGTATGATTGGATGAGTGATGCTCATAAATGTTTATGTATGATTGACATGAGTAATGCTCATGTATGTTTATGTATGATTGACATGAGCAATGCTCATGTATGATTTGAAGTACTGGACATACTTTTGATCACCTGGTTGGTGGCATAAAGAAGAGTACAGGTTGTACATTTCATCACCTGGTTGGTGGTAATAGCGGCAGGTTGCCGAATAATTTTGGAGTACTGGGCGTACTTTTGATCACCTGGTTGGTGGTAATAGCGGCGGGTTGCCGAATAAATTTTTTTTTTGGAGTATTGGGCGTACTTTTGGTCACCTGGTTGGTGATAATAGCGGCAGGTTGCCGAATAATTGTGGAGTATTAGGCGTACTTTTGATTGCCTGGTTGGAGCTATTTTGGGCTTATGGGCCTTCGCCTTCTACACAACATTCCAACCCATTATTTTGGGCTTTGTCGTTATATATATATATATATATTACCCTCTGATGGGGTTTATACAGATGTCTCCGAAAAGATGAGAAAAATAAATTACATCATTAAAAAAAGCTGTTGCAGATATGGTTGGATAGTGGGATAACATGTGCAGCTGTTAGCTATTGGAGGAAAAAACTTCACGTGAAGGCAGGTTTTGGTCAGCATGCATGGTTTCTCATACTTTGATACTTTTGCATGTTCTCCGGATGGGTTTTTCAAAATGGGAATATACATTATGAGAGGTCAGTATACTTATCCAAGTGTTTTCCTCTTTCCTCTTTTTCCTTTTTTGCGTTGTCCCTTATGTGCTGGTTGATGATTTTCTTGCTTGACACTAAAGTGACAGCTGCTTTTCTGCCATGCCATGCCGTTGGGTTTCCTTTTTTTTCTTTTGCTTTTTCTCTATCCTCGTTTTCTGCTGCAATCCCAGCTCATTTCTTTGCCCTGATCTCTCCACTTCCAGACACACTCACTTGCTTTTGCTTTTACTTTCCCTTTTCTGCTTTTGTTTCCCGCAGCTCACTTGCTTTTGCCTTTCCTCTGCACCTTTGTTGCTTTTGTTGAATCGACATGATCTCCCCGGAGCCATCAAGATTGAATCCAAGCTCCATCATCTCTTCCAAATGATGCATACGTAAAGCTCTTGCTCAGCACCGGGCATCACCATTTGGTGTTTGAGACTTATCATGTTGAGCTGTATTATTGCACCGTCAAGATCAAACATACTGCGTGCAAAATTATCAGTGTCGCATATTGCACTGTAAGCTTCTGTGTTTCCCGTGTCTTCTCCTTCTCGCTTGGAGATGTCTAGAACCATAGAGTGGTATTTAATGGTGTCTTGGTACTTGCCAAATCTTTGCAGTGAGGCTCATAAACCTCTTGCAGCCTTCTGCTTGGCCAACTGGACATCCTCCATAGGCAGAGGAACGCTGCTGTATGACGTCGGCGCAAAGTCGAGGGAGGCTTCGTCGGCCATTGTCGTTCCTGCAGAGGAATAAACCTAGAGATATGGGAGAGAAAGGAAAGTTTGCGAAGGTTCTTGCTATGAAGGTCGAGGGACACGTACTGGGCGCCACTGGAGCTTAGAGCTTTGGTGAGAATGTCATTCTTCTCGGAAGATTCTAGATGGACGGTGAAGCCCAGGTCGGCGATTCAAACCCGGAACACGTTGTATCGGATCAGCATCTGGACCAAGTGGCGCACCGCGAACCCTCGACCTCCGGTGACCACGCATCATTTTTCGTTGAACAACATCAATTCAACGCACTGTCCTTTGAAATTATCCTTTGTAATCGGTTTTAACATATTGAAAGCTAAATGATTACTAGGAAATAGCGGTTGACCCTTTCGATTTCAACGAAGCACGACAGACTCGAGCATGCCGGAGTTCTAACTTCAACCCGGAGAGGATTCATGGCTGCATAGAATGTTGTACACAAACAGTTTACAAACTCAAAAAGCTTATTGAGACTGCACGTAACTTCGAAAAGAGACCTGCATGTATATGTGTAGTAGTAATCAACCCTCATTATTTTGCTTATTCTTCACAAATCTATGATTCATTTTCCTCCACGCCCTTGCCACAAACCCCTTCGTTACCGCCCTCGCCGGCCTTGCGCTCGGCTTTTGGTCCCAACAGTCGTAGGGGCCGCAGATCCCTTTCCGGCAAGATCACTGGAAGGTGAAAGTGGGGTCCATCTCGTTCTTAACCTTGATAGGGGTGTCAAGCACCATGGGCCCGCACAACAGGGATCATAATTTTCATTGTCACCTTGGGCATTGGCAACCATTGCTGATCTCTAACCCATCAAAGATATTCTCTACCCAAAGACCCATATGTTGTAAGAGCTATATGGTATAACTCGTGTTTGATTTTTTGGGTATTATATAGGAGTGTATATGTTTAGGAAAGCTAGCTAAAGCTTCTTTTTTGTATTTAGACTCAAAATGAGTTCTTTCTCTGCAGATGGATGGATTGGCTTTTTCTCAGCTTGGTTATGTTTCTTTGAGAAAGAGAGAGAGAGCGACTGTGTTTCTTTAAGCTAGAGAGAGATATCATGAGTAAAAAGAGAGTCTGCGAAGGTTTTCTGGAAAAGCCAAAGAGTGAGGTTTTTGGGTTATGCAGATTCACGATGGATAGTAGTGAGGTTGTGAAGGTTTCACGGTGGTGAGATGAAAAATTGAGAGAAAACCGACATAGTTTTTCGTGTCGTTTCCCACAGACGGCGCCAAATGTTGATGCACAAAACCGGAGGTCTTGGAACAACGTAAATCCGACCGTGAATCTGCAAGAAATGTAAAGAACATAAGATGTATCGTGGTTCACCCCAAGGTTTGGGCTACGTCCACTCTGATTGTATTGTATTTCTCTGAGAAGTGAGAGAGAGAGAGAGCTCTGAGAGTGAGAGCGTTGAAAGGGTGAGGAGCCTTAGGAATTGGCCTCTTCTAATTGTGAGGGTGAGGGGTCCTTTTATAGAATAAGGACTCCTCACTTATTACATATTTGCCCTTTCCTTTACCACATAATTACATTTAAGTCCCTTAAGTATTTATACGAGGTCTAAATACGAGGCCCTAAATATGGTATAAACAAATTAGTATATGATGCTTTATATATATATATATGGTGATGTGGACGCTCAGGTAAGCTCAGGTGAGTTATATTTGGTTATGTGAATTGTCAATGATGCGATATATGATTGAATAATGTTAAGCTCATAAAACTGCACCTAAGGTGATTATGATTTAGCTAGAGATTTGGCACAAGCCTGTTTAGTATGTCATCTTCCGCACTATATGCTCATATTGGATCCAATTTAGGTACACAGCCTTGTCGTACAGACCTTATTTATGGTTCCGACTCGTAGGTGACTAACGATTTATCGCCCAACTATTATGTAATAGTAGTATTGAGCATAATTATATTACACCCATTATTGTCGTACAAACCTTTTCGTTTGGTTCCGACTCTTGTGCAGTATGTTGCCGTATAGGTCATTGTAGTGACTCCGGCTATATTCACTTTTGAGCTATGAATTCAACCGTACAAATTACCACAGGGGTTCCAGCTAACATGTTATATTTCTATGAAATTATTCTTACCTGAATTGCTTACTCTGTTATATTTTGGCATGGCATACTTATGAAAATGATTATGTGAAGCATGGTTTGAATTGATATAATTACGTATATATATATATATATATATATATATGCATATATCTTGATTCTGGGAAAAATTATACATGTTTTACAGCGAGGGGTTAGATATGTTGATAAATGAAATGGTTTTGTAAAACATTTGTTTTTGCCCACTCACGTTTTCTGTTTTGCACCCCTCCAGGTTTTAGGTAAGTTTGCAGTTGCTGGGTGCGACGACTTCGGCGGTTCTGACCTATCTAAATAATTGTAGGACATCTTATGGTACTGTATAATTAGTACTTGTCCTACTGGACTGCATCTGGACTTCATACGCTCTGATTATGAGTGTTTACTTTTGTATCTTACTCCTAACACTTCCTGTTTAGTTGTGCACTCTAGTAGTTTCGGTTTTTAATTATTCATATAATTCTTATCTTCATTGCTTCCACACTGTACACATGGCTATGTCACCCTCACGTGATGGCCAGCATGCCTTGATCTTGGTCGGGATGTGTCATCTCAAGCTTATTTGCTTACATAGAAATACATTAAGACTAGTACTAATACTGTGAGGTATACAAATCAGAGGACTTTGATAAAAAGAAATCGAAACTTAATAAGATTTTAGTTAAGAAATATTAGTGGCTAGAGACTGCATTCAAATTAACAGCCAATATACACGTCCATGCAAAGTTGCGGTTGAGAGGAATCAAAGATATGTTTAGAGTGCATGATAACTTACTCTTAACTACTTAAGGTTTAAGCTACAAACTTTAAAACTAATCTTACTGTATATATCATGTAGTTCTACTAATTATTTGTCTTACGATGACACGTAGAATGCTGAATGTGCAAGAACATTAATTGTTTTTATTTAAGTAAAGAAACACCAAATTGCATAATCTCAGCCAAATTACACAGTATAGGCCTAGTGACACAACCATTACCTTTACGTAATCAAGTCCTAATTACATAGCTTAATCTCATAACCAAAGTGGCCCTTTACCACAACAGTGAAAATGTGTTGTACCCTTACATGACGACGTAGGTTCGAACCCTATCGACTCAAAAAAAAAAAAAAATAAATAAAAAAAATCTCATAACCAAAGCTTAATTATGGACTAGAGAACATGAGTTGGGTTATTGTGGTAACCAATTGGCCCAAACAAATGAAAAGATGATCGTGTTCTTGCCTCTTTCTACGGCCCATAAAATGTTGGGTCATGACTAGTTGGCCCAAAATATTAACGATTGTTTTCTGGGCTCTTTAAGCCAGCCAGGGTCCGTGGACCACAAAATTTGATGCGTTCACTATTGGCCCATTGCAAGTTAAACAAAACCAATCCAAATTCAAAAATTGCACATGATCAATTGTTTTGTAGCAGCATTCGATCTCCATTTTATTGGACGAGATCTCTTTACATAGATTCAAAAACGATACATATTATATATTTCTAATGAAATCGACCCGAAATTCTGGCTCATTGAAGTTTGTTTGCGGTAAGTTAACAACTAAAGGGACTCTCTCAAAAGTTAAACTCTTCATGAGCACTTTTTCATCTCGTGTTTTTTACATAATGTTTTATAATGTTGAACTTAGCATGAAAATTAATGTTAAACTGTGAGGGACAGATAATTCATGTAGAGTTCTACTTTTAAGATAGTATCTTCAACATTTTTCGGTAATTAAAAAAATAAGTCAAATATTTAAAAGAAAATTAGGAAAAAAGACCCATCATCTCCACTGAGGAGGTGTAGCTCACGTGGGACGTGCACTGACAACGTAGATTAGGGCGCAAATAAATGGAGGACACGTGGTTATGAGCGAATCTTAAGGCATGAATCCAACGGTTCTGATTCGATCGCACTTGGGAAAGACAAGGCTAACTTTCGTTCCCCCACTAGTCATTACGGCGCTCTCGATAAATTTTTTATTGTAACGGAAATACAAGTAATACATTAAATATTTTTATGTAATTAGTAGTGAAAAATTTTATTTTTTAAGTTATTAATTTTTTAATGCATATATCTTACTATTTATATAATGACATTTAATGTATCATTCAGTACGACAGTCACACTGAAAAATATTTCCTCAATCTTAGTGAAGCAGTCGTGTTTGTGGCTGCAGTTTGCGTGTTGTGTTCCACTATTTCTGTTCCACTCAGTTCATCACCTTCTGTAGCCTTTTTTTTTTTTTTTTAATTATTATTATCAAGAAAATCGGAAAAGTTCAAACTATTACAATAATAAAAGAGGAGAAGAGTTTCGAAGTTAGAACGTATATAAATAGAAATCTAACATTCTGGCTATCAGAATATTAGACCAATTGTTTGCACGATATTTATTGAATATCTACAATCATTCCTTGCAAAAACATTTTTAATCAAATTTAATTCATCGACTTAAATTGATTGAGCGAAGATCATGAGATATGTCGATAAGAATAGCAGTAGGTCCTCAAGAAAAAAGTATGACATCAGTTTAAGAGATATTACAAAAACATTATTCTTTTGACAAATTAATACTGTTACTTTACAAATAAATAATGAGAACCCTAGTTAAAAGGCGCATGCACGCTATCTTGCTCAACTAGCATAAATTGCATATGAAAAATAGTATTAATTTGAAACTTAATTGTGTTCAATTGACAACTATATTACGAGAAGGAAAAGAAAAACATGAAATACAAATTATGTAATAAGTCTACATCTGATTTAGAAATTGTTTCTAATAAGGGGCAGAGATTCTCTTCGGATCTCATTGTCCAAAGTTCAAGGATCAAATAATCTGGACCACTCAAATTAAATACAAGAGTCTTCATTCACGCATTCTGATAGTTCACTTCACACAAATCAAAAGCTCTGATCTCTTTTTCACACAAACTAAGGACCCAAATTTCCGAGTCCTTAAGCTTCGAACACTGAGATCCTGGTCTCAGTTCAAAGGCTAAATATTGTGGCAGCCTCTATTTTTTTTTTCTTTTTTCTTTTTATTTACAAGGTCGTAGCTGTCCTCTGAACAAGACTCATTATAAAATAAGAAAAAGATTGCTAGTTGTCCAACGGAATTAGTCAATTCATATTCACGAAATGAGAAGAAAAAGGGGTCCTTTTGCTTTCTAAATCACTACTTAATTACAATAAACAAATATTAATGCAACACAGAGATGTAATGACGCGATTTATAAGACACAAGACTATTGCCTGTATACGTTTTGCTTTGACGAGAAGAACTTACTTGTAAATTGAACGTTGAAGTGATCGTATATCAAACAAATCTCACCAGGTCAATTAGAAAGTGTTACGCATGACGATGCTTGATAAACTTGATTAAAATCTCAACACCATGACGTTTTGATTGTATGTGAGTTTTTCTTGTTGGCGGACAATAGAAAATAGGGCGGACAAACCATAAAGAGAGGAAGATGTCAAGTCACTTTGTAATCAGCCATCTCTTTCCGGTCACCACAAGGCTTGAAGACTCTTAATAAAACTTGTAACTGCAAAAACTAATATTGGTGACCCAATGATGGCAATATATGATAGAAAAAAAAAGGGATGTGTTATTCACACACCCATTTTTACTTCTCATACACCCTTTATTAATTTCTGCAATTTTATCTTCTTTAATTCAGTCGATCCGACGGCCACAAATTAAGAGAGTGTGTATGAAGTAAAAAGGGATGTGTGGATTTCACACCCCAAAAAAAATTAAATAAATTAATAAAAGGAAGCAGATAGTTTTTTTGTATTTGGCCATAATTATCAACTAGTTTTTTTTATGAATATTATTAAGTGCACAATTAGACGTAGTTAATCTAATTATAATTTTCAACCAAAACAAAAAGAGGAAATTTTATTGAGACCCAACATTTCTCTTTTTAAACTGAACTCATAAGGTTTTATTTTGAAATTCATGTTTTTACCACCATGTACTAAATGAGTTTAGAAAGAAAAATAAAAAAAAATAACTCATTGGTGAAAATACCTCTGATTTCCCCACCCCTCATCGAAAACACTCCCTCTTTCCAACCCTCGACCGCCGAAATCCTTTCTCATTCCTATTGAACGATTTAAACTGATTGAGTTTCAACCTCAAATTCGTTTCCCAAAAAATAGTAAAAGTTTTTGTGAAAAGAAAGAATGAAGAACTAGGGTCCTGCACACACACTCATTGAACTAGTTTTAGTGGTTGAGATTAAATAAATTGGTTGAATAAGATGACATCTCTCAATAGATTTATCATTATGGTGTTGAAGTATTGATTCTATATTATGGTGGAATGAGATTTGGGTCTTTGATTGTGGGCGGTAGGGGAGGTGCAAGTGGCATCGCTGGGTGGTTGGTGAGGGGGTGAAGAACATTTGGGTGTCTTTGGGTTTGGAGAGGTAGTGGTGGATGTTGGGGGTGACATTGGTTGGGTTTCTTTTTCGTTTTTTTCTTTTTCTTTCCAAACTCATTTTGTATGTGAGATAAAACAGTAAAGTAAAAAAAAAAAAAAAATTATAAGTTGAATTTAGAAAGAAATATTTTGGGTACGAATAAAATTTTTCAAAAAAAAAATGCAATTGTAATTTTCAAGGAAAAACCTCGTGAGCACGTGATAGCGCGTGTTACGTTGAAATGGACTGACTGGTTCATGCATGCATATTTTAGGGTTTTTTGGCATTGAAAATGTCCTATTTTATATGATGTGGTCCTGAATCTTGATAATATAATATTGAAATATATACATATAATTTCTCTAATTTTATGTTGGACCATTTGAATTGGTTTTATACATGATATTTAGTGTGAAAGTTGCATCAGAATAAGCCTACAAATTTATTTTGATCACAACTTTGCCCCACATTTGATGTGCTTGGGTTACGGATAGTTATTTATTCTTCTTTTTGTTTAACTTTTAAGAAAGCCCAAAGAAAAGAGAACGTCGAAGAAGGAAGAAATGTTCAACCTATTACCTACCCAGAAGGCTCGATACTACTTAAAAAAACTTAGCATCAGATTTATGAGAGCAATTTACATATATAGCACGAATAAAATGTTATCGTAGCGTGTCATGCTAATAATATATATATATATATGTGTGTGTGTAAGTTTTTTTCATTACATATTATTGTAATATTGACATTGAATGCCACGCTCTTGATATGGTTATTCTCAAGACACACCCTCTTTATGGTGGACCAATATTTCTAACATAGTAATGGAAAGTACTTATATCTCCTTATTATTTTTCTAATGAAACTCAAAGCCAGTTTGGGGTTGCTTATTTTTTTTTTTAAAGCAGCTTCTTAAAAAATATGGAGTCTTAATTATGTTTGGTAAATTAAAAAGGTGTTTTTTTTAATATGGAATCTTAATTATGTTAGGTAAATTAAAAAAAATGTGTTTTTTTTTTCTTTCAAAATCATGGATCCAAAATAGTAGAAAGCAGAAGCAGTTCTACATATGTTTATCAAGAAAGTGTTTTTTTCATTGGATCATGTAACAATACCAATTAATAAAACTTTCATATTTACATTTCTACCCCTATCTCTTTCTTTTTTTTTGGGTTCAAAGCACTTGTAGCACTATTTTTTACCAAAAACTTACATTTTTCACAGTTGTTTATTTTCACAGCACAACAAAAGCAGTTTGGAAAAAAAAACACAGCAACCCCCAAACTAGCTCAATCTTAAGCTATCAATGTTGACGCCCAAACTGAGTGATAACACTAGCTAGCAAGATAATGAATCTAAACTTTCTCGCATAACTGAAAATGATTTAGTCTAGCAAACTCATCAACAACAAATTACCTATTCTTTGTTAAATAGAATAGAGTTAATAACCGTTTCTATCGATACACCTTTATTTATTTTTTCTTTATTAAACATATTTTCATTTTTTCTTTCTTTCTTCATAAGGATAATTTGATTTATTATTATTTTTATTATGTTTGAGTTTGGTTGCTTTCAATCGAAATATTTAACGAAAAAATGAATAAGTGTACCAAAATCGATAATATATAAACGGATCACTTTATATTAAACGAGGAAAACGAATAAAATGAAACCTTTACATTGCGTGTGCCGTGTACGAACTCAATTTATTACTAACAACGTCCCACACTCAATGCTTTTATTATATTAAAATTGTGTCGGTTAGTAAGAGTGTAAGCCCAACTACCTCGGAGTGATTTAATTGTTGAAGACGAATTTCAAATATGTAATTCACTAGTAGTATATTTTGGATTCGATTTATGACGTTGACGAATTACACGATAATGGTTAGAGAATACAAAATACTTCTATGAATCTTTTCGACCTCAAAAAAGTAGATTGTCATTGTAAAGCCACTAGATGACTATGGCTAGTAAAACAGTTTGGCACATATGTGTCATAATACAATTTATTGAAGAAAAAAAAATTCTTTAAATTTTCAACTATTATATTATTACACTTGGTATTTTTAACTGTATTTTCGACACACTTAAAAAATCTTTCAAATTGTTGACGGGTAGATTCTTGCTTGAGTTGTGAACTCTTGGACCAATGAAAATCTCATGTTTCATTTTTGTGAGTGTGGATGTCGTGTGGCAGTGGATGTCGTGTGCACATCACTCTTCAAATAGCGCGTTGACCTCGTCCTTCATGCAGTCGGCGCTCAAACCATCTGGGAACCGTTTATTCCCGGTTAAATCTAACTCTCGTGCCGATATGGATATATTTCTTAATATTTAAATCCTTGCAACTTTTAAAATAAAAACCCATATATATTATAACTTCTAAATAAAATTCAAATTTTAAATAGGGATTTTTGAACCTTAATCCTTCAAGAAGATTAAAATTTAAAAAAAAACCTAGTGTTAGATTAAATATTGATTTTAGTTCCTAATATGTCCTTAATTCAAAATAATTAATGTGCATTTTATTTAATGTCTTCCATTAAATATTTAAATTTATTAATACACAAATTTTAATTTATTTTTTGACCAAAAAAGAGTTTTTTAATTTATTAATTATATTAAACATTCTTCAAATTTGAAAGACTCAATTAATGTACCTAAATGTTAATACCGAAATGTATGTACCTAAATATATGCACCGAAATGTATTAATATTAAATTAATGTACCTAAATGTGTGTATCGAAATGTATGCGCCGAAATGTTAGTACCGAAAATGTATTATATTGAATTAATGTACCTAAATGTTTGTATCAAAATGTATGTACCGAAATGTGTGTACCTAAATATATGCACCGAAATGTATTATAATGAATTTAATATACCTAAATGAAGAAGATAAAGTACATCGAAACATATTGTATAACAAAAATTAGTTTATCTAAATGTTCACAACAAAATATATTACGATGAATGAAATGAAAATAAAAATTATAATGAAATAAAATTAATACATTAAAAATTAGAAAGAAAAAGATAAATAATTAAAAAATCAAAATATAATTAATAAATGAGGTTATTAATGTATCAAAGGACAAAAATTAGATTTTGATCTTACTCATGATTTTAATCAAAAAGTCATAAATTAGATTTTGATCTTACTCATGATTTTAATCAAAAAGTCATCTTTGCCAAGAATTAAAATGAAGTTTTCTATTTTAAATATGATGTCATGTTGGATAAAAGATGTCCATGAATTTGTGTTTATTTACAAAATCATGCCACCATATCTCTTATACGTTTCTTTTATACATTTAATTTGTTTAATATATTTTTAATTTTGTGTGAACTCCTCCAATCCAAAACCTAATTAGATCAAATATATACGGACATATATTCTACATTTATGTATACTAGTACCATAAAAAGAAGTAGGTAAATTAATTTTGTTACAAATTTAAAAAGTAGGCACATTAATTTTCATGTAATTATACAGTAGATAAATTATTTTTATAAAATTAAACAATAGATATTGTTTTCAAAAAGTTAATTTTCATAGTAAGTAAACTATTTTCATGTAATTATATTGTAGGTATAAAATTAAACAATAGATATTGTTTTCATAAAATTAATTTTCATAGTAGGTAAATTATTTTAATGTAATTAAACAATAGATATTGTTGAAAATAAACACTAAATTAAGTATATTCAAATTGTAATTTATTGTCAAAATTAAAAAAAATTCCAAATTAATTCCTTCATCTAGAACCACACTTCATGGCTACAAGACTTTGCCAAATTCAATGCACATGATCAATTAAAACAAAACTACAAGAACTTTCCATACTAGCTTAGATGAGGTGTATTAGGGATCCAAAAAATATAAAAACAGACACATAAACTTAATTTGGTAAGTTGCTTAGTTGAATCCTAATCATTGGGTTTTATTCGAATAAATATTATATGATGGGCTAGAGGCTAGAAAAAATGAATTTGGAGGGGGAAAGTTAAATTTTCAGTTTTATTATTATTATTATTATTTTTTAACAAAATGCTATGGATATTTAATTTGGATTTTAAATTGACTTTGTTTAGTCATCTTTTATGCTATTATTTTATGGTGTTTTAATAAAACCGTCTAATATTAAAAAAAAATTTCAAACTCTCAAGCCAAATACGGGCCTGCATTTAAAATAAGGCTTTTTATATTAGCACCCCACAAAATGTTGAATATACGTCACATTAAAATTTAACATGAATGACTTATTTACTCTACTAGGCAATGACAATTTTGACCTTATTAGGTTTAAAAAATAATAATAAAATTAACTTTTAACGTATTATTTATCTCCTTCAATTATCAAAACCCCTCACACCCTCCATTGTTGAATAAAACTCTAAGCAATGAAACTACAAACATGTTGATTAAGAAAAATTATTTTTTACGAATGGAACACGAAATTAGTGTTTCAAAAGCTTTGAAATCATTATTATTGTTATTGAAAAACATTCAAATGAACCTAAACATTTTTTCAAATCATTCAATTTGAAATCATTCGGCAAACTAAAGTTTAGATGGTTTGAAATCATTTGGCAAAATTAAAAATGATTGTTATAAGATTTGAGAAATGTGGGGTGTATAAAAAATGTGGGATGTGTATAGAAAATGTAAGGTGTATATTAAGAATGTAGGGTGTGAGGGTATTATGGGGAAGGAAGTGGGCTGTATTAATATAATTTTTAATTGAAAAAGTAAATGTGAGGTGTATTAAGTATGTAGGGTTTATTCAACAATTTGTGGGGTGCTAATATAATAAGCCTTAAAATAATTAATGGCTCATTTGAAACTGCTTTTAAATTAGCTGAAAATGTTTTTGAAACTAATCGCTAGTAAAAATGCAAGTGAATTATGGAAAAAAATTTTGAAGTGCTTCCGACATAAACACATAACTGATACTTCTTGCATGAAGCGCTTTAAGTGCTTTTGGAACTCATATTTTTTTTTAAAATGCTTTCAATCATTTAAAATAGGGAACTTTAACGAAAAGCACCCGGTACTGTTCACTTTAACGAAAAACCACATTTTTACACTAAAAAGTCAATCCTTGTACTATTCACTTTACCCTTTATTTTGTCCTTATCATTAAAACTTAAAGTTTTCAAGCCATTTTCATTAGTTTTCCTTTTAAAATATATCCAAATGAGCCCTAAAATACCTTGTGTTATCGTGAATGCTAATTTATATGACACGAATGTAATTTTGTAGTGCCCAATACTACTCATACAATTACAATATAAGAATTTTTTAATTTAACACTTCTACTATTAGTACGAAATGTCACATGTCACAGTAAACTTCATTTGCCGCTATGTGGCGTCCAGAGTCACTAATACGAAATGAGAGAAAACCTTTTCTACTTAAAATTATATTGCCACGAATTATGAGTGATTCCTTCTCTGTTAGCTCTACCAACTCCTAAATAGACAGCTTTCCCTAATAAAGTAGTCGAGTGTACGATTACGGTTTTGACCTCGAATTATAATTAATTATTGTTGTAGGTGGAGGTGGTGGGTGCACTGGAAAGAAACGAAGTTGCAAAGGAATTTGGTAAATTTAGATAGGGGTGTGCTATCCATACATTTTATTTTATTTTTCACACACTTCTTGATAATTTATGTTATTTAGATCTTATTCAATTCATTTGATCTGACCACCGAAAATTAAAAAAATATGTAAAAAGTAAAATGGGGTGTGTGAATATCACATCCTATTTGGATACTTTGAAGAGTTCGTTTTTCTCAACCTCCTAACCAATTTGACCGTTATTCTCCATTAAAAATCATGTCACGTGTCTTTTTAATTAATCATGGTTAATCAAGGCGTTTATACATTCTTACAGTTTTTTGCTATGGTGAAAGCATGAATACAGTTTTACAAAAAAATCATAAACTCTTAATTCAATGATCATATGATTTTAGATTTAGATAATTTTTTGTATACATGATCTTTGAAAGAATACTCAAAAGATAAACAGTTCGAATCGGTAAAATACATTACAAAATAGGGAGACTATATTCACACATCCCAAATTACGTCTTTCACATTCTTTTAATTTTTTAATATTTTTCTATCAAGTTTGGTGGTGTGTAGAAAATATTAAAAAATTTATAAAGTATGGGAAAAGTAATTTGGGATGTGTGAATATAATCTCTACAAAATAAGCCCTACAAAAAATCTGCACAAAATTGTGTCAAAAAAGTGGTGCCACGATCCGGTTCTTATATTTGTATGATAACTATGGTTAATTAAAATGACACATATCATGATTTTAGAGGAAGGATAACGATTAGTTTGTGTTAGGGAGGAAGCAAAAACTGACTTTATTTAGAAAGTGCTTCTTGGTCACAAAATTAGATGGATCTGGCTTCTCTGCCCTCCCATTTCCTATACACTCTCATTCTCTCTTATTTATATGGCCACAGTTAAGCCATTTCAACATTTTATACTATTACTTTTTGTCTTATTATCTCTATAAAAAAATCAATATAAAATGTTAACATGACTTAACCGTGATCGCAAAAAATAAAAAAAAATGGAAGTATGGATAGTGGAAGGGCAGAGAGGCTGGATCCAAATTAGATTCGAGAATACACATGGTACAAGGAGGTTGAGTGAGGCAAGGGACGAGTGGCACACATGTTGTGTGCTTGACACGTGTCGAGTTCTAGAGGCATTTGGTTTTTGTAGCATAGATTCTTTAGTTGCTCACCAAATTCTCATGCATTTTGCTCCACACGAAACCCTCCTTTGAAACATTAAGTAGTTGGTCGTACAAGTATAACTAGTCAAAATTTTCACATTGCATCAATTGCACACTATCCAAATTAATTAAAAACACAAAGAGGACATTTCACAATAGTATGGTAAATATTTTACAAAGTTTTTTTCAGCATTACAGTCACGAGTCTCTTTATATGAGAAAGATCTCTAATTACCAATTTGCACTACAACAGAAAGCCTCCTCTAGTCCCAATAATTTACTCTTGTTATAACATGCGAATATACTGTGGCATTTCGACTTTCTCTTTTCCCCATATTACATGTGGGTTAATAAGATTAGATGACAATGTTATTTCCCTAATAAAAAATCTTCCATATTTACATGATTTTGGTGCAAAAAATTAATGGGAAGAGAAATCCGAACTTCAGACTCTTCTAACACACACAAAAAAAAACAAGATACGACTAAAACAAGAGATGGTTGCTACTTCATGAGTTTGTGTGACATAGTCGAAACTAAAATGGCTAACAATGTAGTTATGTTCTAAAACTTCCATTTTTCAATTAATGACATGTGTAATTATTATTATATTTGCAAAAAATATCAATGAAATTCATTGAAAAGAAAAATTAGATTTCATTATAAAATAATTAACCAACAATATAAAAAGTAACTTAATTACTTATAAGCAGGTGCAAAATCCCATTTTTTTCTTGATGTGAGATTCATAATCTCAAAAGCTCTTGTACAAGAATTACTCAACATAGGATGGTCACTAAAAGTCCACCATGAAAAAGCATAGTTGACCAACATCTTACCCCTTCCAAGCATGAGGGATCAGTTTTGTAATTTTCGTTGTGTACAAGATAGTTGGTGATTAGAGGTTGAAACTTGAAAGGGTGGTGGCGTAGTGACTGGGATTAATTAGTGGTCAAATACTTTTCGTTCTAATTAAGAAATTGAATTAAACATGACCAGACGAAAACAGGAATCTAGCAAAATATTAATTAAAATTCGGATCAAATTGTATGATTATTTTTTTAATGAAAAGATACTCAAAATTTAAATTTAATTAGCTTTGTATTTAAGCCAAATGAACAAGTTTAGATAGGGATTCTTTTCTGACTTTCTTTTTTCTCTTTGTTTTTTTATCTTCTGATTATGAGATCGAGACTCAGAGCAAAATGGATAAAAGAAAATACATGGAAAGAGACTCTTAAGGAAAGATATAGAGTACCTAGAGCTAACGAAATGTTTGACACAAAACCGAGCGCAATGACGATATATGATTCATATAGCCGACTCTCACTTAATGAGATAAAGCGTTATTTTTGTTGGTTTTTTTGTTTTTCATTCTCCTTTTTGGGTGGGGGGGGGAATAATTGAAGACTTTAACATTATTGTAAAACAAATGTAAGAAAAGAAAAACAAAATGTGGACCTTATTGATAATTTATCAGCATCCTATGTGAGGTAATAGGAGAAGTATTTTATACCATATTGGTACGAAGTTAGGTAGAAATTAAAGTTGTATGTGTCAATTGATTTATCTTTAAAATAAATGAGTTCATCAAGTTTAGGCTTAGTGGAGTCTTCAGTACTCCAGATTACTAGGTAATTTGGTTTTATATGTATTTGATTAACAAGTAAGCAAACATAATATTTTTTTTTCTTTTTTAATTTAATCATTCATCGTTCATTTTTTCGTACTACTAACTACTAAGTAATCTGGACTATTGAAGAAAAAATGCAATTATATTCGTTGGAGCAAATATGTTTTTCATTCTGCATTCAAGTTTAGATATTTTCTCTCAGTAATTTCGACAACAGTCACTAATTAAATTGGAATATTTTTAATTTTTATTTATATAGTCATAAATAGTTATTGTGGTAGGATTTTACTATATGCAGTGAGACCTTGAGTATGCTGCAACCACTGATGCTTCGATGGACGTATATTAAAATTGGGTACCAACAAATTTATGGTGAACGTCTCCTTCCTCTTTATTCACTAAAATCCACTTTGTCAGTTATGCAATCAATATGTCTAGACAATATGATGGAAATTATTACTAATTTTTATTCTTCATTTTTTCATAACCGTTCATTATCTTTATCATCACCTAAAGATCATATATACAAACAAATATTCATTTGGGAGATCGTTTAGTCATCCATATGTGTTAAACCTGTGAACAGTTTTGATAACAAATAACATCCTCATGATAAACAGTCTATTTGTTTTATGCATATAAATGACTAAAAAAATCTCAAAATTGAATAACTTTTTAGCATATATGATATTTAAATGATGTTAAAGAGAATGAATTGAATTTAGAATTATAATCGTATTAGACTTCGGCTATTAAAGTAAATGCTCTAACTAACTGAGTTACAAGCTCATCTCAAATGAACGATATTTATTAAAAAAAATTGATAATACATTAATGAACGATGTTTATAAGACACGAAGACATGATAGATAAACAACAAAAAAAAGGCAAAAACGAACAGGGACAAATATACTCAAACAATTAAAAATGGACATTGGAAAATTTTGCATAATATGTATCCAAATACATGCATCTCAAAACAACTAAACTCTGAACCTAATTGATAAATCTAAATCATGACCGCAAAATTGAAGCAGTGTCGCGATAAGCTTATATTGTAAAACACTGCATGATGTCCTTGTCCAAAGACATATCCTTTGAGAATATAATGCTTCATTTGTTTTTTATTTTAAATTTAAATTTTTTTAATATTTTATATTTTGCGAAAGAGTGGGTGGGTTTAGGAAAGCATGAAATGAATATAGCAATCTTCATGTTAAAGATATTAGATTTGCAATTTAGTAGCATATATATATATCACATCCAAGAGGTCGCACTTGGTGCGATGGCAAGTGCCTTCGCCCATGAGCGGTAGGTCTCGAGTTCGAGACTTGAGAGCAGTCTCTCCATAAATTGGGGTAAGGCTAGCCGACATTCACCTCTCCCATACCCTACGTAAAGCGGGAGCCCTGTGCACTGGGTACGACCTTTTTATATATATATCACATCCATTCACATCTTCCGGATCCTTCTTCGTTAAAATCCAAGTCGGTGTTGTGGCTTCTTCGGAGCTGGTTATCGGCAAAAGCGTTAATGTCTTCGAAGTTGGCAACATCGTAGTAGTCGTTGACGCCGTACTTCAACTCGTTGTTTTGAAATTGTGCCATTTTTTACTGCAAAAGAACTCACAAATTAAATGAAATCCACAACAAACATTGAATCGAAACCCACTGTGAGAGAAAATAGCAAAGGAATTACCTAGTATTGGGGGAAGAATTCATTTGGGCGAGTGAGATCCCGAGGATCCAAATGGATTGGATTCGGAGAGCAGTGGTGGATTCAGGAAATAATATTAGGAGGATTAGTAAGAATAGCGTGTGCAGCGCGCAATTTTTTTTTACCATAAATCGCATGTATATCGCTATTTCATCGAGCCTTAGTAGGCCTAAAGTCATTTGGAAAGACATATGGACATTTACCGAAGTTCGGAGGGTCAGCACCCAAGGTATCTATGGACATTCATCGAAAATCGGAGGGTCATCTAACCCTCCTGCCCCTCAATGCATCCGCCACTACCGGAGAGGATCATATTCCCTATATATATAATACATAGATATATATATTCTTAAATATGGCATATTTCAAGTTAAACCTCCTCTTCAAAGAGTGTATATAGTAGAATTGGAAGGGATAACATTAATAATCACCAATCTACCATGTCTCACTTTATAATTTTGTTCCCAAGCAAATATCCATTTTTGGGGTCCCATATAAATAATTGAGTAATATATGCTTGTGTTACCCAAAACAAGTTGGATTATGAAAGAAAATTTTGGATGATGTAATGATGAACTATGAGTTGATTCTCACATCAATTAGGTAAAATGATATCTCATTCAACAAGCGAGATATATTATCTCAGAAAAAATGAGAAAAATGTATGAAATGACTCGTTCCAGAAAACGAATAAGAAAATATTTTGACATGAGCTTTATATTCTACTTATTCACTTGCATTTGAGAGTAAAAACCCAAATACCGTGGGTCGGAAAGAAGTGGCTAACATATATGTTTACGTAGAAAACAGTTGAATTTTTATGCTTTTTCATGATTCACTTGAATTTTTACTAAAGATTTGTTCTAAAAAGATTTTCGTCGGAAACTCTTTCAGCCATTTTAAAAACACTTTTAAACGATTTTCTAAAATAGTTTAATTTTAAGTTCAAAGAGCAATACATAAGTTTAGGACTTATCAAACAGGTTATTTATTTGTTTGTAACTCCCCAAAAATATTAATTACACGTACAACATTTCTATGCGCTTAATTTGAACATAAGTTGAATGTTATGAGTGGCCACACACATGCAATGTATATTAATGTACCTAATATATAAACCAAATTATTCTAGGTTCGGTTCACCATCATAAAGTTGTAACTACAAGAACTTGGCCAAACCCATCCATGATGGTGGGTCATGAAACCTCATTTCTTTAACACACTATAATCTATTCGGAAAATTTATATAAACATAAACCATCATTTCATCAGGTAACAAGTTGTGTGACAATTATAATGTAACAACCAAATTACTAAATTTTTAATGTTTTAGCGATTTGGAGCAGGAAAATCCATAAAATTTAATGTCAATTATGCATTAAGATGTTAAAATAAGTCTTGAATACTTACTAGGGGTACACTTTGGGCGGGTTGGTCAACCCAATCGTAACTCAACATTACTAATTCGGTTTGAGTTGGGTTCAGGTACATATTTAAATTGGGTTTGGACTTACTCTTGTTGGATTCGGATTTGCCCAATTTTATTAAGTTCAATCTTGTAAAGCATTATTTTGTAAGATAAATCTCAAATTTTGAACCTAGTAATGTCAAAATTATTTAAAATTCAAATTTACACGTCACAATCATTCATCTTCAAATGAAGATCAAACAATGAATTTCAAGCATAGCCCTCTTAAACTTGTATCTAGCTTATTTATTATGAAGTGGGACACGTAATATGTGCATGAACAATTCGAGTTAGAAATCGGGTTAAGTCTGGGTTGACATGGGTTGGTAAAACATCAACCCAATAATTAATCGGGTTGAGATCGGGTTGGATTTGGGCCCTTTTTTACTTCATTTTAACTCACCCAATCAATCAGGTTTGAAATCAGATTGAACATGCACAAATTCAGTTTTTTTTTTTTGGGTAAAATGCACAAATTCAGGTTGAACGAACTCAAATTGCACTCTTAATGCTAACTGCATTCTTCATACCTTAACTGACTATTACTATTTAAAATTATTATTCATCTCATTCAAGTATTGTAGCCATATAATTGACATGCCGAAGCATTTAGATATAAGCGATAGGAGAAGAAGAATCGAACTCAAAACTTCAAATGCAAAGATCAAACCAGCTCTTAATCATCTACTTTGTCAGTTACACAACCCCTTGTGACTTTATGTTCAAGCTTAAAAGAGTTGGAGCAGCCGTATTTTTTAGCAAGAGATGATGTTAGTTGGATTCTCTTTTTGAGGATATCAGGGATTATCCAATCACATCTGTTTATCGTGCATTATGTGACAAGTTTTCATCAGGTATTGTTTATATTCAATTTTAAATACAAAATTTAAAATGATTTGTGATCATATGATATACGATGAACAAATATAATTTAAGGATTTTCGGAATCCTCGTAAAGAGTATCCGGCGAGGATTTTCCCTCTGTTGGCAATATATCGTTCTGTTTTTATTAATTAAAAAAGTCTAATAATGTCAGAGACAAAAAATTCTAATGGTTGGGGGTTGGCGACGTAGACAAAATTCAGGTTAAATCACCACATTCATACGTAAACCCCTGCTACAGAAACCGACGCGTGTCCGTAAACCCGCCAAGAGTCAACCGGGAATCGTCCGTCACGACAAACCAGCAAGCAGAATTTCGAATCTGCGAACTAGCACAGCGTGAATTCTCCAGTGACGGGGGCGGTCACTTAACGCAGCCTCACAGCTCAACGCCATTCGCCACACGTGGTTGGGGGGGTCGCTTCCGTGGTGTTCTGGATTTGCATTTCGGGGCTCCGGTCGAAGGCCTTTTGGAATACTTCGTAACTGTCGTGTCAAATGATCACTGCCGAATAAAGATCATCTTATTCACTCAATCGAAATACACAACCCCCACCTCGCCAGGCAGACTGTGAGGGCACGCTCCTCAAATTCCCCCTTTACAATTTGGAATATTTTGTCCATTTTTCATTAATCGAAGGACCAATTTGTGACTTTGCAACGATAATTTACATTTTTAGGATTGAAAAAAATATAGAGGAATTTCATCATCCTCATCATCATCTTGTGATTTATCGTTGTCAAGAACTGTTATGATTACCATTTAACTACTATTTTGATCAAATTATTCTAATCATTAATAAACTTTTTTTTCCTCAAATGTGGTAATATCTACTCATAATTTTATGTATTTTTCGTTAAAAAAGAGTTAAATTTCAATAAAGACCAAGTATAAAAGTATAAAATAACATTAAAGAAGGATGACAAACAAATAATTTTAATGACAATAATATGACTTTATGGAATGAAAATTTGGTTAGAATATGAGTAAACATGTCGACATCTGAGAAATTAGTCATTTACAATAGCCAAGAGGGAAATTAGGTAGAAATCGACTATGGATGACAAGTTCTTGGAGGAAATAGAGGAACTACATATAAAATAAAATAAATGACAATAAGAACATAATAAAATATAGTGTGTTCGAGTAGAAATAAGTGTAAGTTTAGGGATCGTTTATTAACTATTTAGTTTTTAATTTTCATATTTTTGAAAACTAAAATATTGTTTGGTAGCCATTTAATTTTCAATTTAAAAAAATAAATATACTAAAAGCCAAAAAGTGAAAAGTCAAGGCCAAATTTTAAAAACTCAAAGAAAGCAATTCAGAGTTTTTGGCACGTGCATCCACGCTCCCTTCAATCTCGTGCGGGTCCTCTGATTGTAAATTCAAAACGGAAAGTATGAGGTGCGCGTGGAAGAGTATATCTACGCGTAATGAAAACCGTCCATCGTCACAGATCGAGCCCCAAAAGAAATCCAACGGCCGGAATTGGATGGCGTACATACTCGCGTGGACGCATTTCGGAAGTTCAGATTTAAAAACGAAAAGGAGACAAATAACAAACCAAAAACCAGGACGAAAAGCAACGCACTTTCTCTCTCCTCTCACTTTCTCTCTCTGGAGTTGGAATCTGCCCGAGTTGTAATCAATTTCATCGCAATTACAAATGAATTCAAGGCGATAGAGAGAGAGAAGAGAGAAGAGAGAGAGAGAGAAACCGAAACTGTCTCTTCTTCTCCTTCCATGCGTTTCTTCAAAACCCACCACTTTTAGCCTTTTTCCCTTCCTCGCTCTCAGAAACCCAGACAGGAAACAAAAATGCAATCGGGCGGTTACAACGACGGAAGAGGCAGCGGCGTTCCTGACTTCTACCCAAACGGCCGATCCATCTCCATCGCCGCAGCCATGAACGGCCACAACCCATCTCAGAACAATCCCTACCACCGATCCCAGCTCCCCGGCCTGTTCCTCGACCCCACAGCATCTCAGATCGCTCGCCAAACACAATTCCAACCCCAAACCCAAAACCCAGCAGCCGGTCTCATTGGAAAGCGGACGCTGGCGGAGTTCCAAGCCCAGCAGCAGAACCACTACAACCTCCACCAGAATCCGAGCCAAAATCTCTATCTACGTTCCCTAAAGCCAAGAACTTTCCAGCACTCCTCTCCGATTTCGCCGTTATCTCCGATAGACTTCTCATCTGGGTCATCAATTTCAGGCTCCGAGTCTTTGTTTTCGTCCACCTCGATTTTGCCTCATCAGCGATTCGGGTTGCCTATGCTTCAGCAGCCCCGCCCTCAGCCCATTAACCAGCCAGCACCACCGGCGATGTCGTATGTTAACAATCTGGTTCCCAACAATCCGGTTCAGAACAACCCGGTTCAGACCCGAGGTGTGGACTCCGAGAAGATGTTTAGCAACAGGCTGCAAGAGTTGGAGAAACAGCTTCTCGACGATAACGACGAGGACGACGAAGGCGACGCTGTTTCTGTCATTACTAAAACCAACAGCGAGTGGTCCGAGACGATACAGAATCTGATGGGTACGGCGGCTCCGAGTCAGAACCAGAAGCCCATTTCGCCGTCGCCTACTTCGTCGTCGTCTTCCTCGTCCTCTGTGGCCTCTCCTGCTACCTCCACGTGTTCCAAGCAGTCACTCATGGAAGCCGCGACGGCTATTTCTGATGGGAAATCCGAGGCCGCGGTGGAGATCCTCACCCGGATGACTCCGACCCAGGTCGCGAATCCTAGACCCAGTTCAGAACAAAGGCTTCTGGAGTTCATGGGTTTAGCTTTGAAGTCTCGGGTCAACCCGATTGATAACCCGCCACCGATAGCGGAGCTTTTTAGGCAGGAGCATACCGGGTCGACTCAGTCGCTTTACGAGTTATCTCCGTGTTTCAGACTCGGATTTACGGCCGCTAACCTCGCAATCCTAGAAGCGACCATGACGGACCAATCAGCGACCAGTAAGGTTCATGTGATTGACTTCGACATAGGGCAGGGTGGTCAGTACGTGCATCTTTTCCACGCGCTCGTCGCGCGTCAGAATGGCAGGCCCGCTGTCGTGAAGATCACCACGGTCGCGGATAATGGTGGGGAGGAGAGGCTGAGAATGGTCCATCAGAAACTGAGTCAAGCCGCCCAGCGACTCGGGGTCCGTCTGGAATTCAACGTAGCGAGCCAGAAAATCGGCGACCTGAACCGGGAATCGCTGGGTTGCGAACCGGACGAGCCGATCGCCGTAAATTTGGCTTTCAAACTGTATAGCATGCCGGACGAGAGCGTGTCCACGGACAACCCCCGCGACGAGCTCCTGCGGCGCGTGAAGGGACTGGCGCCGCGTGTGGTGACGCTGGTGGAGCAGGAGCTCAACACCAACACCGCGCCCTTCATGGCGCGCGTAAACGAGTGCTGCGCGTACTACGGGGCCCTGCTGGAGTCGATCGAGGCGACGGTGCCGAGGGAGAACCCGGAGCGAGTCAAGGCGGAGGAGGCGCTGAGTCGGAAGGTAGCGAACTCGGTTGCTTGCGAAGGGAGGGATCGCGTGGAAAGGTGTGAAGTGTTTGGGAAGTGGCGGGCCCGCATGGGGATGGCGGGGTTCGAGTTGAGGCCCATGGGCCCAAACGTGACCGAGTCGTTGAAAAATCGACTGGTGTCGGGAAACCGAGTCAACTCGGGGTTCACGGTTAAAGAAGAGAATGGAGGGGTTTGCTTTGGTTGGATAAGCCGCACTCTCACCGTCGCATCCGCTTGGCGTTAACTTCACTCATTTTTCTTTTATTTTTTTATTTTTGTTTTTATTTAATTTTAATTTCTGGCTAATTGTTATAAAAAATACTTTATTTTCTGATTATTATGTAGGCTTTCCTGAGAAAATGGAAAGGGGAAAAATGCTGCCAAAAGGAGAAAAAGGCCCCACCAAAACGAAAATCAAATAAAAATTTGAGTAGTGTTTGGATTCCATGAAAATTCTTGTGCCCACAGCATTTGTGATACTGGTTTTTTTTTTCTTTTTCTTTTTCCGTAAAAAAAAGAATAAGTTGTGGTCTCCCGGCAGCTTATTCTCACATAAACATTTCAGACTTTTTTTACCATTGTTGTGTGATTTATCAGTATTAAGAATCGAACTTAGGATCTGTCGTGTAGAATACGAGCCTGAAATTCGTTTACAATCATTGAGCCACATGTGATGGTACATTTATGGTTCTCGTTTGGTTTCGAGTTTTTGGTTTTGGGCATGTGCGAGTTTCGAATTCTGGTATTTGGTATATTGTACTTAAGGTAATGGTATTCCAAACTAATTATGAATCTCAAAAAAGAAACTCAAAACGTAAGGCGTTTGAGTTATTGAGGAATGAGTCTGGCCTTGCTTTGCTACCAACTACCAACCATGGATGCGATGGCTCCACCTATGTATTTTTCCTTTTGTTTTTTTATTGGATATTGTGTGCTTTAGGAAAACCTAGTTATTTGTTCACGGACGTGTCGGTTTCCTATTGGAAACTAGGAGAGCACAAATGTGGTATGGCAAGGAAGTTCTTGACGTGCGTTATTCACCTTGTAATCTAAGATTTTGCTATGCAATTGCTTACGTTGTAAACAATGTTACGTGTGTTTTGTTCATACCATAAAAATCTATTGGAGCTATGTGAATGGTTATTCATCAAACATTTATTCTTGATTTGTTGAAGAGTTTGTTTGGATGTACTTTTAAAGTGGTTGAAAACGTTTTTGATGAAAATATTTTTTGAACCAATCATTATTTAAAATGCAAGTAAATCACGGAAAAACACTTAACTGATTTTTTTTTGCATAAAACACTTCAAATGTCTTTGAAACAAAAAAACATTCATCTAAAAACACTTTCAGTCATTTTAAAAACACTTCCAAACGAGCCTCTATATATATATTGGTAAAAAATATGTCGCTCGTGAATTGGTTGGGGAGGATTTGAGGATCTTTTGGTATTAAATTAGAAGATGGCATGAAACGGAGATCATGTATGATTTATATTATTTATAGTCCAATAGGAAATGGTTTAATTGATTTTTAATATCACATGATT
Organism: Malus sylvestris; assembly: GCF_916048215.2. NCBI lineage: Eukaryota > Viridiplantae > Streptophyta > Magnoliopsida > Rosales > Rosaceae > Malus > Malus sylvestris. The sequence continues at coordinate 27,713,301 of NC_062260.1, forward strand.
TCTATTGTTATTAAAGAAAATAAAAATATCACTTTTGTGATATATTGTTTTAATAAATACCTTAAATAAAGAATGGGTTCCAACGGTTATGTCAAATTAAAATTAGGGAATTTTATCGAAAAACTCCGGTACTATTCACTTTAACGAAAAATCACATTTTTACATAAAAAATCAATCCTTATACTATTCATTTTACTCTTTATTTTGTCCTTATCGTTAAAACTCAAAGGTTTCAAGCCCATTTTCATTAGTTTTTCTTTAAAATTAATTAAGATGTGATTTGTGCGATTAAATGTATCTCGTTTGTGTGCGTATGCATGGAATAAGACTTGGCTGCTGAAATTTCAGCAAGAGGTAATCAAAACTTGGACACATGTTCACTTGGGTTTGGCTGTAAGCAGGACCTCCTGCTAAAATTTTCAGCAGCGAAGTACCCTCTGTATGCATGGGTGGAGCTCATTGCCATTGATTCTATTGGCGGAAGTATATCGGAACCAAGGTAGTTTCAGGATCACTTGGAATTTGAAAAATATACATGTGAAATTCTTTCAAGAATTCTTCAAATGTTGATACTCATCAAGTATTCGATGAAATGCCTCAGCGAATAAATTGAAAATATTTTGTGTTTCATGCTCAGTTTTCATTAAAAAAAACTCAGAACTTTAACGCTAGAATTCCTAATATTCGAATTCTAAAACTGCCAATGTGGATGTGTTTTTAAATGTTTATGGATTCAGTAAATAATATGTCTCTCGTGCCGATTGGGTAGTACCACGTCACCTTTTTTTATTGTCATGTCATATTTCATCATTCCCTTTCTCAAACTTGTTCTTTAATTTATTTTTACTTCGTATTTGAAGAATTTTGTTGCAACTTGCCAATACATTTCTGCCCCAAAACAATGAGATATTTTTCAATGTAAAGAATACGAACTGATACACAAAGTGTAATAGTATAATTGATTGAAAACTTGAAAAAAAGTTCAACCAATTATATTATGACACTTAGTATATCAGGTCATTCGTATTTGAAGAATTTTGTTGCAACTTGCCAATATATTTCTGCCTCAAAACAATGAGATATTTTTCAATGTAAAGAATACGAATTGATACATAAAGTGTAATAGTATAATTGATTGAAAACTTGAAAAAAAATTCAACCAATTATATTATAACACTTAGTATATCAGGTCGTGTTAACAACGCATGAGAAAAAATATCCAAAACAAGTGTCTTTTTCACACAAGGTGCTCACTATACACACTTGTTTTTTAGTTGTTGGCAATCCATTTAAAGCTAATATCATAATTATGGGATGCTGATAATTAAATACACATTTATAGAAAGGAGGAGGAATTGATAAGGTTGGCGATGTCGTATACGGAGAGTGCATGAGTTGCTGGCTACTTGCTAGATGATGCTGATGCTGCTACAGAGAATTACTCATTTTATCCTAATTAATTTCGGAACGTCGGCAACTTTATCACTCGAAGATTTTTATCTTGTAATGTTGCTTGATTGCGGAATTGTGTAATATATAGGTCACTCTTTAGCCAACTTTGTAAAAAAAAAAAAAAACATTAATAATTGTGAAAAAAGTTGAGATTTCACTATAAAAATTGACAATTTGGAGAGTAACTTAATTTCTTATAAGCCTTTCTAAGGTTTCCCCTTTCACCGATGTAAGACTCTTTTACCTTTACATCCTCACACACCACCACCTCACGTGTGACTCATTTTCAAGCCTAACATGAGGACAACACAAACCAAGTGAAGTGGAGCACGTGTGGCTGTTAGGCTTCTCACATGGACAACCTGCTCTGATACTATGAAAAAGTTGAAGTTCTACTATAAAACCAATTGATAATTTGGAGAATAACTCAACCTCTTATAAGCCTTTGTAAGATTTCTCCTTTCACCGGTGTGAAATTCTTTTATCTTTATATTCTCACAAATCGTTTAACCATTTGATTAACATTATTAAAATTTCAACATTCAAGTAAGCAACATAGCTCGTTAATTTATTCGATGACAGTCGGATTGCCTAAAGATTTCAAATTTAACCAAGAAAGTAAAGAATTCAAATAATGTACAACACTGCAAGATAAGAATGAAACCCAAGAAAGTAAGATGAAAGTATATCTGGTATTGTATTGTATGGGTAAAAGTAGAAAAAAGAAGAAGAAAATTAATAGCATTCATAAAGAAATAAATATAGGTGTGGGAGGGAAGCATTGAATTACCATTTTAAATGAGGAAAATTAATGAAAATGATATGAAAATTTTGAGTTTTAACGATAAAGACAAAATAAAAGATAAAGTAAATAGTACTATGATTGATTTTTTAATATAAAAATATGATTTTTTGTTAAAATAAATAATACTAAATCTTTTTCGTTAAAGTACAATTTTAAATTGAGGTAAGGAAGAAAATAAAAAGGTAATAATGATATGAGAAGTGCCGGATTTGATGGGTTGAATTATCACTCACTTGTTGTGTCACCCAAAAGTGAGGTTGAATTAAAACCCTATTCACTGCTATCTCATTGCAAAAACGGAACCCACCAGCAGCAGCAGCAGTGGTGGCAGCTCCCCTTGAAGTCAAAATATCTTTTTTGTTTGGCAAAAATATTAAAAATATAAATTCTTTTCCACAAAACATACTTTTCAGGCAATTATTGGACTTCAACCTTTTTTCTTACACAAGGGGCAGAGGAAGACGAGATAAATAGATAAAGGCTTAAGAGCTAAAGGGATTGAGGAAGATGTGGAAATAAACTCTAAGAAAAAATTTTGAGTACTTAGATCTAACGGAAGATTATGCATAAAATTGAATACATTGACATTTAAGGATTTCATAGAATGACCTCATTTAGTGGGATAAGGCTTTATTGTTGTTGTTGTTAAAGATAGATCACCCAATGTTTGAAACTTCTCAATATCATTGATATTTTTTATGGAAATATTGAAAAAAATTAGAAAAAGTCATAGGAAGGGGGTTGAAGTCTTAAACTTCATCCCATATCAGAAAAATTCTTAAATTTCAACTAAAATAAATATATTTGGTTGATAGTTCCAACATATTGGTTAATTATCAATAAATTGACATATGATATTCTCCAAAATTTCATTTTAAATTTCCACGATTTTAAACAAATTTCTATAATTTCCATTGAAGACAATCGATATTGATATATTGATCGATATTTCCACAAATTTGTATATCGATATTTCTACAGATATCTATATTTTAAACATTGACGTTACCCCAAAAACTAACTCAAAGACTTATTACAGAAAAGTTTTAGTCCTATGACTCTCATCATATCATCAAATAATCGAGTTTCCATCCAATCAAAATGATTCTCAAAATAATAGTACTTAACATCCATATTATATTGGACTTCAACCTTTGTCAAACAGAAGCTGCCAAGTTTTCTAAGGGGCTTCGGTTGGATGAGTTAGAAACAAGGCCCAATCGACCTAACACTAACGCCTTGGACTTGGACCCTAACTACAAATTCAATAGTGCATCCTCTCGCATCCCACCTTGGACTTGGACCTAAAAGTTTAAATTCGAATGCTGCAGTTTATACCTTACTCGTTTGCAGGGAAAGAAGCTAGCCATGTTGGAATTAGCACTTGTGACCACAGGAGGAGGAAGGAGCTCGAACAGAAACGTGTCGTATGTATTTCCATCAGTAACTGTTGTCTCGCATTATTTGTATTTGATTGTATATGTTATTGAGTACATATGATCTAAGGTGTTAGCTTTGATTGTTGCACATGTTGAGGCTCCAGCAGGTTCGAGGCACGAGCGAAACCATGGTCAATCACATGTTCACCCAGTGGATTCACAGTTACCATGATCTTCCCCTTATGGTAAACCAGGTACCGCACTTGCTTTGATATTTTCATTTGAGTAATTTTTTGTATAAGCTTTGGTCTTGATGAACTGATGTCTAATCTTCTTCAGCGGGCAAATGTCACGAGATGGGAGATGCGAACGAAACCTTTCGTGAGGACTCTTGAGTTTCTATGGCAGGAGGGACATAATCGAAACATTTGCTGGTGCTGTTAGGACCTATACGAAAAGGATATGATGCGTGACCGGAAGGCATTACAGCCTACAGGCCGGAACCAGCCATAATCTTGGGCAGAATTTTTCTTGTACCTTCGAAACACAGGTACTTCCAGATGCTTCAACAAATCAAAGCCTCATTTATAGTGTTCCTTCTGAGGCACTGGAACATAAATTGACCAAAATCTATGCATGCAGTTTACTGATGAAAGTAGACAGAGGCAACATGTGTGGCAAACTTCATGGACTGTCAGTAAATAGCACCGATACAGGTGAAGCTCTAAAGTTGGAGATCTTTATGCATTGTACAAAAATATGTAGACGTCGGTGTTTTCTTGCTTTGGCGTTTATTCCTTATAATACGCTTATGACGCATTCTCCTCCTCGGAGTTTTATAAAACATCTCTGTAGTTACCTTCATTAGAAGAACTAGTAAGAAAGCCGGGTTAAACAGGGCCTTGCCTATGCTCTCAGTTAGATATCTGTTTGTTTATCGGAAAGTTAGCAGAGGCATTGACAATATGAATGTTTATGTTTATTTGCAGCAATATTGTGAATGTGAATTCATATGATGAACTCAAAGTTGCAATCTCCCAGGGCAAATGGGCGAGAGATCCTTGGTCGGCTAGGTATTTGTACTTTTGAAAGCTGCAAATGATTCGCACAACAACGAAGAAGAGTTAAAAGCAAAAGAAGAAACCGGGGCAACGATCAGATGCTTTCCTTTTGAGCTGCCGCACGCCAAGGGATTAAAAGATGCTTGATGACTGGTAACCCTGCCGAGGAAGTTGCCGTTCTTGCAAAGTCATACCAAGATTCAGGTTTCGCTTGGAACACAAGCATCCAACCGATATTGTTCAAGACAGATGCTACATGTGGTCTGTTCTGCCATACTTTCTTCTTATACCCTACAGAATATTACACCAATTGACGTAGCATACCATTCGCCGTAAAACGCCAGTTTCGGTTGGTTTCTGATTCTTCCCCTCTTTGGAGGCTGATTGAGATGCGTTGTTAAGAAAGTACATTTGTTCTTTGGTATATGGGTGTGGCCATCTGATTCTCTAGAAAATTGTTTTTTTTTTTAAAGCTGGTGTTGTCTACACACTCGTTTTTACATTCCATACAGACCTCTTAATTTCCGATCGTCGAGTTGTGTAAAAAGTGAAAAGGGATAGCATCACCCTTTCTTAAAATACTTGCAGATGTTCCTTTCAAAGCGGGTTGCCCGATTCAGTTTTATTTTTTGTCACAAAGTAGAAAATAAATACAAATATGGGCACAAACTTTTGAAGCACCAAATTTCAGGGGCTCAGAAGCAAAGTCAAAACTCTAGGAGGACTAGTTGCTTACACCGAAAGCGATCTTAGGGGCTCAGCAGCAAAAGTCAAAACTTTAGGAGGACTAGTTGCTTACGCCGAAAGCGATTTGATGATTCACCAAGGGGTTGCATATTGTGGAAGTTTGGTTTGTTGACTGTGGAGTCCGTCTTGGTGGAAGCGATTTGATGCTTCACCAATGGGGTTGCGGATTGTGGAGTTTGGTTTGTTGACTGTGGAGTCCGTCTTGGTGGAAGAATTCTTAGCAAGATAGCGACATCGTCATGTGATATTATTATATGGTTGGACGATACGGTAAAGTTGTAGAGTGCAACTTACTTCGTTAAACAAGTTATAATAACATCTTACTTAGGGCCATCATTCATTAAGCCAAAACACCGTCTTTTGGTGCCACCTGATGAGCCTTGGCCAAACAACCATGTGATGAGTGTTCAAAACAAAGAACTCTTCGGACGAATCACTTAGTACTACGATTTAGTAATATTTCTTTTAATTTGCAAGTGAGAAATCGTAGGTTCGATTCTCGCTAACGACGAATTTGAATCACATTATTGCTAGTCTATTATGAAACTAAACACATCCCCTCCCCATCCTATCGTTTGTTCAAAGAATAGAAGAAAAAAAGGAACTCTTCGAATGATGAAGTTGATAGATTCAAGTATCGTAATATCACGTGGCAGTGTGACACAATTTCTCTTATTTAGTGGGTGCCGCAGTTGGAAGATGCTAGTTGGCTGTTTCCTTTGGAAGAGAGTGGAAAGAGAATAATTTGTAGACTTTTCGGGGCGAGTGGGGCCCACTGGGCTTGTGCTTGCGGTTGTTGGGGTTCTTTCCGTGGAAAAAAAGTTAAAAAATGCGTAGTGAGATGTTTAGGAAATTTCCTCTTCTAATTTTTATTTTCTTTATTCTTTTTCTTTTTACTAAATTATACATTTTATTGTGGAATTTGGAGTGGAAAACATGGAGAGATTTAGATGGATTTCACTGGCCAATGAAATCCTTCCATTTGTAAAGGGGTTGTGGAATTTAGTAACCAAAAACACATTTCCTCAGATTTTAATTAAATGAGAATCTAATTAGTTTTGTTTTCTAAGACAAAATATGATATTCATTATGTATTGCGTATGGTAACTTAAAAAAAAAAAAATCAACTGGTGATTTTACCGTTGTAGTTTGTCTTTTCGGAATTGAGAAGATTTACAGGCATTTTAACCTTATCTTATCACTATTGTGTTATTAGTAATCGAATCATAATATGTAATATAAAATTTGTTCCTAACTATTAAGTCATTCCGTGATAGTTCAGTATCGTAATTTGTTTAGTATTACTTTGAATACTTATAAATTTCTCACCCTTCAACCGATGCATCAATTTTTATTCCAATTTATAAAAGAAATAATAATATAAAAGGTCACTCATACATAACCCTTTTTGTAAGACAATTTCATGATACAATAACTAAAATGATGTGACAGAGTTTCTTACATCTTAAATGATGTTGGGATTACATATAATATATGGAAAGGGAATAGGTCTTATTAGTTTAATTTTAATTCAAACATCTCGATTGTCACGTCAATTAAGTTAAAAAATTGCGATATTTGTGATATATGATTTTCCTAATTTTTTAACAGATATGCCATCAATTAATTCTTAAAACGGGATTAAGATTCCTAACTTGCTGGTGAGAGTCATCAAATAAGAGAAGAAGTATGAAAATCGTTGTAGAAAATGACATCCGTCGACTCCATACACAAAAAGATTTGGACACATTTTAATGTGTGATTCAACAATAAGGAAGAATTACTCGTTTTTACGTATCAGGAGCCAAATATTTTTCGGTCTAAAATAAAAACAAACTTTATTTTTCCCAAGATAAAAAATTAATATAAATTATGGGTGGTCCTGTACTCATTGGAGTATCATTTTTCTTTCCTTTTGCTTTTTATCTTTTTCTTTTTATAAAAAATTAACATACTTTAATCGCATGCGTTCAAATAAAAAGATGATAAAAATATGAAAAAATTAAGAGAAGAGAGAATCCGATCCCTACTCAAAAATCTAAATTCACAAATATCCAAAAGTCAAAATTGCCTTTAATTCGGAAAGAAATTGGCCCCATTATTTGACTATTGACTTCGAGATTTGTGTTTAGATTTAGATTTTTCTTTATTCCCATTTTCTTTTGAAATTTCAAGAAATTAAAGGGTATTTTGGGAAACAAAAGATAAGGCGGAGGGCAGTCTCGGCACAAGAACCACCATAAATACGTGGTGCGAGAGTGCTCTCCCATCTGTGTTCTCCCATCCAAACAAGAAAGAAGAAGTAGGGCGAAGATTGATAAAAAAAAAAAAGGGAATAAATCGGCGGCGGCGAGGTGCAGCGACTGTTCTCCGAGGGACCGATAATCGGCGGCCCATATTTAACGATCAAGATCGGGACTGAAACTGGTCTTCTCTGATTGAAATCTAGAAGAAGAAGAAATCGGATTCGAAAACCGTTTTTTGAATCGCTTTCCTTCGGCGAGGTTATGAAGGATTTTGATGTTGTGAGGTGACGGAATCTCTTCGTTGTTGATCGATTGGATTCGTTTTGAGACCACCGCGGCGGCGGAGGCGGCGGCGGATTTGTTGAGAGTTTGAAGGAATCAGGTATTGAAAACCCTAAAAGCTTTTGATAATTTGCGTTTCGCCATTTTTTATGGTTAAATTTTATCTTTATCATCAATCAATCATCAATCATCATCATCAAGGACTGCGAAGCGAAACGATGAGGAGGCTTCTGATCGGCTCTGGATTTGTGAAAATCGCCGATTTATTGGGCTCTGTAGTCACTGTCTTTGATAAGGAACTAGTCCGATTACTGATCCTGAAGGACTGCAGATTTTTCTTCAAGTTGTCCCGCTGGACTGGACTGGATGTCATGGAGCTTGGTCCTGATGGGCTCTTAGGATTGTATAACCATAGGTAGAGGCATAGGGCCGAGATCTCCGAGTCTTCTGATGTCGATTTCGATCGACTGTGGCTGCCAAATCTTGGTATTTGGATTGAAAGTTTTTGCCGTCCGCAGTAGAGGAATAAAGTAGTTGGGCTTTTCCCCGGGAGCCATGCTTTTGCTGTGGTTGATAAAATTGTTGATAGGGAATCTGAACAAAAGTATAGTTTTTAGTTTTATATGGCTGGATCTGTGATGGGTTATGTGTGATCTGCTCTTTAGCAGAATCCCCTTGTCCTTAGAACTTCACCATTCCATTACTGATTCATCCTGTATGTGCCCATCGGTATCGATCGAAGAAACCTTCACAAGATCTGGAAGAATTTTGTTTCTACTATGCAAAAGTTTTGTGGGTCTGTCGTAAATCTTAGTTCTTTCGAGGCCCAGAGACTGCCTGCTCTTGTTGTTGGTGATAATGAGCAAGACAATTTGAATGTCTTGTTAGGAAAAAAACTTTTGTGCTGAATCTCTTTTTTGGGCACATTAAACTCAGTCTACTAGTTTGAATGATTGATGTTAGAAGAAATATTTTTGTTGTCCTAGTACTTTATGGTTACAAAAAGAAGCCTGATTTCGAGTATTAGCGACTTGCTAATGTTCAATTCGACATTCTGAACCAAGGGAGTTTTTGCAGTCCTCCAAAACTAGTTAACACGATCTGCCTCAAGGTAATGGCCTCTGGAGGTTATGCTGGCAGTATAGTTATCAGCTTTTGGGCTCAATAACATTGTTAAAGATTTTGAGACTTGATTTGTTTATCTGCTTTTGTTTCAATGATTATCGTTGTTTCTTGTTTATGGTCTAGTTTCTGTGCTGATCTTCATCTTTGCTGATTTCAGGTTCATTAGGCAGAAAACTCTTCAAAAACGTATTTCCTTTGGAGGGTTCTAAGAAAAATTCTTACAGAGTCCTCATCAGAAACCAAAGCATTGTAAGAATCTAGGATTTCTGATGGTTTTTACAATTTATTGAAACGTCTCAGTTTTTCATCCTGCACCTTCTTACCATGTATGCCGAAGCTTTTTGGCACTTATAGACCGAGTAGTTATATTTATGTCCTTTTCTCGTTTGCAGACTCATTTCTGTGCTTGCACTGGGGGTGTACCACCTCTCTGGTGCAAAGTGGAAAGAAAGTAAGGACTGCACTGTGCAGAACTTGTGGTGGCAGACAAACAGTTGATGGGAGTACATCTCTCTGTCAAAGCATGATGAATACAGTGCGTGTAGAACTTACAAAATCTATTAGTCCTGACTTGAACTGGAAGGTTTCAAAGGGTTATCGGAGTTCTTCAAGGCGGTCAAGGAAACCTGTTGACAAAAACCAAAAATTGGGTGCAGAGCTAGCTGAGAAAAGTGCTAGAAGTGCATCAGAAGCAACAGTTTCTGAATCAGAGAAGGTTAATACTTCGTGATTTTTCCTTTGTTGTTTGTATGTACCATTCTTTCTAATAAGAGTGCATATCTGATTAATACTTCATGATTTTTCCTTTGTTGTTTGTTTGTACCAATTTTTCTAATAAGAGTGCTTATCTGATTAGGCTTTTCATGTTGCTGATATAATTGTCTGTTTTGCAGGGTGTGGCTGTATGTGGGAGACGATTGGGTGACAAAATTGAGCATGTACCGATTAAGAAACGGAGACTTATGGTCCGGTCTCCATCACCCCCTCCACACCTTGAAGACAACAAACCACTATTGGATGGCCGTCATTCTTCAGGTCATAAGTCTTGTGCAAAATCAGTTGGCAAAAAGCATCCCACAAGGAGTGATACGTCTACCCTGACTAGGGTCAGCCATAATATAGCCGGTAGCGGTGTTATTGAGAATTTGAACGAGGTGACAAATCAAAAGCCTGGTGACGTGGATGACTTCTCCGGTATTGAGATATTGGCAGCTGCTGCCTGCAACAACAGCATAAATGATGATATCAATCATGCTGTGAAGAATCAAGTGGGTGAAGATTCATCTCGGGATGCAAAAGATGCATCAACTTCTGCAAGGCCCTTGGAGCAAACCACCAATGCGTCAACTTCTTCAACAGTCATGAGAACTGCTTCAGAATTTTCAGAAGCAAGAGATGCATCAGTCTCTGCAATCTTGGAAGAAAGTAGTGCGTCATTGGAAACAGTACGTTCATCCCCTAAAGATGTACGACGAGAAGATAAAGTAGGGAGCTCCTCTTTTGAGGCTGATGGGATTAATACCACCAAAGCACAGGACGAAGCAGAAGCAAGATCCAGTTCCTCAAAAGATGTTAGGTTCCACTGGGACCTAAATGTTGGTATAGATGCTTGGGAGGAACCTTGTGATATGGGGATTGCTGATCCTCAAACAACTGCTGCAGATGATATCTCCATGGATAATAAGCAGGGTGGTGCAAATTTCCAGGCTTCAGAAGCTAATGAGATACCAAAGGAGGAAGATGCAAAGAATGACATTGCAAGCACAGTGAAGAAGCCCATGTCTGACAATGAGGAAGAGGGATTGAAAGCGTGCCCTGAATTTGAGTTGAGTTATGGTAAATGTGTTTCTACTGATAATGCTTTGGGATCTTCAAAAGATTCTGGTAGCGGTGCAAAAGCTTCCTCTCAGGATGCCAGTGTGGATGCATGCATTGATCCTTCTCTTTGCCCTGAGTTTGAGTTGAGTTATGGTAAATGTGTTTCTACTGATAATGCTTTGGGATCTTCAAAAGATTCTGGTAGCAGTGCAAAAGCTTCCTCTGAGGATGCCAGTGTGGATGCATGCATTGATCGTTCTCCTTGTGACATCGCAGTCACATGCCCTGTGTCTGAGGAGACCGACAGAACACCGATTTCCAGCTTTCCTGTTAAGCATATGACAGGAGATACTGCTTCTGGTGAACTACTGGGTGAAACTGTCTGTTCAGAGAGTGTTAAGGTTGAAAACCCTGCTTTAGCTTGTGTGCCAGAGGGGGCACCTTGTGAGATTGAAGGCACTGTTCTAGATGAAGATGGGAAGTGCTCTGGTGCAACATCTAGCGTCCATGATGATCCAGAATCTCCGGAAGAGACGAAGGGTGTGGAAAGCTGTCAGTCACTCTCACCCGTTCTCCTTGATGTCAAGCCTGTAGCTAAAGCAGAAGATGTGGCTATTCACCATTCCAAACTTGATGTCAAGCCTGTAGCTAAAACAGAGGATGTGGCTGTTCACCATTCCAAGTTCGATGTTCAGCCTGTAGCTAAAACAGAGGATGTGGCTATTCACCATTCCAAACATGATTCTAATGATAAATCTGCATCTGGTGCATCTGTTGGAGAAGGCCGATCTCTGGTGACTGTAATTGCAAAGGAGCCAGTAAAAGCAGCCTCTGACACTCATACTGTTGATTCTCTGCCAAATGATGGTTCTGCGGAAGTAGTGCATAAATCTTCAGGGAATCCCATGATGAATCCAGCAGCTACTGCTGGGTCTTCTCTTGAGCAATGCCACTATGGTGAAGGTACCTCACGTAGCTCGGGTAGAGCCACTGAAGATCCTTCCAGTGATGATTATGACTTGAATACTCGTCAAGATGATAATGATCACATGGTTGGCGAGGGAAACACTAAGGAACCTGAAGCTGGTTACGACTCTCAGTATGAAGATGGGGAGCTGAGGGAGTCAGATGTACCATATTGGGAGGAGAATGAAATTGATGACTTAGAAGTTGAATGTGTTGACTATGGTTCTGATACATGTGACAGTGAAGCTGCTGATGACTCTGTATCAGGGAAAGTTGGAATGGAACTTGAATGCAGAGAAACTGAATTATTTGGGGAGTCGAGGAAAATTAACAGTAACATGAAGCTTGTGAGAGGATTGAGTCCAGGATCTGATAATACGTGTGAGAAAAATGAGCATGCTTTGAGACAATGTTCCGTTGGCTCGAAGACGAAAACTTCTGGATCTGATCAATTGCCTGGTGATTCTGAAGCTTCTTCAAACAGAACTGCAGAAGCAATTGAGGGGTGCACTGTAAGGAGACATGCTGTTAATAGCTTCGATTGTCATGATGCCAAACATTCTCCTGCCAACGTGGTTGGATCAATGGCATCTGACTCCTCAAATAAGATGGGTACTGAATGTGCAAGAAGGAGGAGGTAAACTCTATTGATTCTTTTATTCTCTTGAATGCAACTTTGGTTTTTCTGTCTTGGTTACTAATTATTCGTTTGCGTCAGGTTGGGCAACTTTGATTCTATTCGCTCTGAGGAAGCTGGTTCTGATCAGTCCATGGGAAGGGAAAAATCTGATTCACGTATGCAGGGTAAAAGTTTCGGAGGTGTGGTTAATTCTTCGGGGAGTTATTGGGATTCCAAGCGCCGCGAATCACCCACTTATCGTGGTTCCTTTGGTTCTGGACGCTCTAGACCAAGAATTGTTGTTGAGAACCATGGTTATGAGATGGAATCAGACGTCACATTTTCAGACGCAGCAGGAGTTCACAACCGTGTTCGCAGGCAAGCTATTACTTTTTCATCAAATCGTTCGTATCATCCTGCGTTTAGAAGATCATCGCCATCTGAAAGGAATGATGCACACAACATACATAGGGGAATGATACCTATGAGAGATACAAGTCCTGATAGACGGAGGTTTAGACGATATCCACAAGGGGTTAACAGAGGCATCAGGGAGGAGTACCACAGGCCCATACCCGATGATCCCAACGAATGCTCTTATAATGTGCCACGACGAATGCCCAGGAGAGAACAAAGCACTTCACCCCCTGGCAGAGGACCTATATATTATAGTAGACCCTACCAGAAGCCCCAGTCTCGATGCAGAAGTCGCTCTCCTCTTGGATGGGGTTTACCGAGAGAACGGAATGATATTTCAAGACATCGTGGTAGCAGGTCTCCTGATTATAGGTTTGATTCTAATATGGAGCTGAGGGTGCCTTTCCAAAGGCAAAATTTCGGAGGCAAGTATGATGTAGGGTTCGTGTCCCCACCAAAGCGTCGGTTTTCCCCACAACAGAATTCCAGATGGTTTGATGATTCACATAGAGGTGTAGATCACAATTTCAGGGGCGGGAGATTTGCCGGAAGACGGTTCCAGCCAGGACAGAGGTTTGACTCAGAGCGTTCATCTCGGAGATTGAATCAAGATGGTTACTCTGAACCCGTGATGCGTCCTGCAAGATACTCTGAGTTGCCCAGTGGTGGAAGGGAGTGTAGATACGAAGGTAGTGATGATGATAGAAGGAAACCTGATGGAAGATATGAGATTGTTCATCGCGTGAGGCGTTTTGATTCAGATGGTGGTGTGCGTCAGTACCGTTATGATGAAGATCGTTTTGCATCTCACAACACGCAGAACTACGATGAATCTGACCATAGGGCGGCCGAGAGGCGGCCTAGAGAAGCTTACGTAGGAGAAGTAGCGAAGAGGAGAGTAAATTAAGGTTCCAATGCTAACTCTGTATTAGAACTCCGGCTTCTGGTGGAGAAGCCGGAGTTCAACTCATTTAAACTGAAACATACGTTATTCGCAAGGAGAAATCTTCCATCACCCTTGCCGCTATTTCATCAAATCGATGTGTTACTCTCTGGCGGATAGAGTTCTTCCGATTTTTTTTTCCGGTGATAGTTAAGTCGAAATATTCGTGCTCTTCCCGGCGGCGGCTGGCGCTGCTTGTGGAAGCTACTCTTACCGTTCTGATTGCGCTTAGGCAAAATTCTTTTTAGGTTAGGGCCTAATGTTGCTTTCCTTCATCTTGAATTTATTTTCCTTTCTTTTTGTTTTAGGCATTTTTAAATGATTAGTGAAGAATCTCAAGCTTTTTTGTTTTTAAAGGCTTCTCTCGTTTCCTTGTTATTGCTGTTTGCTTTTTTCTCTCTACTTTCTCTTCAATAATAATTTTCCTTTGCTTTTCTCGAACCAATTAATTTTCGTATACATGCATTAATATTACTGTGACGGTATTTCAAATTAGTGTCACTTATATTGCTGTGACGGTATCTCAAATTAATGTTTGGACGCAATGACATACATACGCGGGTAGGTCAGGTCCTCAATCATCCATGACAACATTTTCCTTTTCTTGTATTTGAGGTTTACCAGGTGAAGCTCTTGGAATGGTAATGTAGGTTGTAGGCCAAGCCAGATGACAAATTGCAGCCCACTTTTTGCCTCGTATTTCTTGGGCCACTGACAAGAACCCCAATACTTGAACCTTCACTCTCAAATCGTATCCCAACAAAAATAATCAAATGTTAAAGCCCTAATCTTTCTCCGGTGAGGAAGGCTTTCGAGTTCTTGCTCAGCAACGGAAAACCGCCCACTTGGAGAAGCAGTCGTCGCAGTTGGTGTGTCCAGGACTTGAATCTGCCCCATCTCCTTGCGGCTATGTTCTTGTTCCACAAGAAAACTACCGTTGCAGATGCTATAGAAAGGCATAAAAATAACATGTTCAAGGCAGATCTAGCTGAGTCGGAAAATATCACGTTTGGAGTTGTGGTCAATTGGGTTGATGCAATATCTAGTGAGGATTCCCATGAGTACAAGAAAGATAACGAAAGACGATGATATGATCATTCGGAGCCAGAGCCAGCTGTTTTGTCCTAGAACTGCAGAAACCAAATTGTGTGGAGGGGTTTGTAGGATTCTGAGATGGGTTCTCTCTCATCACATAAGCTTTCAATTTGCAACTGCAAGCAAGAAATGTCTAGGTTTGTGCCCGAAACGGGGAGGATGAGGTCCAACATGGTGAGGTCTAGTGTTTTCCTGAAAACCGATATTAGGAGAATTTTTGGAGCCTCGCTGCCTCAGCTATTGGCTTCGAAGAGGAGCTCTCGGATGACGGAGATTAATGGAGTAATGCCGCTTCCTCCGCTCACCATCACTATCATGTCGTGCCTGCACTGGCATGTCATTTTCACCATGTCAGTCAAATTAGCACACACATTTGGCATACTAAATATTGGGGAAATGGTTTACAATGTGAGCACCTTAGCATGTTGCTTGAGGCGGGTCCCTACGGTCCTTCGACTGAGACCTCTAGGCGGGTGGCGGGCACAGAGGATGACAATTCCTGATACAATTACAAACACCATGCTTGTTGGAGAATAATTGAGTTCTATGGGAAAGCTCGATGTAGTATTTATTTAGAGCTCATTTGGGGCGTAGGATTGATCATCTTTGTTTTCTCACCTGGACTCTTGGAGAAGTTCAACTCAACAGCCTCACACGGAAGAACACGGGCTGAAACCACTCGAATTCTACGCTGACATTGCAAGAAACGCAAGAACCTATCAATCAGGAAGAGGTAAAAGCCCGGCAGCATTATGCAAGCGTAGGAGAAACCCACGTGAAACACGAAGAAGACAAGGAAGACAATGTAGAGATGATGAGTGTATAAGAAGAGCTCAAAGATCTTGCGAAACGCCTTCCTTGTTCCATTCAACATCTACACCAGCACGAAAAAATTGCTTCATGGTGAGAATGGCTCATTTCTAAATAGTGTTTTGAAGCTTCGGAAATTTAATTACCTCTGAAATTTGGTTTGTGCTCCCCCAATAGAAACATAAACCGTGTGCCGAAAAGAGCATCATGGCAAGATGCCCTAGACAGATATGGTACTTGAAGCTTGCCTCTGATGCAAGGCCAATGATCCGCCCGCACAATGGAAGATCCTCTGCTCACAGGGAAAAAGAGAAAGGCTAGACAAATGCTCCAAACTATCCCTAGTGTTAATGCAACACTTCCCAACTTTGATTCCCACCGGCCAAAAAACAGTACATAAATAACAGTTACAAGGTTTGAGGGGTTCTCTGATATGTGAGTGAGTAGCTAGGTAGGTGCATGTAAATATATGAATATTCCTTTATTATAAACCTCATTGTTTTTCTGCAAATGATCAAGTGCCATGGCTGATGGCTACATAGTAATTAACATTAATTGTACAATTAGAGCATATGTAGATTCCATATTATGATAAATCTAGTACTAATTTATTTCCAACCACCCAAAACAAATACAAATCCATGAACATTTTATATACATTTACACATCTTTAAAGACGACATGAGAGGTGCTGAAAGCAAATCTTTCAGCAAATCTCTTGAACGACAATTATTTGAGCGTTATAATTAATACAAGCTGAATTATATAACACAACGGTTCAGGCATGCATCACCAGTTGAAGCTAATGGACTCGAAGTGCAAATTATCTGCCGAACGAGATGAACAGATTTTGGCAACATCATGTCTCATCTTCCTTGGCCCACACACCAACACTCCAATATCAGATCCCTTGGACGCCAACAGAATTTCTGGGTTGCAAACAGAAACAGTAATTAATCACTTATCCAAAAATGTGTTACTACAAGAAGTAAACATGACAATGGTCGTTAATACTAGAGAGATAATTAATTAACTTACTCTTGAGATCAGGCCTTGTTCCATAATGCACCAGTGTGGCTTGAGCAATTAGGGTTTCAGGATGATGTGGAAGGCCTTCAAGTTCTATTTCATGAGCTGGCGCTTCCCCATTTTGGATTTGCTTCCCTTCCAAGGCATTTAGTTGTCTCTTGCACCAAAGAAAAGTTACACTAGATACCAGCAAAATACAAGAACAGACCAAAAACATGTACCAGAGACAGATAAAAGACTGGTGATAAATTTCACCAGTGTTGTGGTCAATCGGGTAAATGTAGAAACGAGTGGTAAGTCCCAAAGTAACGAGAAACAAGACGAATGAGGACGAGATTGTTGCACCAAGCCACAGCCAACTGCTTGGACCTAAAACCCTAGAAATGGGTGAGTCCAACGGGTCGGCCTTAAACGACACTGTTTGGATGGGCTTCCAAGCCAATGCCGGCGGCTGTTCTGTCTCTCTGGTGACATAGGCTTCAATTTTCAAATCTACATGGGAAAAATCGAAAGGGGTTGAAGAAATAGGAAGCAAGAGTTGTAGCATGGAGAGATCATCTGTGTTCTTGAAGGCACATATGAGCCGTACACGTGGTAAATGGGAATCGGGTTTGGTGGTTTGGAAAATAATTTCACGGATTATGGAAATGAGAGAAGTGATTCCACTGCCTCCACTGAACATCACCAGAGCCTCGTGCCTTAGAAAATGAGATGAAATGGGGCCATAAGGTCCTTCGACAGAAGCTTGGACATGATCCACATTTGAAGACAGTTGCTTGTAGAGTTTTTGAGACCAACTTCCTTCACTCTTGATAACAACACTGAGATTGTGTGGCTCCATGTTAGGGTTTGAAGTCACTGTAAATGGGTGCCATTGCAGCTTGGATATGCTTGGCACGTTTATAAACAAGATGCTAGTGGGATTATAATCCAATCCTGAAACAAAAAAATAAAAAATAAAAACAAAGTTACTAATTCACGTTTTATAATATAAGTGGATATACATTCATATTTTCAAATGTTAGGATATAGTATTAATAAACTAATACCTAACACATGGCAGTGGCACGTATTTGATGGTGGTTAGAGATAAATGCGTTATTAATTCATGCGTTATAATATGAGTGAGCCATATAGTAAATATTTTCCAAACCTAGCTGGGATATAATATAATCAGACAGATATATACACAATATGTGAGAAGTATAAATGTGACATATATATTTAATGGTGCTTAAAGTTAATAACGTTACTGATCCATGAGTTATAATATGGGTTAACAACAAAGTTGATATTTTCCAGCATGTGACATGAACTCAACTTATTTAATGACGACTAGAGCAAAATTAGTTACCTTGGGTCTTGGCGAAGTTGAGCTCAATGGTACCACATGGTAAAACGCGAGCTGAGACTAACCCAGCTTGTTGGTACGACTGTAAAAATCTCAAGTATCGATCGACGATGAAGAGGAAGATGCCGGGGAGGAGCATGCAGAAGTAGGAAGCACCGACATGCAGTACGTAGAAGAAGACGTAGAGTGCGTAGAGATGGTGGGTGTAGAAAAAAAGTTCAAACATTTTACGCCTAAAGCGAGGAACGCTTGTGATCCACATGGCCATTGCCAACACAATTGCAATCTCCCCAGCTACATTTGATACGTAGGTTTTGCTCCACTCAAGCAGCTGCAATTAATTAATGTCCAACACACATTAAAGGGTTGACCACAACAGCTTAATTAGGTAATTTTGTAGTAAATTAGTTGGACAGAGAGTGCTAGTACTGGTAGTTCTTGTACTATACAAACGTATGTGAGTGGCTGCAATATATGTATGCTTGCCTGTATATAGCGACCCTTCCATTTTCTATTCATTTCGATACCATGCGGATTGATCAACCCGCATTTCGTGATATTTCTCTTCCTTGTTAAGATGGGATCAATTAAATTAATAAGGGTATGTAGAAGAAAAAAATAGGTGTGTAAATAGCACTACCTGTTTAGGGTGGTGCTATCCACATTATTGTCATGTTTCTTGACGATGAAAACTAATTTTAGTATTACCGCCATTTGTATATGGAGTTAATCATATTGACGAATCAATCTAGATGAAGTTGCATTCACATGTATATCCGATTGACTAGGTGAATATATAGCAGTATTCATCAAATTTATATGATGAATAATGTTAATCGAAAGAAGTGAGATATGTGCATTCCTTCTTGTTGGTACGCAAGTTAAAAGCAATGGCTAATCAACCTATTGGGTTGTTAATGAGTGCCCATTAAACCCCATTTAGTTTGATTTTACCTTACACCATCATCATCACTAGCAATTTCACTCAT
Organism: Malus sylvestris; assembly: GCF_916048215.2. Taxonomy (NCBI): domain Eukaryota; kingdom Viridiplantae; phylum Streptophyta; class Magnoliopsida; order Rosales; family Rosaceae; genus Malus; species Malus sylvestris. The sequence continues at coordinate 27,732,435 of NC_062260.1, forward strand.
ATATTATATATGGTGTATCAAATTAAACGGGTCTTAATGAATGCCCATTAACAACCCAATGGATTAATTTGCCACCACTATGCAGTACTACTTAGAGGAAAATATATACATAATAAAAAATAAATCATGATGCATGAAGTCATTTGGTTAGGAATATATCATCATCATGAACTGAATAAGGGTGTAGAAATCACGTATGAGAAAAATGCCAAAAAGAAATATATCTTCCCTAATTCATGTCCTTGTTGTCTAGATATGTTTCCATATGATGATTCCTGCCAACCAGCCTACAATACCTAGACATCGACATGATGTCGAATTTAAGTTGAACCACTCAATTCTTCTAATTTCTTCCTTTTTGAAATTAAGATAGAAAATATTCCACAGTATACTACAAAACAAGAAGAAACACATAAAGCAACATAATTCCACATATTCTCTTCTCACAACTAGAAAACAATACAATCGTTTTCATGAATCGCATGCATAATACAACCAAATTAAGCTAAAACATATTAGCTATATACAAGATTAATTGAGACAATGAATTAATTAAAGATAAAAAAAAGATGATTGAATTAGTTAATTACCAGAACCATCTGATTAGTCATGGCCCAGTAGATGACGAACCCTAGGGTATGTGCAGCAAAGAGGATCATCGAGAGATGGCCGAGCCAAATATGATACTTAATACTTGACTCAGATGTGAGCCCGAAGAGAGGTAAAATCGAAGATCCTCGAGTTACAGGAAAGAAGAGAAGTGCCCAGCAAATGTTCCCAATGTAACCTAATCTCAATGACACACTTCGAAACTTCGCTTCCCACCTGTCATATAATTAATCTTAATTAACATGAATTTAATTGACTAAAATCAAGAGAAAAAAAAAATTAATTGATCGTTCTTTTAAAAGTCATGTAAGAAAGGATATATATGTGTATGCTTACACTTTCTCGGCAGGCAAATGCATATGGAGGTGGCCGAAGCTGACATATAAGTAATTGGCAAGAGACCAGACCAAGAGTGCAACAAACATGAGTCCAAAAGCAAGCTCCATTGCAGTGACAATTCCCAGAGGAGCCTTCACAATTACCGGACGTCTCCAAAAGGCTAATCGTTTTGTAATGACGCCGGTAGTGGTAGTACTGCACCAGTCAAGATCGATGAGCATATTAACGAAATTATCATTTGTTATAAATTGTATAGAAGTTGTATTATAGTATTAAACCTTGTGGAGGATGACGACCTAGTTGATTTCTTTTGGAGATGGAGATAAACACAGCTCAAAGCTGCTATTAACATCATTGGGAATGAGAAGAACAGAAGATTAACCCCTGTAAATTATTACATGACACAACACAAGGTTATGTTATAAACTTATAAGCATAATATCAACCTTAATTAAATTGATTAAGCAAGCAAATGTAATTAAGGAAGAGAAAAACCTTGCTCTCCAAAATATGTAGAATTGAGCTTGCTTTGTAAGTTGGGTTTCCAGTCATTTTTGTAGGTTTTTGTAGGCAGCACAATCCAAATCATAAGCCATCCAAGAAACACCACAAGGAAAATCAACCTTAAAATTAACACTACTATCTGACTGCTCATCCTGCCGTTTGAAAGGAATGTCAGTGAGAAGCTTAGCTATTCGGAAAAATACAACCTTCTGCTGTGCAACTAAAGCAATTTATAGGCGAGAGTCGTACATAAGGTTGAGGAGAGAGGCATTTTTCATTCCCATTTACAACTCCTTATTAAACGCCTTACGTGATGATATCAGGTAGCATTATTCACACTCCAAAAAAGTCATCATATGCTACTTTTAATTTGCCAATTCAATGTACAATGAACTAGTGAGTGGACTTTGAAATACTTATAAATTAATTCAAGTGATATGTAAATATATTAGGAATGCACATTGGGATTAATATGAGAAAAATTATCAGATAAATTCAAGTGAATCGTGAAGAGTACATAATGACGTAATGAAATTTTATCACACGAGACCAAGTATCAATTAACTTAAAGTGTATTATGAAGAACTCACAACAACTTTTAAAGTGAATAGCAGTTCCCACTCGAATCCAATAATTCAATAACTTCTCCATATGAAATGATTTTAGACTCTAGCCTCAGAAAAGGTCTGTCGTGAACATAATTATTTAATTTTTCACAACTAATTTATTCATTTTCATTTATAAGTGAGAAGTTTTAATTTCAATTTCGGGATACTTGAAATCGATTTGATAAATTAATTCGCATATTAAAATTTCAATTATATATTGGTTTCTGTACTTGCATGACCATATGGAATGTGGCTAGATTAGCAAGAAGAGTAGACTTTTCAGGGCGTAATGAAAGTACAGTTGACCAATGGCTGACTTCAGGCAGTGTAGTACAGGTGGTACACCACAATAGTTGACATAAACAGAAGATCAGTACATTAATCATGTTTTGGATGTGATATTATAAACAGACACACATATAATAACGTCATTAGATTGGTAATACTACTCAGAAATGTGATTGTCGTATCGAATAATTATTGTTTTAATCAATATTTAATTAATGGTCAGAATTTTTTATCCATGTTCTCCGTGCTTATTGCAAAAAATACATCATATTTGATGGTCAACATTCATTATTAATTAATTAATATTCCTAAGCTCAAAGATTTCCCATTGATTATTAATTAATTAATTATTCCTAAGCTCAAAGATTTCCCGTTTGGATACAACTACCAAACCTTATCCCACTAAGTGAGTCAGTCATATAAATCCTAAAACGGCATTGTTCTCGGTTAGAATATGTAATCTACATTTTCTACAAGTGTCTGAGGACTATCATTCCAAAACCAATGCCAAGAAATGTTGCAATGGCAATTCCAAATATGCCTGCAAGGATTGCAGGAACAACCAAAGAATCCCATCCTTTGGTCCCGGCCATTCCGCCTGCTGTCGTTGGCCCTCCGATATTGGCGTTGGAAGCCAAGAGTAACAGTTTTAAATCTAAGTGAAATAGCTTTCCCAATCCAAGTACCACGGCAAGATGGACGGTCACTTGAACTAGAGCAAAGAAAAAGATACTAGGCGCGGTGTTGATGACATTCCATATGCTCCCGCTAGCCCCCAACACTGCGAAGAATACCTGTTGCGAAGAACGCCCCACGTAAAAACAATATCGTTTCAAAACGCATACTAGAACTGAATGTGGACCAACAGAGAAATGATTTAGATAGGTAGTTTGATAGAAAGATAGAAAGAATGATTTGCAGTTACCTGCATCAAAAGCAAAGCAACGGTATCCCCAGCAGGTGCAAGGTAAGCGAAACGTGTCGGGAGAAGAGTTGCTAATATGACAACAGCGGCTGTTATCATTGGCAAGCTGCCTCCTGGAATTCCACACAATCCTGTGAGATATGTGGAAGCCTTGCATATCACAAACGATGTAGCAAGAGCAGTGGCAGTTTCTACAACAGGCAGCTTTCTGTCGTAATTGGATTCCGTTTGCATTGAAACATCTGCCAATTAGAAATATCTGCAAAGATTATTTAAAGCTGGCATGCCTTTAGATAATAACTGGGAACGAAAAATTATCATCAGCCAAAGAAGTTCGACGCAGGATGAGAAATTCATACCATCAGTTGTTGTTGAGGCCTCGGGAGGTATTTTAGAGGCCAAAGCAAACAACACCATGAAATACAGAGCACAAATAACATTGTCTGCTGCTACTCCTGCAGCCATGACCGATGGAGAAACACCGAGAGCCTCTGAAATCGCAACATAATTAACAGCTACAGCAATAAACCAAACAGAAAAAAGAGAAAGAAAACGTTTTAGTCATAACCATATAAACTCTTACGGTTAAACACACCGATTCAGAAGCACCAAAACTAAGCTTCAAAAGACAAACGTAGAATCATGTGTTCAGTTGTAGGATGCATAATATGTTCATTTAATAGACATGATAACATGGACAGAAAGAAAGGCTACTTTTTCTTGTGTATTGGTTAGCTCCAAGTATACCAAGATCCAAGAATCCTTGATTTCCTTTCCCTTGAAATGCCCGTAAGAGAATATATGCAGCTTGAGTGTTCAAATTATAACTGGCCAAACTGACGATGATGAGATTGCTACTTAGAGATCAAGAAACGTATTACAATCATACGATCTGTTTACTGAATATCCATAAACATAAGCTGACATCTCCAAAGACACTTACATCCACCAATATAGCTACCCATGAGAGCAGAAGCTATTTTCCAATTATCTGGACCAAGTGATCGCATGGGCACCATTTGAAATGCCACGAGAGTTCCAACCATACTCGCAACTGTTACATACATGAAGTTACAAATAATCAGTATGAAACTTCAATGCCACTAGCTCATACAAAAAAACCTGTCAAAACTCAACATATTGATCCCGTTTAGAATCACGAGCAAGAAAATATTACCTGATCCAAGCACGAAAACTAAGAGCAAAGTCCCCGTGGACCGCATCACACTGCGCAAGTCAGCTCTATATAATAGCAATGGAATAGATAATGGTAGAAGGAACTCCAAGACAATGGAATATGCAGGCGCTTCAAAAGGAATTATGCCAAAATTACTTGCTGCAAGCCCAACCAAAGTGCTTACAAGGGCAGCACTCACCATCCCACCAATCTTCGTCTTCTCGGACCTTGAAATTGAATCCACAAATATACATTCGCTCAATGTAAGCTCAAATCAAGTCATTCATTATTAGCAAAAATCTCATTTCCCAGCATCAACACAGAATAAAAATTTCTCTTCTCGAATCTCGGGTGTCCAATAAGAACATGGGCATGTTTGGTTTGATTGCAATTATGATTTCCAGACAGTGAATTGGTCAAAGCTCAAATCATTTTCTTTCGACCTATGAAATTTTCCCGGCAACCAAACGGATATATGTAATTAGCAAGTGTGAAAAGGCATCAAAAGAAATTATAATTTGTATTATCTGGTGTCAAATAAGAACATGGGCATGTTTGGATTGATTAGAAGTATGATTTCCATGCAGTGAATTACCAAAAGCTCAAATCTTTTTCTCTTCGATCGATGACATTTTCTCGGCAACCAAACAGTAACTAAAATGTGAGAAAAAAACTGAAGGGGGTATTAGCATTACCAGAGACCAAAAGCACCGGTGGCGAACAGGGCGGTCCATAAGCCCCAGTGGTCATCCGGAGCGACGATAGGCTGCCTGAGCTGTGACGTAATTACCCTTGTCGCATGGACGCATTTGCGGCTCCGAGGACGAGTCAACGGCAAGAGAAGCGTTCCATTAACGGCGTGAGACGGAAAAGGGTTGGGTTTGACTCGTTTGACTGGTGAGAGTGATGGAGTGGGAGTGGCGGGAAGGTGGAGTAACGGCCATGTGACGGGGAGAGAAGCCATTAACGTTTCGGGACGGAGGTTTCACTGCATGAGCTCTTCTGAACCTCTCTGGTCTATTTGGTACTTTTTGCAGTTGAGGATGACGTGGCAGATTGTGAGCTGATGAACAGTGCACTTGTGGATCACTTCTAATCATTAGTATGTTTGCCCTATGAATATTCAAGACCGCTTCTTTAAATGCAAGTGCTTTTGCTTCCTCAAAAGCACCTACTAAAAATGCCGCTTCAGAATTCGTATCTAAATTCAGCAACGCTTTTAAGTTTTTCTGTTAAACATACACTTTGTTTTGTGTTAATTTTTCCGTTAACTTTAAGTACTCTATATTTTTTCTTAAAGTCTATTTCCAAGTCTTCTTAGGTCTTCCGCTATCCCTTTTGTCCCCGCCTCCGTCTTATAGTCACATCTTCTAAGCGGAACATCTATACGTCTTCTGTTCACGTTTCCAAACCATCTTAACCAACTTTCTGTTATCTTATCTTCAATTAAAGCAACTCCTACTTTACCTCTGACATACTCGTTTTTAATCTTGTCATTTCTCGTGAATCCGCACTTTAATGAAACATTCTCATCTCCATTGCATGTTTCTTTTTGACAGCTCAACATTCTATGCCACAAAGCATTGTTGACCTTATTATCATCCTATAAAATTTTCCATTAAGCTTTAGTGGCAGAATACGATCCTACAACACACCATATATACAATGACTAGGATTCCGTTGGTTTATTACATACATGTATATTGCAATGCCAGACATGGTGGTGAGTTATCTACATATCTTCCAACTTACCCCTATTGTCTGCCTTGTTCACATTTGTTACAGATTTGAAACATTTCTGCTAATCATCAATGGAAAGTTTCACATTACATGTATTTTAGAACCGCAACCCCAAATCCAATGCCGATGAAAGTTGCGATCGCAATGCCAAAAATGCCGACAAGAATACCAGGAACAATCATAGAAGGCCACTCTTTGGCCGTGGCCATTCCGCATGCTGTTGTAGGGCCTCCAACATTGGCATTCGACGCTATAAGCAACTGCTTTAGGTCAAACCCCAATAGCTTTCCCATTCCGAGGATCACAGCAAGATGAACGGCGACCTGGATTAAAGCGAATAAGAAGATACTAGGAGCGGTGTTAATCACACTCCATATGTTCCCGCTTGCTCCCACGACTGTAAAAAATACCTGTTTGCCAAAATCAAGTCAGTTCGTGTAAGACATCCGCCCGCTAGACCTACATTAGAGAAGACGAGAATGTTCCTTGCCTGCATTAGGATCATAGCCATAGCCTCACCAGTTGGTGCGAGATACGCAAACTGTCTAGGAAACACAGTCGCCAGAATAACAACAATGGCTGTCACAGCTGGAAGGATACCTCCTTGAATTCCATAATATTTCGTGACGTAATGGCCAGCCTTGCAGATGGCTAAGGACACGGCAAGGGACGTAGCAGTTTGTATCAGAGGAAGCTTGTTTGCAGGCTCAGAGTCTGCATCCTTTGCAATGCCTGCCAATTAGATTTCGAGTATCTGTTAGTGGCCACAAGTTCCTTCCGGCTATATGTTCAAATGCATCCATTCAAAATAAGGAAGCTTAACCAACAACAAATCCACCTTGATATCCCACAATTATGCCATAACAAGGTAGAAATTTACACACCATCGCCAGATACTGGAGGCTCAGGAGGTACTCTAGAAGCCAACGCGAACAATGTTGAAAAATATACAGCACAAATGACATTATCTGCGGCTAGGCCAGCCGCTAAAATTGACGGAGAGACCCCAAGAGCTTCAGATATGGCAACATAATTGACAGCTACATAAAACAAATTGCAAATACTTAGTCCGCACAACCAAATAGGCTCAATTTGTTCGTGTGAGGACGTAAATCTATAAAGTTGTAAGTACATTACCTCCACCAATATGTCTGCCCATGAGTGCAGCTGCTATTTTCCAACTGTTTGAACCAAGCGATCGCATTGGCACCAATAGATACGCCACCACTGTTCCAACTGTTGTTGCAACTATGGTACACACAAAGGGGCAAGAAATCAAAACCAAGAGGAAGCAAAGACCAAAACCAAAAATCGGCATCAAGTTGAGCACATATTCTTATGCCTGCATATATTCGTGTACTAACAACTTCTATGTCATGAAATAATCGTAGAATCGTTCATATTATCAATCACTCTGTAAAGATCCTCACCGGAAAAAGTCAACTAAAACTAAGACTCCTTAGTCATAACTGCATAAAAATAGATGAAAAAATTTGGTAAAAGCATTAGGAACCGTGTATATATTTGCTACAATAGATTGACTAAACGATCTTAGTTTTAATTCATTTTTACCGAGTAGCCAAGCATTGTTTTTTTTAGAATAAAAGTAACTTCCTTTCTTTACTAATTAGTTCAATTTACAATTTCCACAATGCAAATCATCAAAATTTAAAAAGAAAGAACCAAATAATTAAACAAGTACACAAGAATTAGAAAGGCCATGACTTTCCGGGTACCTGATCCAACCAAGAAGGCCAAGAGAAGTGCGCCGGTTGATTTGACCACGCGGCGCAAATCCGCCCTGTACAGAAGCAACGGAACAGCCAGCGGGAGCAGGAACTCCAACACAATCGAATACGCCGGCGAATTCGAAGAAATGATTCCCAAACTGCTGGCTGCAAGTCCGATCAATATGCTCATCAACGCCCCACTCAATGCGCTCCCAATCTTCGTGTTCTTCTCCGACCTTTAACAACAAAAATTAAATATAAGGACTCAATTTTTTGAGCTCAACTGAACTGAGCTGAATTTTCCCTTGTTTGGGAAGGACGAGAGAGAGAGAGGGTGTTGTGGGGATTACCAGATACCGAAAGCGCCGGTGGCGAAGAGAACCGTCCAGATGCCCCATTGGTCATGAGCAGAGATAAGAGGGGCGTTCACATTGAGCTGGAAACCGGCCTTGGAAGTAACAGATCGGTCCCGCTTGGGAGGATTCGGAGGGGAGAGAAAGCTCTGATTTGTGCCGATGACGGTGGCGCCCGGGGAGGAGGCACGCACACTCAGGCTCAAGTTTTGGCGGGGAGGGAAATGTGACAGTTGGAGCGTCGGCAACGGGGGACGAGAGGCGGGTGAAATGGTGAGTTTCAATGCCATGGACATCGTCTCTCTCTCTCTCTCTCTCTCTCTCTCTCTCTCTCTCTCTCTCTCTCTCTCTCTCTCTCTCTCCCTCCCTCCCTCTCTGCGCTGAGAGAGATTCGTTCTTCTGGTTGAGATTCAAGGTAGTGGACTCTGGGGGAGCGAGTCACTGAGTTAACTAGTATAATCATCTAAATTTAATAGTATTAAGTAATTATTACCTTTTTCGGAAAAGAAAAAAAAATCTCTTTAGGAAAGAATTTCTAATTTTTTTAAATAAGAATTTATTGTGGAACCCACTCTACGTCAAAAGATACGACCAGTCTATTTTGCAAGTTTCAATTCATAAATTATTCTTACAAAAATTCAATTTAATTTGAAATCATCTGTCTGTTTAATTATCATGATAAAATTCATTGATTCTTATAGAATAATTGTTTGTCAATTTCTTTGAACTTAATTAAATGTCTCAAATATTTCTTATTTCGCTAATATGTTGCAAGGATGATCTTAGATGTGCAACTTGAAAAATAAACTGCTCGAATTGTTAAAGTTCGATGTGATGTGTGCTCCACAACTAATCCCTACTTTTATAAAAAAAAATGAAAATCTCTTCTCTTAATAACCTCTGTATCTATTCTATTAAGAGGATAGGGCTTGTCAATTTTTTGCCCATTTTTCTTCCAATTTTGCGCTCACTTATGAATACACAATGTTGACATGAAGAGGGCAAAATAATAATTTTGTACCTTTTGACAAAATGACAATCATATCCTTACTTTTCCTATTTTACCCTCTTTTTTTGAGATAATAACAATCATATTTTCTAATTTTACTCACTTTTGATACACAATATTTACATAAGGAGGACAAAACAGTAATATGTAATATTAAAAAATGGACACTTTGGATGCGGTCTCTATCTATCAATATTCTTTGATTGAAACCTTGTTAGTTTTTAGTTTTTGATTGATGTCCCTGACATTAATATAATAATATAAGTTACTATATTCTTTTAATTAAAAATTAAAAATTGAAATTTGTAATTGTTTATATTAATGAGATTTTAAATAAACCCATAATTTATGGGATTAAAAATAATAAAATATAAAATATACTCTCTATTATATTGCGTGTGTGTATATACATATATATATATGGGTACATTAACCAAAATTAACAAAAAAAGTTATTGTACCAAAACATGGATATATTCTCAAATCAACGAAAAAGAATGTACCCATATAAGTTTAAACATGGATTAAAAATTTTGAATGGATTTTATATTAAAAAAAGGGTACATTTTACATATAACAAATTGATATATTTGAGAATGGGTACATTTAAGATTAAAAAAATTGGAAAATTATATGAATGGGTACATTTAAGATTAAAAAAATTGAGAATCTTTTTATATATAAAAAAAAACTAATAGGTACAAACTTAATTTAATTTAATTTTTTTATTATTTTGGAAATGTTTGAATTGAAAATTAATTAGAAGTTTAATAGAGGTGTGAGTATTAAACCCTAAATTAATTACTAATTTTTATATTAAAAAATTATATAATAAACATGTAAATTCATTATCACATTAATGCTAGGGACTTGAATCAAAATTTGAGAATTAATAAGATCTTAGTCAATGAACAGTAACAACTAGGGATGGGATACTAATTTTTCCATTAAAAAAATATACACTTATTAAGAGAAATTGTTCACACGTTGTGTGTGTTCTCTGCTACTATATATTGGAAAATGATCCTTCCTAGGGATCTTAGGGATCTCGCAATCATATCCATTTATCGTACATCGTGTGGTAAAAAATAATTTAAAATTTAAAATTCAAATAAAAATAGTATTTAATGAAAACAGACCGCACGATGTACAATGAACGGACACGATTGCGGGATTCATAGGTGTCCATACTTATTTACGTGTATGTACCCTAAAAACACCACAGATCGATAGCCTTAATAAAACAGCCTCAACAAAAAGCCCTGCTGAATCAACAAAAATAATTCCAGAAGCTGGATAGTTTTGTACCTGTTAATTTAGCCATATTGTATTATTACATCTCATGTTTCATAAATCCCGAAACAGAATCAACTGTGTTATCACTATTGTGTTCAACTGGACCAAGTTTAGGAAGATTACAACTTGAAATTGAGCAGATTTTAGCGTCCTAGTTTGTTACCTTCTGTCGATGGACGTGTCGGCTTCTTGCTTCTGCTTCTTGGCGCTGAAGCCCTCCTCCTCCAGAGCCTTCAATTTGTTCTTGATTGCTGCTATTTTGGAGCTCCTGCTCGTCTGTCCTGAGCTAGTGCCGGAAACGCTTGTTTTGGTTGCCTCGCCCACTCCTTTGGAAGAATTGTCTGCTGGTTCTACCAAGTACTTGTCACTGGAAACACGGACAACCAACGGACGTCCACATGCTAGTCTCCCATGCATCTTCTCCTTGGCCAATCTTGCTTCCTGCATGCTCACTTTAACGGTGGAGATCAGGAATTGCTTGAAAACATAACTGATAGAAAAATAAGCGACTGACTTACCTCTTTGTTGCTATACTGGATGAAAGCAAAACCCCGTGGCTCTCCGCGCTTTCGGCCACGAGTGTGCCACAGAAAGTCCTCAGTTATAATCTTCCCAAACGGAGAAAACATCTTAATTAGAGCAGCCCTGGAAAATGCAAGAGTGGGATCAATAGTAAGTCTCACAGCCTCACTGGTACTAGACTAGAGCAACAAAGATTCAACTCCGAAGGTTTACTTACTCCGTTATTCTCAGATCAAGGTTACCAATGTAGATTCTACTTTCACTCTTTTCATCGGAAGAACCATTAGGATCCTGCATTAGTTATCACCACCCAATTCAGTATTCCATAACGCTGTCTAACATCAAATATGAAACAGGTCACAAATTTAATCCAGCGGGTTGATCAGATTGTATAGCATCTTTATACTAACGGTTTTTAATAGTGGAACAATAAGTAATCACTTTTTTCTCTTTTTACTTTGGAAAGGAATCATGTTCAAGGAGACTCCAGTGCAAAAGCTTTGTTGGGGCCATACAAAAGTGCCAAAGCGAGAACCTTCGTTACGAAGATATAGAAATCCTATCACCTTGGATGCAGATGCGACTATAAGGTCTAATGGCCTCTAATTCAGGTCCAATGTTCATACAGAAGACAACCAAATAAAGGGGCATTTTCGAAGTTACCAATCACCATAAGCAGCCCCAAACAAGGACCACACAGAAACATGTCTCCCCCACCAACCCACAGAAACATACACAATCAGCAAGACTCATCAAATAGCAGGTACCGCGGGAAATAAAAGCGTTGGATTGCATTTGATCATGCTAGCAAGAGTTTAAAGAAACAGTCTTTTTCAATTCATCAAATTACCCCCTTCTCTTTCCCTCCCTCCATCCCTCCATCCCTCTCAACGTTCGATTTCCAACTCTAACACCTACCTATACTAAAGAACCCGGCAATGCAATAACCGAACGGCAGAAACGCAATCATATGGTGCATATCTTAACATAAAAAGCTTGGAAAAATTTACCATTACAGTGAAAGGGGAATACGATGAAAATCCAACTTCAAATTCCGGGCTTCCAGCACACAACAAGCATATAAGAACCTTCCGAAATTAACAAGAGCAACTCTTTGTTCACCTGCAAGGCTGCAAGTAAATAAATTTCAATAACAGTAAGAGCCCCCTTTAGTCAGATGCACTGACCTGAGGCCATACCCTAAATAAGGGAAGCTAAATTATGCATTGATCTGGGACGAAACCCTAATTACAGCATCTGAAAATTGAAAAGATTGAAACTTTTTGAGAGAAATTTGTACCTGCGTGAATTATCCAAAGCAAATCAAGCCGCCCGTCACAGAGAGAGTCGAAGGTTAGCGAGATAGGATGCGCAGCAGCCAGCAGGGAAGCTTTGATGCTCCTTCTACGAAAGGAACATAGCAAAGGCAAAATATATTAAACGACATCGTTTATCGTTGTTTTTCTTTTTGCTCCCTTTCGTTTTCTTCCTTTTTGCAAGTTCTTTAATACATTTTTTATTAGGGGGTATGATATCCACACACCCCTTTTTACTTCTCCCACATTTTTTTAGTTTTCGGCCGTCGAATCGGATGAATTAAAAAAGATCAACGGACATAAATTAACAAGGAGTGTGTGAGAAATAAAAGGGGGTGTGTGAATAGCACACCCCTTTATTAGAAGAGACTAACAATTGGCAGTGGCTTGGTTAAGGGAACTCACTAGGGCTGTAGCAAAAGCGAGTCTTTATAGGGCAATTGTTACTACTTATGGATCCAAATTTGGGTGATTTATCCATGATCAAGATGAAGCTTAAGTGAAACTAAGTGAATGTCCAAATCGACTAATCTTGAGTAATCAGTGGATGAGTTGTGGTTAGGGGTGAAATGCCGCTCAAACCCAAAGCTAGTCAGTTATCCCTGAAATGCATTGAGGCGCAACAGTTGACTGGACCTTAAGGGAGCGTTTGTTTGCCCTCATTAAGTGGGACTGGACTAGACTGAACTAGCTGTTAGTCAAATACTGTGTTTGTTCCATGCTGGGACTAACATAAATGAGACTAAGGGGGACTAGCATGGACAAAACCCTTCACTAAGAGGTCTTAGCTAGACCCCCCAATAACCATGGGACTAGCTAAGACTATCCTCTCTCGTTCTCGTCATGCTCAACAACCACTCCCGATAGATTCCTCGTCATCTCCGGTCACCTAGATCATAATAAAATATTAATAATTTATATATATTAAATAATATAATATTAGAATTTGTTATTATCCAGCTTCTTAGTCCAACACTGCACCAAACGCTTTACTAAGTTAGTCCAGCTTAGTCTAGTCTAAGCTAGTCCAGCTTAGTCCTTGAAGCTAGTCCAGTCCGAGATAGTCCGACGCAACAAACGCCCCCTTAGAGGTAAAGCACTGTTTCGGTGCGAACTACGAGAGCGGTACCAAATTAAAGCAAACTTTAAATACTAGATATAATATCAAAATAACAGAAGTCAAAGTTAACGAGTATATTTCTAATGTAACAAGAAAAACGAGTTAGATGATGTGAAACTCTATTAAACCAATCTCTACTGATGACTGACATCATCTAAGGAGCAATAATTGTATTGTTGTGATGATATATAATAATTAACAATATTAAGCAAGTTTGTTTCTTTATATATTAGTGATAGTTTGTAAGGCAAGGCTAAATTTTGATGTTATATTTGTGATAAGTGTCAATTTATGAATTGCGATGTCCTTAAGAAAACGACATCCACCCACTAACATCCCACCTCCATTCAACTCCATTTAGCTGGCATGCATCAATGCTTTTCGGTGCTTACCGCTTAAATTGAGCGTTCTTATTAACACTGAAAACCGACAAAATATACGGTCGATAGACCCCTAATATTTGTTGGTGCATGTGCTGAACAATGACGGCTTATCTTGTTCTTATTAATTTTGTTTTGACAATGTAGGGGGTGACGTTTTTGCATGGTTGCAGCATCCTTCTTCATGTACCCCTTTGCACTGTTTATTAATGCTTTGTTAGCTTTAGCTTGCCTCGTTGTAGGCTTTCCCTGTACGTTCTGACATCTTTGCCCTGGAATATCATTCTCAATTTACCAAAAAAAAAAAAAAAGCTACAAAATCTACGGTGTGGCTGAGTGCATACACATTTCTTCTTATAATGCATATTTGTTGTCTTTATGATTCACATGATGAATGAGACAGGCAGATGAGTGTATACATTTGGAAACATTGTAAATTGCGTTACAAGCCAATTTTACCCTTAAAAACAGCTTATACAATGAAAAGAATTTTAAAACAACCACGGGGCACCCCGGTGATTAAGACAAATTCCATTCTCGTATTTCACATTGCAGTTTGATTCTTGGTGCTGGTGAATCACACAATGGTGGCTAGATGATGCTGAAATGCCTCAATGAGTCTTCCCAACCTCCGAAACAATCAGCTAATCTCTTTTTTTTTTTGAACTTTAACGAAAAGCTCATAGTACTGTTTACTTTAATGAAAAACCACATTTTTACACTAAAAAGTAAATCATGGTACTATTCATTTTACCCTTTATTTTGTCCTTGTCATTAAAACTCAAAATTTTCAAGTCATTTTCATTGGTTTTTTTTTTAACGTATATTTGAAGAAAGTAAAGATTCATTGAATGCCTTTGGATGCCAAACAGTTAACAGGTACTTGGTACTGTAATGTGAATTGGGGTTTGGAGGTTGGATACATTTTTTTGTTTTTAGGGCAGTTGGATAATTGAATAAATAAGATAAATGTGAGGGCCATGCTGTTTTTTATGTTTAACATCACGTTACTAGAAGGAATTCTTGGATTGTGCAAAATCTTAAGCGTGAGTATAACACATCGAATTATTTATCGGTAACATACAAATTTATGCATATCACACGATAACAGGGAGAGAAAGAGATATACTCCCGATTAAATGACGGAATCTCGGAATCATAAGTTTGCATCAAGATTCAAAACTGAAAATTCAAGCATAATATGAGAATTCGTTGTGGGAATTGCAGCATTGCATTGTGAAATGCAGCTCATCAGCATTCCCTCTGGATGCTGGAATTCTATACAATTCATGGGAGTTGGATCCTCTCTTGAGTAAAAGGAGAGGATCCTCATGACCAAGTAATGTGGACCGTTGAATTTTCATTTAATGACTATAATTAATATAACTTTAAAGGGATCCCTTATTTGTAGCCGTTGAATAAAAATTCAACGATCCACACTGCTTGTTCAGGAGGATCCTCTCCTTGGGCTCAGAAGAGGATCCAAATCCCAATCATGTACCCACTTTGGCCACTCAAAAGAAAAGAACATATCTTTGTGTCAGAAAGAGATCCTCTTCGGATCTTTCATTCCAAAGCCTAGGGATCAAGTGATCAGGACATTTAAAATTTGATCAAACGGCTAAAAAATATTATAGCTTTTAAAAGTTTTTACTAACTTCTCTGTTTTTAGCCGTTTGATCAAATTTTAAAGGTCCAGATCACTTGATCCCTGAGCTTTGGAGAGAAAGATCCGGAGATGATCTCTTTCCCTTTGTGTCCACCAGATAAAAAGGGAGAGATGATCCTCGCTGAATCCTCTTTGTGAGGATTTCGGGAATCTTTCGATCACATATGTTCATCATATATTGTATGGTCAATTTTCGTCAGGTATTTTTTATTTTAAATTTTAAATAAAAAAATTACACTAATTTCTGACGAGACAATATACAATAAACAGATGTATTTTTGAAGATGCTCGGGATCCACAAAGAGGATCCAACGAGAATCCTCACTCATAAAGAGGGTCCAATAAAATCTTGAATAATATAAAAAAAATTCAAACAGAACACCCTCAATTAATTTCACACTTCCACTTTAGTCAGAATCCACTGTGCCTCTGTTCCTCCAACTCCTCCTCACTCTCTCATGAGCTCCAACCTCCTTCCATGGGCACCATGAACTTCCATTTTCTCCCGCTAACCATCCTGTCTCTCCTCCACTTCTCAGCCTCCTTCACTCCCTTAGACAACTACCTATTCAACTGCGGCTCCTCCACCAACGCCTCCGTCTTCAACCGGGTCTTCTCGGCGGACCCGTACAAGCCCGGACCGGGCTCCATTTCCCTCGCCGACCAAAACCCACCTCCCAATTCACCTGTTCTCTACCGCACAGCCAGATTTTTCACCAGGGCTTCGAGCTACACCTTCAGCATCAAGAAATCAGGGATCCACTTGGTACGTTTTCACTTCTCGCCGTTTGTAGCTCAGGGTTTTGATTTGAAAGCTGCAAACTTTAGCGTTTCCGTTAATGGGTTTGCTCTGTTGAGAGAATTACATGTTAGGGAATCTGTGATTAGAGAATTTGTTATAAAAATTGATGCACATGTGGTTGAAATTTTGTTTGCGCCTGTGGGTAATTCTGGGTTTTGCTATGTAAATGCCATTGAAGTTTTTACAGCTCCTGAGGATCTTGTTGTTGATTACGGTGCTAAATTCGTTGGTGCGAATGTTGTCGAATACAAGAATCTGTCTTCACAAGTTTTAGAGACCCTTTATAGGATTAATGTTGGAGGTTCGAAATTGACACCTTTTAATGATACTTTGTGGAGGGATTGGGTCCCTGATGTCGATTATCTTGTTCTGGAATCCGCTGCGAAGCGCGCTTCCACCACGGATACTCCCAATTATCAGAGGGGCGGTGCAACTCGAGAGATTGCGCCGGATAATGTATATATGACTGCCCAGGAGATGAATACGGATAAGGCAATTACAGGTGCAAGGTTTAATCTTACATGGAAATTTCCAGTGGATACGAATTCCGGGCATTTGGTTAGGTTGCACTTCTGTGACATTGTTAGTTCTGCACTTAATTTGTTGTACTTTAATGTGTATATCAATGGGTATGCTGCGTACAGAGATGTTGATCTGTCAGTGATGGCAGCCAATGTGCTTGCATCTCCTGTCTATATTGATTTTGTTGTGGATTCGGATGGTTTGGGGATTATAGAAATTAGCGTTGGTCCTTCTGATCTGAGTAGTTCCGTTAGGATTAATGCTATATTGAATGGGGCAGAGATCATGAGAATGGTGAATGTTTCCAATTTATGGGCTGGAACTGGGCGTAAGAAGAGGAGTATATGGATTTTGGTGGGCACAGTTGTTGGAGGCTTTGTTATTCTGTGTTTTGCAATTGGTGCATTTCTGCTTGCTTTGAAACGCAGAAAGAGGAAACTGAAACCCGGCCCTGCAGAAAGTGCGGTTTGGACACCTTTACGCGTATATGGAGGTAGTTCACACAGTAGAATGTCTGAAAGGACTGCACTTGCGTCTCCAGGCGCAAATGGATATCATTGCTTGAAGATCCCTTTTGCTGAATTACAATTGGCGACAAACAATTTCGATAAAAGTCTAATTGTAGGCTCTGGTGGTTTTGGCATGGTTTATAAAGGGTTCCTGAAGGACAACACAAAGGTTGCTGTGAAGAGAGGTGTGCCTGGATCTAGGCAGGGCCTTCCAGAATTCCAGACTGAAATAACGGTTTTGTCCCAAATTCGCCACCACCATCTTGTATCACTTGTTGGGTATTGTGAAGAACAATCTGAAATGATACTAGTTTATGAATACATGGAAAAGGGGCCGTTAAAGAAACATTTGTATGGTTTGGGGATCTCACCTTTGTCCTGGAAGCAACGACTTGAAATTTGCATTGGATCAGCAAGAGGTCTTCACTACCTTCATACAGGTTTTGCTCATGGAATCATCCACCGTGACATTAAATCAACTAACATTTTGCTTGACGAGAATTATGTGCCAAAGGTGGCCGATTTTGGTCTCTCAAGATCAGGTCCGTGTCTCAGTGAAACTCATGTAAGTACCGCTGTTAAAGGTAGTTTTGGGTATCTTGATCCTGAGTATTTCCGGAGGCAGCAGCTTACTGATAAGTCAGATGTGTATTCATTTGGGGTTGTGCTCTTTGAGGTTCTTTGCGCTAGACCTGCTGTGGATCCCTCGGTTGACAGGGAGCAGGTGAATCTAGGTGAATGGGCATTGGAATGGCAGAAGAAGGGCATGCTCGAGAAAATTATTGACCGCCACCTTGTTGGGAAGATCAAACCAAGCTCTTTGAAAAAGTTTGGAGAAACGGCAGAGAAATGTTTGGCTGATTATGGTGCCGATAGGCCAACCATTGGTGATGTATTGTGGAATTTAGAATATGCGCTTCAGCTTCAGGAATCTCGACCGCGTGGAGAACAGCCTCAAGACTGCGACATCAATGAGCCTCCGACAAATAACGTTGTTCCTGGAGATCCCTCTACCAATGTAAGAACAGAGGAAAATGGCGGTAATGGCAGTTCGGAGATTAACACAAGCCTAGTTTTCTCTCAATTGATGACCAACGCTGGCAGATAGCTTTCGAGCTTGTGCCAATATACGATCAATATACCATACAAGAATTTTAAAGATCTCCACCTTAGAACTACCACTGTGACAAATCATACAGGTATGTTTTTAAGGTTTTACGTGCTTCCACTCTCTTTTTCTCTATTTTCTTACCACGATTATATATGCAATCCGCTATTTTTGTTTCCATATTATTGTTGTACCATGTTTGTAAGTGAAGGGAATTATAGAAGCTGCTCATGCTTGGTGTATGAAATGTAAGAAGTATTGTATTTGTTTGCTTTTTTGGTGTTTTTTCCAAGTACCAAACCTATGCATGGCAAACAGGTCGTGTTCATGTCATACTCGTTATCTTAGCGAGTCGTGTCATGTGAAACTCGTTACCTTAACGGGTTTTTATTAGGTGATCCGATAACTACCTAATTCATTAACAAGTGTTGTTTCGTTTCTGGTAACAGGTCATGCAAAAAATTGTTATGTCTAATATCCAAATCATATCTTATAGGGTTTTTAAAGAGTCACCCGATAACAACCCGACTCGTAAACATGTTCCTAACAGGTGATCTCATAACGACCTAAATCGTTAACGGGTTGACCCAAAACATATTATTTTTGTATCGTTTCGTGTTAGTTAACGGGTCGTGCATTCACTTTACCTCACAAATCTTCGAAGTTTTGTTGATTGAATCTAATATTTACACCCAAAATGCAGATCAAATCATAGGTGGCTTATTGCATATCTTCCAAAAAATAAAATTTCTAGTTGGCTATCTAGCTGTTATGCACTACAATATCTTCAATGATGCATGCATAGATTTGCTTAAGCAAAAATACCAATTGCCAGTGCGATAGTGGGAGGAGGTTGTCTCTCCACTCAAAGATGTCCTACCTAAATCATTGTTTTAGTCACCGACCTCAAGTTAATAAGGCTTCTCGCTTTGTGAAGGTCGGGAGGCACGACTATTGTACGACCTTACCTTTACAAAGAAACTGGTTCTACAACTTAAACCCGTCACCTCTTGGTTACAAAGAAGCAACCTTTCTGTTGCACTAAGATTGGCCCTCATCATTTTATTGTTCATTTTCTTGCCGGAAAATCAGGTCATACTCAACCAAGTATCGAACTTAATTATCGGGTTGGCATCATTCATGTTGCGTATGTAAGCTCTTGTGATAATAGACGTCAAACGGATCACTCAACTAAGTATCGAACTTGATTATCGTTTGTAATATTCACATGAATTGGATATGATATCTCATTCGACAAAGCATATACAACTACTAAAAGTTACATGGCTCGTTTGGATGCGTTTTTAAAATGATTGAAAGTGCTTTTGTTGAAAATGTTTTTAGAATTAATCCTTAGTAAAAAAAACAAGTAAATCTTGAAAAAAACCACTTAAAATGCTTCCAGGAAGAATTGGTCATGTAGAGAGTTTGATCAGTATTAGCATTGCTATCAGATTCTAATTCTGTATACAAGTGGCATTTGGACCAAAAACACAAGGATATGGATGGTCCATGAGAATATTGATGACCCCAACTAAATTGGGATGGGCAAGCTGGCAGTTCGAGCCATGAAATAGATTTCAAATTGGACTTTGAAGTTGGTTGGTCGGAGTCGTGCAACTATTTTGTAAATAAAAATAGTTTGACTGTACAATTATTTTTGTTTACTGCCCAATCACAGTTATCTAAAATGATTATAATTTTTTGATAAAATAATCAGACTCGTTTGGAAGTGCTTTTGAAATGACGAAAAACGTTTTTGATGAAAATGTTTTTTTTAAAACCCTTAAGTACTTCCTGCAATAAGCACATATCTGGTGCTTCCTCAAAATCAATTTCACCAAAAACATTTTCATTCATTTTAAAAGCACTTCCCAACAAGCACAGATGATTGAATCGAGATATTGTCACTGAATTAATCAAACTCAAATCCTAACTAGCTAGTGACAAAGTTCCTAAAATACAAGAATAAGATCTATCAAACAAGAACAACAAAAGACACAATGAGGAATTCTTACGAAACGACGTCGGATGCCCAATTGTGTCGCGAAGTCGAAAAGATCTTGGATACGCGACGTGTGGCAGGCTTTTCTTGCGGCACGGGAGCACTCGTTCGAACAAGACAAGGGCAGGTCGGTCATTTGACAAAAAGCGGTCGGTGTCATAACCTTTAATAATTGCGTGGCGTGGCACGTGGGCCCACTTATCCACGTCGCGCTAATCATAACCGCAGCGGCGGACAGCTGTGCTAACTGGGATGTCAGTTCCGTAATTTCGCTCGACTTCCGGGGTCTGTTCCGTGTCCGAATTTTACCCCTCGGCCCGCGAAAATTACATTACGAACCCGATTTCTGAGATTTTGCTAAACAGACCCACACAGACACAGACGCTGACTTTCTCTCTCTAAAGTTTGAAGAAATTGAACCAGTTTAGAGCGAGAAAGGAAGAGAAAAGCAATTGAGCAATTCGAAACGAGAAAGTATTCATATTGTAATCGCCGAGGCAGCGAAAAGTGGTTGGCTTTTTGTTCGAATTGAAGTGCATTGTTTCATTTCTGAGAGGATTTGGATTAGGGTTAGGGTTTGTGATTTGAATTGGGAGGAGGAGGGAGGGGGGATTTTGGATTTGGGATTTGGGGTTTTTGGTGAAGAATCTGGGGGGAGATGGCGGAGGTGGTGCTGCATATATACGATGTGACGAATAGTGGATCGGACAAGACGAATAGCACCATTCTGCAGATCAACAAGATCTTCAAGGACGGTATCGGCCTCGGCGGCATCTTCCACAGCGCCGTTCAGGTTCCTCCTCCTCCTCCTCCTCTCTCTCTGTGTCTTCCTCTTGTGTACTCGCGGTTGCATGTATGTGTATGTAATCTGAAAGCGGACGTGTAATTGGTAGTTGGAGTGCTGTGAATTTGGGGGAGATTTAGGGCTTTAATCTGAAAGTAGACATGTAATTGCTGGTTGGAGTTAATAATTTTCTTGATTGATTGTAAACCTTCGATTTGAGTTTGATCTGAATACCGAAAAAGTTTCAATTTTCGCTTTGTTAGTTTGGATTTTCGGTATTTCAGTGCCGAGGGGTTGTTGAGTTTACCTTTATGATTTGCGTTTGCGGTTTATAATTTTCAGTAAACTGCTTTATGTTGCCTCAATAGATGTTTCACGATACAATGCCTTTATGTTGAATCTATGTTGCCAGTCAAGAAACTCTGATGATTCTTACATGGAGAATGACTAGAGTTTGGCTCTGTTTTATTGCGTAAAGACGGTTAAAAGTTGCAACGTAACGGCTTATATTTCTGTTCGTAATTGTTTATGCTCTATTGGACAGGTTTATGGAGACGATGAATGGTCATTTGGGTTCTGTGAACAAGGATCTGGTGTGTTTAGTTGCCCTTCTGGGAAAAATCCAATGTACACATATCGTGAAAGCATCGTTCTTGGGACAACGCATTGTTCGATCTTCAAGGTTAACCAAATCTTGAGGGAACTGAGTAGAGAGTGGCCAGGGTATTCGTATGACCTGTTATCAAAAAACTGCAATCACTTTTGTGATGAGTTATGTGAAAGGCTTGGGGTGCCAAAGCTTCCAGGTAACTTTGTGAGATCGTAGGGTTTACCGGCTATACTAAAGATTTATTTTCTATCCAACTGCGCGTTTACTTGACCAATCATAAGTACAATGGCCGGTGATTTGTTCTTGTTTCAGTCAGTTCCCTGATATATGGTTGCGCATTTATGATCTTCGTGTTTAAGTTGTGCATTTGTGATCTTCATGTTTAAGTTGTGCATTTATGATCTTCCGTGTTTTGTACTGGGCCTCTGAATTTGAAAATGTAGTCTTGTAAATAGATATATGGCATGTATTCTTATAGCTTCTTTTACAGGTTGGGTTAATCGTTTTGCCCATGCTGGTGATGCTGCTATGGAAGTCGCAGGAAACACGGCAGAACGGGTGAGTTATTTTATGCAGAATGCATAACTTTTGTAATCTCCCAGAAGAACAGCTTATTTCATAGTAATTTGGATACATGATTTAACCGCGGTTTTTGTTGGCTTTCTACGCATGTTCATAGAAACTAGAAAGGGAAAATTGCAGCAAGTTTTACATTTACATGTTTACATGGACATTTCATCTTTAATGGAAAGGGCAATTGCATCAAATTAATCTTACACACATCCACATAGGTTGATCCACAGACTGTACTGATCTGTTAACTTTGAAGTTACCTCTAGTCTCAGTGTGGCCTATTTCTTTGTTTTCTTCTTTGCCTTGGACTCGACTTTGATGATACCTTGCCCGGAGATGTGGCTAACCGTACATGCTCGGATTGAATTTTCCTGCAATTTAGTTTGGCCTCTATACTTCTTCGTGTTTGACCTTCCACTCATTGTTGCTTTGCTTTAATGTTATTTTCGTTATTACACGAAATGTTGCTTTTGGTTGCTTAGGTGCATGCAAGTCTGATACTTTTCTTGCGTCGTTGCAGTTTAGACAAGCGAAGACAGAGATTGTTTCAGCTAGCAAAATAGCATATCGTTTCCTTGTGGGTGTTACAAGCAATGCCATAGCTTCTCCCGCGACTCCTGAAAATTCAGACACAGGTACTCCTAGATTTCAGGCCGCATGGTTTAAGAATCTAATCACAACGGGAGCAAAGCCTTCTACTAGTTCAGATTTCGAGAACAAGGAAGAAGATGTTCGGCAGAACCAGCAACCGGATGAAGAGCCGCCGCTGCAGCAGAATTCTCGAACATGGCAAAGTACGTAAATCCGAGGACACTTTGCTAGTGTGTACTAGTCAAATCCAAGCACAGGTCGATGAGTCCTGCGTCGTGTACCAATGAAGAAAATTCTTTTGTTTGTTGAACAGAAGTATGCCCCATTCATGCCCCCAAAGAACTGGATTACATTCAATAGATTGCCCAGCTTGTAGTTGGTTTCATTACGTTACGCGATTTGTTATGTTATTCAACGTACGTTTTAGCAACGAAGAAACTTGTCCAACTTGACGGTAGAAGATGAATTTTTCATTCAGAAAATGCATCCCTTTTCGTCTTCACAAAATAGTAAAATTCAAAGGGACAGCTCTGAACTATACAAGTTATTCAATTCAATCCAATCTTGAACATCAAATGGGCTCCAAACTTGATCTTAAGGTTTAATGGCCCGTTTGGTGAGCCTGTTGGTATTGAATTTGGCGGTGATTGGTTAGGCAGGACCTGTAACCTGTGTATATAGATAATTTATTCTATTGTGAATTCCTTACTCATCTCGTTCAGCAATGTCTATTTCAAATTTTAACACAACAATTAACTAACTAGGCTCAAATATACTTTAATTGGTCACAAATCCTATTCAAATGGCCCACCAAACAGGCCCTAAGTGGGGAAAATCAAGATAACTTTTGGTTGTGGTAAAACCAGGAGGATCCTCGTCCCTCTTTGTGAGGACCCTAAATATCTCCTATTCACATCCGTTTATCTTACATTGTACAGTAAAAAATAATTGTAAATTTTTTTATTTGAAATTGAATATAAGCATAAAAACTGACCGCGCAACATACAATGAACGCATGATGTACGATAAACGAATGTGATTGAAAGATGCTCTCTCGTAATAAAGTTTGGGATAAGGTTTAACTAATAATTTCATACCACAAAAGATGTAAACATTATTGAAACTACATTAGTTTGATACAATCCACTGAAAAGAACAGAAAAATGAGTCAGCTGATGCCTCAAGGTCATGAAATGTTACTGCACGTAAAATATATAGCAGCCTCTCGAAGGGAAAAAAGAAGAAAACGCAAGAGCATGAGACTGCAACATTCTTCAACGCAAAATTATATACAGAACATTGTCATCGAAATACAGCCGAGGGCTCTTCCAGTAACATAACAGCTTGACTGAAACGTCCATCTACCGCCTTAGCATTCCGTCGAGCACAATTGTGCCTTCATGTGCATCCTCTGCAATCTGTAGAGATGAAACAGCCTGCGCCGCAATGAGCCCAGCAGCAAATCCGGCGCTACCCCAACCTCCATCGTCACAAAATGATTCTGGGTAATCTCTTTCATAAGGTCCAGATGAGAGTGACCATTCACTGTTCCCTAAGCCGCCCAAGTTGTATCCCGATCTGTAAGCACCAGACACCCACCCAATCGTTTCGAGTGAATACTTTGCAGAGTCTTGATAAGGAAAGCATGTCCTCCTTCCACCCATAAATACGTCGATGTTGCCAGGACAATCCCAATGATTGAACACTTGATCTTTGTTCAGAACGATCTCACATGTTTCGTCTGAGTCTTCTTCACCAAGAAGGACACGCAACGCAACAGCCTCCGCAATTGCAGCGCCTTCTTCATCAAGCCTCTGTTGCTCTTCTTTCTTCTTCTGTTTTTTCTTTTCTAGTTCAGAAATGATGGCTGCTGAAGTAGCAAGGGCTTTCTCCAAACGCCTCTTCTTTTTCTCAGCCTGTTTTTGACGATCCAACTCGTCCTTCACCTGCTTTTTCTTAACTTTTCTCACAACCGGTTGCAATTTATTACAATCCATGCTATCCATTCAACCAACAACCTCCAAAAAGTTGCCTTTGTTTAACTTGTTTTGAGAATTTCTCTAAAGTGTATACATTTCCCTATAACTGTGTTCCCTTACTTTTCTATATTACTAAATAAAATTAATTACTTTTCTTGCTGAAAACTAATATAATTACTATAATCCTAACAACTACACCCACTCAGGTCTATAGGAGTACCTCATTTTGCGAACGATGCAATCCCATACGGAAACAACAGGTGACAACAGAAGGGAAAACTGATATGCACTCACAGAGCCACCCCTCGGCATCATTCTTCCTAGTTTCCCACAACCCTTGCATTTACCCATCTTGAGCATACAGAAAAACTGATCATCCAATACCAACTGTGGAAGCAATAACGAAAATCTATTCCAAATAGCTCACATGGCCTTTCCCAGCTGAAAAATAGCAAAGAGGGTCACAAGCTAAACCAAAACTTCTACGTCAGTAAAAATAGAATGCACACATAAAAGTAACGATATAAATAAGCATACAAGACACGCTTAACAGCAACTATAAGACAACACGCGTAACACCGCAATCCGCAAAGAGCCCAATTGAAGAGACTTCCGAAAGCAGTATCCTCAGCCTAGTTGGGAACCAGAAAACCACTGCTTCCCAAGTCATTATTCAAAGAAACAATAAACAAGAAAACACCTCTGAATCATGAACATTAACAGCGTGGATGCGCCATTGGAAAGGAATAAAATGGACGCTCGAAAGGCAGAACACACATGCTACCAAACGCAAGCAACGTAAATCATGGACGCATCCCCTACTATGCCTAACCCCAACTATCATCATAATTAAAAGTGAAGTCAAGCTTCCCAAATAACTGGATCCAAATAACGTCGTCATAATTCATAAACCTCGCAAGCTATATCCCAAGAAACACTTAGTTAATGATAAAGCTCCAATGATTTCAATTAATGGTAAATATATCCATCCGATACTTGTTGGTGACAAAACTCTGGACCAAGAGTAGATAAAAAGCTCACAAAATCAAAAGATACCAATCGAGTCAACTCATGAAACCCGCTTCGATTATGAATTACAAAACAACACCAATCCAATTAATCCAATCTTAATCGTATTCGGGAGATGATGAAATAACACAAAAACCGACATCTAAGCCCTCTCACTTAATTCAATAACCAGAAATTCAACTTCCACTCAATTTTCTCATCAGCCAAACAGATTCTAGTATCCAATTCGTCAAATCCAATCTTAACCAAACAGATCCGTACAAAAAATCAACAAACAGATCCGTACAAAAAATCAACACAGCTCCAACAGCTCATCACAAATCCGTACATATAACAGCGTGATCTAATCAGTTCGAATACAGTATCATCAAATTCAAACACCAATCAATACAGATCCAATCACAGACTAATCTAAACAGATAAATCGAAACAAAAACCAACAATTAAATCCAAATTCAAACACGCGAAATCAAAGACGAACAGAGAGAGAGAGAAAGCAAACCAGATTGAAATCACAGGTGGAGGAAAGGACCTCGAGCTCGGAATCTCATCCGCGGAGTGAAGAAATCGGGAAAAACTCGGACGAAATCGGATCCGGGTAGAAAAACAGAGGAGGAAGAAACCGGGAGTCGGTGGTTGTTTTGTAAGTAAAAAGGAAGTGAAATTTTGATAACCAACCGACCAGAGAGAGAGAGAGAGAGTGAAGGGGGGTAATTTTGTAATTTAAAGATGGGCGGAGGACACGTGTCGGGAAGACGGGAGGGGGGAAGTTGATCTGAAAGGGTAAACAATATCTAGAATCTATGACTTTTCTGTGGCCTTTCGGGATTACGTTGGGCCAGGAGGATCCTGCCTGGATATTTTTTGAGAAGATTCAACCATATTCGTTCATCGTATATCGTGTGGTTAGAAATTATTATATATATTTTATTTAAATTTAAATATAAACAGTACCTGTAAAAGCTGATCGTACGATATACGATGAACAGATGTAATTAGAGAATTATCAAGATTCTCGTAAAGAAGATCGCACGAGGATCCTCTCTCTAGGTTCGGAGGCAATCCATGGTGTCTCTTGCTTTCCGTCAGTGTTTCTATTGGTTTGTTTATTAGACGGTCAGGATTGTAGATCTGAAGACACTTGTTTTTTGGATCGGACGGTTTAGATTAAGTACAGGAATAAGAAGGTGGGAGTGTAATGTAGACTGTAGAGTGGGTAATGGGCCGACCTGGGCCTCTACATTGGGCATATTCCTCGGAATAAGGTGGGTCTGTGATGTTGAGTGGTAGGGACTATTGTTGTTTATAGTTATGGAAATTATAGTAACGATCATTCAACTTTAATCTAATTAGAACAATAATCTATCAACTAAAAGTTCATAATCATTCGTCTCTTAATTTATCCAAATGTATAGCTATGATTATTTTCGTCAACTCTGTTAAAACTTCTGTTAAAATAAGTCACGTGCCACGCATTGAATCAAGAAGCAACTATAGAAAACCAAATCAAAAAAATTGCAGCAATGGTCCTTAACCTTAACCCAATAAGAGAAATGGTTCCTCAACTTTTAACTCAATTGGAACAACGATCACTCAACTTTAACCCATTTGTAATAATAGTCATTTCAACGTGAATCATTTTGATGGAATTTTGATGGAATTGATGAAAATGATTATAGCTGCACGTTTTGATAAGTAAAAAGACCAATGGTTATGAATTTTTAATTGATGGATAACAATTTTCTCAACTATAAACAACAAAATCATAAATAATATAAATTACATTAGTCGTTACAATTTATATTGTTTGGTTTACAACCCAGTTTTTAGTATATGATTAGGTCTTAAACCAAAACCATTTCAAGGCCGTAAAAACCAAACCGTTCAATGCGGTTCACTTCAATACGACTTGGGATTTCGATTCCAATCACCCACCCACCTCCTATTTCCCTGTTGAAGCGTTCTCTCACGGTCACAACTCACACTCTCCCTTTTGCTCACTAGTCACGCTGTCACACACACACACATTCCCCACCAAAATGTTCATCTCCTTCTCCTTCCTTTTGTTTTGATGATCCCACCTGATCTAATCCAAGGGTCACAAAAGCCGCAATGGTCTCTCTTCAACTCCTCCCCGCCATCCTCCACCCCAAGCCCTCCACCTCCACCTCCTCCTTCCTCACCGCCGCATATCCACTAAAAGCCTTTAAACCCAAAACCCTAAAACCCAATCTTTCTTCTCCCTTCACAGTCCGCGCCGTCCTCCAATACAACAGGAAGCCCCAGTTGTCCGGCGACACCCCCCGCGTCGTCGTCATCACCTCCGGAAAAGGCGGCGTCGGCAAGACCACCACCACCGCCAATGTCGGCCTCTCCCTCGCCCGCCTCGGCTTCTCCGTCGTCGCCATAGACGCCGACGTCGGTCTCCGCAACCTCGACCTCCTCCTCGGCCTCGAGAACCGCGTCAACTACACCGTCGTCGAGGTCCTCAACGGCGACTGCCGCCTCGACCAGGCCCTCGTCAGGGACAAGCGCTGGTCCAACTTCGAATTGCTCTGTATCTCGAAGCCCCGGTCCAAATTGCCAATGGGGTTCGGCGGCAAGGCCCTGGTCTGGGTCGTTGACGCCTTGAAAGCCAGGCAAGAGGGCTGCCCGGACTTCATTCTCATCGATTGCCCGGCAGGAATCGATGCCGGATTCATCACAGCCATTACGCCGGCCAATGAGGCCGTTCTGGTGACCACGCCGGACATCACGAGCTTGAGAGACGCTGACAGGGTCATTGGGCTGCTGGAGTGTGACGGAATAAGGGATATTAAGATGATGGTGAACCGGGTTCGGACGGACATGATCAAAGGGGAAGACATGATGTCGGTGCTGGATGTGCAGGAGATGTTGGGACTGGCATTGTTGGGGATGATTCCGGAGGATACAGAGGTCATCAGAAGCACCAACAGAGGGTACCCTCTGGTTTTGAACAGGCCACCCACATTGGCAGGGCTGGCTTTCGAGCAGGCGGCCTGGAGGCTTGTTGAGCAGGACAGTATGCAGGCTGTCATGGTGGAGGAAGAGCCCAAGAAGCGCGGGTTTTTCTCCTTTTTCGGAGGGTAGGAAGTGCGCCAATTTCGAAGCTTGCAAGTATTGTTCTGCTTGTGCTTTTATCTGCAGATGACCGTTCAGTAGTAGAGAAAAAAGTGAGTGAAGCTGTGTACAGGGTGAGTCAGTTCAATTCTCCGATTGTGTTTTTGTTAGTGATAGCTTAAAGTTTAGATTTCTAGTCTTTCTATGTTTTTAGGGAATGCAAGGATTAATGTGATGTATTTACTTGATTGAGAAACAAGGAAAATTCGTACCTGTCTTTCGAATTTTCCGGATTGAGAAGTTCGTGTTTGATCTTTATCTTTTGATGAATTGTGCATTGAACAACTCGTTTCCTTTCCATCCTTTGCTAAGTACGCATTGCAGTTTGCTCGGAAACGAATGCTTAGCTTGCAAGCCGGTCACTTTTGTCAAATGGCTTCTCTTGACGTAGTTCAGAACGGGGTTACTACACCTTCCACCTCCGGTTTGGGGAAGTTCGGCTCAGCGACTGTCACTGATGCATCAAACACTTGAATCCTCAAACTTGATGATGAAGCTACGGAAGGTAGATCAGTGGGAGCAAGCTACGATTTCACTTGTAATCTCCTTCTCAATTCATAGAGCAGCTTTGGGCCGACGGTAGTTATATTACCTGAAAAAATCAAATAATTATTTGATTCGTAAGTTTTAGTTCAAAGTTTGTCCCTTTTTATATGAACCAGAATGATCTGAAATTAGTGAGATTAGTTTCATCAAGATTTGAGTACCTGCTCCAAGTGTTAAAACAACGATTTCCCGACGAGGGTTCTTGCATATTTGAGATGCTAACTTCTCTACAACATCGTCCTGCATAATGCATATTCAACAATCTTCAAATCATCCAGTTACCCGAATCCTTCCTAGATAACCATTTGAAGCACTTATGGGTTTTTATTCGATCCTGGTATGCGATTTTTTATCGTTTACAGGCATGTTTCGCATGCGATTTCAGACATAATTGTACCTAAAAGAACTTAAAAGTTGAGTATTACCAGAGAAGGGATGTATTCAGATGGCGGGCCAATTATCGTAGCAGCTAACTCTCTTCCGCCAACATTCTCGACATCTTTCTCTCTAGCGGCATACACCTGACATCATACTTCCAACCAATTAGCCCTTTGGCTATAAGGTAATCCAAAGACTCTGTGCTATGACAACTTACCTCTGTGACTACGACTTGATCTGCATCGCGGAGAGCATTGGTGAAGTCATCCTTCAGTGCTGTTAAACGGCTGCAAATGTATCAGTCAGTCAGTCTAGCACAAATCATACGAATCATGCTAGCGATAAAAGACTCTGCGCATTGTTCTCGTGTTGAGTGAATACCTGTAAGTATGAGGCTGGAACACGACCAAAAGAGACTTGACAGGGAACCTCTGGCGTGCTGCTTGAATTACTGCACTAACTTCTGTTGGATGATGAGCATAATCGTCATATATATGGCATCCGCATACGGTGCCAATCATCTCAAAACGTCTTGAAATGCCTATGAAATTGTTTAAGTGCAACCTCACAAGATTGATTGTATTGTTGATTTGAAATTGGTCACTGAATAATGCCATCACAGTGGCAATAACCTGCACAATACAGCACAATTAACAGCCACAATAAGTTTACACATTACAGGGCTTGTAGTTCATTTATGCCAACAGACGAAAATCCAAAACACGAAAATCCGCCTTTAAAAATATCGAGCAAATGATGGTTATAAATTAAAATACAACACAGAAAAGAAATGTGGTGAGAAAAATTATACTCAGAACAGTATGTCACTCACTGCCAACGAATTAAGGACATTATGAACTCCTGGAATCTGTAGACTGATGTCTGCCACAGGGTGCCCGCAATGACACTGCAGGGGAAAGAGTGATTAACCAGGGAAAAGAAATTCAGTTAAGTTTCCTACACCATTTTTTTCCAGAAGAAACTGAATAATGTAGACAACAGGGGAGCATCCCGGCATGATAAGAAACCATCTTTACGTACCAGTGTATAATCACTACCACCCCTTAAATTTGGCCTGATCGATGATGCATGCCATTCATTAGAACTTGTGGTTCCATAAGTTGTTACGTTGTAGCTATCAGAACATCTCCAGTTATCGGATCCACCTGCCCGCTTTCCATCAGTCAGCAATGAAAATGCACCTTGACTGTTGCAAACGGGAAACATTTACAAAGAGTATACTACCAAATAAATTTACATCTGTAAGAATGGTGAGCAGAACATACAATAGACATGTATATTGAATAACTAATGCATGCAACCGCTAGCAAAGGACCAAACCAAAAATCTACACACAATGAACCATATAGTTTTAAGTCGAATTACATCCAAAATAAGAGTTACACAACCATAAGATAAATACGAAAATGAAGAGCAGCTCGAGTAATATGCTGGATGACTTAGGAAACTGTCATTTCTTTTGTGGTATATGCGAAATGGTATAATGCCTGCCACTTGAACTTTCTGCTGCACCAGAAATGCAATATGCTGCCAAAATAGTCGAGCAATGTACCTGTCCCCACATAAAATGAGATGTCCACCGACCCTGATACGGTTCAGGAATTTCCTGAAAGTAGCTTTAACCGCCTCCTCGTTTGGAAATATGTCAACATGCTCCCAATCCAAATTTGTTACAACGGCTATAGAAGGTGATAATCCCAGGAAACAGCAATCGTATTCATCAGCCTACTACAAACATGAAATATGTAAGTAATCTTTATGAGCAATTGAACATGAAATCGATCTACTATTGTCGATTAAGTATTAAGTAGTACAGGTTAACTAAAATTCATTTGTTCCAATCAATAATAGGTTCCTACTCATTGTCACAGAACCATGAACGGAAAATTAAATATTAGATATCTTCAGGTTTTGTTCATGCATGCTATACCATTTACTAACTCCCTTGTTTGGCCTAAACAGAATAATGTATTCCATTAAAATTTTATAGCATTTCAACCTTTAATCCTTAAAAAATATATGTCATCCTAGATTTCAAATCAAAATTTTCAACCTCGAAAGGAAAAGTATACCTCCAGGACAAAATTACGACCATCACCGAAGATAATGTTTCCTCCTGAGAACTGCAAAAGACAGTTTGAATCATTTCCAACATATAATTTAAGAAAGCCAATTCCATTTACTAATGAAACGACAATCAAACTCTTTATTGTAAAAGCTAATTCAAAAGAAAGTAAGAAACTATGATTTAACCATGGTGAGTGGACCGCACAAGAAAGAGTTTTTTCACATATTGCATCTGCTAAGCTCATATTTTCTCCAAAGCTGTATAGAGAAGTAAAAGAATTGAAAATGATACCTGCGGCACATGTGCTCCAACTACTGCGGTAAGACTATCACCCATGGCATCTAGAACATAAGCAAGCATACTTGCAGTTGTACTCTTTCCTGTAAGTATTAATACTTATCATTATTATGCAAAAATAGAAATGAAGACAAGCCAATAGTATCTTAGATTTCCCCACATTTAAATCACTACTATCACTATCATTGCATCCGTCGCATGATTTGATATGAAGCACGCACCCTTAGTTTCTTGGCAATATCACATTCAAGCAAATAGCCATCACATTTCACGTACTTTTTTTTTATAATAAAAACTGCATTACACTCTATTGAAGCAAAAGGAAAGGGAAATCAACCAACTTATTCACATTAACAACTAGATAAGCATAATAGATAGACCAAAGAAGACATTCCGTAAACTGATTTTGAAAATAATGCGCAGATAGCATAACAATGATTGGTGAAGATAATAGCACAGAAATATTCTTACCATGGCTACCGCTTACAGCAATGAGATTATAGCCCTCTGTCAGCTTTCCTAACCACTGGTCTCGCTTGTACCTGTAGAAGAAAGAGGTTAAGATATGAAATCAAGCAAAACAGTGAATGCAGCATACTTAGATAAGCAAACACTAAGTGCTCGTTTGGAAGTGCTTTTAAAATGACCGAAAGTGCTTTTGGTGAAATGTTTTTGAAACCAATCCTTAGTAAAAAGCTAAGTGGATCCTGTAGAACCACTTTAAGTGCTTCCTGCATTGTGCTTCTTCAAAAAAGCACTTAAAGTGCTTTTGAAACCCAAAATCTATTTCACGAAAAGCGCTTCAGTCATTCTAAAAGCACTTCCAAATGAGCCCTAAACTGTTAAAGTAACATACATAATAGCCTACTTGGTTATCCATCAACATAGGAAGCCTAGGAACGGAATAGACAGTTGCGCACAATCTACAAACTTAGCCTATCGTAACTGCTAACAATTCGTAATTCCTACTACTACTGCTAACATGGTAAGAATATTTCAGTGTTTATAACATTACACACCAAAAGAAGTTCCAATTGCTTCAAATGCTAAAGTGAACAAAGATATACTCACACAGGTACTCCGACGGACTTTGCATACAAAATCTCAGCATTGTTTTGGGGAATAGCACTTGAAACAACAATGGCATCAGGTAATCTCGAGGCCCCGTTCCTTTGCAAATTGATCACCGAATGGCCTATATGCAAAAATGCCCCTGCTTCCTGCAGCCCATCCATGAAGCTACTCCACACAATATCCGAGCCACTAACCTCATAAACCTACGAAATAAAAAACAACTCTCAAAATTCAAGAAACCCAAAAATGGTCCAGTTTTCAGAAGTCTAATGACATTCTAATACTTCCACAAAATTTCCACCATTTTCTCGGCAACCAAACAGAGAACTATAGGGTTTCAATCAAGCATTACCTGTTTGAGTGCAAGCATGGCCAGCGCAGACAACCCGCAACCTCCAATCCCCACAAAGTGAATCCAACCCTTTTCGTTTCTCAAACCATCGGATTCTCGATCGCTCTCGTCCGTGAACGCCGGCGAGTTTGAGATGCTGCCGCTGTTGTTTTTACTCGATGCTTGCACGGATTTCGCAATGCGATTGCGTTTGCACTGGGCCGAGCTCTCCCTCACAAATATCTGGAAGTCGATCTTCGGTTTTCCGATGATATTCGCCGGAAAACGGAGGTGTTCGGACGTTGACATCGCCGGGAATTCCATTGGTGTGATAGCGACTGTGATACAGTGCTTTTCCCGGGAAAGTGACAGCTTTGAAGTTGGATCGTGAATTGGGAGAAATGGAAACGGATAGTTTAAAATTACAAAATGGGCTTTGTTAGGCCCATCATATTGACCCATTAACGCCCAATACCTTTTAATCACTTGAGTTGATATCCAAAATATTTCAAATAACGTTTTTATTTTCTAATTTTTTTAATTTTGTTTTAAAAAAGGGACTAGATAGTGGCTTCGCTCAGACAGTTCATCGTTTGAGGCAGGAAATCATCACAGAGGCATTCCAACCTCCCTTGGCTACTATTGTGATTCACCAGTGCCAGAAATTGGGCTCAAAACTTGCTACGTGGAATACGAGCCTGGATTCGTCATTAATCGTTGGGTCACCTAGTGGTGGTTTATAACTGTAGCCAAGTAATTTAAAGGAATGTGCTTATCCTCTCAGTTCATATTTCTTTTCCGCAATTAACTTCACTACAAAAGAAAAAAAGAATTCATAACTAAAATAATTGAAAAGCATTGTAACTAATACTCGATCTATGTGTAAATGAAAGAATTTAAGTTTCACTCCTTTCTATTGCGAGTTTAAACTACATTATTATAATTATTTGTTATGTGACTAACTCAAATTATGCGATGTATCCGTTAATTTAAAATACGGCTAATATAAAAGATAAAAATTGAAAAGCACGAATGCACCACCGTTATTAGGTATTTTTTTATGAAAAAAAGGCACCCAACTGATGAAAATGGAGATAAACGAAATACCAATTTTGTAATGATATTCCCCACTTTAGTATCATGCAAATGTTATTGAGAAATAACACCATAAAATGAAGAATAATTCAATTTGTTTCCTCGTCCACCCATACTTGTAACCACACGTGGCATGCTTAGAATGCAATTATGCAAAACCTTTTTAAAAGAAAGAAAATTAAAGGCTCGTATTTCATACGGCACGTTATGATTTGATTTGTTGCGCTGGTGAATTATACAATGATGATCAGAAAAAGATTAAAATGTCTTATACATTTTTTTGACTTTTGAAAAAATAAACTATCGCGACGAAGCTCCCATCTGGACCTTTTCAAGAGAAATATAACTGAAGGCAGTGGGAGACCAACTAACCAATGTGTCCACTAAGCACCGCCTGAATTGGCTTGTCAATTAAATTTGGTTAGACGGTTGAGAACATCAACCGACATTGGCCACATGAAACCAATATATGAAATTATGAATACAAAGATAAGATAAAGAATACTAAAAAGAATTAGAACTTTTCAAAGAAGCACCATTAATATGAGATCAGCTGAGTAATTGATAGTTGTTGTTTCCTACCGTCAAAGGAGGAAAGGACTTGTATGAAACGGAGATGTTACAACTAAAATTACTTGTCGTTTCGAGGGGACGACATACTCTTTGTATGGTTTTGGCAGTACTGGATAAGCAAGTCATCGATCCAAATCAGGCGTGGCTACCGTTCCAAGGCTTTTATGCCATTGGTCAAGGGTTATTTAAGATAGGAGAATGAAGTTAAAGCCGGCTTTTGCCTAAAGCAAGTAGCATACTCTGGTTTTAGTGCACATGTAATCGCGCTTCTAGACTATCTTTTAGTCGTTTGTATTGTATAAATTGAAATGCTATCGAACCTCGAGCATCTTCTTTTTTATCTGAAAATGGAAAAAGGAGTTAACTTATGACTCCGAAATCGATCCACGAGGCGGACTGCCCTTCTTACTTGGTTTGAGTTATATTATGGCCTATTAACGATACTCAAAAGATCTGGTATTTCAAACAACACATTCACAAGTTCATAATGCTTAACTAATAGTTTGGATAATCCAAATTCAACTCGAATCAATTGCAAATAGAATTTTTTCAAACTTGAATGCAAAAGTGAAGCTCAATATTCTAATTAACTTGACTAAATTCGTGTTTATCATGTTAAACATAAATTGAGTTTACTTCAACTTAATCAAGTTAATCAAATGTCGCAAAAAAATGAAATATATTAGATTGGATTTTAGATTCACGTCTCAACCAGTTGTATGACTAACACTACATCATTGGTATGAACACGTTTTTTTGAACAACAAATAGTTTCTCCCTCAATTGGAAGTCAACTATATATTAATCCAATATTCAAATTATTGGAAATCTTACATCATCATTGTGATACATTCTTATCCCATATTAGTATACTTTTTCCTTTTTTAAGGGATTAAGGTCAATATCAAATAGGTCTATTTGGTGGGCTGGATGAAATATGATTGGATTGGAAGAGACATGTAAGACAAGATTTGTAACCCATGCATAAAGATATGTTAAATAACTCACTTTATTGTGAATTTATAACATATCATGTCAAGTCTTAACCATCACATATTTTTTACACAACAAACAAGAAAATGAACGCAAGTCCATTTTAATTAATCACGACCTATCCAACCAGCCACCAAACATGCCCATAAAGATAATGGAGTTGAAATCTTCTATACCTGTTTTGTGTATGGCCTTTCTGTGGCTCCTATTATTTATTGACATGTTTTAAGTTTATGAAAACATAGTTAATGAGGATTAAGTTTATAAGCACATATCAATCAATAATCAAGCCACAACCACCCCGTCGTGTCCTAGTGATTATGATGAATTTCAAACCTATATTTTATATGACACATTCTGAGTTCGGATCATAATAAAGTCACTAAAAAAACTCACACAAAATAAGTACAGAATATTTAAACGCTGCTATTAAGAAAAGCAAAGGTGATGTCGGAAGCAATATACAATATGCTCGACAGATAAAAAGTTTTTTTTATCTTATTTCCGACCTCTGTCGAGAAGTTGGGTCAAGTAGAAAGTAGGTCCCCATTTTTTTTTTCCTGTCAAATTTTGACAGGTATTGGTACACTCCAATTTAAACACTCCCATTGACGGCCAAACCAACAAGGAAAGTGGAGCTCTTAATCTCTTGGAAATGAAAAATTGGATTGGAAATTGGAAAAGATCATACGTATTAATTGTAAAGGTAAGTGCATGAGCCACTAAGGTTGCGTTTTAATATTGGGGTCTAGGGTTTCAATACATGTTGCATATTTCTGCTTTCTATATCTTTCTCGTCACTTGATGATTGAGATAAACAAAAAATAAAGTTGTCAATGATCACATAGTCGTTGAGCTAAGGACCAAACCCTAGTTATTGTCGTTATACATATAATTCTTTTCTACATCTCTCATCACATAACAAGTAATAAGAGAGATATGTGATAGTTTCGTCCAAGTTTCTTCTCAAAGATGGGGCATTTGGGACGATGGCACGACCCTCCACACGTCGAGCAATGGCATGACCAAACAAAATGGACGAAACGCGGTAACTTCAAGAGGCAACAACGCACACACACGACACGATATGGAAATTAGGTCAAATTATATGCATGGTTGGGTTGAGTCAGCACCACGATACCCACAGTTTGGGGTATGACCTCTATACAATAGGTGGCTTCAGGATATTGGATGTGAATCTGAATAGCTATACTTTATTTCATGTCACAGACTTTTGAATAATTGAATCACACATAAACCCTATTCATTCGAAGAGGACGTTATCAAAATTCAAAACTCTTCAGATTCAAGGAGTCATGTATATAATCATACTTGTTATTTATCCAAGGGACCATTTATCTATTTATGGCGGACGATGTTGCTTACTCGACCAGTGAAGAATGTATTTCGGAACCAAATTGGTCTTAGGATCATTTGAACTTTAAGAAATATACATGTGAATGTTTTTCGATGATCATTTGAATGTTTAGTATGAGTCTTTTTTGGTATGCACAACATAGTTTGGTGACAATAACAAACGTATCAAGTGTTCTGTGAAAATATGCCTTGATGAATAAACTGAAGAAAAAAACTGCGCACTGCGTAGTTCTCACTTTGTTTCTATTAAAAAAAACTTAGAGATTTAATAATGAGACTAAATCAGCCGCTGAATTCAACTAGACTAAGTTGAGAGAAATAGTTCAATCGAGGGCACAATGAGATTAAAGAAAAATAGGAAAACTAATGAAAATGACTTGAAAACTTTGAGTTTTAATGATAAGGACAAAATAAAAGGTAAAGTGAATAGTACCAGGATTGACTTTTTAGTGTAAAAATGTGGTTTTTCGTTAAAGTGAACAGTACCGGGTGCTTTTCGTTAAAATTCCCAAAAAAAAAAACTATGAATGCGGCCTTTTTCAATTTTTTTATCTGAGATTATATTGTGGTGGAGTATTGTATACAAACTTTTGACGCGTGGGAATGCGTGACAAATGTTCTACCTACCAAACACAAGCTCCTCGATCCTTCGTCTTCGATCAACATAAACGGAAGAGGATCCTCTCGTGAGCTCAGAGAATCTTCTTGATCATGAAATTCGAATCATTCAAATTTAATCTAATGATTGCAATTATTATAACTTTTAGAGAATCCTCCTGTTTGGAGCCGTTGGATTAAATTTGAACGGTCCGGATTTTATGATCAGAAGGATCTCCATCCTGAGCTCGGAAGAGGATCCTCTTCCAACATAAACTAAACCTAAATCTTGACTTTTTCGGGTGTCAATTGAGATACTTAACGGATAAATAGGTTTAGAGGAAAATAAAGTGCCCTCCAACTAAAATAAACATCATGGCTTCGAAGGAAAAGTAACCAATCAATCCCTCATTAGTAAAAACACAATCACTTACGTTTACTGTGAAGCAACTCGACAAGGTAGTAAACGACGAAATGCTTTGGCAAATTAAAAATAAGTACAGATTTGAAGATTCTTTTTCTTGTAAATTGTATATGGGTGTGTTATCGTCAACAAAGATATAAACGTTCACTGATGTACAGTTAAGCTCCTCCTTCACGCATAAAATGTATAAATTAAATTTAAAAGAGTCCTAACAAACATTCTCTCTTAATTTTCCTCACAAATGTAAGTTTTATACAATAGATGTAACACACGTCAATGAACAAATGTCTAAAGTTAAAAGTCTTCCGTAATGTTGGTCCTCCTCAGTCTTCATCGTGTTCCATGCACCGTCAAAAGTAACATTTTATAATAAAGTCGGTGAAAGTGATAGCATTAGGCCATGGGTGCTATATTCCATGAACAAACTTCATCTTTTGACCTAATGAAAAAAGATAGTTACCATCCTTATTTAATTTGGGTAACAATCCTCTTAAGATATATGTCCTTCGGATCTGCCGACCAAGTTATCTTGACCGTCACATTCAAATCTTGCAGTTGGAGATCTTTCTTTCCTTTCCTCTTTCTTTTCCTTCCTCTTTCCCTTTCTCTTCCTCTACCTCTTCCTCTTCGACAGTGAAGAACTCTTGAGTCATACATATTGGGAATTCATCGACGCTTCTGACGCCGAATTTGAGAAAAACCAAGCGACTCCGAACAAACGGATAAAAATGGGCATGTTGAACTCTCACCATCAGTGGTAGCGGGAGAAAGACGAGCATGTTGGTCGCAACGACGAGAGTTAGGCCATCTCCAATCAAATAAGGTCAAATGGTCATGTTTAGCCCTATAGTCACGTAAGAATTATATTTTAATGAACGCTAGATCATATTTTATACTCATCTCTAACCGAGAAGGCCAAAGAACCATATGCCAAACATAACCCCCATAATAATTTATTATTTTAATTGAATTAATATGGTTAATTAAATTAAACTACCATATAAAAATAAAGTTTTCGAACATATTTTAAATGTCACTTACTACAATAACGTAGAAAGCGTGATATTATTACACTTGTCACAAAGTCAAGCTTGACATTGTGACATTGGAGGGCTAGGTGGCTAGAAATGGCCGGCCAGCTAGCCTGATTTGAGGACTTTGGCCCAGTAAGGCCCATAAGCCATTTGACCTAGCTCTCGGTCGAAGACGATTTTCGTGTTATTCCGAATTATTTTTAACCTTATAATCATTTGGACGGATCGGTTGCAAATGGCCTTACAAGGTCTGCACTGATTGCGAGTGGAAAAGATCATTACCCAAGGATCCGGAGTTAATTGGTCATAAGAGGATCCTTGCCCACTCAATTTAGGGTTTAAGGTTTGAATTCAATGACCAAATGGTGGTCGCACGTCATAGTATGTAAGTGGAACAAAATACAAATCCCCATACAAAATATACACATGTCCTCCTCTTTCTTCATTGCAAAGACCCTCTGGCTGCCCAGAAAATTGGCAAAAACATACATACATACATACATATGCATGTAACACAAAATTGATCACCGAAAACCCATTTAATTTAATTTACCTCTATCATTTTTTCTACACTGAAAATTTTGATCTAGTTAGAAGCCCTTGTATTGTATGCTTTGATTCTTCTATTGATCTCCTTGTCCAACTCATCTAGTCCTCCCACTTCTTCGAGTTCCTGCGACCCCAAATCACACGATATGTAAAAAGCAGGCTTGAAATTAGCCAAGTTAGATAAATCATTTTGTTTCTTCCTCTGCACTCAAGTTCGAGATTAAAATATCGCTTGCTCGAAAAAAAAAAAAAAAAAAATCCTGCAATAAAAACAATATTTTCAAGGCAGAAAAAATTGATGACTAACCTTAGGTCCAAGAAACAACCCATATGGGACACCCTCGAATTTCTCTGAGTGGTGGAGCTGAGGCCAAAACATCCAAATCAAAACCAAATCTTTGACAGTTAGATTCAGTCGAACAGAAATTCATAATTAAATGCCTAATCTTGTTTCTAATCAATAATAATGGAGCTAGTTAATATGATAAGTATTATTTTATAGTGTCTTGTTTGTGTGGTGATGAAATGAGATCCTCTCCAGATCTTATTGTCGGATTCCAAGAACCAGGCAATCCAGACTACTTACTCATTAATTCATTCAGTCATTCCGTTGGCTCACCTAACACAAATCAAGAGTTCTAATCTCTTTATAACACAAACCAAGAGTCCAAATTTCGTAATTCTTTAAGCTCCGGAGAAGATTCAAATTATGCGGTGATAGTTTACCTGATGAGCTGCAGCAACCTTTCTCAAATAGGGCACGTTGGCTATGGGCCCCACTGGGAATCTTTTATGCACGAGACCATCGTGGACAAACATATACGCCATGCCGAACACCGTAATTCCAAGGCCCTATTATTCCAAGTCAATATATCAACAACCAAAAATAGATTAATTAATTAATTAATTATGATTAAAGTCGTTAAACAGTAAACACAGTGAGAGGGACTTACAGCACCAAAACAAAGACCAGGAACAAGGCCTTTGTGGAAGAAACCGTAATTAAGGAGGGCGATTGCCGGAACCGCGTTGATTATCGCAAAGACATCGTTGAGCTCGAACGGACCTTCTCTAGGCCGGTGGTGCGACTGCAATTAACGTTCATCCCGCGACTTAAATTAGTTTAAAGTAGAATATCACTCATATTAAGTAAAAATCCAATCTTGGCATGTTCCTCTCATTAATTGCTGGGTTTCTAACGAATGAAAAGCAGCAAAGAAAATCAAAACCCAATATTTTGTTGGCATCGAAGAGAGAAGAAACCTCGTGCATATGCCATAAGGAAGCGTGCCAGAGAGCCTTATGTGCCCATCTTGCCCAAAACTCCATTCCCACCTACAAACATAAAAAAAAAAAAAAAGTTTTAATAAAACACTCCCGGTGGTACTGTTTAATTTTAACGAAAAACCTTTAACTTGTACTATTAATTATACCTTTAAAATGAACTTTTCGTTAAAAGAGAGTTTTCTTAAACTTTTCGTTAATTTAAAAAAAAAAAACCAATTCTACTTGGTTTGAATTCCTCTTTCATACCCAATTTGGGGCCTAGCTTTTGTCAGAAGCACTTCTGCTTATAAGCAGTTTATAAGCGTTTATGATAAAAAGTACTTTTGATGCAAATGATTTTCATCGGAAATCTATATGCTTTCACATGTTAAGCTTTTGGTTGTCAGAAAATGCCTTCGATTCTAACAGAAGCAGTCCCGAACAAGCACAAAAATAGTATAGAATATTGCTTTTGCTAAAAAAGAAGTGGTGATTGAACTTACAGCAGCACCAACAGATAGAGCAAATGTACCCAGCATTTCAGACATAGGCACATTCCCACCCTACAAACAGAAACACCCAACTCAAAAACTCAATCAAATAAATAATAATAATAATAATAATCTGTGATTTTTTTGTGGGTTTTCGAGAGCTGAGAAAAGCTTGGAAATTTAAAGATTTACCTCCATTTGCCAGTAAAATCTGTAGTAAACAGCCATGACAGCCATGGAAGTAATCCCAAAGCTGGACATCACGGCAGCGACAAGGTAAGTGAACCTCTCCGACTTCTTCCTCGACAGCCTCTCCGCCACGCGAACCGACGGAATTACGATTGGGATCTGAGAATCATCGGCTTCCGGGGCTTTTCCGGCGGAATTGTCGAGGTGGGTTATCTGTTTTTGGCCCTCCATCACTACATAGACGGTGAAACAGAGTTTCCGGCGAGTCCTGTGGAGTGCCGACTTCTGGTGGCGGAGATTTGGGAAGAAGACGGTGGCGGGGTTGGGTTTTGGAATGACGTAGGAGGACTGGATTAGGCGGAAGGGGGTGGGGGTTGTGGCGGCGAAGAGTCCGACCGCCATGGAAGTATGCTTGTTGGTGAGGTTGAAAGTTGAGATAGAGAGAGAGATTTGAGCTGAAGGTGAGTGGAGTTGGGGTGAACAAAGACCACAACTTTCTGTCCCTCAAAATCTCTTGAGGCGCAGACCAAAACGCCTTTAAAATACTACTCGGATGGGTAAAAGCACAAAAACTTTAAAAATTGATGCCATTGATTTGTCTACAAAATTACAGCTAAGCCATTCACACTTCTCTTTTCACACTCCTCTCCTCTTATTTAAATATTTCGATGGATTGCTTTTGAGGTAAAATGATCTCGTAAATTATCATAACTTTTCAAGTCGATCTTTGAGGTTTAGAATTGATAATATCTATTTATGGGATTGGCATTCGTCAATTATTTTAGTTATTTTGTGAAATTTTTTTGTTAAATTAAAAAAACTGTTAGTTCAATAATGACAAAAATGCTCTCAATTTAACAGAGATTTCTCATAGAAGAATTGAAATGATTGATGGTGAACAACCTTGAAGACTATTTCAATCGATTTTAAATTTCAGAGACTAAAATGAGGAGTTAT
Organism: Malus sylvestris; assembly: GCF_916048215.2. Taxonomy (NCBI): domain Eukaryota; kingdom Viridiplantae; phylum Streptophyta; class Magnoliopsida; order Rosales; family Rosaceae; genus Malus; species Malus sylvestris. Next base: position 27,775,933 of record NC_062260.1, read on the forward strand.
ACTAATCTCAAAGACTATTTTAAATTAAAAAACCTTTGTTAGATATTAGATAGAAAACGGCACAATACAAGATCGTTTGGGAAGTGCATTTTGATGATTGAAAATTTTTTTAGAGAAAATAATTTTGAGTTCTAAAAACACATGAAGTGCTTCCTTAATGAAGTACCAGTTATGTGCTTCATAAAAAATAAAAAAAATAAAAAAATCCCAATATTTTTTAAAGATTAACTTTTATTTTTACTAAAAATTAATTTTAAAAAAAGTTTTCAATTATTTAAAAGGAGTTTTAACAAAATACTTAAATGTATTGTTTATTTTTAACAAAAATTATATTTATATCTTCCTCTGGTACTATTTACTATACTTTTAAAAAGAATTTTTCATTAAAAATGAAGTTTCTATATTTAAAATTACTTTATAAACGAGCCTATATTAATTTGTCCAAAAAAAGAGGAGCCTATATTAACACATAAAAAACAATACGTGGCAATAATTTCATCGCAAGGATTGCGAAGGAGACGACAGCGAATCACAACAGCATGTTGCAACAAACGACACCTGGATAGTTTACTAGCTGTTATATATCGCCACGTAGCAGTTTACGTATTCACTCGCTACGAGTCCAGAACTTTTCGGGATGTTAATTGGCGAGAACAGCTCCACAGGTAGGTAGGCGTCGTGGCAAATTCTTGGTCCAGAAGACCGACCTAGGATCCTCTCCGAATTCTTTTGATAAGAATTATGGACATCTGTGAATTATGTTCGTTTATCATATATCGTACGATTAATTTTTATCAATTGTTGTTTATGCTTATTTTTAAATAAAAATATTTAAAATAAATTTTGACTGTACGATATACGATAAACGAACATGATTTACGAATCTCTGGAATCCTTCCGAACTCCGGAAGACCGAAACGTAGTACGTTCTGTGGGTCATTCCGCTTTGAACCGGGGTTTAGTAATGGACCATTGATAATGGCAGTCAACGGTCTTTAATTTGTTTTGTCCATAATATTACGAGGAAACAAATAAAAGTGCATGATATTTTTGGTTGAAAATGATACTTTGTTTATGAAGCCCTAAGCAAAGAATTAAGGAAGTCAAGATGCAACTTCCTCTTCAATTAACAATCCATCTTTCCATGGCAGGTTATTGCAGCTATCACCCATTCGGTGGCTGCATTCGAGGAAACTAATCAGGCCACGGTCATTAGCTTGCCGGTCTCTGTCCCAGGTACGGTATCCGTTTGTTCATTGGGCTCCTCCTTGTGCGGGATTTATTAAAATTAATGTGGATGCCGGCTGGATAAAGAGCTGGGGTTCGGGTTTTGTGGGTGTGGTGGCTCGAGATGAAGCGGGCAGGTTTGTGGCAGCGGGCAGATATAAGGTGACAGCTTCTACTACGGCTGTGGCGAAAGCATTGGTTGTGCTGCATGGGTGTACGCTAGGAAGAAATATGGGATAGAATTATGTCATCGTGGAATCTGACTCTCTCGAATCTATTTCCTGTCCTCGAGATTTGGCTACGATGGGCAGTTAGGAAGCTTTCCCAATTCTAGAGCGGAGCAAAGGACTGGGGGAGGCTTTTCATGACTGCCGCTGGTATTGGGTTTCAAGATCGACCAATATGGGAGTGGATCTCTTGGCATCGCGGCAAAGTAGGGAGGTATGTGATAATATTTGGGTCAACAGACCCCCATGCTCCCTTGTGCATGTCCTGTGTAATGATGGTCTTCCTTATCCTCTTTAATCTCTTCTTGGTAGTACGAGGAGTGACTATTTTAGAATTAGATGCGGTGTCGTTTGTACCTTCTTGTACTACTTCTCTCTAGTTGTTGTTATTGGCTTGTTTGCCTCGGGTTAGGTTTCTTTATCTTTGGCATCTTTACCCGGATAATATATTATCTTGTATGCCAAAAAAAAGAAAAAATAATAATAATTAATCCCAATGAGTTGAGCCCAAAAAGCCCAAAGAGAATTGTTTTTCAAGTATTTCACTTGGTAAACAGTGATATTCATACTCTCGTTTTTTATTATGCACATTTTTACTTGTTTTTGTTCATTAATTATTAAAGATTTGTTTAATTCAATGGTGGAAAATAATTCATAAGGAAAAAAGGAGAATGTGAAGATGCGGGTTCTTGCCTTGACGCTTGAACTCGTATTGAAAACGAAAGGGGAACAAACAGAGGAGGATCCACCTTTTAGGGCAAGGCGTGTCTGGTTAGAAAATCCTTCATGAAAAAGTCGGGTCTTGCCCTTTAAAAATATAAGATGCTCTTGAAAGTTGTCATCTAGATGTTCGACGAATTGACTTTAGGAGCACGGGGTAGGATAGCTGCAAACCTCATGCCTTTGTATGCATTACTACGAACATATGTCAATAGGCTCACTAGGCATATGTTGTCGTTGTCGTTATCGTTTGTCGACATGCTCACTCAAAAGCTATTGACACAAGTTAACTTGCTCACTTGAAATTTGTTGGCATATGTCGACAAACATGCAATATAACTTCGCAAATGCCATCAGACCCATCAAAACTCCACGAAATACCAATTTGCAAGCTACCTCGTCTAGATAATATTTCTTGGATACGCTTTTGGGTGCAAAGGGATGCCCAACTTGTGGCTGCCCGCTTCTTTGAAATACGCCAAACCGTCTCACGGATCGAACACCCATCGTGCGCAAGTGCTTGGTTGCTTTGCTTTGTGCGGTAAGTTTTGTATGGTCCATACTCATAAGCAAAGCTGAACTTTCCTTGCACGTAATGGTTTAATTTGTTTACGTAAATGGAGGTAATTACCTTTAATTCCAGGTGGTAATTAATTCGTATCCGCTCTTTACTCTTTATTAGCCTCTTGCTACATACTTACGTGTCTAGCAATTAACTCTTTTTTATTATTTTTCTTCTTTTTTTTAACTTATTTTAGATGTTAATTTTTTATTAAATTAAATTTTGAAAAATAATGAACGTAACCATCCATAGTCTTATTATCTAGGTTTTTATTTTTCAAATCTTAATAAAAGAAGGGTGAGTTGGATATTATGAAAGTTTCACCATTTTTACCTTCTCCTTTTATATATAGAGGTTTAGATATCCTACCCATGTATAGGAGTCCACTGCACCCTTATAAATAGGGGTGTGCTATCCACACACCCCAAATTACTTCTCACATACCCTTGTTAATTTCTATCCGTTGATCTTTTTCAATTCATCCGATCTGAAGCCCGAAAATTAAAAGGGTGTGTGAGAAGTAAAATGGGGTGTGTGGATATCACACCCCTATAAATAAACTTCCCTATCCTCCTTCCTAAGCTCTACAACATTATTCTACAATTCCTCAATTTTCAGACAATGGTGTCCTCAAAATTTCATGTAAGTTCTCCTCTTTTCCACAAATGATTTCAATCCTTTTTTTTGTGTGTGTGTGTTTGTGTGTTAATTTGCTTGTTTTCTGGGGTTAAACCTTCAACTTTGAGCAGTGTCATTTTCATTTGTCAAATTTGAAAGTGACGTCCCAGTGTTCAACACGGATATTGCTCCCAACCTATCCACTTGCTGGCCCAACCTGAATTATTCTAAAAGACTACTGTGTAATTAGGAATGAAACCATGTATGATATGTTGTAATTTGTTTTTATCAATTTTCCCAATAGGGAATTTTCGAAATCATTCCGATTTTTTAAGTTTAGTATTATATTTCAGTCTAATCTAAATTACTGGGATGAGGACGCGCTTGCCACGGGTCTAGTTTGTTACATATTTTGTTTAGAATGCTAATTTTGCTACATATTTTATTGACAAATTTATGTTGTTTTGAACCATTACAGGTTGCTTCTGCGATTATTGCTGCGTTGGGATTACTCTTCCTAACAGCGGCAGAATGTCGAAACCCGATTTCGAACACGGTCAAGTACTCGGCCATTAACTGTAGAAAGCACAGTGCTCTTTTGACTGACTTTGGAGCCGTTGGCGACGGAGAAACTTCCAACACAAAGGCCTTCAAGGCGGCCGTCGGTCATCTAAGCCAGTTGGCATCTGACGGCGGAGCGCAGCTTATTGTGCCGCCGGGGAGGTGGCTTACCGGGAGCTTCAACCTTACCAGCCACTTCACTCTCTTCCTCCACAAGGATGCCGTTATTCTTGCAACTCAGGTTTGAATGTGTTGTCTTTGTTTTGTGTGATATTTCTTCAGTTGTTTTTCTTTTGGTATATATATTTTGGGCTTGTTTGACATAAGTAAGGTTCTAAACCGTGCTAGTCGAAAGACGGATAGGGTTTCACGCTTAGGTTTTAAACGGAGTTTGGCGCTAGTCGGGTGACCGGTAGATAATGATTGTATATTTCTCATATTAAACACAGGATGAGTCAGAGTGGCCTCATCTTCCGGCACTGCCTTCATACGGGAAAGGCAGAGATGGCCCCGGTGAAAGGTTTAGCAGTCTCATCTTCGGAACAAACCTCACCGACGTCGTAATTACCGGTCACAACGGCACCATCGACGGCCAAGGTGCTTCCTGGTGGGCAAAGTTCAAACAAGGTCTTTTGAACAGCACCCGACCATACGTGATCGAGCTCATGTACTCTGATCAGATCCAAATTTCTAATCTCACTTTGGTCAACTCTCCTTCGTGGTTTGTCCATCCCATATACAGCAGGTAATTTGACTCTTTTTTTTTAAACTAACGCACGACAGCCGCATCAACATGTGGTAGTGTTACTCACGTCACAATGATGGCTACTCTCAAAAATTCCTCGCACTATACATGCATATATATATATATATATATATATATATATATTGTATGTGGATCCGTGCTATTATTGTTTTTACACAATTTTTGACACAAGTTTTTGTGAGGTTTATTTTGTAATGTATTTCAACAATTCGAACTGTCTTATCTCAAATATTATTTCTACAGTCAACCTAAAATCACCAAAATCTGAAAATATATCATCAATGTATTACGGGTTAAGAGTTTCTTTGTAGAATCGTATGCGTCCATTTTTTTGTTGTTGCTATAAATGAATGTTTTAATGGTTTTGAATTTGTCTAATTTTGTGCATAGATGATCTGTGAATGATGTTTAAAGAGAGACATGGTTCGGATGGTTAAAATATATTACGGAGTGGATACCCAAAAACCTCAATGTGTTTTACCATTAATCTTGTTCTAATTTTGCAGCAATATAACAATTCAAGGGCTCACAATCCTTGCACCCATCGAGGTTCCCAACACCGATGGGATTAACCCAGGTTTGTTATTTTTGCTGCCAGTTAATTTGTTCTTGTTGTTGCTCATTAGTGCTTAATTGGGAAATGAACATGATTAAAGGGCGACCCCAAGTCAATAAGGCTCAGGGAAAACGTCTATCATACGCTGCCTTATCCTTACTTTGCAAAGAGACTGTTTCCACGCCTCGAACCAATGACCTTTCTGTTAATTAACTATAAATCTCTATGCTTCCTTCAGATTCTTGTTCACAAATTAGAATTGAAGACTGCTACATAGTCTCTGGAGATGACTGCATTGCAGTAAAGAGTGGATTTGATGAATACGGAATCAAAGTCGGAATCCCGACGGAGCACCTTGTGATCAGAAGGCTCACTTGCATTTCACCTTCCAGTGCCACCATTGCCCTCGGCAGTGAAATGTCCGGTGGAATCCGCGATGTTAGAGCTGAGGACATCACAGCCATTGATACTGAATCAAGTGTGAGGATCAAAACTGCCGTCGGAAGAGGAGGTTATGTCAAAGACATTTATGTGAGAAGAATGACCTTGAAGACGATGAAGTACGTTTTCTGGATGACCGGCTCTTATGGATCGCACCCTGACCCCGGCTTTGATCCTAAAGCGTTGCCTGAGATTACAAACATCAACTACAAGCAGGTTGTGGCAGAAAATGTTACTATTTCAGCAAGGCTGGATGGAATCCATGATGATCCCTTCAAGGGAATTTGCATTTCGAACGTGACCATCACACTGGCTGAGAAGGCGAAGAAATTGCAATGGAACTGCACTGATGTCGAGGGAATCACAAGCACCGTGACCCCAAAGGCGTGCGATTTGTTGCCCGAGCAGAAAGAAGCGGTTGATTGTGCTTTCCCTGAGGATAGGCTGGCGATCGAGGATGTTGAGTTGGTGACTTGCTCTGCAAGCACCCCCTTCTTCTGAGTGTGTTAGATGGGAATTTTTATACGTTTAAGAACATTGCAGTATGAATTTTAATAAATGCAAAAAAAATTTCGTTATTTCTATTTCCATAGGCTATGTATGCTCCATCGTTTCACTAATTAATCACCGCAAGCAGTCTTAATTGGTCAAAAACTAAGCAAATTAACAATCTCAACTGCATAAAATAAATGTACAAGAAATCTTCGTTCTACGATGATTTTCGATTATTCCATTTATCTTATGGATGAACGTCCCTGATTGATGAATGTTATGTCTGGTGAGGAATCTCATGAGAGTTTCAGGATTATTCGTTTAACTTCAACGGATTTTCTTGTGCCAATTTTGCAGATGCTTTGTTCTTGCAGAAGCTTTCTTCTCTGCAAATAGAACGACAAGAAGTTTGTCTCTTAAGCCATTGGTCCTTTTCATTGCAGAGAAGGAAAAAATAAACACATCATATTCAGAAGTTAGGCAGAAATTAAATTCCGAATCTACGAATTTAGGCTAATTGAAAGGAAATACCTGTTCTTGAATCGCAGAGCATCAAGTCACGGAGCTCAAGCATGTGAACAACTTCTCCCATTTGAGGCCTATGTTCTGAATCGGGATCAACACAACGATAAGCAACCAAAAGTACCCTTTTGAGCTCCTTCGGAGATGGCTTCTCTGGCATTTTAGGGTCAACCACGCAAGCAATTTTCTGTCCCGCAACCATGGACTTTAACCATTCAACCACATATGGCTGCAAGCGAATAGTCATTGTTTAAGTACTCGCATATTGAACCGAAAAAACAAACCCTTACATCTTACATGTTTCGAAATTAAGAACTTATACATACTTGGGGTTGACTGCGATCTATAGGTCTCCTCCCCGTTATGATCTCCATTACGAGTACTCCAAAGCTATAAATATCGGACTTCTCAGTGAATTCACCGGTAGAAGCATATTCCGGAGCAATGTAACTGAACTTCCATGCAATTCGAGAACGATAATAAAATCATTAACAACTGATATTGATAATGTTCCAATAGCGAACATCAGCAGGCATATATGCATACAGATTTTTCCGCGAGCAAAGAAACTAACCCTAATGATTCCATTATAGTGATTCCCCACTCGGGATTGTAGAGCTTAGCTAGGCCAAAATCCGAGACCTTAGGATCCCACTGGTGATCGAGCAGCACATTGCTAGATATTAGGCTTCTGTGTAGGATTTTCGGTTCTATATCCTCGTGCAGGTAGGCCAATCTGCAGAAACACAGTCACTTCAAATTATATAACCACAAATTTGTCTACAACAACAACAACAACAAAGCCTTTTCCCACAAATTTGTCTAATCAGATAAAATTAGATACGCAGGATCTCACCCTTTTGCGATTCCTCGGATTATTTTCAACCGAATGCTCCACGTTAGAGGGCTGACTAGTTTCGAGCATTCGTGAAGCCAGTGGTGCAGACTTTTATTGTCTACATACTCATGCACAAGCAACCTGGTAGAAGAAAAATCAAATCATTGGCTGCCTTTCGAACATCGGAAATTGTGCAATGACGAAAAATTTGCATACCTGTAGGCTCTTTCGATGTGGTATCCAAGCAACTTGACAAGATTTTTGTGCCTCACAAACCCAATTGCCTCCATTTCTGCGATGAAGTCGTCGACTTGGAATCTGTTCATTGAACATTTTAGCATTCACTTTAATTGTTGAAAATATATGGATTCGATGAACTTGAGTACCTGTCACTCACTAGCCTTTTCACTGCCACGAGCGTATTATCGAACAGAATGCCATGATAAACAATTCCATAGTCCCCATTTCCAATCAGATTTTGTTTCGAAAATCCATTCGTTGCAACCTCAAGCTCCTTGAGACTAAACTTTTTGCCCCTCCACACATCCTTAACCATTTGTGAATACATAGAAACCGGTCCCAACTCCATCACATTACTATTTCGGATTCTCCCACTAGCCTGAGGAGATGCGAACTGACCGGAAAACACACGCCCGTGCTGCTGCAGCTTCCCGCTGTTCATCTCAATATCAGACATGTTACGCGAAAGCAGCCTCCGGTCCAGGGATGAATTACAATAACCATTGTGTGTAGTTTTGGAAACAATGGGAGTCGGGAGACGGAAGTTGGATTTGGAGGATTTTCGTCGACGGTAATGGATGACACACAGCAGAGAGATGATGAGAGTGATAACTGTGAATAGAGCTATGAAGATTACAAGCAAAACCCATGATTTGACACCGAAAAATGAGGTCGGCTTCAAGAGCTTTTTCTTGAGAGACAAGGCACTGGAGGACATATTCACAGAGAGAGAGAGAGAGAGAGAGAGAGAGAGCAAATGGAGATGGAGCTTGGTAAATAGCAGTAAAAAGAGATTTGACACAGGAAGTTGGGATCATCCAAATCACTTGGGTAAAATTCAAATATTTTCAGGTACCAACTAACCAGCGGGAGCAGCGAGAAAAATCTGCAAGGATTTGGTACCAGATTTTCTTCCCAACAAATCAACCAATCGTCTTCGGCCACTTCAACAGTGCCCATTTCTATTTGGCTTAAATGTCATAACGGTGTTTGTGTTTCATCCCAATCGGTCATTTTAGTTCCTGTGTTTTTAACTTGGCCAAATTGATCCTCATGTTTGTCTCTGTTAGCCAATCTTAAACGATCTATTAAGGGACCGTTAAAATTGATATGTGTGTCTTGCATTTGAGAGGACAAAAATGTAAAGCCATAACCCCATCATTGCAAGGACAAAATTGTAATGCCATGAACCCCGTCAACTCCGTCTTGGGTAGTCTTTCAAATCCTTTGTTTATTTTCCAAGAGAATTGTAATCCTAAAAGCTATTGTGCAACTAATTTGCAATACTCTAGGCATGAAAATATTTTGAGGCATCGTCGTTGATTATCTGATTTCGCTGGCATTTAATGGATCTACAATCAAATTATATTTTTGTCTCAATTATAATGATAATTTAACAGATTGGTTAACTGAAGTAAACACGGAGAACAATTTAGCCAAATTGAAAACACTGGACCAAATTGACAGATAGAATAAAATAACTAAACCATTTTAACATTTAAGCCGCTCAATGGGTTTTTTTCTTTTTCTGAATTTCGTTCTTCTCGAAATTTCTCCAAATCAATCTGTATTCCGGCGCCACCCACCCCGTTCTAGTTCCATCCGATGAGTCCTTGGACGGACAACCATGTGATCCGGCGTCCAGAACAAAGAACTCCCCTCATTGATAGGTTGATACTTCCCCGCCACACCAATAAATCGACACGAATACTTTTCTTTTTGTACAAATTTTGCTTCTTTCTCTACTGCCACATTTATTTGTGACCAAATTCATGATACAAGTAAGCGTTTTCACAATCATAAAACTGTTAGAATTAGAGTTCCAATACCACAAATTGGACAACAATAGCCGAGTATCTTCAAAAATTGAATGGCCTCCGCATGCAAAGCCGCTCAATGGCCCCGTCTTTGAACTGTTTCTTCATCGGATGTAGCTTGATCTCGTAAAGCTTTGGCCATAGTTTTCCGGTCACTGCCAACACACAACACGTATCAATAGAAGTGACTGCACAACACAATTCTATCCTACTAAAAGAGTAAATATCAATTCTTCCTAACAATGGCGATCGCTTCCAGTTCAACATAAGCTTACCAAATATACGGTTTTTGTCACTGTCCCATGCAATGCCGTTTAGAACATCTATACCCTGTATAAGTATGTCAAATTGCTAATGAGTAAATTATTAGTTTGAGATGTATGGTTCTGAAAACGAACGAGCTGTCACTTTCAAGGAAGCCATACAGAACATACGTTGTATACCAATCGACATTTAAAAAAAAAAAAAGCAAAACCGTGAAAACATAAACGGAGAACTTATTGTTTTTGGTTCAAGGGCTTACATGATTCCCAGAAGCTAGTAAGCCTTCCCTGTAAGTGATAATATAACATATAAGCCATTAAATGAGATTAACAAGAAAAACAAACAGAACATGATACGTCTCATACTTAGACTAAAAACTAATGATTAAATAAAGGAAAATGAATGAACATAAAAACCTTAATTTTGGAAGGACGATCCATCCCAGCACCCTACCATCTTCATGTGAGATTCTAGCTATGCAATCTGTCTACATAAGTGAGATCACAAAACTTCAAGAAGCCAATCCAAGGCAGAATAAAGCATTCTAATACGCGGGTTTTTTTTTTTTTTTTTTTTCCATCTGCGCATCACAACTGATCATTTCTATTGTCCACAGGTAGCAGAGATACTGCTAACCGCTCTAAGGAAGTCACGTCATGTCATATGCCAATGCTCCATTGACATGGATTTATGTGTGCTGATGAAAAGACTGACCTGATATACATTTGCCCAAACTTCGCCGTTTATAAACTCTAACTCGTTGAGGTTGTGCACTTCTTGATCTTTATATTTGACCATATGTCTGTCCGTAACTGCATGAGATATGACACAACTATTACTATAAATAAAAAACACAATCATCAAGAAAATTGTCCTACCGCTAATTTGGAGGAGATAAAAAGATAAGATACGGGCTAACAATGAAACAATTATAGATAGAGGAAAAAACAAAGAAACCTTTTAATGTTAGAGGGTCAATCTTGTACAACACTGAACTGCCATCACTTCCAAACAACACTTTTCCATCAGTAGCCAGTCCCCAGCCATCTTTCATCTGATGCGTGAACTTCTCAAACTGCGTTGAGCAAAACGTCAAGCAAGTTATTAAGGATTAAGACCTACATTTCACTGGAATATCAATTCTCAATTGAATGTCAAAATTACTAGAATTGATTGATGCTGATCAATTTAGCATCCGACAAATTGAATACGTATGCACTGAACCTAAAACTTCAAATACTGCAGATGCAGAATCGTATAATGAAACTATACAACGATAAAAGTATTTTCAAAAGGAATAAAGGAAAAGCACAAACTTTGGTTAAATTTTTTCGGTCATATATGAAACCAATTTTCGTCAACCAAGTTACTTGGAATAGCCTACAAAAGAACATATAAATGACTAGATCAGCACTCTTGGACTCCTTAGAGGTCAATCATATCATAAAAATACAGATCGAATGATCAAAACACCAAATCCGCTTTCACTTCACTATTAAATAAATCAACGGAAAAACGTAAGTAACATGATTTTCTTTTCAGACCTTTCACCAAGGAGAGTTAATCCCTCCCCAAAGTAAGAAGGGTCCATCTTCTGAAGTGCTTCAACCTGTATGTATCAAAAAACAAAACCGGATTACGCATAAACAATCTCAATTTAAGCAATGTCACAACCAAGCATCAAACTAAATCGATTTCCCAGCAATAACAGATAACCTGACCAGAAATTTTCATATGTCACTTCCGATAAAACTTGTTACCCACTTAACTACAAATCAAGAAGATCAATTGAAAGTCTTTACCTTTCCGGTTCGAATCGCAACCTTGCGCACTGATGACTGAAACAATTGAACGAAAATATGAATCCAAATCACATAAACAAAATGTATGTCGAATTTAACACCAGCAACCAACAGGGCGCAAACTCACCTTCCCGTAAAGCCCAGTCGACTCGAACAAGCTATCATTTCCAGCGTAAAGTAGCCCCTGAAGAACAAGCAATCCAAAAAAAAACCCTAAAATTCCAAAAATTGAAAACCAATTTCCAAATCCAAAATCTAAAAATTAAGCATCGAAGATACCTGGGTGAAGGCGTCGGGATCGTGAGGGAACTCATGGACGACCTCGATCGAGTAAAGTCCAGGGGAGACGTCGGCGTAGATGACGGTGCTCCACATGTTCGACGAAATGCCGAGGAGAATAAGAACGCCGAGCATGAGAAAAGCGGCGAGGATCAGAGAGATTTTCCTGTAGTTCGGAAGCGACCTGGGCCGAGAGGCCGCCATGGGAGCGTTATTGTATGGCCTGCGGTCGGACCGCTTATTGTTATTCAGCTTCCTCCTAAGCGAACCGGTGGCCATGAACCGGTGGATCAGAAAGTGGGGTTGAGAACTTGAGGTAAAAGGCTGTGCTCGAGTGGTTTGCAGGTGGAAACGGCATGCTTGCGGTAACACGCGCCGAAATATTTATTAGGCCAAATTTGTAGACTAATGGAAGAAAAAAAAAGGTAATGTTAGAACCCTTGGGCTAAAAGCTAAATTTTTTAGCCCGAAAAATTTGGCTTTTAGATCAGAAATATTTTTTCTGCTCCAACCCTTCTGTCCTAAAATTTTAGCCCGAAATTATTAAAAAATGAATTTAGGCTAATTTTTTTCTTAAATCATTTTTTTTAAATATGTAGATTATTGTAAATTAATTTTATGAACATTTTAATCTAAAAAAATTTAAATTCCTATAAACATTTGGCATTTAGCCCGGGGGGAAAGCTGGGGGTATTTGGCCCAGAAATAACATTTGGCATTTAGCCTAAAATTTTAACATGGGTTGGAGAGTGTTTGGGGGGGGTAATTTGGCTTTTAGCCCAGGTTTGGAGATGGTCTTAGACCATCTCCAACCCTTGGGCTAAAAGCCAAATTTTTTAGCCCGGAAAATTTAGCTTTTAGCCCAGAAACATCTTTTCTGCTCCAACCCTTCTACCCTAAAATTTTAGCCCGGAATTATTAAAGAATGAAATTAGCCTAAATTTTTTTCTTAAATCAATTTTTAAAAAAAAAATAAATATGTAGATTATTGTAAATTAATTTTATGAACATTTTAATCTAAAAAAATTTAAATTCCGATAAACATTTCGCATTTAGCCCGGGGGGAAAGCTGGGGGGTATTTGGCCCAGAAATAGCATTTGGCATTTAGCCTAAAATTTTAGCATGGATTGGAGAGTGTTTGGGGGGTAATTTGGGGGGGTAATTTGGCTTTTAGCCCAGGGTTGGAGATGGTCTTAGGGAGATAATATTTGTAGATTAAATTTTACAAATTAAATGACATAGAAATTGATTAGATTATGACTTAAGCGTTGACAGACGTGCTCATTCCAATTGGTATCACATTATTTAGTTTACAAATTTAGTTTTCCTAACATTACCCATAAAAAAATAACTCCCGTGGTAAAAAAATTTGTTAAATCCCAGTCAATATTATGTACGTAAGCTTTATGTGTGAGATTAACTTTGTAATTTAAGTGTTGTCATGTATCATGAAAGCGATCTTTTCCTGCTCCGTTATTGTAAATTTTGATTAACTATGAGCTAAGAACAGTTTAATCAATTCATCATCCCCTTTTCCTTCCAATGAAATTCAAAACCTAACGCCCCTTATTTGTTTACGTTAACGAGGGTTCAACAATTGCAAAAAAATCATGACATGACAAAATTAATCTCATACATAAGGCTCACATGCATGCTATTAACGAAAAGTTAACGAAAAATTTTAATTTTGTTAGCTAACAAACTTTATCACAAAAGTTCAATCCTAATTTTCTTATCACCCACGCTCACTATCTTCTGAAACCCTCTGCCACAACAACCAAATACCCAATTCAACATATCTATTATTTTTGGTAGTTTATATTTATTAATTTTAAACTATTTATTTCAAATAATAATTTTAATGAATGGGTAGAATCGAGTTAAGAGATCGGATTAAAAATACCTGGTCTAGCCATTAGCCCGTTTAGCCCTCGAAGGTGCGGGAGAGCCCGCGATGACGTCATATAAAAGCGGTTTTTCTTGGGTAGGAACGTTCCTGAGCAATCGACAAAACATAACGAAGCAGAACATTCTCGATTTCACATTCCCCCAAATAAAACCAACCCCAAACGACGCCGTAAAACCATCAAATCCCAACATTCTCCCTGAAACGGCAGCGTTTTGGACCCCAACATACGCGGGAGATTATACAAGTCGAGAAAAGAGTAGAAGCATCCAGAACCAGAGTCCTCTTCCTTATAAGAGCCTCCTCAGTCTCTCCCCCAACCATCAGACAATCTCAATCGTCAATCTATCTCTTGCTTTCTTTCAATCGCGACGCTTCGAATTTTCTCGCAAACAAGCTCGAATTTTCTCTCGCTTTCTTGCATTTTCTCGGAAAACTTGATCGATGGCCGACGTTCAGATGCACGACGCTGAGACCTTCGCCTTCCAGGCCGAGATCAACCAGCTTCTGAGCTTGATCATCAACACTTTCTACAGCAACAAGGAGATCTTCCTTCGTGAGCTCATCAGCAATTCATCTGATGTGAGTCTCTCCTCTCCGTTTCTTGCATGTTTTCGTTTCGATTCACTGTATAAATTTGTACGATTTTCCTCCCCAATTTTTCGATAAATCGCTGTGTTGGCGTTTAAAACCCTGATTTTCGAAGTATAATACGTTCTGTGACAATGTAGTATTGGTTTTTGCTCTTTAATTTACAACTAATATTGATTTGGTTTCATTTTTTTCCACAATTTAGTGATTAATCACTATGTTTTGTGGTCAATAATCTTGTTTCTGGTTTAAAATTTGTTTCCGCGATAAAGTGTGATCTGGAATTTGTAGGATTTTGAGATTGATTGATTTTTGTTTTTCTCTTAGGCTTTGGACAAAATTCGTTTCGAGAGCCTCACAGACAAAAGCAAGCTCGATGCTCAGCCGGAGCTTTTTATCAGGCTGGTGCCTGACAAGGCTAACAAGACCCTCTCAATCATTGACAGTGGCATCGGCATGACCAAAGCAGGTATGTATTTGTGTAAATTGCACTTCCTTACTTCTCTTATCGATCTGTTTGGCTTTCGAGAAAATCCAAGAAAATCCATTAGCATATACCTTTTGATTAGTAAAATTGTGCATTCTGTATTTAAGCTGGCTCCCCTGTTTATATGTATTGTATGATTGTTTCTGTAGACGCTTACAATTGTTCAAAAATCAGAACTTTGGTTATGGAATGCTTAACTAATTATTCTTGGCGTTTTGTTAATTACGTAGTCATCGTTTATGATTATGTTAATAAGCTGTGAATCTGATTGCAATTGGTTTCTGTAGATTTGGTGAACAACTTGGGTACAATTGCAAGGTCTGGAACCAAAGAATTCATGGAGGCATTGCAAGCCGGAGCCGATGTGAGCATGATTGGTCAGTTTGGTGTCGGTTTCTACTCGGCCTATCTCGTTGCTGAGAAGGTCATTGTGACCACCAAGCACAATGACGACGAGCAGTACATCTGGGAGTCACAGGCTGGTGGTTCCTTCACTGTCACAAGGGATGTCAATGGCGAACCGCTCGGCAGGGGCACCAAGATCACCCTCTTCCTCAAGGAGGATCAGGTAAAGAATTGAGCCAATGTTTTAAGTCTTTAATTATATAATTAAGAAGAAGAGTTGGGTATTAATGCGTTTTTGTGATTGTGATCAGTTGGAGTATTTGGAAGAGAGGAGGATCAAGGATCTTGTGAAGAAGCACTCTGAGTTCATCAGCTATCCAATCTATCTCTGGACCGAGAAGACTACCGAGAAGGAGATCAGTGACGACGAAGACGAAGATACCAAGAAGGAAGAGGAAGGAGATGTTGAGGAGGTTGATGAGGACAAGGAGAAGACATCAAAGAAGAAGAAGATCAAGGAGGTTTCTCACGAGTGGCAGCTCATCAACAAGCAGAAACCCATCTGGCTCCGAAAGCCGGAAGAAATCACCAAGGAGGAGTACGCTGCCTTCTACAAGAGCTTGACCAATGACTGGGAGGAGCACCTTGCTGTCAAGCATTTCTCAGTCGAAGGCCAGCTCGAATTCAAGGCCATCCTCTTCGTCCCGAAGAGGGCTCCTTTCGATCTTTTCGACACTAGGAAGAAGATGAACAACATCAAGCTCTATGTCAGGAGGGTGTTCATCATGGACAATTGCGAGGAGCTGATTCCGGAGTACCTCGGATTCGTGAAGGGTGTCGTCGATTCGGATGATTTGCCTCTCAACATCTCTCGTGAGACGCTGCAACAGAACAAGATTTTGAAGGTGATCAGGAAGAACCTTGTGAAGAAATGTATTGAGATGTTCAATGAGATTGCTGAGAACAAAGAGGATTACGCCAAGTTCTACGAAGCCTTCTCCAAGAATTTGAAATTGGGCATCCATGAGGACAGCCAGAACAGAGCCAAATTGGCCGATCTCCTCCGCTACCACTCGACCAAGAGCGGTGACGAGCTGACAAGCCTGAAGGACTACGTGACCAGAATGAAGGAGGGTCAGAAGGACATTTACTACATCACCGGAGAATCGAAGAAGGCGGTGGAGAACTCTCCGTTCTTGGAGCGCCTGAAGAAGAAGGGCTACGAAGTTCTTTACATGGTGGATGCCATTGACGAATATGCCGTCGGACAATTGAAGGAATACGACGGCAAGAAGCTGGTGTCCGCCACCAAGGAGGGTCTCAAACTCGATGACGAGACAGAGGAAGAGAAGAAGGCAAAAGAGGAGAAGAAGAAGTCATTTGAGAACCTCTGCAAGACAATGAAGGACATTCTGGGAGACAGGGTCGAGAAGGTGGTGGTTTCCGACAGGATTGTCGACTCGCCCTGCTGCTTGGTGACCGGAGAATACGGGTGGACGGCCAACATGGAGAGGATCATGAAGGCGCAGGCGCTGCGGGACAACAGCATGAGCTCCTACATGTCGAGCAAGAAGACGATGGAGATCAACCCGGACAACGGAATCATGGAGGAGCTGAGGAAGAGGGCGGAGGCTGACAAGAATGACAAATCCGTGAAGGACCTCGTGCTGCTGCTGTTCGAGACTGCTCTGCTGACCTCCGGCTTCAGCCTGGATGACCCCAACACTTTCGCGGCGAGAATTCACCGGATGTTGAAGCTGGGGCTGAGCATTGAGGAGGAGGAGACCGGCGGCGATGATACTGACATGCCTGCTCTGGAGGAGGACGGTGCTGAGGAGAGCAAGATGGAGGAGGTGGACTAAGCCAGTTTCTGCGTTTTGGAGTCAATTGGGATGTCATTTGAGTTTGTGGATATTTCGGGTATTTTGGTTTACCTAATTGTTGGTAGGTGTCGCGGTCTTATTGGATGAAAGTTGTCCCCCCGTGGTGTGTCAATCTTGTAGTGTCTTTTAATTTTGTGTTGTCAGTTTTCAGTCCGTGTCAAAACTTGATGGTGGTTAATTCTGATACTCGATAATGTTAATATAATTTTGAGTTTCTCATATTTTTTGTGCTTTTTCTTTTTCACTTGTATTGTTACCTACTCTCCTTCTTGGCTTTAGGTTAAAAATCGATTTGGGTTTGGGTTGAATTCGGGGTTTCAACTTATTACAGAAGAGATCCGAGTTGGCGAAGTTGGTCAAGTTAGGTTTGGACGAGTTTTTACTTTGTTTCGATCAGCTCAATGGCTCAATGAAACTAAAATAGGTTACATAATTAAAATTTTTTTTTTTATGTTTAAAAAACGAAGTGTTTTACGTAAAAAAAACACGTTGATTATAAAAAATACATAAAATGCTTTTCAAGTTTAAAAATAATTTCATAAAAAATGGTTTCATTAATTTTAAAAATCCTTTCAAACAAACTGTTTAAAATTGGATTGAGTTGAGAGCGACTGAGTTCCACAGCCCTGTAATGTGCAAATACGTCATTTGCTGGCTTAATCTAATGTAATATGCGACATGTCGTACTCTAATTTTGGGGCCAAGCAACATGTCCAATTATCATGTTGTCGTTTGTTTATGCCTTGGACTGATATTAGAAGGCCGCATGAGTTTGATGGTAGGCGAGGCCCAGGGTACGCTTGCTTGGGGCACACGTTTTCTCTGCTCGGGGGCGGAGGGTGGGGATGTAATTTCCATGAAACGTCATTTTCTACCAGTCAATTAACTCGATTTGAATTTTTACAGTCCTTTTGGTACGGCCTGTCACTTTCCGGCTACCTTTTCAGTGTACAATTTTCAATTATGCAGTGATGGTTTCCCCTGCGGAACGAGAATCCCCGGATCTTCATCTCGAAAATTCTTCAATCATAATCGTTCATCATATATTGTATGGTTAATTTTCGTCAGATACTATTTATATTTTATTTTAAATAAAAAGATTTATAATAAATTATAGTCACACGATATAAGAGAACAATTGTAATTGAAGAATTTTCGGGATCCTCATTCTCCCCTGTTCAACCACGTTTCGTCTTATTTATTTGACCGGGGAACAATAAGTTGCAGGTCTCCATCAACCTTCCCAAAAATGGCAAATGCCTTCATACTTTCTACCACTCCAATTAAGGTAAAAACTCTATGGTTAGTATTGGTTAAACAAAAATATTGGTTAAGTTTTTTTATTTTATTTTATTTTATTTTTTTATAACTTCCGTATGGCCAAAATTAGGTAGTTTGCTTGCAAAGTTGCAAGAGTGAAGGAAAGGCAACTCGAATAAGGAAACAATCGGTAACAAGTAGTTCCGAAATAAAAAGAGTACAAGTGAGCATACGATTTCATGTAAATTTCCGTCTTTATTGCGTTCAATTTTTCCTAAAGAAAATTGTTTCTAAAAAATGAAACCATCGATAAATGAAATTATTATGTTTTCGGGTTGATCAAGAAAATATTTGATTGTGGTCTAATTAGACGAGCTCTCATATAAATAAAGTACCATTTGTAATTAGGTTGAATCATCACACACAAAATTTACGTTTTGTGGGACATGTTGTACAAATGACGTGGTTAGGATTTTTTCCCACTTGGCACACATTTTTTTGTTTATTTTTCAATGGAGCCGGCCAAATCGGAGTTTTGGACAAGGACATATTTGGGCGCTGCAATGCTCCTCAAAGGGGCCAACCAATGTGGTCTTCCCATGTCACCAAAAGTCAAATACCCAACCAGGTCAAACAGATTCAACTCGGGCAACTTCGGCGTTTCTGTCCCACGTGGCAAGCCCCCGTCAAAGCTACACTATGTACGTCCTCACCCGCTCCGCAGCGGATTATTCTCCCGCAAAACTTGTATGCGTACATTATGCATATTTCCCCTATTGGCGATAGCTCTGCAGAAAGGCAACACAAACCAGGTAGTGCTCATCATAATCTTCTCTCTCAAGAATTTTCTCTCACTTTCTCGCCAACCAAACACTCATTTCGCCAAACCCTAAGATATTTTCCCGGAAAATTTTGCACACGAAGAGTTTCATACTTCACTGGAAACTCTGATTTCGTCAGCATTGTCAAAGTTTTGCTTTCTTTTTTTTTTTTGTAATTATTTCCTTAATTTTCTAGTAATTTTTTGCTTCTTATTTCTCTGTCTGTACAGAGAAACACAGAGTATTGAAGATTTTGCATATTTTTGCATCTTGATCTTTGAAGGTTTGTGGAGGAGGCAGAAAATCTGCAGTTGATTTGAAGTGACTGGTTAAAATGCCGGATTTTCCCGGGAAAATGAGCTCGGAAAGTGAGGACAAGGGTCGACTTCCGCACTCTGAATCTGACGCACAAGACCTCGCCAAGTAATCTAATATCGCTTTTTAAGTATTCTTTGCATTATTATAATCTTTTGAGCTGATCTTCCTAATAAAATATTCAATATGCTACTTTTACTGTTATATTGTTATTTTGCTGTTTGGATACCGAGAAAATGGAGGAAGTGAATTAATCCTGCTCAAATTTTCTGTTTGGTTACCGAGAAAATATTCTCGTTTTTGTGATTTTGTTTTTACTGAAGTCACTAAACCTGCTTAAATGCCGTGATATTAGCCTAATTAGCTGATAACTTGTTTTTTATTTTCTGAATTTTATTCAGACATTCAAGGATTACATATAGTAGGGATATTTTGTTCTCTCTAGCAAATGTGGATGCAAGCATAAAACTTCCGAGTGGGATCGAATCTTCGATTTTAAGGTACAATACTTAATGCTTGGTTGTTTACATATTTTTCGAAATTATTCTGTGTATAGCTAGCTATTGGTTCGTGCTCTTATGCTTTTACTTTGATGATTGTCCTGGAACAGTGAACTTTATTCTGTGTGTCCTCGTTCGTCACAACCTTCTCGTGATTCAGGTGTGTAGTTTATGGTTTCCTAACACTGTTTTTAGCCCTCCGCATTCTGCGAACTGTTCTCTCTGTATTTGGAGAATACTCTTGCATTTTGATTCTGTTTACAATGAGCGTCCATGTGAAAGATGGCATGACAACGTACATAAATGACATGTTTGTTGCAAAACTCAGAATATCGTGGACTTCTGGGAAACGGGCACGAACTGGGAGTATATGGGCGCTTTCCTGGGGATTCTGCTTCCATGTTGCAAAACAGTCCTCACCTACTCCATAAGAGCAAAGAACCATATCGTCCTCGACAACTCTATAAGGTCTGATTGATAACTTTCTTATTCTATTTCAAACTACGGCATTAGGCAAGCCTGTACGATGTCTTTAATTAAGTAATTCTCATTAGCCTTTTTTGGTCCTTATATATTTGCATGGATTTAGAAGGTGTTGCTAAAGACATCTACTTAAAAGTTTTAATTTATAACCTTTCAGGCAGTGAATCGTTTGGGGACAAACCCTTGGAATTCGTACAATGATGAGACTTTTGGTTCTTCCGAGTGTCCAAGTCAGAAGGAAGAAGAGGAGGGAAACATTACAAGAGGTGCGACGATCTCCTTGTGCTATTGCATTTAAAAATACTGCAAGTTTTGGGTTGTAGTTATGTAGTGCTTTCTTGCCCTTTTAGTTTGCTTCTTTGATGGATTACTGAAGAAGTTTCCTAATGCAAATGTAAACTACTGACTATCAGTTTTGTTTGGTGGCAGAAGCACAGGAAAACGCCGTTCAAGAGAAGCAAACTCAAAATTCAAACGAGCATGACGAAACTTCCAAATTTGGCTTGCCTCTTGAGGATTCTACCAACAGTACAAGAAACAAATGTGAAACATCAGAGGAACGTGTAGTCTCCCCTGCTTCACCTGTCAATTCTTCCAACAGTGCATCTCAACAAACTCCTGTATCTGGACAAGAATTATCCCCAGGTCTCCTGGTCATATCCGTTGACGAGGATACTGAAGCAAAATTCTTAATTGATTCGATCATACCAGAGGTATGCGTGATGCTTAACTAACTTATTAGTCTAAATTTGAACATCATTTTTCTGTCTCACCCCTTTGTTAAATGTCTTGCCCGCAGCATTCTGATCTGACCACAATTCACCCCGAGGACCCTGAAATCTGTTGTTCTAAATTTGTTCACCAGTTTCATGTTACAGGTAGAGTTGCAAATGTTGATTGTTCTTTAGTAGCTTAATATTTTGTGGAAATTGTGGTTTCAACTGAACATTTTGACCTCTGTCCATTAAATTTTAACTTGCATTAGCTGCTGAAATATGGAGAGAAGCTAATGTTTTTTTGCATTTCTCCAGAGAAAACGCCTAGCTATGGCATATCTTGCTGTGAACGGTCTGAATTTATAGCTCATGAAGTTTCAGAGGACCTGACTCAAGAACCATCATACGGTGGTTCCAGAGAGGGATTGCAATCAACTGATGCATCTTCTTTCATTCAACAAGGTTCTGTTGAAAGGTCAGGAAAGGATGGCATTTCAGAACCGTGCAATTTGCCACTTCCAATTGCAGATAAATATGTCTTTCCTTCAACCACTGAAGAATATGGACTCATTTCAATGGATGGGGAAGACAGCTTGTCCTCAAGCTCTGGTGAACAAAGTAAGGGCAGGGAAACTCAGTTAGTCTCTGATGATTTTGTAGAAAAACTCAGATTGGGTGTTCAATTTGACCCGGGATCAGAATCTATAGCTCATGGAGTGTCAAAGGACTTGACCCGAGAACCATCATATGATACAGTTTCTGGGAAGGGATTGCAATCAACTGATGCAACTTCTTTAATTCAGCAAAGCTCTTTAGAAAGGTCGGCAAGGAATGATGTTTCAGAACCATGCAAGTTCCCACTTCCTATTGACGAATATGCACTCATTTGGCTGGATTGTGAAAACATGCTGTTTTCAAGCTCTGGTGAGAAAAGTAAGAGCAGGGAAAGTCAGTTGGCCTCTAATGATTTGCTCGAAAAAATGAGATCCGGTGTTCCATTTGACCCAGGGTTGATACACAATCCTGTCAGCTGCATTGATGATACGGAGAGTTTTCCCATTGAGCTTCTTTTGCCCGATGAGGACAGCCTAATTACAGCGGATGACTTCAAGTTTACACCCGAAAAGGACAATAACACAATTGAAGGAAGTCCAGTCAAAGCTGATGGGGTAAACTCAAGTTCACCGTTTGCTATTTCTACAAATCTAACAGGCTTGAATATTTTCAAAGATGAAAAATCTACTCAACTGAGTTCAGAAGATTCCACTTCCTTCTGTAATTCGTATAATGTTGTCACTGGCTTGGGGACTTACAGTAACAGTCAAGAACTACAAGCATACAGAAGCCCTGCAACATTTCATCGGGTACGAACCATACAATCAAGACAGACGAAGCAAACATCTTTTTGTCCATTAGATTCTCATCCAGCTCAAGCTCGCAAGGCCTCCGTCCCATCCCACCATCCTTTCTCTACTAATATACTCCCCAGCACTGTCCATCACTCCCTTGCAAAACAACACCAGCAACTGCTGCAGATGCACGTTCCAGGAAGGATTCCACAACACCAACTTAGTGGGTGTCCCGGAGGTGCAATGACTCATTGTCCTTGTGATCAATCTCGTTACTTGCAGGAGTTCGGCCCTACTCAAGATTTTCCTTTGAACTACCAGCCACCAAGTCATGGATCTTTCGAAATGCCAGGTCTAGGTACGATGTGGGAAGTTAGTTAATCTGATATTTTGGCATCGAATCTCTTTCGAGCTTTCTACCTGCTGTCATAATTCGGAAAAGTATGATCCAGTAGTAATATTTGTTTCCGTTGCTTTTGGTGTTTTCAGGGTTTCGTGTCTATGGGAACAGTGATGATCTGACTTTCAACACCCCTCTGCAAGAAACTCAGCGCAAGGCGGGGACAGGCTTCTACCTTGGCCGGCCATACTCGGACAACCTTTGAGAAACAAAGCGGTTAACGAACATCTTTACGGCATCAGCTTATACGTTGATTCTACCAATCTGTAGATGATGCGACTGTAAATATTTCGGTGTTCACTTCAAGTTTGACTATTAGTTTCTACTGAAATATGACTCTGTACAAGGAAAACAACGACGCGAAAAAGGCAAAAATAGAACAGCAGCTTAAGAAGCTTAAAGAAAAGGGGGAGAAAAGTTATCTTTACGATTCTGGCTCGATTTTGTTTGTTAAAATTTTATGTTAGGTACTTGCTTTACTGTATTCTGTTGTGACAACCATTTCAAGTTGAACCGAAAACTGCCGGAGAATGGTTCGAGAGCCAGATGAATGACCAGGGATCGCGCCCAAGCTGCAAGGGCTTCTGGCGCGATTATTGTACACAAAAAACCGAGATTACAGTACACAGAAAGTCGGACGCATCCAATTTCAAGAGAATTCAAACAGGCATGCAAACACCATGCCAACATCGCATAATCAACAACGAAAACTTGAATACAACGGGATGTACAAAATAACTTGAACTAACTATACCGAAACCCGTTACTTATATCTTGATGTATACAACCACAGCAAAATGCCATATCAAGTGACATGTTTTGCGGTCGACGAGCTCACTACACTTACAACGCAGTATCACGAAGAGTCAATACCTAGATGAAACCTGACGCTTTCTAATAGTTGCCGTTTCATCTGCTGGATGCCAAGACCAGTTGGGCAAAGATTAGATTTGAAATTCAAGCACCGCCAACGGGATGAGAAGAAAGCTTCCAAGTTCCAGAACTACCACTTAAGCAACTTTCTCGTGTTGATTGTCACAACGGCTTTTAGTTTCATCACTGAGATTCCCTGTATCTGCATCCATCTTGTAGGATGAAAGCAACTGTCTCTGGATCCAATTTAAAAGTTCATTAATATACTTGCTTTTAAGAGATCAACTAAATAAACTATAGCTTGTTATGATAAATCTTGCTCCAATAGTAAAAGCAAAGCTAAGAATAAATCAGAGGTTAGTGGAACGGAAATTTACATGATCCTCGAAATCAGGATTGGTCAAATTCATGGACAGGTTTCGCATCAACAGTAACACCTGAAGAGGAGCCAAAGAAAAATAATAAGATCACAAGCCAATTACAATTACAAAAGAAAATTGTAAATCTATACGAGGCAGTAACCGAACACTAGTTTAGATAACAAACAAATATATAGACTACAGTCAAAACTTAAAAGTGATTGCACATGAGGTCAGAAGGGAGAAAAGTACCGTTTCAACATCTATCGGATCCATCCTCTTCAGATTCTGCATATGACCTGTAACATTGGGGTCAAAGACGCTGCCAATGAATCCGTATACTTGAGTAAAGTCGGGAAGAACTGCATAAAACAAGTAAGTGTCATATTCATGGAAAAACACTTTTTTCTAGCTATAAATTTGTAATCCATAGCTCAGGCCACGGCACACAGCAAACAAAACGGGTGACATACAAATTCAAAAGTTGCAACTGTGCATTGCTAATAAAAAACCACATTCATTACTGGTTCCAACTGTGACAAGCCGTTAGACATGTAGTCTTATCCAGAGAAGAGAGTACATAAATAGTGCAATTCCTCGTCTATGACACATACAAAAATGCAAACCAAGGCCATGACGACAAAGATGTGCACTTTTCCGGTGTTTAACAGAACAAATGAAGGAAACATACAAATAGCTGTGTTTATCTCCTAAAAGTTTGATACATTGAGTACCCAATTACATGTTGAAACAGAAAACCTGTGCACCCATACAAGAATGAAATTCCATGTTCTTGCCACATTATATCCCACTTCAAGGTGACAGAGTTCAAATTCAATATCAAAGAATTAGAATCATTATGTGACTAAAGTTGTCGGGTGAGAAAAAAACTGCAAACAGGAAGACTGAAGCCTCACCTCTCAATGCATGGCTATGGTTCACTTGATCAGTTGTTCCACCAACTGGTTGAGCTTTAGGGGTGCTTTCTGGGGTGCTGCAACTGTTGTTCGGCACAGTTGCTGGCCCTGAAACAACTACCACATGAAAAAGAAATCATCAAATTTGTGAACGACAACATTAATGTACACTGAGATCAAGTCATTGTGATGAATTAAACTATTTAATAGTCGCACCTTTGGACTCGTGAGATGGATTGGCTGTTTGCACAGAACCATTAGTCCAAGAAGTGGCTACAGGACCAGGGATGGGACTCATTAGCATTGATGATGAATCTGGCCTTTGATTAAACCCAGATTCAAGTAAAGGAGATGAAGACTGACATGACCCAGATACCGGCGGAAGTGCCAAAGCTGGAAAACATAGCACATATGAGCAAGGGTTGTATAGACTTTGTCATATGAAAAACAGGATACACAAAACAGAAACTATTCACACCATTTTTTGAAGCTTTTTGAGGATACGGATGAGCAGCTTTCCTTTTTGGCCTAGGGGGAGGTAGATGCTCGCTTGTCCCATTCTTTTGAACCTTTAGAAAATACTTCTGTGCATGACTACGTATCTGCGAAAAGAATCCTTCTTATGAGTAAGGGAGTTCATTATTTCCTAATTGATGAATTTGTAGACATAAGACTAAACCAAAAGCATAAGTTGGTGATAATTGAAACTCAAGCAGTCTTCCTCTTTGCATAGGAAACTATAGAACGAATCAAGAAAACTAACCTGTATGACTGTCTTTGACCCAATGAAAGCCTCAATCTTTTTCCAATCGCGATCGAAGCTGAATACAACAGAGGGTACATTAACAAAATTAGGGAATAACCCAAAAATTTATACCAAATTGAGCTAAAACTCAAATGGGCTGAGCATCATAACAAATAATAATACAAATCATTGTTGAGAAAATCAATTGCCACGAAAATCCTACTCTTTTTCCACATTCCCGAAACTTCTATCTTCTTTCTTTCCTACTAAAATCCTACTGTTTCTCTACAACCAAACAAATCCTACTCTTTTTCCCACTTAAGTCCTACACTTTCTCAACAACCAAACAAGTCCTTACAAACCTCAAAACACAAACAAAATTTATACCATTTCTTTCCCCCACATTTTAAACCCAATTCAAAACTAAATTCCTACTCTTTTTCCACATTCCTGAAACTTCTTGTTTTTTCTTCCTTTCCTAAATTTTCTCAGCAACCAAACAAATCCTACAAATTTTAAAACCCAATTCAACACTAAATTCCTACCCTTTTTCCACATTCCTGAAACTTCTCGTTTTTTCTTCCCTTCCTAAATTTTCTCCGCAACCAAACAAATCTTACAAATTTCAACACACAAAATCTACACCATTTTTTCCCCACATTTCAACACCCAATTCGGAACTACAACTCTGTCCCCCTAAATTCATATGTAACATATACAGAATTGAAGAATTAAGAGAATTTAACAAAAAAATAAACAAAAAAATAATTAAAGAAATTAGGAGAATTTAAATTTACAGCTGGAGGGCTTCGAGGAACTTGTCGTGCTCCGGTTCGCTCCAGCTCTCTCTGGACTTGGTAATAGTGTAGGGCTTCCGAATCTTCTTGCTGAGATCCTCCGCCGAAGACGACGTCGTTGACGCCGTCGCAGTGACCGAGGCGAACGGCCCGAGTCCGCCCAACGCCATGCCGTTTACGTCCGGATCCAAGTACAAGCCCTCTGGCAGGTTCGGGTTTTTGGATACCATAAATTGCGGAATAGTCGGATTCGGGTTTTTTTGATGAAAGAAGCCGCGGCTCTTCTGGAGGCGGCGGAAATTTTATATAAGGACTCGGGGATTGTTGGATGCGGCGGAGATTTAGGTGGGTGTGCAGCTGGCCAATAGTAACTCGCCACGTTTACGGTCGTGAGATTGACTGATTGGTTCTTTCCAATTTTAGGAAAATTTGGGAAATAAGATTAATATATATATATATATTATTAATAATGAGAAAAAGAAGGTGTAAAACTATTATAATAATTTAAGAAAAAAAGTGTTACGAATCATGAACGCATGAGAAATTCAATAACTTAACATGAATAATCACCATCGTGAACACAACCAACATGCTCAATAGTTCATGAGAAACAAAATTAGGATTAGAGGTGTTGGAGACTTCATTAGAAAAAGAAGAAACGAGAGAGGAGATGAGGCGCGGGAAAGGGATCGGCAAGAAGGAGGAGATGAAAGAGAAGAAACAGAGGGGTGAAGGGGAAAGGAGGAGGGCATAGGGAAGAAGGGCGGGAGGCTAGAAGGAAGGAGGAAAGGGGCTGCCACCAACTCCAAGCCGGAGCAAGGAGTCGTTGTCTGTGATCCCTCTTGAGACATCTCGAGAAATGCTGGAAGCTAAAATTCCGCTTAAAATTTTCTTGAGATAACACTTGGACAAAATACATATTCAAACTCCCCTTCAATCATTAAAATTTTAAGAGTAAAAATAGGATTAAAAGTCATATACATGAACAACTTTGGCTATTTATCAAAAGCGACCAACAAATTAAGTGCAATGGGTGTTCCAAGTAGTGAAAGATGGTATGATTTAGCAAATTAACACGTGAACAAAATGTTTAAGTTGAGTGACCCAATTAAGGTACATACCGAATTAGTGACCAACTAAGAGAACATGAGATGAGTAGACTTCCTTACCAAAAGGAGAAGGAAACCATGTTGATCGTGGATGATTATGATTTGAT
Organism: Malus sylvestris; assembly: GCF_916048215.2. Classification (NCBI taxonomy): domain Eukaryota; kingdom Viridiplantae; phylum Streptophyta; class Magnoliopsida; order Rosales; family Rosaceae; genus Malus; species Malus sylvestris. Next base: position 27,803,829 of record NC_062260.1, read on the forward strand.
TGGTTTATACACAATTTTTCTCACCCAATGCTCTTTCTTTTCTTTTCCTTTTTTTTTCTTTTTTCTTTCTAGTTATTGAATTAAACAATGACACACCCCAACTCGAGTTTAGTAGGCTTTAGAATCCTTGATGTCGAGGTGTGGAGGCATAATATTCCCTCATTAGTATAGGGGTTATTCATAATTTTGTAATTAGCATTTTTTGTTGTGGACCTTGTGGTACATTGTGTACTTTCACTGTAGATATTTAGTTGCTCTAATTTCTCGTACATATATTTACTAAAAGTTCATCACACTCATTGAACACTCTACTCTATTTTATACTATTTTTTAATTTATTCGTACTTTTTACACATCATCTTCACATTATGATTTCGTCATCTTCAGAATTGGCTGACACACCTTAATTTGAGAGTCCACCATGTCATCGCGGTCGGGATGTGTCATAGAACTTTGTTCCCATCCACAAAAGTTAATGTAATTTTGGTTGTTTGTGGTAACGGTGGACTTGTGTGAACCAGGAACCAGTGCATCACCTCTCTATGATTTGATTAGGGTTTGCAAAATAGGGACCCCAAGTGAAGCAGACACATGGTCTTTGGACCTGGGAGCTCAAGGTGCGTGACGTATCATGTGGCCGAGTATGTGGCCACTCATTGAAGCTAATACATTGAGAGCGAATGGACCATATATTTTTCCAGATATTTAGACGGCCAAGTTCCAACCCCACCACATTTTGCTTTCCACGCGACTTTGTTTCTTAATTTTGAGAATTTTTTTTTAATAGTCCAGAGAAACAACGGTTTAATTTTGTATTTAGAAATAAAAATAAAATTTCGCAAGGATTAGGTCTTGCATGTAACTTATACTTCTTTTTTTGTTGGAATTGGCATATGAAATGAAGTATGATGTTTACATTATTAAGTGTACTTATCTCTTATATCAAATGAAGTGTTTTTCTTCCTTTCTATTAAGTGTCTTTGCCTACTGCACTGTATTTTTCAAAAACTCTGAGGTTGGTGTAGATATCTAAAGAGAAAAGAAGGCAAAATCTCAAGTGCACGAATCGGCTATTGTTTTTTGCTTAAGAGATCGTTAAACATAACTTGACTATTATCACGTTGAAAATTTTCTTAAACAAAAATTAAATGGAAAGAAAACATATATATATATATATATATATATATATATTATATAAGGATAATCACTGGGGTGTGTGGGAAATGTTTGAGTCCATAGAGAAGTTTGATAGGTTTTATCAAGAAGAAGAATGTGCTTGAAGAACACAAAGATGCCATGAATTATGTTAGAAAGAGATGAAATATAAAAATAGAGGAGATGAGTGTACAGAGAAAGAAAAAAATTGATTAAGTAAAAGGGCAATTTTGAAAAATTTTAAAAATTATTTTAGGTCTCCAAAGAAAGTGAAGAAAAATTTGAGTGTCCAAATTATATGGGTGTTCAAAAACAAAAGTCAGGTGTAAACAGAATTTTTGTAACTACTTGTATACGCTTGCGGATCCCCGGACTCCGAATCCAAGCCTGTCGTATATCAAATAACAACTTTTTATATCTTGCTCAAATTAAGCATGTTACTAGCTTCGATTAATGCAGTGAGAATCTTAAAACTAGAGGATATGGTATATATACCAGATGCAGAGATGCAGACGTAGAAACCCAGCAAAAGATATAGGCTATCTAGACTATACCTTCCACCATGTGACACTAACCCTTAACTTAATCAAATTATTTAAGAAATACAAGAAACATTAAAAATACCGTTCACACTATGACCATGATGCTGTTGGAATCCAGCAATACAACTAATATAACTAAGTCTAACAGGATTTGAGAGAAAGATTGTAAGATTTAGAAGATGAAATCAGAGAGAGAGAGCACACACAGAGCATAGCCTTTCAACTTCTATCATTGTATTGCATTATGGGCATAACAACCCGAAGAGACATATATCTGATGACAAAGATGAGAGAGAGAGAATCATAACCTCAATTCAATCTCAACCAACCATCACAACCTATCTTAAGATCAAGACACTTGTCAAATGATAAGCCCTATGAGACTTAATCAACACATCACAATTTTACACAATAGCTCAGCCTATGAGCTGAGACATGACACACATAACAATCTTGTAATGTTTACTAATCAGTACAACAACTTACATACTAACACTCTCCTTTAAGTTGTGAACTGATTTCACTCCAAGTAGATTTCTCAAGTAAGTGAACTGCTCCCTTGCCAATGCTTTTGTAAAGATATCTGCCAGTTGCTCCTTTGTAGGACAGTGAATCAAATCAATTACTCCTTGCTGTAATGCTTCCTTTATGAAGTGATATCTTCGGTTTATATGCTTGGTCTTCTGATGAAAGATGGGATTCTTGGTGATGGCTATGGCAGATGTATTGTCACAATTCATTGGTGTTGCAACCGTTTGCATTTCACCAAAATCCTCTAGGACAAATCTCAACCAAGTAGCCTGTGCTGTTGCTTCAGAAGCACTGATATACTCTGCTTCGGCTGTGGATAATGCAACACATTGTTGCTTGACTGAAGACCAAGAGAAAATCCCATTTCCAAAAGTAAAAGCATACCCGGATGTGCTTTTCATGTCATCCTCTGAACCACTCCAGTCACTATCACAGTATCCCATTAAGAGTGTTCCTTCACCTTTCTTGTATTCCAAACCAAAATCAAGGGTTCCTTGAACATATCTCAATACTCTCTTTGCTGTTCCATAGTGCTTGTTAGTGGGACAATGCATAAACCGAGCTAAGAGACAAGCAGCATACATTATATCAGGTCTAGTTGCTGTGAGATACAGCAGACTACCTACAATCTGTCTATACTGAGCTTCATCTGCATTTCCACTTCCATCTTCTCTTCTCAGTTTGTCACTTGGAACCAAAGGAGTACTCACTGATTTGCAATTCTGTAGTCCGAACTTCTTCAGAAGAGATAAGGCATAATTTCTCTGATGAATGAAGATACACTCCTCAGTTTGGATTACCCCCATACCAAGGAAATGGTGTAAGAGACCAAGATCAGTCATCTCATACTTAGACATCATCTCAGCTTTGAAAACATCCATTAACTCTTGACAATTTCCAGTATATATAATATCATCAACATAGATGGATACTATGATCAATTCTGTGTCTCCCTTGTATTTGGTGTACAGAGTTGCCTCACTGATACTTTTCTTAAATCCACAAAGCATAAGATATGAGTCTATTTCACCATACCAGGCCCTAGGTGCCTGTTTTAGACCATACAAAGCTTTATGTAATCTGTAAACCTTTTCTTCCTCTCCTTGCACTACAAACCCATCTGGCTGTTCAACATATACTTCCTCTTCTAATACTCCATTCAGAAAAGCTGATTTCACATCTAGTTGAAATAACTTCCATTTATTCTTTGCTGCCAGTGCAATTAGAGTTCTAACTGTGTCTAATCTTGCAACAGGTGCAAAAGTCTCATTAAAATCAATTCCAGGCTTTTGTGCATAGCCTTTTGCAACAAGTCTAGCCTTGTTCTTTTGAACTGTTCCATCCAAATTCAGCTTTGTTTTATACACCCATTTCACTCCAATCACAGGCTTATTTGAGGGTCTTCTCACCAACTCCCATGTCTGATTTTTTTCAATCATATTCATTTCATCCTTCATTGCCTTTTTCCAAGCTTCATCCTGTGCAGCTTCATCAAAGGATTCAGGTTCAACAATACATAAGTGACATCTCTCATAGATCTCACTCAAATTCCTATACCTCAGTGTAGTATCATCATACTGAGCAGAGACCCGTGAACTACTTGATTCACCAATAGCAGTAACTGTAGAACTTCCAGCTTGAATTTGAGACCCATCAGATCCTTCTTGTTCATGAGATTCAGACATCTCATCAATTTTATCCACCTCTGAAGACTCAATTGCAGATAAAGGAATACAGACTTCCTTGACTTTGTGTTTCTCCCAGTCCCATCTACCATGTTCATCAAAAATTACATCTCTAGACAACAAGACCTTTTGAGTTAAGGGATTCAGTACTCTATACCCCTTTTCACAGGTTCCATATCCAATGAAAACACCCATGACACTTGTTTCTTCTAATTTGTGTCTTAGATTCCCTGGAATAAGAGAATAGCAAACTGAACCAAACACCTTCAAATGTTTAACCCCAGGTTTTCTTCCACTGAATTTCTCAAAAGGTGTAGTATTCTTCACTGCTTTTGTAGGACTCCTGTTAAGCAAATACACAGATGTGTTTACTGCTTCACACCAGAGATTGTTTGGAAGTCCTTTCTCAAAGATCATGCACTTTGCCATCTCCACAATCGTCCTGTTTTTCCTTTCTGCTACTCCATTCTGCTGTGGAGAGTATGCAATTGTGAGCTGTCTTTCTATCCCCAAATCTTCACAAAATTTTCCAAACTCATTTGAGTTGAACTCACCTCCCCTATCTGTCCTTAGCTTCTTTACATGATATCCACTTTGAAGCTCAACCATGGCTTTAAATTTCTTAAACACATAGAAGGCCTCTGATTTGTTTCTCAAGAAATATACCCAGCACATTCTTGAAAAATCATCTATGAAAGTAATGAAATATCGATTGCCACTCAAACTTGATGTTTGCATAGGACCACACACATCCGAGTGTATTAGTTCAAGAGGTTCCTTTGCTCTCCACATTGATTCTTTGGGAAATGGTTCCCTGTGATTTTTCCCCAGTGCACAACTTTGACATACAGTTTCACTGTCTTGGATTTCAGGCAGCCCCAAAACCATTTCTTGACTCTGTAACAGTTTGAGACTTCTGAAATTTAGATGACCGAACCTCTTGTGCCAAATTCTAACACACTCCTGCACATTTGTCCTCAATGCAAGCTCCTTGTTTGTGTTGAGGATTAAGGGAAAACATCTATTTCCTCTCTGTTTCACACTGACCACCAGGTTTTGTAAGGATCTATCATCGAACACATCCACTTTATAATCTCCAAATAACAGAAAATAACCATGCTCAGTCATTTGTCCCACACTTAACAAATTTTCTGTAAGACCAGGTACAAGCATAACTTCTTTTATATATCTTCGACCTTTTACAGTTTCAATGATCAGTGTTCCCTTCCCTTCAACTTCAACCAAAACTCCAGTGCCAACTTGGACTTTTGCTTTCACTTTCCTGTCAATATCAACAAGTAGATCTTCTCTGGATGTCATATGATTACTACATCCACTATCTATATACCATTCATCACTTATCTTCCTTACTTCTACAGAATGATTTGCATAAAACAAGTTTCCAGTTTCTTCAACCTGATTAGCAAAGTTCACATGCTGCACAGTCTTGTTCATATTACAATACCTTGCAATATGCCCAATTTTGTTACACTTGTGACACTTAACTTTGTTTTTAACCCAACTCTCCATAGTGAAGTTTATCACAAAACTTGCACTTATCTCCAGTATTGTTTGCCTCATTTTTCACAGTGAATCCACCCTTATTGCTCCAATCACCCTTGTTACTCCATTGTTTCTCTTTTGGCTTAAAATTCTTGTGATATTTGTTACTGTTTGGCTGACCATTGAACTTATTTGACCTCGGGACAAACTTCAAACTAGCAAATGCTTTCTCCATACTACTCTCTCCATGTCTATCCAACCGTTGTTCATAACCTTTCAAGATAGCTACAACATCCTGTGCATCTATGGTGTCTAAATCCTTAGTATTCTCTATCACTGCTGCAATACTATCATAGGACTTAGGTAAACTGATTAACAATTTCTGAACAACTCTTTGATTACTCAGATCTTCACCATAACTCTTCATTTGATTAATCAGATCAAACAACTTAGCAATATACACAGAAAGAGATTCACTATCATTCATGTGAGTATATTCAAAATCTCGCCTAAGACCTTGAAGTTTCACAGATCTTACTTGTTTATCACCAACGAACTCTTGTTTCAGAATGTCCCACGCAGCCTTCGCACTTTCCTGAGTTGCAATCCTCGGGAAAATTTGGTCTGAAACTGCACCTTGAATAATACCCAGTGCTCGAGCATCCTTAACTACATTCTCACGCAGCAGCTTCCTCTCCGCCTCTGTGAGTTCCTCTTCCTTCGCCGGAGCTCTGTACCCACTCTCAACCATATTCCACAGTTCATACGAGCGAAAGATGGTCTTCATTTTGATTTGCCAGAAATCAAAATTCTCACCATTGAAAATTGGTGCCCGGAGTTCTCCTCCTCCAGATCCTACCATATTAGATACTCGAATCACCGCAATAAGCTTTTGCTGTGAATCCGAGACCCACTCGTAGAAACAACGCCCAGAAATCTAGATCGAACTCGGCTCTGATACCATGTTGGAATCCAGCAATACAACTAATATAACTAAGTCTAACAGGATTTGAGAGAAAGATTGTAAGATTTAGAAGATGAAATCAGAGAGAGAGAGCACACACAGAGCATAGCCTTTCAACTTCTATCATTGTATTGCATTATGGGCATAACAACCCGAAGAGACATATATCTGATGACAAAGATGAGAAAGAGAGAATCATAACCTCAATTCAATCTCAACCAACCATCACAACCTATCTTAAGATCAAGACACTTGTCAAATGATAAGCCCTATGAGACTTAATCAACACATCACAATTTTACACAATAGCTCAGCCTATGAGCTGAGACATGACACACATAACAATCTTGTAATGTTTACTAATCAGTACAACAACTTACATACTAACAGATGCATCCCTACCACAAGAAGTTTTTTTATTTGTCTAATAGCTGACGGGACCACATATAAGGACGGGAGAAAATGCAATGTAGGGGGCTTGTTTATGCGCGTGGAACTGCATGGGCATGTGATCCGACGAGTAGGCCTTCAAAAAGTTACCTTGTTACAAATAGAGAATCTTGAGCACGGGCTTTTTTTATGTGTGTGTAATTGTATGAGCACATGATCTGACGGGTAGACTCTTAAAAAAGTAGAATTTGCCTTGTCGAAGAGAAAGGCTCTTGAGTACGGGCTTTTTTTTTTATGTGTGTGTAACTGCATGGCCATGTGATCCGACGGATAGACAAAAAAAAAGTTAGAATTTGCCTTGTCGCAAGGAGAGACTCTTGAGTACGGACTTTTTTTTATGTGTGTGTAACTGCATGGCCACATGATTCGAAGAGTAGACACTATAAAAGTTAGAATTTGCCTTGTCGCAAAGAAAGACTCTTGAGTACGTGCAACAACCCCTCACAATGAGTGTGAAACTTCGTATCATAGGTCGACTCTCATTGTGAGGAGCTGCCCTAGGGGCCAAGAATTTCTCCATTGTTGAATTTCTCCATGGTTGAAATCATATATTGTACCCAACGAAAGTCCCAACAGAAGTCCTTTTCTGTAATGTCTCACCTGACATGGTCTGAAATAACGCGTGGAGATCGTAGAAATAAAGAAAATGTGGCTGTGGGGGATATGGAGGCCTACCATCGACGACGACCCACAAGAAACTAGAGTTGTGCCAAAAATGTGTTCATCAAGCCAAGGACTCAGAATTAATGTTGGTTCCTTCACGGAAGGAACAAACACTATGATTGCATATACTTTTCAAAAACCATTGAACTTTTCAAAATGTGTTGGAAGCCATTACGGTGTCCTTTGGCAGCAAAAAGATTACTGATAACACAGTTCTTGGGTCTCGTTTGGTTTTAAAATAATTGAAACCGTTTTAGGTGAAAATATTTTTAAAACTAATATCTTGTAAAAATTCAAGTGAATTTTAGAAAAACATTTTAAGTTTTGTAAACTAAAAATTAATTTCACAAAAAGCAAGTTCAGTCATTTCAAAAATACTTCCAAAACAAACTCTTAAGCTTCTAGTATTTGGTTACATGATGATGATGCAAAGAATATTAAAATTTAATTAATTTTCTCTTGCAGCCGAAATTTGCACATGATTTTGATGACCGTAGACTGAACTTCTTGCGTCTTGACTCTTGACTAGTTGCGTTGACTCAGTTCCTTCGTTGTAAGTTCTTCTTCCCTTTCCAACCTTCAATTATTCAGTATAAATTGCGGTCCCCCAAGGACTCTTCACTTCACCAAGACACTTTCAACGTCTCTCTTCCTCTTATTTACTTCTACCATAATATAATCTCGTTTTATTTTCTTAATTTCTTGGATTCTGCTGAGATATTTGAAGTGTTTGATTCAACTTCTTGCTCTCAGATCACTCAAGCTCCACAGAAAAATGAAGGTAATTAGGTTTCTCTTTCTGCAGACAAGTTTTTTTATGTGATTTTTTTACATAAAAGATATGCTTGCATGAGTGATGATGCTACTTTTGGGTAAACCCAAAACTTACTTTTGGAAAATCTTGGCTACCCTTCACTTTTTTATATTTATATTAATTTGTCACTTGGTTCTGATTTTGATCGTTGCTTATTTTTTCTGACAGAAAGTAGTGTTGAAATTGGAATTATACGACGAGAAGTGTAAGAAGAAAGTCATGAGGGCCGTCTCGGGGCTTGAAGGTATAAATTCCATGGCCATATTACTCTCTTTTACTCCGATTACAGTAGTTTCGAATTAGCAGACCCAAGCGTAGACAAGTCAGTAAGAGCACTCAAGTTCGAATCCTCATCTATTGAGTAACGAACTAATTTAATTGTGTTCCTGGAATTTTCTGTTTGCAGGCCTTGATTCAATTTCTATGGATATGAAGGACAAGAAGTTGACGGCCACAGGGGACATAGATCCCGTGCATTTGGTGGGAAGATTGAGGAAGCTTTGCCGGACGGAGATAGTCTCAGTCGGACCGGCAAAGGAGGAGAAGAAGAAAGAGGAGCCGAAGAAGGAGGAGCCGAAGAAGAAAGATCCAAAGGACGAAATGCTTGAGCTTATGAAGGCCTACCCAGCACTTTATCCTCCAATGCCTGCGTATTATTACGTAAGAAGTTCAGAAGAGGATCCCAATGCTTGTGTCATTTGCTAAATGGTTGGCAAAATTCAGTTGATACGGTGTTTTTTCAAGGAGAGAAATCATATGTACAGTGGTTGAAATTGGGATAAAATTTTGGTTAAAATATTGTGGTTGGTCTTGAATTTTCCATGATCCAGAAGTCTTTGAGGTATTTTTGATGTATTACTTTGTATTTCTTTTATATAGTATTTACTCGAATAATCAGTGAATGAAAATCAGCTGTCTTAGCAATTTCATTAATATTTATATGCTATCATTTTTTACTGCACTATTCTCATTTTAATCCCTCGTTATACTTGATTATAAACTTGAAAATTTTCATGTCCTTTTTGATAGATCTCAATGAATACATAAAAGTTGAGTATTATGATCGGTAAACAAAAATTTTAAATTGAATGATGTTTTACACGAATAAGCTGATAACTTGTGACCGCAACAATTAATTGTGGAAAGGATGAGGAAGAGAAAGAATGCATTCCGATGTCTATCTCAACTATGAATCTTAACTTTAACTCAATTCAATCAGAACAATAATTTCTCAACTAAAAGTTCTTAAGCATTGATCGCTTAATTCATCAAAACATGTAGTTATAATCATTTTCGTCAACTTCGTCAGATTTTCATAAAAAATAATTATGATGAAAGAATCATTACTGCACTTGAGTTGGACTTGAGTAACCTTTGTTTTAACTTTTAATTGGGGTTAAAGACCAACCAAGAACGATGACCCACGAGAAATTAGAATCGTTCCAAAGAACTGTTCAGCAAATGCCAACGACTCAGAATTAACATTGGCTTCTTCCCGGAAGGAGGAAACAAACAGTACGATTGCAAATACTTTTCAAAAACCATTGAAATTTTCATAAAATGTTCGAAGCCATTACGGTGTCTTTTGGCAGTGGGAGATGATAACAATGTTTCTTATATCTCGTTTAGAAATGCTTTTAAAATGATTGAAAATGTTTTAAGTGAAAATATTTTTGAAACCAATCTCTTGTAAAAATTCAAGTAGATCCTAAAAAAATACTTTAAGTGTTTCCTGCAAGAAATACATGTCTAGTATTTCTTCCAAAAAACACTTAAAAGTGCTCTTGAAACTCAAAATGAATTTCACAAAAAGCGGTTTCACTCATTTCAAAAGTATTTTCAAATGAACCCTTAAACTTCTAGTATTTGATTACATGATGATGTAAATAATATTAAAATTTAATTAATTTTTCTCTTGCAGCCAAAATTAGCACATGATTTTGTTGATTGTAGAATGAACTTCTTGCGTCTTGACTCTTGACTAGTTGCGTTGACTCAGTTCCTTCTTTGTAAGTTCTTCTTCCCTTTCCTACCTTCAATTATTCAGTATAAATTGCTGTATTGAAGAAAGATGGACTTCCTTGCCCTCCATAAACTTTTTTAGTTCTCCCCGCAGTGGAGGGAGCGACGCCTTGCTCTTGGTGCAGCGTCTGTTGGTTATTTACCCTCCTCTTCTGTTTTATGTTTGTGGTTCCCCGTGTTGCCCCTCTTTGTAGGCTTCCTGTATCTTTGGCTTTGGCCCTGATTATGCTATATTTCCAGTCTTTCAAAAAAAAAAAAAATTGCAGTCCCCCAAGGACTCTTCACTTCACCAAGACACTTTCAACGTCTCTCTTCCTCTTAATTACTTCTACCATAATATAATATCCTTTTATTTTCTTAATTTCTTGAGTACGGGCTCTTTTTATGTGTGCGTAATTGCATGAGCACGTGATCTGACAAGTAGATTCTAAAAAAGTTAGAATTTGCTTTGTCACAAAGAGAGACTCTTGAGTACAGGCAACAACCGCTAACAGTCAGTGTGGAACTATGTATCACAAAGTCGACTCTCATTGTGAGAAGCTGCCCTACAGGTCAGTTTTCGTATCCAAGAATTTTCCCATGGTTGAAGTCATATATTGTACCAAACCAAAGTTCCAACCCAAGCCTTTTTCTACAGTGTCTCACTTGACATGGTATGAAATAACGCGTAGAGATCGTAGAAATAAAGAAAAGGTGGCTGTGGGGGATATGGAGACCTGCCAACTTCGACGACCCACCAGAAACTAGAAACGTACCAAAAAACTATTCATCAAGCCAACGATTCGGAATTAATGTTGGTTCCAACAAACACTATAATTGCAGATACTTTTCAAAAACCATTGAACTTTTCCAAAAGTGTTTGAAGCCATTACGATGTCGTTTGGCAACGGGAGATTACTGATAACAAAGTTCTTAGGTTTTGTTTGGAAGTGGTTTTAAAAATGATTAAAACTGTTTTGGATGAAAATGTTTTTGAAATCAATTTCTTGTAAAAATCCAAGTAGATCCTAAAAAAACACACTTTAAGAAAAAATAATTTCACAAAAAAACAAGTTCAATCATTTCAAAAACACTTCCAAACGAGCTCTTAAGCTTCTAATATTTGGTTACATGATGATGTAAATAATATTAAATTTAATTAATTTTCACTTGGTCCTGATTGTGAGAGGACAAAGAGAGACTATTGAGTCTTGCGTACGGACTCTTTTTAAGTGTGTAACTGCATGGTCACGTGATTCGACAGATAAACTTCAAAAGAAACTAAAATATGTCTGGTCACAAAGAGAGACTCTTGGGTACGGGCAACAACGACTCACAATAAAGGTCAAACTACATATCACACAATCGACTCTAATTGTGAGAAGTTGCGCTACGGTTCAATTATTCGTATTCAAGAATTTCTCCATTGTTGAACTCCTCCATGCTTGGAGTCATATATAGTGACAATATTGTACCAAACCAAAGTCCCAACTCAAGTCTCCCTCTACTTTTCTCACTTGACATAATCTGAAATAACGCGTGGAGATCGTAGAGATAAAGAAAAGGTGTGTTGGGATGCGGAAGACCCACCAACAACGATGACCCATGAGAAATTAGAACCGTTCCAAAAAATTGTTCATGCAAAGCCAACGACTCATAATTCCCGAAGGAGGAAACAAACACTATGATTGCACATACTTTTCAAAGGAAAGGGATTTGGAGAGGATCCCTTTCCCTTTTCAAAAGCCATTAAACTTTTCAAAAAGTGTTTGAAGCCATTACGGTGTGGTTTGGCAGTGAGAGATTATTAATAACACCGTTTCTTAGGTCTCATTTGGAAATACTTTTAAAATAACTGAAAACGCTTTAGGTAGAAATGTTTTTGAAACCAACCTTTTGTAAAAATCAAAGTGAATATGTTTGGATCCAAAATTATACCATCGGCCCGAGTAATCAAGGAGAAAAACTTGTGTGGGGTTTGACTTATTACTGGACTTTGCTTAGAGACACTACAATCCACTAAAAAATCGTCACGTGACAAGTCTTAACTATAATTTTTTTCCCATTCTTTTATATTTAGGATTCTCATAATTATATTTCTCACTAATTAATATACCTCAATCTAATGGATATTTTTTTGTTTTCTTTCTTTTTAAAGAAATGGGCAAACTGGTGGTAAGTCACGGTTATCAATCCCAAATATTCCCTCCAATTTATGTTGCAGGACTCTTTCACTTTCTTCTCTCTCCCACTTCTTTGTCTCTCCGACTTTTTTCTCTCACTGTTCTTCAAAAAAAATTCTATACCCTAAACAAAATCACTTTCTCCAACTTTTGTCATGGAAAGCTATCAAGAATCTTTAAGTTTTTTTGTTATTTATACAATACTTGATTTGATCATGTGAATCAATGTTAATCTAATTTTTTATTTGTTTTCGTTAACATGTTAATCTAATATTAGGGCTCAAATGTTAATCAATGTTATGGTTAATATGTTAATACAAATTACCCACATATTTATACAATCGTTTTTTCCGTTCTTTACTATGAGTATTTTATTAATGTGGTAGTCTTTTTTTTTTCATTCAATTGGTAGGTTGCTGCTGAGACAATGAAGTTTTAAGAAGATGTAAAAATTAGAATGATGGTGAATTATGATGCTAAAGCCTTTCAAGTACGCAATGCTTATGCTATGAGGAAAGGGTTCAGTCTTCGTAAAGAGCATATTCGAAGAGATAAATAAAATAATATTACACAATGAGATTGTTTGGGAAGTTAAAGAAGGCAGCATGCCCTGCAACATAAACTGGAGGGAATATTTGGGAAAAGGGGGGGGGGGACGAACAAAATATAAGCCATTAAATTGATGCATATTAATTAGTGAAAAAAATAATTATGAGAATTTTTGACACACCCCGTCCCGAAGGAGGGCATGCTGGCCGTCACGTGAGAGTGACGTAACCATTTGCACAGTACGGAAGCTTTAAGATACAATTTATAAGTTGATACACCCGAAGGTGAGTCCTAATTTTGTCCAATCTGTCAGAACACCGTCGAATTCCTCGTAGTCACCACACCTTTGTGATTCCTGAACCTGGAGGGGCGCAAAACCAAAATTGAGTGGGTCAGTAAAACAATTCTTTTCCAAATCCAAACATTTCTCAAAACGTTGTAACCCCTCTCCGTAAAACCTGTATACTTTCCCAGAAATGTAAAATATAAATATACATATATATTCTCAAACTTCATTTTTTACTATCTCAACATTTTTCTTTATCAATCATGCCATGCCATGTCTAATTCAACAGTTAAGTATGGATGCATCAACAATAATCATATCAGGTGCAAGAAAGTAATCAACCGGAGGCCCTCTAATAGCCCTGCACGGTTGAACCTAGAGCTCAAAATCTATCACTCTCACACTCTGCCGGAGTCACTCCGCGTGACCTGTCCGGCCTTCTGCACACAAGTTACGCTCTAGTGCTTTCTCATCAATCATCTGTGCACATAATCTAAGGTCACCCACCAGTCGAAATCTCACTAACACTCTTCGACTGGCCCGTCGCACCCACTCCGCGTGGACTGTGCGACCAGCATCTACTTGGATCCAAGGCGAGCGTGCGATGCGGTGAATACTATAAGCACTAAACCATGGTGCAGGATTTGAGCTCAATATACATCAACATCATCATAACAGAATTAAATACTCACATGTGCGTCCACCGCACCATTTCATACATATGCATCATAAATCAATTCTTACCCGTGCGTCCACCGCACCAATTCATGCATATGCATCATAAATCAATTCTTACCTGTGCGTCCACCGCACTAATTCATACATATGCATCATATATTAATTCATGCATGGCATTTCAACTCACATTTCTATATACTTTTCATATCAATTCTATGCATGGTATTTCACTTCCCGTTTTTCCACATAACTCATATGCATTTCATTTTAAACATATTTTCATTTCAATTCAATTTCTGGGAAACGTCAAGTATATATATATATACGGAAAACAAAACTGCCCACTCACAGAATACATCGACGTCTCGTAAGTCCCTGAGCATCCCTTGGCCATGCCCGATGCCCGCATAAACCTCACCTATACAAAAGTAACCAATTTGACGTTATTTAACGCCTAACCCAAAACTTAGTTAATAACTCCTCATATATTGCTCAAATTGGGTATATGAATATACCATCGTGACCTACACAACCTCAGGATCATCCCCATATTTTTAAAATAATTTTTGGAGTCCTCACGCGCCCCCACGCGCCTGACGTGGCACGGACCTACGCGCCCCCCACGCGCGGCCACGTGCCAAGCACACTGACGGTGTCAATTGACGCCGTCAGGAATATTCCGTTAAAACCCCGGAATATTCCGTTAACTTAACCTTTTTCCGTTACTGCCGTTAGGAATATTCCGTTAAATATAACGGATTATTCCTTCTTCTTCTCCGGTCGTCCCTCGCCGGACTCCGGTCACCGGAAACTGGGGAATATTTCAAATCCACTATTCTCCTTCGTTTTTCATCCAAATTTCTCGAATTTTACACCAATTTGAAGCCCTAAACATCTACTTTCACGTTGGACTAGTTTTAGGGCCTAAAAACTACGAGATCAAACTTTTCAAAAATTCAAGAAATCGGCCAAACTTACAACTCGTGATCCCGACGTCCAATCCATGCCAACGAAGCACTCCGAGCTTCCTTGTGACTTCCTAAAGCTCACTGTGAGTTTGGTTTCACCTAAAACAAAGCCAATTCGAAGTTCATGAACAGTGCAATATCACGGGGTCCTTGAAAACTAGGGTTTTCCGAAGTAGAACTTACCTGAAATGGATACCATCGTGCTCGTGAAGTCTTCAGGGTTCCAATGGTGGTCTTAGATTCGTCGTTGGTATAGATTTAGGGTGGTTTTGTGGTTGGTCCGTGAGTTCGAAGGAGAGGGAGAGAGAACTGAGAGTTTCGTGAGGGAGGAGAGAGAGAGACAGTATGCAGAAAATAGGGAGAGGATTGAGGGATGTGGGGATCCCTCGTGGTCCTTTTCCAATCCCCAACTCCAAACCACAAAATTTTAACCTAAAAATCTAAGTTCCATCCTTAATAAATTCCATTTTATTTTCAAAACTTAGGAACCTAGATAATTAACAACTTGAGCTTCACATACTTAGTATTTCTTAAGGGCAATTTCGTCCATTCACAGCCACGAATGTAATATTTTGGAACGGGCTGTGACAATTTTAAATATAAAAGAATGAGAAAAAAAAAATTATATTTAAGACTTGTCACGTGGTGATTTTTGAGTGGATTGTAGTGTCACTCAGCAAAGTTCAGTGGCATGCCAAGCCCTACACAAGTTTTTCTCGTAATGAGATCGAGGCCTTTGAATGAGCAGAATTTTAGACCGTTAAATGATAAAATGGTTGAAACGATCTTTAGTTATTATTGAGAAATAATATTGTGGTTTTAATCATGACATTATCTCTTAGTAGTATATTAAATTATTTAAATATTTGTCTAAATCCCATTTGAATGATGATGGAATATGGGGATATGCACGACATCAGATAATGAAGCATGCATGATGGGATGATTATCATATACGTACAAATGGTATATGTTTTTTTATGTTGGCCACATGGAATGCATCAGTCGGAGATTATATTGGATGGATTTGATAAAGGACTATGATTCTCTCATCTCCTCTTTCCATTCTCTTCCATCCCCTCCTCTCACATTCTCTTATTTTGTCTTTCTCTTGCTATAAAAAATTAATATAAGATGTTGACGTGGCTTAACCGTGACCGTTCAATTAGGAGGGGAGGGAAGGGGAGAAAAAAAGAGAGGGGAAAGAATCTTACTCGTTTGATAAATGTGCTATGGATAAAACATTATGCATGGGATAAAGGCTACTGATGAAGTTTTGATGATGAGGTAATAAGCCTAGGTGGGCTAGACTTCTAATGTGATGTAATAAGCTTATATAGGCTTTTATTTTGTTTGAAAAGTCAAGCATCCGGAAGATAGGCTTTAGCCTATTCCACGGATCAGTCTTTCATTCTACGAGTTTGAGTTTCAGTTGGTTTCTACGAAGTTATCAGGCCGTGCCAAGCAAAAAGTATGGATGCTATAAATACAGAGTCATAGGCAACATTTAAGGTCCCTCTAATTCAACGCATAAATTACCCTACATAAACCTCTCAACCACCTTGAGATTTTTATTTTCTTTTTCCGCCAACACATCTTCAGTTTGGATAAACAACACTGTGAAGGCAACCAACAACATCATCTTCAGTTTGGATAAATAGCACTGGAGTCGTAAAATCAGTCGATAAACAGCACTGGAGCAGTAAAATCAGCCGATTAAGGAGCACATTTTCAGTTTGGTTAAACAGCACTGGAGTCGTAGAATCAGCCGATCAAGGATCAACTTCAGTTTGAATAAATAACACTGCTTCGAGACCAACTGGTTATTTATCCAAATCTTAGTCGACAAAGATTTTCAAGTCCTTGTTGGTAGAGGTCATTTCATCAGCCTTCTTAGCAAAGTGAGGTGTTACAAATTACTACATTCGGCACATTGAAAGCTGAATTTGATATTTGAACTTCACACAACTAGCAGCCTTGTCTTTAGACTCTAGAACCCAAAGGCCGAGACGTGTTCCTTCATCGGTCGCAATCGCGAGATCAAGAAGTCAGCAGTGCGCCCAACGCCACATCAACATATTTTACTTCCTGGTCGAGTTCGACGGACGAGTTGGCACACCCCGCACATAACCGAATGACATAGTTAGTTTATTAATTACTCGTCATGCGCACTAGGATTAACAGAATCCTATAAAAGCACTTTAAATGTTTTCTATAAGAAGCACATATCTAGTACTTCTATCAAAAAATACTTTCTAAAATTAATTTCACAATAAACGACTTTAAGCATTTTAAAAACATTCACAAACGAGCTCTTAAAACTTATGGTATTTGATTATGTGATAACGATGATGTAAATAATATTAAGATTTAGTTACTTTTCTCTAGCAGCCGAAATTAGCACATGATTTTGTTGACCGTAGACTGAACTTCTTGCGTCTTGACTCTTGACTAGTTGCGTTGACTCGGCTCCTTCCCTCGTAATTTCCTCTTCTCTTTCCTACCTTCAATTATTCAGTATAAATTGCAGTCTCCCAAGGACTCTTCACTCCGCCAAGACACCTTCAACCTCTCTCTCCCTCTTAATTACCTCTACCATAATATAATCTCCTTTTATTTTCTTAATCCTTTGGATTCTGCTGAAATATTTAAAGTTTTGGATTCAACTTCTTGCTCTCAGATCTGTCGAGCTCCACAGAAAAATGAAGGTAATTAGGATTTCTCTTTCTGCAGACAACTTTTTATGTGATTTTTTTACATAAAAGATATGCTTTCATGACTGATGATGCTACTTTTGGGTAAACCCAAAACTTAATTTTTCGAAAATCTTGGATACCCATACTTTTTTTACACTAATTTGTAACTTGGTTCTGAATTTTGAACTTCGCTTTTCTTTTTTCTTTTTTTTTCTGACTATAATTTGTTGTGAGTCTAAATTCTAATATCTTGTTTCATGACAGAAAGTAGTGTTGAAACTGGAATTACACGACGAGAAGGGTAAGAAGAAAGCCATGAGGGCCGTCTCGGGGCTTGAAGGTATAAATTCCACCATGGCCATATTTCTCTCTTTTTCACTCCCATCTCATTAGTTTCGAATTAGCAGACCTAGGCGTAGCCAAGTTAGTTAAAGCAATTTGCTGGTCTGCACTCAAGTTCGAATCCACGTCTATTTGAGTGACGAACTAATTTAATTTTGTGACTGGAATTTTCTGTTTGCAGGGCTTGATTCAATTTCTATGGATATGAAGGACAAGAAACTGACGGTCACAGGGGACATAGATCCAGTGGATTTGGTGGGAAGATTGAGGAAGCTTTGCCGGACGGAGATAGTCTCGGTCGGACCGGCAAAGGAGGAGAAGAAGAAAGAGGAGCCAAAGAAGGAGGAGACAAAGCCGAAAGATCCAAAGGACGAAATGGCTGAGCTTATCAAGGCCTACCAAGCTCATTGTCCTCCAATGCCTGCATATTATTACGTAAAAAGTTCAGAAGAGGATCCCAATGCATGTGTCATTTGCTAAATGGTTGGCAAAGTTTAGTTGATATGGTGGTGTTTATCAAGAAGAGAAATCAATTCAAATGTACAGTGGGTAAAATTGGGATAAAACTTTGGTTAAAAAACATGTGGTTGGTCTTGAATTTTATATGATCTAGAAGTCTCTGTGGTATTTTTGATATGCTACTTTGTATTTTATATGATCTAGAATATTAAAATTTAATTAATTTTCTCTTGCAGCCAAAATTAGCACATGATTTTGTTGATAATCTCCTTTTATTTTCTTAATTTCTTGAGTACGGGCTCTTTTTATGTGTGCGTAACTGCATGGGCTCGTGATCCAACATGTAGATTATAAAAAAGTTAGAATTTGCTTTGTCACAAAAAGGGGCTCTTGAGTACAGGCAACAACCGCTAACAATCAATGTGGAACTACGTATCACAAGGTCGATTCTCATTGTGAGAAGCTGCCCTACAGGTCAGTTTTCGTATCCAAGAATTTCTTCATAGTTGGAGTCATATATTGTACCAAACCAAAGTTCCAACCCAAGCCTTTTTCTACAGTGTCTCACTTGACATGGTCTGAAATAACACGTGGAGATCGTAGAAATAAAGAAAAGGTGGCTATGGGGGATATGGATACCTGCCAACTTCGACGACCCACAAGAAACTGGAAACGTACCAAAAAACTATTCATCAAGCCAACGACTCAGAATTAATGTTGGTTCCAACAAACACTACGATTGCAGATACTTTTAAAAAACCATTGAATTTTTCCAAAAGTGTTCGAAGCCATTACAGTGTCGTTTGGCAACGTGAGATTACTGATAACACAGTTCTTAGGTTTTGTTTGGAAGTGGTTTTAAAATGATTAAAATTGTTTTAGATAAACCTAATATTTGTTTAAATCCCATTTGAATGATGATGGAATATGGGGGATATGCACGACATTAGATAATGAAGTATGCAGGATGGGATGATTATCATATACGTACAAATGGTATATGCTTTTTGATGTTGGCCATGTGGAAGATTATATTGGATGTATTTGATAAAGGACTAGGATTCTCTCATCTCCTCTTTCCATCCCCTTCCATCCCCTCCTCTCATATTCTCTTATTTTGCCTTTCTCTTACTATAAAAAATTAATATAAGATGTTGACGTGGTTTAACCGTAACCGTTCAATTAGGAGAGGAGGGAAGGGGAGAAAAAAGAGAGGGGAAAGAATCATACTCGTTTGATAAATGTGCTATGGATAAAACATTATGCATGGGATAAAGGCTACTGATTGAGTTTTGATGATGAGGTATGAAGCCTAGGTGGGCTAGACTTCTGATGTGATGTGATAAGCCTATATAGGCTTTTATTTTGTTTGAAAAGTCGGGCATCCAGAAGATAGGCTTTAGCCTATGTCACGGATTGGTCTTTCATTCTACGAGTTTGAGTTTCAGTTGGTTTCTACGAAGTTATCAGGCCGTGCCAAGCAAAAAGTATGGATGCTATAAATACAGAGTCATAGGCAACATTTAAGGTCCCTCCAATTTAACACACAAATTTCCCTGCACAAACCTCTCAACCACCTTGAGATTTTTATTTTCTTTTTCCGCCAACACATCTTCAGTTTGGATAAACAGCACTGTGAAGGTAACCAACGACATCATCTTTAGTTTGGATAAACAGCACTGGAGCTGTAGAATCAGCCGATAAACAGCACTGGAGCTGTAGAATCAACCGATCAAGGAGCACTTTCAGTTTGGTAAATAACACTGCTTCGAGACCGACTGGTTATTTATCCAAGTCTCAGTCGACAAGGATTTTCAAGTCCTTGTTGGTAGAAGTCATTTCATCAGCCTTCTCGACAAAGTAAGGTGTTACAGATTACTACATTCGGCATATTGAAAGCTGGATATTTGAACTTCACAGAACTAGCAGTCTTGTCTTCAGACTCTAGAACCCAAAGGCCTAGACGTGTTCCTTCCTCGGCCGCAGTCGCAAGATCAAGAAGTCAACAGCGCGCCCAACGTCACATCAACATATTTTACTCCCCGGTCAAGTTCGACCGACGAGTTGGCACGCCCTGCACATAACCAAATGACGTAGTTAGCTTATTAATTACTCGGCATGTGTGCCACGTATGTTTGATAGTTTTTAGAATTAACAGAATCCTATAAAAGCACTTTAAATGCTTTCTATAAGAAGTACATATCTGATACTTCTTCCAAAAAACACTTAAAGTGCTTTTAAAATTAATTTCTTAACAAACGACTTTAATCATTTTAAAAACATTCACAAACGAGCTCTTAAAGCTTATAGTATTTGATTACGTGATACCGATGATGCAAATAATGTTAAAATTTAGTTACTTTTCTCTTGCAGCCGAAATTAGCACATGATTTTGTTGACCGTAGACTGAACTTCTTGCGTCTTGACTCTTGACTAGTTGCGTTGACTCGGCTCCTTCCTTTGTAATTTCCTCTTCTCTTTCCTACCTTCAATTATTCAGTATAAATTGCAGTCCGCCAAGGACTCTTCACTCCACCAAGACACCTTCAACGTCTCTCTCCCTCTTAATTACTTCTACCATAATATAATCTCCTTTTATTTTCTTAATCTTTTGGATTCTGCTGAAATATTTAATTTTGGATTCAACTTCTTTCTCTCAGATCTGTCGAGCTCCACAGAAAAATGAAGGTAATTAGGATTTCTCTTTCGGCAGACAACTTTTTATGTGATTTTTTTACATAAAAGATATGCTTTCATGACTGATGATGCTACTTTTGGGTAAACCCAAAACTTAATTTTTCGAAAATCTTGGATACCCATACTTTTTTTACACTAATTTGTCATTTGGTTCTGAATTTTGAACTTTGCTTTTTTTTTTTTCTGACTATAATTTGTTGCGAGTCTAAATTCTAATATCTTGTTTCATGACAGAAAGTAGTGTTGAAATTGGAATTACACGACGAGAAGGGTAAGAAGAAAGCCATGAGGGCCGTCTCGGGGCTTGAAGGTATAAATTCCATGGCCATATTACTCTCTTTTTCACTCCCATTTCAATAGTTTCGAATTAGCAGACTTAGGCGTAGCCAAGTTAGTTAAAGCAATTTGCTGGTCTGCACTCAAGTTCGAATCCACGTCTATTTGAGTGACGAACTACTTTAATTTTGTGACTGGAATTTTCTGTTTGCAGGGCTTGATTCAATTTCTATGGATATGAAGGACAAGAAACTGACGGTCACAGGGGACATAGATCCAGTGGACTTGGTGGGAAGATTGAGGAAGCTTTGCCGGACGGAGATAGTCTCGGTCGGACCGGCAAAGGAGGAGAAGAAGAAAGAGGAGCCAAAGAAGGAGGAGACGAAGCCGAAAGATCCAAAGGACGAAATGGCTGAGCTTATCAAGGCCTACCAAGCTTATTGTCCTCCAATGCCTGCATATTATTACGTAAAAAGTTCAGAAGAGGATCCCAATGCATGTGTCATTTGCTAAATGGTTGGCAAAGTTTAGTTGATATGGTGGTGTTTATCAAGAAGAGAAATCAATTCAAATGTACAGTGGGTAAAATTGGGATAAAACTTTGGTTAAAAAACATGTGGTTGGTCTTGAATTTTATATGATCTAGAAGTCTCTGTGGTATTTTTGATATGCTACTTTGTATTTTTATTTTGATATAGTATTTACTCGGATAATCAATGAATGAAAATCAACTATATTAGCAGCTTCATTAATATTTGAGCATAAAGTGATTTCGATGCACTCTTTTTTTAGTGCACTATTTTTGTTTTAATCACTCGTTATATTTGATTGTAAACTTGAAAACTTTCAAGTCATTTTTAATAGATCTCAATGAATGTACCAAAATAAAAGTTGAGTATTATGATCGAGAAACAAAAAATTTAAATTGAATGATTTTTTGACATGAATAATAGGACAACGAGTGACCGAGATAATTAATTGTAGAAAGGATTAGGAAGAGAAGTGCAACCCGATGTCTATCTCAACTATATATTAAACTTAATAGTTTACAATTAATATATAATTTCCATGACTCACTTGAAATATAATTGACCTTGCTCTGAGTTAATTCAAATAAAACGACAAGGAAGGAGTGGCTTTTAGCCCTTAACTAACAAGGCCGATCTGCTACTCAAGTGAGATCTATAGCTACAATTAAGAGAAAATTGTAGCTATAGATCTCAACTTTAACTCAATTTAATTAGAGTAATGGTTTCTCAACTAAAATTATTGAGCATTGATCGCTTAACTCATCAAAACGTGCAGCTATGGTCATTTTTATCAACTCCGTCAAATTTTCGTCAAGAAAGTCATGATGGAATGAACATTATTTCACTTGAGTTAGAGTTTAGGGACATTTGCTCTAATTGGATGGAAGTTGAGGGGCCATTGCTACAATTTTTTCATTTAGTTTACATTATTTGCATCTTGATTCAACCTCATGTGTGTGGCACGTGATTCAATTTGACCAAAATTTTGAAATTAACGAAAATAAACATAGTTGCACGTTTTGATAAGTTAATGTAATAATAGCCACATATTTTTAAATGAGATAACATTACTCCTATTGATTAATTATATAAAATGCAATGAAGAATTCCATATGTGCAAACAAATACAATAAAAAATGTCTCAATCAGAAAAGAAAATAGGATTCTACGATGGATTGGTATAATAAGAAGACGTATCACATTAGGCTTCCTGTTGATTAATTAAACAGCTAATAACATATTCGTTGATTGATCTAATGATCTCTATCACATCAACATAGAACATAAAACGTCGTCGTCGGTTGGTAAAATGCTTCCATCATGTGAAAGTCGGCACTAATTAAGCATTATTTGTGCGGTATGTATTGTTACCAAGTTTCTAATACAGCTTGGTTACTGTTTTCTGAGTTTGTTTTGTCTAATTAAGTTGTGTATTTTGTTTTACTTCTTCTAGCTAGCAGATTGAACCACGGAATAAGAAAATAGAAAACATAATACTTAATTAGAGCAGATAATATGATCGCTGATTAACTAATGATAATTTAGAAGCATTTTATAACTTTATAATATATGGTCAAGAGATGACAACTATCCATATGCACTGTTAGTCTTAGACCTCAGATCTTAAACACCTACTTGTATTACAACTTGCAGTGTCATCAACTCATATTTTAATAGCATAGGAGCGTAAGTTAATACATCTACGAACTTAATGCTAGATAGATCATTTACTTAAACCATATTTAGATTTAAAAAATAAATATAACCATCAACCGCCACATTATTAAATTTTTAAATAAAGAACCAAAATATGATTTAAAAAGATAGTATTCCTGGCATTTTTCAACTTAATTAGGTTTTAAACTTATCCAAGGGTGATGCTAGAGACTGTCTACTTGAATCTATTTTGTATACCGCATGATGCGGCAGTGGTTGAACTAATTGTTTAAATCATTAAAGAATGTATTCAACAATTAACCACTACTTCATGTAATCTACAAAATATAGTCTAAAATCATGATCTACTAACATTTTCCTTAATCCAATGGTTTAATATTTTTCATGATTTATGTGCAAGTTAACGACAGTCCTCAGCTGATTTGAAGTTAAATAAATGTATAGAAATAACAATAAATAACTGCGCAATTCATCACATACTCACGGTAACATACACAAGCAGATTTTAATGTAGTGGTAGTATCGGCATGTATTATTAATTCACTTATACTATTGCACGTAAAAATTTATTTAGTAATAAAGTACATAAATTTATGATATGTCAATCATATCATTTACTTATTTTATAACATGTGAATCAATAGCATCATGCGATTGATGCACTTAAAATTTTACACAACAGGATTAAGGGGAGAACAAAAACTAACTAATGGTGCTTGAAGTTACCGTGAAACTATCAATTTATATAGGCCAAAATTAACCCATCATTTATTACTATTATTACTCTCATCTTCCTCCCTCCACATCTCAACCCAATTGCTTTGAGCTTCTTCTAATCCAAGAACTGAACCCTTCTTCTCTGCATCCCAACTTGTAGACAATGCCCCATACGCAATCCCAAGAGCCGAAGCCCCAAAAGTCAACAGGGTCGTCAAGAATGGTAGCCAAAGTGGCACATCCCACAAGTGCTTCTCCTTAACCGCATCAAAAACTTTCAAAAACGCAAAGCCAGTGGCCAAAGGCAGGCCCACAGCGGCGATAATTCTCACTAGCATCCTCTCGAAAACGACCTGTGGAACTTCCTCATCGCCGTCGTTGTTATCATTTTTGCCGGAGTTTTTGCTTGTAGGCATTTCCTTTGTCGTGGCTGGTGGCGCACTGCCAAAGCCTTTTGCATTTGCATGTGTTTTGTATGCACTTCTTTTAAGGTGGCCTAGGTTCTGCAAGGTTGTGGGGTGGAAGGTTAGGGTTTTGGGCTTCCATGGCAAAGAGTTTGGAAGATAGAGAGATGGTTGGGAGGAAAAAATCAGAGTTTTCATGGCTTATGATAGGTTACTTCATTATAACGCCAAGTCAAGTTGTATGGTCTTATTGCTAAAAACCTTATCCCAAATGGATGGTGGTGACGTGGTCTCTAGAGATATTTTGTAACTTTATTTCATTGTGATTTTTCTTTCTGATCACCAAATTAACCTAGCTAGGGTAATTTGTTCTGCACTGAACAAGCAAAACTCTCTAAATCCAATAATAAAGTGAGAAAGGAACCAACTTAGTAAATTAGAACTCGACCTACTTATTGTGCTCTTGCAAATTAACCACGCACACTAAGTATCGTTTTATAACTATTTCGTTTTTAGGGTTCAGTTTTATTTTTTATACTTGAGATATATGATCAAAATGTAAAGGGAAATGATGGATGAAGAAAAATGGTGTGAGGGAGGGGAAGAATGTGAAAAATTCTCAAAAATGAAACAACTTAAAATGATTTTTGTTTGGCTTTTTAGTTAAAATGGTCTCTAACATTGGCATAACTTATCACTTTTGTCTCTGAGATTGAAAATCAATAGAGGTGGTCCCTGAGTTTGTCCGTTGTAAATCATTTTGGTCATTCGTGAAAAATTTGTCAACACCATTGTTAAATTGTCACGTGAGAGACCATGTGAGCACATTTTTAAGTATATTTCTGTCAAACCAACTGTTTTTAGCCAAAATGGTTCTTGAGATTGACATAACTCCTCACTTTGTCCCTGACAATGAAAAATAGATAGAAGTGATCTCTGGGTTTGTCTATTGTAAATAATTTTGGTCATTTTTTGAAAAATCTATCAATATCCACGTTAAATTGTCACGTGAGCAATTGCGTGACCACCTTTTTAAGAATATTTTTGTCTAACCACCCTCTCCACTTAATGAGAATATTAACAATTTTTTCACAAAATAGTTTTATTAACAAAATCTGTCAATATCCTCGTTAAGTGGAGGGGTCGGTTTCTCAAAAACACCTTTAAAAAGTCGACTGTTATCGCTCAAGTGACAATTTAACAAAGATATTGACAAATTTTTCATGGAATGATCAAAATGATTTACGATAGACAAACTTAGGGACCACTTTTATCAAATTTTCTTTGTCAATGACCAAAGTAAGAAATTATGACAATCTCAGGGACTATTTTGGCTAAAAAGGGGTTGGTTTGACAAAATACCCTTAAAAAGGTGATCACGTTGGACAAACTCAGAGACCACTTCTATCGTTTTCAATTTCAGACCAAAGTGATGAATTATACTAATCTCAATGATTATTTTGGCTACAAAACCTTTTTCTGTTTATAGTTCATTTTGTATATCATTTTATATACATCTCTTCTGCATTTTCCCCCGCCATTCCTCCACCATTCTTCATCATCTTTTCCAGACGTTTCTAGTTTATCTTGTAAGTATCCTCATGTATGTCCAAATTATTATTCTATGTGTATCATACCTGTTTGTCCCGTTGTACTTTTCTTTCAACATTACAAAAAGAAACTCAACCTACTTAAATTACGATGTCAATCCATAATACATCTGATTACAATACTTGATTAGATAATTTTCACATCCAAATTAAGCATTGTCAAAACTCGAAGGGAAGATGGAGCTAAGGATGGATGAACCTTTGAAGATGCGACAATCTTAATACGCTGTAGGGCACGTAGCTAGCCTCTAAATGGTGAACATCAAAGGAAAAAAAATATTCAGGTTGACCTACTCAAATATTAGGTTTAGCACACCAAGTATCAAATTAGTAGGTAATCACATATTTTAGTGGTTAATTAATCTCTGATTGGGGATCTCTCAAAAACGTACAGCATGTCTATGGAGCTCAATATCCGAAATTTTTATGGAAGTACGCATGCTGAGTGATTTGTTCCTAATAGTTAGTGTAAGTGTTTTGATATATACGTGGCTTATCTCTCTAAAGTAATACTTTATATTAGAATAAGTCATAAAAATTTTCGGTTCCAACTTGGGACCAGTTATGTAATGGAATAAATTCTACACTATAATAAGTTATAATTTTTCTTGGTCAAATCTTAAGAAAACACCCCTTCACATGAGTACAAAAATATTCAAGAAATAAAACAATTGGCGCTAAGGAATTTTAATTAGGAAATACACTATTCATTAAGAATAAATAAGTCAATAAATAATATTTTTTAACTATGCCTTTATTAGTAATAACCTCCTAAAGTTATAAAATTAATTTGATTCCAACTGCATAAATTCGGAGGGATTATAACTTTAAGGATAATGCTAGGGAGATTAAATTTGTAGACAAAATTTACAAACTAAATTATGTCTCACCAATAGGAATGAGCACGTTTATCAACGCTCAAGTAATAATCGAATTATCAACTTCCAATTTATTTAGTTTACAAAATTTAATTTCTCTAGCATTATCTTAATTTTAAAGACGTTTTACTTACATTGAAATAGAATACATGCACTAGTAAGAGAAAAGCGAGTTTATGCTGCCCTTTTCAGTGTCTACGATTCCCACTTTGAATAAAACAACGAAAAAAAGTACTTTTTGATGCTTATATATAGCAAGCTTCCTAGTTTATCTTCATATCTTGTAGTACTACAGGAGGGAAATGTCTACCTTGAGATGTCTTGTGATATATGCAGTATTAATGTTGTTTCTTCTTTTTTATTTTAGGTTTGGTTCTCACTCTCTTAATCCTGAGGCCAACTTGATTCGAAAATTATTGGTCAAAACAACCAAGGATGAAATATATAATATCGGATTCAGAAATGAAGAGGCAAACAGAATCCATGTGGGCAAGTCAAAGCGCGAACGTATAAGCAAAACTCAAATTGAGTCAAAGCGATCGTCTCCTGGAGGTCCTGATCCACGTCATCACTAGCTTTATCAATCAACCAAGGGGAGAGAAGCTTCCTTACCCAAGTGTCATTACCTTGTTCTTATTTCTCTCCCCTCACGTGAGACCAGAATATGAAGGTATTTTCTTTCAATCATAAGGTGTGTATTTGAACTTCAACAATATATAGAAGTGGTTGCCACTCCTATAACATGTGTATTAAATAACATGGTATGAACAACATTATTCATTAAGATCAATTTGTCGTTGATCATATCCAATTTTGAAGTTGTTGCACCTCTTCTGATTTTATAGAGAAACTGGTCTAAGCGATACATTACAAAGCAATTTTTTTATTATAAATTTTTAATAATATTAAGAGGACGGGAAGAGTTCAAAACTATCACCATAATTTAGAGAGAGATGAATTTCGTATCTGGGACGCAGCATGAATATAATCTCAACATTCTATCCACTAGGATATTGAACTACATGCGAGATATTGCTTTCTCACTAACGTAGCCAAAACAAAGACAACCTGAACAAAGTCTAAATCAGGCCTAATATGTGATCGAAATCAGATAGGTAATTTACGAATGTTTTGCCTTCGTGCATATCTTCTAGTATAGTTCGAAGTTTATTTTTGGGCCGTCAACAAATTAAAAAGAT
Source organism: Malus sylvestris (assembly GCF_916048215.2). NCBI lineage: Eukaryota > Viridiplantae > Streptophyta > Magnoliopsida > Rosales > Rosaceae > Malus > Malus sylvestris. The sequence goes on from NC_062260.1 coordinate 27,832,286, forward strand.
CATTTCTTCTTCGCATTTATGTTTCAAAGTTCAAACTGAGAGTGATTTACAATTTTGCACGCAGCCGAGGACAGGATCAAATTTGTTTGGTAAGATCTGTCGTTAATTGCGTTGAATTAATTTTAATTTTAGGTATTAAGCACTGTTGTGTTAGTAAGTGCACGTTGTTTCTTATATTTCATCAAGTACGTAATAACTTAATTAAATTGGTTTAATTAATTAAAATTAGGATGGTCTTCAAAAGCGTGCAAAAGGAAGCATAAACAAATGCAAACAATAATTTAACAAAATTTATCGTTTGACAAAAAATTATTGCAAACAATAAAGCTTGATTAATTGTGAAAATATAAATGTATCAGGTGCTTTTTTCTACTGTTGCATGTTATTACAGGTTAAGCATATAAGAAAGTTTATAGTTACGTTCTATTCCATAACTAATTTATTCTAATTAATTACTACCTTTTAAACTTTGTGGTCACTGGGATTTTGCAGCTTCTCATCATTCGATTTTCTTGAGGCCTGCCATGATAAAAAAAAAATTTCATATAAACAAAGCAAACCTATTTATGTTACAGAATTATAGTCATGTTACGTCACATTTGGTGCCTAAAATTAGATTGGATATATTAACTCACTCGATGCAAGGATGGTCAGCTGCTAACCAGGCCTGCAGATGCATGCAGGGCAGGTCTTATGATAGGTTGTTGAGTGTATGGATGAATGGGTGACCCGGGTGCAGAAGTGCTGTATGAAGATAGTAGAGCCGGCTCTGGAGTTCTCCAATAAATCTGAGACGCAGATTTGCTTAGAGTGTTTGAGGCTGATGATCGTCTTGAATATGGTAGGAGGTTGATTTTGATTCTGTGGTACAAAAAAGAAAAACCAAAGCAAGTAGTCAAGATCAAATATAAATAGTATTAATTAAAGTATTAAGAATCATTCGGGTTAAGGGTTTCGCTCTAATTTTTGGAACAGACTTGGAGTTTGCGTAGAAAACAAGAAAAATGTCATCACTCACTTGTTGTGAACATCGACGTATTCATCTGTTTCATCCCGTATATCTTCCTTGAAGACAGAATAAATAGACTGGTTAGTTTAATTTTCAAATGTATATTGCCATAAAAAAATAAAAAAACAGTTCATCAATTTATTTACTAACTTGGTTACCTGCAACAGTTCCTCCATGACATCTTCCATGGTTATGATGCCGATTACCTCCTCGTCCCCTTGAAGAGATTCTAAACTTTCAGATGATACATTTTGCGTGCGCAATCCTTGCCTATGTTTCGTATTTGCAGTTTCAGTTGAATATAGAGGTGATGGTATGTCCACGGAAATGCTCAAACGCTCTTTTTGTTCATGCGAAAAATTTAATCCTGTAGAATCGCACTTAACAACCATGAATTCTACTAGCCTAAAGACAAATTTTTGCCCAAAAACCTTATTTTCAGTATAATTTAAATTACCTCTACCCTCAGCCAGTGTTGAAAGTGATCTTGAATTAGTATCCTTGTTACTCTTCACCACAGCAACCATATGACTATGACCTTTCTGGAACTGCTGCAGTACATCGTATAAAGGCGAATTATCATAGACCCTGTTACAGATTATGTAAATCATTACAGTTTACATTAAACATATGTGCTTTTCGGCAAATTAGTTTCTTGGAAACAGTTGTTGGTTTTGCCCAAAACTTGTGTTAGCATGAAGCCAATTGCTAGATTCCATAAGGGAACAGTCATAGCCTACCTTGGAATCCTTCTGATAGTCAAGTATTTAATTGGCGTTTCGTCCTCAGGGCGGCTGAAGATCAAATTCTTCAACTAGTACATTCCGAAAAAATGTGAAATTAGTTACACGTGGATGAAAGGTAGCTTTAAGGAAATAGTAAACGATGAGGCCTGCTAAGTGCGAAGTGCTTACCAGAATGATGCCAATGATGTTTGTTGGGGTTCCCGAGTAGATAGGTATACGACTGTGACCTTTGCTAGTTATTAAACCAAGTGTATGGCTAAAGATCCATGGACCAAAACACACCAGAATGACATAGTACTCGAATGTAATTAAATGTGATTTAATTTTGGTATGAACAGATTCAACTAACCATCGTAACTTACATGTTGAGTTTTGAATTGATGTCAAGGGAGAAAGTTTGAGATATGGGAGTCATTGCATCTTTAGCAGTCTTGGAAGTCAAATCCAGAGCACCAGCAATAATCGTCGTTTCATGATGCGATAACTCTCCACCTTTCCCAGCCTAGTGATGAACATGATCATAGTAATTAGACTTTTGACAGCGTCTGCATAGACCCTTACATGACATTTAACAAGAATGTCTAGCAAATTTACCTCATTAGCATGCAGATCCACCAATGTTTTTAGCTCCCCTCGTTTTAAGAGCGCCGAATGCCCTTTGCCAAGGAGGCAATCCAGCAGCTGCCACGGTCAAATTTTCCAAACACGAAAAAGTCTTAATCTGCTCAGTTTATGCTTACACGAAAGAGTTGAGTTATGTGAAGCCAGCGAAACTGGACATTGATCTGAGCTATGTCATGAACGTGTATTTTACCTTACTGCAAGGGTACGACAGGGGGAGGAAAACCACAAGAAGCAATCGGACCAAGTGAGACATTTTCGCGCCTAGACTTAGTCCATATCGAGAACATACAGCTTGAGGAATGATCTAAGAGAAAAGGTGAAGGACAAACGATCTTAAGACAACGATAACGTATTGCCAACATTTAAAGTGCATTAGGCCAAGACAAAAACCAAGTGAATGGCTTAAAACAAAATTTTTACCTCCGCAAATGCAAGAACAAGGGTGCCTGACACAAGAATCGCAGCCCAAACGGGAAGAATCGAGTCCAGGAAAATGGGAAGCGCCTTGTAGAACAATACATTAGTTAAAAGGTCAAGTAATTTAGTACTTCAGAACATTAAAACAGCAAAATTACGCATGTCATAGCGGCGTACCTCCATTGCCAGTGATTTTCCTATGAGGAGAGTACATAAAAGTAGATGTTCGTTCTTAACAAGCGGCAGAATCTTCGCTGCAAATTTAGCGAGCTGATTAAGGCTATGCTAGTAATTAATTTTCACAAATAATATTGTAATGAAGTTCACCGCAGCTAGCAACCTGCATTCTTCTGTTCTTGAGGCTGACCGGACTTAATGAGGACTTCAAGATCGACTTGGCTGAAGGAGAGGAGTCCTAAGGCAAGGCCTGATGCAATACCGGCAAATGCCACAAGGACCAAAGATATGACCATAAACACCCAGAAATCGGTCTGACAACATAATATGTCATCGTCTCTCATGGTAGTATAGCAAGTACTAATACTCCAACGGTGAACTGCAATGTATTTATCAAACAGAAGGGTTGGCTTTATACACTTTTGCTTGAACGAACACGCGAAGGACTATCCTTTTTATCGATTGTGCGAGTTACTGCAGCATGAAGAACAAAACCACGAAACAAATAGTGTGAAGTTTTGTGAATTTTGGACAAAGATAATCAGAACACGTAGGAGATGTGAAATATATACAGGTACAGTCTTCTGTCCAAATCCAATCCCTACTGCCGAACACCTCTAAATCTATAGATTCAACAAAAATAGGATAATTAATCTGGTAAATAAAAACCAAAAAAAAAAAAGACGGAATACCAAATTTTAATTGAAAACAAAACAAAAAAACAAAGAGTAAAAAACGGAACCTAAGTCATCAAAACTTGCCCGTTTGGTGGGTTGGATGAGATTGGGTTTTAGAGATAGAATTGGATTGACGGGGACTTGTAAGACATGACTTGTAACTCATCTATAAAAATAGGTTAGTTAACCACAATATTGTGGATTTGTAATCCATCATGTTCGGTCATATGCATCTCACATTTTAATATAACAAACAACAGACTGAACTCAAATCCGTTTTGATTGGTCACAACATGTCCCATCCAACCCACCAAACGAAGCCTCATTGGATTGTGACAATGTGGAAAGCCAACTAAAGCATGCATATATGGAATGAACATACGTAAACTAACTGGGAAAGCTCAGTACCAACTTCACTACATATGCATCCAATCGCCAAAAGAAATTCCTTTTGGTTCTATTTGTTGAGCACCAAAAGCAAAGATTCCACTACTTGATGGAAAAAAAAACTTGGGAAGGGATGACACGATCTTTCATGTCGCACCTAAAAGCATGATATTCTCTGTATTTTGGTCTTATTTGACCTCACATTGTCCATACTCAACGTTAGTTCATATGTTTAATATCAAACCGGTGAAACCAATAGTATTCATAAAAAACAACTTGGTGAATCAAACAACCAAAATGTAGAGAAATATTACATAACGTATCAACATAATTTGTTTTTTATAGGTTTTTTTGAAACTTGGTGTAGAAGTTAGCAACGCGTATCGTCACCACCCAACGACATTCATCTCATTCACCCAACTGAGCTCGGTTGCGAATTGACACACCTGCATTTGGTTTAATCCGTGTAATTTTTTGGGTCAACAGAACAATCAACAACTCTTTCTCATTTGGTTTCTGTTCCTCGCCTGTAATAACTTGACTTCTACGTTGGACTTTGCAGTAGTATCAAAAGCTATTTCCAATGAAGGAAACCTCAATTCAGCAAGCATTAGGGAACAATTGTATTTACAGGCTCTGAAACGTTTCAGAATACATTTGGCAAAACAACAGATAAATGCTTTTAAATCATAAACTTAGAAGTGGTTTCTTTAAAACACCTAGTACTCGTTGAAGAGTGCACTTCTACTTCTAATTAACAAAAGCACTTTCTATAAAAGTACCAAATGGCCCAAAGTACGAAAGTACTAATGGCTCATTTGAATATACGTTTTTAATGAAAATGTTATTGAAATCAATTTTTAATAAAACTCAAGTTGAATTGTTAAAAAAAAAATAAAACTCAAGTATGGTTCTGAAAAAAATACTTTAAACGCTTCTTTTAAAAGGCACTTAAAATATTTTTAAAAACCAAAACTAATTTCACGAAAAGTGTTTTTAATAGTATTAAAAGCACTTCTAAACAAGTTTTTAAAAATTAGAATTTCGGTTGTACCAATTGAGAAAATTTTTATTGTGATCGGAACACGAGTGATACACCACGTAGTTTTATATAAGTGGTGAGAAATTTTATTAAGTTATTAATTTTTTAACACATATATCTCATAATTTGTATAGTAATATATGGTATACCATCGCATGTTCCGATCATTCTAAAAAAATCTCTCGAACCAATTATTTCTCAGAGAATCGCAGCCCAAACTCCAAGGAAAAAGCAAACCTCATCCTTTCAGATTCTTCAGAGAGAGAGATATTTTGTGGATCTCACACTTGCATTTGCATTAACTACAACCAACTCGAAAACGATGATGATGATCGAGTCAGCCATGGCCGTACAATTCAACTTCGCCGCCACAAACCTCTGCTCCTCCACCTCCATGCCCTGTAACTCCCTCCTCTCTCTGCCCCCTCACTTTAACAGCTCAACTTGCTCTTCACATTTCTTCCCTCCGTTATCTCTGTTCCCAAGCACGACGCTTCTAATTTAATTTCTTTTGTTTATTGCAGCCTATCGTCCGACGTGGAGCTCAGACGAGGTGAACGGAGCCGTACACTGCCGCCTTTCTTTCTCCGGCGGGTTCACCGCGCCGTGGTACGCAAATTAGTTCGATTTCTATTGTCCAGCAGCTGAGCTTTTTCTAGCTGAATAAACCAATTTGAATTTCAACGTTTCGAAAGTGCATAAATTTGATAAGAATTTGATACAGGAATCGAACCGGACGATCAAAGAATGGTTCGTTTGCAAAAAGGAGAAATTTGGTAAAGAATGGGATTCAGGCATCTGCCCGGCCGTTAGGGCCCGGTTCGGAGCCTGTGAAGCCGAATGGGAGGCCGGAATACCACCCATTTGAGGATATTGCCGAGTCCACATTAGAGGCCAGTGGAACTGCTAGACTTACAGCTGCAGAATCTGCTAGAACCCTCATTGAGGTAGTACATTGTATTCGATTGTTGATAAATAGGCGAAAGTTCGAATCTTGAGTACTAAATTGGACTTGCTCACTTGTTGATGCTCCGCCATTTTCATTTCTGAGGTTCCACCTTGCTAATATTGCCCCATAGCATGCCATTTTCAGGTTAGCAGCAAAGCAACACTCTTGTTTTCGAGTTTGATCAATGACGAGGTTCACGAAAATATTTTATGTCCGGATTTGCCTTATGTAACTGATGAACATGGAAGTAAGTCGAAGTGTGTGACTTTCACATCGTACATTGGACTTGGCAAATTTTCTTTTCCTTTCAAAGTAAAGATTTTAACCCGCTCTAGCATGTTGCAGATATCTACTTTCAAGTGAAGGATAGTGAAGACACTTTTCGTTCCCTAACTTCAGAGAATAACTTTGTGGTATGCTATTTTCATGAACAAATAAAATGATAATGATTGGTAGGGATGATTGCATTCTATCAGCAATCCTATGCTCTGGACTTTTCCTTACGAATTTGTGGGTTATTATAATGATGCAGCAAGTTATTATTGGGTTAGATGCTACGGAAATGATCAATGAGATGGAATTACCAGAAATTGATTTTGAAATGGATGGGATTGACGATGAAGATAGTGACGTTGACGATGGTGATGATGAGGAGGAGGACGATGATGAAGAAGATGGTGACTACGATTCGGTCTGTTTTGTGTTTTCATTTGTTTAGATGTGGATGCATGGATGTTGTAACGCATTTCTAATTATTTAATAGGTTCATGTTTAGGATTGGGTTGCTGTTCTTGAAGATGAAGATGAAGATGATCTGGATGATTCTGACAACTGGGCAAAATTACAGACTATGCGTTACTCTCACCCAATGAATTTTGCCAAGAAGCTAAGTGAGGTAATTTTCCATTGTAATTTTCTTACCCTACCATGGAGTGATGTAGAGGTAATTGAAAAAAATTAACTCGTGTGTTCTGTTTGTAACAGCGGGGAATTCTTGAGCTTTTCATTTGCTTACTTGTAGTACCTCTTTTTCATTTGAAGTGTCTAGCTGCAATTGTACCCCATTTCAGGGTCTTTCATGAAGTTGTCATTTCCGTTTCTCATATTTCCGATTTTGGTTTTACTTTTCAGGTTGCTTCTGATGATCCTATAGATTGGGCGGAGCAGGCTCCAGCTAGTTTGGCTATTCAGGGCCTTATAAGGCCTGCACTTATAGAAGAACGTTCTGTTATCCAAAAGCATCTGTCTGATCACCAGTCTTGTAATGATGGCGTAGATGAAGTTGGGAGGACTGTAGAAGATGATTTAGAAGATCCTGTTAGGATTAATGGCCATAAATCAGGAATTTCCAAGGATAGTCCAGCCTCGGAAGAGGAATTGGAGAATAAGGAAGATGAAACACCGGGAAACAGGACTACATTTTACAAACTGGGGATGGTTAAGATTCAGCTGTTTTCATCCCATGGAAGTCAGGTTTGTGTAAGGAAGGATTTACTCTTATTTTGTCATCCAAGTTGATGCTAGCTCTTTTTTAACGGTTAATCTTTTGTTCTAATTCTCCAGACTGTTGTTGAAGTAGAAGACTTTGTAAAAGCTCAACCCGATGCCATTGCACACTCAGCAGCTAAAATTATATCTCGTCTGAAAGCTGATGGAGAAAAGACCACGCAAGCTCTCAAGTCCTTATGTTGGAGACTAAAGGGTCTTCAAGTGGAGGTACCACTTCTTTTTTTAGCCGACATATTCAAACTTGTTAAACAAGCTTCCAAATCTGTTTCCAAGACGTGGCTGTAGGTTTTGCACTCCTTTTTTTTTTTTTTTACAATTTTGAACAGCTTCAAAACTTATGTTCTCCAGAAAGGTTGTTTTTAGATTGAATGCCCAACTTCTGTGATATATGAGATCGTCTTCAACACCCACAAAGGCTTGAATCTGATAGTAGAATGAGAAAGTCTATTTTACATATCTATCCCAATCTTGTTAAATCCGCCTTTAATGTTGTTGCAAATCAATGTAGTCATCTTTGTCGAATTATATTGCAGGAGGCAGTACTTATTGGTGTAGATTCCCTTGGATTTGACTTAAGGGTATGCTCAGGAACACAAGTCCAGACATTGAGATTCGCACTTAACACACGGGTAAGCCAATTATCTTTAATCTATGGCGTTTAACGTTCCATCTATCTTCCACACATTATTGAACCATCTCTGAACTCTGAAGAACAATAAAACGTAGTTGCAAATTCCTCTGTTACTCTTTCAGAACCATGAAATACAATATGCTTGTGTTGAAAAGTAGCGTTGCCTTTGGTTTGGTTACCTCGTCTACTGTGTGGTTTCAGGCAACTTCTGAGTACAGTGCTGAGAGACAACTCAATGATCTGCTATTCCCAAGGATGCAGCAGAAACCACAAACAGTGAAACAAACTTAGCAAATTGAACGGTAACGTCATCAACACCTTCAAGTGCCATCATTTGGTTTGATTCTAGCTCGTTTCTTCAAGGTGCCTCTCGGCATAGGTTTCGATATATGACAGGAGGGGTTCCGAAAATTTCTTGCACAGTCCGACCAGGTCATTGTATTGTTTATTGAGATTAAGGATTATGAAAGTTCATTATTTTCGAAGCTTGGTGATTCTTTGCCTTGTAAATCATTTTTGTTTTGATCAACTGATTTATAGGTCTCATTGCCCTTGTTTTAGGACAGGGATCCCAGCCGGATCTCCCCCACCAAGTCCTAAGGATCGGAGATCCGGACCCTTGAAATTTGATCCAACGACTACAATTATTATCACTTTTAGAAGGATCCCTTGTTTATAGTCATTTGATCAAATTTCAATGGTCCAGATCTCCGGATCGTTAGGATTTGGTGGGGTGAGATCCGGCTGGGATCTCTGTCCCTTGTTTTAACCTATTGGATCATAACCTCAGGTTAAATATATATATGTGTGTGTTACGTTAAGTTGTTGCGGATAAATGCACAAACGCTACATGTAGAAATTGGGGATGGATCCACACTGAAGACACTTTTAAGTGATCCGCTTCGACGACGGGCAACAATTTGCAATCTTCAAATTATATGTTTGGGTATGTCTTTCTTGTAAATGCGAGTTAATTTTAAAAAGGCATGTAAAGATTGTGTAAATATTAGGAGTCCTTTATTAGGAAGGATATGTGTTTGTGTTCTTTATTATTTCCTTATGGAACAAGGATTGTATTTGTATATAATTGATTATGTAATAATTCAAGTCATAAAATTCTAATTTGGTATCACTAAATAGTTTTCGATTCTCGTCAAAGGTAAATTTGAATTACATTATTGCTACTAAATTATGAGGCTCAACTCATTCCCTCTCTTAGCATAAATAATATCATTTACTAAAAAAAATAAAAAACAAAATTTTGGTACATTCCCTCTTAGTAAAAAAAATATCGTTTGTTAAAAAAAGAAAGTACACATATCACCGGTTCTTTTGAATTGTGGGTTCAAGTGGGTCCCGCTACCTATATTTCCCTATTATTTTGAAGGTCATTTATTATTAGAAATATTGATAACCTTTTTAATCGGTTTTATCTTTATCTAGTCACTCAAGTAAACCTCTGTCATCCCAAATCTTATTAGGAAAATCTTGTACCTATTCACTGTGGAAGTAGGAGTGCATAAACCCTAAATCCTATTATTTTAGGGAATTGTAAAAAAATTTATTTATAAATGGAGGGAGAGGAAATGTTTAATCAGTCAATTAGATTATACTCAAGGCTTTTAATGTTCGATAAATTCTCCCATGATCCTTGTAAAACAAAAAGTCTCGTTGGCCTGAGGTCTACCTCTAGCGATTGGCTCCGGCAGACAACTTGCCATCTTGAAATTATGGGTCCGGGTGTGTTTCTCTCAAAATATTTTATTGTGTTCTTTGTGTTGCTTAGCTGCTTTTTTTCTTTTAATTTATTTTGTTCTTTGTGTTAGTGTTCTTCTTCTCTAGCAAATCGTATTCAACAACAACAACAACAAAGCCTTTTCCCACTAAGTGGGGTCGGCTATATGAATCCTAGAACGCCATTACGCTCGGTTTTGTGTCATGTCCTCCGTTAGATCCAAGTACTCTAAGTCTTTTCTTAGAGTCTCTTCCAAAGTTTTCCTAGGTCTTCCTCTACCCCTTCGGCCCTGAACCTCTGTCCCGTAGTCACATCTTCGAACCGGAGCGTCATTCGGCCTTCTTTGCACATGTCCAAATCACCGGAGCCGATTTTCTCTCATCTTTCCTACAATTTCGGCTACTCCTACTTTACCTCGGATATCCTCATTCCCAATCTTATCCTTTCTCGTGTGCCCACACATCCCACGAAGCATCCTCATCTCCGCTACACCCATTTTGTGTACGTGTTGATGCTTCACCGCCCAACATTCTGTGCCATACAACATCGCTGGCCTTATTGCCGTCCTATAAAATTTTCCCTTGAGCTTCAGTGGCCTACGACGGTCACACAACATGCCGGATGCATTCTTACACTTCATCCATCCAGCTCGTATTCTATGGTTGAGATCTCCATCTAATTCTCCGTTCTCTTGCAAGATAGATTCTAGGTAGCGAAAACGGTCGCTTTTTGTGATCTTCGCTAGATTGCTCCGGTCATTAGTGTGGATAAGTATATAAATGGATAGAGATAGGAAAGCAAACACAAGATGTACGTGGTTCACCCATATTGGCTACGTCCACGGAATAGAAGAGTTCTCATTAATTGTGAAAGGTTTACACAAGTACATAGGTTCAAGCTCTCCTTTAGTGAGTACAAGTGAATGATTTAGTACAAATGACATTAGGAAATATTGTGGGAGAATGATCTCGTAATCACGAAACTTCTAAGTATCGGAGTGTGGAGTCGTCTTGACTTGCCTTATCTGTCTCATAGGTAGATGTGGCATCTTCTCTGGAAGTACTCTTCCTCCATCCAGGGGTGGTATCTTTAACTGGTGGAGATGCACAAGGTAATGTATCAATTTCACTTGAAGCTTACTTGTAGTTTCAGGCTTGGTCAAGCGCGATACAAACCATGTAGTAGGAGTCCCCCAAGTCGCCGAGCTAGGGGGTCTGCTGAAAAAGGTGACAGACAAGGTAAGCAATCAGAGCTCCGACTGATTGTTCACCTTCTCCCCATCTTGCAGCAGCATGAAGGATAAAGAGAAGAAAAATGAGAAGAGATGATATGAGATACTTTTGCTTTTGAAGAAGTAACTTTCCACAAGCTTATTCTTGAACTGAGCTGGAGGGTTTTCTGGTTTCCTCCAGAGTATAAGGCCGACTGAAGAATTTGAGGGTCAAAACAAGTCCATCAAATCTAGAGTACGTTCCACCCTGCTGATATGGGATACTTTTGCTTTTGACAGAGTAATGGATGTATCGGCACGTGTGCTGTTACGCTTGTCTCCACATGCTTCCTTGTATTCTTCGCACTTGCCCTATCTGTTCCTCAAGCAAATGCGGAATCTTCCCTAGAAACATAAGATGTTGAAGATGAGTACTCGAGAGCAATGCCAGGTAAGTAATCAGGTAAGGGGTTCCAGGCAGTCAGTTCCTGGCTGGAAGCTTGATTCCAAGTGCTGACTGATTGCTCTCTTTCTCCTTGTCTTGCAGGTAAAAACAAGGCCAAAGGAAAAGACAGGGAAAAAGCATGATATGGGATACTCTTGCTTTTAACCCTTATGATATGAGATATTCTTGCTCTAGTATAGCTTGTTTGCAGAGGTATTATCGGGGGGAAAGAAAGCTGAATATTTCGAAAGGCTTCGTTGGGAGTGCCCTCTCAGATATGATGAAGGATTGAGCATTTTTGCAGGTCTGCCTGTCCGTTGGGGATGGAGGTCGACATATATAGGAGTCTCCCTAACAAGTAGTAATGCTATTCCTTTACCCTGCTTGGTCATAGCACGGTAGTGGGAGCTGCCAGTTTCACATGTTTTAACTCTGTCAGAGCACTTTGAAAAAGTGGTCTGTGGTATCTGGCTCTCGAGATTCGGAGAACGATGCCTCTTCGATTTTTGAGAAAGCAATCATGCTGGGGGTCTGGCTTTCGAGATTCGGAGAGCAGTGTCTCTTCGATTTTGAGGAAGTAATCATGTTGGGAGTCTGGCTCTCGAGATTCGGAGGGCGGTGCCTCTTCGATTTTGGAGCAAGCAATCTTGTTGGGAGTGTTGTCTCGAATGTGAGTAAAGGTTGGACATGTTTGCTAGTCTACCTTGCCACGAAGCACAAAGGTTGACACACAGGGACTTTCCAATTATCCAGCAATGGTACTGTTCCTTTACCCTCTCTTCGATTTTGAGAAAGTAGTCATGTTGGGAGTCTGGCTCTCGAGATTCGGAGGACGGTGCCTCTTCGATTTTGGAGCAAGCAATCTTGTTGGGAGTGTTTTCTCGAATGTGAGTAAAGGTTGGGCATGTTTGCTAGTCTACCTTGCCACGAAGCACAGAGGTTGACACACATGGACTTTTCAATTATCCAGCAGTGGTACTGTTCCTTTACCCTTGTGGGTAATAATATGGTAGCTATACCTTCAAAATTTATGTGTCTAAACTTTGTTAGTGCTGTTTCTTTGCTATTCTTTTACCTTTCTTGGTCAGAGCGATGTAGTGGGAGCTGCAAGCTTCACGTGCTCAACTTTGGCAGAGAACTTTGGCAAAGTTATCTGTGGTACCCATGAGCTATTGTTGCGTGTGGGAAGTGGGTGATTGAACAGTAAGATTCATGTGCTTTCTACTTCACCAGAAGTCTTCGACAGAATGCCCATAATTTCTGCAAAGCTGAGTGTGCGTGTGACAGGTGCTGACAAGGCTAGAAAAGTAGGTGCCTCTTCGATTTCTGAGATCGGCCCTCGTGGTCTCTGAGCAGCCCAGCTTTTGAGAAAGCGAGCGCCTCTTCGATTGATTCGGAGAACGATGCCTCATCGATTTTTGAGAAAACAATCATGCTGGGGGTCTGGCTCTCGAAGATTCGGGGAGCAGTGTCTCTTCGATTTTTGAGAAAGTAATCATATTGGGAGTTTGGCTTTCGAGATTCGGAGGGCGGTGCCTCTTCGATTTTGGAGCAAGCAATCTTGTTGGGAGTGTTTTCTCGAGTGTGAGTAAAGGTTGGGCCTGTTTGCTAGTCTACCTTGCCACGAAGCACAGAGGTTGACACACAGGGACTTTCCAATTATCCAGCAATGGTACTGTTCCTTTACCCTCTCTTCGATTTTTAAGAAAGTAGTCATGTTGGGAGTCTGGCTCTCGAGATTCGAAGGACGGTGCCTCTTCGATTTTGGAGCAAGCAATCTTATTGGGAGTGTTTTCTCGAATGTGAGTAAAGGTTGGGCATGTTTGCTAGTCTACCTTGCCACGAAGCACAGAGGTTGACACACAGGGACTTTTCAATTATCCAGCAGTGGTACTGTTCCTTTACCCTTGTGGGTAATAATATGGTAGCTAGACCTTCAAAATTTATGGGTCTAAACTTTGTTAATGCTGTTTCTTTGCTATTCTTTTACCCTTCTTGGTCAGAGCGATGTAATGGGAGCTGCAAGCTTCACGTGCTCAACTTTGGCAGAGAACTTTGGCAAAGTTTTCTGTGGTACCCATGAGCTATTGTTGCGTGTGGGAAGTGGGTGATTGAACAGTAAGATTCATGTGTTTTCTACTTCCCCAGAAGTCTTCGACAAAATACCCATAATTTCCGCAAAGCTGAGTGTGCGTGTGACAGGTGCTGACAAGGCTGGAAAAGTAGGTGCCTCTTCGATTTCTGAGATCGGCCCTCGTGGTCTCTGGGGAGCCCAGCTTTTGAGAAAGCGAGCGCCTCTTCGATTTCTGAGATCAGCCTTCGTGGTCTTTGAGCAGCCCAACTTTTGAGAAAGCAAACGCCTCTTCGATTTCTGAGATCAACCTTCGTGATCTCTAAGCAGCTCAGCTTTTGAGAAAGCAAACACCTCTTCGATTTCTGAGGCTCCGTCGAGTGCAGATTTTTATAAGGGCTGGCATTAAGTTCCAAAGCACACTTGAATCTCCACCAGTAGAAGCTTCATTCTTGCACTTCTAAGATCTTGATTTGTCCGACCTCTTCTCTCTTCAACACCTTTGAAAATGTCTGGCCCCTCCGACCGTCGTTTTGACTTGAACCTTGTTGAAGAGGCAGCCCCGCCTTCTCCAGACAACATATGGCGCCCATCATTCGTCTCCCCTACTGGTCCTCTTACCGTTGGGGATTCCGTGATGAAGAATGATATGACCGCTGCGGTGGTGGCCAGGAACATTCTCACTCCCAAAGATAACAGACTACTTTCCAAACGGTCTGATGAGTTAGCTGTTAAGGATTCGCTGGCTCTCAGTGTTCAGTGTGCAGGTTCTGTGTCTAATATGGCCCAACGCCTATTTGCTCGAACCCGCCAAGTTGAATCATTGGCGGCTGAAGTGATGAGTCTCAAACAGGAGATTAGAGGGCTCAAGCATAAGAATAAACAGTTGCACCGGCTCGCACATGACTATGCTACAAACATGAAGAGGAAGCTTGACCAGATGAAGGAAACTGATGGTCAAGTTTTACTTGATCATCAGAGATTTGTGGGTTTGTTCCAAAGGCATTTATTGCCTTCGTCTTCTGGGGCTGTACCGCGTAATGAAGCTCCAAATGATCAACCTCTGATGCCTCTTCCTTCTAGGGTTCTGTCCAGTACTGAGGCTCCAAATGATCCCCCTCCGGTGCCTTCTCTTTCTGGGGCTCTACCGACTGCTGAGACTTCTCCTAAGCAACCTTTGTGAAGGCTCCCTCTTGTGTGTTTATTTTGACTCATGTATATGTATATATTTGTAGCTTATCGGGGATATCAATAAATAAGCTTTCCTTCATTTCAACGTATTGTGTTAAATACACCAAAGCCTTCTTCGCTAAGTTCTTTGAATTTTCTTTTGTTGAAGCTTGTATGTTGAAGCTTTCTGAGTGGAGCATGTAGGTTGGGGTAGTGTTCCCTTAATTTTCCGAGTGAGGAAAACTTCTCGGTTGGAGACTTGGAAAATCCAAGTCACTGAGTGGGATCGGCTATATGGATCTTAGAACGCCATTGTGCTCGATCCTGTGTCATGTCCTTCGTTAGATCCAAGTACTCTAAGTCTTTTCTTAGAGTCTCTTCCAAAGTTTTCCTAGGTCTTCCTCTACCCCTTCGGCCCTGAACCTCTGTCCCATAGTCGCATCTTCTAATCGGAGCGTCAGTAGGCCTTCTTTGCACATGTCCAAACCACCGTAACCGATTTTCTCTCATCTTTCCTTCAATTTCGGCTACTCCTACTTTACCCCGGATATCCTCATTCCTAATCTTATCCTTTCTCGTGTGCCCACACATCCAACGAAGCATCCTCATCTCCGCTACACCCATTTTGTGTACGTGTTGATGTTTCACCGCCCAACATTCTGTGCCATACAACATCGCCGGCCTTATTGCCGTCCTATAAAATTTTCCCTTGAGCTTCAGTGGCATACGGCGGTCACATAACACGCCGGATGCACTCTTCCACTTCATCCATCCAGCTTGTATTCTATGGTTGAGATCTCCATCTAATTCTCCGTTCTTTTGCAAGATAGATCCTAGGTAACGAAAACGGTCGCTCTTTGGTATTTCTTGATCTCCAATCCTCACCCCTAACTCGTTTTGGCCTCCATTTGCACTGAACTTGCACTCCATATATTCTGTCTTTGATCGGCTTAGGCGAAGACCTTTAGATTCCAACACTTCTCTCCAAAGGTTAAGCTTTGCATTTACCCCTTCCTGAGTTTCATCTATCAACACTATATCGTCTGCGAAAAGCATACACCAAGAAATATCATCTTGAATATGTCCTGTTAACTCATCCATTACCAACGCAAAAAGGTAAGGACTTAAGGATGAGCCTTGATGTAATCCTACAGTTATGGGAAAGCTTTCGGTTTGTCCTTCATGAGTTCTTACGGCAGTCTTTGCTCCTTCATACATATCCTTTATAGCTTGGATATATGCTACTCGTACTCCTTTCTTCTCTAAAATCCTCCAAAGAATGTCTCTTGGGACCTTATCATACGCTTTTTCCAAATCTATAAAGACCATGTGTAAATCCTTTTTCCCATCTCTATATCTTTCCATCAATCTTCGTAAGAGATAGATTGCCTCCATGGTTGAGCGCCCTGGCATGAACCCGAATTGGTTGTCCGAAACCCGTGTCTCTTGCCTCAATCTATGCTCAATGACTCTCTCCCAGAGCTTCATTGTATGACTCATTAGCTTAATACCCCTATAGTTCATGCAATTTTGTACGTCGCCCTTATTCTTGTAGATAGGCACCAAAGTGCTCGTTCGCCACTCATTTGGCATCTTCTTCGTTTTCAAAATCCTATTGAAAAGGTCAGTGAGCCATGTTATACCTGTCTCTCCCAAAAGTTTCCACACTTCGATTGGTATATCGTCTGGGCCTATTGCTTTTTTATGCTTCATCTTCTTCAAAGCTACAACCACTTCTTCCTTCCGGATTCGACGATAAAAAGAGTAGTTTCTACACTCTTCTGAGTTACTCAACTCCCCTAAAGAAGCACTCATTTCATGTCCTTCATTGAAAAGATTATGAAAATAACCTCTCCATCTGTCTTTAACCGCGTTCTCTGTAGCAAGAACCTTTCCATCCTCATCCTTGATGCACCTCACTTGGTTTAGGTCCCTTGTCTTCTTTTCCCTTGCTCTAGATAGTTTATAGATATCCAACTCTCCTTCTTTGGTATCTAGTCGTTTATACATATCGTCGTAAGCCGCTAACTTAGCTTCTCTGACAGCTTTCTTCGCCTCTTGCTTCGCTTTTCTATACCTTTCACCATTTTCATCGGTCCTCTCCTTGTATAAGGCTTTACAACATTCCTTCTTAGCCTTCACCTTTGTTTGTACCTCCTCATTCCACCACCAAGATTCCTTTTGGTGTGGGGCAAAGCCCTTGGACTCTCCTAATACCTCTTTTGCTACTTTTCGGATACAACTAGCCATGGAATCCCACATTTGGCTAGCATCCCCCTCTCTATCCCACACACATTGGGTGATTACCTTATCTTTGAAAATTGCTTGTTTTTCTTCTTTTAGATTCCACCATCTAGTCCTTGGGCACTTCCAAGTCTTGTTCTTTTGTCTTACTCTTTTGATATGTACATCCATCACCAACAAGCGATGTTGATTAGCCACGCTCTCTCCTGGTATAACTTTGCAATCCTTACAAGTTATACGATCCCCTTTCCTCATTAGAAGAAAATCTATTTGTGTTTTTGACGACCCACTCTTGTAGGTGATCACATGTTCTTCTCTC
Source organism: Malus sylvestris (assembly GCF_916048215.2). Lineage (NCBI taxonomy): Eukaryota > Viridiplantae > Streptophyta > Magnoliopsida > Rosales > Rosaceae > Malus > Malus sylvestris. The sequence continues at coordinate 27,849,648 of NC_062260.1, forward strand.
TTCTTAAAGAAGGTGTTGGCTAAGAAGAGATCATATGCCATTGCAAAATCCAAGATAGCTTCCCCATCCTCGTTTCTCTCCCCAAAACCATGGCCACCATGAAAACCTCCATAGTTGCCTGTCTCCCTGCCCACGTGTCCATTTAAATCTCCTCCTATAAATAACTTCTCCATCTGAGCAATTCCTTGCACCAAGTCTCCAAGATCTTCCCAAAATTTCTCATTCGAACTCGTATCCAACCCTACTTGAGGTGCGTACGCACTAATCACATTGATAAGTTCTTGTCCTATTACAATCTTGATTGCCATGATTCTATCTCCTACCCTCTTGACATCTACAACATCTTGTACCAAGGTCTTGTCCACGATGATGCCAACACCGTTTCTCGTTCTATTTGTGCCCGAATACCAAAGTTTAAACCCTGAGTTTTCTAGATCCTTTGCCTTACTACCAACCCACTTAGTTTCTTGTAGGCACATAATATTTATCCTTCTCCTCACCATAACTTCCACTACTTCCATAGATTTTCCCGTTAAAGTTCCTATATTCCACGTTCCTAAACGCATTTTGCTCTCTTGAACTCTACCATTATGTCCTAGCTTCTTCACCCTCCCCCGTCTAATAGGATCAAAATACTTCTTTTGTGTGTCCCGGGTAAAGTTGATAGGAGCATATGCTCCCAAACAACTTTGAGTGGAGTCGTTCGAAAAGAAGTTTCTATGGCCCCCTTGCTCATTTAACACTGCATCCGGGTGCCGATGGAGATACAGCGACCCTTGCTCACTTATCACTGTGCTCGGGCCACACAGCGCGCCACTTACGGGTGACGCCCTAACTTTAGCGCGATTTTGTTCTGGATTCATTTTCATAAGGATTCGACGTGATCATGGAGTGCCGGCTGTCGACTACCTGACGCCCTCCCCCTCCTCCTTTATCCGGGCTTGGGACCGGCCATGTAAGACATAGGCGGAGTTTCTAGCAAATCGTATTCGTTTGAATATAATTTTCTAATTCCAAATAATCCAAAGTGTGAGCCTCTCTCGTTGCATCATGTTGAATCGTTGATAGTATTGCAAATCTCGGACTAACTCGTTATTTATTTATTTTTTCTTTTTGTTTTTGTAGATTGGGCAAACTTGCCTACAGAGGTTGTGGGTTTAATTTCAGAGAGATTGACATTAGACAGAGACTACTTCCTATTCGGTATGGTGTGTAAGTCATGGCATCGTAAAACGAAGAATAATGCAATACGAATTTCTACAATGTCAGACTCGTCATCGTGCCCCGATGCTCTTGTTTTCTACCGGCAACAACGGTGTGTGGAGGTTATACGATGTCATGCGCGACAAGGTCCTTGATTTACAGCTAAAATTATCAAAAAAACGGTTTTGTGGATCATCAAAAGGATGGTTAATAGCTGTGGAAGAGGATTTTACGATAACCTTAATCAATCCGGTGTTTAGGGTTAAGGGCAGGAAAGTGAAAGAAAATTCAATCATTCGTCTTCCTCCGTTCAACCCTCCAAGCTGGGAAGACGTATGTATTTGGAGGCCTAACTATGGTGTTTACAAGGCCACAATTACAGCTGATCCAATACTAGATGCAGACAATTGCGTTGTGTTGGTCATATACGAAGATCGTTGTCAGTTGGCTTTTATTAGACTCAACAAAGACAAAATGTGGACTTACATCGAAGACCTGAGGTTCGTACTTTTCGAAGTTGTTCCGGTTCGAAATCAATTCTACGCTATTGGTGGTGATGAGTCGCAACTTTTATCTTTTGACATTACTGCTCGTTCCAGTTCGGATATAAAATTTATTACTACAAGGAAACCAGACGAATTTTTTACGAGGCTATATCTCGTGAGTGTAAACGAGGAGGAGTTGTTGACGGTTGCTAGGTACATTGATCACGATTATGAACGTGAGAAACGTGTGACAAAAAAATTTGAAATTTTCAAGTTGGATTATTTGAAGCGCGAGTGGATTGAGAAAAAAAGCTTGGGTGATGTGGCTCTCCTTTTGGGTGACAACTCTACCGTTGCGGTTGTGGCTTCGAATATTCCTGGATGCCGGTCGAATTGCATATACTTCACCCATGATGAAGATCGTCAGTCAACAATTGAGTTTGGTGGCCGTGGACCTCATGATTTAGGTGTGTATGATCTCGAAAGCGGAATCGTTGATCCACAGCGGCCTTTCACTTTCAGCAAGCTTGCTATGGAGATGGTGAGCAACAGTATTCGGCCTCCGATTTGGATTGTGCCGACATTTCAGTACTTGTAAAAAGCTTGTTTTAATTTTTTCGTCATTTGGTTTCTTTAAAACATGCCCATTGGCAGATTTGTCTTACGTATAAGAAAAAGCGTACACCTGTGGCCAGCGGTCCGATTTACCGGAAAATTCGACTTTTTCGAAAAATTATCAAATTTTATTAAAATGAAGATCTCAATGAGTAGAGTAAGTTTTATGCCTGTGATCAAGTTCAATTTGGCCGGAAAAAGTCTCAATTTGGCTCGCACCCGTCGGAAACCCTAAGGTGGGTGTTCTTTGATTCGACTTCCTCGGTGTTCCAATGCCCCTACAACTGGTTGGGTCTTGTTCCTGGGTCTAAGGGGAGTTGATTAAGGGTGGTGGTGGGTGGTGAGACTCGCCGGAATGGTTTAAGCATTTTGTGTCGGTTTTCTGTCGGTTATATCCGACACAATTTCTGTCGGTTTTAGAGTATTTTCTGTTGGAAAATTAATTCTCTGATGCAGGCAATTCTGTCGCTTATTAAATCCGTCACTGTATCCATTTTCTGTCGGATTTTGCTTAAAATTTGACAGTAATATATGTTTTTTGTCGGTTTTCAAAACGCCACTAATAACTAGTTTCCTAGTAGTGATCATATACTTGTTTTTCCAATTTTACCCTCACTTTTTATACCCCAAACACAATATTTACATAAGGAGGACAAAATAGGGAAAAAAAAAGGAAAAAAGTTGACAAGAAGGCTTCTCTTAATATAATAGCATAGAAAAAAAATATCCACTTGTTAAGAGAAATTGTCTACACATACAAAGTATGTGCTCTCTGCTAGTTAAAATTAAAAAGACATCCTAAAGAAATGGTTAAATCTTTTGTTCTAATTCTCCACGGACTGTTGTTGAAGTAGAAGACTTTGTAAAAGCCCAACCCGACGCCATTGCACACTCGGCAGCTAAAATTATATCTCGTCTGAAAGCTGATGGAGAAGAGACCACGCAAGCTCTCAAGTCCTTATGTTGGAGACTAAAGGTTCTTCAAGTGGAGGTACCACTTCTTTTTTTTGCCGACATATTCAAACTTGTTAAACCAGTTTCCAAATCTGTTTCCAAGACGTGGCTGTAGGTTTTGCAGTCCTTTTTTTTTTTTTGAACAACTTCAAAACTTATGTTCTCCAGAAAGGTTGTGTTAGATTGAATGCCCAACTTCTGTGATATATGAGATCGTCTTCAACACCCACAAGGGCTAGAATCTCATTTCGTAGAATGAGAAAGTCTATTTTACATATCTATCCCAATCTTGTTAAATCCGCCTTTAATGTTGTTGTTGCAAATAAATGTAGTCTTATTGATGATTAATCTTTGTCGAATTATATTGCAGGAGGCAGTACTTATTGGTGTAGATTCCCTTGGATTTGACTTAAGGGTTTGCTCAGGAACACAAGTCCAGACATTGAGCTTCGCACTTATAACACACGGGTAAGCCAATTATCTTTAATCCATGGCGTTTAACGTTCCATCTATCTTCCGCATATTATTGAGCCATCTCTGAACTCTGAAGCACAATAAAATGTAGTTGCAAATTCCTCTGTTACTCTTTCAGAACCATGAAATACAATATGCTTGTGTTGAAAAGTAGCGTTGCCTTTGGTTTGGTTACCTCGTCTACTGTGTGGTTTCAGGCAACTTCTGAGTACAGTGCTGAGAGACAACTCAATGATCTGCTATTCCCAAGGATGCAGCAGAAACCACAAACAGTGAAACAAACTTAGCAAATTGAACGGTAACGTCATCAACACCTTCAAGTGCCATCATTTGGTTTGATTCTAGCTCGTTTCGTCAAGGTGCCTCTCGGCATAGGTTTCGATATATGACGGTAGGGGTTCCAAAAATTTCTTGCACAGTCCGACCAGGTCATTGTATTGTTTATTGAGATTAAGGATTATGAAATTTCATTATTTGCGAAGCTTGGTGATTCTTTGCCTTGTAAATCATTTTTGTTTTGATCAACTGATTTATAGGTCTCGTTGCCCTTGTTTTAGGACAGGGATCCCAGCCGGATCTCCCCCACCAAGTCCTAAGGATTGGAGATCCGGACTCTTGAAATTTGATCCAACGACTACAATTATTATCACTTTTAGAAGGGTCCCCCGTTTATAGTCATTTGATCAAATTTCAATGGTCCAGATCTCCGGATCCTTAGGATTTCGTGGGGTGAGATCCGGCTGGGATCTCTATCCCTTGTTTTAACCTATTGGATCATAACCTTAGGTTAAATATATATATGTGCGGGTGTTACGTTAAGTTGTTGCAGATAAATGCACAAACGCTACATGTAGAAATTGGGGATGGATCCACACTGAAGACACTTGAAGTGATCCGCTTCGACGACGGGCAACAATTTGCAATCTTCAAATTATATGTTTGGGTATGTCTTTCTTGTAAATGTGAGTTAATTTTGAAAAGGGCATGTAAAGATTGTTAATTTTAAAAGGGCATGTAAAGATTGTGTAAATATTAGGAGTTCTTTATTAGGAAGAATATATGTTTGTGTCCCTTATTATTTCCTTATGGAACAAGGATTGTATTTGTATATAATTGATTATGTAATAATTCAAGTCGTACAATTCTAATTTGGTATCATTAAATAGTTTTCGATTCTCGTCAAAGGTAAATTTGAATTACATTATTGTTAGTTCATTATAAGGCTAAACTCACTCTCTTTCTCTTAGTATAAATAATATCGTTTGCTAAAAAAAAAACAAAAAAACAAAATTTTGATACATTCCCTCTTAGTAAAAATAATATCGTTTGTAAAAAAAATAAAAATTGGCACACATAGCTCCTGTTCTTTTGAATTGTGGGTTCAAGTTGGTCCCGCTACCCATATTTCCCTATTATTTTGAAGGTCATTTATTATTAGAAATTTATCTAGTCACTCAAGTAAACCTCTCTCATCCCAAATCTACCTATTTGTTGCAGAAGGCATATTTTTTAGTGTGACGGGAACACAGGTTGGTACACCATGTATTTTTATATAAATGGTGGAAAATTTTATTTTTTAAGTTATTAACTTTTTAACACACATATTTCATCATTTATACAATAACATATGGTGTACCAGCCTGTATTCCCGTTACAATGAAAAATTTCTTGTTGCGGAAGTAGGAGTGCAGAAACCCTTAATCCTATTCTTTTAGGGAATTGTAAAAAAATTTATTTATAAATAAAGGGAGAGGTTTAATCAGTTAATTAGATTATACTAAGGCTTTTAGCGATCGATAAACATTCTCCTACGATCCTAGTAAAGCAAAAAATCTTGTTGGCTTGCCTCTACCTTTAGCGATTGGCTCCGGCAGACAACTTGACATCTTGAAATTATGGGTCCGGGTATGTTTCTCTCAAAATATTTTATTGTGTTATTTGTGTCGCTTAGCTCTTTTTTTTTTTTTTTTTTATAATTTATTTTGTTCTTTGCGTTATTGTTCTTCTTCTCTCGCAAATCGTATTCGTGTGAATATAATTTTCTAATTCCAAATAATCCAAATTGTGAGCCTCTCTCGTTGCATCATGTTGATAGTATTGCAAATCTCGGACTAGCTCGCAATTTAGTTATTTTTCTCTTTTTGTTTTTTGTAGATTGGGCAAACTTGCCTGCAGGGGTTGTGGGTTTAATGGACCTAGCTTCTCTGCCCTCCCAGTTTTCATACACTTCTATCATCTTCTATTTTGTGCGAACGGTTAAGCCATGTCAATATTTTATATTGATTTTTTTATAGGGATAATAAGATAAAAAGAAATAGTGATATAAAATATTGACGTGACTTGACCGTAACCGCACAAATAGGAGGGAATGAGAGTGTATGGAAACTAAGAGGGCAGAGAAGCCAGGTCCGGGTTTAATTTCAGAGAGATTGACATTAGACAGAGACTACTTCCTATTTGGTATGGTGCGTAAGTCATGGCATCGTAAAACAAAGGATAATGCAATACGATTTTCGACAATGTCGACTCGTCATAGTGCTCCGATGCTCTTGTTTTATACCGGCAACAACGGTGTGTGGAGGTTATAGATGACGTTATGAGAGTATTATCCACTTTTTCCAATCGATTTTGGAAATTTGTACAATAATCATTATAAGCCAAAATTTAATTCATTCTCGTCGCACCACATATTTCAAAAAATTAATTTTAGGGCATTCCGAAGATTTCGCCACCTCCAAATCTCTTTGGTCCCCGGTATAAACATATAGTCATTTTTCCATTTTTCAAAAGCTTTTAAAAGTCAATAAAAAAGAATTCAGGGACCTAATAAATGGTAGGATTACATGTGAAGGTCTTGCAATATTTTTCTTAACTCCATACAAAATACTTCCTAAAACTAAAATTTAAATTCCATTAATAAAAACTGTGAGTTATAACTGAAGTTATGCAATCGATTTTGGGAATTCGTACAATAATCATTATAAGCCAAAATTCGAGTCATTCTCGTCATGCCACATGTTTCATAAAACTAATTTGAGGATATTCCAAATACTTTCGACACATAAAAATATATTTGGGGGACCATCTGTAAGTTTATAATTAATTTTCTATTTTTCAACTTTAAAAATAAATCGCGTCGTCTGTCAAATGGTGTCTCGTTTGTTTGGCGATGGAGGAGATGAGAGAGGACAAATGCCGTTAACCTTAAAGTGGTAAGAGCATCTCCAAAGGAGGAGTCAGAAAGTCCACATGAGCAGTAACAATTAAAAAAAAAAAACACAGCATTAGTGAATTCCAATGCCTATGTGGCATAATGTGGATTGACAGTTTTTTCAAATCAATTTATAGTGATTAATAAATGTTTTTCATCATTATATTTTGTTTTAAAAAAATAGTTATTACAACTATGAAAAGTAAATGATGTAATAAACCCTCACAAAACTTGAAATGACAAACACCTTATACATATACTACATGCGGTTCATTTCATCATACACAAGGGTGGCATTGAGTTGAGAGAAAGAAAAAATGGGGAAAATGGGTATGGGAAATCAGGGGAGCTTCGCCTGTCATTCGAAGGGAAAGAAGGAAAGGATGAAATCTGAAAACTTGGTATGCCGCCTGTGCTTCAAAAGCTTTGGCACCAAGAAAGCCTTTCAAGATCATCTGAAGGACAGACGGACTGCGGCAAATGCTTGAGCTGCGGGTGCTGCTTCAAGATTGAGTCCGGCTTCACCGACCATTTGGCTACACACCTACTGTACCGTAGAAGCAAACATACCAGACCCATACTTAACAAAATTATGTTTGCTTCTACGGTACGGTAGGTGTGTAGCCAAATGGTCGGTGAAGCCGGACTCAATCTTGAAGCAGCACCTGCAGCTCAAGCATTTGCCGCAGTCCGTCTGTCCTTCAGATGATCTTGAAAGGCTTTCTTGGTGCCAAAGCTTTTGAAGCACAGGCGGCAGACCAAGTTTTTAGATTTCATCCTTTCCTTCTTTCCCTTCGAATGATGGGCGAAGCTCCCTGATTTCCCATACCCCTTTTCCCCATTTATTCTTTCTCTCAACTCAATGCCACCCTTGTGTATGATGAAATGAACCGCACCCATACAATTTGAGTATTAATTTTTATAATTAAAAAAAATAAGGGATAAATTAAAATTAATTAATTTTGTTCAGTATGGGTTGGGTATGTTTAGTTTTTCGGTACGATACCTGTGTAGCCGAACTCAGTCTTGAAGCAACACCTGCACCAAAAAAAATTATAACATGTTTGGTACTCTACTTGAATCCAACTTTTTAAACTTAAAAACAATTTTCAAGTTTTAGGCCTTAAAAACTTGTTTGGTATGATTATTTTCAAAAACTGAACTCAAGAATAACTAAAAAAATATAGTCTATTATCTAAAAACACAAAATGTGAGTTTCTAAAGTTTTTAAACTTAAACTCACTCATTTCTTTTCTCTCCCTCCTTCCCTCTCACTCCAAATCTATCTCTCTTTCCTTCTTTCTCTCTCCCCCTCTCTTTTTTTTTTTTTTTTGCCTTTTTCGTCTCTCCTCCAATCCGCTCTCTTCATTTTTTGAGTTATTTCTCTCACTCATCTTCCTCCCTATTTCCTCTGATCCTCTCACTTCTTTCTCTTTTCTCCAATCATTTCTTACTTTTTTTCCTCCTCTCTCCTTTCTCTCTTAACCCCATCTTTTTGGATCTCTTTGTCCGGTTTAAGTTGTAAGATTCAAAACTTTTAAATCGTATACCAAATAAGTTTTTAAGTCTTAAAGAAAATTATTTTCAAGAAAAATTCTTAAGAAATGTTTTGAGAAATTATAAAAAATTTCAAATACAATACCAAACAAGTCATTAAATACTCGCAAAAGAGTCACAGTGCTACCCTCTATATGTTGTTCATTTGAGGTCGCATCAAGAGAGAGAAAATGGGCAAGAAAGCTTCACAGTCAAGCACGATGGGAAAGATGGGGAGAAGGAAAGGATGACCTCCCAAACCTTTGTTTGTCGCATCTGCACAAAGACCTTTTAGTTTTAGACCAAGAAAGGCTTTGACGATCACCAAAAGAGCACTCACTCCAACTCTCTCCAACTTGAGAGAAATTCACTTGAGAAATCTTGCCTTCTTGCACCTCTATACAGAAAACATACATAACATACATACAAATTGGATTAATTATATATACATATATATATATATGATAAAAATGAATTGATTAGTTATGGTTATCTTTGCTGTTTACCTCAAAAATCAAGTGGTTTGTAAATGTCGATTTGTTGGAAGTAAAATTTGCACTTGGAGCACGTTCCACGGTTGGAGTGAGTGCTGTTTTGGTGATCGTCAAAGCCTTTATTGGTGTGATGTGTATAAGCATTTTCCAGTTGGAGTAAGCGCTATTGAAAAAGACATTGTAAGAACTCAAGATTTATAAACTATGAAGAAGGATTCTGAGAGCTTTTTGATTCTGATGTGTGGCTTTAGGATGGATGTAGAGTTTATATGGGAAAAAAAAATGATGAGGTTATAGATAATGTCACGTGGCACGTTGTGATTGGTTAAAAATCTTATCGAAATCTATCCACAAGGATTCTAAAAAGATTGTAACACGTGGTGCCACCGAATTGGTTAAAAATATTATCAAAACTCTATCCATAAAAAATGTACTTTCGGATAACACGTGGCATGACGAGGTTGGTTAAAAATTTTATTTAAAATTATAAATAAAATTATTTTTTATTGTTTTATAAAACATTATATTTTAATACGAATTGTCTAGACTTGTGCACTTGGACCGTTACTATTTACTACTGGCAGTAATTGCCTTGCTCAATAATAGGATAGGCAGTAATTACTTTGGCAATTTAGTAGGTGGAGTTGCTCTTACTCACTCAGTCAAGGGCTCAGTTAAGTGCCAGTTCAGCCATGATTAAGTTAAACAATTAAATCATTAATTTGTATTAATGTTAATTAATAGTGTTTAATTTTTAATAAATTGTAATAATTGTTGTATATATATCCGGAATTAAACCAGTTCAAGTAATGAAATTAGTCCTATCTCTTCGATAGGAAGGTGCAGACCTGTCTAACTTCTCTCTTCTTTGCACATCAACCATGGTGATTTCTTCGTCGCTTCACACTCCGATGATCTTGATTTCTGACGGTAATGATAGGTGTATGGAATTTATCATTTTTTTAATTTTTAATGTTCAATTGGGGTCAAATTGACACGTGGCGCACAACATTCATTATCCATGTGAACACCATGTCACGGATCAACGACAATTCTAACGAAAAGCTTAACAGATGTATGAAAATGTTTTATAATTCTTACTTTAGATAAACTTGGATGAAAACACAATTTTACAGTCATGTAATAATACAATTTTTTGGGTACATATAAGCCCCGTTTGCAACGATGGAGTGTTTTGGATTCGATTGTCAAGAAGTAGCTTCGACTGTCCTAGTTACCGTGTAACAAACGGAATGCTGCAGAACCAGATATCCGGAAGGATCACAAGGCAATGTTTCGCCCTCGAATCGGTTGACGTGCATGAATTCAGCTTGGGATGCTGTCCTTTCCACAGCCATCCACCAGTTTTCATCGTCAGAATCAATGTCTTCCTATTCGTGGAAGAAAATCGGACAAATCAGATTTCAGGAAAACGAGTAAAGATTGGATCCATCCGTTTCACTGCAGGCATTGAGCAAAACTAAACAGAAAAGACACGACGGTAGGAAAAACTTGGACGGATGTTCCGAAAATGTAAACTCACCATATTGCTGATCCATAACGAATTCTGCTTATTCTCGGCATCATCTGCAACTCTAATGGCTTCAAGCCACCATGAGTCTGCAACGCAGCCGCTTGTCATGTTCTCATCACCATAAGAAACAGATTCAGGATCATTTTTATGTTCATGCACCATGTCAGGGATGATTTCCCATGGAATTGGTCGCGAGGGAGAACGATAACCTGTTGCCATCAGTATGCAAGTTGAAAGTGATCACTTGTTGATTACAGGAGATTAAAATGGTAAACACACACACACACACATACATACATACATATATATACAGAAATTGAAATATTTTGCACCTCTGCAGTCAGGATCATGACATTTCTGATAAGCAGCCCTTATCACTAGCCAATAGAATCATCATGCGTATCAGCAGGTTTTGTGTTACATATAAGAAAAAGCACTCAGGAAGTTCCAGACAAAGTGCAGATGTACAGACCATATCAAGCAATACTTTTAAGTGTGTATAAGCAGAAAAGAATCTGAGTCATGGGTTAAGATATCCCACAGCATATTAGATTTACCGCGATTGCTTTTATGCTGTCTGCCAATTCGCTCACGGTATCTATTGCTTGACATGCTATAGACCATGAGGGCAAACTCTGACAGCCAATACCAGCTACGAATTTTGCCTAGAGAAGCAGCGAGTTATTTACAAAGTGACAGCAGAAAATTATCAAACTTTTCTGATGCAGGCTGCAAGGTACAACCTGATACATTTCCGATGGTCGCAACAGATTCTACAAATGCATCCAAAGCTGGAAACGGAGATTTCCCCTGGAAGTATGTTGCTGAAGCACCACTTGTGCTACCATTCAATGCATATTCTTGGGGCCAACTGTAACATTTTCGAAGACTACTGTTTACCTGTAGTATAGTTAAAAGCCCTACTTTCAATATGCTAATAATTAGCTCATATTTGTAAGAATCAAGAGTGTGGAACGGTTTTTGAATCCAAATTACCTCGGTGTCAAAATGCAGAGTCTTTATACAATCAAGATCTGGTTTGCATACTAGAAGCTTCTCACAATCGACATCCAAATTGCAGATCAAGGATGCCATAAACATCTCCTCCTCACACTGCTGTTAAATAACATAACTTTGATTATACGATTAGAACATTATGTAGTCAAGGCAAAATTCAAAACACCACTAACAAAGCTCCAGGGTCCAACTATTATATTAATCAGAAGAGCAGCAATACCATCTTGTTGGCTTTGAAACGCCCAGTAGGCAGAAGCACTGAATTCTTCCCAGCCCTTGATGATAGAGCTAAACGAAAGCAACGATTTCGGGTATATACAGCAGTGTCCACAAATAGTTTACTAGGGTAGTCACAGGAGCTTGAATCTTTTCTGATAAATAAGTTTCCAAATCTTCCATCTCTCTCCCTTGCACTTGAAATCCGTGAGCATATCTGATAATATGTCATCACACAGTGACAATAGTTGATATTTCTACAGGGAATATAAAAAGGAAAAATCGTAGTAAATGCAGCAGATTTCTGTTCATCACAATAAAAGAAGCTATAGGTAATGAAATAAATTCCCATTTTTAAATTTGATCGAGCAAAAGACATCCTAAGAAACAACGTACAAATATCATAATGAAATGATACCTCAGTGACAAATGCACCTGCATGAGAGTTGTCCTTAAAAGCAGTCTTTTCTATGTGAATGATTAGGTGACGAGAGAACTTTGCTGCACGAAAGTATAACCATAAGTGACAATCAACTTCAAGAACCTCGCTATGAAATTATATATGACGTTAAGAAACAGAAATCAAAACCCATATATGGTGTCTATATTTAGACTCCATGAAAATTTAAATGTAGAGATATCAGCCTCATATATAAGGGAAGTAGTAATAATTGTGACCCACCTTCATGAGAGGAATCAAGCTCCAATATCCAAACCAAAAAGAGATTGTAGATAACCAAAATATAATCACAGAGAGATCAGTTTATGTGACACTTGGCAACCAAAATTTTTCTTTCCTTGAATAAACTAACTAATAGAAAATAAAATATAACTAATTAGATAATGTGTCATATTTCAAAAGCATTAAATTGTTAAGAGTGGTCGAATATGATAATAAGAATAAATGCACAAGTGCAAAATGTAGAGATTCGGAACCTATATACGGGGCACTCAACCAAACAAGCTACAAATTAAGAATAGGAACTCTATCCAAAAATCATCCTGTGGGGAAATCATTAAAACACAAACAAGTGACGATTAAGAGTAGCAACTGAATGGGGAATTCATTCAAGCACAAACAAGTCACAACGGTAGAATACCACCCCATGCGGCATTACTACAAACAGTTAGCAATCTTAAAAATAGTAACATTATGTTAGGCATTTTAACAATGGTTCAGAGCCTTAATCACATTATAGTACTGTTTCCATGAAATCATTTGATGTACTTGGCCTTCTTGCATCCTGATTCACAAAAACCCATACAATTTGAGCATTAATTTTTATAATTAAAAAATAATAAGGGATAAAACAAAATTAATTGATTATGTTCAGTATGGGTTAGGTATGTTTGCTTTTACGGTATGGTACCTGAATAGCCAAATGGTCAGTGAAGCCGAACTCAGTCTTGAAGCAACAGCTCAAGTATTTGCCGTAGTCCTGTTAGCTATCCTTCTGAAGACAGCCACCAACACTGCGGCAAATGCTCGAGCTGCTGCTTCAAGACTAAGTCCGGCTTCACTGACCATTTGGCTATCCAAGTATCGTACCGTAAAAGCAAACATACCTGACCCATACTGAACAAAATTAATTAATTTTATTTTATCCCTTATTATTTTTTAATTATAAAAATTAATACACAAATTGTATGGGTTTTTGTGAATAATGGATGCAAGAAGGCCAAGTACGTCAAATGATTTCATGGAAACAGTATTGTAATGTGGTTAAGGCTCTGAACCATTGATAAAATGCCTAACATAGTGTTACTACTTTTTAAGATTGCTAACTGTTTGTAGTAATGCCGCATGGGGTGGTATTCTACAGTTGCGACTTGTTTGTGTTTTAATGAATTCCCCATTGAGTTGCTAATCCTAATTGTCACTTGTTTGTGTTTGAATGATTTTCCTATAGGATAATTTCTCGATAGAGTTCGTATTCTTAATTTGTAGCTTGTTTGGTTTAGTGCCCCATATATAGGGATTCCGAGTCTCTACATTTGGCACTTGTGCATTTATTCGTATTGTCATATTCGACCACTCTTAACAATTTAACGCTTTTGAAATATGACACATTATCTAGCAATTATATCTAATTAGTTATATTTTATTTTATATTAATTAGTTTATTTAAGGAAATAAAAATCTTGGTTGCTAAATGTCACATAAACTGATCTCTCTCTGTGATTATATTTAGGTTATCTACATTCTCTTTTCGGTTTGAATCATCTAACTTGACTGTGACAGTATTGCCAACACTTATCAGGGAAGAAATAGGCGATCGAGTAAGAGCTAATTCTGCAGGAGTCACCATGTTTAATCAACAAATAACAATCACTGCTTCAACTGGAAGGAATCAAGAATCGCAAACAAGAACCGATTGTTTTGCACAAAGTGTGCACAACAATTGATTAGCAAGTAGCAGAAATCTTCAATAAACACACTAACAACCCGTGAGAAACCAACAATTGACTAGTAGAAACTAACAATCAACGCCTCAATCCACAACAAGATTCACAGCAAGACTCACAAAATGAAGTCAAGAAATAAAGAAACTAAACAGATACCTTCAACCAGAGCGACGAACTTCAACGATATCGACAAGCGAGACAAACTCAAGAATCCCCAAATTCTAGGGTTTGAGTACCAACCAACTTCGAGCAGAAAACAACAGACTTCCAGCGACCCAGATAACACTGCCGGAACAAGAACGAAGAAAATCGGAAGCACCGGGATCGTCAGGCGACGACGTGAGCCATTGTCGGCGATGATACTATGATAACAATGCTACTGTATGTAATGCAGAGAAGCAATGGAGGTGAAAAGCACCAAGAACTAGAGAGAGAAAGAAGAGAGGAAAAGTTTTCTGTTTTTCATTGCTTTCAAGTATGACTAACTCCAAGAGCCTTCAATACAATTGTGACACATGGCTATATCCTAACATCAAGTTCATAAAAAGGACAGACACCAGGACTGGTAAATGCTCGAGCTACGGATGCTCGAGCTACGGGTGCTGCTTTCAGAGCAACTCCATGGGAGCCCTTCCCCTATTCGTTATTTAATTTACTATGTAAACAGTAATTATCTTTAATAAACGGTAACTATCTTTTTATCTTCACTATTGCACTTGAATAGCTCTAGCAATAGGTAATAAAAAATATTTTTTTTAAATAATACAGAATAATTTTTTATTTATAATTTCGGATAAGATTTTTAATTATTCTCGTTGCGTCACGTGTTATTATCCGAAAAGATAATTATTGGTAATGGATTTCAATAAGATTTTTATCCAATGTCGTCGTGTCACGTGTCCTTACTTTTTCAAAATCTTTGAGAATAGATTTTAATCAGATTTTTAATCGTTCTCGTTGCATCACATCACATGTCATTACCCGAAAAGACAATTATTGGTGATGGATTTCAATAAGATTTTTATCCAATCATGTTGTGCCACGTGTCCTTACCATTTCAAAATCTTTGAGGATAGATTTCGATTAGATTTTCAATTGTTCTCGTAGCGCCACGTGTCATTACCGAAAAGACAATTATTGGTGATGGATTTCAAAAGATAGGAATTTGATTGAAAGTAGTTGAGAAAATATGAAATTGTGGTGTAAGGTAGATGGTAATGAGAATGTATTTATAGAAAAGTAAAAATAATTTTTTTTTAAAATTTTTCAAATTTTTTTTTTTTCGGATTTTTTACAATTTTTAAATTTTTTATTGAACTAATTAATCTCTGCCGTTGGATTTAAAAAAAAAATTGAATTCCAACACTCCATATTGTGCCACGTGTCACAACGATAACTTTTCTTAATTTTAAAACTATTTTTTCTTTTATTTATTTATTTATAAAGCAGAATAATATCAACCGTTGATCTCAGATCCAACGATTGATATTAAATAAGATTTTTTATTTTTATTACCATTGCAAATCGGAATGTCCAATTTAAAGAGCCGTTGGGATCGAACGGATCGTGGGAAGCCACGTGGCTTCCCAACGGTAACCTCGGCAGACTGCGACGCGGGCCCCATACTCTGATAAGCACCCCCACACACAGGTGAGTCGCACGTGCCTTACAGAGAAAAATACCCACACTGGAGCTTCAAGGCCGAGCTATCTAGCCCTATTTCGTACCCCGTCCCCCGTCCCCCGAGCGCCAGCCCACGCTGGAGTTGCTCTCAAGACTAAGTCTAGCTCCACCGACCATTTGGCTACAAAGATACCGTACCGTAGAAGCAAACATACCCAACCCATACTGAACAAAATTAATTAATTTCAATTTATCCCTTTTTTTTTATTATAAAAATTAATACTTAAATTGTATGGGTTTTTGTGAATCAGGGATGCAAGAAGCCCAAGTAGGTCAAATGATTTCATGGAAAGAAAAATCTTGGTTGCTAACTGTTTGTAGGAATGCCACATGGGGTGGTTTTCTACAATTGTGACTTGTTTGCGTATGAATGAATTCCCCATTGAGTTGCTACTCTTAATTGTCACTTGTTTGTGTTTTGATGATTTCCCGATAGGGTTCTTATTCTTAATTTGTAGCTTGTTTGGTTGAGTGCCCCATATATAGGGATTCCGAGTGTTGTGCATTTATTCATATTGTCATATTCGACCACTCTTAATAATTTAACAGTTTTGAAATATGACACATTATCTAGCAATAATGTCTAATTAGTTATATTTTATTTTATATTAGTTTATTCAAGGAAAGAAAAATCTTGGTTGCCAAGTGTCACATAAACTTATCTCTCTATGTCACGTTATGTTGACGTGGGTAAATGCACAAGCGCTAAATGTAGAGGATGGGGATCCATAAGTGACGCGCTCCGACAACGGGCAACAATTTTTCCATTCTTGAAATTATGGGTTTGGGTAATGCCTCTCAAAATTGTGTGTACTAAAAATAATTCTCTCTTCAAAATCAACCGTGGTGATTTCCTAGCTTTTCTAGTACCATCTAACTGTAGAAAGTATTGACGAAGATATTTTCATTACACACTGAATTGTCAGTACACAGGGATATATATAGTCACAAAGACTCTTACACAAGTGACCTTATCTTCTACAACTAATTACATAAATACCACAACTAACTATTTACTGTTGTAACTAACTTGTGACTGATTTAGTTCTCTCAATACACCCCCTCAAGCTGAGCTTGGGAGCAGTTGAAGAACCAAGAGGAAGCTTGGATTTGAGAGCAGTAAATCGACTCTTGGACAGAGACTTGGTGTGGATGTCAGCAAGCTGATCCTGACTACAAACAAAGTGAACCTTGATGAGATTAGCTAAGACCAACTCACGAATATAATGATAGTCAATCTCCACATGTTTGGTGCGGGCATGGAAGACCGGATTAGAAGCAAGAGAGATGGCTGAAATGTTATCACACCAGAGAGTGGGAGTCTGAGAAAGAGGAAAACCAAGGTCACGAAAAATTTTACAAATCCAAGTCAGTTCAGCTGCAGTGTGTGCGAGAGATCTGTATTCGGCTTCTGTGGATGACCATGCCACAGTAGCTTGTTTCTTGGCACTCCAACTGATAAGATTGGATCCCAGAAAGATATTATAACCACTAGTAGAACGGC
Organism: Malus sylvestris; assembly: GCF_916048215.2. Lineage (NCBI taxonomy): Eukaryota > Viridiplantae > Streptophyta > Magnoliopsida > Rosales > Rosaceae > Malus > Malus sylvestris. The sequence continues at coordinate 27,866,980 of NC_062260.1, forward strand.
GATCAAAGAGACAGCCAGCCCAATCCGCATAGGAGAAGGCTGTGAGATTAGGTGCACCCTTTCTGAACCATAGACCCTCAGAGACTGTACCCTTGAGATAACGAAGAATGCGTTTGACAGCTTGCATATGTTGGTCTCGAGGAGCATGCATGAACTGACAGATTTGATTCACAGCAAAGGAAATATCTGGACGGGTCCATGTCAAATACTGTAAACCACCAACAATGGATCGATACTCAGTGGGATTGGATAAAAAAGGACCACTGTGATCCAATTTGTTAGAGCCAAGGGGAGTGCAGCAAGGCTTTGCACCAGCCATATTAGTTTTCCCAAGAAGATCCAGTAAATACTTTGATTGATGGAGGAAGAGACCTGTGGAAGATCGTTGAATCTCTAAACCCAGGAAGTAGTGCAGTGGACCCAAATCCTTGACTGGAAAGATAGCACTGAGGTCGTGAATGAACAGATTGCATAAGGAAGAGTCAGGTCCAGTGACTAATATATCATCTACATACACAAGCACCATGACAGGAGTAGGACTAGGGAGAACAAATAAGGAAGCATCAGAAGAAGATTGCTGAAAACCAAGTCGAAGAAGAGCTTGAAACAGTTTGTCAAACCAAGCCCGAGGGGCTTGCTTAAGACCATAAAGAGATTTCCTTAATTTGCAGACATGATGTGGCAGATTGGGATCAGAGAAACCCGGAGGCTGCTGCATGTACACATCGTCCTTCAAATCTTCATGAAGAAAGGCATTACTGATGTCTAACTGATTTAAAAACCAATTGAACTGCACAGCAAGGGACAAAAGGATTCTGATCGTGACTGGTTTAGCCACAGGACTGAAGGTCTCTTGAAAATCGATACCTTCCTGCTGATGATACCCTTTTGCAACCAAACGAGCTTTAAAACGCTCAACAGTACCATCAGGATGCTTCTTGATTCTGAACACCCACTTGCAGCCAACAACATTGTAGGAGGATGAGGGAGGAACAAGGGTCCAGGTGCCTGTGGATTGTAATGCATTAAACTCATCTTGCATGGCAGATCTCCAATGAGCATGCTTAGAGGCTTGCGGATATGTAGTCGGAATATAGTCAATATCAGATGGAAGAGGATGTTTGGTAGCTGCATATACCTTGGGCTTGAAGATACCAGCTTTGGAGCGAGTGATCATAGGGTGAGTATTGGGAGGGGGCAGTGATGTAGTTGGTGCAGGGGAAGAGACAGATGCAGTAGACAGAGAATCTATACGGGGAGCAGCAGTAGGAGGAATGGACTCTTGAGGATTGACATTGTGCGGACTTGAAGGAAAACACTCAGAGGTAGAGTGCAATTCTGGAACCAAAGATCCAGGAGAGGCACCAGGACGTTGAGGAACCGAGAACTGTAGATCCATGGGGGCGGAGACAGAGACGGAAGACATAACATGGATGGTAGGAGAAGACTGAAAAGGATAAGTTGCTTCATCAAACTGCACATGTCTGGAAATGTAGAGACGATTTGTGACTGGATCAAGGCATCGATAACCCTTGTGCTGTAAACTGTACCCCAGAAAAACACAGCTTTTGCTTTTTGCTTCTAACTTGGAATGAGTATAAGGTTTGAGCCACGGGAAACATCGACAGCCAAATACTTTCAGTCTTGAGTAATCTGGTGGCTTGAAGAAGAGCAATTCCCAAGGAGAGGTAGAGAGGCCAGAGATTGGCAACCTGTTAATAAGATACACAGCCGTAGAAAAGGCTTCCACCCAATAGAGATGGGGAATATTAGAAGCAACAAGTAATGTACGAGCAGTTTCCACAATATGGCGGTGCTTTCTCTCAGCACAGCCATTTTGTTCAGGAGTGTGAGGACATGTTAATCGATGAAGAATACCATGAGTGCGAAGAAAAGACTCAAACTTAGCACCAATGAATTCACCCCCTGAATCGGAATGCACAACCTTGATTTTATTGCCAAGTAGATTTTCTACATAGTGTTTGAATACAACAAAAGTAGAATAGGCATCAGATTTTGCCTTTAATGGAAAGAACCAACTATATCTACTGTAATCATCTACAAGCAACAAGTAGTACTTAAAGCCACTAGGAGAAGTGATGGAGGCAGGACCCCAAATATCACAGTGTAGTAGTTGAAGACTGTGAGTACTTGTAGAACTGGCAGATGCAAAAGGAAGCTTGTGACTTTTAGCTAAAGCACAATCTGAGCAGAAAAGATCACCAGTAGGTTTGCCTTGCACAACAAGCTTATTTCCTGAAAGAACCTTTCGAAAAATAGAAGAAGATGGATGACCCAATCTTCGATGCCAAATCTGTACAGGAGCTTTGACACTTATTAAAGCCGAGGGTGATGAAGAGATGGGATGACCAGAGCCTTGAAGAGGATAGAAGCCATCTTTAACTGGTCCCCGCAAAAGCGTCTTCCCCGAAACTCGATCCTTTACAGTGGATCCATCAGGGTCAAGAGTCAAGGCACAATTATTATCTTTTAAAAAGTGATATGCAGATAATAAGTTGTGTTTCATAGCAGGTACATGTAGGACATTACTCAACTTAAAAGAAGTATGAGATGTATCTAAAGTAGAGGTACCAATATTGTGAATAGGCAGACCTTTACCATCTCCTATATAGACCTTGTCTTCACCAGTGTAAGGAGAGGCAACAGAGAGATTTGCAATGTCATTTGTGATATGGGAGGTGGCTCCAGAATCCAATAGCCAAGATGGGGATGGTTTGGATGAGTAGTGAGCACAAAGAGCTGCAAGCTTGGCTGGTGGCACTCGTCCAAAGATCTCAGGATTCATCCTGTCAAAGCAATCAATTGCTTCATGGCTAGTTGAACCACATATTTGACAGGTGGTCTTGTGACTGGATGAAGAACCTTGGTTGTGAGATCGGGAGCCTGAATGAAAGGCACGAGGCTGATTTGGACGATAAGGACCAGTGGAGTTGCCACGTGAATTACTAAAATTGCGATTTCCTCTGAAATTGCGATTGTTCCGGCCTCTATTAGAATTGTAACGAGAGGCAGATTGAAGAGGCTGATTATATGCAGCGAAGGCCTGTGAAGAAGGCGTTGGGAGCAAAGGTGCTTGAGACTGAACAGAGAATGCTTGAAAAGGCTCAGTAGTAGGAGTGGACAGAATGTTCTTACGACGAGCCATGGAAAGCTCTTTGGTCAGCAACAGACCATGCAATTCATCAAGAGAAGTTGACGACAACCGCAACATGATGGAGTCAATAAAGGACTCGAATTCATCAGGAAGACCGTGAAGTGTTGCAGCAATGAGATCACGATCAGAAACAGTTGCACCAGCAGCACTGAGAGAATCTGAAATTTCCTTGAGTTGCTGTAGATATTCCGAGATCGATTGAGAGCCTTTTTGAATTGATTGAAGACGAGAACGAAGCTGGTGAATATGAGCTTCAGAGACTCCACCAAAACGTTGTTCAAGCTTCTGCCAAAGCTCTCGAGACGTGGACACCCCTACCGTGAATGGAATGAGATCTTCAGAAAGAGTCGAGTTGAGCCAAATCAAGAGGTTTTGATCTTTTTCAAACCACTGCTCAAATGCCGGATTCAGTGAGCGATCAGGGAGAAGAGGAGCCGGACATGGCTCAGTACCGTCAACAAGACCAAGAAGTTTGTACCGGCGCAAAATTGGAGCAAACAATGCGCGCCATGGAAGGTAATTGGTGCGTTTGAGTTTGATTGGCACCATGCTACCAATGTTTTGGATCGTAAGAGACATATATGAGTTCTGAGGTTGAGGATTTTCAGAGGGATTAGGGTTTGGTAGTGACGATGAGATCGGCGGAGACGAAGAGCCAGATGGGGAGGCCATGATAGACAAGCGCAAAATGCGAGAGAGGAGGAAGAATCAAAGACAGAAAGCACAAGATCGATCACGAAATAAATCAAGAAATCGATCGAGAAAGAGAGAAAACGATCGAGAAAGCACCGACTCAAATATATCACCGACTCAAATTGAAAGAAATTGCTGAGTAAAACTACCAAGACAGATCAAGAACAGTGATCAGAAAACAAAATCAACGAAGAAATCTGATCAATTTGAACAGAAATCAGAGAAGTAGAGCGGAAGAAATGGAGGATCGAATGCCGGAAGGCGATTGGCGATGAAACCATGTAGAAAGTATTGACGAAGATATTTTCATTACACACTGAATTGTCAGTACACAGGGATATATATAGTCACAAAGACTCTTACACAAGTGACCTTATCTTCTACAACTAATTACATAAATACCACAACTAACTATTTACTGTTGTAACTAACTTGTGACTGATTTAGTTCTCTCAATACTAACAAACGGGGCCATAACCCATAAGGACACATGTAGGAAATGGTCGTTTATTCCGTCTTCCACGACGAAATGCTGCAGAACCAAATATCCGGAAGGATCGCCAGGCAATGTACTAGACCTCGAATCAGTTGACATGCGCTAATTCAGCTTGGGATGCAGTCCTTTCCACAGCCATCCACCAGTCTTCATCATCGGAATCAATGTTTTCCTATTCGTCGAAGAAACTCAGACAAATCAGATTTCAGGAAAACGAGAAGATTGGTTCCATCCATTTCACTGCACCCAGTGAGCAAAACTAAACAGAAAAGAGACAGTAGGATAAACTTGGACAGATGTTCAGAAAATGTAGCCTCACCATATTACTGATCCCTAAAGAATTTTGCTTATTCTCGACATCATCTGCAACTCTAATGGCTTCACGCCACCATGAATCTGTAACGCAACTGCTGCTCATTTTCTCATCACCATAGAGAACAGATTCAGGATCATTTTTATATTCATACACCATGTCAGGGATGATTTCCCATGGAATTGGTCGCGAGGCAGAACGATAACCTATCGCCATCATATGCAAGTTGAAAGTGATCGCTTATTGATTAAAGGAGATTAAAAATAGGTAAATATTTACAGAAATTGAAATTTTTTTTGCACCTCTGCAGTCAGGATCATGACATTTCTGATAATAAGAAGCCCTTCTGAGGTCGGCAACGTATATCACTAACCAATAGAACCATCACGCGCATTAGCAGGTTCTGTGTTACATATAAGAAAAAAAGCGTAGGGCAAGTTCCAGACAATACTTTCACGTGTGTATAAGCAGACAGGAATCTGAGTCATGAATTAAGATACCAACAACATATTAGATTTACCGTGATTGCTTTTATGCTGTCTGCCAATTCGCTCACAGTATCTATTTCTTGACATGCTGTAGACCATGAGTGCAAACTCTGAAAGCCAATACCAGCTCCGAATTTTACCTAGAGAAGCAGCAAGTTATTTAAAAAGTGACTGCATAAAATTATCAAACTTTTCTGATGCCGGCCACAAGGTACCACCTGATACATTTCCAATGGTGGCAACAGATTCTACAAATGCATCCAAAGCTGGAAATGGAGATTTTCCCAGGAAGTATGTTGCTGAAGCACCACTTGTGCAACCATTCAATGCATATTCTTGGGGCCAACTGTAACATTTTCCAAGACCATGGTTTACCTGTATCAAGAAAGCATTTGATATAGTTAAAATGCACTAATGTCATTATGCTTATGGTTATCTCATATCTGTAAGCATCAAGAGTATGGAACGGTTTTGGAATCCAAATTACCTCGGTGTCAAAATGCAGAGTCTTTATACAATCAAGATCTGGTTTGCATACTAGAAGCTTTTCACAATCAACATCCAAATTGCAGATCAAGGATGCCATGAACATCTCCTCCTCACACTGCTGTTAAATAACAAAGCGTTGATTATACGATTATTATGTAGTCAACGCATAAAATCAAAACATCACTAACAAAGCTCCAGGTTGCAACTATTATATTAATCGGAAGGGTGGCAATACCATCTTGTTGGCTTTGAAACGCCCAGTAGGCAGAAGCACTGAATTCTTCCCTGCCTTTGATGATAGAGCTAGACGAAAGCAACGATTTCGAGTATATACAGCAGTGTCCACAAATAGTTTACTAGGGGAGTCAGAGGAGCTTGAATCTTTTCTGATAAATAAGTTTCCAAATCTTCCATCTCTCTCCTTTGCACTTGAAATCCGTGAGCATATCTGATAATATGTCATCACAGTGACAATAGTTGATGTTTCTACAGGGAATATAAAAAGGAAAAATCGTAGTAAATGCAGCAGATTTCTGTTCATCGCTATAAAAAGAAGCTATAGGTAATGAAATAAATTCCCATTTTTAAATTTAATCGAGCAAAAGACATCCTAAGAAACAACGTACAAATATCATAATGAAACGATACCTCAGTGACAAATGCACCTGCATGTGAGTTGTCCTTAAAAGCAGTCTTTTCTATTCGAATGATTAGGTGACGAGAGAACTTTGCTGCATAAAAGTATAACCATAAGTGACAATCAACTTCAAGAACCTCGCCATGAAATTATATACAATAGATGACGTTATGAAACAGAAATCAAAACCCATATATGGTATCTATATTTAGACTCCATGAAAATTTAAATGCACATAGACATCAGCCTCATATATAAGGGAAGGAGTGATAATTGTGACCCACCTTCATTAGAGGAATCAAGCTCCAATATCCATTCCTTGTTTCCGATAATAGAATACTTTTCAAGCAGGGCTTCAAAAATGGCTGATATCAAGAGGTCAACCATTTCATCACCATTTCTGTCTGCATTGTCCCTTCTACTGAATTCCAAGTCAAAATAAAGGTGACACGGCAAACCCTGAAAGCAACACATTCCAATTATAGGAACCACAACCTAGAACGGAAATCAATTTTCTGCACACAGTACCCATTTATTGCTTCTATTAAATAAAAGGAAAGAAAAATTGTCACCTCCTGGATCACTTCGTAGTGGTGACGGAACTTGGGATTCATATTTTTATACCTGAAAAAGGAAACGAAAGCAGTACAAATATAAAAAATATAATACCTCATACGGTGAAAAAGTATAAAAAATCGAAAAGGACAAGGTAACCTTCTCCAAAAATCGTTATATGTTGAAACGAGGAACCTTCTCTGTCCACTATAATGATCTTGATAACTAAATACATGAACATTCTCATGCCCTTTGACAAACTGCATTGCTTCATCCTGCCTTGGAAACGTAGTCCACACTTCCTTCCTAAATGAACCAAAAACAATGGTCAAGTCACATTGTAAAAGAGTATCACAAGAGAAAAGAACCTTCTTAAAGAATGACAGTGTGGACAAAGAAATACACAAATACCTTGAAGTCAATCTTTTTTGTGCAGCGAGATCAACACGTATTTCACGTAGGAGTCGCAGAAACGACCTTGATGGTTTTTTGGGGGGCACACCATGTGGAGATCCGTAGAATACAACTGGGGAAAACTCCTTTTGACGATTAAACTTGTTTGGTTTAACACTTGTAGGACCAGACTGAATCAGAAAATCAGCAGGGCAAAAATCAAATTACTGACTCACCAACCGATAAACGCAGTAAAAGAACATTTCAGCTACCAACGAAATAAAAGGTCTAGCTTCATTCAACCAAGAAACAATTTCCACACAACAAGAAACATCGATGGGAAAATTCGAACTTAGAACCAATCAAGAACATAGCATGAATTAAAGTTACTTGGATACAAAAACCATTACGTGCGAATGCTCCATCAAACATATGGTTGATTAATTTGCAGCCTTTATAAAGCACAAAACGAAACCAATTTTCATTGTACATAAGTACCTTGTCGGCGGAAAGTTGTAATTCTGATGCATTTTTCTTTGTGTTCTCTGCTGAGCCTGGAGAGGAGACTTCCGGGGTTTTACTCCTCCGCTTCAAATCGCTTTTGCTTCTCTTCCTTTCCCTCAATGCGGATTCTGGTCAGACAAGAAAATAACAAATCTTGTAAATATCAGTTAACAACTCAACCAATCAAGAACAATGCTTTGATTGAAACCTCTACAAAACACATTCCACAAGCAATAAAAAGAAAATTGAATCTCATACTTCCAATTCGAAACCCTAATTTAACCTCCCAAATGAAAAACATTGTTAATCTTGTCAAGGATTTGATTTTCTTCGTTTTTGATTTTGAATTCTCAGTGGCCAAACAGGGCGGAGGAGAGAGAAAGAGAGGGAGCTTACGAGGAGGAGAGATGCCGCACTTGAAGCACTCGAACAACCGATCGACGTCGTCCATCGCCAGTCGTCCGTCGTCACTGCTCACTCTAAAACGACGCCGTACAGAGAGCTTATTTCGTTTCTAAGCGGTAATTTGAATTTTCGAAAGGAAACCTGAGAATCCCGTTTAGATTCCACAACGTTTTCTTTCCCTCCACTTTCTCTTGTTTCCGCCACGTCAGTTGGTAAAGTGCGTCATTTTTTTAGAAAAAAATTGTAGAAATGTTGGCTCAATTTTAATTTAATTGGACTAATTGTCTTTCAACTAAAATTTATGATTATTGATCTTTTAATTCATCACAATATGCGGCTATGATTCTTTTCAGCAATTCTGTCAAAATTAAAGGATCATTTCTCTAATTGGCTTAAAATTAAGGGATTATTTTTTTAATTAGGTTAAAGTTAAGGAGTCCTTACTATAACTTTTCTCATTTAGTTTTTCATATTTTGTCCTTGTTTTGGGCTCATTTGCGTGATACGTAATTCTTTTTTACAAACATTCTAATGGAATTCACAAAAATAATCATAGATGTACGTTTTGATGAATTTAGGAATTAATAGTTCGCGGATTTTTAGTTAAAAAACGATTTCACCGATTAGAATAAAGTTGGAGGACCAACCCAAACCCGGCTATACTGTACACGACAGCCACCCAACCCACTCCTTACAACCTCCGCGACAGCTTCTCCGCCGGCGACCTCCTCTCTCTCTCATTTTCTCGCCTTCTCTGTCTTTCTCTCTTCTCCTCCCTCTTCCCTCCTGCTCCACCAGAACCAAACAGCCACTGCTGGCAGCCACTCACTCACTCCCTGGCTGCCTGAACGAACTGGAGCTGAGATTTTAAATGCTTTACCGAGCATGCTTACATTGAAACACTCTCTACCGGCCTTCACTCGAGGACTGGAATTCATCAAATTTCCCCACAGGAGAAGCAGTATAGTGGTAGAAGCTGCTTCCGACTGAAGTGCTTCCTGAATTTGCATAATTCGAAATTGTTGTTGCAGAAAGATTGTCACTTTCTTCTCAAATTTATATTTTTCAACGATGTTTTCAGGTATGTGCTCAAAAGGGTCCAAGACCCAGGTACCCAAGAGTCTGGAAAGCCAATAAACGGATTGGAACCGTTTCCAAATCCCTCAAACTTGTTGAATCTGTAAGCTTTTATATATCTTTGATCTTTTTTTCTTCTCAATTTCCATATTTTTGCTTGGTTTTTGAGAAATAATTGTAATAATAATTAAATTTTGTAGATTAAGGGATTGTCAAATGTGAAAGAGGAAGTTTATGGAGCCCTTGATTCTTTCATTGCTTGGGAATTAGAATTCCCTTTGATTACTGTGAAGAAGGCGCTCAAGTCCCTTGAGAATCAAAAGGAGTGGAAGAGGATAATTCAGGTTTGATTTTTCTCCTTCATTGAAAATGTTCAATATGTAACATAGACGTGAGTTAGGCCGGTTGGTCATTTTAGTGTGCCTGCCCTCTTGCGCCTGAGTCCAAATTACCCTTGATAGTTTAGAATATGGCAATGCTAAAGAAAAATGCTCAATGTATAACATAGGTGTGAGTTAGGCCGGTTGGTCATGGTAGTGTGCCCGCCCTCTTGCGCCTGAGTCCAAATTACCTTTGATAGTTTAGAATATGGCAATGCTAAAGCAAAATGCTTGATGTATAATGTAGACGTGAGTTAGGCTGGTTGGTGAGGGCTAGGTCTCCGCTCTCTTGCACCCCGAGTTCGAATTCCTTACGGTAGTTTATGAATGGGTCCTAACTTTTGAAATCTAAGACATCACATGTGTGTTTTGTAGGTGTCAAAGTGGATGCTGAGCAAAGGGCAAGGAAGAACAATGGGGACCTATTTCACACTGTTAACTGCTTTGGCAGAGGATGGGAGGATTGAAGAAGCTGAAGAGTTGTGGACTAAGTTGTTCTCGCAGTACTTGGAAAGCATGCCTCGCATGTTCTTCGACAAGATGATTTCGATTTACTACCAACACGGCTTGCACGATAAGATGTTTGAGGTATTACAGTCCAACCACGTTTTCGTAAACAGATTTATGAACATATCGATTCTTAAATCAATCTATGAGCCGTGCATCTTGTAACACTGTATATACTTGGTGCAATCTGAAACTCCCGGAACTTTGATTGATAAACGGATTCGTTCTCATATCCCGAAAGGCCGAATGTCATGCTAGCTTGTATATTGGATCCTTGTTTTTCATGCAGCAAGGAGTTTTAACTTGTTGGAAACTTTCTCTTGTTGCAGATATTTGCTGACATGGAGGAGCTCGGGGTCCAACCAAATGTTTCGATTGTTACAAAGGTTGGAAATGCCTTTAAGGAGCTAGATATGCTGGACAAGTACAACAAGTTGAAGAAGAAATATCCGCCTCCGAAATGGGAGTATCGGTACATCAACGGAAAACGTGTTAAAGTCCGAGCAAACTATCAGAACAGGTCTGATGATGCTGCAAAAATGCTAAGTGAGGGGAAGGAAACAGTCCGCGGCTCGGAAGAAATGTTGGAACCCGAATCAAATCCAAACGAACACATTGTTGAAGACGAGGAAGTGAACCGGAACTCAGATGAATTACTGGAGGAAGGCGAAACAAGTTCCGATGAACCGAGTGTTCAATCTCGAAACTCTTTTTCACCAGTTAGATGAAGCTGAAGCAAGTTTACGACGTTTCAATCGTCCCTAACCTCATTTCTCATCAGTGTGGGATTGGGGATTGAGTCCTTCGACCGTATCAGTATATACATTGTCTTTTAAGTGGCTCGAATCCGTCGGTTAAATGACCTTAGATTTATTCAAAATTGTAGTTAAGGAAGTTTTATAATTGTATTAGGTCTACGTAAGTATGTAAGTTTTGTAAATTCATGCACTCTAGAGTTTGTCTGTGCCAATGCGTTACTGGATTGAAACGTCATGTAGCAGTGAACCGTTTCATGTAACTCTCAATAATGAGGTTAATTTATGGAAAAAAATAAAAAGGTCTATAATTTTTAATAACTGAAAGGGGTCAAATCGGTTTAGAACCCACGTTTTGTAGTAACAAAATTAGTATCTGTCTGGCTGTTTCAATCCTTTCACCAAATAAATGATGAACGAATAAAACCGGGTAGAAAACTACGTGAAGTTTTGTTTGTTTTAGTCGTCGTCCGAACCTGAACCATCGGAGCCGGAGCCTTGTTTATCGACAGTGCCGTTTGTAGCAGGGCCTTTCTTTTTTGTGTCGATTTGTTGATCCGCCTCATCTTCGCTGTACTCGCTCTCACAATCGTCATCATATTCCTCATCTTCATTCTCTTCCTCCTCTTCAATACCATCCTCCGTAATTGGTCCCTCTTCCGCCACAAAACCTCCCCGGGTACCAGCCCGTGTGCGCTTCAAAATCTTCATCTTCAAGTTTGTCTTTCTATCACAACCAATCCAAGAGTCGCATAGGCAGTAGCATGTCAAATTGTAATTCCCCTCCCCTGGGGCCAGTAACCTGCCTTTTATCAGTCTAGACCCGCTCTTCACCTTCTCGACTGCTTCTTTGACAGCAGCACTAATCTCTTTCATAGTTGCTCCCGAACCCTCCTTTGTGTCCTCGATTGCCTTGGAAGCAGCAGTAATGGCTGCAGCTTCATCCATGAAATTTACCTTCTGCCAAAACCAAACGTTATTGGAGACGCTGTCTGCAAGCAAAAACCAGAAGTTTTCTTCCTTGTGAAACGGGAAGTATGGGGCGTGGGGAAGGGCACCAATCAGTCCGTTGGCACGCTTTAGTGTGACCCAAGCATGAACCGTGACAATGTCACCCTCTTGTATACCATCTTTACCTTCAGTCTCATCTGGAACTTCAATTGATATCGAAGGCATCGTCTGCAATACCATTTCAACATCCTGGACTTCAGCGGATGAGAATCCAGCTGTTTGAGAAAGTACCTCAGCACGATCTTCCACGGACATGTCCTGAAGCTCCTGAAACACTCTCAGCTTCTACAAGCAAAAGAAGAAGAATTAAAGCTAAGATCAAACAGAAAAAAATACTATCAGGAGAAGAAAATGGATCAGCAAAAGAAGTGAAAGAAATGAACTTGACTAATTATAACAGAATGAAGATTTTCGGCTCATTCAGTAACAAAAAGAGGGATTTCACAAATATTTTCAATTTTAACTATCTCATGTAGCAATACAGTACTATAGCCTGCTCCCTGCAGCTAGGCAAGAGACGGATCATAAGTTCTATTCCAGCATGGCATTGTCCAAACAAAGACTGTTTACCTTGCGGGCTATCTTTTTTATAACCGCCTCACTAAAATGTGGCAGCTGCAGAAAGGGGGCAATGCCTTCACTGGATCCTCCAATTGCCTTCCTTGCACTAAGAGGAACAGCCTGCATTATGATCACAAAATAACATGAACTTCAAAATGAGTACCAATTCGTAAGATACAATAATAAATGTCGTCACTATGTGCTTAATTTAATTGCAAACATAGTAAGCATTTTGACAGGGCAGACACCAAAAGCCAATGGATGCACATACTTGCAAAACAAAAGAAAAGAGAAAATTATTTACTTCCATATATTTGTACAACAATACTTAATTAACAAGAAAGCTAAATCAATATGCAACCAGCTTCAAGAAATTAGCCCTTGCGTGATACTTCAGAACAAGATTTGTGTGCGAGGAACAGATGGCATGGTAACTTATGTATAAGCCCACGCAGTGTAATTGTATGAGAGAAATCTTAGATCTTTGCAAAATTAGGATTTCACATTATTAGTGTATTTGTAAGATCTACATGCTTGACAAAAGTGGATAATGGACTATCACCTGAATGATACACTGAGAAAGTTCAACTACACCAATAGCAGGCCTCAGCCATCCCTGCCCCTGGGCATTGCGTGGCATAACTGCTATCTGCATGGAATAAAACATAAGTAAAACTAAGACAACATGGCTTCCAAATTTGGTACAAATGTCATGAGATGCACTAGCACATTAATTTGATCAACTGTTCTCCAGAAATACTAGTAGCAAGTAACCAACTTCTGTACCCCTTCTAAATCTGTTGGTTAATTTTTAAGTACAGTATTGGAACAATTCTAAACACAAATATGAGTGAAGCAGTGCAGGATTAAGGAAAGTCTGTAACTTCTAAGAAGCATAAGCACTTGTTTTCGAGTTTGCTAATAGAACGTAAGATAAGACAGGAAAATGTAGAAATCACCTTCATCAATTCTTCAAGGAGGCGAGGGGCAAGTTCCAGAACACGTCTAAAATCACCTTGCAAAGATGGAGATAAGGATGCTGACTCACGAGTTAACTGTGCTTGAATCAACAATTCTGTCTGCGTAGAAAGTGGCATAAAGGTAGGCATATATCAAGGACTGGGACAAACTTTGCTGATCATTTTGTCTGATATTGGAGCACAAAATACCTTTACAAGGGCTGGATGCTGTTTCCAAAACTTTGCCTGCTCTTGCTTGATATTCTTAAGGTCCAGATTCAACTCACTCCTGACTAGCATAAAAAGCTTCTGAAGGGGTTCATCGTCAGTTCTGCGAACCGGAATTTCAGTATATTCAGCAGCCTTTATGAAGACATCCATTACTTTGCTGTATAATCAAATTATGTCATAAGATCAGTAAAAAGAAAAATTAACAAACAATACAGCTTAATGTACACCTGATCCATCAAAACATAAAAAAATATTGCCCCAAGCATCTGCTTATGTCACTATTCTACTTCAGACTAGCAAGCAGCTGCTATTTAGAAGCAAACAAGAAATAATAAACATATAAAAGCTAATCTCGACATTTCTGGTACTCAGCGTACTCTACTTGATTACCATTGGAATTTAAAACACTACATGAACCCAACTGCCAACGAACATATCTTTGAACAAGTTGAGTACCTGGGAGCCAGAGAAGGCTTCATGGAGTAATCGTAAGTGGATAATGTGTGATGCATGACATAGTTGCCGGTATATTTTGCCGATCTTGAAAGATAGACAACAGCTATCACCAATGGCAATAGAATACAAATACCAACAATCCAGAGTAGGAGTATTCCACTAGATGCCCCATCGATGTGTAGCAGGAACTGAGGAAGAGCTATGCCCATTTGAAACCCCTATTTGAAAAAAGTTGGTTCAATTTCAAAGCAAAATTTGTTCTACTTCATATGATATTGACAAGGAAACACAAATGAAAGTTGCTATCTGTTTTCCTTGAATGAGATTGGCAGATTGCACATTACCTGCCTGCCATCTGGATGGCCATATTTTTCAAAATTCTCACGAGATACTGGATCCGTCAGAGCCTGATAAGCCTTTGATATGAACTCCACAAAGTAATTGTGGGCCTCTAGAAAAAATAATACAAATCAAAATTTTAGTGTATGCTTCATAAAGGCCCCATCTTTCCTGCTAGTTTTAGGTTCAAATGATAGGCATGCGTAAACTGAAAAGTAAAACACCATCAACCTGGATCTGGATTTTTATCTGGATGGTACTGTATGGAGAGTCTCCTATATGCCTTCTTTATTTCTGAATCAGAAGCTCCAGGTTCCAGTCCAAGAATACTGAATGGCTCGAAAACTTGAATCTGAGTTATTATAAAAGATTCTCAGGACAAGCACACGACATTAAAAATATAATATAAAGTCCAAATTAACTAAACTGAAACGGCATGGAAATGTAAAACATGGGCAGGAAGACCATACGATAACAGCTTCATTTATGCCTCAAAATGGCTAAAAATGTTTACCTCGCGGCTCATATTTTTGATGTAATAAACCAGGACTATCATGATAACCCAGAGAAGTATTAATGTCAAGTTACTCCATGTTGAGAAGTTTGAAATCTGCAAATGAATGATAATCACATACATCCAGACCCTCGTTAGATGGTTTAAAACAAATATTTTGGTTTTCTTCTTGCAGTGACTATTGAAGAACAGATCTTAGCAACAACTGAAGGAACTAACCCGCTTGAAAATTGACTTGCGGTACTTTCCTGACCGAGCACACTCAGAGCACTGACAGTGGATGCTCTTTGTTTTCTTGGATGCAGCACGACATAACTTCGTAATTGTATAAGGCACTAGAGGCAGTGCCATTATGGTCAAAATGAAAATTGGGAACAACACACTATTCTCTTCCGAAGCAGCCATGGCAACCTCCCTAGACTACTCCTATGTCCGTATTACGCCTGCACAACAGATTTTGGTTAGAACCAATCAGTTCACAAAGACCAGAGCCGTGACCAATGTGGCATCACGAATTTCAAAACATCTCCAATGCAACGACATTAGGATTCACGATTACACCGCTGAAAACATCATTCGCAGCAATTTCATTTCCATAACGGAATTTATAAAAACCAGAATCAAACTCAAAATTAGGACATTATATGACTATGGCCAATCGGAATCACCGAATCTCGGTGATACAGCCAAAATATGAGATACACACACACACACATACACATAAATACACATACATACACACATACATACACACATATATATACCAAACTGCACCCTATAATTGTGAAGTCCATCAAGTCAATGACTGAGGTAGCGAGCTCACACTCAGTACAGCCAATTGAATACTGATAGTTAATTAACATAAAAAAAAGGCAAAAAATGGAGTGTCAAAGCTTCAAAAAATCACATAAATCAATTCAAAATACACGAACACGTACAATTAAATCAAAAGAAAATATCAAAATTGCAAAAAATAAAAAACGCATGCTCACCTCAATCAAAATTCGATGAACTGAATTTCCAATTAAAAATAACGAAATGAAAAATATATCAGAAATATAAATATATATATATATATATATATATATATATATATATGTATAGCTTGCCTGATAAAATCGGAGGTCGAGATCTGATTCGGAGGCCCTCTGTCCGTACGATGGCGCGATTACAGAGACAGAGAGAGAGGGAAGGTGAGAGCGTTTCTCAGCTGGGGGAGGAGGACAGAGGGGGAGAGCCTCGTTTTGGGTTTTATTTGGTGACGTCTGATCCGTTCTAATGGGCCGCAGCCCAGGCCCAGAATGTTTACACGACCTGTCGTTGTGGAAAATTTAATTCCAACGACATCCAAAATTAAGCAGATATATCTCCGCGTCTCTCTCCCGAGCCTCATCCTCTTCCTTCTTATACACAGACAAAAGCACTTCGACAAATCCATGGCCTCGCCGTCCGAACCACCACACACCAATCAGCAACTCGGACCCACAGTAACGCACCTGGTCCACTCCACCGCATCCAATCTCCTCTCCATCTTTGCCTCCCCCAAGACGACCCCCTCGCCGTCCACGCCCCCGCCGGCAATCCGCGTCGGGCTCCTCCTCCCCAACTCGCCAAAACCTCTCGCTTTCCAGCCCGACTCCAATACCTCCGCCATGAAGGGCGTGGCATCGTCGCCCGAGTCGACCTCCGGGTTCCCGTCAACGGTCAGGATTGCAGGGCTGAACTCGAACATCAAGGGCGGCGGTGGGCCGGCGTTTGTGGGCCAGGTCTTCAGTATGTGCGACCTCTCCGGGACTGGTCTCATGGCCGTCTCCACCCACTTCGACATCCCCTTTATTTCCAAAAGGTAACTCTTTTTTTCAACTTTTACAACAATGGTATTTCATATCATGCATAAAGATATCGAATTCAATTCAATTTTTGATGAAGATGCTGTGTTTGATTTGAGATTATTAAAATTCAGGAAATTTTCAGTGTGCTGGAGATTTTTTTAGCTGAATTTCGTTTAATTTTCATGGCATTTACTTGTAGAACTCCTGAGTGGCTGAAGAAGATGTTTAAATCAATTACTAATAGTGAGAGAAACGGCCCTGTGTTTCGGTTTTTCATGGATTTAGGCGATGCGGGTAAGGATTCTGCATAAACAACTGGTTGGTTTTATTGGTTATTTGGTCAAATTTATTTCTATCTCGGGGTGACCTGCATTCTGACTGAGATTGTGTTGTTAGTTACGTATGTGAAACGGCTGAATATTCCGAGTGGCGTGGTGGGTGCTTGTCGTCTTGATTTAGCATATGAGCATTTCAAGGTAATCCCAGCTTGTACAGTATGTAAGATAGATATGAGAGTTGCAAGTTTTCACATTGGCTTAATTACCCATCTTGCACTAAGCTCACACGGGTTTAGCTTCATTCTGGTCTGTTATGAAGTAATGGGTAGAAAGTGTGCACCCTTGTTGTGTTTTGGATTGTGTCAAATTATAGATTTATCGATACTTATATTGCTTTTCTTAGACTCTTTTTTGTCAGTAATTTCTGTGGTGCGTTACGCTCCTCTTCGATTAATGAGTTAGTTGTTCACTAAATCTTATGCAGGAAAAGCCCCACTTGTTCCAGTTTGTTCCAAATGAAAAACAGGTAGGATATAACAAGTGACAACCGTCTTCCCTAACATTGTATAGCATTTCTCAAAATTTTCTGCTCCTACAGGTCAAGGCAGCTAACAAACTTCTCAAGACAATGCCGCAGAATGGCAAATGCAAAAGGGTTGACGGAGTTCCAGTTTTTAGTGCTCAAAACTTGGATATTGCAATAGCAAGCTCAGATGGGATCCAATGGTGTGTTCTAATGTTTTGTGCTTGCTTCTAGTTTTAGGATTTTGATACATATATATCTCCTGTTCATTTAGCATTATATGAATGATTTCCGATTATCTGAGCTGTTCTTTTTTAGCAAGTTCTGTGCTACAGTCAGATCTTGATTTTCAATGAAAAAAAGTTTCTTCAATGTCTGTAGTATATGGCAATACTGTATCGTTTTCCTTTGTGGTATAAAACTTTGCAATTTTTATTGCCCTTATTCACCTTTACGCTATGGAAATACTGGGCACCTATTTGATTTTTCAACTGAAGGCTGGTTTTTTTGTTGCATGATTACTTGTAATTTATAAGAGTCAAGTTTGTTTTTTGGTGAATTTTAAGTAGAATAGCTGATGCTCTATTGTTATCTTTTGTTCCAACAGGTATACTCCCTACTTTTTTGATAAAAACATGCTTGATAACATTCTTGAGGAATCTGTTGATCAGCATTTCCATTCTTTAATTCAAACTCGGCACATGCAGCGGCGACATGATGTGATTGATGACAACATACCAGCAGAAGTAATTGAAGAGATGGGAGATAACTTATGGGAGCCTCCAGAGGTATGAAATCTCATACCAAGTATTATTTTGATGGAGCAAGTAGTTTGGTGGTGAGACGTGTACAAGATTTTAAGATGAAGAATCGAGAATTGGGTTCGCATCGTCAACGATAAGCTTAGAATTATTACTCATTCCTCTGACATAATTACACATGTAGATGTATAAGTTGTGAAGTTAAAACAATCCCAGTTCACTTTCTTCCTGTTCTCACGTATGTGTATTTTGTTCGTTGCAACATATGTTTCTGGACAGGTTCAGGAAGTAATGGATGAAATGGGGAATCCTGGAATACCTTTGAGTGTCATTTCAAAAGCTGCTGAAATGCAGCTCCTCTATGCTGTTGATAAAGTACTTCTGGGTAATAGGTGGGTACGGAAAGCAACTGGCATTCAACCCAAATTCCCTTATATGGTTGACTCTTTCGAGAGAAGGTACATTAGAATTTAGCAATTGCTTTCTCGAGATATCGAATACCTTTTTTTTAAATTATGTTCAAATAAACTGGCTTGTTCTATCTTTTAGGCTTTTTCTAAGAAAATCATGTTCATTCTGTTGCAGGAGTGCGGCCTCTTTCCTCAGAGCTTCTCAGTCAGCCAGATGCCTTGGCAATGGCGAAGCAGTAAATGATACTGAAGATTCTCTAGATTGTAGCACTTCGGAGATTAAATTAAAGGATGATATTCACACCAATAAAGGAAACAAAATAAAACTCTGGTTTCCTTTCGGAGATTGGTTTAGTCATCTGTGGTCGAAACAAAGGGACCAAAATGAAGAGTTGTCAAAGGAATGCATAGAGCAGAGCTCACTACAAAATCCAAATCTTCCTAAGATTACTATGGTTGGCATTTCAACTGGTGAGGCAGGGCCGATGAGTAAAGCAAATTTAAAGAAGACGATGGA
This sequence comes from Malus sylvestris, assembly GCF_916048215.2. NCBI lineage: Eukaryota > Viridiplantae > Streptophyta > Magnoliopsida > Rosales > Rosaceae > Malus > Malus sylvestris. The sequence goes on from NC_062260.1 coordinate 27,886,239, forward strand.
GGATTTAACAAAAGAATTGGAGCAGACGGATTCAGGAAATGGTTTTGGTAGCGATACAAGTAATGAGTTAAGATTTGAAGATAGAGATCCGCTATTTGTGGCAAACGTAGGTGATTATTATTCTGGCATGGCAAAGACGGGTTCAGCTAGATGGGTTCGTGGAGGAAACAATTAGGGAGCCTCGCTATGAAACCATTTTTGTGTTCTCTTCAGGTACGATAGAGAATATACTATGATACTGCCTCTCCCACCATCAAAAGAAGATACATTGTTCGCATGCCATGTATTTCTTTTGATGGTGGGATGCTGATTTCTCTAAGTTTCTCGTGCATTTTCGATGTAGCATGTATTTCACGATATGTGAACCGACCATTGTTGTAGAAAGGGTAAAAGAGCGTATGTAACAGAATGGATAAGAAATTTGTTCGCCTTGAGTGAAGTAGGTACTGTAATAGATATTTTTTTGGGAATCATAATGAAACATTTTTGGTACTGTTCACTTTTAACGTTAAGAATATTTTTTCCTTGAAAAGTCACTTCTGATACTATTCACTTACATCTTTATTTTGTCATTTTCATTAAAACTATAGTTTTTTAGGGCTTTTCGTTAGTTTTCCTTATTTTTTCCGGATGTGAATCGGGTTTCCATGGATAAGTCCATTTGTTTCTATTTTTTCTGTTCTCTTCTAGCAAATTTGCTTTGTAAAGGCAACTGAGATAATCAATCATAGGCGGCAAGAAAGTTTAAAATATACAACAAATGACAAATGTGGTGGTGTTGGTCATCGTGGTGGAGATGGTTCCCTCGGTGCTTTGGTGTGTGAGTGCCCTCTACAATCTCCATCTACCTCCTAGTGTGTGACACACTTTTCCCACACCATAAAGTGGTTTCTAATGACCTCTTTTTTCAAGAACCAAAGATTTTTCAGGATGCCGGAACTACGATCCGGTATATTAAGTATTATAATACAAGTAGTTGGATATTTGAAAGAAGAAAAAAAGAATTTCAACCAATATTATGACACTTGGTATATTAGGTCGTGTTCTTAGCATGCTAAAAAATTTATCCTCAAAAACCACAAATGATGTTGCTCAAAGCCATGCCACCGTAGTCGTCCAAACGTGAGTGATTGTTAGTTATTAATGTATGTGTGTTTGATCATGAATCAATGACTCAAGAGTCTTAAGAGCGACTGATGATTCGCTAATCGGAAAATGATGGTTGAAAGTCTTGAGGTTCAGACGCAAGTGAGTGATTGTCAATCATTTATGTATGTTGTATCCGATCAGGAATCAATGGCCTGGAGTCTCACAAGTGATTGATGATCCACTAATCGAAAAATGATGGTTGAGAGTATTGATACCCTTCCCTCCTCTTCTCTTCACCAAACCGACCCCCACCCCCCATCCTCTCTCTCTCATGACGTTGGCAGCAATCACATCACTAATCTTCTTACTGGTTCAACCTCCACAGAGACATGAAGCTCAATGGTTTCATCCACAATCCAAAAGTCAACCCGCTTGAGAACTTGTTGGACCAAACCTAAAAGTCAACATGCTCTCCCCAACATACATAGGCCCCGTTTGGGATTGAGGTGATTTTAAAAAAAGCCACTGTGAAAAAAAGCTGAGGGTCATTTTTGTGTTTGGTAAACTGAAAAAAAGGGCTTATTTTGGAAGCTGCTGTGAGAATAAGCTGAAAATTAAAGGAAAAGCTGAAGCTGCTATTTGCTGCTTTGAAAAAAAGCCTGTTTTTTCAAAGCACACGGAGCTACAGTGCTCCTTTAATGAAAAGACACACTATCATCCTGTTTTTTTTTCCAAAAGCACCTTTCACAAAAAAGTTTACCAAACACTCTACTGGCTTTATTTCACAGCCGCTTATTCTCACAGCACAGCCGCTTATTCTCACAGCAGCTTTTTTTCAAAGCACAGCAATACCAAACCAGCCCATAATGCATTCATAAGCTTTCAAGGTCCAAGTTCCCACCACACAAAAAAGATACGAAAGAACTATATCAATCACAAATTCTTTTTCCCTAACTAGATTTGATCCTGACATTAAAATGGAAAGGAAATGGTAGTGGTGGTCTCAAATCACTTTTTTTTCAATTAAAGGTTTGTTTTGCAGACGTAAATTAGGTCAGTGTTCGTTATGTACACCTAAGTTCAAATTATCTCCATTTATAGAAGTTTTAGAATATTGCATCGTAAAAATAAAATGGTAAGGGGCCGTTTGACAACCCTTTCAATTTTAGTTTTTAGCTTTTACTTTTTGAAAACTTAATTTTTTTTTGGTAACTATTTTTAGTTAAAAAATGAAAAATAAAAACTAAAAAGTGAAAACTCAAGGCCAAAATTTGAAAACTCAAATAGTTTTCAATGTTCAGTTTTTTTGAAAACTAAAAGTAGTTACCAAACAAAATTTCAGTTTTAAAAAAAAATTGGAGGAAAAGAAATTAAAAACAAAACAATTATAAAACGGTCCCTAAAGTTTTGTTATGCACCCTCTACTTATTATTTTGGAAGATTGGTGTATGAATAGCTGCTGCTTGCTGGAGGAAGTTATGTGTGCTTCATGGAATTGATTAGGGAGAACTAGCTAGTTGGAAAAAAAAAATTCTTCCAAATTTTCAACCTATTGTATTATAACACTTGATATACTGTGCTGTATTTTCGGCACAATGACAAATTTCTCTCCAAATAAACGAAGGCAGCCCTGTCATTTGTTACATCTTTTTGCAGTAATAATTATTGCGTCTTTATTTAAATGTTTCCTGTTTATTCACATTAAAAAAAAAACACAACGATAGTTGGCACTTCTGGAGTCGATTTTAGAGTCTAATGAAATAATTAACTAACAATATGAACCACCATAACAAACCATTTCTTCCCAAAAACTTGAATTCTATTGAGAACCATATCCTATAATCAAATTGGGATGTGCTATCCACACACCCTAAATTACTTCTCACACACCCCTTGTTAATTTATGTCTGTTGATCTTCTTCAATTCATCCGATCCGACGGCCGAAAATTAAAAATATGTGTGAGAAGTAAAATGGAATGTGTGGATATCACACCCCAATCAAATTATACTTAGACTAACTACGAATTTGCATTCACTAATTATATCCACTTACTTTTAAAAAATAATTAAATTTAATTCTCGTGAATAAAGATAATGTATATTTGTGATGAAAATTTGAGTTACGGTAGCTTTATGTTAGTTGTCTCATAGACGTTGCAAAGAGTCATCAGATACCCTTATGTAATATCTAATCATTGATTTTCGAGACTACTCAGTAATTTGAACAACAACAAAAAAATCATTTTAGTAAGAAAAAACTACATTACTCGAATTGTTTTATTTTTATGTTTAAGAGATTCCCACATTAAAATAAATAAAAAATTTAGGATGATTTTCTTATTTTATCTTTTATCGAAGTCTAAGATACTCCACACTCTGAAAGGCATGACTAATCTCCAATGAAGCTCGGAAAAGTTAAAAGCATTTTAGTCCATCCTTCACCATAATCAAATAACACACGCCCTCTTAAAATTTACAACCAGAAAATCACTCGTGTTTTTGTACGATGATTTTGTTATTCTGTAATCCATATTTTCAAAACATTAAAATTAAACCCAGCCTTGACGGCCAAGATTTCTTAATCCAACTAACACCAGCACATCAAATTCAAATAATATAAATGGGAGAAGAGACAAAAACTTGGTATATAGGAGAAGAGACAAAAACTTGGGAGAGGAACATTGTCATTTACCTTTCTGTCCCTACTCCATACCAGTGGATTTATGCTTTATGCAGGACCCCACCACCCGTGGGACCAGATTCCAGAATTAGGATCGTTGGTGGGGTGTGCTTGATGAACGGTTAGGATATTCTCATCTCCACGTGCGGATCACGCGTTATGGACTTTTGCACTTAGCTTCTTTTTTTCTTTTTTGGGTTTATCTTTGTGCTTTTTAATTACTTATAAAGTGCAAAATGCCAAAATGTGTGAGATTTTTTGTATCATTTTTAAGGTAACATAATAAAAAATAAAAAAAGAACAAAGTGCAGAATTACGGTTTTTTTTCCATTACAATTAATTTACATTCATGAACCTTGGCTAAACCCTCCGAAAAATTATTATTGCGTTCTAGAACAATACTTTTTTTCAATTACTTTTTTCACCTATCACAATGTGATATTTTCTTGTCGATTTCACCGTGTCATAAGTTTTGGTTCATGAGAGGGTTCTTTTCTTTTTCTTGACTAATGGACTAAAGAAATTCAAATTTTAAATTAACGTCAATCTGAGATTTGAAACTCAAAACTTCATCCAATACCGGACAAAAACCAGTTTCGAATTGGATGAGTGAATAATTAAGTAGAAATTCAGTATTAGACCAAATGGTAATCCACACAATTCGTACTAATATCAAGTTCCATTGCATATGTTATGATAAATACCAAAAAAGTAAAAATTAGTAACAAATGTCCGAATAGAAAAGGTCGGTCATGCAAGAGATTTGTAGATGAAGCAGTTAAGAGAACACACAAAGTTCTAGGTTCAATTCTCATTTTCTCAATATTGCTTGTATAAAAATGTGGGTCCAAAAATTTTGGAACTAAATTATGTTTCTTCCATTATTTCTACAAATTCTCTATCTTAACCATTGTTGATTATTCCTACTAAGTCGTCAAGTTAGTTTAAGATCAATTCATCTTAGGCTTTTTAACTAAAATGGTCCATGACAATGGCATAATTCCTCATTTTGATCCCTGATATTGAAAATCAGTAGAAGTACAATTTGGTCATTCCGCGATAAATCTGTTAATATCCTTGTTAAGTGGAGGTTTTGGTTTGACAAAAGTACCTTTAAAAATGTGGTCACCCGGCTATTTACGTGACAATTTAATAAGGATATTGACAATATTTTATAGGGAATGAACAAAATGATTTACGTTAGATAAACTCAGGGACCAATTCTATCGATTTCATTGTCAAGGACTAAAGTGAAAAGTTATGTCAAAAGTCATCATCTTATAATTAAGGGGCTCATGCTGCTCCGAAACTGCTCAGTATAATCTTCAAATTAACTGTCATTGACTCTTTAAATGAAACATAAACATTTTTGTTTGTCATGTTATGTTCTTTCCTTTTTCATATTTTTATCAAATTCGTACGGAGTTGAACTTGAATGCAACAAGGCGGCCGACATAATGCCTTGCCAACTGACTTAACCCATGTTGTTCTTTCCGTTTTCATACTTTTCATCAAACACGTGCACAGTTGAACTTGAATGCAACAAGGTGGCGAACATATGCAATGTCCTGCCAACTGACTTAACCCATTATGTTCTTTCCTTTTATACTTTTCATCAAAAATGTACACAGATGAACTTGAATGCAAGAAGGCAACAAACACAATGCCATGCCAACTGGTTTACCCATTTGCAACTCTATCCTATAGATAAAAATACTTAAATGCTATTTTGAATAGAAAAAAAAAACCCTATGACCCAACTATTGTCACACTATGTATCAATTTAAGTGTTTATCACTAATATTAACAACTATAATGAGTGTGTTACATTAATGCCACAAGTGAGAGCCAGCTCAATTTCATGCGAAAGAGTTGTTTGAAAAAACAATTTATCAAGCCTTCCTTGTACCTAATGACAAATACTATACACATTTAAACTATGGTTTCATATAATATATGAATATATATACACAATTTGGTAATATAAAAATGGAGAATAGTTTAACTCAATTTTCCATGACATAATCCTAAATTAATAGCAAGCATGAATGTTGACAATGTGGCAGCATTGCTGTTGTCTTGTACCTCTTTACCAACCTCAAACGTTTTTGATCATATGCCGTTCAAAAGGGAGCTGGCTGGGCGAGCGTTATGCAGAGATAAAACCCAGCACTCCATATACCCTCCAGTTGTAGGGCATGCTAGGGCCGTGGTGCACAGACCGTTTGCTCGCATGGTGGTTTTCTAACGCTCACACACGACGGTTTCACACTTCGACAGCCAATCAGATTTCGACTCGGACGGGCATATGTACCAACTGTCAGTGCCTTTGCCACCGTGTCCGGCCCCGTCTTTGACATTTTTACAAAAGTCAATCAAAAGCCACGGTTCAAAAAATGCATCAAAACCACTTTCTTTTTACTGTTCAAAATTTTTTTTGGGTTTTTTTTTCTCTCTTTTTGGGTTAAATTAGTACTAAATTTCAGTATAAATAATTAAACAATTTACCAAGTCAGTGCGCCATTTCCTCTCACTAGCTACAATCTTACTTTGTCCATGTCTGTGCTTGTATCTGTGTCTGTGTCTCTCTTCCTCCAAGTCAGCGCCGTCCTTTGAACCTCTCCTTCCTTATAGCTGCAACCAAAAACCACGACAAAACACCGCAGCCGCTGCCGTTCTGAAAATGGCAGATGATTGGGATCTTTACGCCGTTGTAAGGGGTTGCAAATCAACCGCCCAAACCACTACAAATACCACCGCCGCCGCCACCACCGCGATCGTACCCACAACCCCTATCCATACACCGTCGGATGAATTCGCAGACGACCCTTTTTGGGATTTGTTGATCAGTTCCGACGAGTTAACCGATCCGTTGTTCTCTTTTCCCGATCTAGACGATCCCAAAGACAATGATTTGCAAGAGCAGCAACAGTCCTTTTTCCCCAACCCCACCACCACCAACAACAACAAGAACAACAATCCTAGCACTAACAACACCACCTTTGGACCTAATAATATTATTCCAATTTCCCCCACTATTTCTGACTTTGGAGGATCTAGTGGTAGTGGCCAACATCACCTCCAACAACATCAACAGCAACATCATGCACAACTCCAACAACAGCTGCAGCAGCAGCAGAACCAGCAACATCATTTGATGCCTGATCATTTCACCCGGGGAATACCGGCTCCTGCTTTTCGAGGAATCTATGGCCAACAACAACAGCAAATGATGCAGCGGGGGTATCAAATTCTTCAACCCCGGCAGCCCCAAAATCAGCAGGGATTTATGAGGCCCGGGTCCATGAATCCCGCTTATCCTCTTCCTCGGCTACCAATAACCATGCCATTGCACACCCCTCGCTCTCAAAGAAGAAGGTATATATACTCAAAATTTGCTATTGAGAAATGATTTACGCACGCCTTTTCTTTTTCTAACTTTTTTGACCTTTTTGAACTTTTAAATTGAATAAATTAAATGATAATTAGGAGATAAAAATAAAAATTAGTGTTGAGAAAGAAAAAAAAGTGCACATAAATCGCTTTTAATTCATCTTTGTTCTTGTTTTTGCTTTTTTCACATGATGTGAACTACATGAATTGATTCACAGGAGAACCCAGCAAAATAAAAAGGTGTGTGAAGTGAAAGCTGAGGATCTCACGGCCGATTTATGGGCGTGGCGGAAGTACGGCCAAAAACCTATCAAGGGTTCTCCACATCCAAGGTATGTAATTAGGTTAATTTTCCACGCTCAATTTCTCCTTCCCTTTTCTTTGCGATTTTCTCTCTGAGTCATGATTCTTTACAGGAACTATTACCGATGCAGCACCTCAAAAGGGTGTGCGGCGAGGAAGCATGTGGAGCGGAGCACGACGGATCCCAACATCTTCACAGTCACATACTCCGGCGACCACACTCACGCTCGCCCGACTCACCGGAACTCGCTTGCCGGTACCTCCAGGAACAAGCTGTCAGCTGCGTCTAAGTGTCAAAAGCAGCCAATTAACAACGATTCTGGTTCAGCAGCTGTTCCCAACCCCTCGTCTCCCACCACCGGACAACCCTTGACAGTCCAAGCTGAGGCTGTAGCCAATAAGGACAATTCTGACAATTCACTTGACAAAGAAAATGACGAATTTAATGATGACGATGAGGAGATGGATGAGACCGAGTACGGGGATGAGGACGAGGATGATGATGTTGTGATCCCGGACATGGACATGTCGGATGAGATATTCTTGGGGCAGAAGGAACTGGGTAGTACTAGTTCTAGCGGAAGTGGAAGTTCTTCTATGGTGGGTGCTTCCGGTGATAATTTTTTGGATAATGTGCAATCAAGTTTGGGGTCTTCTTGGACTGATGCTAATTGCTCCTCCGCTGCCGGAGCAACCGTTGGCAGTGGTTGCTATTAGCCAACAAGTAGGGAGGATGCATAGGGTTTTTATTTAACCTTTTATTATTGTGTTAGTTCTATGAGAGATAGAGAAAAAGAGAGACAGGGTTCTTATATTATTAGATTGTATAGAAGAGACAGAGAAAAGAATCTCTTCCTTCTTCCTCATAGAGTTTCAGCTGTATTTATCTCTTCTTTTAAATTGAATATGAAGGGTTTCTGTTTTTCGCTAAGGATTACTTCTGGTGTTTAATATTTAATGAGAAAAAAATATCTTATCTATAACGATTAACGAATTTATTGACTTTCACCATAATCACGTAAAAGTAAAACTAATTCACGTACAAAAATACGATTAGTCATATCGTTATTAGCTAGACGTTTATAACTGATATATCGACTTCAAAAACTCAGACACGCGTTTCATTTTATTAGAAAGAAAACTATTTATAACTGACTTACTGACTTCATCGTATTCACGTAAATTCATCCACGTGGTTAGATATGATCGTAGCATAATCATTAAATTAACATGATATACTTAGGACATTACGCGTGGCAGTTTTGCTGGAAAAAAAATTTAGATACGCGTTTCATTTCTATAAATGATTATTTGTCGACAAGTTCATTTATATAGATGGATATAATCAATTATATCATCATTAAACGATGTTTATATAACATTTAAGGATGGTAATTTGGTAGAAAAAAAAACATTAGGCATGAGTTTTGTGTGTTCTGAAAAACTAGTCTAACAAATGTGATTAAGGATGACAAAACCCTCATCTCTTAATGATGATGTAGTGAATATTTATACGTAACCATGCATGGATCATGAGGTGGTATGAGTTTGATACTTGTTGCGTTTGTATATTTACTTGTATGCACTTTGCCTTGAACAATTTCTTCCACCACATTCATGATATGATATATAATAAACATTTAACTAATTGCATGAGAAATATAAAAAATATTAATATAATGAGTAAGTATTATTAGAAATTTAAAATCTTCAGGAAAAAAAGACAGTACAATAAATAACAAATTTTGTTAAAGACAAACACAGCCTAGAGTTATGTTTTAGCGATCTAGGGCTCATTTGGAAAGTGCTATTAATTGAAAACATTTTTAGAGAAAATATTTTTGGATTTCAAAAGCATTTGAAGTGTTTTTTTCACGATTAACTTGCATTTTTATTAAGGATTGGTTCCAAAACCATTTTATATAAAAGCGCTTCCAGACATTTAAAAGTCATTTTGAAACAATTTTCTATACTATATTTATTATAGATACCCTTGTTTGTTAAGTGAGAATTTTTTCCTTTTTTTTTCTTCTTCATATATATAACGATTATATTAAAAATTTAAACGTAAAGGGTCAGGCTAAACCATCACAATAAGTCATCAATAATTGATATCAAACTCACTATTCATGAAAGGTGAACTTAATACTTCTTACTTACAAGTGAGAAAAAATTGTTTACTAAATCATTTGAAATTTAAGGTTATTTTTGTAATTACCTACAATCCACTTTTGTTTTTGGTATCTTTAATTTTCTCTCCCTTTTATGTTATGGTATTTATGACAATATCCAACAACAAAAATTCTTATTAACTAAAGTTTCAATACTTTCTTAAGAAGAGGTGAAAAATCTGAGTGGATAATGAGTTAATACTGCTTTTTAGACAACATTTATTATCGATACGGTTATTTTTTTTTTTAATTTCAATGCATGCATGCATGGAGACCACCTATATTAGTGAAGTGGTCAGTAACATCTAATTTTTAAGGTAATAATTTTGTTTGGGAAATTTTTTGTACTTTTAGAAGTTGTTTATATCCTTCGATAAACCGTAGTCTAAGATATATGTCATCCCCATGGTTTAATTAGTCACCCGTGAACCGCTCCGGTTCAGTCTCCTTTGTCACGAGACAAACACTGGATTCTCTCGTTGTCTGTCCACATAAGAGGACAAAATTCGGGTGACTTATTGGTAAAATAATCTCATTGGATATTTAAGGATTAGAATAGGTCAAATATATTTTACTTAGGGTTTTGTCTTTAACTTTAATTAGAAAATATTATTGAATATTTTATGTGGAAAAGAAAACATCCAGGAAAGTGATTTACTAAATTTAGGGCTTGTTTGAAAGTGTTTTTGAAATGGTTGAAATTATTAAAAAAAGGGCAAAGAAAACAAAACAGAGAGAAGTTTTTCCTTGAAACACGAGGATAGGGTCGGTGAAAGCGTTTTTAGTAAAAAAAAAATTAGAATAAATTATTAGTAAAAATGCAAGTGAATTATGGAAAAACACTTCAAGTGCTTTTGGAACAAAAATTCATTTTCTCTACACTCGTTTTTTAAAAGCACTTTCAAATGAGTCTTTAGCCTCTCACACTCTCCTTTGTTTCTTACACTCCTCTATTTAAATTTGGTCGTCAATTCTGTTTAATTTATTCAATCCGATGGTGATAAATAAAGAAACTTGCGTGAGAAGAAAAAATAAGTGTGTGAAAATCACTTTCCGACGTATAAATATGTGCAAGTGAATTATAAATTATTGATTGAGCATCAATCCTATATCATAAGCAATGGGGTGTGGTTGCAGAAAAATACGACGAATTTTAATGGTGAAGCAAGTTGCTGGTTTATTATGTTTAAGTATGAGGGACCATGTCTATAACAAAACGAATAAATTATAAAAAATAAAAATAAAATAACAAGAGTCCTTGTTTATTAATTGTTATTTATATCTTAAATCTTAATAAATAAGAGATGTAGTACTATACTTATTAAATTAATCATTGATATGTGATGAATTATTCTTGTGGTTAGAACTTCCTCTTTGACACGTTGTGTTTCAAATTTAAACTTTTTCCACTTTAATTATAAATTAATATAAAATATCGTTTGTATTAACGAAAATTCCCTCGACCATTCGTATTTGGGCTCAGGCCCAAAGTCTACTGCAGGCCTTGATTGCTTTTACATGATTGGGCTCATGACGACGTGGCAACATCAAATTACTTGAAACCCGAATTCTGAAACCATATCCGTTTCCCAAAACGGGTTTTTACGGCGCGCGAGTGTGAGCTACGAGAGAGAAGAAGAACCGATCCGACTCGGAGCTTTCAAATCGCAGAGAGAGAGAGAGAGAGAGAGATTCGAAAACATGTTCCTGCGAGCGATCGGACGGCCGTTGTTGGCCAGGGTGAAGCAGACGACAGGGATTGTAGGGCTGGACGTGGTCCCCAATGCGAGGGAGGTCCTAATCGAGCTCTACTCCAAAACCCTAAAGGAGGTCCAGGCCATCCCCGAGGACGAAGGCTACCGCAAGGCCGTCGAGAGCTTCACGCGCCACCGCCTCAATGTCTGCCGCGAAGAGGAGGACTGGGAGGCCATCGAGAAGAAGCTCGGCTGCGGCCAGGTCGAGGAGCTCATCGAGGAGGCGCGCGACGAGCTCACTCTCACCGGCAAGATGATCGGTCAGTACAATTTATTATTTTTATTGCTAGTTTTATAATTTACTTAATTCTTTATTCTCGTTTTTGAAAGAAATGAAATTGAGAGTGGTTATTTGTGTTTTGGGATTGACATGGGCCATGAAAATTGGAATTTAGCTCAGAAATGTGGTTTTATTTTGGGAAATTGAGTGCTTGTTTGTGATTTCGACATTTTTGCTTAGTTTGGTTGATGAGAAATCGAAAAGTAATCGAATTGGAATTAGAAAGTTTGGTGATTAATCTGGCCTGTGTAGTTTTGTTTTGTGATGGTAACTTAGTAAGTTGTTCATTTCTTGTAGTGGAAATTAGGGGAAAAGTGAGCGAAGTTCATAAATTCTTTAGCAGTCGGGTATTTTGTTTACTACGTCATGAAACGAAAGGTGGGTACTTGATTTTATCAGTTCCGAAGAAACAATGATTGCCCGAGAATGCTGGTTGTTTGTTAATGCATATCATATGGGGTGGTTAAAGAAGAAAAAAGAGGGTGGCAGGGGGAGTGGAGGGTGGTGGTTGCGGTGAATGGACACATTTGAATCCAAGCTCAAGTGGAACATATAATAAGCAAATCTGTTTTCTTCACTTTGAAGCATTTCAAACTCTCGTTCAATGTCCAAAGTAGGAATCTTTGTTTGTGTGAACTGTGAACTATGGTTTTTACCAGCCATTGTGCACTTGCATGCTTCAGTTAATGCTGATTTTTTAGTTCTTCCGTCTCAGAGTTTTATCATTCTGATGTTCAAACTGATGTCTTTCTGTTGCCTTTATATGAAGTTCTTGTTTGAGCGACATTTTGAGATACGATATACAATGGATTGTTCGTAATAGTTTGCATTCTGTATTGACTTGCATTGCAGAGTGGGATCCATGGGGTGTTCCTGATGATTACGAATGTGAGGTGATCGAGAATGATGCTCCAGTTCCCAAGCACGTTCCTCTGCACCGACCTGGTCCTCTTCCTGAGGAGTTTTACAAAACGCTGGAAGGCCTTACTACAAACCAACCAAAGTTGGATGAGGCTAAAGTCACCTCTATTGGTTCAGACGCAAAGGAGTAAACCATCCGTCGGCATATGCTTCTAGGTACTCTGGATTCCAGATTTGAATTGAAGTCTTTTTTCTTGTATTCTCTCCTGTTTATTGCTGGTGACAGTGCCTGTTTGCTGGGCTGTATAAATTTTAATCATGGGAGGAACGCTTGAATATTTCAATTTCTGCGCTTGATACCATTGCGATGTTGTTTACTTAAGTTCCGTCCCTGATTCCCATTGAGAATGAATAATGTAACACAGTTTTAGCTCTTCGAGTATTGGCATTGGGATTGTTCGTGGTTTTGGTGTTATGAACGATCTCTGGTTCTTGATTTTGATCACACAATTGCATAGTTATAAACACTTTGTTGTGGCTTTCTGAATTCTTGTAATTTTACATATTAAAACAACCAGAAAGCTCCTCTGCTGCATATACGTATACACTTAGATGCGCGTATGGAGGCGTTGCATGGTGTATTGAGAAGACCGAATGCCACAGCTAACTTCTCACTATGACATGATGAATCTTCATAGTCTGATACGGGTATCCTCTCTTCTTCAACCCCTAAACCCTTCCTTCTTTAATCCCCTCTCCCTCATTGCCTGTCGTGTACTTTCGGCTAAATCCGGCGGACCAGAATCATCATACAAACTTGCAAGCAGCACGTAAAATGCTGCATCAGACGGGTCAAGCTCCATCCCTCGCCTTGCTGTATATTCCCTGGGGGCAATGTTTTTATCTCCGTAAATGCTCTCAAAGGTCGTACTTGGTGCGATGGCAAGTGCCTTCGCCCATGAGCGGTAGGTCTCGGGTTCGAAACTTGGGAGCAGCCTCTCCATAAATAGGGGTAAAGCTAGCCGACATTCACCTCTTCCAGACCGTGCGTAAAGCGGGAGCCTTGTGCACTGGGTACGACCTTTAAATGCTCTCAAACCATCTTCTACGAGGTCAGAAAACATTTCGTGTACAAGTATCATCCTCCAAGCCACCGTTGATCACCGTGAATGAATCCAAGCTCGACCGCATACGTATGGATTCAAGTCCTGTAATCCAACTCTCCGGCAATGAGCATGATTTTAGGACACTTGAGAGCGTAAACTCATATGGGCACTGCCCCGGAAACAATCGTCGAATCGAAGAATTCAAGCGAGACGTGATGGTGTCCGTTCCTGACATAAGCAGACAGCACCCCAGTCCAGGATACAACTCCAGAGCACGCATAGAGAGACAGCAGGTTGTTGGCTGAGTAGAGGTCGTCGTCAAGACGCGGTTTGGTAATTGCACTGCGGACACAGATGCCCCCTGGCCGGGACTGTGAGTTGCACGCGGAAAGAACGCGAAGGCAACTTTTTTCTGAAACAGTAAACTTCATTTGTGTTGACAACGAGCCTGGTGACTTCTGTTAGAGGCATCAAAGTTCAGAGCCTTTTCGAGTAGTTGAGTTTGAAGGAGGAAAAGACTAAACAGCGGTTTAACTATCGCACTTAGTAGAAAACTAACGGTATTATATTGGAGAAATGTTTGAACGTGATGAAAACACAATCAGTACACCAGGTGTCATAATAAACAGGCTACGCCTAATCGCCACCTTGGTTGCCAACATGGCATTTGCTGAATTTTAGTATATTGGGATAATGATTGGTGCAGGTCAATGGTCGTTGTTGTTGTATTTAGTCGTGGACAAAGGGAAGCTTCCTTTCTCAATGACTGGGTTGCTGGTATATGAATATGGAAGCTGCCACGAAAACTTATATCTAAAAAAATTATATTCCTATTTGCCTTGCTTTATATAATACAGGCGAAAACCTTGCATAAAGATATTTTTATAATAAGGGTGTGCTATGCGCAACGACACAATATAACATGCGACATTAATTTTAACAATATACTAATTCATGTCAAACGTTTTTTATATTATCGTATATAAAGCTTTACTTCAATGACGAAAAATAATCATATTTATGTACTTTGTTTCTTATTTGATGCCCACCTGCTCAAATAAAGAGTAGACTTTTCTAATCATTTGAGCTCATCCTGGGATTGGGAATAAATAGAAGTAGATGGAAACATGGAAGCTGCTAAGAAAAGTACAAGAAGTTGCCTTCCTTGTTTGGGTTTTCTTGGAAAAATACTTCCCCACCGAAACCAACAAAAAGATAACGAATTTGTTTGGTGCCAATGAGACCAAAATATAACAACTGTAAATTTAGTATGAAAACACTTTAGGAGTTTAATTAGAGAAATAAATTCTTCATTAATCTACTTGTCGTGCTACATTTAATTTTTCGTTGTGAATCTCGTTTGATACTCTTTTCTCATTACAAAGTTACCAACTTAACCAAGGAGCTTCTATATAAGCCTTTGTATAGAGATTATCTTACACGAGATGGAGCTAGCGTTCGGTCGGATGTGATTAAAATATAGAGAATCTCATACTAATTTCGAATATATATTTTTCTTGTAAACTAGATTTAGCTAAATTAGCTAGAGTAATGTGCTCCACCTTCTTAGCCAAATTCAAATCTCTCTGTCTATTTTTCAAAGGTAAACTACAGCTTGACTCTATAAACTATTAGTCTATTACCCCAGTTGAAATTGACATTCTAAATTATTTTTTGTAAATTAACCCCCTAAACCATTTGAAATCAGTTAGTTAAACCATCACCGTATAGTTCGATGAAAATTTCGTCAACTTTGTTAGAAAGTACCGGCACGATTTTACTCTCAAGAATAAATCACATGCCAGTATTTGAAGATAAAGTAGATAAATTTCATTAAAATTTAATGATGATGGATTAATTAGCTAATTTCTAATAATTCAAAGCCAAAGAAAATAGATCAAGAGATCAGTTTCAAGCGAGTAATAATTCAAGGGTTAAACGACAAATTTTCATTTTTTTAACGGAGTGAAAGACTTCATCAAAGTCTCCTTGGAACGTTCATAGATTCTTCTTAATCTCTCTCTCTCTCTCTCTCTCTCTCTCTCTCTCTCTCTCTCTATATATATATATATATATATATAGACACACACACACATATACATATATACAAACACAGACACACAAACACATATACATATATACAAACACACACACACACACAAATTGGTGGGAACTACAAAGGGCCGAAGCCCAAAGGCCCAAAACACAACACTCTACTTGCGTCGACTTCGATAAGTTTTTTCCTCTTACTTTCGCTACATTTTTTCTAGATCCTTCCATCTCCTCTCTCTCCAACTCTCAGTCCACGCTGACGGTTGCTCCTCCGCCCATGGCTTCCGATCTCGAACAGCGTGCCAAGGAGGCGTTCATGGACGACCACTTCGAATTGGCCGTCGACCTCTACACCCAGGCCATCGCTCTCAACCCCCAGAGCGCCGAGCTCTACTCCGACCGCGCCCAGGCCAACATCAAAGCCGGCAATCTCACTGGTACCCTCTTTTCCTCTTGTAATTTCGTGAATACCCGTTTCTTTTTTTTACTTGTTTGGTTCCCAAGAAATCCCGAGAAAATACTCGATTGGATTTTCTAATTCTCTTTATCTGTTGTGGGTTTTTTGTTGTTATCAGAGGCTGTTGCGGATGCGAACAAGGCGATTGAGTTCGACACGTCATTGTACAAAGCGTATTTTCGAAAAGGGTGAGTTCGAATGCACAACACCGATAACCCGTAATTATATTTGTTGTTTTTGAGCACCTGTTTGTATTGGATACTGAAAAGAGTGTAACTTTTAATTGAAATTTTAGGTCTGTAATCTAATAGGGTGTTAAATTTTGCCTAAATCTTGCAACCATCAACTCGAAAGTCTATAAAGGTCGTGCTGATCCTCCGTTATCGTTGTGGATCATTCGCCTTTTGCGAAAGGGAAAGGATTATACTGCTAATTCTAAGTGTTTCGAAACTTTGGATTTTTGTTTTTGGCCAAAACCTTGGAGGGCTCATTTCTAGGGTATTGTGTAGTCCGTTCATGAAACTCGTTATGTATTGCGTGTAGGGTTTGATAAGTTATGTTCTGCACCGGGAACATGTCATTGCTAATGTCACAGATTGTTTTACGATTTGTGTTCTTTGCTGTTGATGGCTACAGAATTGCCTGCATCAAGCTCGAGGAATATCAGACTGCAAAGGCGGCCCTGGAAACCGGTGCTCCTTTGGCCCCGCAGGAGACAAGATTTGCTAGTTTGATAAAAGAGTGTGATGAGAAAATTGCAGGTGTGTTGTTTGACTGTTACAAGTTTGCACCTTTTTAGTAATTCATGTAATGACGGGCCTTTCTCACGGTTAGATGTTTAGCTTTCTTATACAGTGGAATTTTTTTGGTAATGGGGGCATCTAAGGAAATCATTGTTATAGAAATTACTCTTTCTCATGCAGTTGATCCTCTTTATCTTATTTAACTGTTTCATGTCCGATCAGAGGAAACTATTGTTCTACCAACACCTCCAGTGGAGAAAGACATTACAGAGAATGTTATACCTGAAAAAGATGTTGAGCCTGTGAGTCAACCTTCCAATCAGGTGACCGTAGCAACTGTCAAACCAAAATACAGGTTAGTCGAGATCAATTTAATTTCTGTTGCCGGAAGTGTTTTAGTTTCATATTTTTAAGGAGCATCACCAAAACATTCTGTTTGCAGTTTTTTTGTTATTGCTTTTCATCTTTTTGTACTGTCTGTATTGAAGCTCCGAGATATCTATGCATGCTTGGGTAATACCCTCTTATTTGCTTTATGTATTGTATCCTTACTCCATGGTCATTGAGATGCATGATTTGGTGGAAATTTTTTATGTAGGCATGAATTCTACCAGAAGCCAGAAGAAGGGGTTGTGACTATATTCGCCAAGGGCATACCGGCCAAAGATGTTCATGTTGACTTTGGTGAACAAATAGTATGATTCTCATTGATTCAATGCTTCTTTTTATTATTTGTTCTCAGTGATCTCATAGTTTTCTAGAACTTACGGCTGATGAATCACTTTTTCTGGGTATTGTCAATTGTGTACAAGTTTTACGGCTGATGAATCACTTTTATTGGTTGTTTCCAGCTAAGTGTTAGCATCGATGTTGCTGGTGAAGATACATATCATTTTCAACCTCGCTTATTTGGAAAGGTATTGCACCAATTCTATGTTGCTGAGGTTTTTCTTTTTGTTTATAACGAGGATATATACAGAAAATTAAAGCAAAACACGCATGCCTGTTTCCAATTTTTATTTTCAAATAATTGGCAGTATCGTATCCTTTGCATTTAATCTGGCCCCAGTAGTTGGTATCCTTTTGAGCCATTGGCTGATTTTATATATGCATTATAGAAGGCTTACATTTTCGAACAAAAAATAACTGTGAGCTTTGGTGGTTGCAAACAGATAATACCTGAAAAATGCAGGTTCGACGTTCTCTCCACCAAAGTTGAAATTCGCCTGGCTAAAGCTGAACCGATACAGTGGGCATCTCTTGAATTCAGCAAGGACAGCCTTGTTCCATTTAGGGGCAGTGGCCCAGGTATGTTAATCTGTTTGCAACCCTCTGATTCTAAAACTAGATTAGAAATTAGCTACTTAAAGGGGTTAACTGTCAACAGTTGTTGGAGCGCCAAGGCCATCCTACCCATCCTCAAAACCAAAAAGGGACTGGGATAAGCTGGAGGCTCAAGTGAAGAAGGAGGTTTGCTCGTAACCCAGTTAGTTGATTTGACATTATAGTTGCATATTTCAATTCACGATACTTACTCCGATACATTGTGATTCCAGGAAAAAGAAGAGAAGCTTGATGGTGATGCAGCTCTGAACAAATTCTTCCAGGACATATACAAGGATGCTGATGAGGACACAAGAAGGGCGATGAGAAAATCTTTTGTAAGACATTTTCGTATCTTGTATTGTGATATCCAGTAAAATTCATAATTCCTCACCATGAAAGATTCGGGTGGAACCACCATGGTCTTGGGAGTAAAATCAGCGTACTTTATATTGACTTGCATCTTGCATCGTTGTGTTTGTACTGTACAGGTGGAGTCAAACGGGACAGTGCTTTCCACAAACTGGAAAGAAGTGGGAAACAAAAAGGTTGAGGGAAGTGCTCCCGACGGCATGGAGATGAAGAAATGGGAGTTCTAGACAGTTGCTGAATTCTTGTACTAGTTGGAACTCGGATGATATGCTTTTTTTGCTTGTAACCTATTTGGTGTGTGATTTTGTTGGTTGGGACAGAATGATTAGTTTCCAATTAGTCTTTGGCACTACTCTGGCTGTGTGGGTGATGACTCTCTCTCTTTTGAAATCAGCCAGAATTGGTTTATTTTCTCCTGTGTTTTGCTTGTGCGTTGTACAATCGAAACCGATCCTGTCTGGACGAATTTGAAGTGTTTAATACTTATTTGCTTTGTTCTTGCCTTGATCATCTTCTGGTTTTGCCGAGTTCGGCTTTAACTCGTGCGGCCGGCGAGTCCTCGGTATGACGATGTGCGAAAGAGTGGTGCTATTCACGCTCCTTTTATTTCTCTTCATCTAGGGTTTTTATCACAGTTGGTTTGTGAAATTAGCTGGAAAAGAAAATTGGGTAAAGCGATTCAAATTTGGGTGTTGAGCAAGAGTGCAGAGCACTCTGCTTTAGCTAACTTGGCTAAGTGGTGCGGTGATGCACCTAAACTTTTGATTTATCAAAAAAGAAAACTTGTCAATGTATATTCTCTTTTGATACAATCAATCAAGTGGTTAACATAAACAAGCAGTGGCAGTTGGCGAATTTTCTTAACCGACAACAACAATACCTATGCACTCTGGTGCGAATTCGATTTGCACCGATCCCCTCCCCATAACATTAATAATTTAACTCACTAATGCTATGTTTGTAAAAGAAACCGTAAACGAGCAATACATATTTTACAAAAAATTAAACTGAAGTTAAATTCTAAAGCATAGCATAAAACATAGCGTTCGACCCTCACTGACGAAAACGCTGCGTTCGACGATCTGATGGTTTCCTGCTACCTGTAAGTTCTGTGGTATCACTATCGTCCTCTCTAAAATCTGATCATTTTTTCTGTTTCTTTGGTCTGCGAGTGCGACGGCGAGTTCGGAAAATACGATCAATCAGTCCGATCGGATTCCGATTTCGAAATTTGAAATCCGGCGAAGCAGGAATATCACCGAGAAATGCAATTCTTCGGAGGAACGGAGATAAGCCCGTCGCTGCCGGCGTCGACGGCGTCGGGGAACAACGGGCACATGATGTACGTATTCAACCGCAACGGCGTCTGCTTGCTCTACCGCGAGTGGAATCGGCCGCTCCACACCCTGAACCAGCAGCAGGATCACAAGCTAATGTTCGGGCTCCTCTTCTCCCTCAAGTCCCTAACCGCCAAGATGGACCCCACCACGCCGGACAAGGCCAACCTCGGCGTCCCTCAGCTCCCCGGGCAGGGCTGCTCCTTCCACAGCTTCCGCACCAATACCTACAAGCTCACTTTCATGGAGTCCCCTTCTGGCATTAAGGTTTTTTTTCTTCTTCTCAATTTTATCAGAAAAGTTTATCAATTTTTGCAAATCATTGGCATTCGGATCTAGAAATTGATAAATATGGGTTTGGATTTTGATTGGAATTAAAGGTTTTGCTGATTCTGGTGGCAATTTGCTCGTACTAGATCTACCCGTTTAGCAATTTAGATTCCTGAACTTGAATTTGTGCTTAGCTTGGCAATTAGCAATTTCGATGTGTCTCGTTGTTTATGCTGAACTTCGTAATCGTATGATAATTCTTAATGCAATTTTAATGTGCTAGAAAAAGATTTTTAATTGATGTGCTCTGATTTCTGTTTTCGGTGTGCAGATTATATTGGTTACACATCCTAGAACTGGTGACTTGAGGAAGTCTCTGAAGTACATTTACAACTTGTATGTCGAGTATGTTGTGAAGAACCCGCTCTACACTCCCGGTACTCCGATCAGGTAACTGACTCTTTTCTCGTCATTATAATGTAGTGAATACTAATCTTCAGTTCTTCACACGGAGAAGTTTCAAGTGATAGGTCATAAATAGTTATTTGTGTTCTCACAGGGAGAAGTTTCGTAGATAGTAATCCCTGCTACATGAATATATATTAAACTTTTTCCTGTTTTCTTTTTACGCTGATGCATCGTGTTGGGTTGGTCAAGTAAAAAAATTAGAAAGATGCAACTAATGATAAAGAAAATGTGTCCTTAAATATTGTGTTGCGTGTCGATGTGTCTTGATATTCTGTATATGCAACATGTGTATTTGAATTCTTTTGATGGCTTAGGCATCGTAGATACGTCATGTATTCCTGAGTCGTTGATGTCTTGATACTAAAACAATTTCTTTTTTCCGTCAAACTCTAGAAAGGCTTGTAATGTCTTGCGATTGCTTTTTTAAGTGATTTCAATACAGGTTTCAACTGTACTGTCACTGTGTGGTTATATACTTTGTAAGGTTTTCACACAATCGGAAAGGGGTCTTGAGTTGCAGAGTAATTGAGTGATTTTCCTTGTAGGTGTGAGCTATTCAACACAACTCTTGACCAATACGTCAGGAGCATTTCATAGAAGGAAAAGGGAAGTGCATTGGAAAGTTTCACCTATAGGTGTTCTGCTTCGATACTAAATCATGTCTAGGCTTCTTTTCTGCCCACATCTATTCTTACCCTGGACCGAAGCCAATGGACATTTGGGTTCATTCAGAATGTAGGTTATTGAATGTACCATGTAGTGGATATTTTCTGCAACTTGACTCTAAGAGTTTTACAATGAGATACGAGTGTACATTTTCATCCGTGTGGACTTGATGTGTTCAATGTCATCATGTAGTGTCCTATTTGGTTATGACAAATTGATTTAATGTATTGTTGGAAGCATGATTTGTTAATTGTCAACAGTTACTGATTAATTTGTTTGGTTTTTCTTATCAATTTTAGTGTCTCTATGCCTCTTGCCGTAGGCGTCAATTAGTCTATTGGAATAGAACTCTGTAGTTTCCTATTGTTTTTTCGGATATCATGTATGTTGCGAACCAGTGTTTGACCTTTGTAGAAGATGCGGAATTGCGATGATACTGTTATTAGTGGTGAAACTGTAATCTTTTGGTATATTGTTAGTGTCTCCGGAGATGCTTAGAAATATTATTCACTTTCCTTTTGAGGTTTGCAGCTAACAAATTTGTAAGATTAAGGATCCACAGGGCTACAATTTCCTTTACCCATCTCCACCAATTGGCCGCTTGGTGGCCATGGTAGAACCAGGCAAGCTAGATCAACTCCATCTCCGTCAGACTGCACGCCACCCCCCGCCCCCTTCCTGCGCAGGCACCACCTCAGGCACCATCTCTTTCCCTTCCTCACCTCTCCTCCCAACCACAAAACACACCATTATCAGCGGGGATAGATCATAGATTGTCGCTGCACAAAATGGTTGAGCTAAACTTCATTTGGTGTTCCTTGCCGGTATGACTGACTTTTTGCTAGCAAATTACCAAGTTTTTCTTATAGGTACCCCTATTATTTTGAGCAAATTTTATTTCTTGGTGAAGATGAAATGATTGAAATGGAAAAGATTGATTTATGGACCAAAATAATTATTCGCAACCGCAATGGGAGAGTTTAATTGCCATTCCATTCCGTACAAGGGTTTTGTAATTCAGTTGATTAAGAGCATTCACTATTGCTCCCTTGTTTTCGAGTTCACTTCCTCCCCTCCTCAAAAAATGTCATTGGTGTTGGACAAGGATTGTCTGCCCTCCTTGTTCCCGTGCCCTCTTATGCCCTCTTGTTTTGTGTGGTTACGGTTAAACCACGTTAACATTTTATATTGTTTTTTTTATAGAGATAATAAGACGAAAATGAATAGTAATATAAAATGTTGATGTGGCTTAATCGTGACCACACAAACATAAGGGCATAAGGGCATGGGAGGGCACGGGAACAAGGAGGGCAAACAATCCTTGTCCATTGGTGTTTGGTAACGATTGGATTGGAAAAGGGTAACGACTATGACAAGATACAAGCGGGTATATATCCATGTTCCTACAGAAAATTAGCGGCAATTGATATGTGACAAATGAGTTTTATTAGCAACTTACAGCGTTCGAGGTTCAAATCCTTCCTCTTCTCATCATTTTAGTGTAGTAATACCGCTTGTACTAAAAAAAATGGTGAGCTTAGTACGCCACGTTTTGGTGTGGGAAACAGATGCAAAAAAAAATAAAATGCAACAAGGTGCAAAACTCAGTAATATGCAAGGGTACCACCAATCCAATGACTTAAATTTCACAAGTGAAAGACCAAAAGAACAGAAGAAAGAATGCAAATGGAAACTGAAAGCTATGAATGTTCTAACACATTGACATCTACAAACTTTGCAGCAAGGGAAACAAAATCCGGCTGTTGGAGAGAGAGAGGCGTCCTCGTTCAAGTTTTGCTTCCAAATTCCGATTCCAGACCGCCCCTCCGATCCTTCCGTCTTCTCCGTCGTCCTTTCGGAGTTGGAACCAAGGAGACTTTCAAGTGATGTTCACATATTCCTTCTTCCGTCGTCCGATTAGGCTTCTAAATGAAAGCATATGTACATGTACATGAATATTTTTGAGTGACAACATAGTTTACCAACCACCACTTGACCGACTCAAAACTCACTAGCATAGATGGCTTATTGATTGGATAGAAACTCGAAGGGATAACAAAATTGGACCCGGCTTCTCTACCTTCTCACTTCCCATACACTCTCTCATCCCCTCCTATTTTGTGCGGTCACAATTAAGCCACGTCAACATTTTATATTGATTTTTTTTATAGAGATAATAAGATAAAAAACAATAATAATATAAAATATTAACGCGATTTAACCGTGACCGCACAAATAGAAAGAGATAGAAGTGTATGAAAAGTGGGAGAGCAGATAAGCTAGGTTCGACAAAATTAGGCATTTGTCACTTGTTTTTATACGGAAGAACAGAAAACCGATGTGATGTCTTTGTTTTTGTTGTTTGAAATTGTAGAATTGTATTAGAAAGTGGCCCGCATGTAGCTTGTGATAAGAAAATACGGAAGTTCGCACTTTTGATTTATTTTTCATGATAAATTTGATGTAACTGAGGGACTGAGAAGCATGTTTTGTTAAATATATGTTAAGTTGCAGGTGATGGGTTGTTTTAATAGGACATGTAGGTCCTCATTTGGTGATTTTTGAAGAATAATATGACAACAAATTAAGTGTGTGTTGAACATATATCATACTTATAGTGAAGAGTAAAAATACTCTCGAATCTCGATCATTTGATTATCTGACAAACAATAATTATGTGATTCGGGGACCATGAACAATCATATTGTGAAATATTGGCCACAACGAAGGTGGCAACAAATATTGCAAATGGTAGTACTAATGTAATTTTCACTTGCAATGAAGTGGTCATGCCGCGGAATTGGATCCTTGCTGGATCTAATTGCTGGGGATCCTAGGAGTCAATCCACGTGGACCGTTGATAAAAAATCGTGCGGTCATAATTAAATATTTTAAAAGTAAAATAGTCTCGTTTTGTGTGAAAAATATATAAAAAAAAAAATTATGACTGCACGATTTTTGATCAACGGCCCACATAGGCTGATCCCTAGGATCCCATGAATTAGATCCGGCGAGGATCCAATTCCGTCACGCCGCCTACCGCGCATTGCCAAACTCTGTTGGGAGTGTCACGAGCTACAATAACACTTTTTAGTCCTCACGCCACCTGTTTATAGTAGGAGTTGGTGGCTGATAGGAGAAGAAATTTTTAGTTATGATGGAACACGGATGATACATCATGTGTTTTTATGTAAGTGGTGGAAAATTTTAATTTTTAAGTTATTAATCTTTTAAAACACATATCTCACCATTTATATAGAGACACATGTGCGCTCTAATATCAACGGACGCACACTCCTAATTTCTCCATGCGTCCTCCACCAAAAAGAACAGTACTGTGGGCTTTTTGTTAAAACTTCCTTAACAAATTTTGAAATTTGAATTGTACTTTGTTTTGAATTTTTTCATTAAAAACTGCTGAACTTTAAAAACAGGGCTACATTGAAGTACATTCAAACATAGAATTCAATTTCTCTTCGAATATTAAATAGTGCTCAAACCCTCGCTCACCTCCAACCGTGATCTAAGGGTGACAATGCTTGCCTGTGTGCAGTTGGTGGCTGGTGGCAAGAGTTAGATACACTCCAAAATTTTCACATGCATACTCCTCAGTCAACTTAGTCCATTCACCAATATTGCTGATATGATTAGATATCCTCATGAATTGTAATTTTCTTTTAAATATTTGCATTAGAAACTGTTTGACGCTGAAATCAAAACTCTCTTTCAAAATTAAATAGTATTTAAACTCTCACTCTTTCCAACATTATTAGAATAGAATATAGTTTTTAATAAAAAAAGTGTTGGTGAAATATATTTTTTTGAGTACTTTGCTATGTTTACACTAGGAGGGAGAATTCAACTAAGTTACCTAATGAGCAGCTTAATTTGGTATCGAATTCGTCATCCACGAGATTCGAACTTAAGATCTCTCACTTCTAAATGAAAAGAAATATCACAAGACCGTAATACTGAATGATAATACTCAAAACCTGAAACTATTAGTGAATTTTATATCATAAGCAAAATTCAAATTGTCTTCCCTGATAGGATTAGTTTTTAAAGTGGAAAAAGGACAATTCATAATTTCATATGGGACGAGATTCTCTTCGGATCCTTATATTTTAGCTATTTATCGTTTATCATGCGATCAGTTTTAGTTAGATACTATTTATGTTTAATTTTATATAAGCTTGAGAAGGAAAAATACCAAGTTTTTCCATCTCTCTGCGGTGGTGCGGAGAAGGAAAAATAAGCTTGAAGGCCTTAATAATTCTGAAGGAGTTTGGACAGATGGAAAAGAGAATTTAAAGTCGATTGTTGTCAATTACTTCAAAGATCTTTTTTCATTTCGCATAACGACGACAAATATGGAGAGTTTGCCCCATCTATTCCCTTGTCTTAGTGGTGATGACTTAGCTGTCCTAAACGGGGAAGTCACCGATGATGAGATTAAAGATTGTATGTTTGCCATTGGTGGTCTCAAGGCCCCTGGACCTGATGGTATCCCTGCTCGTTTCTACCAAAAATTTTGGCATCTTTGTGGCAAGGATATTAGTGATATGGTTAAGGGTTGTTTCAATTCAACTCAACTCCCGGACAACATCAACAACACCTTCATCTCATTGATTCCTAAGGTTGATAATCCTACAAGCATGACTCAGCTGAGGCCTATTAGTCTGTGTTCTACTCTTTACAAGGTCATCTCCAAAATTTTGGTGGGGAAATTGCGACCGCTTCTCCATAAACTTGTTAGCCCTACTCAAGTGAGCTTCGTCCCGGGTAGGCAAATTATTGATAATATCATTGTTGCTCAAGAAATCCTCCATAAGTACAGAAACACCAAAGGTAAAAAAGGGTTCATTGCTTGGAAAATTGACCTTTCCAAAGCTTATGATCGGCTTCAGTGGAGTTTTATTAGAGATGTTCTATGGGAGATTGGGCTAAGAGGGAAAGTCTTGGAACTTATCATGCAATGCGTTACCACAGTCAAATACCAAGTTATTGTTAATGGTGAGCTCACTGATTCTTTCTCCCCACACTGTGGAATCAGACAGGGAAATCCCCTCTATCCCTATTTATTTGTGCTTTGCATGGAAAAACTCTCCCATATCATTAATGGATGCATCACCACTAAGAAATGGAAGCCAGTTAAGCTAGCTAGAAATGGGCCTTCTGTATCTCATCTCTTTTTTGCGGATGATCTTATTTTGTTTGCGGAAGCCTCCTCAACTCAAGCCAAAATTTTGAAGGATTGTCTTGATAATTTTTGTGCTGTGTCCGGTCAGCAGGTGAATTTTGATAAATCATGTATCTATTGCTCACCTAATATCTCTCGAAGTAAGGCTACTGAAATTGCCAACATCTGTGGTTCTCCTCTCACTTCTGATTTAGGTCACTACTTGGGTGTGCCGTTACTGCATTCTAGAGTCAACAAAGAGACTTATGGCAACATTGTGGAAAAAGTTCAACGTCGACTCTCTGCTTGGAAGAGCAATACCCTCTCTATGGCAGGTAGGCTTGTTTACCTCCAATCAGTCGCCTCAGCCATTCCAATCTACTCAATGCAATCTACTCGCCTCCCAATTTCCATATGTGATAAAATTGATAAGTTGAACATGAATTTCTTATGAGGCCACACTGAGGGAAATTCCAAGGTTCACCTTGTTAAGTGGGAGACAATTTGCACGCCTAAATTCATGGGCGGGTTAGGATTGAAAGATACTCATGTTATGAACCAAGCCCTCCTTGCTAAAACTGGCTGGAAACTTATGCAAAGAGACTCGGGCCTATGGGCGCAAGTTTTAAAGGGAAAGTATCTCAAACACCATGACATGGTGGGTGCTTGCTCTGCTAAGTACACTAATTGTTCTCATACTTGGCGTGGAATCCTCTTTGGTGCCCAAATCCTTCCTAATGGTATGAGATGAAGAGTCGGATCTGGAAGCCAAATTCATTTTTGGAAAGACAACTGGCTTGAGTGTGGAGTGCTCAAAGATTTTGCTACCATCTCTCTTTCAGACGACATGCTTGACTGGACAGTTGAAGACTTCCTTACTGATTCTGGTTGGAATGTAGATTTGTTATACTCCTGCCTTCCTCCTGATGTTGTGGAACATATTTTCAGTTTACATGCTGGAATTGCGAATCAAAGGGAAGATAAGATAATTTGGAGCCTCACCAATTCTGGAACATTCTCCGTGAAAACTGCCTATCTCTCTCTTTTTAGCGATGATGATATCATTCCCTGGAAATGGAACTTCATTTGGAAACTCAAGTTGCCCCCCAAATTAGTGACTTTTCTCTGGACTATTGGTTATGGGAAAATGCTCACCAATGTGCAGAGAGCTAAAAGAGGTTTTACAAATGATCCGTGTTGTCCAATCTGCCCTACTGTTGAGGAATCAATGGATCATATTTTCAGTTATTGTAGGCATTCTCCTTCCCTTTGGAATAATGTTGGAATCCCATATGAAGTTGCTCATTCCTTTGCTCTTGATTTTCAGAGTTGGATGGCCATAAATCTTAGGACACATTGTTCTACCACTCATGGTTTACCCTGGAACCTCATCTTTGCTTCAACTTTGTGGTATTGCTGGAAAATGAGGAACATGTTTGTCTTCAATAATGGACAACAACCGCCTGTCCCACCCCTTAAGGTTATTTTTCAATTTGCAAGAGATTGGTATGATGCCAACAAGTGTTCTTCTAGTAAGCCTCCTAGACAAATCATCTCAATCCATTGGATCCGTCCGCCAATTGGTAGATATAAAATCAATACAGATGGGAGTTGTAAAGATCCATTTAGCCACATAAGTGCCGGAGGTTTGATTCGCAATTCTGAAGGGGATTGGATTAAGGGATTTGCTGCTAATTTAGGCAGAGGAACCATCATGGAAGCTGAGCTTTGGGGTGTTCTCATGGGCCTTTCTATAGCTTGGGACGAGGGTTGCAGGGACGTGATCCTTGAATGCAATTCTTGGGATGCTGTTATTTCAATCCAAAAACCTATATTGGCTTTGTACCCACTTTACAATCTCATTCTTGACTGCAAAGAAGTCATTGAAAGAAATTAGAGATGCGAAGTCATTCATATCTATCGAGAAAAGAATGCATCAGCTGATCATATGGCTGACTTGGGTCATGGGCTATCCCTTGGCCTTCATGTTTTTGTTTCTCCTCATTCCTCTGCTACTAATTTTCTAGCTTTTGATTCTATTGGCAGAGCCCTTCCTAGGGCTGTTCTTGCCTAGTTCTGTTTGTCTTTGTTTTGCTTGTCTGGCTTTGCCATCCTCTGTACCAAAAAAAAGAAATATATTTTTTTGAGTACTTTGCTATGTTTACACTAGGAGGAGGGAGAATTCAACTAAGTTACCTAATGGGCAGCTTAATTTGGTATCGAATTCATCATCCACGAGATTCGAACTTAAGATCTCTCACTTCTAAATGAAAAGAAATATCACAAGACCGTAATACTGAATGATAATACTCAAAACCTGAAACTATTAGTGAATTTTATATCATAAGCAAAATTCAAATTGTCTTCCCTGATAGGATTAGTTTTTAAAGTGGAAAAAGGACAATTCATAATTTCATATGGGACGAGATTCTCTTCGGATCCTTATATTTTAGCTGTTTATCGTTTATCATGCGATCAGTTTTAGTTAGATACTATTTATGTTTAATTTTATATAAAAAATTAAAAATAAATTTTTACCGATATATAATGAACGACTAAGATGTAAGGATTCTTAAGATCCCCATCATTTGAATCCAAATTCCATTCATATGGACATAAAAAGAAATAAGACATTTCCTAAAAGACATATAATATTTACAAAAATGTATCCACTTGTCATCTTGATTTTCCAATAACAAAAAATTGACAGATAATAATTTTTTATTTCTTATTTTTATCAAAAAAAAAAAATTGATGAGTGATTAAGGAAGAACCGAAGAAAGTATATAAGAACAGTTGTGATCAGGGAGCGCAGCTACAAAACCCTCACAGAGACAGAGAGCTATGGAGGAAGTAGCTATCGTTTTATATCCATCACCGCCGATTGGCCACTTGGTCTCCATGGTAGAGCTAGGCAAGCTCATACTCACCCACCACCCTTCTCTGCGCGTCCACATCCTCATCACCACCCCGCCCTACCGCGCCGACGACACCGCCTCATACATCACCTCCGTTTCCGCCACCATCCCTTCCCTCATCTTCCACCACCTCCCCACCATCTCTCTCCCTCCCTCCCTCGCCTCCTCCCCCAACCACGAAACCCTAACCTTCGAAGTCCTACGCCTCAACAACCCTAACGTCCACCAAGCCCTCCTCTCCATCTCCCAGAACTTCTCCATCAAAGCTTTTGTCATGGACTTCTTCTGCGCTCTCGGGCTCTCCGTTGCCACCGAGCTGAGCATCCCCAGCTACTTCTTCTACACGTCCGGCGCCGCCACCCTCGCCGGCTTCCTTTGCTTCCCCACCATTCACAACAATACCGACAAAAGCCTCAAAGACCTAAATACCCTTATCAACATTCCAGGAGTCCCGCCGATTCCTTCCTCCGATATGGCGAAACCGATTCTTGAACGAAACGACAAGGCGTACGAACATTTCCTAGAAAGCTCAAAGCAGTTCCCCAAATCCGCTGGGGTTATCGTAAACACGTTCGAATCTCTCGAACCTAGAGCTCTCAAAGCAATATCGGACGGTCTGTGCTTGCCCGAGAACTTTCCCACGCCGCCGGTCTACCCCATCGGACCGCTGATTGTTTCCCACGGCGGTGGAGGCCGCGGGGTCGAGTGTTTGAAATGGCTGGACTCACAGCCAAGTGGAAGCGTGGTGTTCCTCTGTTTTGGGAGCTTGGGATTGTTTTCAAAGGAGCAGTTGAAGGAAATTGCAATTGGGTTGGAGAATAGTGGGCAGAGATTTTTGTGGGTGGTCCGTAATCCGCCGGCCCATAATCAAATTGGGGTGGCCATTACGGACCAGTCCGATCCAGAATTGAAATCTTTGCTTCCCGATGGGTTCTTGGATCGGACCAAAGACCACGGTCTCGTGGTCAAGACGTGGGCCCCGCAAATGGCGGTGTTGAATCACGACTCGGTGGGTGGGTTTGTGAGTCATTGCGGGTGGAACTCGGTGTTGGAATCGGTGTGTGCTGGGGTGCCGATGGTGGCTTGGCCACTCTACGCCGAGCAGAGATTCAACCGGGTCGTTTTGGTGGAGGAGATTAAAATTGCATTGCCAATGAACGAGTCGGAAGACGGGTTTGTGATTGCGGCAGAGGTGGAGAAGCGAGTTATCGAGTTGATGGACTCGTCCGAGGGCGAGTCGATTAGGATGCGTACAAAGGCTTTTCAGAACGAAGCCCATGCAGCGTTGGATGAGGGCGGGTCGTCTCGGGTTGCATTGAATAAACTACTTGAACTATGGAGCCAAACCGGTTAGAGTCCGACCGGGTTTATGACTTTTTTTTCTTTGACCGGGTTTATGACTTTGTTATTGTATTTTCCGGCCATGATTTTCTTCTTGTTCAATTTTATCAACGGAATCTTCAATTACAAATGATCAATACGATTCATGCCAATAATTACTTCGATTAACAGTATTTCCGACAATGATTTTCTATTTTTTTTAGTTAATTTTATCTGCAACATGTTATTTTGATTGTGTTAGATGAATTCTCAAAAAATTATGTTTCACTGGTGAAAGAAGAGTTGTAAATGCGGTTGAAAACCAATAGCAAATGAACATGTATCTGAATAATTGTAATTAAATATTTTTTATTTATAATTGGATTTCAGCATCACTTTTTGCTCTACTTTTAACAGCAAAGTTTGGTTTTTCATAAAAACAAAGATATTCTTTGACAAAAAAAAAAAAAAAAAAAAAAAAACAAAGGCATTATTTTGATTCCTTTGTGTCCACAAAGGAAGATTCATGTCATTCTTCACCACGTATATATCTTAAACGCACGTAAGCCATTGCGTCAACAATTTCCTCGATGGCAGACATCTATCATTGGAAAATTTACGTTTGGGACATATATTGGTGTCGTTTTGCCAAACTAGTCAAAATAAGTATGATTTAAATACTATTTACAACGGTTTTCTGAATATTTAATTAGCTTTATATAACGTTGTCCCGCACCGAAAGACATGAAGGTTATCCTCTTTGCATCGACCTAACTAGATACATGTTTTCTTTGCCCATTCTGCAGAAGATAAAATGAACATGAAAAATCTCAAGTAATGGTCTTATAATAACGTGCACTATTGAAACATAGTTGTATGATTGTGGTGTACGTACGTCCACTATCCTCGAAGCATATGCCAAATAACCTTATAATGTATCCTTATTATGCTTCGTTTTATACCTTAGAGATATTTGAGAGTTCGTTTGGAGGTGTTTTTAAGATGACTAAAAACTTTTTTGATGAGAGTACTTTTGAAACTAATCTTAATACAAATGTGAGTAAATCTTGAAAAAAAAAATAATTTTAAGTGTTTCTTGCAAGAAACACCAAAAAGCACTTGTGGAACTCAAATACACTTTCACCAACAGTTTTTTCAGTCATTTTAAAAGCACCTCCAAACGAGTCCTTAAATTGCTCAAATTTCTAAATGAATTTGAACAATAGTGTACAAAATCAGGAACAATCCTCTCACTAAATGACCTACTCCATATCTGCTACTCACGTATTACGTACATTTATTGAGTACTGATTATAAGAAAAAAACAAAAACAAAAAAACAAAAAGGAGCTGCAAATATTGACTTAGTTATAAGAGACAAGATGAAAGACCTAGATACATTTATCTCGTACGTACTAAACCTGACTAGGTGACTAACTCTCTACGTGAGACTGTAAGAGCTTTCTATAAAAGCTCTACCAGTTTCCATAAGAGAGAGATGAGAAGATCATCAAGAAGCAATTAGAACAACTTGGAACACTCACAAAATCAACACAAATCTAACACACACACACTAGCCAGTGATTTCACTGTCGGTTGAGAATTTTGAGATCCAGAATAACTGAGAAACTTGTAATGCCAGTTCTGGAAGCAATGATTTTGACCTGATTTGCTGATCTCCACATATATATTTATATATGCAAAAATATTCACCATGCACATTGCATGTAACCAGAATAAATTAGATGTTTCACGATCAATCTCTTCATCTTCTATATATGAAAAGTTAGAACAAGCTCACCCAAAAAATACTCCAAAGTATCAATGGAGGCTATAGTTTTATACCCATCACCGGCAATAGGCCACTTGGTCACCATGGTGGAGCTTGGCAAACTCATACTTACAACTCGCTCTCCAAATTCTATATCCATCCACATCCTCATCACCACTCCCCCATATAGGGTGGATGATACTGCTTCGTATATCGCCTCCATCTCTTCCGATTCCATCATCTTCCACCACCTCCCCGCCATCTCACTCCCTCCCTGCGCCACCTCCTCAGTGCCCGCACACGAAACCTTAATCTGTGACGTCCTCCGCCTCAACAATCCTAATGTCCATAATTCTCTCCGTTCCATCATCGACAAAAACTACAAGATTCAAGCCTTTGTCATGGACATCTTCTGCTCTCCTGCGCTTTCTGTCGTCACCAAACTCAACATCCCCGGTTATTTCCTCTTCACCTCTGGCGCAGCCTGCCTCGCCTGCGCCCTCTACCTTCCCACCATTCACAAAATCATAGACAAAAGCATAAAAGACTTAAATACCCTTCTCACCATCCCGGGATCACCACCTATCCCATCTTCAGATATGCCGAAACCCCTTCGAGATCGTAACAATATAGTTTACGACTCCTTTGTCGAAAACTCAATCGAGTTGGCCAAATCAGCCGGCATTATAGTAAACACCTTCGAACGGCTCGAGCCGAGAGCCGTTAAAGAAATATCAGACGGACTGTGTGTGCCGGATGGCCCCACGCCGCCTGTCTACTGCATCGGACCGCTGATAGTAGCCGTTGCGTACAACAAAAGAGCTGCAGGAATGCACTCAGGAGGTGATAACGTGTCCAAGTGTCTGACGTGGCTGGACTCTCAGCCACGTGGCAGCGTGGTGTTTCTATGTTTTGGAAGCCTAGGGTTGTTCAGTAAAGAGCAGCTGAAGGAAATAGCGTTAGGGTTGGAGAGGAGTGGGCATAGGTTTTTGTGGGTGGTGCGAAATCCTCCTAATTCTCAAAACGGTCAAACCGTTGACCTTAAGGTTCAAGCCGGACCGGATTTGGAATCTTTGCTTCCGGATGGATTTTTGGGTAGGACCAAAGACAGGGGGCTTGTGGTGAAGATGTGGGCACCACAAGTGGCGGTGTTGAACCATGACTCCGTAGGAGGGTTTGTTACTCACTGCGGGTGGAACTCGGTGTTGGAGGCGGTGTGCGCGGGGGTGCCGATGGTTGCTTGGCCGCTGTATGCGGAGCAAAGGTTTAATAGGGTTGTGCTGGTGGAGGAGATCAAGATTGCTTTGCCGATGGACGATTCGAAAGACGGGTTTGTGAGTGCGGCTGAGGTGGAGAAACGAGTTACTGAATTGATGAACTCGGACTCGATGGAAGGTAATTCCATCCGGGTTCGGGCCAAGGATATGCAAATTGAAGCACGTGCTGCGTTGAGTGAGAGCGGGACGTCTAGGGTTGCATTAACTAGACTCCTAAAGTCGTGGAACCAATCATAGGAGATTTTTTTTCTTTTTGAAAATCACAGAAATATTAGGGCAAAAATGTTATTCTTACAACCTACTTGTAGAAAGATAGACCCACATACGTTGGTGGGTGCTACCTTTATTAGAAAGATAGTACAAATTATTGTATAAATAAATGGTAAGTGTAGTATTACGTGTAAAATGTAGCTAGCCCTATGTTAAGAGATTATTTACATTATTGTGTATTTCACAAAACAACAAAGCAAGTTGAGGACTAGAAGATCGTAGCTCAATTCTGATAGATTACATCAATTTTTGCAAGCCGAAATTAATGTCATCTTCCCAGGGCCGAACCAGAGATTTTTGAGGCCCGGGACAACGTAAAAAAAAATGCCCTAACTTCATGTAAGAAAAGTATTTATTTTCACACATAAGACATGGAAAAAATTATACTTAGAAAAACACTTCAAACTTAATAATTTAGAAACACAGAAAGACTAATTTATTTTGTATTGAGAGAGGGAAACAAAAAGACTTACGGGCTTACAAGTAGATAGATGATGAGTTTTGTTTTCCATCTGAACTTCGTATGTGTTTTTGAATAAATCGTGAGATGTTTTTTTTCTTATTTACTAACCTTGTCAATATGGGACTAAAAAATAATGATGTTTTCGAGTCTTTAATTGATATGTATTATTAATGAATGGGCACTAAATTAAACATTTTGATGACACGTCATATAATTTACAAATTTGGTCTACATATTATTCTTTGTTGAAGATTAGACTTGAATTAAAACGAATATTTAAAAATAACAATCCACATAGCTACTAGATAGTAACTAAAAATAAATTAACAACCAAACAAAAATTTGTAAAAATTGAAAAGAATAAACATGCACATAGCATTTCGAACTTAGGACCTCTTGTTAATTTTAAACAACAAAAATCATTGTTTCTAATTAAACTTCTTGATCCTTTAACCAAATTTTATAAATTTATAATCTTATAAAAAGAAATTTGTAAAAAATAGAAGGTAAATAAGCACACATGGTGTTTTGAACCCAAGACCTCCTCATTATTTTCAAATGACAAACCACCACTTCTAATTAAATTTCTGTGTCTTTGAACCAAATTTTATAAATTTATACTCTCATAAAAACATATATAAATATATCACCATAATAATTTTGGTGCCCCTAATTTGTTTGGACCCTGGACGGTTGCCCTGCCTGCACTGGGCCTGGGCCGGCCCTGCATCTTCCATTCAGTACTTGGACGGAAAGTGTCGAACGGAAAATGCAGTTGGATCCTTGCAAAACTAATGTCATCTTCCATTCAGTGCTTGGAGGGAAAAGTGTGGAAAGGAAAGTGCAGTTGGATGCTGGACGTATTTTCCAAAAGAATGATATAGTTAGTTGATAATTTATATCAAACACTCCTATACATACCAAAGCAACTCCCTATCGATTTCACTACTTTCTCTCTTGCCATCCAAAAAATCTCTCATTCCTCAGTGTAAAAATATGGCAGAGGCAATAGTTTTGTATCCGTTTCCAGGATTGGGTCACCTTATCGCCTTGGTATTCGGGAAGCCATTACTTACTCCACCCCCCCTCCCCCTCTCCTTCCTTTCATTCTCCATCACAATCTTCGTTTCCACCGGGCCAACCACCACGGTCGACACCACTAAACTTGTCACAGACTCCAACACTCAACCAACAACATACGTACTTGGCAAAAAAAAAAACTGACAACATACGTAGAATCAGTTCCACCACCCATCCTTCCTTCAACTTCCAACACCTCCCAAACCTGTCCTCGATCCGCCCATTATCGCTTTCAAGATCACGCGACTTCACATCCGCAAAGCCCTCCAAACCCTTTCCCAAACAACCAACTCCAAAGCCTTTACCATTGACACACTACAACACAACAACTCATCTACCACGATAATTTTATCACGGACTTTATGAGCTCGTTATAAAAAGTACAAATTTACCACGGGCATAATAAGCACGTAGTAATAACAATATATTATCACGGACAAATCTTAGCTTGTTGTAAAATAGCAATGAATGACCACGTGCAAAATTGCACGTTATAAATATACTAAAACCACCACGGACAATGCTTGTGGTTATTATTGTTAACCCCCACATCGTTTTTTTGTTATCCATCACTGACATAATATGTGGTGGAATCACACACACTTAACTAAAAATTTTAGAGGAGGCGGGACAAGAATTTTGCAAAATTTCTAACATCTTTGAAATTTGAAAATTTCACAGCACTCCCGCACACTTCTCAAATTTCATTTATTGGTTTATCTCATCCCATCAGCTAGTAACCGCACAACTCCCCCTCCCCAAATCGTGAGAAATTAAATTGAACTCTATCACTCTCCTCTCTCTTAACATTTCACCAACAACAATAATTTTTCAGTTTTCTCCTTTCTTCCTCGTCCACCTTGAGTCCTTAGGTATCTCCGCTACTCTCTCTCTCTCTCCCTCTCTCCCCTCTGTTTGGCTGCCGATAAAATCCCAATTCACCACTATTCCATTTCCCCGGTAAATGAAATTTCTATCATGGCGTACAGGACGAGTTGACTACCTTAAGTGTTATATGGAAAAGGAGAATTAAAGATGATTCCTTTGCCGGATGTTGAACAAGTATTGGTATGTACTGTATCTAATGCTAAATGAAGTTTCAATGTTCCTTGACTCTTTGGTCCTTATAATTTCAGGTGTCTTAGGTATTTTTTTGACATGCACCGTGTACTCACTTGGATCATGATTACTTGCCTTTTGTCTAATTGACTTTGTGAATTTGAATTGTTTTGTGTATGATGTCCTTAAGTGTTGAGTTTTGATTTCTAAGCTTTATATTTTTCCTTGTTTGTCTCATAGGTGGTTGGTGGTTCTACTTCATGAGGGTTTATATTCAAATATCAACTACTATGTTTGGGCACCTGCAAATTTGAATTGTGATTGGCTTGAAGAAATGATTGCAGAGAATATGAATATCATTGGAGGACCAAGGATGGAACTAGGACTTGAGTTTGTTTTAGAGTGAAACAAAGTCTACACTACTGTAGCATAACTCAGTGATTTGGTTTTCTTAATATAACTACTCATTTTGTTGTTAGCTTTTAGTTTAATATTTGAATATGTGAATTTTTATAAA
Organism: Malus sylvestris; assembly: GCF_916048215.2. Taxonomy (NCBI): domain Eukaryota; kingdom Viridiplantae; phylum Streptophyta; class Magnoliopsida; order Rosales; family Rosaceae; genus Malus; species Malus sylvestris. The sequence goes on from NC_062260.1 coordinate 27,923,418, forward strand.
GTAAATATGCAATCTTGTAAATAAATATCTTTATATATATATATATATATATATATATATATATATTTGTTTATTGATTTTTTTTTTTAATTTTCAGAAAATTTTATACAACGGGCAATAGCCGTGATCAATTTGTAATCCACAATGGCCAAAACATGTGGTATTAGATTCCAATATACCACAAGCACAATTCGTGGTTACATTGCATTTGACAACGAGCATAGCTCGTGGTAGAAATAGAGACTTTTTATCACATCCAGAATACTAACGGGCACGATGTCCGTGGTAGATTGCAATTTATCACGGACATCCACCGTGGTAGATGAGCTTTTTTCTACTAGTGACATGTCCTGCGACACTGCGTTTGACGTCGCAAGAGACCTCAACATCCCAACCTTTTACTTCTACACCTCCGCCGCCAATACCCTTGCCGTGTTCTTCACTGAAACAAGTCAACTGATTTTCCTAAGCCCATTCCCATCTCCGGCATACCGCAATTCCCAGTTTCAGCATTTGCCCACAACACTATTCTACCGCAGTTTAAAATTTTGAATACAACGGCTAGCTGATTGCAGCTAGCCGTTGCCTTACATTTTTTTTTTAAATTTTTTTTATGAATTTAAACCTTTTTTTTTCCTATAAATATCTAAATCATTTATTCACCATTTCTCACATAATTTTCACCTGGCATACTATCTCACTTCATTATATTTCAAATTTAAGTTGTAGTTTTTAAATTTAAGTTGTTGTTTTAAATTTAAATAAATTATGTTTGGCCCTCGGTTGGAGACGGTTTTTTGTGACAGGGCTAAAATGAGCCCTATGGCCCTTTGACCCTTGGTTGGAGATGGAGGCAAATATGATTATGTATTGTTTATTAAAATATTAATATTTTAGATGACCAGATGGTTAAAACGAGCTAGCCCTCGGTTAGAGATGGCCTAAGCCCACTCTCTTAAATATTCAACCACTTTTTGCCCTCATGATTTTGGGTTTGAAGATTTGCAGGCAAACATGGAGTTTGTGAGAGGAAGTGAGGGAGAGAGATAGGAGAGTTTGGGTATACGAAATCTCATCTTGAGATTAACGGAAGAAAAATGGTGATGGTGGAATTTATTTATTTATTTTTTTTCTAAACAAGAAATATTTTCTACACTAAAGGGTGGAGGAGTGAGATAAGCTTCACAATGGGCGAGCCACAATAATGTGGTTCAAATTCGTCTTAAATTTAAATTCCAAAAATATTTTAGTCAGTAGCTTAGTTCTACATTGCACCAAATACTTCATTATTCTTGTACAACTTAGTCCATACTAAGTTAATCCGACTTAATCAAGTTAGTTAAATTCGAAATAGTCCGTACAAAATTTCAACATGAACTGCTCAGTAACCACCTTATTGGAAGAAAATGTATACACATATGAAGTAAATGTATTCCGATTAAGGTCGGTGGCAACCTTTTCTTCATTCCCTCTGCAACCTTTTTCTTTCCTTTTTGTTTATTTCCCTTGCTTTTCTTCCTACGTATTCCATAGCCTTTTCACCACTGACTATCACTAATCTCTCCATGCACTCAGATCCACTCATCGAACTCTCAGATCCTTTCATTCATCCATACACCCATCTACATGTCTTTCTTCCGGATTCCACCGATTCCATCTCTATTCAGACCTTCAACCAATTTTGACCGCGAACTGTTGTGGTCACCAACTGAGAAGGTAATGTAGAGTTCCAGTGTTCACACCGGCTCGGGTGGCCACACCACCTCATTCTCTCTATCTGCCTTTTCTGGCAGTGTTGCTTGTGGTAATCCCACAGGCTTCTTTGCTTTGGTGGTCTTGTTTGACGAGATGTTATCGTTTGGAAGTCGGAATCCATCTTCTTTCCACCTCTGAGGTGATGGTTCCTGGTAATAGTTGGTAGTGGCGGTTCGAGATCGTCGAGGTGTGCTGCTGCGGCGGTGATTTCGGCGGAAGAGCTGGAAGAAAGCATTTCGGTTAAGGTTTTCTGTTTTTTTTGTTGTGGGCCAATCCTTGTTTTGGGCTTTGGGTTACTTTTGAGGTCCATATTTTTGTTTATTTAGAATCTTTTTATGACAACATTATCACTCATTCCATTACTAAGAAGAAACTGTTAGATGATCTCTTAGTGGAGGAAGGGAAACCCTAGAAATCGAAGGTTATGGAGCCTAATGTCAATATATAGACTAATGCTAAATAAATCAATCATCAACGATCACATTATATAATTTATAAAAGTATCATTTAAATTGATCGTCTTCATAACATTACTCTAATATATTTTGGACTTCATGAATTGAACCACGTGTATTCTAGTAAAGTTGCTTTTGTTGTAGGCCTGGAAAGGGTCTACTTGTGGTGAACACCCGAGTAGCTTTTCGTGATCATGACTCCTGTTTTTGATTTGTTGTCACGGATGGTAAAATAAGTCAGTGGGCACCGATTATATCAAATATCAATTGTTGGATTTGTATGAATGTTTGATTACTCACTTGTCACTTTCCCTTCCTTTTGGACACTACTTAGATATACAAGGAGTCATTCTTTTTTACATGTAGATGTGTTGTCATTTTAGTGTACACCCATCATAATATGGAACCATGCACTCTCATTCACATTATCTAAATTTTTTTCTTGAAGAATTCATTCAATTTGGAGATTATTTGTCATCCATATGCATGTGTTGACAAATTGACAATTCATCATGAATACATCAATTTGTTACTTTAATTGTTGACTTTTTTGACACGTGATGACTAAACATTCTCCAAACTAAATGAATTTTAAAACAGATGATCTTTTATATGATTATGATGATGATGATAAAGAGAATGAATGTTTTGAATAGGATATTTGTACAACGAAATGATGTCGCGTCGTTATTAAAGAATGAATGGTTTTACACATAAGGAGCCAAGTGGTAGACGAGTTCGGTATCGAGAGCTTGTAACTAAGTGTGATATTAAAGTGATTGGTTGTATGAAGTCGTTAGTTTGGTACTATAGTCACAAGTCACACCCTATCCACAATGGGTAGATAGTTAATAAACATTAACATAAAAAAACGTGATAAACTTTTTAGGCCCAACATTCTTGCTTCACCTTATCGATATTGATATTGTCTCAACTGAACTACCAATGAAAATCTTTAGTTGAATCCAAAACAACATGTCGTATCAAACTGCTATAGTATTTCTTAGTCCATGGATCCGTAAAGTACCCAGTCGTTTCAAACTGTCGTAGTATTATTGCTTAGTCCATAGATAAGTATGTTGAGAGTTGTCCCACATTGGTGAGGGACAAAGTTTGCTATGTGCTTGTATGATATTGGGCTACTCCTCATATTACCAATTGGTTTTATGGTGGAACCTCAATTTCATCATGGTATCAGAGCAAGGTTGTCCACGTGTGAAGCCCAATGGCCACACGCGCTCCACATCACCCAGTTGTTGTCTACGTGTAGGCTTGAAAATCCGCCACATGTGCAGAGGCGTGTTGAGAGTTGTCCCACATTGGTGAGGGACAAGGTTTGTTATGTGCTTATATGATATTGGGCTACTCCTCATATGGCCAATTGGTTTTATGGTGGAACTTCAATTTCATCAAAGTAAGGTACATGTTTTTTCAGACTGATCATTAGCAGTTTGGCTATGTGCATTTTCTTTAACTTTGATCTCATTTTTTTGGTATTGTTGATCATTTTATTAAAGTGTTCAATTATCAGCCAGAACTTAAACTTTAAGTTTCTGGTTTTAGATTAGTTAACCACTTATATTTTGATACTCGAAATTTAAAATCAAAACTTTTAAAATTTTGATCTATACTCTAAATTAAACAACCCTTTGTGTCATTTAGAATATTAGAATCTTTCAATAATTAAGTACAGTAATTCAATTGTGTTGTGTGCATGGAATTGCAAAAAGCTACAACAGGCCAACAATTGCAAAGACAAGATGACGAGAATGAGTTGAGCTGGGTCACGGGATAACGTCAAGAAACCAAACTAAGAGAAACCCGTGACCGTGGACATTGCACTGAAGGCAAACAAACAAACAAACTCTCCTTGTCTTTCTTTTCAACTTCTTCGTGACTACTTCAACTTCACCACCAGACAACAAAACCTTCTCTCTCTTGATCGATGTCATCAGAATATATTTGTTTAAGGCTGAGACGATCTTGAATTCTTCGCTCACAATCTCAATGCATTGCGCATCGTTTTGCTTCCTGAAGGGACCCGTGATTACATATTGTTCTAACTTCTATCCACCATTCTACACCACAACCTACTCCCTGACCAATCATCGTCATCATTTCACTCGATTCAGTACGTACGGCTCCCCGATGTATTTCATCTGCTGTGCATGTGGTGTGCTTGACTTAGATCTCAATGATCAATTCAAACAATGATGACAAGAGCAACTTCCCAATGGGTCACCTATCCTAGAAGTGCTCTCGTGAGTTCCAACGGAACCCGAAGCCAATGAGCTCCCAAAAAGCCTCGTGCTAGGTAGGGATAAGAATATACATTTAAAGATCACTCCCCTTGACGATGTGGGATCTTACAATCCACCCCCCTTAAGGGGCCCGACGACCTCGTCGGCACACCACGGCCAGGGTTAGGCTCTGATACCATTTGTCACGTCCCGGCCTGAGGTCCACCACATCCTGGGCCCGATCCACCACCGTAGCACGATATTGTCCGCTTTGGGCTTACCATTCTCTCATTATTTTGTTTTTGGGAACTCACGAGCAACTTCCTAGTGGGTCACTCATCCTTGGAGTGCTCTCGTGTGCTACTCGCTTAACTTCAGAGTTCCAATGGAACCCGAAGCCAGTGAGCTCCCAAAAGGTCTCGTGCTAGGTAGGGATGAGAATATACATTTAAGGATCACTCCCCTGCGCGATGTGGGATCTTACACTTTCAACCTATTTCATTTAGTATTTATCGACATCAACAATATACTTTAATTGCTATAAGGAGCAATGTTCCTTTTAATTTCGTCATACATATATGGAGGGGATATTTCAGTAGCCAGCTTCGGTTTTTGGGAATCAAGCAAATAAAATTCACGAACACAAACATACTAATTTATTGTACCTTATTAATATTTGACTTTAGTTGACTACTTCTTTGATCTGGAAACCCTTCTGATCAAAACCATCAAACAAAGCACACGATAGAACACGAAAAACCCTAGCAGGATGTAGATATTAGTCCACCTCTGCCCTTCATGCAGCCCTCTCTTCTGCAACACGTCGCCTCCCGTCACCATGCAAACTTTACTATCACTGTTACTCTCTTGGTACCATATCAAACACGTTGACACAAGGCAACCGTACTCGTTGATCAGAAGGGCATCCAGGGCATATTTGTACATGGAGAAGAAGTGCATGAAGAGCCAGTACTTGGGCATGTTACCCTGGGAGATGAAGTAGCCAGAAAAGAGAAAAAACCCGCCCAAAAGTATCGTCACGAGCGAAGTCCCGGCGATGTAGTTGGGAGCCAGAGAGCTCAAGAACAAGACGAATGAATTCGCCATTAGAACAATGATCCATATGACCAGAACAAAATAAGCAAACGCCTGCCAAGAACCACACAGACCCACCAAGAAGTAGACCGAAACGGAGTATATGATCGCAATGGCAAGCAAGTAGGGCAAGAAAACGAGAGTGTTGGCAATGAGGTATGAGGAGAGCCGGTAGATTCCGCCGGAGGTTTCTCGGAGGAGGATCGGCCTTTCGTTGATGAAGATCGGTAGGGCTTCGGTGGTGGAGGAGAGGAGGAATGTAAGAGTGAAGGCGAAGAGGCCAAACCGCTTTTCGATTCCTTGCTTATCGAATCCAATGTTGATGTAAATAGTTCCCAAAACAAGACCTACAAGAAGTGCTTCAAGAGTGTTTGTTAAAAGGAGCTGCCTTGTTCTGTAGATGATTTTCCAAAACCGGTTGTATAGAGCCAATATCTCTTGAGTTCTAGAGCTTTTGTATCTAATGACTGGCCTAAATGCCTGCTTATCATGATTAATAGGATCATTAGGAGGCGATGATGTGGTGGTTGTAGTTGTGATGGGAGGGAGGCGGTTGAGAATTTCCATGGTATACTCCAAGGCATTGAGTTGTGGAGGGACAGTGAAGTCATTAGAGAGCAGAAAAACTTCGAGAGAGGAAAGGGTTCCGTGGTGGACAACTGACCCTTTTGATAGCAAGAGGATTCTATCAACGGTGGAGAGGATTTTGAAGCTGGGTTGGTGGATTGATAAAATCACAGTGCGGTGACGCGAGGCGCAAATGGATTTTAGGGTTTGGATTACGTTGAAAGCGGAGGTGCTGTCGAGACCTGAGGTGGGCTCGTCGAGAAGGAGGACAGCAGGGTCGTGGAGAAGGCTGAGGCCTATGGAGACACGCCTGCGTTCGCCGCCCGATAGGCCTTGGCCGAGGCGGGTGTTGGACAAATGTGTGAGCCGGAGCTCGGTCAGAAGAGAGGAGACAATGGCAGCAATGTTTGTAGGGTTAGGGTTAGGGACGAGGAGGCTTGCGGCAAAAGCAAAGGTTTCAAAAACGGTGAGGAGGGGAAGGCATGCGTCGTGCTGAGGGACATAGGCTGAGAGCTTGCGGAATGAGGAATTGCTGATGGGGAAAGAGTTGAGGAGGAGAGCGCCGCTTGTGGGTGACCTTCGGGCGGCTAAGATGTCAAGCAGGGTTGATTTTCCGGCGCCGCTAGGGCCCACAATGGCGAGGATTTCGGAGGGGTAGGCGGTGAGGGAGATGTCTTTGAGGATGTAGGTGGTGGTGGGGAAGGTGCATTGCTTGAAGAGGAGGTGAAATGGGGAGAAGCTGGTGGCGGCTGTGATTGATTTGGTGTAGGATATGGAAGAGGCTGTTAGTTCGTAAGTTTTGGAGGGTGGTTGGGTTGGTGGTGCATCTGATTCCATGGAGTTTTAGGTGGTGGGTTGGACACGGAGAAGAAAGAGAAGTTGGAATGTTACTAGTAGCGGAAGAGAGAGGGATGCATGCATACAATTGAAAATTATTGTGTGCTGATGGTATTTGGTTTCTTTGAGTTTGGCATGCATGTAATGTTGGTGGAGTACTATGAATTGAAGGGCCAAAACTAATTAAATAGGTTGGGGATTGTAGATGTGTACGAAGTCAAGTTGGCTAGTTAAGATAGTATATATCTTTCTTCTGCATTATTCTGCATTAAGTTTTAATTTTTTTTGTCAATTAAATTATAATTTCGCTAGTATAAAAGAATTTGGTAATTTTTTTCTTCCTTCATCTTCTCAGTTTATTATGATGATTGAAATTTTATTCTTATAATTCATATTGAACTGAAACTAGGAAACATGCGTGGAATTTGCTTTTCTATTTAACTAAATAAGAAGAAAAAAAAGGGTAAAATATAAAGAAAAGTGCAAGTAAAAGAAATTTCAAAAGTAGTTGTGGGAGTAGAATTGGCAAAGTGGCCAATATGTTGCATGAAGAAGCATGTGAGCAAATCCATTTTTTTGTATCTCACTCCAAATTCACGAGCCTACATCTGTGCTCTCTTTCTGTCATATGCTTTTGTTTGAGAGTATAGTTGAGGCTTGGATAAAGCATTTCAATAGGCTGCCTTCACTTGACGACATGCTTTTGTATTAAATAACTGCACGTCCGTGAGTCCTACAACCCTACATGCACGATGAAATGATATGCACTTGCATAAAATATATAAATAATGCTCGCATTCTCCCACTCAAGAAATGGGCTCATTCTCAACTTGTAAATAATATATTTTTATCGTTAAAATTTTATAATTGGAACTGTTAAATCTCTTAATCTTCATTTAAAGATTTTTTCTATAAAAAAATCATTCGAATCGAACATCGTTTAGTCATCCAAATATATCAAACAAATCAACGGCTATGAATATGCTACTTGGTACCTACATCATTGATTTATTTTGATACATTTGAATGACTAAGCGAGCTTCGGTTCGAAATAATTTTTTTTTTTGTAAGAATGATCTTCTAATAATGATTAAGAAATTGAACGGTTTTGATTATAATTTTTTTTTTTTTGGTAAAATAGATTCTTTGAAAGAGGTGGAATAAACTCATCCCTCCAAGAGGGGGATTACAAGTATTATTCGTCCATAATATGTAGTTATTAGTTTCCTTCGTGCATGAGGCTTGATATTATTTCTTTTTTGTCAGTTGGAGCCAGGATTGGTAATGAGCCAATATTACACAGTACGTATATATGATAGGAAGGCATAGGTGGGGTTGATCAAAGGCAAACTAAGCAGTAGTACCAAGACTATTAATTATAGATAAACTATAAGAATTGAATTGATCAAAGAATAAGAAAACGACACAACGTGACAAAAAGAAAGTATCCAACGATAACGTCTTGACAAAAAAAATAGATAACCATAAAGCTTAATAAAATAAAAATCAGCAGAAAATAAAAGAAAATTTCAAAATATAATGATTGAATACCATGAAAGATAACAAACTCTAGTATTCTAAAAGATGCTTATATAGTCACTCAGTACTACGGTCAGATGATATTTTTTTTCACTTGAAAGTGAAATGTCTCAAGTTCGAATTTCGTAGATAACGAATTCGATACCAAATTAAGCTACTTATTGTGTGATTTTGCTATTGTGTGATTTTACCGAACTCCTCATCCTCTTAATGTAAAAAATATCGATGTACTAAAAAAATGCTTATATAGGCCTCTTGGCCCTAGACTTTTTAGGAGTACAAACACAAAACGAATTAGAAAAATCACATAATAGAGAAAAGTATATTCTAAAATCTTAAAATAATGATAAAACATTAGTAAACAATGAAATTCGATTGAAAATGCCTATACAGCAAGGCGAAGCGCTAAGACTTACTTATGATGTCGTTTTCTTCGAACCGGATCAAGGTCATAGGTCTAAATCTGCAAAGTTTAAAATTTTGTGTCGGATTTGTTACAACCAATCAAATATCAATTATACAATATATAATAATTACATAGTTTATTTCGAATTACAATTTCATTATATACACAATATGCCAGAATATGAACAATTAATAAAAAGGAAAACTAATGAAAAGGGTTTGAAAACTTTGAGTTTTAATGATAAGGACAAAATAAAGGGTAAAGTGAATAGTACCAGGATTAACTTTTTAGTGTAAAAATGTGGTTTTTGGTTAAAGTGAACAGTACCGGGTGCTTTTCGTTAAAGTTCCCTTAATAAAACTGCATATAAAATCATAACAATAATCACTAACTTGTTTATGGAAGATAGAGACTTGCAGTAGTAATCTCCTAAGATAGAAATTCGCCCCTACACCAGTGCAGTAGTTCACGGACGTCTATCTTGCAGGATACAACTATCTAACCCAAATTCTTACACTCGAGCTTGGATTCTTAACGAATTTACTATGTGTTTCTCTGTGAAGGATCAGAGAGAGAGCAATGGAATTGTTTCTTCGTTTCTGATATCACAGCCATATATATAATGGCGTTTTTGAACAGTTATGGTTGTTCATTCTTATCCTTTCAAAATTGATGTACCTATTTTTGTAAACAATCTTATCCTTTCAGAAAAAACTAAATCCTAAAATTAAAAACGTAAAAATCGTACTTGTATTTTTCGTCCATCTGAGCCCCAAAGCCCATCTTTGACATTTAATAAATACACCCAAACCTTCCAAGTCCAAGGGCCAAGGTCCATGGCTTTGGCCTAATTCCTTTCAAACAATAAGTGAGTGAACTCACTTATAAAGGGGAATTAGGTAAAGTGTATGGGCGATGTGGGACAATAGCCCCTCACAAGTTCCAACAATATACCACATTTTCTATTCAAACTCTAGCAATACCCCACATTTGAATAGAAAATAAGATACTAACTAAATTAGTAACGTCTTTCTAAAGAACTAAGATATGATACGCATCGAGATAGGTGTCTTTTGGACTTGAACCTTCTCTAGTGAGTACTTATCGGATTTACCAAATGAAGCAATGAATTTAATATCTTGAACTAATCATTCTTTGTAGCAAATCGAAACAATAAGTATCCCACATATCACATCTTAACACACTTCAAATTCATACGATTGTGTTCATTTTGGTCTTGAACATATCCTGATTTCATGAGACCTTTAGAAAATTGTAGTCATATCAATTCTCAAAGATGCGACCCCACATCAATCTCATACAGGTAATGCTAATCAAGAATATCATGTTCTATTCATCTTAACTAGAAGATATTAGCATTATTAAGAATAGGGATTCACCTTCTTCGTCTTACAGGCAACACACTGTTTTCCATCATAAGAATGAGTAAGGATTGTGTATTTCTTACCTTGAGTTTTCCTCAACTAGTTTACTTATTGAACCTAGACCATGGGATCTCCAATTAGATAGGGTAGGTTTCCGTCAAGTTATAACTCATTGAGTTGGCTTTAAACTTATTCCCCTCAATGTAAATGTCACTTGATCCTTGGGTAGGCCTTTAGTCAAAGGATCGACAATGTTCTCATTAGATTTAATATAGTCAATGGAAATAGTTCCATTCTTGAGTAGTTGTCTAATGGTTATATGTCTTCGCCTTATATGTCTCGACTTCCCATTATATTCAGCGTTTTGGCTCGACCTTGTGCAGCCATGCTGTCACAATGTATGCATACTGCAGTCACAGGCTTGGGCCATAATGGAATATCTTCCAGAAAATGTTTAAGCCATTCAGCTTCATTAGCAGCTGCATCTAAGGCTATAAACTCTGATTCCATTGTCGAATGTGCTATACACGTTTACTTAGACAATTTCCATACACAACTGCTTCACCAAGTGTAAATACATATCCATTTGTGGATTTACTGTCTGTACTCCCTGAAATCCAATTTGCATCACTATATCCTTCTAATTTGGGGATATTAAGTGTAATGCAAACCATAGTTCATTGTATGCTTTAAATATCTTAATACCCTTAGTAAAGCATTCCAATGATCTATTCCAGGATTACTTGAATACCTGCTTAATCGGCTTATTGAATAAGCGAGATCAGATTTTGTACAATTCATAATGTACATCAAGCAACCTATAACTTGGGTATACTCCAATTAAGATACGTTATCTTCTTCATTTTTAGCAAGTTTATGAATGAAATCAAATGGAGTTACGGCAGGTTTATAATCATAATGTCCAAACCTTTTTAGAACCTTTTCGACATAATGTGATTGAGTTAGAACATATCCATCTAAATTCTTTAGAATTCGAACTCCAAGAATCACATCAGCTATTCCCATATCTTTCATATCAAAGCTAGAATTTAGCATTTTCTTTGTGGAATTAATCACATCTTTGTTTGTTCCCATTATGAGCATGTCATCAACATATAGACATATAATAACACATGCATTTTTCGTTTGCTTAACATAAATGCATTTATCACTTTCATTGATTACAAATCCGTTTAAGACTGAATTTTTCATGTCATTGCTTAGGAGCTTGTTTAAGTCCATATAATGACTTAATCATATTGCAAACCTTCTTTTCTTGACCTTTGACAATGAAACCTTCAAGTTGTTCCATATATATTTCTTCGTCTAATTCACCATTTAAAAATACAGTCTTGACATCCATTTGATGTATCTCGAGATTGTAAACAGACGTTATAGTTATTAACAACCTCATAGATGTTATTCTAGCTATTGGTGAATAAGTGTCAAAGTAGTCAAGTCCTTCTTTTTGACGATACCCTTTGGCAACTAGACGAGCTTTATACTAGTCTATGGTATCATCCGATCTCAATTTCTTGTTGAAAATCCATTTGTGTCCTATTGGTTTATTTCCCGAAGGCAAATTAACCAATTCCCATGTATTATTTTGCATAATGGATTCCATTTCACTTTGAATAACTTCTTTCCAATAAGGTGCTTCAGAGGATTCTAATATAGCCTTACAAGTTTGAGGCTCTTCTTCAGTTAGATAAGTGAGGAAGTTAGGACCAAAATCCTTCGTAAATTTTGCCCTTTTACTATTCCTGGTTCCAAACTTGGCTTTGGATTCTACAAGTTGAAGCTTGATTATCGTTATTATTTCTCGTAGTATCATCATGTACTTTTTTATTCAAAACATATGACATATCTTTATAAGGAAAAATTTCCTCAAAGAACTTAGCTTATGTAGATTCAAGTATTGTATTTACGTGAATGTCTGCAATTTCAGATTTATTAACCAAAAATCTGTATGCTGAACTATTATTGGCGTGACCAATAAATATACAATCCACTGTTTTTGGTCCAAACTTTTGTCTCTTCAAAAGAGGCACTTGAACTTTCGCAAGATAACCCCACACCTTCAAAGTTTTATATGTAGGTAACCTACCTTTCCAAATTTCATAAGGAGATTGATTAGTCTTCTTATGTGGTATTCGGTTCAATATTGTGTTGGCAGCAAGGAGTGTCTCACCCCATAAATTATGTGGTGCACCAAAATCGATAACATGGAATTAATCATATCTTTCAATGTTTGGTTTTTTCGTTCAGCCACTCTGTTTTGTTGAGGAGTATATGGTGCTGTCGTTTGATATACTATTCCATGTTTCGAAAAAAAATTTGCAAAGTCATTAGATTCGTATTCACCACCTCTATCCGACCTTAAGACTTTTATTATTTTGTCTAGTTGATTTTCGACTTCAGCTTTAAATGTCTTAAACATATTTAAAGCTTCATCTTTGCTATGAATCAAATAAACATAACAATACTTATTGCAATCATTAATGAAAGAAATATAGTAGTTATTTCCTCCACGAGTTGGTGTGGACTTGAAATCACAAAGATCACCATGGATTAAACCAAGTATTGCATTGGATTTTTCCACTGATTTATATGAATGTCTTGCATATTTGGATTATGTGCATATCTCACATTTAGATACTTTGTTCATGGAACATTTGGGCAATAGGCCTAAGTTAACCATTCTTTGAAGAGAACAAAAATTAACATGTCCTAATCTTGCATGCCATAATGTAGAGGACTCAATCAAGTAAGCAGAAGAAGCACTAAACTTGTTATTATTATTAATAGCATCAGCAGAAAGTACATTCAATTTGAAGAGCCCCTCAGCCAAGTAGCCATTTCCCACATACACCTCACCCTTGGTGATTACAAACTTATCATATTCAAAGACTAATTTGAAACCTTTATTACTCAGAAGTGATCCAGAAATCAGATTCTTGCGAATATCAGGAACATGCAGAACATTGGTGAGTGAAAGCTCTTTTCCAGAAGTGAGTTTGAGCGTCACTTTTCCCTTCCCTACCACGGCAGATGCAATTGCATTTCCCATGTACAGATTTTCTCCACCATCAAATAGTTGGTAAGAAACAAATAAATTCCGATCAGTACAAACATGCCTTGTTGCTCATGTATCAACCCACCAATCATTGGAATTAGTAAATAAATTGACCTCAAATACAATAGCAACAAACTTTCCTTCTGAAATGTTTGTTTGATTGGAATTCTCAATATTCTGATCCTTCTTGTGGTGACAATCTTTGGCCATATAACCTATCTTTCCACAAACCCAGTAAACTCCTTTGACTTTCTTGAAGGTTTTCCCTTTCGCAGCAGTCAGTGATTCCTTTGTAACATCATTGCCTTTGTTTTTCTGATGGTGCTTTGCCTTGTGTGAGTTTCATCCTTCCACAATATTGGCTTTTGCCTCCAGCAATAAGGCATCATACTTCTCATTTTTGCGATAATTTTTTTCCACACGCAGTTTGAGAATCAATTAATCCATGATCATGTCTTCAGTTAGATGCTTCAAATAAATCTTAAAGTCCTTCCAATTTGAAAGTAGTTTCTCTATAATAGAGCCAATCATAAAGCCTTATTTCTAACCAAGATTCTTTTCATCTAACTCATGAATAATCACTTGGAGTTCTTCAACATGCTTGACAACAGACTTGGTGTCACTCATCTTGTAATTCAGAAATTTTCCGATCACAAACTTCTTGGAACTAGCCATTTCAGACATATTTTTTGTCCATAGACTCCCACATATCTTTACTCGTCTTATATGATGAATAAACATCATACAGAGAGTCATCTAAAGCATTCATAATGTAATTCCTGCATCGAAATTCACTGTGAGTCCAGGCTTGTATAGCCTGCAGAATTTTGACAGGAATGTCTCCTTCTTCTGGTGCTTCAGGGGCCTCAGAAGTAAAGACGTGACTCAAGTTCATAGTTGTCAAGTAGAACAACATCTTATGTTGCCAAAGTTTAAAATCAACTCCCTTGAATTTCTCAGGTTTCTCAACGTGTTGCTTGACGACACCAACATTTGATTGATCCATGGAATAGAATTTTCTGTCTTAGATTGTTATAACCAATCAAATATCAATTATACAATATATAATAATTGCACATTTTATTTCGAATTACAATTTCACTATATACACAATATACCATAATATGAATAATTAATAAAACTGCATATAAAATCATAACAATAATCACTGACTTGTTTATGGAAGATAGAGGCTTGGGCGTGAAGGATCAAAGAGAGAGCAATGGAATTGTTTCTTCGTTTCTGATATCACAGCCATATATGTAATGACGTTTTTGAACAGTTATGGTTGTACATTCTTATCCTTTCAGAATGGATGTAACTATTTTTGTAAACAGTCTTATCCTTTCAGAAAAAATTGAATCCTAAAATCAAAAACGTAAAAATCGTACTAATGTTTTTCGTCCATCTGAGCCCCAAGGGCAAGACCCATCTTTGACATTTAATATATATACCCAAACCTTCCAAGTCCAAGGCCCAAGATCCATATCTTTGGCCGAATTCCTTTCAAACAATAGGTGAGTGAACTCACTTATAAAGGGGAATTAGGTAAAGTGTATGGGCGATTCACAAGTTCCAACAGGATTTGCGCCTTTTAGTTTGATATATCTACTCTGCCATGTAATCTATATCATATTACCCTACTACAATGAGATAACAGACGGTACCCAAAATGATGTTTAATAACTTTTCTTTTGTCAATATGTGATGATAGGGGAGAGAACCAAACCTAAAACTTCAGATAAAAAACTATACTCATAACAACTTAAACTACACGATTCTTGCTCCCTCTTATATTTATGTAGAGTAGTGATAATTTTCCTTCATGTTTGTTCTAAGGTAGGAAAACTGTAACGCACTTATTGATCCAATAGTGCCAGCCCCAAAACAAAATACTTTGATGAGGTGATCAGGATTATAAGCCCATTTTCCAAATAGTGAGAAGAGAATGACATGGGCCTAAAACCTGCTTAAGAATAATTTATTATATATTTCTTCTGAACAAAGTCGGGCAATTGCAGATTTCACTCTGGTATAAAGATTGATCGACCGGCAAACAAGACACCGCAGAAGACAGCGCATTGTTCCCACACACCCCCCCCCCCCCCCCGGGTCAGTTGTGTTGAGAATTCAGGGAAATATGCAAGGTCTTACATCTGTTATAGTTTAATCTTTTGTTGTATCCATATTTTATAGTTAATACAAACGAAGGGGAAACCCTAATCTCCCCAAGCTAGCGCCCCGCTCACCCCCAACATCCTTCCATTTTCTTTTTCTTTTTATTTGACTGGACTCGTAGTACTAAGAATATTTGGATTAATTTGGACCATCCTCGTAATACACATCTTTAATTGATGATTCATTTGTCGCATTATTGGTTAGGAATTAAAAAGTCTCTCAATGTCATTAAGAAACATAATTAACACTAATCATATTTTGCCAGAAAGCGAAAGCACATGGGATCTTCAAGTTCAACGAAGAAGGCATCACATGGGATCTTTAAATTAACTAAAATTGTTTTCAGGTCACCAAAAATGTGTTTGATATAAAAAATTAAAAGTGTTTCACTTAAAGTGCTTTATAAAAGAAGTACTATCTATACTTGTGGTTTTTATAGGAAACAATTTAAGTATTTTTTTTCTTCAGAAAGCAGTTACATTTTTATTAAAAGTTTCAATGTGCTTATCATAGAAGTGCTTATGAACAAAAGTGTTAGTTTAAAGAAGGATCTTCAAGGCCTTAATTATTGTAATAATATGATATGACCATCCTACATAATTTATGCTTTTACTTCGCAATATTAGCATTCAACAATAATCTTAAAAAAATATCAGACAATGATGAATGATATTCTTCATAATTGAAAAGATCAATGACGTCTTTCTCTGTATTTGCAAAAATTAATCTACATTTATTCACACGTTTTGGATCTCAAGGAACAAGGAGCCTATGATGGTATATAATAATATTGTTAGATACATTGTTTCCCAGATAATTTATATCAAGAAGCTTAGGATGGAATCGAATATTACGTTCATGGAAGGGACCAATTCGCCGCCGTGGAAGACCGGCCACCCAAAGGCCAATTAAGTTAAATCATCACACTGGTAACAATAAACAATGACTGAAAATAACAACTAGGGTTTGGTATTATATGGTATGATATTATTTGATATACGCAACCTTGGTGCCCCTGGAAATTAAGTCCTTGTTCGAAATATTATGATATGGTCGTTTAATCCTTTAGTTAGCTAGCATGGCCAAGGTGATACCTCTACTATATATACACTACAAGTTCCCCGAATTAAATATTATCCAGTTGACGATTTGATGGATTTTGGTTCAAAAGGGAACTGAGCTGTTTTGCATCGTTGGATGAACATAATAATCCATCCTAGAATTATTTTCATACATTTGTAACTGGTAAGAGAGTTTATATCAAACATGAGTTTAATCATGATATAAATTGAGTTTTAACTTTAATCATCCAGTTCATCCTAAATTTTGTATTACTTTTATCTGTTTAGGTCATAAATAAAAACAAGGCATATGTTATGGGACCAAATTATTTTTATTTACGCAAAGTTGCATGACTCTGGCCCACCAACTTCAAAGCCTAATTAAGGATCATATTCTAGGGCTAGGACAACCACCTCACTCCACTCTAACCCGTCTGAGGCTTGAACAGGTTCTTCCTTGATGCGCTTCTGCCATACAGACTGTCAAATCTGGGAATATGTTGCATACTTAAATGTCGATGCACACGTCATCCTACACACTAATGTTGCCATATCAATCGTGCGAAACTCCACTAGACATAACACCTACCAGGAATTACAGCCATTATCCGCCAATAAATTATCTATCCCGGCTCCAGCTCAGCAATAAGATCGATTTCCTTCTCCACTGTATAAATAGAACTAGAGGTCTTCAAGCTCGGGGCCTTCGTTAAAATCAATCTCTATGATTATACAAAACCTTGAGTAATTCTTCAATCAATCCAACTGCTTTTTAGCAAACTCTTAGCTCTTCAGCTACAAACTCAAAACTTTCTTTCAATGCACACTGATTGGACCCCTAAGATCTTAAATTTTTATAGCTCTCCCAGCTTGTGTTATGATTCAGTTTACTTGCACCTTTCACAAGCACTTAAAACACAAACAATGTTTGTTGACAACCGCTAATAGTGACACATCTATTCTCTCTCTCTCTCGCCATTATGTGGCAACAAAGTTGAAAGCAACATTTGGAGCAAATACGTGTTAAACCCAATCTAGATCTCCGTCTGAGCTTTGACACCAACATCATCATCATTACATGATTGTTTTTAGAGTCGAATACAATAGAGCTTCCAAAGTATTCTTAAGATCCTAGCTGCATGTATATATGTGTGTGTGTATGAATGTCCTTGTTTTCCCAGTATCATGGGAAGCTTGTCACCCCCTCAAACTGCGAATATTTTAAACTTGAGCGACGCAACTTCGTCCTAGTATTACATGCCTTCTGCGTGAAATATTCTATATCACAATATGTGACATTTCAAACTCATCTCTCTGACTCTCTACCTCACTCTGAGCTCAACACACTCTGTCATTCGACTTAGTCGCCCAATAGGAATTAGGTTAGGTAATTACTATACACTTTTTCACTCACAAGCCACACCATACCTCCTATATAAAACCTTAGTTCTGAGTTGTGAACTAAACAATTTTCTGTAGTTATCTCATAATTTATATTTATTTTTCAGATATACCATAATTAAAATCATCATGAGTAACCTACTTTATTTATTTATTTTATTGTTATTAAAAACATAAATAAAAAAATACTCATTTCAGTAACTATTATTTACCGAGTTTCAAACATTCGAAGCTTGTATAAATTTGTCTTACAAAAGTTTAGTTTATTTCAAATAACGTCTAAACATTTTTAGAACAAATTGAAATAAAAAAACCCGTTAGGGCGAACTCAGCTAGAAAATGGATTATGTAAGGCCCGTCCAACATCCAAAATATGAAAATATAGCAAAAAAAACCCTACAAGGTCCACAGCCCTATTATAAATACACTTTCCTTCTTGCACTAAATTGACAACACCTTCAAACCAAACCAACAACAAAAAGAAAGCCTCTACTTCCCAATCTCAGTCCAAACCAGATCCAGAATCATTACAACATGACCGGAACCGACGATTCGCACCGAAAGCGAAATAGGTGCTTGCTTTGCATAGCCGCCGGGATCATAGTCCAAACCGTTATCATAGTCCTCTTTGTGGTTTTCGTCCTCCGAGTCAAAACTCCCAAAGTCCGTTTAGACTCGGTTGCAATCAACAGTAACACACTCGTGATAAACTCCAGCTCCTCCTCTCCTTCCTTCAAAGTTCAATTCACCACCGTCGTTGCGGTCAAAAACAACAACTTTGGACACTACAAGTTCGAGAGCAGCAAGGCAACTTTCTCGTACGAAGGCACCGAAGTCGGCGAGGGAACCATAGATAAGGAAAAGGCTAAGGCTAAGAAAACAAAGAGGATTGATGTTTTAGTCTCGTTGAGTTCGAACAAGATTTCGAGCCACTCTCAGTTGAGTAGCGATCTGAGCTCTGGGAATTTGACTTTCACAGCGTACGCTAAGTTGGATGGGAAGGTTCATCTGTTGAACATTATCAAGAAGAAGAAGTCTGCTGACATGAACTGCACCGTAAATCTTGATACTAAGGCCAAAACGGTCCACGTCTTGACTTGCAAGTGATCAAATTATTAAGTCCTTGATTAATTTTCGTCTTTCTTCTTTTCTTTTTATTGGGTTTTCTTGGGAATTATTTTTCATTTCATTTTTATGGGTTTGAAGTTTGGTTGTTGTTGAATATTAATTTGTATTCTTAGTTTTTCATATGGAGGGAAATATTATAAGTATGTTGAAGGCTGTGCAAGTTTTCATCTTTTGCATATTCTTTGTACAATATTGGTTTAAATTTTTGAGATCCACAGTATTTGCTTGCAACGAATTATTCATTAACTTTTCGAACAAAAAAAAGAAAAGAATTATTCCATTAACTAACTTCAAATTTGTTCAATTAAAAATTAGGACAACTGTATCTGCATTTCTTTTCTCCCTGCGTTTTTTTAACTACTATTTAACTTGTAATAAACCTTAAGTCTCAATAAGGAGAAAAAAGTCTTAAGCAAATTTGTGGTCTCACCACTATTCTCAAAATTGAATCATTTATCTTGTTGTTTAAATAAATTTAATGTAGATAATAAACGAATTTTCAAGTAGATAAGATCGGTCGCGTGGTCTCCGTTGGAGATGGGGTTGCGTGTGTTTATGGATTGAACCAGATTCAAGCTGGGAAATGGTTGAATTTTCCACCAATGTGAAAGGAAGAATATTCTCACTTGTATGCCTACCTGGCACATTAACCTCTTTTTCTTAACTTCGTTCGATTTTTGCCTTTGCTTCATTTTCTATCACCTCAGAGCATTCAAGCATTCGAACGCATTCTAGAAGGCTTATATATATGGTAAATGATTATCGCAACAACGGCAAAAAAGAACATTAGTGCACTATGGTGTGGGCTCAACCCCCACTGATCCCAATCTCGTTAATATTTAACAATTTAACCAATGACACAATCGTTTTATCAAAAAAATTATATATTTATATATATGAATAAAAAAAAAATAGCAAGCTGGAGCTTGAAATTGATAGGATGACATTGACAGTAACGAGAGCATGAATTATTTAGGTTGTACCTGCCAGCTTGAATTCAACTAGCCAAATGAAATGAAAATCATGTTAACCACATTCGCATGTAATGTCGGGCTGATGGCCCGCTGGTAGTGATTGCCTACGAATATTGTCGCATCTGCATATATCATGATCATACGTAAGAAGGAAATGATGACTTTTATATTCAAATTTCGGTTGAAGAAAATAATTAGGGTAAAAAGTTGCGTGAATTTGATAAAGTACTGTATTTACTGTGTGCACTTTTGATAACCGAACACACCTGGATTTCATGGCTGTTTATAAAAAAGCACTGATCTAATTTTGCAGACCTGAGACCTGTATACTTACGTTGAGTGGATAGAGATTTCAGTCTACTAATGTAATGTTATGTAAAGAAATTTACATATAACATTGTGCTATTGGATCGTATAAATAAAATAATTGAGAAATTGATCATATTTTAAAGGTTTTTTTAATCAAAATAGTCTTTGAGATTGACATAACTCTTCATTTTGGTCCATAATAATAAAAATTGATAGAAATAGTCCATAAGTTTATCCATCATAAATCATTTTGATCATTCCTTAAAAAAATCTGTCAATATACCCGTTAAGTAAAGGGGTTGGTTTGACAAAAATATCTTCAAAGGTGATCACATGATCGTTCACGTAACAATTTAACAAGCATATTGACAAATTTTTCTCAGAATGATCAAAATGATTTGCAGTGGACAAACTCAGTGACCTGTTTTACGATTATCATTGTAAGGGACCAAAGGCTTATTTGGAGCGGAATAGAAGGATAAAGCCTTTGTGTAGCCTGATGATCTGCCTTACCAGCTTTAGGTGAAGAGGAAAATTTGACAGTATTTGATTGACATAGATTTCTCAATTAGATTGAGAAGGAGATGATTTGTGATCAATTTCAGCTGAAAAAGTAGATGATCTATGCCAGACCTTGCTTGCCCATCACCCCAAGCATCTTCATAAAGCTCTTGCTTCATCAACACAAAGGGAAGAGTCAAGTTGATAGAACAATCATATCTGGGACCCTAACCTTTCCCACGGCTTCAATTTGATTGCTTGAATTGGATTTAAATTCCAACCTGTTCACTCTAACAGAAAATTACAAACAGAGAAAAGAATATGCACTAGTGGATTGATTGTCTATAGAAACTTTTCTGAGAATAAAAATCATATGGTATACCATCCACGCGTTATATTTTAAGTGAGAAAATAATATCCGATGATTTTATAACTATTTTCATTTTAAATAGATTCCGAGTATCTACATTTAACATCGATGCACTTACCCGTATTTAACAAAATCATGACCATTTGATTGATCCAGTGGCACTGACACTGATACATATAACAGTGCGTATAAGAACACGACCTGTTTCAATACCATGATCTTTTCAACGCGTCACAGTTGAATTGATCATATCTAATTAGCCGCCTTTGGGATATTTCTTATAGAGCTTGTGTATGCCACTTACTTTTTCTCTTATAAATATCGTTGAAGTTTCCTTCTGTCGACAGACTCGAAGCATACTTTTCCTACTTCCAGAACAGGTAATTTACAAGTCAAACGCTCTATTAAGCTACCTAATTGGGCCAAATAATAATTACAGTAAAAATAATAATAATAATACGTTAACATTTTCGCCACCATCATGCAAAATATTTTGATTAATTAGCATGAGGTTCAATCTGCAATGTCATTAGGCTGCTGATATTCTCTTACGATTATAATTTATATGCTTACTAATAAAATAAAAATTGGTTTTGCAAGTGATGGATTGTGTTAGTCGACATAACCTTTTTCAATTCAATAGTTTAGCTTAGAGTAGAAATATCATTTGTAAAATTCAATAGTTTAGCTTAGAGTAGAAATATCATTTGTAAATTTGTATGTATAATCTTGTCTTAGTCAAACTTCAAAGCCGACATCCGCTTCAGTGGCAAGAAAAAGACAAGAAAGAGGAACTTTGCTGATCCCACTTGCAAAATACGTTGGCAGTGTGACGAGCCCTTCATTTAACCTTGTAATGGATGTTCAGTTTGGTGTGAAGAACACCAACTTTGGACACTTCAAGTACGGGGATGGAATTGTTGAGTTCGATTACAGGGGAACAAAAATTGGACAGACTTAAGTGTACGAGGCCCATGCCAGGGCTCTATCGACTAAAAAGGTGGACATCTCTCTGTACTTAAGTTCGAATGAGTTGAAGGGTAATTCTCAATTAGCGAGTGATATTAGCTCGGGGATTATTCTGGTTACGTCCACTTCTAGATTGGAGGGGAAGATACATTTGATAAAGGTGATCGAGAAGAGGTCTGCTCAGCTGAATTGCACCATGGAAATCGTTCTTGCAACGCAGTCGGTGCAAAATATTGTCTGCAAGTGATACTTCATACGTATACTGTTTAATTCATTTTTCATTTTTAGATTGTTTTGTGAGATATGAGACATTTTGCAGCTGTACAATGTAGTCCGTTATTAATTTTCCTATCTAATATTCTTTGTTTGTGATTAGTGATTCGAAAGTGGTTTGAAGTGTTAATAATATTGAATTCAATTGCATATTGTTATGATTGATGGTTTCAAAATCTTATAGCTTGTCATTAACCATTATGGTTAGGCTCTTTAGTTAAAATGGTCTCTAAGATTGACATAACTATTTATTTTAATCCATGATATTTAAAATCGATAGAAGTGATCACTGAGTTTGTTCATCGCCTCATTTTGTCATTTCATTAAAAGTCTCCGTTAAATTAAAAGTATTTTTGTCAAGTCAACCCCTTCACTTTCGTGAAAAAAATCCTCAGTTTAACAAAGATTTTTACGGAATGACCAAAATGATTGATGGTGGACGAACTGAATGACCAATTCTATCGATTTTAAATCTCAAATACTTAAACAAGGAGTTATAATTTATGTCAATCTCAAAAATCATTTTAACTAAAAAAAACCTTCAGGTTATGCCCTTGTTTAAATTTTGGTTTCAAGTAGACCCATGAAGTAGCCCAAATAAAAGATTTCGGCCTAATTATACCTCTCCACTGGGCTGTAATGATTTTTTCGGAACCTTCAAAAAACAGAGAAAAATGATTGTCCGGGCCTTAACAGTTTGGGTTGCCAGGTACATAATTCGATGCTATTTTCATTCTCGACTTCAAGTGGTTTAGAGTTGTTGGGTGAGTTCTGAGTAGTCCGGCTTTACATTTACTAGAAAATAGAAATTTTTAATTCAATTTTGACCGTTTATTTTTAATAAAATTTTGCTTGTGCTTGGGTTTTTTATTGGAAGGAGTCGTTCTTTTCTACAAATTACAATTTTATATGTATAGACGGTCTAAAGCACGAGCCGGTACTTTGACATTGTGTATAGATTGTCTGAAGCACGAGCCGGTACTTTGATATTGTTTGAACGTTCCGGAAAGCTTGGCCGATGATTGAGACAGATCCAATGAACTGCAGCAAAAGAAATCTAATTCGAATCCTAATGTTTCCTAAGAATGTTGATTTACCCTAAAAAGAAAGCTAAAGTTGGAAAATGAGCTCACATGACATGATCATAGACACGGATGCTAATGACCTAACGCAATAGTTTATCGTGTTCATCATTTTTGTATCATACCTATTATCTTAACAGTTCGTTCATACTAAATTCGTTATCTTAACTGGTTCTTAACAAGTGAGCCGATAATGACCCAATTCTTTAGTAGGTTGTGTCAGGTTAACGGGTCATGGAAGAAGTTGTCATGCATAATGTCTAGATATGGCAAATAATATCTTATCTGGTTCTTAACGAGTAACCTGATAACGACTTGACTTGTTAACAGGTGATCTGATAACGACCTGACTCGCCAATAGGTTGACACGAAATCAGTTATTTTCATGTCACTGTGTGTCAGGTTAACGAACCGTAGAAGAAATTGTCAAGATTATTTGGTGCTAATATTGTCCCAGAAGTTTATATATTATCACCAGACACGATATCTGTGGAGGAAACACAGCAAATCTAATTGTCCTCGGTTGAAAATATGGTGTCGGGTGTCCGTTTGTGTGGTGTTTCGTGGTGCATTGCATTCATCTGCGTATATATAATTAATCACATTTCTTGAAACACTTAAACTGAATCATGTCTTTCTGCTGCTCCAACTTGTGCAGATGCAGTGAACAGTAGCATTTGCCTCGACTTATCAACTCTTCTTTTGTCCTAATTTAGGCACTCAGGAGTTAGGAGTTAATATATTGTTTAAAAATATGAAGCCCACCTAAAATACAAATGAAAAAGATTTGGAAACTTTGAGTTTTAACGATAAGGACAAAATAAATGATAAAGTGAATAGTATCACGATTAACTTTTTAATGTAAAAATATGATTTTTCGTTAAAATGAATAGTACTGAGAGTTTTTCGTTGAAGTTTCTAAAATACTAACCATAATATACCATCGCTACTATCTTGTCTTAGAGAACTTGGAATACTTGTAAGAGTACCAAGAAACACAATCTAAAAATCGATTTTGTGGTGTTTTGTATTGTGTTCACATTGCGTCGAGCATTTTGTCAACCATAATTCAATAAATTTATAACAATTGTGTTAGTGTAGTTTGCACGTAGGTACATGGCACTTACCATTGTGAATAAGTGCAAAAGCATCTTCAACGGAGTACGCAAATGAGTAGCTCCAATGATGTAGTCAATTGGGTAGGCAAATTTTGCCTAGACCCAATTATAGGCAGATGAGGCCTTGTCACTATTTTATGTGGAGAAAGGAAAAAAAAAAATAGAAGACACGTCAACCTTTGTAGTACAATTTTGCCTATTTTCTTTGCCTAAACCATTAGAAATGCACTAACAAAACTATCTGTACTCAGGGCCATCTCTGAGATTTTGAAGATGCTGTGCGAAATTTATAAAAAGATCCCTCCTTAAAATAGTTTTAAAAAAAGATAGAACAATGTATTTACGCTACTTTATATCATGTCGAAAAAAAACAATAACTTTAGGATTTATCCTCCTTTGCAGATGCATATTCATTTAGTGGAATGAATTGGGTGAGTTGAAGACAACTCAACATAGATAATTTTGGTCTAATTGAAACCGGCATTAGAAAGTAGGGTACCTCTAAAGGACTACATGAAACTGAGGAACGTGAAGATGATAGTCTCTCAAATCTACCACAATTTCTCATTTCTTTTATCACATGATATCGCATAATTGGTATGGAACACCGACAACTTCACGTTCTCGTTTCATGTAAGTCAGCCTCACTTAACTTGTGACTAGATAATGGTCTCAACTGTGAAGTTGAAATCTATTGGTGCCCGAGCTCTGTGGTTTCCTTTTTGTTTTTTGTCATATTTTCTTCTTTGGCATGTCTGCAATGTGGTTCACCGTGATTGCATTCGTGTCTCCGATGGAATTTTGGGGCCACAAATTTTGGTGTCTTTTTTGGCATTTCTTGCTCATCATAATTATGTGTTTGAACTGCAGTGCAAGTGCATGCCTTGCTCCTTTCGATTTACTGATATGATTTTTATATAAATTTGAGGGTTTGTTATAATTTCGATCATGAATTCTAACATTAAATTCTATAGTCCTCAGTTTTAGACTCAAAATCTAGACGTAGAGAAGCTCTTAGGGTTAGCTGAAGTGGCGCGATGAGAGGGGTAATATGTTAGGATTATGGGAGGTTTAGAGTTCAACTCCTCTTTAAATAACCGCGACAGGTAAAACTACTAGTATAGCTTAGGAAAGAAGAAAAAATTTCGAGTTTGTTATAATTTCGATCATGAATTCTAATAATAAATTATGTAGTCCTCAATTTTAGACTCAAAATCTACACGTAGAGAAGCTCTTAGAGTTAGCTGAAGTGGTGCAGTGAGCGGGATATTACTTTAGGATTATAGGAGGTTTAGACTCCTTTCAATATAACTGCGGACAGATAAAACTACGGGTAGAACTTAGGAAGAATACAGTAAAATGCATGTAAAACTTTGGAAAGGGAGAATTTGTAATTAAAAAATGACGATCTCAACTTAACAAGACTCTTCGTTTTGCGAGAGTCTCAATTGTACACAGTTTACTTTTATTTTACAAAAAAAATTATTTTCACAACTTGAATCTTAACTTTTTAATTGCAAAAAAAATAACTTTTTTGTTGTGCCAATGATCGCATAGCCCTTCTACTGCTGCAACAGTCAGTCAAAAGTTGAATTGAATCTCTCCTCTCCAGCCAACCCAGCTACCATAACCAGATGGGATGGGTGGCCAGAGAGACTGGGGGAGAGAGTGTCAGCATCTGCCACCTTCTGAATGCTTTTCTTTTGTTCACTTTGAAACGAAGTCAGATTTTAATAAAAGCCAAATAAAATGCTTCTTTCGCAATTCAAAAGCACTTTATATTTATAAAAAGAAAAAATGCTGTCGGGATCGAATTAACCAAATTTTCCCCAGGTTAGTGGTGATCATAAATCTTCATTTCTTTGGCACACTCATATTTCATTCCTTCTAAACTTCTGAACGTGAGACAATTAATTCACACCCTTCACATGCTCATATGCTCTTGTTTCTTAAATTTTAAGTTTTT
Source organism: Malus sylvestris (assembly GCF_916048215.2). Classification (NCBI taxonomy): domain Eukaryota; kingdom Viridiplantae; phylum Streptophyta; class Magnoliopsida; order Rosales; family Rosaceae; genus Malus; species Malus sylvestris. The sequence goes on from NC_062260.1 coordinate 27,950,103, forward strand.
TTAGTGACGTGTAGCATACGAGGCCGCTAAACTTCCCTAGTATGTTTCTTAAAGATTCAAAATTTCATCCAATACAACTTACTTATAAGCCTCGTTTCATAACTTGCACACATGCTACAATTCTTTACATCATTTTGGATCCATTAATATCAAGACTTTATGAATGACATAGAATCAAAACGAACGTCCATTCAATAGCCAGATTATTATAGGCAACAACCAAAATTAATTTCCAACTGCCAGTTTTTATGAGGAATTAAAAAACAAGCATCTGATTCTATCCAATACAACTTACTTGTAGGCCTCATTTCATAACTTACACAACTTACACACGTACAATAATTCTTTACATGTTACTTTGGACCCAATAATATCGAAACTTTATGAATGACATAGCAACAAAACGAACGTCCGTTCAATAGCCAGACTAATACAGGCAACAACCAAAATTAATTTCCAACTACCAGATTTTATGAGGAATTAAAAAACAAGCATCTGATTCCATCCTCTTTCAATTCTCCTGGAAAGTGAAATCCCCAAACAAAAGGAAAGGGATCTGATTCCTTCCCTCAAGATCCACAAATCCAGACCTTTAAAAAAATTTCTAACGTCTACAAACAAAAAAATCTCATTAAAAATTATATTAATTTTAACCGTTGAATTAAATTTCAAGATACAGGGCATGAGAATTAGGTAGAAAGTAAGAATTCCTTTCCCAAACAAAAAACCAAACCAAAAGATGCCAACTTGCCGAGTCAAATCAAAATCTCAGAGAACTCAGAAAATAATGTCACACATCCTTCTGATTGATTTAAACACATTTTCTTTCATCACACATTCATTTCAAACGCAACATGATGCTGCTTCAGAGCAGAAACCCTAAACCAAAAAAGATCCCCAAAATCTCAGATTTTTTTGTTTTGTTTTTCTTCAGTTTTTTCATCATGACACCACTTTACAGACTAGAACAGGCGAACCCCATATGCTGTGCTCACCCGTCATCATAGCTAAAAACCCTAGAAGCTAGAATACCAAAGACAACCCTAACCTAACCTTATATTTTCCTTTTCATTTCTTCCGTGGTTTTTACAGAAGCACAGAGAGAACAGAGTGCCATGGTTCCCCTGCTTTTCCCGCGTTTTATCTATTAAAATCCAACAAAGGTTCAGATTTCAGCACTGTACCCATCCTCGATCGAGTTTCTTGCTGATTTGTCCTGGGATTCACTTGCAAACCGCGACAACAGAGAACAATCTGCAAAATACGTTAAAATTTCTGTAAATTTTTAAAATTTGAAATTTCACTTGATTTGTTCGAAAAAAACAAAGTGATTTCCACCTGTAGAATATGATTTCGTAGAGGAGGAATCACTGGTTGATCGTGACAACGAAGACAAAGAATCTGAAACCAAATTAAACATTCGAAATTAATTAATAAACATCATTAATTTTAGTAAAATACGAATGAAAATTTGAAACCTTTAATTTTAAAACTCTCAGTACCTCTAGAGTTGAACGATCTCTTGCAATGCAGAATGGCGCTCTGAATCCCATCGTTGTGCAGCAGCAAGGAATCGTCCCTCCGTTGCACCGGCGGCGCCACCATCGCCGTGGCCGACTTGCTCTTCCCCAAGTTCTTAGAGACAACTCTAAATCCCGCCGGAAAGTTCCCCTGTTTGTCCTTTTTGGGCGAACACATAGAGAATATCGGCATCGCCGGCGACGCCGTCGGTGAGTCTACAGAAGGTTTCACCTTCTCGGTAGACCTCCTGGAAACCTTCGAGTACAGAGGTTTGATCAGATTAAGGTACTTCTGCAAAACATCCTTGGAAAATCTCTCTGTTTTCGGGTCTTCCAGCCTCGGATTCTGCAATCCGATTCCGCTTCTCATGGAGCTGTTTTCTCGGGTGAGCTTAGGTGGGTTTTGAGCCTCTTCTCCGGCGAGCTGTTTCGCAATTACTACTTTGGTTTTCTGCTTGTGGGACTCCATCGAAACCTCCGGCTCTGCTTTTTCCCCTGTTTTTTTCTCGGTTTTCTGTCTGGGTTTTTTGAGCATTAAAGCTCCGAACTTTGGGGCGGATTTAAGGAGAGCGATGGGGGACTGAGGAGGCTTGGAAACTGGCTCGATCGGGAGGATTTTTCTTTTGGAAATCGGATCGGAGGTGGACACAGAAAGGGTTGGTTTGCCGGCTGTTTTGTCCGAGGTGTTTGATTTTGGTTTGGATTCGAAGATGTTTTCTTGTGGGGTTTGGATGAGGTCGAAACTTAATTCCAAGTCGAAGAAAGAATCTTCTTCTTCTTCGACGTCGTTTTCTTTAGCTACGGAAGATTTTGGAGGTGTGGCGGTGGAGGCATTGGGTTTCCAGAACTTGAGGAAGTAGAGAGTTTCCATGGCTATGGAGGAGAGAGAGAGAGAGAGACGGATGGGGGTTTAAGAGACGGGTAGGGTTTCGATGGGTTTTATACGAGGAAGGAGTGAGTGACAGGGAGAGGAGGGTAACGTGAAGAAATTAGTGAAATAAAGAGGTGCTTTATTTAAAAATTTCACTTCGTTTTATGGCGTTGCGTTTGCAGCATCGAAAACAGAGGAGAGAGAGAGAGAGGGAGGACACAAGCTTTTCTTTTGCTTTTTAGAGAGAGAGAGATTGCTTTTTGTTTTCTTTTTGTATTTGGTAGGTTCTCTGTTTTTGTTTACATGGCTTGATTACGTGATTCTAAAAGTACACACCAACAGTCGATAGCACAGAATCGATAGGCTTGGCCTATGATTTGAGAAAAACTTGGATGGTCATATATACCGTGTTATGTTAATAAAATAAAAATATGTAAATTTTATTTATGAACCTTTTATTTATATTTTGTTTTATTGATAAGAGTAGTTGTACGCAGAGAGACGGATGCACATTAGAATCGAACTACTCATAGTTCATAAAATGTACATTAAAGGTCTACAGATGCTTCTCTGGATGTGTTTAATGTAACTTGGTAAACATATCTCAACAGGTTACATGGAAAATACTCAACAAATTCTCTTGATATAATTCGTCAATTGTTTAACAAAATGGCTCAATGAATAAACTGAAAAAAAATTTCGCTCTATTTTTATCTGAAAAACTTGAGCCTTTAATACTAAAATCACACAAGATTCGAATCCTAAACTAGCCACTTATGGCACCTAAGTTCACATGTTCTTGTTTTATTCAACAAGATCCTCTCCGAATCCTTTTGGTGATGATTATAGAGATCCGTAAATCATGTCCGTTCATCGTACATTGTACAATCAGTTTTTATCAGGTATTTTTTATATTTAATTTTAAATAAAAATATTTAAAATAATTTCCGACCGTACAAAAAACGATAAACGGATATAATTTACGAATTTCTGGAATCCTTACAAAAAAATCCGACGAATATCTGGATTCTTGTATTATGAAGGGATGCTCTGAGAAACGTTTCAGAATCGAGAGGTGTAGGTCATACGTGTATGTACAGATTCATACACTGTTTTATGAAAAAAAATGGAGGTTTGATTTTCAGAACTTTTGGTGAAGAGATGACGCAGAGGTTTTCTCTCATTCAATTGCTGGCCCCCACGCTCCGTCGCATGACTTTGAACTTTGAACTTTCATTTGCAGAAACTTTCGACCACAACGTGATGTTTTTGTTGTTTGCTGCACAAGTGGACCACGAGTCCCTCTATACTTTCCTCTATTATAAAAATTCAATTTTTTTCGACAGTCGAATAAAATAAGTTTATAAAAATTAAATTATAGAAATTTATAAAAAGTATATGAGAGATAAAAAAGAATGTGTGTCTAGCACTATTCTTCTCTATTCTTTTTAGTTGCGGTTTTTTTAAGATTAGTTGTGTTGTTTGGAAAAAAAAACTATAATTCGTCGTCTTAACGTTGACATGAGCATGGCCAACTGAGTTATAAGTCGTTCACAATGCAAATGAAGCCCTTGAATTTTGTTTTAAAGTTGATTTCATGAAGATAAAAATACCAAACAAAGAAGATAAACTAACACAAAGGTGTTGAAATTTATAAATATATTTGGTCAAATGATCTTTTTTCCCTTGTGGAAAAAAAAAAACAGAGTAAAGTTAAACGAGCTTGGTTAAATGATCTTTTTGGAACTTTATTGGAGAAGAGCTTGATGGTGAATTGAGTACAAGGTGTAGTTCCCAATCTAACAAGTCCTACTTCTGAAAATAAATTTCAGTGTGTCAGAAACACGATCTGATTCATAAAATGTCATAATATAAGTTGTTAAACACTTAAAAAAGAATTTCAACCATTTATATTATGACACATGTATATCCGTCCGTGTTTCCAACGTTGTAAAAAATTCTCCTACTTCTGCATTGGATGTTTGGCCATGGAGGATGGTGACGAGAAACTTCCAAAAAGAAAGACAGAAAAGAGAGAAAAGAGAAAGAAAAATGAAAGAGAAAAGGCCAAAAAGAAAGGACTCCAATGGCTTTAACTTTGCTTTTGCAGAGAGAGAGAGAGAGAGAGGTCAGAGAATTAGGGTTCTTTACAAGGCAAGGCATTGGTGTGCAGATGGGGCACGCTTCTCTTCTGCTTAAAGACTAAAGAGAGGGTCCAAAGTCTTTAATTTTTTATGGCCGGAAAGCAAATTTGGAGGGGGAGTGTTCAAGTTTTTGCAGTAAAAGGTTTGACTTGTAAAATTGGTTTTGTGTGGTGTTGGACTCTTGGCCAATCTGTTGGATCATTCAGGGCTGCATTCTGCAGAATACTACGGAGAAATGTCCTTCACTTATTTTCCTCTTTCATTAATTGTTGTACCAAAATCTTCAAATTGATATAAGATATCGACACAGAGACATTTTCGATTTGAGTTAAGTTTCTCTGTCATAGATAGTCGCTCAATAATATGCTTTCTTTGAATATGAATACTCATTAGGGTATGCAAGGTGATCCTTTAAATTCTTTTCAGCGAAAATGTTGGCTTAAAAAATCGACACGTTAACAACTTCAATCGCATACTAAGGTGCTCTCCGCCGGTTGTTGGAACGACGCAAGATGAAGGGTCCCAAAAAATACAATATAAATAGGTGTTTAAAATATTCTTCACCTCATTGGAGACGGAAAACCGGATAGACATCTCGATGTGATAGAGCATTTTCTAGTTTACTTGGTAAAGATCGATGAAGTCCATCCGAACCGTCCAATGAAGAATAAAGAGGAGGAAAAAAAGCGTTAAAAAATCGATACAATTACAACTCTAATTTATGAATAGATTAATTTACGTTTCTATCTATAGTATGTAAAAGTCATTAAAGTAGCGAGTGCATAACATAACATAGTTTTTTGAAATATAAAAAGTTGTATAGCATGAGCTGCAAAACATGACTTTGTTTTATATAATCTTTCCGACCATGTGAAGTAAAGAAATTCTAATTGGTTGGTTTAAGAGGAATGGGACATGTTGGATCGGATGCTCCAAGTGCCAAATTCTTTGTCATTGGCTTTAATTTATATGGTAATTAAGCATATTCTTGTCATGTTTGTAGTCCGAAGCTACACTAATTTCACTGCCCTTCAAATTCTAGCTTTAAGCTTTTCACAAAGATATGAACCAAACTTCTGCATCATGTGGTCCTAAAATTGCTTCCACCGAAACCAGTCTCCCTCTCAATTTTCAGCGCTTTTGACATACATTTTGACACACGTTTTAGTGTAACTCACTCTGTAATATATTTCAACTATTAAATAATATATCATCTCAAAGATCATATCTATGAAAAATCAACCAAATTTGAAACCATATGATTGTTAAATTAAATATAATGTTTTTTGTAGAATCGTATTCGTTTATTTTCTTCACTACAAACGAATGTCATAATGGTTTTGAATTTGTCTATTTTTTTTTTCAAGAATAATGATTTATGAAAGATAAACTAAAATGTAGACAGTTTAAATTGTTAAAATACACTATGAAGTGAACTCTAGAAATAAAATATAAAAAACGTATGTCAAAACGTGTGATTTGCAATGTTCACGACATAATAGAAAAGGCTATATTTTTACTAATCATGATTAAATCACAACATTTTTGTTATTAACATGACACATACTTATTAGAATAGGGAAGAATATATTAGTCCTATTTTTTAATTATGCTGTCCTAAACTTGTAAGATTCTGCACCCCAACCCACCAGAACAATTCCTATGCATGAGGTCGTGTATTGTCACACACTTTGTGAGGGGTAATTTTTTTGGTCAAATCACATTATTCTGCACTCCAAATCACAAGCGAAACTCCCATGTCATGATGTATTTTTCTTGAATACCATAAGGTCGTTAAGTACCATATCGCTTCACGTTTAACCGTTAAATAAAATCTAACGACATTAAAATGTTAATTGGTGACCATCGGATTTGATCCAATGACTTAAAAATGTCAACAGTTAATGTCTATAGGTACTATAAAGTTAAAAAAAAAAAGAGTATGCAATATTCTGGAGTGTGAGATACTTCTGATTTTTCAAGTATTAGATCTTTGTTCAAAAATACAAAAATCAAAATTCGATAACTAGAAAATTAGAATTATCTCATACTTAGATACAACATATAATTTTTATAGGACATAGATTCTCTTTGGATCTCACTGTCCGGAGCAAAAAAACCAAATAATTCGGACTACTCAAATTAAATCTGACGGTCCTTGTTAACTCATTTCGCTGTCACATCTCATACAAATTAAGAATTCTGATATCATTTTCACAAAAATCAAGAATTTTCTTATTCTTAAACTTCGAACAGTAAAGTTTGGAAGAGGATTCAAATCACCATGATTATACACATCTTTGTGTTGGGTTTTGCATTTTTGTTTAAAAGCAAAGAAGGTGAACCCCACCCATGATCAGATGTTCAATTTCTTTCTTGTTGTCATCTCAGGTGAATCAAACCAGTCCCCATCCAAACTCTCTTTTCCACTCACTTCTCAAGAGCTTAGCTTGACTTTTTAGGGTTTTTTCTGTACTCGTTTGGTTATTGTGCGTTTGGCTGTTGGGTTTCTGAGTCGGTGAAAGAAAGCTCATTGGTCTGCCTAAGAATTTCATATGCGGTTGGCTGGTCAAATTATGCCTCGAAGAAACTTAGTTGTTGGTGGGGTTTTCATGTTTAATTGGTGTTTTACCTAATGATGGTGATGTTCACTTGCAAAATCCATGTTTAATTTGTCATGTTAAGGCGCCTGAATTTGAACTTATGACTCGTTTGAAAGTGTTTTTAGAAAAGTTAAAAGCTCTTTTGGGAGCTTTTGGTGAAAATGTTAGTGGAACCAATCCTTGGTAAAAGTGAAAGTGAAAAAGCTTGAAGTGCTTACTACAAGAAACACCAGTATGTTATTAGGCCAAAAATATTTTATCTAAAATCACTTTCAGTCATTTTAAAAATACGTTCAAACAAGTCCTTAATCTACACACTTTACTTTTTTTGGTTATTATGGTAAGGGGTTCGAACTATGAACCTAACCTACTTTCATCCACCCTCGTGAGTCGTTACTACACTTAGCCAAGTCGATTTACTTAATAAACCAGTTGCGTGGAACCCAAAGATTGAAGAAATTAGTTTATCTAAAAAATGATTGAAGAAGTTAAGTTTAAAAAAAAAAAAAAAAAAAAGAAGAAGAAAGCTTTGGATCGGCCTAAACCAGGCAGCCAAGAGCTTCTATTGGCCTTTTGAATTTTGTTGAATGGGCTACAAAGGTTATCTGGCAAAATTTAAACTTTGGGTCGGCGACCCAGATAACTCTCCTCAATGCTATTGATCCCAACAGATTTCATGGGCTTGGGTCAATGAGACCTACTTTCATCATTTTCAATTTCTTTTCAATTTTGATCCAAATGAAACGAAATGTGTTAGCAAATGCGAAATATTTTTATTATCAACAATTGTCGTCTATTTACTTGAAGAAAAAAAAAATTTGTCGTCGTCTACTGGACGTAGCGAATTACTATGGTAGTTAGAGCTGTTCCGTCCTCAACACACTGCTTTCAGGTTCAAACCATCCAAATAAACAAAATGGATTATCTAGCTAGTTGTGTGGTTGGTTAAAACTTAAATCAAATGGGAGAAGAAAGAGATAAATCATATTCTTCTGTGAGGTTCCGTTATTCTATAACAACTATAGGCTTTAGGTAAATTCTCCTTTTCTCCCATATGACTGGGCCAGATTGGCAACTCTTCTTCCTAAACATTTCTCTTCCGGAAGCAACAAGCCTTTTGCAGGGCAATGGATTTTAATCTAGACCTAATCCGCCACCGCAATGTTGAGGCATGTCTCACGTCGAAAACCTCGCAAAAACATCTACGACAGCTTGATCATTGTTTCATCAATTCAAAATCGGTGAGTACCTCTTAACTTTGAACGGTAGCATCTATTTTACGTATTTTCTAAACTTGTACATAATTTATTTCTTGCTGCACTTGCATGCCAATTCTTATCACGACGTTTTAGATTACTCTAATTATGAAGAAAACTATCAAACTTGCATTTAAATGGAACTTGACGATCACACAGCCGTTCTAAACTAGTCTATGCTTCTTAGTTTTTTGATACCGTTATGCCAATAAACATCAAATGACGTCCCCGTTGGCCTCCTCGAGGCCCTCCACCTGGACCAGACCAACATGATTTTGGAGCCTTTTATTTTTTCGGTTCGACCTCAACTTGTTTATTGTCACAGGCTCACAGCCAGGTGCTCACATGTTTTAAATTGAGTTTTTTTTTTCACCAAATTTATACCTGCACGGATTTCGCATTTAGTAATTTTTGTTCTGGCATTTCAATACTTAAATTTTTTTTCTTTAAAAAATAATTTATCTGGTGAGTCACATTCAGTCTTCTGAAAGTTAAAAAGACTTAGAGATGAGTATCCGTTAAAGACTTGTTTAATTTGATATCACCATAATATAGATGTGAGAGTGATAGAGATAATGATGATATAAGGTGAAATCAAACTAAATGGGTCTTAATGGGTATCCATTAACAACCCAATAGGTTGATTTGTCACCTCTAAGACTTAGAGACATTTCAGCCTACTCAAGACCAACATTGTGTGATTCACCAGCAGTATGAACGAACAGAACCCAGGAAGTACCATGTAGAATACGAACTTGAAATTTATCTCCAGTCACTAAACCGCCACGTGGGAAAAACTAAACTGCAACTAATAATCATATTGCATGTTCTAGTGAATAAGGTCTTTCTCTTCAAACCAGTGCATTTTGGGCTCAAACCTTTGCTCATCCTCATTGTTTCTTATTCATTACATAATGTGTATTTGGACATCTTTCCAGTATTTAATATTCTTTTATTGGTAGATTTTTCTTTCTAATTGTCCATTTCTTTATGGTTCGCTAAAATTAAAGTTCAGATGAAAAATTAACATCTCTTTGCGAGTTCAAAGAAAAACCGACAAATAGCTCTATATAAAAATATTTTGAAAAATTAGAATTTGATTGCAATTTGTATATGTAAAAATTAGAGAGATAACATTTTTAGTGAATGCAGCGAAGCAGGTGTAAAATGTCACACTGAAACTATAGCACAAGCGGATAACAAATAAAAGACGGAGGAATACATGATGTTATTGATCTTTCTTTCTTTCTGTCTGTGTTTTGAAAGCATACGGAGTGCTCTATTTATAGAGCAACTCCAATACTGATGCATTAATTATACATTGAAAATTTACAACACCCTTTTAGAAAATATAATCTCCTGCATCATCAAAGTCAATTTCAATCTGTATGAGCATTGAAAATGTGTGTGTGTGTGTGGGCATTCATAACAATGCCAACGGTTTCAACACAATTTAAATTGCTAAAAACATGAAACATAATTAGAAAAACAATAAAAAGTAATTAAAAATGTCGAGTAATTAATTAAGGGGATAGGTCACGCTCACGCTGTGATCACAGAAGCTCCGTAACGTGAGAATTTCCGCCCCGTAGTCCCTTCCTTGGTTTCTGTTATTTCCCAAACCAGTCGGTTCGGAGCACCCGCACCTGAGCCTCGGTTTCTTAACCATCTTCAACGGCCCAGATTTCATCTCCCTAACTTCTCGCTCTGAAAAACTTAAAATTACAAAACAACCCTTCCACACACACATTCATGGCACTCTGATATCAACGCTCTGGAAAATTAACACTTCCATTTCTCTCCGTCTCTCATCGATCAAAGGATCCACGGCGGAGCCAAAACCAACGCCCACGGCTGAATCGCTGATGGACAAGATCTACAACCACCACTCTTCGTCGTCGTCGGACTCCGACGACGACAAGAAGTCCAAGCACGCTGCTTCCGTCAAAGCCAAGGTTGAAGACGAGAAGCCGTCGGCGCGCGATGCCGTCAAATCCAAGATTTTCAGGCTCTTCGGCAGGGAAAAGCCCGTTCACAAGGTCTTGGGCGGCGGCAAACGTACCATATTCTTTCCCTCTCTTAATCCGTTTATACATTGTTAATATAATTTTTTTTGCATGGATTTGATGGGCTGATCGGAAAATGTGGGAAATTATGAAGAAAATGAAATTCTGAAAGTTGATTTCTTGATCATTTTGTTCGCCTGAATTGCATAGAAAGTGAAAATTTTCTTGAAATTATTGACCTGAAAGTTTGAGAAATGTACATGAATCTTCGTCTGAGCGAGCTGATCTCAGTTTATTCATTCGATTTTTTTCTTCTTATTTGTATTGTTGTATGGCGCAACAGAAATGTTGCTTCTTTGTGGCTAAAAGGTTAGGGTTCTGAAAATGGTGTCTTTGCAAACTAAGGGTAAGGGTGTGTACGATATACGTTCCTGAAGTATCGTTTGGTATGCAGTCGGAATAGAACGGGATGGGACGGGACAGGACAGAGCGGAGGGGGAGCAAAGATGCTCTCAGATGAAAACAAGGAGGAAGAAGAAGAAGACGGAGATGTTATAATTTTATGTTGGAACCAGTCGTTCCAGACGGAACGAAAATTCATTCAAAATTCGTCTCGTGGAAAAGCGCGTTCCATTCGTTTTAGGCGTGCCAAATAAACGTGGAACGGAACGTCTCGTCTCATTTTGTTTTGTCCCGTCTCATGTACCAAACGGTACCTGAGGGAACGTCGCTGATCCTTGCAAAGCAGGAGTCTTGTTGGTTGGGTTGTGGTTTGGTGAAGAATGGTTGGCATTTTTTATATGTTGATTTAAATAATAATAACTATTTATTGTTTATGTGCTTTCTGATTTGTGTATACTGTAGAGATTGCCAATTGATGCAATAAACTTATATTGATCGTGTTTCCTTATTTTGTTCGGGTTTCCGATACGGCAATATGGACATCTTCAGTTTGAAGTTGGAAAATGGCGATTCGTTTTTAATAATGTGCCTTAGAAAAGAGATTTTCCGGCACCGTTTTCCATTTGTGCGTTTATGAACAACGCCCGAGAGAAGAAAATTGGAAAGAAAATGCTGTCAATTGCGATCTAATGTTGGTCTTTCATTGCAGCTGCTGATGTTCTCCTATGGAGGAACAAGAAAATATCTGCAAGTGTGCTTGCCGGTGCCACTGTTTTATGGGTTTTCTTTGAGTTGGCAATAAGGCCGGCGATGCTGTATGGCACAGAATGTTGGGCGGTGAAACATCAACACGTACACAAAATGGGTGTAGCGGAGATGAGGATGCTTCGTTGGATGTGTGGGCACACGAGAAAGGATAAGATTAGGAATGAGGATATCCGGGGTAAAGTAGGAGTAGCCGAAATTGAAGGAAAGATGAGAGAAAATCGGTTACGGTGGTTTGGACATGTGCAAAGAAGGCCTACTGACGCTCCGATTAGAAGATGCGACTATGGGACAAAGGTTCAGGGCCGAAGGGGTAGAGGAAGACCTAGGAAAACTTTGGAAGAGACTCTAAGAAAAGACTTAGAGTACTTGGATCTAACGAAGGACATGACACAGGATCGAGCACAATGGCGTTCTAAGATTCATATAGCCGATCCCACCCAGTGACTTGGATTTTCTAAGTCTCCAACCGAGAAGTTTTCCTCACTCGGGAAATTAAGGGAACACTACCCCAACCTACATGCTCCACTCAGAAAGCTTCAACATACAAGCTTCAACAAAAGAAAATTCAAAGAACTTAGCGAAGAAGGCTTTGGTGTATTTAACACAATACGTTGAAATGAAGGAAAGCTTATTTATTGATATCCCCGATAAGCTACAAATATGTACATATACATGAGTCAAAATAAACACACAAGAGGGAGCCTTCACAAAGGTTGCTTAGGAGAAGTCTCAGCAGTCGGTAGAGCCCCAGAAAGAGAAGGCACCGGAGGGGGATCATTTGGAGCCTCAGTACTGGACAGAACCCTAGAAGGAGGAGGCATCAGAGGTTGATCATTCGGAGCTTCATTACGCGGTACAGCCCCAGAAGACGAAGGCAATAAATGTCTTTGGAACAAACCCACAAATCTCTGATGATCAAGTAAAACCTGACCATCAGTTTCCTTCATCTGGTCAAGCTTCCTCTTCATGTTTGTAGCATAGTCATGTGCGAGCCGGTGCAACTGTTTATTCTCATGCTTGAGCCCTCTAATCTCCTGTTTGAGACTCATCACTTCAGCCGCCAATGATTCAACTTGGCGGGTTCGAGCAAATAGGCGTTGGGCCATATTAGACACAGAACCTGCACACTGAACACTGAGAGCCAGCGAATCCTTAACAGCTAACTCATCAGACCGTTTGGAAAGTAGTCTGTTATCTTTAGGAGTGAGAAGGTTCCTGGCCACCACCGCAGCGGTCATATCATTCTTCATCACGGAATCCCCAACGGTAAGAGGACCAGTAGGGGAGACGAAGGATGGGCGCCATATGTTGTCTGGAGAAGGCGGGGCTGCCTCTTCAACAAGGTTCAAGTCAAAACGACGGTCGGAGGGGCCAGACATTTTCAAAGGTGTTGAAGAGAGAAGAGGTCGGACAAATCAAGATCTTAGAAGTGCAAGAATGAAGCTTCTACTGGTGGAGATTCAAGTGTGCTTTGGAACTTAATGCCAGCCCCTATAAAAATCTGCACTCGACGGAGCTTCAGAAATCGAAGAGGCGCCTGCTCAGAAATCGAAGAGGCGTTTGCTTTCTCAAAAGCTGGGCTGCTTAGAGATCACGAGGGTTGATCTCAGAAATCGAAGAGGCGTTTGCTTTCTCAAAAGTTGGGCTGCTCAAAGACCACGAAGGCCGACCTCAGAAATCGAAGAAGCGCTCGCTTTCTCAAAAGCTGGGCTCCCCAGAGACCACGAGGGCTGATCTCAGAAATCGAAGAAGCACCTACTTTTCCAGCCTTGTCAGCACCTGTCACATGCACACTCAGCTTTGCGGAAATTATGGGCATTCTGTCGAAGACTTCTGGGGAAGTAGAAAACACATGAATCTAACTGTTCAATCACCCACTTCCCACACGCAACAATAGCTCATGGGTACCACAGATAACTTTGCCAAAGTTCTCTGCCAAAGTTGAGCACGTGAAGCTTGCAGCTCCCACTACATCGTTCTGACCAAGAAGGGTAAAAGAATAGCAAAGAAACAGCACTAACAAAGTTTAGACCCATAAATTTTGAAGGTCTAGCTACCATATTATTACCCACAAGGGTAAAGGAACAGTACCACTGCTGGATAATTGGAAAGTCCCTGTGTGTCAACCTCTGTGCTTCGTGGCAAGGTAGACTAGCAAACATGCCCAACTTTTACTCACATTCGAGAAAACACTCCCAACAAGATTGCTTGCTCCAAAATTGAAGAGGCACCGCCCTCCGAATCTCGAGAGCCAGACTCCCAACATGATTACTTTCTCAAAAATCGAAGAGACACTGCTCCCAGAATCTTCGAGAGCCAGACCCCCAGCATGATTGCTTTCTCAAAAATCGATGAGGCATCGTTCTCCGAATCAATCGAAGAGGCGCTTGCTTTCTCCAAAGCTGGGCTGCTCAGAGACCACGAGGGCCGATCTCAGAAATCGAAGAGGCACCTACTTTTCTAGCCTTGTCAGCACCTGTCACACGCACACTCAGCTTTGCAGAAATTATGGGCATTCTGTCGAAGACTTCTGGTGAAGTAGAAAGCACATGAATCTTACTGTTCAATCACCCACTTCCCACACGCAACAATAGCTCATGGGTACCACAGATAACTTTGCCAAAGTTCTCTGCCAAAGTTGAGCACGTGAAGCTTGCAGCTCCCACTACATCGCTCTGACCAAGAAAGGTAAAAGAATAGCAAAGAAACAGCACTAACAAAGTTTAGACACATAAATTTTGAAGGTCTAGCTACCATATTATTACCCACAAGGGTAAAGGAACAGTACCACTGCTGGATAATTGGAAAGTCCCTGTGTGTCAACCTCTGTGCTTCGTGGCAAGGTAGACTAGCAAACATGCCCAACCTTTACTCACATTCGAGAAAACACTCCCAACAAGATTGCTTGCTCCAAAATCGAAGAGGCACCGTCCTCCGAATCTCGAGAGCCAGACTCCCAACATGACTACTTTCTCAAAAGCGAAGAGATGGTAAAGGAACAGTATCATTGCTGGATAATTGGAAAGTCCCTGTGTGTCAACCTTTGTGCTTCGTGGCAAGGTAGACTAGCAAACATGCCCAACCTTTACTCACATTCGAGACAACACTCCCAACAGGATTGCTTGCTCCAAAATCGAAGAGGCACCGCCCCCCGAATCTCGAGAGCCAGACTTCCAACATGATTACTTCCTCAAAAATCGAAGAGACACTGCTCTCCGAATCTCGAGAGCCAGACCCCCAGCATGATTGCTTTCTCAAAAATCGAAGAGGCATCGTTCTCCGAATCTCGAGAGCCAGATACCACATACCACTTTTTCAAAGTGCTCTGACAGAGTTAAAACATGTGAAATTGGCAGCTCCCACTACCGTGCTATGACCAAGCAGGGTAAAGGAATAGCATTACTACTTGTTGTTAGGGAGACTCCTATATATTTCGACCTCCATCCCCAACGGACAGGCAGACCTGCAAAAATGCTCAACCCTTCATCATATCTGAGAGGGCACTCCCAACGAAGCCTTTCGAAATATTCAGCTTTCTTTCCCCCCGATAATACCTCTGCAAACAAGCTATACTAGAGCAAGAATATCTCATATCATCAGGGTTAAAAGCAAGAGTATCCCATATCATGCTTTTTCCCTGTCTTTTCCTTTGGCCTTGTTTTTACCTGCAAGACAAGGAGAAAGAGAGCAATCAGTCATCACTTGGAATCAAGCTTCCAGCCAGGAACTGACTGCCTGGAACCCCTTACCTGATTACTTACCTGGCATTGCTCTCGAGTACTCATCTTCAACATCTTATGTTTCCAGGGAAGATTCCGCATCTGCTTGAGGAACAGATAGGGCAAGTGTGAAGGATACAAGGAAGCATGTGGAGACAAGCGTATCAGCACACGTGCCGATACATCCATTACTCTGTCAAAAGCAAAAGTATCCCATATCAGCAGGGTGGAACGTACTCTAGATTTGATGGACTTGTTTTGACCCTCAAATTCTTCAGTCGGCCTTATACTCTGGAGGAAACCAGAAAACCCTCCAGCTCAGTTCAAGAATAAGCCTGTGGAAAGTTACTTCTTCAAAAGCAAAAGTATCCCATATCATCTCTTCTCATTTTTCTTCTCTTTATCCTTCATGCTGCTGCAAGATGGGGAGAAGGTGAACAATCAGTCGGAGCTTTGATTGCTTACCTTGTCTGTCACCTCTTTCAGCAGACCCCCTAGCTCGGCGACTTGGGGGACTCCTACTACATGGTTTGTATCGCGCTTGACCAAGCCTGAAACTACAAGTAAGCTTCAAGTGAAATTGATACATTACCTTGTGCATCTCCACCAGTTAAAGATACCACCCTGGATGGAGGAAGAGTACTTCCAGAGAAGATGCCACATCTACCTATGAGACAGAAAAGGCAAGTCAAGACGACACCACACTCCGATACTTAGAAGTTTCGTGATTACGAGATCATTCTCCCACAATATTTCCTAATGTCATTTGTACTAAATCATTCACTTGTACTCACTAAAGGAGAGCTTGAACCTATGTACTTGTGTAAACCCTTCACAATTAATTAATGAAAACTCTTCTATTCCGTGGACGTAGCCAATCTGGGTGAACCACGTACATCTTGTGTTTGCTTTCCTATCTCTATCCATTTATATACTTATCCACACTAATGACCGGAGCAATCTAGCGAAGATCACAAAAAGCGACCGTTTTCGCTACCTAGGATCTATCTTGCAAGAGAACGGAGAATTAGATGGAGATCTCAACCATAGAATACAAGCTGGATGGATGAAGTGTAAGAGTGCATCCGGCGTGTTGTGTGACCGTCGTAGGCCACTGAAGCTCAAGGGAAAATTTTATAGGACGGCAATAAGGCCAGCGATGTTGTATGACACAGAATGTTGGGCGGTGAAGCATCAACACGTACACAAAATGGGTGTAGCGGAGATGAGGATGCTTCGTGGGATGTGTGGGCACACGAGAAAGGATAAGATTGGGAATGAGGATATCCGAGGTAAAGTAGGAGTAGCCGAAATTGTAGGAAAGATGAGAGAAAATCGGCTCCGGTGATTTGGACATGTGCAAAGAAGGCCGACTGACGCTCCGGTTCGAAGATGTGACTACGGGACAGAGGTTCAGGGCCGAAGGGGTAGAGGAAGACCTAGGAAAACTTTGGAAGAGACTCTAAGAAAAGACTTAGAGTACTTGGATCTAACGGAGGACATGACACAAAACCGAGCGCAATGGCGTTCTAGGATTCATATAGCCGACCCCACTTAGTGGGAAAAGGCTTTGTTGTTGTTGTTGTTGTTGCTCGAATACCATCTAATCACGCTGGTGTGCCATTTGTTGATACTTTCTCTGGCTGTCTTTTACCTGTGGTCCAATGCATCCAACTTTATCAACAAGTAAGGCATTGGGGTGTTCTAGCTTTTTGTTTTTTCGCGTATTTGATCCTTGATGCAATGCCGTATGGTCTTGACTTGACTTCGTTACTAACTCAGGTCGCAACCACAAATCCCAAGAGTTCAAATTCCCGAGAAGACTGTCCTTGAGCTTGCCTCTGCTCTGAGAATTGAACTCAACAAAGGATTTTATGTTTTGCGGGATATTGCATCCGGGAGAGATTTGAAGGCATTCCTTGGTGTAAGTTGATCTTTTCTTTATGGTTATGCTGTACCCTGTATGTGTAGGCTATTACTGGATTACTGCACGCTCGTCTTATGTCAGGTTATAGCCGTCTTGTGGATTCTGTCGGTGGTTGGGAAATGGTTCAGCTTTCTGACCTTGTTCTACATAAGTAAGGACAGTTTCTTTTCAGTTTCAATTTTGTTCGTGCCTTTCTGAATTCAGACTCGGGAAACTTTCATTTCTGTCATTGACATCATCCCGAATTTTGAATTGCAGTTTTTGTGTTGCTGCACACGCTGCCCGTGATTTATGAGAAATACGATGACCAGATTGATGCCTTTGGCGAGAAGGCGTGGATCGAAATTAAGAAGCAATACGCAGTGTTTGATGCCAAGGTTTTGAGTAAAATCCCCAAGGGTCCAGTGAAGGAGAAGAAGAAGGATTAGACACATCATTCCGACGTTAAGCGTTTACTAGACTTACTGCGTTATGTTTTAATGCAGTCTGGTTGCACACAGATTAATGAATATATGCGTTTTAGATGGATGCCTGGAATTTTCGCTGTTAGTAGTATCTGAAAGTTATTAGAGAGTTTTAACAAAATATTATGGGTACTGTTCACTTTTAACGAAAAATTATATTTTTACCTTTAATTGTCACTATTTACTATACCTTTAAAAATAGCTTTTCATTAAAAGGGAAGTGTTTTTGGACTTTTCGTTAATTTTCTACGTTACATTCTAAGTCTACTATTAGCACCTAGGCAATATTACGTCTATGTTCGAATTGATTCTTGTGGATGAAGTAATCGACCAAACTAATGAATATAATTTTATGTTTGGCTTATTTTTAGTTACGTCGTTCTCTAGGACTCAACTTTAATTTCATTTTGCCCCATCAAACTCGATTCTAATTTTATCTTGTTTTTATTACTAAAAAATCATCATTTTACTTCGTAAAACATAAAATTCGCTTCGCATTGTCATAATTCTGTTAATTCCGTTATGTGGGTTTGATTTGGGTGCACCGGACTAATTCTTAATTTCTTTTTTTAAACTTAATATTTTCTTATTGTTGAATGTTAATGCATAGTTGAGATTTATAAAATTCATTGACACATGTGAGTTGCACATATGTTCCAGGGACAATTTTTGAGTTTCAGGGAGAAAAGAGCCCACAAGTAAAAAATGGACAAATTTTAAAGAGTAAAATGGTGACTTTTGAGTTACAGGGCAGAGTGAAATCCAAATCGAGTTCCATAGAGTGTTTCTAAAAATAAAAATGATACTGATTCGTATAAACTATCTAAACTCGAAATAAAGATACTAAGTCGTATAAGTTGTTTACTAAACACATACCTAATTTTGTTTGACAAAAGAAGTTCAGTTAACGTATAAGTTGTTTACTAAACACATACGATAGGTAAGTTTTTATCGTATCCACATCCCCCCTAATCAAGCATCTCTACACACTGGTATTCAGGTTTAAATGAAAGGTTTCACTGACTCTTGCTAAGGGGTCTTCTGTAGGCCCATAACCTGGAAAATGGCCCTTCATCTGAATCGCTATCACTGTCTGAAGAAGATAACATTGATATAGAATCATCCAACAGATATTCAACCACCTGAAAAAGATGGAGATACGGGATCGATGTAAGCTCACCGGAAATGGAATGATGGCGTTCTCGTTGCTAGGTAACTAGCATTGACTACCATTACCGCCAGTATTCATTGAATCCCTACTCAAGCTAAAACCGAAAAGCTAGAGCAACGAGCACGAGAATACCTGATTAGGTAACACGGGCTTAATTTGATGGTTTTCCGAATTTTGTCCCCTATGTTCATTTGAACATTTCATGTTGTCAAGCCAAACAATCGTGTTGCAGTCTCTACAGTATCCCCTACCGGATTTCAATTTCTTCGACGAGCTGCCTGAAATCCAAGCAGATTAGGCAATGGTAAGAATTCATAACTTCACACCTGCAATCCAACAGGAAGCAGAACAAATACACACACACACACACACGCATGTGTGAGCGCAATTGAAACTCTAGGGAAGCATGAAAATACCTAAATATGCCCTTTTGAAGGCTTCTTTCCAAAATAGTGTGTACCCTTCTTCATCTTCAACCCGTCGACCACTAATTTTCCGAGCCTTAATCAGCTTATCATCCTCAGAATTCCCGAAGAAAGTAGTGTATTGTGTCTCCCATAGATGGTTATCACTTGCCGCTATGTTCCATGACCTTCATCAAAACAATCAAGAAGCATTAGACCCAATTGGTGATTAAAAATGCAGTTTAAGTGAAGGAAATTGGGATTACCAGCAGACTTGTCCAACAGAGGCCAAGGATTGCATATCGAGGAACCCAAATATGTGAACAAGAACATCTTGTGGCAGCTGGGTCGAACCCGAAACTACAGGGAGAGGAGGCGAAACACTTAACAAGGACTACATTCTTCGATTTACACATCAAAGCAAGCAATTTCATGATCTCCAACCGACAAACTTCGATAAACATCGAAAAATATTAAGATATGAGCTAACACAAAGTAAAATATCGATACCCTTTTCTTCTTGCCGTGCTTTAGTGCGCCTCTTATGAGCAACCATTGCGTTCTTGTATTCTGCGACAGCCAGATTCTTCTTTTGCTTCGGCAACGCGGCCTCCGCACTCTGGAGGAGGAGATGGGCTGCCAAAACAGCATTGCGCGTCTGCATTCTAGCTTCCCAGAAAAGCAAACAACTTAACACAATGCAACCAGAAAGCGAAAACACGAAATAAATTCTAAAATTAACAAAATTTCAGCTCAATCCAAATTACCCTCATCAACAATTTGCATTAGAACAGAAGAACAACAAACAAAATCTCAAACTTTCAGCCCAAATTGTTATGAAGTTTCAATTTTGAATACACTTATCTCAGAATTCGAAAAACAGAGACAACCCAGATGCCAAAATCCTCTATCTTTCACAAATATCACAAGAAGAACAAACAGAAGTTACGAATTTTGAGAAATGATAAGGAGAATAGCTTACTCGGGAAGGAGACGAAAGGCCGTGAGAGTGTCTTGGAGGATGAGGGATTGGAGATTCTTGGGGAATTTCTTGTAAGCGCCTCTGAGGATTAAGCTGAGCTCTCTGCAGGCAAAAGGGTACCTGTGGATTTTGGGCAATGATTCTTTGAGGACAAGTTTTTGGTATCTCTCCAGTGGCTTTGACATGCTTCTCCCCCTGAAATTCAATGGAGAATAAAGGAGGAAGGAATAGAGAAGAGGGGAAAGAGTTCCCTTCAGATATTAGTATATTACAATAACTCTGATGGGGTAGTTTTGTCAACCAATAATATGATGGGCTCTACTTATTTGATTGGGCTACCTAAGAAGGACCAACAAGTTTCCATACAACTTTCATTTAAATTTCTTGTGATTGTTGGGAGAGCAACTTGTATGGCGCACGTCATTATAGTAGCGTTATATAGCAATGATACAATAAACACGTAGAGAGTTAATTTGTCGTTGTATTGACAAAAAAAAAATATGTCTTTGTATTATTAGCACGAAACGCTACTGTAGCAGTATTCTTGTGTTATACAAGTAATTCTCGACAAAGAAGGGGACTTTCCAAAACACTACAAACTCATAAGACTCGGAAAACCTGCATTCTCATCACTCTTGTTAAGAAATATCAAGCACCAAACGCACGTGCTGATTCATTCACTACCAAAGATGAAGACGACCCACCACGTGAAACTCCTTGTGGTCCCGTTTCATTCAAGATCAAGTATCGACGGCCCTTGAAGAAACTTCAAGCCCGATTCAAGATCAAGTGTTCATCGCCTTTGAATTGAATTCTACTTTGGGGATCGAATTAGAGGAATATTCTTCTAAAAGGATAAACCACATAGATTGTAACCCTAAACATTCATCTAATACAAATATTATTTGCACATGTGTGTTTCTGTTATTCATTGCAGAAAATTTCATGTTTACACTTACATAGATGAAGATAATGTAACTTGGATACTAAAGTAATGATGTCCTAAACTAATCACACAATGCGAAGTAAGAAAGTTAAAAACATGAAGAGGCTCTCACCTTGGCATTCATGTTTTTGTTCTTAATTTTTATATTTAAATTATGGATGGAACTGTCAGACGCTGATGCTACTTTCGTTTTTAATAAAACATCCAATTTGGTTATAGACTTGCAATTTCGCAGAATGATAATTTCATTTCATATATATATATATATAATGAAAAAAAAAAGCAGACTCTACATGCATAAAGAGCATTGCACCATCAAATAATTACACAATTTAAGAACAATGTGCACAAATGCTGTTCGAATTCAGTTCAAGTTTCCTCTCACCAATCTGAAAATCCCACAAGCATCTCCAAACACCACACACATTTTTCACAGAACATAGACTCAAAAATCCCAAATAACTGTGGCTATTGGACACCGTTAACCCACCCTCTCTTACACTTTGTACACTGATATACACGTTCCTTGTGCTGCAAGTTTTTTCCTTCGCCGGAGGTTCCGAGCTGTAGCTGCTTCTAATTGATCGTCGCGTTGTTGCAAGCCGACGAACATTGTTGCCTTTTCAGGTGGAGTTTCCATCTTCCTCGAAACCTTCACATTCTTCCCCAAAGAATGAAGCTGATGCTAGTGCCTAAGATGCCGGCTTCCCCGTGTGTACTAATAGTTTACAGGAAATAAGTTAGCTGTTGCTTCTTCCTCGAGCCACCCTCGCCATACAGTTCATTCCACTGTTTCAGCTCGCTCATTACTGATCCCTCTGAAGCGAAACTCGCAGCAACCTGCATCGCACCACAGACATGCATAAAGATACATGCAGAACAAACGAAAAATGATAGTTTTGTGGATAGTGTACGAAAAGAAGGTGAAATTTGTTACCTGGTTCTTTGCCTGCCGCATATCTTCCATGTTTAAAGCCCTCAGGGTAATTACGTGCTCCTCTTTCTCTTCTTCTTTCGGTTCTGAAGCTTCTTCTGTGCCCTTTTCTTTTGCATCTTTCTTCTTCTTTTCCTGTAGTTCCAAGTTTTATCAAAATCGTTAAGCATTACCAGAATTGGGAAGAAAAACAATAAGAATATGCCGATGCAGAGGAAGAGTGTGAAGGTAGCGAATTACCACATCCTTTTGCCTCTCCTGTTGTATAAGCTCCCTAACTGGTCGATAAGCTGCTGTCACGCACAAGTTCTGTTTTTCCAGGATTTAGTTTCGTGAGTTCGTTAGACTGGTCACAATTTAAGGTTGGTTATTAATATTGTTAACTCGAAAACTAACCTTAAGATCGCTTCCACTGTATCCTTCTGTCATGGTTGCAAGCTCCTTAAAGTCTAGATTTTCGACCTTTTCTTTCGAAAGAAGAGTTCTCAATATCATTTCCCTGTTCTCGACTGAGGGAAGGCCAACCATGACTCTGTTCAATAGAGAAAAAGATTTCGAATTAGCAGACAGTTAAAAAGAAGGAAGACAAAATCTGAATGTAACACAATGTGGATCATTACCTCCGCTCAAATCGCCTGATGATTGCCTCATCAAGGTCAAATGGCCTGTTGGTTGCGGCGAGAACAAGAATTCTCTCCCCGGTCTTTGTCAAAAGTCCATCCCAGTGTGTCATGAACTCGTTCTTAATCTTCCTCATGGCCTCATGCTCCCCAACTCTGGTTCGCTGCCCGAGCATGCTGTCAACCTCATCCACAAAGATAATAGTCGGGGAGACCTTTGCTGCAAGTGTGAAGAGAGCTCGAACGTTCTTCTCATCTTCTCCAAACCATTTTGAGGTGATCGTGGACATCGAGACGTTGATGAAACTTGCTCCTGCTTCACTTGCTATGGCCTTTGCCAGCATTGTTTTTCCAGTGCCAGGAGGACCGAAAAGCAATATGCCTCTGCAAGGCTTCAGAAGCCCACCTTTGAAAAGGTCTGGTCTTCGAAGTGGGAGCATGACCAACTCCTGAAGTGATTCTTTGATATCATCCAATGCACCAATATCTGCAAATGTGACTCCAATCTCATTTGCAGGGATAACCTCCGGCCTTATGCGCTTCTCAAATTCATTGTCAGGTGCCACTTCCTGCACAAACACCGTGAATTTTTTATAAGACAACGAAGATCTAAACAAAATAGACACTGTGAACCATGTGGATTTTATGGATAGTATTATAGGACTTGAACTTACTACTTTTGGCGGAGGTGGATTCTCGCTGTCCTTCTTCACCTCAGGACCAGATTTCTCGGCTTCACCTTTGTTTTCCGGTGCTGCAGTTTCGGACTTCGATTCAGTCTTTGCACCGACGGCCTCTTCCCCTTCGGTTTCCTAAAATTTAAGAGAAATGATAAACCATTAAGTCATCAGAAGTTAATAGCTGGTCCATGGGCTGGTTTGGTATTGCTGTGCTTTGAAAAAAAACTGCTGTGAGAATAAGCGGATGTGCTGTGAGAATAAACGGCTGTGAAATAAATCAGCAGAGTGTTTGGTAAACTTTTTTGTAAAAGTGCTTTTGGAAAAAAAAAAAGCAGTCTGATAGTGGGTCTTTTCATTAAAGGAGCACTGTAGCTCCGTGTGCTTTTAAAAAAAGCCAGTTTTCCAAAGCTGCAAATAGCAGCTTCAGCTTTTTCCTTTGATTTCAGCTTATTCTCACAGCAGCTTCTAAAATAAGCCTCTTTTTTTTCAGTTTACCAAACACTTAAAACCCTCACAGCTTTTTTTCATAGATGTTTTTTTTTTAAGCACCTCACTCCCAAACCAGGTCATCTGCGACTCAAAACGTCAAACATCAAGAGGTTAGAAATGACAGTAGAAAGAAAAACCTTGTTGGAATCGGCATTGGTCTCCAGTTTCAGAGAATCTTTCCCGCCAGATTTTCCCTCCTGGAATATACTCAATCCATGGGACAAACTGTTCCAGATAGATAAAATCATAAAACAGTCTGTTTTGCAGTGAAATATAACCAAAGAAATTATGATACTGAGAATTTGGTATCTACCTCGTCGATGATATAACAAGCTTTCCATTTCGATATTCTGGATCCTTGTTTTGCATCAAATGATAAGATATCGCCGAAATCACAATCTCTTCTATGTAGTTGCTGACTACCATTGTGTCTGCGTGGCAGATTGAACCAAGATCATCACATTCAAGATCATTTGCCGCAAGCACCTCGGCTATGTGATTTTTGTTGTCATGATATTGGATCATCTTCATGTCTTCTTCCAGTTGAGCTTTCCAGCTGACAAGATGAGTCTCATCTTCCGGGGGACTGATCTCAATATTGTAGGGGAACAAAGCAGCAAGCTTCTCGTCGACTTCTTTGCAATCATCTTCAGCGTCTACTGTCCGGGAACCAAGTATCAACACTGACCCTGAAAGTCTCTTCAACATTTTGTTGAACAAATTGTAAAACCGCCGTGATTGGAGAAAAAGCTTCTCGACGTCCCTGAGGCATAAGATGATGGAACGAGTTTCTGACATTGAAGATAAGACCTGTACAAGAAATAATATGAATGCCTATTAGTACTTTACTAACATTTTCAAGCAATATTACCTTGTATCTAACAAAAAGAAAAGACATTACCTTGTAAAGTGAGTGCAGAAAAAGTTTCTCATCGAAACACCAGTTGTTCACGCGTTTGAGAGGAACTGAAAAAACGAAAGAATTACAGAGTGATAGTATAAATTTAAAGCAATTCTGCGCATAACTAATGTACAAATTACGTTCTTAAACAGCCAGTATTTTTCTGTAGGAACAAACCTGAACTTGGCGAAGCAGATTTGGAGCTGATGCTACTCATATCAGATGCAGAAGAACCATTTCTTTGAAGCGTTCGAGTTGGCCCTTCAGTGCCCCTGCGGGTATAAGATAGCGGTGTTTTAGAAACGACACATTTCATAAACACCGGCACATTTGATACAAGAATCAATCACCCAATACTGTACCTTGATTTGAGATCAGAAGAACTACTTTGCCGACATAATGCACCTGTAAGAAAACAATTAGTTATAAGACCAGTGAAGCGTTGACATTACCAATAGTCACTGAACTGAGGACATGTTGATCAGAGGAGCTTTAACGAAAAGATATAGCCATATTTCCTTTCGTACCTTTAGTGTCCCTGCTTGAAGGGAGCATTGAGAAGGAGCCGAGCAAATTGGACATTTGCTCCAATGTCACCTCTGAGATGGACCTTTTATGATGCTACAAAAAGAATGCAATGAATCAGAAACGAAACAAAAAAAATCCAATCGAGGTAATTCGAGCTTTTCCTTTCAATAAAACTGCAGTACATTGACTAAGATACATGAAGTGCAGAAATGCATAACATTGAGTTTAAACAAAAAAGCATCCCACCACATTTGGATCCAGGTTTCATCACTTGCTAAACTTAAGATGTACGCTAAGACTCTGGAAAAGAAAAAACACGATGAGTTCCTCAGTAAGAAGCAGAGAACGCTTACTGTTTCTCTTTTGGCACATCCGTATTTACTCTGTATCTGCAAACATGTAGAATTCAGATTTTTTAGTACTACCGTATTACGAGCCAAATCTAACTTATGTAAACATGTAAAGGTGACTGATATAGTACTGCTGTATTACAAATATTTACCCTGATCGAAAAATCAGTGATATCCAACAACAGCAACTTCGACTCAAAGTGATGCGCTAAAGCCTTGGCGAGCATTTGATGATAAAGTTCTTTGGGAAAAAAGAGATGAATTGGATTAGCTTAAGGAAAAGGTTAAGGTATGAGTATTTCAGCGGAAAATGCAAAAATCGGATAACGTTTTTAAGTAGCATACCTGCAGGTCCTGAGAGCAAAATAGCTCTACTTGCAGGGGAAAGATTCCGGGTGTGCTTGGACAAGTCGGAGTGCTTCAGATGAACATATGCAGCGCTTGTTAACAACATCCGAGTTCTCTCTCTGACATCGCCATCATCAAAACCAAAATTGTTAGATATGATCCAAAAATAAAACAGTTTAAAAACGAATCAAATATCAAATAAAAAAGGCTCAACATCCATACAAGCAAAGATTGGATTCAATAGCAATTTTGCAGAAGTACAATATCCATAGCTGAGGAAACTGATCATAAAAAATAAAATAAAATAAAAAAATCCAGAAAAATTAGGATAGCCTTTATATTAAAAGCAGATATAATCCAACTTAATTAGTTTCAACTGGAAGCAGATTTTATGCGTACAAAATTTTACCGAGAAGGAAAATAAAAAATGAAAACTTGTGCAGAATTCAGGGATTGTATTATTACAAAATTAGTAAGAAAATATGAACTTTAATAACATACAAGGAAAATTAGACATAAAAACACACCCATCTTCC
Organism: Malus sylvestris; assembly: GCF_916048215.2. NCBI lineage: Eukaryota > Viridiplantae > Streptophyta > Magnoliopsida > Rosales > Rosaceae > Malus > Malus sylvestris. The sequence continues at coordinate 27,976,672 of NC_062260.1, forward strand.
ATATGATCCTGCTCATAAGATTGATGTAAAAATTATGGCACTGGAGTTATAAAATCTCCAAATTTACCTTAGGTAATAAGGAAACTCCTCAAATGTAACTTTGCTGTCTCTGCCATCCACAACCTGCCTCATCAACTCCTGCTCAATCTGCTCCGCCGTCACCTCATCCGCCGAGCAATTACCATTTACCCAACTGCTCACAGCCTGCCCGGAAGTCAACCCCAGCCCCACCCCAACCCCAACCCCAACACTCAGAGCAGACAGCAGAATGTGCTTCTGTTCCATCCTTCACCAACCCTTTTGAACAAACGCCTCCTCCTTCACGGCAGAGAACGAAGGTGGCGCTTTTTCACCGGACTTTCCGGCTAGATACAGAGCAAACGAGATTGATATTCAACGAATGGGGAAGAGATTCATGAAGGGTTGGTGGGATTTCTTTTTGGACAAGCAAGGAAACTTGGAGAGAGAGATAGAGATTGAGAGAGAGAGAGAGATTTGTTGTGTGTTTCTTGGGGTGCGTATGTATGTGTTACACAACACACGTTCGAATACAACGTTTTTGCTGTGAATTACTTATGTGCTTGGGGTTCTGTTCTGCAGCTATTTATAGCATGCCTATTACAAATGGACGTTCAATGCTCGTCCAAGAAAAGAAAAACCAGATGAAAACGATGGAATTTACCGTTTGGTTCTTTTTTCACCTCTGGTACTACTGGCTGTTTTTTTTTTGACTGGTCACCTCCAATTCTTTCTGGTGCCTTTTCCCCCCTTTCTTTTCTTTTCTTTTACTTTTCAATTTTGCTTTTTCCCCTCTCCTTTTAAAAGTAATTATTTTTCTCTTTTGCTCAATTTTTATACTAATATTTATTCTTAGGAATTTTCATGTACGAGCCCTTGATGACATTATACCAGAGAAAAATATTTCGAACCCAATAGTTTAGTAGAAGAGCTCCATTGACTTTGTAATTGGAGAAGGCATCAAAGGGTTTTGCAATCTGAGAATCAATTCGAGCATGACAAGTAGATAGATAAAAGAAAATTATTCTTTAAAAATTTATAGTTATGGGAGATTTATTTCGTTCTAATTTACTTTATTGTTTATAAAACTTAATATTTTATCAAGAACAAGATATTGTTTAGAATCAATTTAATTCTTTGTTTTGTAGTCGGGGAGAAAAAATTATATGTATTGGAAGCACTTGTCACGTGGTATTGTTGGAGAATTTTATCCCACATCGGTCATATGACAAAATAAAATACAATTAATATATATATGGGAATTTTCAGCTTTAATATCATCAAGGTATTTTGTAATAAAACTCAATACCTAATAATAAGTGATTAAGTTAAAATAACATGGGTGATGTTAGTGGTAGACTATGCTGAGGTTGCAAAGTTTTCACGTCGACTGTTTGGAGTACACCGAAAAAATCTCTCGCGGATGAGTGGGATGGTGAGAATGCATCCATATTTTTACAGACAAAAACAAAACAGAAAATTTAGGGATATTTTAAGTTGTGTCAGCAGGTAGCATGCATGGGACTTGCAATTGCATCTTGCAACTGTGTAGCTGAGTTGTGATTTGGTTGGGTTCAACAACCTTTTCATTTTTAATTTTTTTTTCTGGCTTAAACAAAAACACAAAACTATGTTCTACTATTTTCTTATTTTTGGTACATGCTCAATTATTTTCTTGGGCATATACAACTGTACCTACCTTGGTGTGGCCTCAAGTTCTCAATGATATAGTTGTAATCGACACGTTTGGTTGTACATTAATGTCCATTAATAATTTCAATCAAATTTAGTAATTTGACGTACTCTTGTTCAACTGCCAAATATTAATTTTTTGAAATATTTGTTGAGATCTTGTAGTAAATGTACTTCTTTTTTTATTATATATATATATATATATATATATATGTATATAACGCCTATAATTTATGGTTTTATTTTTTCCATTTTGGTTACTTAATTAGCATATCCAGTTCGTCGTTAAATCAACAAATGATTTGGTTTGAAGAACCACTTGATACAAATCCTATTTTTAAGAATAGTACAACTTTGTAATTTATTGGTGCGGAATGCTCTTTTTTTCTTCAACGGGTTGAAATCATCAACAAGATTTGTATCAATGCCCATTCTAAATGCACTCTATCATCCAATTTGTACGTATTCGTCTCTTTGTATAAACTAATATCGTACTTGTTAAAAAAAAAAAAAGCATATCCAGTTCGTAAATCATTGACTTGCTACCATCTTAATGTGTTTGATCGAATAACTATATACATTATCTCTGTTATTTGTATATAGTATGCAGTTCAATAATTCTCCATTTGTGCTGACAATTTTTCGTGATAAATGTGGGGGATTGGTATGTGATGGTAATGACAGATTTATTTGAGGATTAAATTGATATTTTCTTTCTTTCTTTTTAATGAAATTTACTTAAAACTCTTGATTTTTTTTTAAACAAATGACATTAATTATCTACATTAAGGGGTGGAGGAGTGGGCTAAGCATCACAATGTGCTAGCCATAATAATGTGGTTCAAATTCACTTTTGTCAATAATCGAACATGAGACCTCTCACTTACAAGTGAAGAGGAATTTCACTAGATCGTAGTACTAAGTGGCTAAAACTCTTGATTTTATTTATTTAGGAAGGGTACATGGTAAGAAATTAAGGATGAGTTATAATTTGTTAGGTCTTGGGGATTAAATACTTTAGCATTTGAGCTAAAAGTAACAAAAAGTGAAGAGAAATTTCACTAGACGGCTAAAACTCTTGATTTTATTTATTTAGGAAGGGTGCATGGTAAGAAATTAAGGATGAGTTATTATTTGTTCGGTCTGGCGGATTAAATACTTCATTTGAGCAAAAAGTAAACGAAAGTTGTGTAAATAAAATTTACACAATTTAGGGTTGAGTTGCTATTTAGTATTACGGTTTAATAATATTTATTTTCATTTAATTGTAAGTGAGAGATATTATGTTTGATTCTCGTCAAAGGTGAATTTAAATCACACTATTGCTAGCCCATTAAGAGGCTTAGCTCACCTCCCCCCACCTGTTAATGTAAATAATATCGTTTATTAAAAAAAAAAATTAGGGTTGAGTTTCTTCTCACTTACAGGTATGTATGTCACCAGATGCTCCATTCCTATATTCTTCCAATTTCAGTTTTTGATAAAAGAATCATTTTGTATTATTATTGGCTTATTTCTTTCTTTTAGGATTTCTAACAAAATCCCACTGCAGGAAGAGTGTACTCAAAGCATGCAAACTACAGACTTCCTCTCCTCCCAGACCTCCTAAAAATTGCATTAAGTTTTTGGTTCATCTGCTTTTAAGTGATGGATATATAAGTGCTTTTTCGGCTTTTCTTCCATCCACTCATTTAAACTGCAATTTGAACTCACTAATTTACGGTTTTTATGTAGTCATCCACAAATCAAGAACAACGAGGACGAGGGAGAAATGGGAAGAGTGATTGACAAAGAGTCTTCCTTTTTGTTTTTCCGTTGTCCTATTGCTAATTAAGGATCCTAGCTATCATTTAATCTAGTTGTTTTAGAAACAGATTGAAGGAATTAAAATGTCCGCATTTGGTGTAGGTGATCTTGATTTAGCAAATTAGTAACAATATTTAGAAGGAAATTGTACGCCCCGTTATAACTTGGACTGACTCATCCTATAAGAATTGCTTCATAAATTATCATATGTAGATTCAAATATACCTCTTTGCAAATTATGTTTCTTTACAATTTGTAAAATTGAAATCCCCTAGAAACCGTAAATTAATGAAGCATTCAAACAAATTAGTAAGAGACACGTCCTATACAATTTAACGTTAAAATTATTTTTATTTACTCATTTCTCGAGCATGAGTAAAAAATCTATATAGGCATGTAACGTCGGTAATTGAAAAAATAGTTATTATAATCCAAGAATCATATTATTATTTATCTTGGACTCTGAATATTATTGTTTCTTATTCAATTACTTTTTGTAGGGTTTTCATTTTTATATATTTTTACTTTCGGTCACTACTTTAGAAAGCACATGACTCAAAAAGGTATTTTGCACGTTTCGTCGTTCTTTTGAAGAAATATTTTGCTTTCAATAGTATTTAAGTTGCCACTACAGAAAGTGCAAAATGACCAAAAAGAGGCGGCTGCCGCAATACAAAAGTTATACGTTTTGTTAACTTCGTATCCACACATTGTTGTTTCAAAAGGAGAAAAAAGTTACAACCCTAATCAAGCTTAATTACAATCCTAAAACGGTTTTGATAGATAATCCTTTATGAGTTTATATACAATTGAAGTATTTGGAGATATTATGGTTGCTTAATCATCAATTTTCATAGATTCCCTAACGCAAACCATATAATTGACATAACTTTTGCTAAGACAAACTTCAAAACGATAATTTTTTTTTTTTTAACAAAGGATAGATATTTTACACAGTTGTAACCAGTGTGATTTAAGTCCAGGTTTGATAAAACAGCAATAACAGTGTTCAAGAATATATGCATATAAGCTTTTGTTCATCGTCAAAATTAATATTTGAAGAGAACACAGTCAATCTTAGAACCCTCCATACAATTTCAGCCCGTCCTACTTTTCTTTGTTGTATACTTCACAACTTTATTTTCTGGTTTGTTTTTTGTGTGATGGCACTGATGTGTGAGTGGGGATCCATGTACTGTATCACTGTAGTGTAGCTAGCTTGTTAAAAATATGAAGGATTATGTTGTGGCGTCAAATTCTCCCATGTGAAGGCATGCAGGCAAAGGCGGTGACTTGTGATCGTGTGAACTAAAAACTAAAGAAAAGGATGGCTTTTAGGGTTTTTACTTTGCTTGCACATACAGATACAGTCGCCAATAAGAAGCTTCGCGGAAAGAGCAAGTGAGCAGTTAGAGCTCTTATCATCAACTTATCAATCAAGAAATGCATTATATATTAGAGCATCTTTCCTCGATGGTTTTTGGGCAAAATATATATGCTTATTTTTAATTAGGTATAACACCTCTACTCGTTATCAAGTCTCTCACTTTACTCTCTACATTTTATATTATCTCAACTTATTATTTGTACTCTTCCTTCGCATCCTCCCTTTACCCCCTATATTCTATATTGTCTTACTTTAACACTTACACTATTTCTCAATGTCCCACTTTATCCTATTGCGCCAAATAAGTTAAGAAAGTCATTAATTGTTTTGACATACATGACATGTTCGTGGAACTCATGGGTAATAGGAGGTAGGTTAAACACAAATTAGGATTTGATTTCTCCATATTAAGAGAAAAATATAAGAAGAGAAGGTTGAAATATAAAAAGAGAATGTTGAATTTCAAGATTCACAAATCAATTTCAATGTTTTTAGATCCCTTCGCGAAGATTCTTAGGGTTCTGTCACGAGAATCTCTACCTATATCACTTTCTTTTTCTTTATTTTTCTTAATCTGAAAAATCAAACTCTGGTTTGAGCACGTCTTACTAACAAAGTTAAAAAGATTAAATTGTCCATGCGACATTAGCACAATTAACATCTCTTTTTAACTTATTTGATAACGTAGGATAAAGTGAAACATTGAGGAAGAATGCATGTGTTAAAGTGAGACAATATAGAGTGTAAGAGGTAAAGTGAGAAAAGAAGAAAAGAATGAAGGTGATAAAACGAGTCAAAATATAATGTAGAAACTAAAGTAAGATTTGACGAATAATACATGTGTCATAGCTAAAAATAAACAAAATGTATATACTCTATATATAATATATGAGACAGATGATCTGAAATTACAAGACTAGTCACAGAGATTCCTTTGAGCATCCATCGTATCTTCTTGGTCCTTGAGGGCTTTTACACCTCAGCTGCACATGCTTTGGTTCACAAATCTTTTGTCCACATTTCCATTGGTGGGTTACACGCAATGCCACTTTAGCTTTTAACTACTTTTTGCTCAAGTACTCACTTGGTCACACACCACAGGTCCACAGTCCACGCCCCAAAAAGCTTCTTTCATTATAAATTAGGGTTTTGGCAAAGAATTAAGAGAAAAACAGCAATATAAAAGGAAAATTAGCACAGACCAAAAAAATATATATACAATTAGCAGTTGTGGTGGTCATGGTCGGGTCAACACACATTCTTTTGTTCTTCTTTCTTTATTATTCAACAGGTTAATTAATTGGCTTTTTCTCCATTTTTTTTTTTATGAATTATCAACTTTCCCTCCCATGATATGGCAAATTGCATAGAGAAGTTCATCAACTAGTCATGATTGTGCGAGGATAATTTTCAACCATGCATATAATTCTTCAAACTCCTTTACCTTTATTACAAACGGATGTGATTGTTGTTCTCACTAAGAGACAGCATATAGGTAGTCCAAAATATTTGTTGGCCATATAAACATTATTTGGCCCCAAACGGAAATATATCCAACTGATTTTATCTAGAATTTGACTCAAAACTAAAACAAGCTATGGTAATTAAAGGCTCAATTCTAATATTGCTATTGACAGTTTGTTAAGTAAGACGTTAATCAGTTTGTCTAATTACTTAGAGACTACGTCTTTTAGCAGAGATGTATATACAAGTCTTCTCAGTTCTGTTGTACAAATCATTCTAAAATCAATGCCTTTTTTAGAGGAGATGTTATGATTCACCAAACCTTTTTGTTTTTCCTATTCCATGCATGTTGGTTGTGCGTATATAGTCTTTCAAATAATTTTATTTGCCGAGATCTCGATCATAAATTTCAGAAAGCGTAAAAAATTAAAAAAAAATAAAATTATGCATCCACAATTTTTCACTTTAGAAAAAAGCAGTCAAAGTGTACTCCCTTGTTTTCCTTGTTGATGAAAAAGCAAAGTGTACTCCTTTCTTTATCTTGTTGATGTTTTGTTGCATGTCGCCTTTCCAATCAGCTAAGTAACTATTCTGCTACCCAACCAAAAATCAAATAAAAAACTTATAATACTAATGAAAACTTCACTCTAGTTAAAGGGCCTTTTTGACTCAATAATAAATAATATATACACACACATATTATTTCCATTTAGAGACCTGGATTTCACTGTTATAATCTACGTATTTGTATTATTGAGATTTTAGATTATTTTTCGAGAATTTATTTTAAATTGTTTGAATTTAGATCTTAATTAGATTAGTTACGAAGTTGAAGTTTGGAAATTAATTATTTAAAATTCGTAGACCGTTTGAGGTCACAAATTACATTTTCGAATAGAGATCGACCTCATGAACGCGTAGGCGAAAACCGTTCGTGAAATGGAGTTATAATGAGGAAATTAGAGACGTTTTAGTTGTTGGGAAATAAATATAGAAATGTTTAGAAGCTGCCAAGTGGCAGCAAGGGAGAGGGGAGAAAGGAGAGAGTGCGGGAGAGAAAAGGGGGGGGGGGGGTACAGCCCAATCAGAAAAAAAAGGAAAGAAAGAAAAGGAAAGGAGAGGAAGGGGAAATGGGGAGAAAAGAAAAAAAAAAGGAAACCGGGTTTCCCTTAACCTGTGACTCGACCCGGTGGATTCTCCCATCTCCGGCCACCTTGGACGACTAGGTTAGTGTCAAAATGACCCTTACCACGAGGCCAACCGATCCCTCTTCCGTTTTCTTGTGAGAATTGGGTGGAAATTTGGTGAATTTTGGGTGAAACCGTACAAAAGGGGGCGCATTGGTTGGGTTCCATTTTGCCACGATTTGAAACTACCTCCTCCAATTACCACCACCAATAGACTCCCCTCAATCCCAGGAACAAATCCCAAGCAGTGGTGGAGGCATCGGAGCTCGTATGGAAGCCGAATCGAAACACAACCTTCTCTAGGGTTCCGGCGGGTTCATGGAGAATTGAGGCTTTTTCAGGACAAATTTGCCTTAGCCACATGTATGAAATTTACTCCCCTCATTGAGATCTTCATTTCTGTAAATTTTGGTAATTTTTAAAAATAATTGATTTTTTCCGGCAAGTCGGGGCCACAGACCGCCACCCGCGGCGGCGGCCTGGCCAGTGGGCCGACAATAGATGCCTTGATTTCATAATTGATATCCGTATGACGTAATTTGATTGTTTGGACTTAGTTTCATTACGATACCTTACTTGGTCAAAATATGAATAAACGATCCGACTGTTGGATCATCACCCAATCTTAATGCATGATAGAACATAATATTTGTGTATCATAGAAACTGACGAATTGGGAATCCGAAGTATGGATCTTCCGTAATTGGATTTCTAAGTTTGTAAAATTAAATGTCGGCCGCCACTTGAATTTGAAATTGGTGGATATCTGACCGTCGGATCGTAATGAAATTTTAGTATGTGGTTCTACAAACATAATGTGGACTTTGGGAAGTTACAGATCAAGAATCTAATTGGCGGATCTTCCGGTTTAGATTTCTAGGGTTGTGGACCCTACTCTCGACCATGATCGATGGTTGACTTTTTAGTCAACTAGCTTGAGTTCTTCTAGCGTGCTATTGATCTTAGAGTGTGGTTGAGATGTTATGGAGCTTGATGGGCTCATCGTGATGACGTGTGTCCTTGATTGACGTGCACCTCGATTTACGTATTAATGACATTATATTGTTATATGCTTGTTTATTTTATGTGATTTGACGTGTGTATTGAAATGTTCTTCAAATTGAGGGCTAGTAGGAGACCATGACCCTACTTGGTTAATCCGCGATGAGGGGTCACTAGTAGTCTCGCTTGGTTAATCCGCAATAGGGGACCATATTATTTATCGATCGTGCTTGGTTAATCCGCGATAGGCGATCCTTATGGCTATACATACTTAGGAGTGATCATGTTTGGTTAATCTGCGATGGGTGATCACTATCTAACAGTTCCGTAGGTGTGACTCTGCTTGGTTAATCTGCGATAAGGGGTCACTACCTACTTAGTTATCTTGGTTCTGCTTGGTTAATCCGCGATAGGGGACCATATTTTCTATGGATCATGCTTGGTTAATCTGCGATAGGCGATCCTTATATCTTGGTATGGCCATACACACACTTAGAGGTGATCACTACCTAGAGCTATATGATATAGTCCTGCTTGGTATATCCGTGATGAGGGACTGTTAGGGGTGATCATATATGCTTGGTATATCCGCAATGGGTAATCACTACCTAGAGCTAGGATGTGGTATGCTTGGTATATCCGCGATGGGGGACCATATGTATTCATGGGTGATCATGCTTGGTGTATCTGCAATGGGTGATCATTGCCTGCACGACGAGATTATGCTTATGGTTCTGCTTGGTATATCCGCGATAGGGGACCATACGCATTCTAGAGGTGATGATAATTAGTTGTATTTGGTATATTTGATAGGCGATCATATTCAGTTTGGTTCCATTGAGTGGTTCGGAACTCGAGGTTGTTGCATTTCGTAAAGTGGTCTGAAATCCCATTATTTGGAGAAGTAAGCTTGGCCTAACTGTGTCACTCTAGCCTTAGTTTTATATATATTTGTGTCAATGGTTTCGAGAATCTTGTGAATTGAGTTAGAAAAAATGTTGAACGTCTGGGTGACTCCTTCGGGATTTTCTACGATTCAATTATGATTTAATAAAGTATGAATTTAGAAGATATGGAAATGATTGTTAGTATTTTGATCAAATTAGTTAATTAATGTGGCTAGAGAATAGTTTGTGCTTCGTCAATTCTTTAATATGATATATGTTGTGAATTGCGATATCATGTTGAGACATAATGATTTATTTGTTGGATGGAAGAGAAATCGTGATTCTTCATGGGGGTTTGCTATGTAGCCCTGAGTCCAGAAATTTTATGTTGGTCAGGTTCTAATAAATGATTAAGGAATGCTATGCTTTTCTATTTGAACTTAGTGTGATACATGCTTGATTTTGTGAGTGACGAACTACGAATGGCTTGATTCCAAATGAGGGTACGTAGGCAGTCTAACGATAATGTTAGATGCAGCCATAAAGCTTACGAAAAATTATTATGAAATTTGGACCTTGAGTGGTCTTATTTCATGTCCTGGAGGCGGGGTATATTGGATGTTTGAGTATGTAGTGACGTTCGTGGCAATCCTGGGCGTAGGTCGAGATCGGGGCGTGACAAGAGAAGTCTTGGATCTTTATACATGTGGATGTTAATGGGATCTTCCACCAACATTAGCCAATGGAATTGCAGATCCGTTAGCTGCTGTGTGTGCCAATAATGAAACCATTACCTCTGCCCTTTGATATTGGTTTGCACCCGGAGGATGTGAAGAAATAACTCATTGTAAAAGTTGATAAGTTATTATGTTACAAAAGAGTTAATTTGTTAACTCACGTAGTGAATCGTTAAATGCCACAAACAGTGAGGGATGTCGAGAGAGTGAATCCTAAATTGGGAATTAAGGGACCTTACATGTCCTTATAAAAAGTTGTACCACTCCTCTTATTTGCCAATTAATTTTGGGGTAAAACTACAACTCCCTTCACTATCATTCTAGCTAAACAAATTCTGTGTTACCATAGAAATTTATAGCGATGAATTAAAAATGATAAGATTTCTTTTCTTGAGGCCCAAGTTTGCCTTTGGGTTGGTAAAGCTAAAGCAATATACAATGATGTTGATGTAGGACTTGATGCCAGCACATGGTTGGTTTAGTGTATAAGACAATGACTTTTAGAGAGAGAGAGAGAGAGAGTTATGAAGATTTGACATGTTCTCAAGTTCATAATATAAAGCATGATTAATCAAAACAATTCATAATATAAAACATGATTAATCAAAACGATGTAATATGACCTCCATATGAAAGAGTTTCATACTAGAGAAAGCACTACGCATAATTAGATCTAATCAAACATGCATTAATAAGGTGGGTGTTATGCATGTGAGTGGAGAAGGCACACAAAAACCGACCCACACAGGCTGTAAGACCTAATAAATCTTAATTAAACAAATAACAAAAAAATTGTAGACCAATAGTTTGCCCAGGTTGGCCCAGCCAGGAGATGCCGACTGTTTTTTTGTTGTTGTTTCTGGTGCCAAGTGACACATCCACACAGAAAGATGGAACTTAAGACCTAAGCATTTCTAAAATTAAGGTAGGCAAACAACAATATGACAACTATCTCACTTTTGAAAAAACCCTAAAAGTAAAACCCTAAAAGGTGCAGGCAAAGCCCTAAGAATTCAAATCCATATATATTTCATCAAGCTTAACTATCAATTTTTATTTCTTATTTTAAATATAAAATTCTATTCTTTTAGCCATCTTCCTGTGTGCTCGCGTGCGTCTGTGCATGTTTATGTGCTAGAATGTAGACCCGCCATTTTCAGGGCCACACCCTAAAAGCAAAGGGGAGAAGTAAACCCATGCAGTAAAGCCATCGTTATCAGGTTATGTTAGGACAATATGCTTTCCTATTTCCATGCCAAGTTGCAGTTGTAGCTTTCAACTAAGAGAAACAACTTTCGTGAATTTTCAACCCTTTCCCACTGCTTCGATCTATCGTTTTCCTTACTGTATGAAGTTTGATGGTCTTTCTCTTTCGTAAACAAGGAGAAAACGACCATCAAACACTATTGGCTCTCAAGATAAAGAGCGAGACTAAACAAACAAGTGCCGCCGAGGTTCCCCAAAAAAAAAAAAAAAAAAAATTGTGGATCAACACTTTTTATTCTGAGAGCCCTTTAAAAAGTGGCAAATACATATATAGAAATTTAAAAGCAAAAAGTCCAAAATGAGCTAAGAAGTAAACCTTGTTAGGGCTTATAAAGAGTTAAATTACTATTATATTGTCAATTATCTTATAAACACATGCAAGGTTTGACAAATTTTCGATACGAAACATACCTTCATATCTTGAGATGATAACTAATTTATTTATTTATATTATATTATTTGTTTGGGACTGTGTCTACCACTTCCTTGATCGTAGCTAGGTACCTGTTGGACGCAAAATCACTGAAAATCGTGTCACATTCTCAATTGTATCTTGCATGATCGACTCTAAATCCCTGTTTTTAATTAGGTCATCGAAATGCATTAATGAATTAGTGGTAACAAAGATTGATGTGACAACATTTTGGTTGATGCTTTATACATGTAGGGCTTAGTGGTTTACATATATATATTAATTGGGCATGGTATATATAACTGATAAATTGCCTCGGATATATGTTTCATTGGCTTCTTATAGTGCTGACTAGCTAGTGCTTGGTGGGGAAGAAATCATTTGTTTAGGAAAAGAAATATAAAGATGCAATTTGACCACTAAACTTATGCCAAGTGCAGCAGTCCAGTACTAGTCCCACAAATTAAAAGATTCACAAGAAATTCCCACTCTTGTGCCTCCGATTCCGGTAGCTTAACAAATGTCCAGGAAGCCTTGGTTCCAAAAAAGTAGGGCCAAATTAAACCGTTTGATTGTTCATAAAATAGTTGTAAAATAAAGAATCTTGGTTAGGGTTTTATTCTCAAGAACAAAGGTGCTTGGAAACGAACCATAATCCTTTTTTTTCGCCCGCGGGGGGGGGGGGAGAGAGAGAGAGAGAGAGAGAGAGGAGGGGGAGGTCGATCTTTCTATTGCAATGAGCAAAAAACTGGGGGAAAATAAGGTCAAGTCTTGGGGTAGGCCTGGACCAAAACCGAGGATTAACTGGATTTTAATTAGATTGCGCAATCTTTTATACAGTTTATGCTGGCCCAATATGTAATTAAAGAAAATATTGATTAAACATGACCAACAAAAGGACAAAAAAGAAGAAGATCCTGGCAATATTCTTGAGATTCTGTCACGTTAGAATACCACGCCACTAATCAGATCATCTTTAATCTTGTTTAATCAATAAAACATAATGTCGTTAGCCCCCATACCCAAAAGGAAAATGGCAACATGTCGAATGGCCTACTATAAAAGTGGCAATTGTTGGCTTCCCTCTCCAGTAGCTTCTACCCCATTGTACTAACATTGGAAAGAACTTGATGGGCATTGTTAGGGTAGGAGAATCCGGTTATGATTTTATTTGACTAGGTTTTGTAATTCTTATGGATTTTATATTCTTTGAGCCCCAAGTTATAGACTTGTATATATATGTACCTTGTGATATCAATACAATATAATGCATTTCTAAGATATTTACATGGTACCAAAGCATGAAGATTTCCTACGATGCTCTCCACCAGACGAAGAAGTTCTGTCATGACACACATAAGTATACACTTACCGGATGATTCACAAGATTATGCCCTCTAGACGAAGCTTGTACCCTTCTAATTTTTAGCTAGGGAAAGCACGAAAGAGTAAACTTTTACTTCTATGTTTGTGGGGATGGGAAGGCCAAGTGAGTTGAGAGCATTGGAGCAAAAGCAAAAATGTTACGTATAGACCATGGGGTAATCGGTAACGTTTCAATTATTTTCTTTTTCTATTTTTTTAGAAACTTGGACGGAACAAGGAAAACAAATGCAACTATAAACAAAACAATAAAAAAATAACCTTCTTCATTTCCTCCGGAGATGAATATTGCTTGCAAGTGTGTTCAAAGGCTCCCATACGAAGAACATATTCGGTACTCAAGGAAATAGAGTTCACCCAAGTACCATGGCCCTGAACCATATATCAAAATGTGTAAAACTAATTTCAAGATTGGAAAAGAAAATTTTAAAATGTCAATGCATTATGGAAAGATTAACATTCAATTGTTGTGAGTCGTGACCATTGAATTTTTTGAAGAGTTGAGATTAGAAGCTTAGGTAAGATTAGGGAGCGATTGACTGCGATAGAAGCCAAACATAGTACTTTTTTTTTTTAGGTAAAGTACAAAAAACTACCTTAATTATTGGTTTCACGACACTTTCATACCTTATCTTTTAAAATTAACAATGTCATACCTCATCTTTAGAATTTGTGCCAATGTCATACCTTCGTCAGTTTTTCTGTTAATTTTTCTGTTAAGTGTTGACGTGGCTACATGCAGGATCCACTCACTAATAATTAAATATATTTTTAATAATTAAAAATTAAACAAAATAATTTTTTTAAACTCTCTCTCCTCTCTCTCTTCCCATTTTTAATAGAAAGTCGTCCTCCCCCTCTCTCTCTTCCCCATCTTCTTGCAGGAGGCAGATTGTCTGCCCTCCTTTTACCATGCCCTTCCCATCCCCTCTTATTTGTGCGGTTATGGTTAAGCCACGTCAACATGTCTTATTATCTCTATAAAAAAATCAATATAAAATGTTGATGTGGCTTAACCGTGACCGCACAATGTAGAAGGAGATGGTAATGGGATGGCAGACAATCTGCCTCCCTTCCTGCAACCTAGAAAGAAGAAGGAGGAGGAAGAAGAAGAAGGAAAAAAAAAAAAACCCAACCTAGTTCGTCCCCTTCCCCCCCCCCCCCAACAAACCCAGAAAGAAGAAGAAGGAGGAACCACAAACCCAACCCCTGCAACCTAGAAAGAAGAAGGAGGAGGAAGAAGAAGAAAAGAAAAAAAAAACCCCAACTAGGCCCCCCCCCCCCCACCCAACCTGCAGAAGAAGAAGAAGAAGAAGAAGAAAAGAGAGAAGGGAAAAAAAAAAACAAAAAAGGACACCCAGTTTGTCCATCTCGCCCCCCCCCCCCCCCCGATACCCACCCTCTTCCCTTTCACCTCAACGAGATCTGGGGTTTTTTTTTTTTTAAGTTGCAGGTAATGGGTGCGAGGTTGGGTGCAGAGGGTGGGTGGGATGGTGGGGAGGTTGGGTGCGGAGAGTGGGTGCGGGGAGAAGAGGGGGTGGGGAGCGGGGAAGACAAATTGGTTTTTTTTTTTTTTTTTTTTCTCTTCTTTTTCTGGGTTGAAGTTGCAGGAAGGGGGAAGAAGAAAAAGATGGGGAGAAGAGAGAGAAGGGGAGGAAGGGGCCGAACTGATTGTTGATTTTTATTTTTTATTTTTAACTTTTCTTTATTATTTTAATATTTAAAAAATATTAAATGATTTTTTTAGTTTTTAATAATTTTTTAATAGAAAATGGGCCCCGGATCAAGCCACATCAGCATTTAACTGAGAAATTCACGCCAAGCTAACGGAAGGTATAACATTGGCACAAATTCATAAGATGAGATATGACATTGTCAATTTTAAAAGATGAGGTATGACATTGTCAATTTTAAAAGATGAGGTATGACAGTGTCGTGACACCAATAGTTGAGGTAGTTTTTTGTACTTAACCCTTTTTTTTATATGGATCAGTTAATGGTTTTACCACTGCAGTCCACTCTTCCGGAGGTCGGGAAGAGTCACAGAGGTATTTCAGCCTCTTCTGACCATATTTGGAGGCTAAAATGTGAACTTGTAGCAACATTTATGATCCGAACTGAGCATGAAAATTTCACATAGGACTCCGGTATAAGTTCTAGGAGCTCTTATTTTTAGCTAGGCTAAGCATAAAGATTCACAAATTCACATAGCACTCTGGTATGAGTTCTATGTTCGCAAAATTGACCCAAAATAAATGCCGATGTTGAATTGGGCCAATTGAGTTGGGAACAATAATATTGAATCAGGCCGAATTAGTTGAGAGCACCAATCCAAAAGCAAAAATGCCAAGTTGAGATCACTAGCTAGTACCAGTCTTAGTGGCATTTTCTCTTATTTATAAATGAAAGATTTTATGTTTAATTTACATAAATAATGAATTAATATCTAATTATAACAAAAGGTTTTAATACTAATTCAGCAAGTAGCAAAGAATAGAAAATATGTATAAAGTTCGACAAAGAAAAAAAAGCTAATCATGTATGTATGAAACTTTAAAAATAGTCTTAAAGTAGCATATTCATTCACGATTAATATAACATGTAAGATATGTACATCAACCACAGAAAAAAATAATTTTGAAAATATCTTTGCAACATACATGATCCACCACAAAAAACTTTCGAAAATATCTTCACAATTCATACTAATGTAACTTTCGGTGGTTATATTGCATATTTTTTTTCGATTAATCGTGAGTGATTCATGACATCGATTAGGACTGCCCCCATATGCAAACGTTGGTAAATTGTTTGACTTAATTTGGCAGTTTCTGATGCACTTAACACTTTGTGCTGCAAATTTTTATGATGAAAAATAACAAAAATATGAATTCTGGAAAACAGAAATCCCTTGAACTTCCATGTCTCATCAAGTATATATTATCAAATGAAGAGGTTGGCTTTGGTGATGCTGAGGAGATTAGATCCGATGAACGTGAGCATTCTGTTGCTATTAGCATGCCAACATCACCAGAGGAAATCCATTTGCAGAACAAAAAAAGAAATCTCTTCATCGGTGGAATCCCAGCTTCTTCTGCCACACTTAAAGGTGCTAGCAGCAGCACACTGCCGAAGACAGCAAAATTTCACCTTCAGCCAATGGAAAAAAGCTCTGCATTTGAAGAGGAAATGAACACTGGACATTTCCCTTCTCATCCGAGTATTGAAAGTTTGAAAGATAAGAGATATGATACTTTCAAAACATGGTCCAGAAAACTCGACAGGAAGATAACGCTTCTCCATGGAAATAGACCGGGGGAAACTGAATCTGAGAATGTTAATGGGAAAATCGAAGAAATCGAGCGTTTACCTGCAGACCGATACTTTGATGCATTGGAAGGGCCAGAATTGGATACTCTTAGGGTAATCTGTCTTTTGGGTTATGTTCCTATAAAATATTTGCAATATTTTGATATTGTTGTCTTTCATATGATTTTGGTTGTTCTCCTTTGAAGCTAACATATATATTTTTCCTCTCAACTTTTGATTTAACAGCCTTCAGAGGAAATACTGCTTCCGGAAGACAAACAGTGGCCATTTCTTCTTCGGTATCCAGTTTCTTCGTTTAGCATCTGCCTCGGCGTTAGCAGCCAAGCAATTTTGTGGAAGGCCCTGCCTACCTCTGCCTCAATGAAATTTCTCCACATGAGCTTAACAATAAATATAGTTTTGTGGTGCATTTCAGTTGTCCTTTTAGCTATTGTTTCTTGCATCTACCTTGTAAAAGTAGCCCTTTACTTTGAAGCAGTTCGCCGTGAGTACCACCATCCAATCCGTATCAATTTCTTCTTTGCTCCATGGATAGCCCTCTTGTTCTTAGCTCTTGGAGTGCCACCTTCATTTGCTAACAACCTACATCCATCTCTTTGGTACATTCTCATGACTCCGCTTCTATGTCTCGAGCTTAAAATCTATGGACAGTGGATGTTCGGAGGCCAGCGTAGGCTTTCAAAAGTGGCGAATCCTTTCAACCATCTCGCAATAGTTGGGAACTTTGTGGGGGCGTTGCTTGGTGCATCAATGGGACTACAAGAAGGACCAATATTCTTCTTTGCTATAGGGTTTGTTCACTACATTGTATTATTTGTTACTCTCTACCAAAGACTTCCAACAAATGATACCGTGATCCCAAAAGAACTCCATCCTGTGTTCTTTCTCTTTGTTGCAGCACCAAGTATAGCTTCAGTAGCATGGGCAAAAATCCAAGGCTCCTTTGATCATGGCTCGCGGATTGCGTACTTCATTTCCTTGTTCCTTTATCTCTCACTGGCAAGTATATATAACCTGAACTAAGATCTGATCATGTCCATTTTGTTAAGCCTGGCTAGTATTGAGTATTAATTTGTAACTTTTAGCTTTTCGTGCTCTTATAGGTAGTCCGGGTTAATTATTTCCGAGGATTTAAGTAAGATATCGCTTTCATTGCGCACTAAACTGAATCCAAATTTTGTAATTTTTGGACTTGGATATTTTTCTGATCACATTCATTTGCATTTGTGTTTTCATAGGTTTTCTATGGCATGGTGGGCTTATACTTTCCCAATGACTGGTGCTGCTATTGCAACCATCAAGTATTCAGATGAAGTCACAAATGTGGTAACACAAGCTCTGGCTGTCATACTCTCTCTCATTGCCATAATCACAGTCATTGCTCTTCTCATAACAACTATCTTGCATGGCTTAGTGCTTCAAAACCTCTTCCCTAATGACATTGCAATTGCCATTAGTGACAGAAAGCCAAACCCTAACAAGAAGTGGTTCCATGTAAATGGCTACGAGAACAACGATTCAGAAGCTGTCAAGATCGTGACCCATTTTGAGATGCAACCCCAAACTTCAGAGAGAAACTTGCATCGAGATGCCATGGTGTAAAATGTAATTAGCTGAAAAATAAAAGGATCTATGGTTTTTCATTTTTCATACAAGTGATATTCGAGTTTATACTAAGGGTTTATTTAATTATCAATAATAGAGGAATAAGGAATTGGATAACTTCGGAATGAGAAAAGGAAAGGAAAGGAAAGTGTTGAAAATGAATCTCACAATGATAGGAGGAGGGATCTTGCATGAGTTTGTCAGTAAATTGAGTTACCCTCATATTGCCAATTAGTTTAATGGTGGAACCTCAACTTTCTTCATGGTATTAGAGTAGATTGGCCAGCGTGTGAAGCCTAACCGTCACACGTGCTCCACGTTAGCTAAATCATGTTGTCCATGTGTTTGACTTGAAAATTTGTTACACGTGAGGGGACGTGTTGAGAATGAATCTCACATTGACGAGAGGAGGAACCTTGCAGCTTATAAGAGGTTGGGCTACTCCCTATATTGCCAATTGGTTTTATGGTAAAATCCCAACTTTTTTCATGGTATCAGAGCAGGTGTCCTATGTGTAAAGTCAAACATCCACACGTGTTTCACGTTACTTCATTGTGTTGTCTATGTATTAGACTTGAAAATTTGTCACATGTGAAGGGGCACGTTGAGAATGAATCACACATTGATAAGAGGAGACACCTTGGATGAACTTATAAGTAAGTTGGGCTATTCCCCAGATTTACAATTGGTTTTATAATGAAACCTCAACTTTCTTCAAAAAGGGAATTGGATTAACATCTCCTCCCCTGATTAATCAAATTCCTGAAATTGAGTTTATCCATTACGAATTTTAGGGAAGTCACGAAAAGAACCCATTTTTTTTTTCCATTCCCATTGCTTGTTAAATTTGGGTCAGTTACCAGATTCAGTGGCCTCTATTTCTCTTTGGGCATAAAATTTGGGATCAGTTTTATTCTATTTTATTTGCCTTTTTTTTGTTAAAGAGATAACTAATATTAAATTCGAATCAAAAGGTTTACATCCTCAGCTAAAGCATTAAACAGAAAAAGAGGACCAATACAATCCCACTCGAACGAGCCTCCCTTTTTAAATACAAACGCCGCCACGAGTGTGCTGCTCGTTGCCTTCTCTCGGCGAGAACACAAACTCCACGGAACGAACGCATTCACTAAACATCCAAATATCATGAACTAAACCTTCCGCACTAGCATCCGGTCTCATCTCCTTATTCAGTACGCGAATCACCTCATGCGCATCAGACTCAATGATTAAGTCCTGTACTGCTTCCCTACAGCATGCCCGGAGACCTTCGCGAATTGTTGCCATCTCTGCCATCTTCGCTGAGTCACACTGCAGCTTATCGCTGCAAATTTCAGTAGACTTTGGGATTAGTTCTTAGTTTTCAGATGGAGTATGCATGCAAGGTGGAATAACCCTATAAGAGGATATCTCATGATTTCCCGGACTTAGCTGTATTTTTTATTTTTTTAATCCGGCATACGCAAGGGCGAGGAAATCAGACGAACAAAATTGCACATTAAGACAAGTTATCGGATTGCTACAGGTTTAGATGTATTAATTTTATAATGTAAGCTTAGCTGCATTAATTAGTACTTAATTAAAAAGTCCCAATTTTCCGGATTGTATTGGCAACCATGTTTGAATTTTTTAAAGAATATGCTAAGGCAATTGTCAGTCACCAAATATTAGTACCTATCAATTCCCAGATATTCAGTAATTTTTAGTACTAAACTAATGTTAATCTTGTTGTTCTAGCTGTATGTGGGGACTGCTTCTTCTACTTGTACGGTCCCTGTTTTTTGCATTAACATTTGACTAACAGCTG
Source organism: Malus sylvestris (assembly GCF_916048215.2). NCBI lineage: Eukaryota > Viridiplantae > Streptophyta > Magnoliopsida > Rosales > Rosaceae > Malus > Malus sylvestris. The sequence continues at coordinate 27,996,655 of NC_062260.1, forward strand.
TTGATATTCTGATGTTTTGTAACCTTGCAAATTTGCAATTTTATTCCAGAGTGGTTGACCGACGATGAAATATAAATAGAGAAGGATTATGTTAATATCAAATAGTATTCTTAAAATAATCAAAAGCGTTTAAAAACGCTTATGATAATGCTTAATAAAAAAATTAAAAGTGATTTTGAGTTACAAAATGTGTTTAAAGTGTTTAATGAAATGGGTAAACTGTCGGTTTACCCCCTGAACTTTCACCTCACTTTCGATTTCCCCCTGAACTTTTCTATTGGAAAATTAAGGACTCAAACTAATTTTTTTAGCCAATTTGCCCCCTACCGTTAGTTTTTCATATATTCCATCCATATTTCCGTTAAGTGAGACCATGTGCACAACATGTGAGGGTAGTTAAATTATTTCACTCTTAAAAATGATTAAAAAACTAAAAATAAAAAAAAAACAAAACTTTCCCTCTATTTTTTCCCGCTAATTCTTATCCTCAATTTTATTTTTCCCTCTCATTCCTATGCATGAGAAATAACATATGGTGTTATTGTCTTCATAAGTAGCTAAGTTAATCTTTTTCTTGAAGCATGTACTACCATTTTTATTTTCTCTAACAAATTAATAATTTGACAAATGCTCATGGTGCTATTGTCTCCAAAGCAGTACATTAATATAAGAAACATGTCCATAAAAAAGACTAGGGTTTCTTATATTAATGCACTGCTTTGGAGACAATAGCACCATTAGCATTTGTCAAATTATTAATTTGTTAGAGAAAATAAAAATGGTAGACAATAACACCATATGTCATTTCTCATGCATAGGAATGAGAGGGAAAAATAAAATCGAGGATAAGAATTAGCGGGAAAAAATAGAGGGAAAGTTTTGTTTTTTTTTTTATTTTTCAGTTTTTTAATCATTTTTAAGAGTGAAATAATTTAACTACCCTCACATGTTGTGTACATGGTCTCACTTAACGGAAATATGGATGGAATATATGAAAACTAACGGTAGGGGGCAAATTGGCTAAAAAAATTAGTTTGAGTCCTTAATTTTCCAATAGAAAAGTTCAGGGGGGGAAATCGAAAGTGAGGTGAAAGTTTAGGGGGTAAACTGACAGTTTACTCTTAATGAAATAAACAGGCTACGTGCTTATTTTAAGAAGCAATTAAAGTATTTTCTCAATAAATATTTTCGTTTTTTAAGATCGATGCACTTCTAATAGAAAAACACTTATGAGAAGCAGTAGTATAAGAATGTACATTTCCCTTCATATAGTTTTCTGCTTTGGTTTGACTTGTGTATATTTTTCATTGCAGTGCAATTAACAAATTACAAGTTGTACTCACATTTTTCATCGTCTTCTTTATTTGTTAAACAATTAATATAAAATAGGTGATATCCCCTTCAAGCCACATGATGTGTCGGACGGTAATTCGATTGGGACAGCCTAGATTTGAAAAATTGGATAATTGTTGCGCCAGAAAAAAGTGCTCATCTGTTTATATATACTGCACATTTAGCTACATTTCTTAATGTTTTCAGCTGTATTTCTTAACGGTGATGATGGAGAACAGCAAAAATCTGGATTCTGGAAACCAGAATTCCCCGGAACTTCCGTCTCTTATCAAATATATATCATCAAATGAAGTGGTTGGATTTGATAATGTTGAGGAGTGTATATTTGTACAATCAAGTGATCATCAACCTATCAGTCCAGCCGAAGTAATTTATTGAAAACCTTCTTTTCGTGTGTAAGATTTACTTCTCTACTTTGTTTTCGTGTCAATTTCATCATATTGTAACTTCTGGTATCCAATTGTATGAGCAGGGAATTGAGATAGCTGCTTTAGAAAGCATAGTTGATGAATCCGAACTCCCAAATCATCAAAGGGTTTATTCCATTTCTATTAGCATGCCACCGTCACCAATGGAAATTCATTTACAAAACAGCAAAAGAATGCTCTTCGGTGGTGAAACAAGTTCCAACAATGAAATTCCAAATTCTTCTTCCCCAACTGAGATCAGCGGCAGCAAACAGCCGAAAGCCGTGAAATTTCACTCCCAGCCAATGCCAAAAAGAGCTGCAATTGAGCATGCGACTATCAATGGACATTTTTCTTATCATCCGAACATTGAAAGGTTGAAAGATAAGAGGTTTGATAGTTTCAAAACATGGTCCGGGAAACTTGAAAGGCAGATGACACTACTCCGTGGAAAGACGCCAAGGGAGACTGAAACAGAGAATGATAATGCGCAAAATGCAGAAGTTGAACGTTTACCTGCAGACCGATACTTTGATGCACTTGAAGGGCCAGAGTTAGACACCCTTAAGGTAATGTCCTTGATGTTCTTCAACATTTACAAATAATGTTTCATATTGCCTTGCTATTCAAATTTTTATCTCGCATCTTTAATTTGATCAAACAGGCTTCCGAGAAAATACTCCTTCCAGAAGACAAACAGTGGCCATTTCTTCTCCGGTATCCTGTTTCCGCATTTAGCATATGCCTTGGTGTTAGCAGCCAAGCTATTTTGTGGAAGACCATTCCTACCTCTGCCTCCACGAAATATCTCCACTTAAACTTAATACCAAATCTAGTTTTGTGGTGCATTTCAGTTGCTCTTTTAGTTGTTGTTGCCTGCATCTATCTTCTAAAGGTGACCCTTTACTTTGAAGCAGTTCGTCGTGAATACTACCACCCAATCCGTGTCAACTTCTTCTTTGCCCCATGGATAGCCCTCTTGTTCTTAGCTCTTGGAGTACCACCTTCATTTGCTAACAAACTGCATCCAGCTCTTTGGTACATTCTCATGACCCCAATCTTATGCCTTGAGCTTAAAATCTATGGACAATGGATGTCTGGAGGCCAACGTAGGCTTTCAAAGGTAGCCAATCCTGTTAACCATATCTCAATTGTCGGTAACTTTGTGGGGGCATTACTAGGTGCGTCGATGGGACTAAAAGAAGGACCGATATTTTTCTTTGGTGTTGGGATGGCTCACTACTTAGTCTTATTTGTAACTCTCTATCAGAGGCTTCCGACGAATGAAACTGTGATCCCAAAGGATCTCCATCCTGTGTTCTTTCTCTTTGTTGCAGCACCAAGTGTAGCTTCCATGGCATGGGCAAGAATCCAAGGTTCCTTTGGTTATGGTTCACGCATTTTGTACTTCATCGCGTTGTTCCTTTATCTCTCACTGGTAAGTATTACCTGAACTAATTAAGATACACTGCTTTAGAATTAACAAGACAATTTTGAAAATCAATTCATCCATTTTGTTAAGACTAGCTTTTCTAATTTTTTTTCATCCTCCTTTGCTGCTTGTACAGGCAGTTCGGGTTAATTTCTTCAGAGGATTTAAGTAAGATGTCATTTCCATTCATTTCTCTGGCTAAAATAATACATCATTTATACTTCAGTTTTCTAGCATTCATTTACATTTGATTTTATAGGTTTTCATTGGCATGGTGGGCATATACTTTCCCTATGACTGGTGCTGCCATTGCAACCATCAGGTACTCGAACGAAGTCACGAATGCGGTAACACAAGCAATGGCTGTCATACTGTCAGTCTTTGCCACAATCATAGTCACTATTCTCCTCATAGTAACCGTCTTACATGCCTTTGTGCTTCAAGACCTCTTCCCCAATGACATTGCAATTGCCATCAGTGACAGAAAGCCAAAAGCACAGAGGAAGTGGTTCCACCTCAGACATGGGAGCTCGGACTCCAGGGATATTGACAAATTCTTGAAGTCAGCAACAAGTTTAGAAAACAAAGATTTAGAAGATGCCAAGCTATGAAGTTCGAGTAATGATAACTTTATATGATAGTATGCCACTACTCGAACATGTGAGGAACATAGGTTCGAAATTTCATGGTTCCCGTGAACATGTGTAGAGTGAAAAACATATCTTAGGTGGTAAATCAATAAGATTAGGGCAAAATTATGATTGCTGAATTGTTGTGAGAGAAGGGTACTGGCAATATAGTGTGTGTACGATAGTTTTCTGGAACCGCTAGAGAAAAAGGTCAATGATTTTGCTTAACCAATTGCATGCATTCTTGAGAATGACCGTATTTAGGATTTACTTTGGCTCTATATGTTGTAAGTTTAGGCCTTTCATAAAAAATGGAAGGGAGAATTGGGAATTTTTGTGAGCATAAAAATGAAAAATTTGTTAACAACAGCCTTCGGAACAATTAGGGCATGATTCTGGTTGTTTTGAATCGTACTAGGGTTGTGGAGAAATACTAGCATTCGTCAAAGGTTACATCTTCATCACGAATAGGAATATCATATATAAGGACTCCTGATGCATCATCATTCGACAATCATGCTGGTCTCTTGCTGCGGGATTTCTCTCCATTGCCCTCGCCATCACCGCAATACTTCTCCATGCTAATTGCTATATCCACCAAAAACCCTAGCTTGGTAGGCTTTCCGATTTCTCAAGTTTCATGTGCTTAGCATTTTGCACAACACTGCACCCTTTTAAAGGAATTTATTATGTTTTATTTCTTTTCGTTTGGGCCACAGTGCCAGGCAGCCCATGGGTCTAAATATGAGAGTCCAATCCTAAAGTAGGGCTCCTCAAATTGATACAAAGACTTTATATTTGACGACAAAATTTCTTCTCGTAGAAAATGACGGGATGAACTCCGCCTATGTACTTACATTGCCGGTCCCAAGCCCGGATAAAGGAGGAGGGGGAGGGCGTCAGGTAGTCGACAGCCGGCACTCCATGATCACGTCGAATCCTTATGAAAATGAATTCAGAACAAAATTGCGCTAAAGCTAGGGCGTCACCCGTAAGTGGCGCGCTGTGTGGCCCGAGCATAGTGATAAGTGAGCAAGGGTCGCTGTATCTCCATCGGCACCCGGATGCAGTGTTAAATGAGCAAGGGGGCCATATAAACTTCTTTTCGAACGACTCCACTCAAAGTTGTTTAGGAGCATATGCTCCTATCAACTTTACACGGGACACACAAAAGAAGTACTTTGATCCTATTAGACGGGGGAGGGTGAAGAAGCTAGGACAGAAGGGTAGAGTTCAAGAGAGCAAAATGCGTTTAGGAACGTGGAATATAGGAACCTTAACGGGAAAATCTATGGAAGTAGTGGAAGTTATGGTGAGGAGAAGGATAAATATTATGTGCCTACAAGAAACTAAGTGGGTTGGTAGTAAGGCAAAGGATCTAGAAAACTCAGGGTTTAAACTTTGGTATTCGGGCACAAATAGAACGAGAAACGGTGTTGGCATCATCGTGGACAAGACCTTGACACAAGATGTTGTAGATGTCAAGAGGGTAGGAGATAGAATCATGGCAATCAAGATTGTAATAGGACAAGAACTTATCAATGTGATTAGTGCGTACGCACCTCAAGTAGGGTTGGATACGAGTTCGAAGGAGAAATTCTGGGAAGACCTTGGAGACTTGGTGCAAGGAATTGCTCAGACGGAGAAGTTATTTATAGGAGGAGATTTAAATGGACACGTGGGCAGGGAGACAGGCAACTATGGAGGTTTTCATGGTGGCCATGGTTTTGGGGAGAGAAACGAGGATGGGGAAGCTATCTTGGATTTTGCAATGGCATATGATCTCTTCTTAGCCAACACCTTCTTTAAGAAGAGAGAAGAACATGTAATCACCTACAAGAGTGGGTCGTCAAAAACACAAATAGATTTTCTTCTAATGAGGAAAGAGGATCGTATAACTTGTAAGGATTGCAAAGTTATACCAGGAGAGAGCGTGGCTAATCAACATCGCTTGTTGGTGATGGATGTACATATCAAAAGAGTGAGACAAAAGAACAAGACTTGGAAGTGTCCAAGGACTAGATGGTGGAATCTAAAAGAAGAAAAACAAGCCATTTTCAAAGAGAAAGTAATCACCCAATGTGTGTGGGATAGAGATGGGGAAGCTAACCAAATGTGGGATTCCATGGCTAGTTGTATCCGAAAAGTAGCAAAAGAGGTATTAGGAGAGTCCAAGGGCTTTGCCCCACACCAAAAGGAATCTTGGTGGTGGAATGAGGAGGTACAAACAAAGGTGAAGGCTAAGAAGGAATGTTGTAAAGCCTTATACAAGGATAGGACTGATGAAAATGGTGAAAGGTATAGAAAAGCGAAGCAAGAGGCGAAAAAAGCTGTGAGAGAAGCTAAGTTAGCGGCTTACGACGATATGTATAAACGACTAGATACCAAAGAAGGAGAGTTGGATATCTATAAACTAGCTAGAGCAAGGGAAAAGAAGACAAGGGACCTAAACCAAGTGAGGTGCATCAAGGATGAGGATGGAAAGGTTCTTGCTACAGAGAACGCGGTTAATGACAGATGGAGAGGTTATTTTCATAATCTTTTCAATGAAGGACATGAAAGGAGTGCTTCTTTAGGGGAGTTGAGTAACTCACAAGAGTGTAGAAACTACTCTTTTTATCGTCGAATCCGGAAGGAAGAAGTGGTTGTAGCTTTGAAGAAGATGAAGCATAGAAAAGCAATAGGCCCAGACGGTATACCAATCGAAGTGTGGAAAGTTTTGGGAGAGACAGGTATAACATGGCTCACTGACCTTTTCAATAGGATTTTGAAAACGAAGAAGATGCCAAATGAGTGGCGAACGAGCACTTTGGTGCCTATCTACAAGAATAAGGGCGACGTACAAAATTGCATGAACTATAGGGGTATTAAGCTAATGAGTCATACAATGAAGCTCTGGGAGAGAGTCATTGAGCATAGATTGAGGCAAGAGACACGGGTTTCGGACAACCAATTCGGGTTCATGCCAGGGCGCTCAACCATGGAGGCAATCTATCTCTTACGAAGATTGATGGAAAGATATAGAGATGGGAAAAAGGATTTACACATGATCTTTATAGATTTGGAGAAAGCGTATGATAGGGTCCCAAGAGACATTCTTTGGAGGATTTTAGAGAAGAAAGGAGTACGAGTAGCATATATCCAAGCTATAAAGGATATGTATGAAGGAGCAAAGACTGCCTTAAGAACTCATGAAGGACAAACTGAAAGCTTTCCCATAATTGTAGGATTACATCAAGGCTCATCCTTAAGTCCTTATCTTTTTGCGTTGGTAATGGATGAGTTAACAGGACATATTCAAGATGATATTCCTTGGTGTATGCTTTTCGCAGACGATATAGTGTTGATAGATGAAACTCAGGAAGGGGTAAATGCAAAGCTTAACCTTTGGAGAGAAGAGTTGGAATCTAAAGGTCTTCGCCTAAGCCGATCAAAGACAGAATATATGGAGTGCAAGTTCAGTGCAAATGGAGGTCAAAACGAGTTAGGGGTGAGGATCGGAGATCAAGAAATACCAAAGAGCGACCGTTTTCGTTACCTAGGATCTATCTTGCAAAAGAACGGAGAATTAGATGGAGATCTCAACCATAGAATACAAGCTGGATGGATGAAGTGGAAGAGTGCATCTGGCGTGTTGTGTGACCGCCGTATGCCACTGAAGCTCAAGGGAAAATTTTATAGGACGGCAATAAGGCCGGCGATGCTGTATGGCACAGAATGTTGGGCGGTGAAGCATCAACACGTACACAAAATGGGTGTAGCGGAGATGAGGATGCTTCGTTGGATGTGTGGGCACACGAGAAATGATAAGATTAGGAATGAGGATATCCGGGGTAAAGTAGGAGTAGCCGAAATTGAAGAAAAGATGAGAGAAAATCGGTTACGGTGGTTTGGACATGTGCAAAGAAGGCCTACTGACGCTCCGATTAGAAGATGCGACTATGGGACAGAGGTTCAGGGCCGAAGGGGTAGAGGAAGACCTAGGAAAACTTTGGAAGAGACTCTAAGAAAAGACTTAGAGTACTTGGATCTAACGAAGGACATGACACAGGACCGAGCACAATAGCGTTCTAAGATTCATATAGCCGATCCCACTCAGTGACTTGGATTTTCCAAGTCTCCAACCGAGAAGTTTTCCTCACTCAGGAAATTAAGGGAACACTACCTCAACCTACATGCTCCACTCACAAAGCTTCAACAAAAGAAAATTCAAAGAACTTAGCGAAGAAGGCTTTGGTGTATTTAACACAATACGTTGAAATGAAGGAAAGCTTATTTATTGATATCCCCGATAAGCTACAAATATGTACATATACATAAGTCAAAATAAACAAACAAGAGGGAGCCTTCACAAAGGTTGCTTAGGAGAAGTCTCAGCAGTCGGTAGAGCCCAGAAAGAGAAGGCACCGGAGGGGGATCATTCGGAGCCTCAGTACTGGATAGAACCCTAGAAGGAGGAGGCATCAGAGGTTGATCATTTGGAGCTTCATTACGCGGTACAGCCCCAAAAGACGAAGGCAATAAATGCCTTTGGAATAAACCCACAAATCTCTGATGATCAAGTAAAACCTGACCATCAGATTCCTTCATCTGGTCAAGCTTCCTCTTCATGTTTGTAGCATAGTCATGTGCGAGCCGGTGCAACTGTTTATTCTCATGCTTGAGCCCTCTAATCTCCTGTTTGAGACTCATCACTTCAGCCGCCAATGATTCAACTTGGCGGGTTCGAGCAAATAGGCGTTGGGCCATATTAGACACAGAACCTACACACTGAACACTGAGAGCCAGAGAATCCTTAACAGCTAACTCATCAGACCGTTTGGAAAGTAGTCTGTTATCTTTGGGAGTGAGAAGGTTCTTGGCCACCACCGCAGCGGTCATATCATTCTTCATCACGGAATCCCCAACGGTAAGAGGACCAGTAGGGGAGACGAAGGATGGACGCCATATGTTGTCAGGAGAAGGCGGGGCTGCCTCTTCAACAAGGTTCAAGTCAAAACGACGGTCGGAGGGGCCAGACATTTTCAAAGGTGTTGAAGAGAGAAGAGGTCGGACAAATCAAGATCTTAGAAGTGCAAGAATGGAGCTTCTACTGGTGGAGATTCAAGTGTGCTTTGGAACTTAATGCCAGCCCCTATAAAAATCTGCACTCGACGGAGCTTTAGAAATCGAAGAGGCGCCTGCTCAGAAATCGAAGAGGCGTTTGCTTTCTCAAAAGCAAGGCTGCTCAGATACCACGAGGGTCGATCTCAGAAATCGAAGAGGCGTTTGCTTTCTCAAAAGCTGGGCTGCGCAAAGACCACGAAGGCCGATCTCAGAAATCGAAGAGGCACTTGCTTTCTCAAAAGCTGGGCTGCTTAGAGACCACGAGGGCCGATCTCAGAAATCGAAGAGGCACCTACTTTTCCAGCCTTGTCAGCACCTGTCACACGCACACTTAGCTTTGCGGAAATTATGGGCATTCGGTCGAAGACTTCTGATGAAGTAGAAAGCACATGAGTTTTACTGTTCAATCACCCACTTCCCACACGCAACAGTAGCTCATGGGTACCACAGATAACTTTACCAAAGTTCTCTGCCAAAGTTGAACACGTGAAGCTTGCAGCTCCCACTATATCGCTCTGACCAAGAAGGGTAAAAGAATAGCAAAGAAACAACACTAACAAAGTTTAGACACATAAATTTTGAAGGTCTAGCTACCATATTATTACCCACAAGGGTAAAGGAACAGTACCACTGCTGGATAATTGGAAAGTCCCTGTGTGTCAACCTTTGTGCTTCATGGCAAGGTAGACTAGCAAACATGCCCAACCTTTAATCACATTCGAGAAAACACTCCCAACAAGATTGCTTGCTCCAAAATCGAAGAGGCACCGTCCTCCGAATCTCGAGAGCCAGACTCCCAACATGACTACTTTCTCAAAAATAAGCCTGTGGAAAGTTACTTCTTCAAAAATAAGCCTGTGGAAAGTTACTTCTTCAAAAGCAAAAGTATCCCATATCATCTCATCTCATTTTCTTCTCTTTATCCTTCATGCTGCCTGCAAGATAGGGAGACTGTGAACAATCAGTCGGAGCTATGATTGCTTACCTTGTCTGTCACCTCTTTTAGCAGATCCCCTAGCTCGGCGACTTGGGGGACTCCTACTACATGGTTTGTATCGCGCTTGACCAAGCCTGAAACTACAAGTAAGCTTCAAGTGAAATTGATACATTACCTTGTGCATCTCCACCAGTTAAAGATACCACCCCGGGATGGAGGAAGAGTACTTCCAGAGAAGATGCCCCATCTACCTATGAGATAGATAAGGCACGTCAAGACGATACCACACTCCGATACTTAGAAGTTTCGTGATTACGAGATCATTCTCCCACAATATTTCCTAATGTCTTTTGTACTAAATTATTCACTTGTACTCACTAAAGGAGAGCTTGAACCTATGTACTTGTGTAAACCCTTCACAATTAATGAGAACTTCTCTATTCCGTGGACGTAGCCAATCTGGGTGAACCAAGTACATCTTGTGTTCGCTTTCCTATCTCTATCCATTTATATACTTATCCATACTAATGACCGGAGCAATCTAGCGAAGATCACAAAAGCGACCGTTTTCGCTACCTAAGATCTATCGTGCAAGAGAACGGAGAATTAGATGGAGATCTCAACCATAGAATACAAGCTGGATGGATGAAGTGTAAGAGTGCATCCGGCGGGTTGTGTGACCGTCATAGGTCACTGAAGCTCAAGGGAAAATTTTATAGGACGGCAATAAGGCCAGCGATGTTGTATGGCACAGAATGTTGGGCGGTGAAGCATCAACACGTACAAAAATGGGTGTGGCGGAGATGAGGATGCTTCGTGGGATGTGTGGGCACACGAGAAAGGATAAGATTGGGAATGAGGATATCCGAGGTAAAGTAGGAGTAGCCGAAATTGAAGGAAAGATGAGAGAAAATCGGTTCCGGTGATTTGGACATGTGCAAAGAAGGCCTACTGACGCTCCGGTTCGAAGATGTCACTACTGGACAGAGTTTCAGGGCCGAAGGGGTAGAGGAAGACCTAGGAAAACTTTGGAAGAGACTCTAAGAAAAGACTTAGAGTACTTGGATCTAACGGAGGACATGACACAAAACCGAGCGCAATGGCGTTCTAGGATTCATATAGCCGACCCCACTTAGTAGGAAAAGGCTTTGTTGTTGTTGTTGTAGAAAATGACGGGATGATTAAAACTTATCCTTTTTTGCTGTGGTATAAAGGCTTTTGGCTAAAAGCCATTGTTTACATTAAGTTTCTGAATTTTGTTATTTTGTTTCCATTTAGGGTTTCCTATTGGCGAGGGTTTGAAGTCACTATAAAAGCAACTTTAGCTTTGCTATTAAAGTTGTTATCTTCATATTATAAATCAATGCTTCTCTCATATATTTTCATAGATTTCGAACTTTTATGTTTTAGGATTCCTTTTACTTATTACATTGCCTCCAGTGGTATCAGAGCATGAATTTCAGCATATTGGGAGTGGCTAGGCTGCTAGCCAACAAAATGCACAAATACTGGTGCTGGTTTTGCTAACAATTACATTCTTTACTCTTGATAATGATTTCTCACATAAATCAAAAGAAGCACTCTAAAGTTTTCATCTATGTTAAATTGCCGCGGCAGATGCATGAAACTAAAGCTTTTGATTTATGTCCGCATCAAGTATGTACAATATTATTGTTCATAATCTGGTTTAATTTCTTGTTCATTAACACTGAATTTTGATTTCTGAAACCCTTACCCCACTTTAAGTGGGAGGGAGAGGTTCATGCATGCACTCAATCTCAATAGAAAACAATGTGATAAGTTGAAACGATACCGATGCATGCATGTAAGGGATGAAAGCAACATGTTTGGGGAATTGAATCCCATAAATATCAAATGGGAAAGGAGGACACTGTTCATGTGCTTGTGTTCACCAAAGAGCGGCATCCAAAATCGGTTAGGGTTTTTCTATTCCTGCATATACTGACATCTATAATTAGGATCTTCCGTGCTGAGATGGTTGCATTCATTCTTTCTCTGCTAAAACAATCAAACCACATAAATTGACTCCCTTGATAAGGACACTGCCCTACCTTTACCTTTGCAGGTCTCAACAAATACATATATATGAAGTTATCTGCATTTTTCATTGCGTGTCACAAGGATGCATGTAATCTTAATACTTCCGACACACGGCATATAACAAGTTTCTGGTCCCCCGGGCTCTCTCTTATTATCCTAGTTATGAGTTATGATGTTTCCTAAAGTTGTTCCCAAGAAGCCTTCTTGTTAATAGGGTTTTGGTAAGTCATCAAACTCTTTACACTTGTCATAATCAGTTTGGGGCACAATGTGTGATACTATTAGAGCTTGTAAACTAATCATAGTATTGAAGACTGTCTTGTCTCTAAGCCCTAGAACTCGTAAATGATCTCTAATAATAAGTTGAAGAGTGTTACGGTCAATCGTACGTGATGACTAGTTTTAGTTGTTAAAGCATGTGGACAACAATGCATCATCAACTTAGTATTACTCTACTAATTGAGAGTGTGAGAGTCCTGTGCGTATGGAATATATTTTAGGACATAACCAAATAAATGTTAATCAACCATATCCTCAACTTGAGTCTCGATATTAAGACTTGGGCTAGTTGCTACAGTGACCGGAGGAAATAGCAGCGACAAATAGCATATACGGAGTTTTGGTCCCCACAAAAGGCTAGGAGGAGGGGCCTAAGAAAGGACTAGGGCCCCGGGGTGTTATAGCAACAAGGGGAAAACTAGATAATAAGCCATTCAATGTCGTGCTTCCTTGGCCACCAAGGAGAAAAAATCCAAAACGACGACGGAGAAATAAGTAGATAGAAACACAGAAGCAATGTCATCCAACTTTGGCATTTCTCTTAGGCACATTTTGTCCATGTCCCCCCTTATTTATCCTGCTTTGGTGACATGCATGTGACAAAATTCTCATCTCCTTCGTCTTAGCCTCATTTCTCTTACCATCATACCCCATTACCCACTGGCTAATATTAGGCCACACCCAAAACTCAGCTTCTTCAACTGATTGAAACAACAAGTAGGCATGCATGTGCTTAAAGGGGACCACTACATTTTGAATCTTACCATCTTTTTTTTCTTCTAAATGTTGGATTAGTTTAATTGATTAGGTTAATGTGTCTTGTTCGCCTCTTGAAATCGAGTTTGTATTCCCATCTTCATGAATAAGGGTGATTCAAAATAAATCACTTTGTTAAAAAAAAAGTTGCCTATCTTTTGGGGTTCAATGCATTCTCCATGACTATGACAATCTTTCCAATGTGAAATTAATAATCAATTCAATCAAATGAATCATCAAACAAAGCATTTTGGTCCCTTTTTGTAGCAGCATCACTACAATATATGAGCACAAAAATCACAAATGTATGCTGCAATATTATTGGTATATGGGCACAAGGAACCCATGGATATGATTATGTTGCAAACAATCCATATGGTCGACCATACTATTGATTACTTCAAAAAATGAGTCCAAAAGTACATTCCATATGTCTCTCAAGTCTCAAACTCGACAAACTCTATGCCATGTTACTCTCTTTCTTTCTTTTTTTTTCCCTTACAATAATACTTTTCCTCTATTACAAGTCTCTTTCACACAGTTTGCACCCCGAGATAATAGAGAAAAAAATAAACAAAGAATCTTTCTATCTTTCACAATTGAGATGTACAATTTTCCCAATTTGTTTTTGCTGAAAATCAAGATTTGGTTTAAGATGCAAAATCTGAATTATGAAAAATATGCAAGGACGATCAGTTATCATATCCAATCAATATCATATCCAGTCAAATTATTCCTAATATCAAAATCTCTATTCGTTTATATTGTTCACAGTCCACAGGGGCATGCTTAATTAAACATTTTGTTTGGCTGATGATTAGTTAGTCTAATGACAGCAGTTTCTACTTGTTTAAATACAATCTTAGAGGTACATGTAGCAAGTTTGATAACAAGTTATGACGTATTATAGCTTGTTGTAGATAGATTAACGATTTGTTATAAACGCATCTTTGAAATATCAAAGTAAAAAAGCAAGGGATGTGTTATCTACACACATTTTTTTACTTTACACACACCCTCTTAATTTGCAGATGTTGGATCGACTGAATTAAAGAAGATCAAAGGGAAAAAATTAACAAATGGTGTGTGAGAAGTAAAAATGAGTATGTGAATAGGACACCCAAAAGAAAATGGTAATATTCTGCTTGTTGGTATTATAAAATATGTGTGTTGTGGCACGTGGAGCAGAAAGAGAGAAAGGACTGACAAGGGGCAACAAATGGATATGAATTTCATATTACTATTTCCAACTAGAAAAGATTATAATTAGATAATTGAAATGAAGTAGATTGAAGGTCTTGAGTTCGAAATCCGCTGCTAGTGCGAAAATCAAACTTGTGATCAATGAGAGGTTAAAATGTTTCTATGAGTCTTCCCGGCTCTCGAAAGGAAATGAATAACCATGACTTGCTACCAGTTGTTTCATTTAAAAAAAAGAAAAGAAGTAGATGGATTTGTCAGATCAAATCTTTTGGTTCTAAAGTCTGGTGGCCTGCTTCATTCTTTATATTTCATAGCATTTAAACTGAACAAAACCAAAACAATCCTGCTGTAAATTAATATATATAAGAATAAGGAAATGTTCATAGCCACCATCCTCAAAAACAAAATTAATTTACATTATCATCCTCAAAAACAAAATTAATTTACATTATCATCCAGGAAATATATATGGAGAGAGTGAGGAAGATGACAAAGAACAAGTGGCTGATGATCTTCTGGACTTGTGACCTCTCATTTCCACTCTTCCCATGTGAATTCTTCTTCCTCTCCCTTTCTCCTATTGCTCTGCTATGTATCGCATCCCTCAGTCCATTTAATTTCCTGAAATTAACAATGTTTCAACAGATATTAGTTAAGTGGCTCATTTTTTCTTAAAAAAGGAGAAAATATGAGACTGATGAAAAAATTAAGTGAAGAAAAAAGTAACATACCTATGGATCTTTTGCAATGGATAACTGCCTCATAGATTGAGCTCTCAGAATCACATGACATCCGCCAATCATCGGCAGAATATGCTACACTTATTCTTGGAGATTGACTAATTTCCGATGAACGCACCCTGCAGTTCTTTACCGAATGGCTTCTTTTATCAAGATTTCCACCTTTAGGATTTGCTTTGTGTTGATGGTTGTGATCACCTCTGATCCTTTTGTACAAGGGCCTAAGAAAATTCAAGTACTTCTCGAATATTCTTCGCGACAATCTTCTACACCTCCTCAATGATTTAGAGCAATCTCTAGAATTATGATTAACGGTTGGAGCAGCATCTTTTTGTAAATGGGAAGGGAGTGGACTGGAATTTGAGGCCTCATCACGATGATATGCCTCCATCTTCATTAAGGACTCAACAGAAAGAGGCAAAACATAGCCGTTGGAAATGAGCTCATCCGCATGAACAAGGGTAGTGAGAGGAGATTGTGAAATGGCAGCAGGGAAGTCAAATTTGAAATCCTGCTGGGAATTCATAAAGAACCTCTGAGAGGGCGGCATTGTTGGGTCCATCTCGATGAAGGAAGCTTCATCGTACGCATCAAGCGAGGTTCTGACAGAGTTGTCAAGGCTCTCCAGAGAAGCTGGTTTAAGGTTTACTAACCAACTATATGAAAAGCTTTCAATGGAAAGAGGCTGGGATGCTTCCATGGCTTTCAAACTTGTATGAGAAAGATATGAACATACAAACAGGCTGGAAAATTTGCTAATTTCTAGCAGATCAGGCACTCTTGCATGTGGAACATATCTCCTGCTCCATATATATATATATATACCTTAATATCCTCCCTCTCTTCTCTCCTTCTCCTCTCTCCAACAGTTGTGTATGTGGTTGTCGGGCAAGAGATACTGAGTTTTGATAATTTAGAAAAAGAGAAAAGGAGGAAAGAAACAGAGAAATGTGAGCCCCCACAAGCATCTATAATGTTGTGTCTGCATCAGTAGTTAACCCCACTTTTCCTTTTAATTCTTCTTGAAAGTTCACAAAGATGATGTTTTATTTTTACATTTTCATTTTGCTTTCAAATGAAAAAAAAAAAAAATTAAAACAGGTTCATGCATAATCTATTAATTAATAAGCCGGATTTGACTAAGAGCTTAATCAAAATAAGTTCCTAAATGTAGAAGTAAGTACACACAGATATTAGTGTATAAGGCAAGCAGATTCATGCACGTCTGTACAAGCTCCATTATTTATCCAATTCCAACCTATATTCTCTCACAAGTATATCATTATCTTTTAATGTATTATTATTAATAGAGAAAGTGAATGGTTCGAAACTATTACAATAATTTAAAGAATGAGGACGTTTCGAACTAAAGACGGGTGAATAGAAACTTAACATTCTATCCACTAAGATATTGGACCTTATACAACATTACCTGTATTATATGTATTCGAGAAAATGTTAGTTGAATTTGTTTAGAAAGATGTCATTGTCTAATTTTTATGTTTTTTTTTTATCGAGATTTGGTGTTACATTGTGTTTATCAAAAAGTTTGGGAAGGGTTTAGACCAGTTTTGAGAGGATGGTTTCAACATAAGATGTTCACTTGCGAACTACCTCAGCACAAACCTCAGCCTAAACAATGTATAATACTATTCTATTATGTCGCAATCATTATATGCTGTATGCAACTATAGTGTGTTCCGACTTCTGAATAGTTATCAATGTCGCAAAGATGTAATTAGGTTCTAGAAGGGGCAGACCTGTTATTAGCAAGTATTCTGGGGAGGTTTTATCATACAACTAATCAAGAATTTTTATTTTTTTATTTTTATCTCTCTTATTATGTGATCACGTATTTAGCGTTATAAAAATGTATGATAAATCTCTTGTTACACCCATTAATCTTTGGCCTCGTTTGGCAGCTCGGACTGTACTGACTATTTCTGTCGGATAGGATAAATAGCCACCGGATAGTACTGACTAAATTAGTCGAGCGTTTGGTGCAGTATCGGATTAATGATCGTATTATTTATACTGTGTTTGGTATTATACCGGATAAGATGAATAAAACTTAAAATTGGTATTATAGCAAATAAGAGGAATAAAACTTTAAAAAAAAAGTGAAATCATCTTTTTTTTTTTTTTCGCAGATCTCTCTGCACCCATCAAACTCCCTCTTTCTCTCTTCCTTCTTCTTCCCCGACTGCAGAAGCATCCCAAATAATTCTTCCCCGCTTCTCTCCGCGGCACCCCCAAACTCCCTCCCTCTCTCTCCCTTATTCTTCTTCCCCGGCGACAACAACTCTATTTTGTCGCTTCGACTCCGTCTTCCTCTGCGTCAACTGCGACTCTCATCACCCTGCGTCTAGCCCCTGCAAGGTCTGCGAGCAAGCTCCAGGACCAAGAGACCGAGGTGAGCAGGGAGGATGGCGAGGCTGCTATCGAACCTAAAGGCTATGGAGAATCCGGATCTGAACTCAGGTCGTAGAAATGGATCCATATCTGGATCTAGACTACCAGCATGTGGATCCGATGCTTGAAGAAGTTCAGGAGTAGGACATCTGCAACACGGACGCAGTCGGTTTGGTGTGGCGGTCGTGAAGATGGAGGGGATAACGCCCCGACTAATTATCCCGAGCTTTTGTGGTGTTTTAATAGTACGGTGTCAATCGTATAAAATTTGATAGACCGGATAATTAAGCGGGTGCTTATTTAGTACGATAGTGCACCAAACAAGTGCTCCCGTATTATTTATCCTATCCGATGCTTTATACGGCGTGCCAAACGAGGCCTTTGCGTTTTGCGTGCCGGGTAAATCAACACAAATTTAGGAGGGAAAAGGGAAACGTTTATTAGTGCTTTAAGCCTATGCATACAGACAGCAGATACATTGGACCATGAGCATGAGGAAAAGAGAAAACAGAACCTGAGGTGTTTCCTTTGTTAGGTTCAATAGACCACACCTGGCTACTAAAGGGAAAAATGAAAGAGAGAAAAGGATAGAAAAGTTCAAACATCATGATTACCTATGACTTCTACAGATCACACGACTCAAAATTCATGCACAACTTAGAAAATTTCTTGTAAGTGTAGACGTAATCACATTGACTCATTGAGATGTGCACCCTTCTATGTATTCGAGTTTCAATTCTCTACTAGGTGATGCTCATTCCGCAATTTTTTTCAACGATTAAAACCGTTTATATTTTAATATATGATTCATTGATTATCCTTGTCGAAAATTATACAAATTTAAAGACAACAGAATATTTTTAGATATCAGAACTGGCTAGGCAAGCATTCTCATGGTCCTCTAGTATATTACAATGCAAGGACAGCGAAGTGAAATCCTACACACAAATGGAAGGAATCAAAAGAAGACCATCGTCATAAACAGCTCAATTTTGTCCTTGAATCAGTAATATACAGATGTATCGAAAATCTGTAGCAGAAAAGAAACAAGAAAATATCACAAAGTTTTCCTGGTGAGGAAATCTCAAGCTTTTTCATCCACTACTAAGCAGTATCTTCTCATGCTCAAATTAATTTTCAGAGAAATTTGCATCCTTTTAGTCCAAACTGAACCATTTAATAAAACAAATCGCTACAAGTAAAAGTAGACAGGGGTCCCCGGGGATGTCGGAGAAAGAACTCGACATGAACCCAGGATTTAGTGACAACCCAGAAAAGGAGAGTGATTTGAAACCAATTGGTCCCCCTCTTCTGTCCCCCTTTTAAGACAATAAGCAAATGCTAAAATTCCAAACATTCATAATATTATGGTATTTTGCTTCTGTGAGAATGCTCATCATCAATCATCAGTTAAAATTTCTTTGGAAATTGGTTTAAATGATCATAATCAAATCCCAATTGATAGACTGGTCAAAATTAAATATCAACGATATATCAATCAAATACCAACAATATAACGGTCAAAGATTATTGACTTAACAATCAGATATCAATGACATACTTAAAAAGTTCATGCAAATTTGAAAATTGGTATTTTGGCCAATTTCCCAGACCTCTTTTTTTTTGGAATCAACAACATAACGGTAAGAGATTATTGACTTAACAATCAGATATCAATGACATACTTAAAAAGTTAATGCAAATTTGAAAATTGGTATTTTGGCCAATTTCCCAGACCTCTTTATAATAACAACATTTAGATCCCAAACGTACATAAATAAATTAACGTGCTTGTTTCTTCTTTGAATGCCGTTGATTCCATACGCCACAGCACAAGAACATCCTATACTTTTGGTCCCACTAAATTGTACAGAAGGGATTAACCTAAAAATTTCACATCTGCTTAGTCAACCTCTAAGCCTTTTTATATGTTATAGTTTCCCTCAAATCCTGATTTGTTAAGTTCCCTCAGCCCTTGTTTCCTGTGTTGGACTCCAAATTTATTTCCAACATTTAAATTGCAACAGTAAAGATCAACGTTTGAACATGACATCGATTTGCAACAAAAAATGGGGCACAGGAACCCTAAACTTTTCAATCACACAGTATGAATTCCAATGCAATTACTTGCACCCCATATCACTTGTTAGTTGCCATGTCTGTGAATAAATTCTCTCCAGCTATAAGGAGCAAAGCTCACACACAGCGGCTGATGGAGGGCGGGATCGCATTCACTTGTTTTCAAGCCATCCTGGCAAGCACCTCCAAACTAAGGGTTTTCTAACTCATCTTTATGTGGGCCACTTGGTACGTATTATAGTTTGGAGGCAGATTCTCTGCCCTCCCACTTCCCGTGCCCTCCTATTTTGTGTGATCACGGTTAAGCCACGTCAGCATTTTATATTATATTTTTTTATAGAGATAATAAGACAAAAAAGAATAGTAATATAAAATATTGACGTGACTTAACTGTGACCACACAAACAGGAGGGTGGGAGGGCAGAGAATCTGCCTCCTTATAGTTTAGGGTTTAATGACATTCTTCTTTGTTTGTAAATAAGAGGTCTTAAGTTTGGAACTTGCGAATAGCTAGTCCAAAACAATTCATTATACCACCCTTAATGTAGATATATCGTTGTATAAAAAAACTAATATTTTTGTGGACATATTCTTTCCTTTTGTTTCCTTGAGTGTAATCTTATCCTGATACTATATAATATACAAATTTTGCAGCGTTTGTTTCCTGATGAGTCGATTTTATACTATATATTTTACCCTATTCTTAGTATTAATTTATTGGGTAAATTACATAATACCCCCTCAGGTTTGAGGTCTATTACAACCCCATACAACATCTTTAAAACATTTAACTTTCATACCTCACCTACTATTTTATTTCAATATAATACATCCGTTAGAAAATCCGTAATTGTTAAGTGATGACGTGACAAATATGAGATCCATATTTGTGCTGAAGTGGGTACCAAATTTATGCCACGTGGCAAAAAAAAATATTTTTAATACATTTAAAAATAATTAATTTAAATATTAAAAAAAACACAAATAAACCCAGAAACCCATCCCTTCCCCTTCCCCGCAACCCCCCTTCACTCTCTTCACCTCTCATCCCTTCAACCTCTTCCTTCCTCTCACCTGCAACCCAACCCCCAAACTCCCCCCCTTAACCTCCTCTTTCCCCTTACTTGCAACCTGACCCCTGAACTCCCCAAACCACCCCACCCTACCCCACCCCAAAACAACCAGCAGCTAGGGATGTAAAATGTGGCAGCCACATCCCCTACACACCATTGCCGCCGTCCCACATGATCTGAGATAGATTACCCATAAGAAAAAAAAGGCAAAGATGGAACATATTGCCCATCCCGTACAAACCATTGTCGCCGTCCCACCTAATCCCGGCGACCTCATTCTCTCACTTTTTCTCTTCCTCCTTCTCTCACTCTAACCTCGGAAGCTTGCCATGAAGTGACCCCCAGATAAAAACCCTAACAACAAGAAGGCCGCTGAGGCCAAATTCAAGCAAATCTCATAAGCCTACGATGTACGTTAATGTTAATCTCTCTCGATTTGAATTCTATTTTTGAAAATTCCCAAAATTCTCAAATTTTTAGTTGAGATTTGTCGCAATTTGGGTGGAAGATGAAAATCGACTTCTGGTGGGAGATGAAGACGATGACTGACCAGGTGGTGATGGAAAAGCATGCAGAGAAAGGAAGTTCTGGGGATGGGGAAGACAACTATTTTAGTTTTAGGTTTTTTTTTTAATAATTAATTATTTTAATATTTAATATTATGATTAAATTATTATTTTTTAAATGCATAAATTTAAAAAAATGCCACGTGGCACAAATTTGGCAGCCACGTCAACTCTTAACGGACCAATGAATGGAAAATGTAACAGATGTATTATATTGAAATAAAATAGTAGGTGAGGTATGAAAGTGAAATGTTTTAAAGATGTTGTATGAGATTGTAATAGACCTCAAACCTGAGGAGTATTATGTAATTTACCCTAATTTATTGGTTATTTTGTGAGAATTTTGATACTTTGTTTATATTCTTAATGTAGGACATTCGACTTCCTCTGGAGAAAAAAGTAGTCAAACGGATGAATTTTGGAGTGATTTCAATTATATGATGTTTGTGAGTCTGTTGACTTGATCATATCAAAGTTTCATAATTTTATACCGAGCGGTTTATTTATGGCGATGAAATAAAGGAGCAGCGTGCAATGCTGTCAAAGTGACATTTTGGAATTCTTTGGGCTTTTCGGCGTCCAAGATGATGTCTTTTGGGTTTGAGGCCTTCTACAATTATATTCGGGACATCTCAAGCTTTAATTCTAGCCATTTTGGGCCGTTTTGGAGCCTTGAAGATCCTGTTTTGAAACTATGCAGATTTTGGACAAATACTAGTCAATTTAGAATTATGTTTCCTAATTTATTTTAATTTATTTGGTTTCCTAGTTTTATTCTAAGATCTTTTCTAGGTAGGGTTTTATTTTTTAGTAGTATAAATAAGGCTTTTGAGCCATTAGGTTTTTTAGAGAAGACAAGAGGGAAAAGAAGAGAACGTACACACTTTAGAGAGCTTTTGG
Organism: Malus sylvestris; assembly: GCF_916048215.2. NCBI lineage: Eukaryota > Viridiplantae > Streptophyta > Magnoliopsida > Rosales > Rosaceae > Malus > Malus sylvestris. The sequence continues at coordinate 28,018,588 of NC_062260.1, forward strand.
ATTCAAATTTATTTTCAAGGTGTTTTCTATCCTTATTTTTAATAATATTTTGTTGTATGATTGTTAGTAACTAATTTTTGTTTGCTAGGGTGAGGCCACGAGCCTTAGCAAGAATATGAAGTTTCTTTTCAATTTACTTATGATATTATGCATGCAGATTTTTAATTATTAACAACATACCTCGATCCCAATATTCCTCGAATACCAGGGTAGGTACGTCCTGGCCAACACGTGAAAGTGACGCAAGCCATTTAGAATGCATGAGAACAACAATAAATAAGACTTATAAATTTAAATATAATTAATATGCATTTAAGGAACGTGTTCAGAGTACACATCTAATATAGAACACTAAAAGAATTAATATAAAAATTGAATGAACAAGGAATGGGTCCTACACCGAAAGGACTCGAAGATGCCGATGTAGAAGTGCATTGACGCTGGGATTGTACTCTTCGAATCTAAATCCTGAGGGGGCACAAAACAAACATGAGTGGACCAAGTTGATATACATAAGATTAAAATAGTTATTCAACATACTAACCCCCAAAGTTTTATGAAAACTAATAGCATAATATGTAATAGGATTTTTCTAAAAACCCTAGCATGCCATAAAACCTTCGTAAAACATATATCGTATATAATGTGCTAACTGGTGGTATCTGTCACATCCCGGCCTGGGGCGGATCACTTCCCGGGCCCGCTCCACCACCGTAGCACGATATTGTCCGCTTTGGGCCCCGACCACGCCCTCACGGTTTTATTTCTGGGAACTCACGAGCAACTTCCCAGTGGGTCACCCATCCTGGGAGTGCTCTAGCCTCCTTCTCGCTGAACTTCGGAGTTCCTACGGAACCCGAAGCCAGTGAGCTCCCAAAAGGCCTCGTGCTAGGTAGGGATGGGAATATACATTTAAGGATCACTCCCCTGGGCGATGTGGGATGTTACAATCCACCCCCTTAGGGGCCCGACGTCCTCGTCGGCACACCACAACCAGGGTTAGACTCTGATACCAAATGTCACATCTCGGCCCGGGGCTGATCACTTCCCGGGCCCGCTCCACCACCGTAGCACGATATTGTCCGCTTTGGGCCCCGACCACGCCCTCACGGTTTTGTTTCTGGGAACTCACGAGCAACTTCCCAGTGGGTCACCCATCCTGGGAGTGTTTTAGCCTCCTTCTCGCTTAACTTCGGAGTTCCTACGGAACCCGAAGCCAGTGAGCTCCCAAAAGGCTTCGTGCTAGGTAGGGATGGGAATATACATTTAAGGATCACTCCCCTAGGCGATGTGGGATGTTACAGTATCAGTGTTGCCCGAAGGCATATAGAACTCTTCCTTCAAAAACTTCCTTCACAAGTATCAATTGCCCGCAGGTTCCTACAGCACCCAACCCGAAGGTCAATATAAATATCAATCGCCCGAAAGCTCCTACAACACCCAACCCAAAGGTCAATAATAAGGACCACTAGATACGCTCAAAACCACTGAAAACAATAATCTTTCCAAACATATGTACATATATCTCAAAAACATCTTCATAGTATAAAGTCATTCATCATCTATACTATAAAGAAGTGTGTAAAAACATGTTCTAAATAGTATATCGTCATCCATCAGATACCATACAAGAACATGGGTTTTATAGAAAATATGGTATTCCAAAGTAAGTTTAGTATAGCATGATAATCAATTTCTCATAAAACGTTCATAAAACATAATCATTAAATCATGCTTTTCATGTATGCATTTCTACTATTAAAACATGCATTTTAAAAGAGGTCCACTCATAGATACTTCGTCGTCGAAGAGCCACGCAAACTAGTGAAGATAGAAACGTCACAATATATGCACCTAAGCACATAAAGGGTTCAATTAATAAAACTCTATTATAATTATTGAATTTGGAAAAATGGACTTTAAAAACGGATTCAGGACGTCGAATTATCCTAAGTAGGGTCCCCGGTAAATATCCCAAAGTAAACACAAAGAATATTCCTTGACGGAATATTCCCTAACAAAATATTCGCTAACGGAATATTCTTCATAAAGGGTTTAGGCCGGTTAGGGTTTAGGGTTTGAAAGGTTAAAGGGTTTAGTGGGCCGAAGGCCCTAGATTAAAAGGGTTTGTGTTAGGCTTTTAAAATGGTTGGGCTTTAAGAGTTTGAGTTTAGTTTCAAACAAATAAAATAAATAAATAAAAGGAGTTCGGGCTTTCAGGGGGTCATGGGCCTAAGGCTCGAGTTCTAAATAGCCCAAAGGTCTAAGTGACAAAGGGTTAGGGGTTTAGGCTAAAAAAGGTTAGGCCTAAATTCAGATTTAGGTTTGGGTTTAAAAAAGGTTTTGGGTTTGGGCTTAAAAGGGCTTGGACTCAGCAGCCCAGTCCAAGGGCATGGGCTGGGTAAAAAGGGTTTTGGGTCTAAGGTTTGTGGGTCATCGGACCCTATTGAAGAAGAAGGTCGGATTTCAACCAGAAAATTGGATAAACTTTAAACGTTCATAAATTTGTCAATAATCAACGAAATCAATTGATTCAAAAACGAAAATCATAGTTCTCGACGAGACAAAGAGAATGGTACCTTTCACGACGTCTAACTCACCGTGGTTTGGCTGGAAAAGGCCTCTAAATCTGTGGAGTTCGTTGGAAACTGGGTAAGATTCAAATGGATTATAACTTTTTCAATACTCAACAAAATTGGGTGAAACAAAAAGGAAAATTGAAGTACTCAGCGAGATGAAGAGATTGATACATTTCATGCCGGCCAACTCGTCGTGGTTTGGCCGGAAATTACCTCAAAAGGAAAAGTGCTCGTTGGAAAATTTGGAAAAGCTACTTTGAGCTATTTTCTGCGATTCACACTAAACCCTACACTGTTGGAAATTTTGAGTAGAAATTTTATTATCCCATATTGGCCATTCCCAAAAGGTTTTCTCACTTTATAAGGCTTTATCCCTTATAGAAAATGATTGGAGTGATAGATCTTGGAGAATAAAATTGGGCTCACCCTTGGGGTTAGGCTTTGAATTGTACTAATTAATTGGTAATTAATATCTAATAATTAAATTAATTAATTATTTTTAGATTAAATTAATTATTTTTAATTAATTTCGAATTTAATTAATTATTTATTTTTTACCAACATACTCATCTTTTCAGATGAAGTCTGACGTGTGGTGAAAGAACACAGAAAGCAAACACCCCTCTGAGAAGATGTCTCCCAACAGATGCATCAATTCCTCATACCTGTTGCGAACATGCATATTCATATTATATATGCATCCATCTGCATGACATTTAAAATATAGAAAATATCAAATTCTTCTTCTACATTCCTAAACCTTCTTACTGAGAGAACCACACAGAAATTCGTCAGAAGTTAAGTTTTCCGGTGCTGGAATTCTAACTTGATCGTTGAATCCTAGTGACGTAGACATTCGTAGAATTACAAGCACTAAGTAGGGAAGAAATTTCTGTTTCAAGGACATTACAGTACGCAAGTCTCGATCTTCAAGTTGTCTGTTTTATATTTTTGTTTTGTTCATACTCTGTTAATTTTCTATTCGTATTTATTATTTATTAGCATATATAATTATATCACAGATTGTTGACATATATCCAACATACATCACTTAAAACAAGCTTCGATCTAAACCTAAAACATAACCCAAGGGTTTCTAGAAGCTTACCAATGAACAGTCGGAGAAGACAATGAACAGTGACACC